>NC_082675.1:76082662-78482662 GCF_025265405.1 Mesoplodon densirostris
ATATTAAATAGAGGGACAGTATTTAAGTGGCATTAGAAAGAAAGAAAGATTTCATAGTTGGCATAACAGTTTTTGTTGTATCAATATTTCAAATTCTCCAACAGATTACAAAAATCAAAATACAAATTATGACAAATTAAGCTTGAAAACTGTGAAAAGAATTATTCCATATCCACAATAATGAGGATTAAAATGAAGGTCTTTTTACACAACATTCTTTGTTCTCTGGGTTTTATACATCATTGAAATCAGAATAAAAAGTCAAGAACATTTCTGGTCATTGCCAAGAGTTGCAATGAGGATTTCCAGTTCTCTTGCTGCTTTTATTTTAAGCAAGTAAAAAGAATCTGTGCTATTTCTTAAATTCTAAAAGTTGCTCTCAACCACATCTGCTCTACAGTGTTTACAACAGAAAGTCTAGTTTCTTTATCAAATATGCAAATGGTTATTTTAATTTAATGTGGTGTTTCCAATTCAGTTAAGAGTTTCCCACAAGGGTGAACTGTTTTACGAATGAATTCTGATGCTTGCGCATTTCTTATTATTTTTGGTCTCACCATGTCCTTTAAAGCCTGAAGTGCGGTCATCCTACAGCAAATGTATGTTGCACATACTATTTGGGTCACAGTAGTCTTACCGTTTTTTGTATCACAAAAAATGCTTGGAGATTCTGATGATATCTATGTGGATCTATGGATCATTCCCCTTGATAACAAACAATAAATGACAAGAGTATTATACATAATTTCAGTGGATCTGTGTCCTTCTAACTGAATTCATGGACTGCAATTAAGGAACCTCAGTTTATTTTTTCCCTGTGGGTAGTGAATGGGACTTTAGAATATGCAAACAGGAAAAGAGAAGTGAGCTGTGAACTTTGAAGCATGATGCCTGTACCTCAGTCTCCTCTTTGGCAAAATGAGGTGATTGAATGAGATGATCTTGGACTCCATTCCCCCTCTGACATTCTATCATTATGTGTAACAATTAGAATGATGGTGATAATAATTTCTCTAGAACAGCCGTCTTCAAACTGTGCTCTTCAAGCCATAGGGATATTAGAAGGTGCTTAAGAGGTGTCATGAGGGCGTTAATCAATGAACTGGATTTAAGAATGCTCAGATCCTAAGCAGAACAGTTTCTCTTGAATTTGTTTAACAAATGATGCGTTTGTGGATGACTTCACTTAAAGAATACAGAGAGAGAATATATATGTATGTATGTATGTGTGTGTCTACATATGCTGTCCAAAACGGTAGCCATTAGCCACATGAGCTTATTGAGCTCTTGAAATGTGGCCAGTGAGACTGAAGAACTGAATTTTTAAATTTTACTTAATTTTAATTTAAACAGCCACCTAAGGCTAGTTTCTAAGATGTCAGACAGTACAACTATAGATTTTTTTGAGCTAAATAAACTGGTCTCAGTTTCTTATTATTAGCAATCCTTTTTCTTTTAAGTTTTAGGCCCCAATTTACTATGCATTTATGCTTATTTATTTATTAAGATATAATTGGCATATAAATTAGTTTCTGGTGTACAACATAATGATGAGACATTTGTATATATTGCAAAATGATCACCACAATATGAAATACTACATAAGTCATGGGGATATAATGCACAGCATGATGACTATGGTTAATAGTACTGTATTGCACTGCCGGGGTCCCAGGATCCAGGGACAGCTTCCCTGGGAGAACGCATGGCGCGCCTCGGGCTGATGCAACGTCACGCCGGCCTCTGCCACTGCACGCTCGCCCCGCACTCCGTGCCCCTCCCTACCCCCCGGCCTGAGTGAGCCAGAGTCCCCGAAGCGGCTGCTCCTGTAACCCTGTCCTGTCTGAGAGAAGAACAGATGCCCTCCGGCGACCTACACGCAGAGGCGGGGCCAAATCCAAAGCTGAGATGCAGGAGCTGTGAGAACAAAGAAGAGAAAGGGAAATCTCTCCCAGCAGCCTCAGAAGCATCGGATTAAAGCTCCACAATCAACTTGATGTACCCTGCATCTGTGGAATACATGAATAGACAACGAATCATCCCAAATTGAGGAGCCAGGAGTCAGTGCTGTGCCTCTGAGGTGGGAGAGCCAACTTCAGGACATTGGTCCACAAGAGACCTCCCAGCTCCACATAATATCAAACGGCGAAAACCTTCCAGAGATCTCCATCTCAACACCAGCACCCAGCTTCACTCAACAACCAGCAAGCTACAGTGCTGGACACCCTATGCCAAACAACTAGCAAGACAGGAACACAACACCACCCATTAGCAGAGAGGCTGCCTAAAATCATAAAAAGTCCACAGACACCCCAAAACACACCACCAGACGTGGACCTGCCTACCAGAAAGACAATATCCAGCCTCATCCACCAGAACACAGGCACTAGTCCCCTCCACCAGGAAGCCTACACAACCCACTAAACCAACCTAAGCCACTGGGGGCAGACACCAAAAGCAACGGGAACTACGAACCTGCAGCCTGCAAAAAGGAGACCCCAAACACAGTAAGATAAGCAAAATGAGAAGACAGAAAAACACACAGCAGGAGAAGGAGCAAGATAAAAACCCACCAGAGCTAACAAATGAAGAGGAAATAGGCAGTCTACCTGAAAAAGAATTCAGAATAATGATAGTAAAGATGATCCAAAATCTTGGAAATAGAATAGACAAAATGCAAGAAACAGTTAACAAGGACCTAGAAGAACTAAAGATGAATCAAGCAACGATTAAAAACACAATAAATGAAATGAAAAATACTCTAGATGGGATCAATAGCAGAATAACTGAGGCAGAAGAACGGATAAGTGACGTGGAAGATAAAATAGTGGAAATAACTACTGCAGAGCAGAAGAAAGAAAAAAGAATGAAAAGAACTGAGGACAGTCTCAGAGACCTCTGGGACAACATTAAATGCACCAACATTCGAATTATAGGGGTTCCAGAAGAAGAAGAGAAAAACAAAGGGACTGAGAAAATATTTGAAGAGATTATAGTTGAAAACTTCCTTAATATGGGAAAGGAAGTAGTCAGTCAAGTCCAGGAGGCACAGAGAGTCCCATACAGGATAAATCCAAGCAGAGATATGCCAAGACACATATTAACCAAACTGTCAAAAATTAAATACAAAGAAAACATATTAAAAGCAGCAAGGGAAAAACAACAAATAACATATAAGGGAATCCCCATGAGGTTAACAGCTGATCTTTCAGCAGAAACTCTGCAAGCCAGAAGGGACTGGTAGGACATATTTAAAGTGATGAAGGAGAAAAACCTGCAACCAAGATTACTCTACCCAGCAAGGATCTCATTCAGATTTGATGGGGAAATTAAAATCTTTACAGACAAGCAAAAGCTGAGAGAGTTCAGCACCACCAAACCAGCTTTACAACAAATGCTAAAGGAACTTCTCTAGGCAAGAAACACAACAGAAGGAAAAGACCTACAATAACGAACCCAAAACAATTAAGAAAATGGGAATAGGAACATACATATCGATAATTACCTTAAATGTAAATGGACTAAATGCTCCCACCAAAAGACACAGAGTGGCTGAATGGATACAAAAACAAGACCCATATATATGCTGTCTACAAGAGACCCACTTCAGACCTAGAGACACATACAGACTGAAAGTAAGGGGATGGAAAAAGATATTCCATGCAAATGGAAACCAAAAGAAAGCTGGAGTAGCAATTCTCATATCAGACAAAATAGACTTTAAAATAAAGACTACTAGAAGAGACAAAGAAGGACACTACATAATGATCAAGGGATCGATCCAAGAAGAAGATATAACAATTGTAAATATTTATGCACCCAACATAGGAGCACCTCAATACATAAGGCAACTACTAACAGACATAAAAGGGGAAATCAAAAGTAACACATTCATAGTTGGGGACTTTAACACCCCACTTTCACTGATGGACACATCATCCAAAATGAAAATAAATAAGGAAACACAAGCTTTAAATGATACATTAAACAAGATGGACTTAATGGATATTTATAGGCCATTCCATCCAAAAACAACAGAATACACATTTTTCTCAAGTGCTCATGGAACATTCTCCAGGATAGATCATATCTTGGGTCACAAATCAAGCCTTGGTAAATTTAAGAAAATTGAAATTGTATCAAGTATCTTTTCCAACCACAATGCTATGAGACTAGACATCAATTACAGGAAAAGATCTGTAAAAAATACAAACACATGGAGGCTAAACAATACACTACTCAATAACAAAGTGATCACGGAAGAAATCAAAGAGGAAATAAAAAAATACCTAGAAACAAATGACAATGGAGACACGATGACCCAAAACCTATGGGACGCAGCAAAAGCAGTTCTAAGGGGGAAGTTTATAGCAATACAATCCCACCTTAAGAAACAGGAAACATCTCGAGTAAACAACCTGACCCTGCACCTAAAGCAATTAGAGAAAGAAGAACAAAAACACCCCAAAGTTAGCAGAAGGAAAGAAATCATAAAAATCAGATCAGAAATAAATGAAAAAGAAATGAAGGAAACGATAGCAAAGATCAATAAAACTAAAATCTGGTTCTTTGAGAAGATAAACAAAATTGATAAACCATTAGCCAGACTCATCAAGAAAAAAAGGGAGAAGACTCAAATCAATAGAATTAGAAATGAAAAAGGAGAAGTAACAACTGACACTGCAGAAATACAAAAGATCATGAGAGATTACTACAAGCAACTCTAAGCCAATAAAATGGACAACCTGGAAGAAATGGACAAATTCTTAGAAATGCACAACCTGCCAAGACTGAATCAGGAAGAAATAGAAAATATGAACAGACCAATCACAAGCACTGAAATTGAAACCGTGATTAAAAATCTTCCAACAAACAAAAGCCCAGGACCAGATGGCTTCACAGGTGAATTCTATCAAACATTGAGAGAAGAGCTAACACCTATCCTTCTCAAACTCTTTCAAAATATAGCAGAGGGAGGAACACTCCCAAACTCATTCTACAAGGCCACCATCCCCTTGATACCAAAACCAGACAAGGATGTCACAAAGAAGGAAAACTAGAGGCCAATATCACTGATGAACATAGATGCAAAAATCCTCAACAAAATACTAGCAAACAGAATCCAACAACACATTAAAAGGATCATACACCATGATCAAGTGGGGTTTATTCCAGGAATGCAAGGATTCTTCAATATATGCAAATCAATCAACGTGATACACCATATTAACAAATTGAAGGGGAAAAACCATATGATCATCTCAATAGATGCAGAGAAAGCTTTTGACAAAATCCAACACCCATTTTGATAAAAACCCTGCAGAAAGTAGGCATAGAGGGAATTTTCCTCAATATAATAAAGGCCATATATGACAAACCCACAGCCAACATCGTCCTCAATGGTGTAAAACTGAAACCATTTCCACTAAGATCAGGAACAAGACAAGGTTGCCCACTCTCACCACTCTTATTCAACATAGTTTTGGAAGTTTTAGCCACAGCAATCAGAGAAGAAAAGGAAATAAAAGGAATCCAAATCAGAAAAGAAGAAGTAAAACTGTCACTGTTTGCAGATGACATGATTGTATACACAAAGAATCCTAAAGATGCTACCAGAAAACTACTAGAGCTCATGAATGAATTTGGTAAAGTAGCAGGATACAAAATTAATGCACAGAAATCTCTGGCATTCCTATACACTAATGATGAAAAATCTGAAAGTGAAATCAAGAAAACACTCCCATGTACCATTGCAACAAAAAGAATAAAATATCTAGGAATAAACCTACCTAAGGAGACAAAAGACCTGTATGCAGAAAATTATAAGACACTGATGAAAGAAATTAAAGATGATACAAATAGATGGAGAGATATACCATGTTCCTGGATTGGAAGAATCATTATTGTGAAAATGACTTTACTACCCAAAGCAATCTACAGATTCAATGCAATCCCTATCAAACTGTCACTGGCATTTTTCACAGAACTAGAACAAAAAATTTCAAAATTTGTTTGGAAAAACAAAAGACCCCGAATAGCCAAAGAAATCTTGAGAACGAAAAACGGAGCTGGAGGAATCAGGCTCCCTGACTTCAGACTATACTACAAAGCTACAGTAATCAAGACAGTATCGTACTGGCACAAAAACAGAAAGATAGGTCAATGGAACACGATAGAAAGCCCAGAGATAAACCCCCACACATATGGTCACCTTGTCTTTGATAAAGGAGGCAGGAATGTACAGTGGAGAAAGGACAGTCTCTTCAATAAGTGGTCCTGGGAAAACTGGACAGGGACATGTAAAAGTATGAAATTAGATCACTCCCTAACACCATACACAAAAATAAGCTCAAAATGGATTAAAGACATAAATGTAAGGCCAGACACTATCAACCTCTTGGAGGAAAACATAGGCAGAACACTCTATGACATAAATCACAGCAAGATCCTTTTTGACCCACCTCCTAGAGAAATGGAAATAAAAACAAAGATAAACAAATGGGACCTAATGAAACTTAAAAGCTTTTGCACAGCAAAGGAAACCCTAAACAAGACCAAAAGACAACCCTTAGAATGGGAGAAAATATTTGCAAATGAAGCAACTGACAAAGGATTAATCTCCAAAATTTATAAGCAGCTCATGCAGCTCAATAACAAAAAAACAAACAACCCAATCCAAAAATGGGCAGAAGACCTAAATAGACATTTCTCCACAGAAGATATACAGACTGCCAACAAACACATGAAAGGATGCTCAACGTCTTTAATCATTAGAGAAATGCAAATCAAAACTACAATGAGATATCATCTCACACCAGTCAGAATGGCCATCATCAAAAAATCTAGAAACAATAAATGCTGGAAAGGGTGTGGAAAAAAGGGAACACTCTTGCACTGCTGGTGGGAATGTGAATTGGTACAGCCACTATGGAGAATGGTATGGAGGTTCCTTAAAAAACTACAAATAGAGCTACCATATGACCCAGCAATCCCACTACTGGGCATATACCCTGAGAAAACCATAATTCAATAAGAGTCATGTACCAAAATGTTCATAGCAGCCCTATTTACAATAGCCCGGAGATGGAAACAACCTAAGTGTCCAACATCGGATGAATGGATAAAGAAGATGTGGCACATATATACAATGGAATATTACTCAGCCATAAAAAGAAATGAAATTGAGCTATTTGTAATGAGGTGGATGGACCTAGAGTCTGTCATACGGAGTGAAGTAAGTCAGAAAGAGAAAGACAAATATTGTATGCTGACACATATATATGGAATTTAAGAAAAAAAATGTCATGAAGAACATAGGGGTAAGACAGGAATAAAGACACAGACCTACTAGAGAATGGACTTGAGGATATGGGGCGGGGGAAGGGTAAGCTGTGACAAAGCGAAAGAGAGGCATGGACATATTAAAAAAAAGAATAATACTGTATTGAACATTTGAAAGTTGCTAAGATAGTATATCTTAAAGGTTCTCATCAATATTAGCAGTCTTTAAACCTCAGCTGATGACTAAGAGTTATTTTAGATGTAATTCAAGCATCAAGTGAATAATTGCACTGGGTGACTGAATTCTGTTTCATAGTTAAAATCCTGAAATTCTTTTGCTCAGATTATGAAATGGGCACAGAATTTAAATCAGAGAAATCTGGTTTGAATTCCAGCTTTCTAGCTTAGTAGCTGAGTGTCATACCTACAGGTGAGTCACTAACATCTGTAACCCTCAGCTTCTTTGGTCAAACAAGGCCAGTAATTCCAATCTCATAGGACTGCTGTGAGGATTAAAGAAAATAATATGTATGAAGTCCCTAATGCAGTGCCTGGCTCATGAAATTGATTTTCTACAAATGTTATGTCACCTCTCTATGTAGTTATATAACATATAACTGAGTCATGTTTAATTCACCTTTTCACCTCTTTAGTATTGAGGATGGAAAAATAAAAAAATGATAAAAACCTGTTAAATTAGTTTTACTTCTCTGTGACTCTTAATTTGATCACGAACTATCCAGGTATATCCTAAGATTGGGGGGAACCAGGAAATAGAGAATAAAGATTTACAGTTACAGCTTAATATAAAGAGTACAGATTTGAATCTTGCAAATACATCTACTGCCACTAGCAATAATGCTACTGTCACCTCCAGAATGTGCTTGTCATTGAGTCTTTGAAGACTTGTGCATGTGCTGATGTGGACACAAAAGTCCTTCCTCCATTTGGGTTCCTCTCCAGCAGGAATATATCAGCTTTAGTGGAGGCAAACTGATTTTCAGGAAGAGTTCAGGCAAACAGCATTGTGGTAGCCACTGCCCAGAATCAACTGTAGGAGGACAGTCTTTTTAAATCAGAAAGATATTTCTTGAGCAAAATTCTGAGTAAGGAACACTGAAAGGAGACTCTGTTTTCTGTTACCTAATAAATTTAGTGCTCTAAGTATGCCGATACCCAACACGAGACTTGAACACAAATTTCCGGCTTATGTATATTTTCCACTTATTCTTTTTTTTTTTTTCTTTTTTTTTTTTTTGCGGTACGCGGACCTCTCACTGTTGTGGCCTCTCCCTTTGCGGAGCACAGGCTCTGGACGCGCAGGCTCAGCGGCCATGGCTCACGGGCCCAGCCTCTCCGCGGCATGTGGGATCCTCCCAGACCGGGGCACGAACCCGTGTCCCCTGCATCGGCAAGCGGACTCTCAACCACTGCACCACCAGGGAAGCCCCTCCACTTATTCTTGACACTAAATTCCAGTCCACAGATTTACACCCTAAATGTGCTTAAAAGAAAACAGTTCAGAAATTTTAGTCTAAGTTATATATTCCTGTGTTCCCTGAAAAACCTGGATTTCCTTGTAGTTGAAAATCAGAAGTATAAAATATAATTTTATTTTATAGTATCTAGTTATATACTGCTTTCCTTGGAAAGGACTGTTAGTTCTATATTTCTTTGGATAACTCCAAAACCTAAGTGCTAACTCCTCACATGGGACTCTCTTTGAAACCTTTTGGCATAAAACAGATTTGTTCAATGAATCTCATAGACTCACAAGACATTTGACTAGGTCAACAAAAAAATAATATTTTTATGCTGGAGGAATGGTGCTTTTCAGCACTGGGTCTAGACTTATTTTACCAGTAAAGATGTATTAGTAGTTAGTGGCTATTTACAGAAGCAGACTTTCATTGACATTTGCGAAGGTGTGTCTAAGCAGACAGTTCCAATTGACTTCCAAATGCAATGTGGCCCCATGGTGAATTGCTGAATGATAAACCTCACCTCCTCCACCAAGGTGACTTTTATGTAAACATCCTGGACTTCTTCTGAGGAGGCCTGACCTGCAGGGAACCTGCCTAATTCCCACGCTTTGCAAAATTACATAATGCAAAGCCCCTTGCTTATTCTAAAAACAGTGAGTATAATTAATCTTGAAAATCAATGTTTTCACTCATCAGGATGACAAAATAACTTGTTAAGAAGCGTGCTTAATTTACATATCCAAGAGTCCACAAAAGCTTCAGCTACCATTTATTTGATTATATCCTTTTAGGAGAAAAAAAATACAGTTCATTGGCTGGCTGCCACTCTCTAAAATATAAGAGGTAATTAGACCCATACTGTTGTCATGTTTTCATAGCAAAATACAATCTGCTTTCAGAGAGAATATGCCATTATCTTATCTGGAGCTCCTTTACTCATAATTATTAAGATATTTATGCTTATGGGTGAAATTAATAAAATATGAATAAATTGAAAATGGACTTCATATATAGTATCTTGTGAATAACTCAACAAAAATTTTGGAAATTAAAAATATTATGTATACATATGTATATGTAAAAATACTTTTTTGTGTAATAAAGGACACAAATAATGTGCAATAATAAAATGTTTTTTAACATAATGCCAGTGACAAATCCTTAACTATTTTTTTAAGTGATATGAAACAACAGTAATTTAAAGAATTTTACTTATATTGGAATTGTACCATTACTACAATTTGCCATGGCTCACGGGCCCAGCCGCTCCGCAGCACGTGGGATCCTCCTGGACCAGGGCACGAACCCGTGCCCCCCGCATCGGCAGGCGGACTCCCAACCACTGCGCCACCAGGGAAGCCCCCGTTATCACAATATTTTGATGGCCAAGAGCAAAAACCTACCAAACTTATGAGAAAGTATGAAAAATCTAAAGGAAGGAATGAACTTTTGTGTCTATTACTTCTGTATTTCTACATTCATCTTTGGATGTGGGTTACTATTTTCTTTTTTCATTTTAAAACAAAGTTCCTATGGCATTTGTTTATTCCCCTAAGAAACAAAGTAATATTATTCCCCTAAGAAAGTAATATTAATCTGTTTAGTTTTCAATCATCATGTTCAGTTCACTCAAATCTTTTGTGGATAGTAATTCTTCTTCAATCATCTGATTCCCCAAACCAAAATGTTGCATGCCTTTAAAATTTTCCCAGTAATAAATATATTTGTCAAGGAACTGGAATATTTGAAATCATTGACACCAGTGCATTCTTTCCCAGTTGATAGATCTACCTGGGAAGAAGTTCATTACAAGAAATTAGCTTTAGTTGCATGATCTTGGAATCAAGGATGCTAATTTTTTGGCATCTGGATAAAACAGCATCATAATATGGTGCTATTTATAGTGGAAACTATGAATTTAATTACATTTTAGATCAATAAATACTTGTTGAATAGATTCTGTGAGCTGGCCTCCTGTGTTCCAGACACCATTCTAAGGGCTGAAAAAACCAGTGATGAATAAGACCTAAATGGTCACTTCCCTTACAAAGCCTACATTTTAACAAGGAAAAGAGAAGACCAAAAATTTATAAATAATTTACTGTAGGGGGAGTACAGTACTTGAAAATATCTAGTAGAAGGAGCTGGGCTTTTCCAGAGGCCCTTTAAATTTTCTCTGAGGATATTAAATATAAGCCAAAGTCTGAAGGATTGTAGGAGTTTAAGAAAGATACTTATTTTACTTTTGCTTTTTCTTGGTTTAGTTGCTTTTTTTAATGTTTTATAGCAAATGTTGCATTATTTTATGTTTAGTTTAAATTACTATTTAGCCTACTCAGTAATACTAATAGCTTAATGATACTTTTGGATTATTTGAATTCACTAAACATGATAAAAATGAATTTAATATCTGAAGTTTGGAGAATGCATAAACCTTTCTAAATAGAATGTGTATAGCACAATGTTCTCACATCTTACAAGTACCTGAAGAAAAAGGAAAGGGAACCAAATGATTTAAGAAGTAATTATCCTACAGTACACCTTTCCTAGGAATTATAGCATCAGGATAAAATAGCAAAATGACAAATGTTATTATTTTTATAAATATACATATCATACATTTATATATAAATTATGTGGATTATAACTCATATTATAAATGTATAATATAATAAGCACAAATGTTATTTCTATTTTACAGGAACTTTTCATAGATCATATAGATGGGAATTGGAATAAACAAGCTCAAGGAAATGAGGACCAATTTTCCATTTCCAATTAAGAAGTCAATGATACCATATATGTGGAATTTTCACTACATGCATGGTTCTATATTGTTTTATAAGAAATTAAAAATAAGTTACAAATCCATTTTCCTATACATTCTACTTATGATCGCCCTTATATTACAATTAGGTTAATTCATTTTATCAACAATTAGATTGTGCCTATTTTGTGGTAGGCCTTGATATACAAAGAATCTAATCCCTAATACAGTCCACAAATACCTCAAAAGAGTCAGACACATACTGATTAAACTCATAGTTCAGGAATGAGCAAAAATGCTGGCTTTTGTAATCTCATTTGATCCTGAAAGAAAGCAAGGTAAACAAGAGAGATATTTTTAATCACATTAATTTTTAAAGGGAAGCTGAAATGACTTCCGTATTACCATGCATTTTGTAAATTACAGATGTGGCTTCTGTGGCCACAGATTAGAGGGACTCACAAAGCTAAATAAAAACCACTTGAATTAGGTCCAAAAATCAAAATAAAATCTAGAATTTGTAGTTAAAGTTTCTATCTAGATAACGGCCCCTCACGTAGCTTCTCCCAATTCCCCACTATAAAAACAATTAAAAAAAGAAAAAGAAATGGAAAAGAGATGAACATTAAGTGGCAATTAGCAATTGCCAAAATCTGGGGCTGGAGGAGAAATTCATTGATTATAAGATGTATGGATTCCAACTGACAATCATAATCAGAAGTTATCATTCGTTCATTATTAAATGTTTATTGTGAGCCATTTTGTTCTCTCTTGAAAGAGAGGTAGTGATATGACTTAGTTTTTTTCCCTCTACTGTTCTGGATCTGGTTTTAAAAAAAAAAAAAATCTATGCTGAGCAGAAAAATGGGCCTCTAGTCTTTCTTTCTGAAAAGGTCAATATGAATAGTCATTTTCAACTTTGCAGAGATTGCCACAGAAGGGCAAAGAGTATGAATGAGTGTTGATTGCATTGTAGGGGGAGTGGGCACTAATCCCGACATGGAGGTTGTAACACCAGGAATAAAGTGAGTGGAAGCATTAAAAATAATGGGTTTGTTTGGTTTGTTTTTGTTCTCTACTATTTCATATCACCTTCAAAACAAGCACTAATACAAGAACTTAATGATAATATGAGATAATATTTCTGTCCAGCAATGTTTAACATGTTATATGCTCACTCATCTCATTCAGGTCACATATGTGGGTATGCCCTATAGTCCAGCCCTGCCATTACAAATAAGAATTAGATCAGGTTCAGAAACATCTCTCTTTCTGTTATAAAATGCTTGCATAATTCTAGTAAAACCCAAGTGGGTATGAGCAGGGACAAGGGGAATTTATATACCCTGAATGTATCACATCTTAACAGATTGCTTCTTACTCTAGAGGTAAGTAAACATATAAAAACACCCTTGAATTCTGCTTCTGCTTAAGATGCAGAAAGCTTCAAGAGAGTATCATTTTCAAACTAACAATGAAAGAAAAAAGCCAGGTAATCTACAAAATCATTACTTTTTATTGAGCTCACCAGAGAGTTAAAGTCAAAAGTCAAGTAAACTACATTCCCATGAGAGACAATACTTTTCAGTGAGAGCTGGGGCACAGGAACTCTTATCTTAGAGAATAGAAGACGTGAATGCCATACAAACAAGTAAGAAAAAAATTGGCTAGAACTGTAAAGCATTATGAAAGAACAAACGTGGGCCAGCATCAGATTAGAATAGCTAAAATCCCCTGACCCAAGGGGAGTTTATGCTCACTTACAATCTTTTTTGAGTAGCTCTCCAACAGGTGCTCACGAGAAAGGCTAGGGGTATGGTGGGAGCCAAGAGGGGCCCCATTTGGTGGTACAGGTATGGGAGGTGATTGAGTACTGCTGGGGCACAGACGCAAAATCCTGCCAGATTTCCTTGATCATTCACTGCTATGAAGCATAAACTTTAAAACCCTAGGATATCAGTAGCAATCACTCAACTCCCAGGGCTGATTAAAAATTCATTAACTCTGAGAAAGAAATAGAAGCAAAAACCCCTCTGTCTTTGGATGAGGGTAGAAAGACCTCTCACTCAGGACACTGGCAAAGATCAATTGCTTTGAGAAAAACCTTCTGCACCTGGGAGGGGGGCAGGACACCATGGTGGGTTCAGGATTCTGCATCCATTTCAAGCAAAAGTTTATAAATAATTTACTACGGGGGAGTACAGTACTTGAAAATATCCAGTAGCAGGAGCTGGGCTTTTCCTGCTAACCCTGGAGGAGGAGCAGGGGCCTAAGACAAATCACAGACACACGTCTGAGCGCACTGACAAAGCTTCATCCCCAAGGGTCAGATAAACAGAGGCTACCTAAGGTAGAAGCTGAGGAGGCAACAAAAATAGATCTGAGTGAAAGCGCTCCCACTGGGGAAGGAACAGAGCAAGCAGAGAGAACCTCTCTGCAGCAGGGGCTCGGGGACTACTGAAAGCTGAGGGTGGAGCCAGAAAAATGAGAAAACCCCCTACACCAAGCCCTGCTCTAAGTACAGGAAGAGCAGAATTGGAAGAACAACAGAACTGAACAGAACAATATCAACGGTGAAACCCAAACCCACATCAACTCCAGATGTTTTTGGAATTGCATCTCTGTATATAATACATTTCTGGCTGCTTTTAATATGTTATTTGGTTTTGGTTTTCAAGAGTTTGACTATACAGTTGTCTCTGGGTATCTGCGGGGGGATTCGTTCCAGGACCCCTGGTGGATACCAAGATCCATAGATGCTCAAGTGCCTAATCTCAAATTGTGTAGCAGAGACAGCTCTCGGTATTGTGGATTCCACATCCATGGATTCAACCAACTGCAGATTGGAATCCTGACGGCTGACTATGTCCAGGTGTTTTGTTTTTTCTTTGTTTTTGTTTTATTGTGAATTCTGATTAAAATTTGCTGAGGTTTTTGGATCTGTGGATCAATGTTTTCTCTATTTCAGAGAGTCCTCAACCATTTTCTTTTTCAAACATACATTGTTTTCTGTGCACCTTATTTTCTCCCTTTATCTTCTGGGAACCCAGCGATAAGAATGTTAGACTGAAAGTACTGACAACAGATATCAGATGCTTTTTTCTGTGTTTTTAAACACTTTGTATCACTTTGCATTTTAGTTTGGATTGGCCCATCTTCAAGTACACTGATTCTAAACAGCCTTCTATTTAATCTACCAGATAAATTCTCATATGTGATATTATTTTTAAATTTTTAGCAATTCTACATGGTTCTTTTCTAGAGTTGTCACACTTCTGGAATTACCATCTCTTCATGAATGTTATCTACTTCTTCCAATAGATCCTTCAGCATTTTTTCTTCATAGTTGTTTAAAATCACTGTCATAATTTCAATAACTGAGCCATCTCCAGGTCTGTTTCTACAGAGTATTCCTTATCTTGTCTATATGTCATATTTTCTATTTTTGTTCATGTATATTTTGTAATTTGTGATTACATGCTAGCATTTTCATATAAAAATGTAGACAGTAAATCAAATGATACTTATTTTCTGCACATCCATTTGATCTATAGTTTACCTGGGTCTGGGCTTTGTTGCTTATTGAATTTGAGTCAGTTCACCACTGATTTCAAATATTTTGAGAGTTGGATGGAGACGTTCCTATCTGCAGGGCATGAAGCTAAGAACTGGTGGCACAGCACTCTTGCCTGTGCTTCACAGCTGAGAGATCTCTTCCTACTTCACAGCCTGGCTGCTAGGTTTCTGGGTCACTGGAGTGTCCCCTTCGCTCCCCATCCTGCTCCTTGACTTCTGTGCCTACAAAAGATCTCTGCAGTCCTGATGTCTCTTCCTTCAGAGCGCAGCCTCCCTGCGCTCTGCAGTGGCTCCGAATGTCTCCGCATTTCTCTCAGTTCTACTTCTGTGCCTCCAGCCTTTGGTTTCTGAAATACTGGGCGGTATCTGGGATTTCTCACAGTTCTCTCGCCCTGCCTCCAGACTTCGGTGATTAAAAATCTGATTCCTTTAGGTGACCCCCTTGGTCTACATGTTCAAGTCTCAGCTTTTGGCAGTTGATGGGGGACTTGGGTGGATGTTTTCTAAACATCCCTTTCTCACTCTTTTCATAGCAAAAAACTCAGAGCATCTTTGATAGTTGTCTACCCAATTGCCTGCCTTCCCACCACTTCCTATAGGTGATTGCTCTGCAATGGGGAGGGGGACACAGGTGCCCCTAGGGAGACTCTTTCTGAGCTCTCCTGTGTCCCAGCTGCTGACACACTACTCCCAAGTAGTCGGTGAAGCTGTGTGGGAAAATGTTGGTGTCTGAGTGCAGATGTGCTCTGTGGTGGGCATCCTTGCCATTCCAACATGACTTAGCCCACATGTTAATGTTAAAAGTTCATCCGTTTTTACCTTATCATAATCTGTGGTGGATTCCTCTTCTGTCTGCTCTTTTGCCAGTGATAAGCTCAGCTGTGGGTTTTACATCTCCTGTAAAGGATTTGCCACTTTTTGGAATTAGGTCTTTTAGGATTTCTTTGAGGCCTCAGCAAACTATTGCTTCTGTCTCTTGTGCTTGCTGTTTTACTTTGAATAGCTTCTTTTCACTAGATCTTTTTCATCTCTAAGGATTTACTAGAAAGTACCATCCTTCACTACCACATGCAATTACTACTCTTTACATGCCATATTCCATTACCTTACTTAAAAGTTGTTTTTCTTCATAGTCTTCTCACTCTGTGAAATCATGTTATTTATATATTTGCTTACTGGTTCATTATCTAAGTTTCTCCCCCAGAATATAATCTACATGAGGGAAGGCACTTAGACTATTATAGTTTCAACATACAAATTTTGGGAGGGACACATTTTACTCCATAACAAGTACCTCTTATTTCACTGGCCATTAGGGTCTTTCTTTAGAAGTGCTGCTTCAAGTGTTTTGCCATTTTCTTATTGGATTTTCTGCTTTTTTTTTATTGATAGTTCTTTATAAATTCTGCATATCTGTGCTTTGTTAAATATATGTATTACAGATATCTTTCTCTCATCTGCGGCTTGCCTTTCACTCCTAAATGCTGTCTTTTGATAAACGGACGCTTTATTTTTAAGCAGTCAAATTTATTAATGTTTTTCTTTGTGTTTGTTTTCTATTTAAGAAATATTTGCCAGGCTTCCCTGGTGGTGCAGTGGTTAAGAATCCGCCTTCCAATGTAGGGGACACGGGTTCGAGCCCTGGTCTGGCAAGATCCCACCTGCTGTGGAGCAACTAAGCCCGTGCGCCACAACTACTGAGCCTGTGCTCTAGAGCCCGTGTGCCAGAACTACTGAAGCCTGCATGCCTAGAGCCCGTGCTCCGCAACAAGAGAAGCCGCCGCAATGAGAAGCCCGCACACTACAATGAAGAGCAGCGTCCGCTCGCCACAACTAGAGAAAGCCCATGTACAGCAACAAAGACCCAATGCAGCCAGAAATGAATAAATAAAATAAATAAACTTATTTTTTAAAAAAAGAAATATTTGCCTATCAAGTGAATGACAATTTTCTCCTGTTTATTCTAAAGGCTTTATTGCTTTATCTTTCTCATTTAGTAATCTATGAAATTATATTGATATAAACAGATAATGGAATGAGTGAATAAGAGAAAGCTCTTTCTTATAATTGAATACTAATGAATATAGAAAGAATGAGATAATTATAAAAAAAATCACCATTTGGTATCCATCATAATTATACAATTTTAAGGCAACATTCTCCAACGAACTGCTAGGTGAAATTTGACCAGCTAATAGGTGAAATTAGGATACAGGGTGAGATGTTTACATAGTACCAAAGTATCTCCATATACTTTTAAATTACATATGTAAAAAGAGAAATTTTACAGTGAAGAAACAGACAGATACCACCTTATTTAACTACTTACAGTTAACATCAGTAGTAAAGGAACACAATGAAATCCTAAAGCTCCAAAGGGGCATAAGAAGAATATAGAATCTGGGATATTCCTGCCAAGAGTACAAAGTCTGAATCTAATCATGAGGAAACACCAGACAAACCCAAAGTGAGGGTCACTCAACCTTCAAAATAATAAGATCACAGAGACCCAGACATGACTTAGGGACTGTTCCAGAGGTGAGTAAATAAGTAAATATATTGAGGATAGTAAGAGCCAAATTCTCAAGCAGAGAAGGTATTTATCAATATGAAAATGAGAAAAGCTAGAATGAACCTTGAGTTTTTTTATTGGAATTGCTGGTGTCAGTGTGAAGTCATGTTTTTGAATAGAAGGTTAAATGGATAAATAGTAAAATAGAAAGATGACAGATAATCAGACACATACATACATACACACACACACACATATTGAAAGAGTCAAAAGAGACATGACAACTAAGTGCAATGCTTGATCCTGGATTGGATCATTCTGCAAAAATAGACATAATTGGACAATTGGCAAAGTTTGAATGGGGTATACAGATGAAGGGAATTTGGATTTTCTGAAAACTTATGGTTCTTTCAAAATAAAATATTTTAAAATTTTTGAGAAATTTTGTACAGGATAAAACAACCAATATGTTGAACACTGTAATTTGAAATAGGCCAATATATCCAAATTAGTGTGTTTTAAAATACAGTTTTCCATTTTACTGTGTAATTACATGTTCTAATTATACAACTAATTCCTGTAAGCATACTTATATAATTAAATGATATAATTACAGAGAGCAATTGCATAATTATAGTAACTACTAATTACAAAACATTCAATGCACAAGTAAAACAACAAAATTAATCTCTTTAATAAAATATCTCCATAAAAGCCATTTTGGATTTTAAATAAAAATTTTATTTACAGCATATTTTAAAACTACTATAGGGGCTTCCCTGGTGGCACAGTGGTTGAGAGTCCGCCTGCCGATGCAGGAGACACGGGTTCGTGCCCCGGTCCGGGAGGATCCCATATGCCGCGGAGTGGCTGGGCCCGTGAGCCGTGGCCACTGGGCCTGCGCGTCCGGAGCCTGTGCTCCGCAACAGGAGAGGCCACAACAGTGAGAGGCCCGCGTACCACCAAAAAAAAATAAAAATAAAAATAAAACTACAATAAATTTTAAACATATTCAGTTTTTATCTTTATTCAACATTTAGAAAGTACAGAACTATTCAAGAAAAATATTGTACATTTATTTACTGTTTAAAATGATTTGATTTCCTAAAATTTACTGAACTGTCCAGTCCATTATTTTCTGACACTTATTTCTAAATATTTGAGTGGAAACATGGAAAATGTTTTTTGAGAGTAAACAATTTTGTTGATTTTTTTTCTTGTTGGTTCTTAAAAAAGAATTCTTCATGTAATCAGAGATTTATAAATATTTTTTTACTAATATCAGGGCAAATAGGAAATCCATACTACGTATGCAAAAGTGGATCCAATCTCACATTAGATAATTAATTATATAAATCACCAACATGAATGTTCTCAGAAGACTCTTGGACATGCCTTCCTTTACTAATTTTTCATTTGGATGAACATCTGAATGCGTGTGTGACCATCCAGGAATATGGCTCTTATTTTACTTCTGTTAACACGTTAACTTGTTTAGTTTGTCAATGCCTCCCTTTGCATAGCCCTTCCTTACAAGTGTTTTGCAGAGTTAACTTTAGGCCATCAAGTACTAAGTATAGACACAAAAATCCTGACTTCCTTTTGATTATTTTGTTATGCACGTTTGTGCCTTTCTCCCAACATGATTACAGACACGATTTTTTCCCTCTAGTATTTGTTTGTCTTATTTTTAGGAAAATAAGTATTTGTGTCTGATATTTCATTTTGATGTGAATGTACGACATTTGGTCATGGATATCTGCATTATACATTCTTTTATTTTTGATTCCTGAAAGCTTTTGATGGGTGGAGCAACCAGCAACTTTTATCTGTGAGAGAAGTGGTTTGATAAAAAAAACAGAATAACTGGTATTTCTGACATCAGAGTACATAGGTAATTGCCCTTTTTCAATATTTGCATTTTGATGCTAAAAAAATCCTGGCACCTACATGACTCTACGGTACTGAGAGCGGTTTAGCCCCATGAATGAGAGAATAGTAGATCTAGTTTCAGTTTCTGAAAGAATATTTTTTCCACATAACTCTGTGATATTGGGGTTATTTAAATTTTCTCCTAAATGCCATAATTAAAATTATAATTCAAGTTATATTATTTGTCTGAGAAGTTGAATTTTTTAGATGAAATTTACATAACATAAAGTTAACCATTTTAAAGTGAACAATTCAGTGGCATCTCTATCTCCAAAACATTTTCATCACCCCAAAAGAAAACCCAGTACCCATCATGGCTGCTGAGAAATATTTCCAGTCCACTTAGTTTCTACTGTCCTACTGGCATTTATTCCTCAAGTTGGAATAACTTGGGATCAGTTTCCTTGGGACTTAAGAAGTGTGTCTTTGCCTTCTATTACTAAATTTTTCCACAGGCTGTAGACCGCTGAACCCTACCCTATCTTGACTTGCCTAGAGTTACATCCTCAACCTTAGCCCTCAGGGTTACAATTCCCTGCCCCATGTTTGTCCTGCTGACTAAATTCACTCTCCACACAAATAAGGACCTCTACTGGGTTTCCAGAATTATAAACATATTATTGTTAGGAGAGATCATAGAGAAGACAAGACTGCTAGTTGACCTGTGGGCAGAATCCTGGCAATCAGAGGTGCCTCACCCCTTCTCTGTGCTTGGAATATGCACCCCCTTGCTTTCCCCATGCTAGAAGCTGCCCAAGGACACATCCTTGAGACACTAATATGTTGAGACCATCTGGACGATTTATGTGACTGAGCCCTATTAAGGATTATATAAACTTTTAAGACTCTAGCATTTGGGTGTGGAGATCTACTCATCTTGTGACCACCCAAGACAAACCCTGTATGTAAGTTCCTGCACTCATTAAACCTGCTGCCTACCAGTCTGGAGTGGTCTGCCTCTTTCTTCAGTCTCTCCCTGCCCTCCAAGTGGGTTGGTGGGTGGGGAGGGTATTGGCTGGCTTCAGATTACAAACAGGAAGCCCCTGAGGAGGTTGCAAGCCAACAATTATATGGTCTTCAGCTATTACATTGGCTAGTATACACAGAACAATGTTAAAACAAACAAATAAAACAAAACAAAACAGAACAGTGGTGTTAGGGTGAGAATGAAGCCCTTGTCTTCTTCCTGATTTTAATGGGAGTATATCTAGCCTTCTTATTAAGCATGATGTGGGCTTTTGGTTTATACTGTTTGTCATGTTAAGAAACCACCCACTTATTTCTAACATGCTTAAGAGAGTAAACAGCTAGGAAACAGAAAGGTTAGAAATGGGAGATGACCCAGACTTTAAGAGGTCAACATGGATGAACTCCACTTAGAGCTTCCCAATATATCTTCTGTGCTGTAAACCATAGAAATTCCTCCAGGGCTCTAGGAAACTATTGTATGATGTTGTTATATTTTACTTCTGTTGTGTTTTACATCATGTGTAAAGCCAATTACCTGAAAACTGATCTAAGAAGTTAGATGATTTTTCCTAAATTGTGATCCTCAAGTAACTTGTTTGAATTCAAAATGCAGACTTGGATCATTGCAGATCCCTGGCCTCACCTCAAACCTACTGAATCATAATATCCATGCATGGCCACAAGGAATCCTCCTCTAAAAATAAAAATAAATCCCACATTACTCTTAAGTACAAGACAGGTTGAAAGCATTTATTTAGATGGGGTGATTTTATAATAGAAATCGTGTCTAATAAAGCCCATCTATGTGTGTTTGCCAAAATTATTCAATGAAAAAAATTGAAGATTCCAGAATCCTCTTGCCCATACAAAAGACCATCACTTTTTCCATCATGACCTTTAGACAAAAAAAAAAAAAAAAAAGCAAGGTGAAAATGATATAATAGAAATATTAAGAGTGTGCCCTTAACCCTACTAACCTACTAAAAATATTAAGTAACCAGAGGGCTGGGATCATGTAGCAGTTGTCTGGGATTCTAGTATATCACACGCACTTGACCCTTGAACAGCATAGGGGTTAGGGATGCCGACCCTCCTTGCAGTAGACAATCTGCTTGTAAATAATAATTGGTCCTCCTTGTAATCTGTTCCTCTGTGTCTGCAGTTTCTCGTTACCCTTGGATTCAACCAACCTCGGATTGTGTAGTTCCATAGTATTTACTATTGAAAAAAATCTGTATATAAGTGGGCCCTTGAAGTTCAAACCCTCTTGTTCAAGAATCAACTATACATTGTTGAATGAATACATAATCTATTGTATTAATACTATTGCACTCATTTTTATAAGCTCCAAAGAAAATATTCTAGTTGACATTTTTATTCCATGCCATAGAATTGTTTGGTATTTAGAAATGATAAAACCTGCCAAACTGCATCTTGACAATAAATTTTAGAACAAAATAAGCAATCATGTCAATGAGGCTTTTAATAACTGCTCATGATACAACAAAGCATTTTAAATTATCATGAAGTAAGCACTTCATTTACATTTAACTAACTAGGCATGGACTGTATACTAATTAAACCATCACAGTGAGGGATACATCATCATGTGTTAAAAATACACAGATAGTTCTTAATTGGAATTCTTATACAGGCTTTAAAAAGGGGAATGAAGATTGCATTTTAATTTTAAATTGTTTTGTCAAGATGTCTGTTCTAATAGTTTTAAGAGACAACATTTTCAATCAGGGTTGGACAAACCACCACCACATCCAGTCCACAAGCTGTTTTTGTAAATAAAGTTTTATTGGAACACATCCACACCCATCTCTTTACTCATTGTCTGTCACTGCTTTTACACTCTGAGGCCAGAGTTGCGTAGCTGCAACAGAGACTGTATGAACTGGAAAGACTAAAGTAATTACAGCCTGGACATTTATAGAAAGAGTTTGCTGACTCCTCCTTTAGATGAATTCAAACTCAATTCTGTGATATATTGTATGTTCTTGAATACTTTATTAAGCTTCTATTGGTTTCATTTTTCTAATGAACAAAATGGGAATTAAATGACCTAATGTTTATAAATTTCCTGGTGCATATAAGGCATTCAAATTATTCTTAAGGGAGTATTTGCTTATATCAATACATTCCCTACAGCTTTTTTTTCCTGATTATTTGGCACTCTTCAGATTTGCCTTGTAGATTACTAAATATTATGTAACTATGCCACTTATTCCATGAGTACACTAAAAAAAAAAAACTATTTGTAACAGGTGCTGAGTTAGAGCCTGAGGGTACAATTATGAACAAAAAAAATGTGTTTCCTGTCTTAATGGGACTTATAGCCTAACAGAAGATAAGGACAATTTGCATAAGCAACTACGTGACAGCCTGTTAACCGCATGATTGAGAACAGACAGACACAGTAGGAGCACCTAATAGTTTTGGCACAGTATAAGTATTCTAGGGCTTCTATAACGAAGTACTGAGGACTGGATGGCTTAAACAATAAAAATTTAGGGGATTCCCTGGTGGTCCAGTGGTTAGGACTCAGTGCTTTCATTGCCATGTTCCAGGTTCAATCCCTGGTTGGGGAACTAAGATCCCACAAGCCGTGCAATGTGGCCAAAAATAATAATAAAACAATAAAAATTTATTTTCTCACAGTTCTGGGGGCTAGAAGTTTGAGATCAAGGTGTCAGCAGGGTTGGTTCCTTCTGAGGGCTCCGAAGGAAGGATCTGGTCCAAGCCTCTCTTCCTGGCTTAAAGATGGCCATCTCCTCTCTGTGTCTTCTAATCGTCTTTCCTCTGTACATGTCTATATCCAAATCTCCTCTCCTTATAAGGACATCAGTCATATTGGACTAGGTCCTACCCTGATTATTTCATTTGAACTTAAGTAAGAAAGACCCTGAATGCAAAGCTCTAAAGACTCTATCTTCAAATTTGGTAATATTCTGAGGTACAAAGGGTTAGAACTTCAACATTTGAATTTTTGATGGATCATGGTTTTAGGTTTTCTATATTCTTATTGATTTTATGGCTATTTATTCTGTCAATTTCTGAGATATGGGTGCTGAAATCTTCAATTATTATTGTATATTAATCTATTTCTCTTTTGAGTTCTATCAGTTTTTGCTTCACAGTCATTTGCAAATAGGACTGAAAGCCAAGTATCACTATTACAGAGTTCTTTAGTGAATGTAGCCTACCTACCTTTATGAAGTATTCTCAAAATCAATATCAATAAAAGCCACTATTCAGATATCATGCATTTCCTTGATAGGTACTGACAGATTCCTAAGATGCTAGGAGAAACTCCAAATTCTGTTTTCCAATTGGCATATGGTATAAAAATTTTTTAAATGAGTCTTCAATTAATATGGACATATATTTGGCTGTGAATCTAATACATCCAGTCTTTGTGTTGTCCTGCTCCCTCTGATTTTTGTCCATTTGCATTCTTGAACTGCATATCAAGAGAATGATATTTTATTTTATTTTAGTTTTATTTTATTTTTTTTGCAGTACGCGGGCCTCTCACCACTGTGGCCTCTCCCGTTGCGGAGCACAGGCTCCAGACGCGCAGGCTCAGCAGCCATGGCTCACGGGGCCAGCCGCTCCGCTTCACGTGGGATCCTCCCAGACCGGGGCACGAACCCGTATCCCCTGCATCAGCAGGTGGACTCTCAACCACTGCGCCACCAGGGAAGCCCAAGAGAACGATATTTTAAAGTGAGTATTTTTTTCTGTTTTATTTCTTTTATGGTTAATTCAGTTACCCTATTTTTAATAGGGAATAATTACATCATTTGTCCCCTAAAGATCCCAGCTAAGTTTAATGTCCTGCCATTTGACTTGAAAGATACAGGTCCCAGTAGCACATGAAGAACATATGAAATGACATGTGAATGACATGAAAGACCCTCTCTTATGCTTCAAAAGCCTCAGTTGTTACATAATTACCTTTATAAAAATAGGATATATATTGAAAAATATCAAATTACCCAATTTCTTTGGATTATGTTTACTTTCCTAAGGTCATTCAGTAACTTAAATAGTTATTGCCACTTCTTTTCCCCTAAAATGAGTCTTTATCAATTTTTACAATATTAAAAGAAATTAAGCATTGGGGAATATTTTACAGTGTTAGACAGTGGAAGAGTCAAACAATATATTTGTACCTTTGTTTAGGGACATGACAATACAGTGTCACTCATGTTCATTTAAACATTCTAAGTGCACATAAACATTAACACCCATGGCATCTTAAAATATTTTGGCTTTATCATGTCACAGATTATTTTATTTAATCTCAGATCATAAAATATATGAAAATTATAGCTTCTAAATTTAAGTTAATTTGACACAAAAATGATTTTATAAATGTTTTGTGAATTTCCTTATTCCATTACACATTTATAAAGAGTATAATTGAATAGAATAGCAGATGGCGAAAAAACATTATGTAGCTATCATGTTGCATAATTCTATTGAATTTAAATTCATTAAAACACATGCCATTTTAACAGTAGTGTCAGTATACTGAATTCTACGCATCTAAATTATGCTGTTTTATAGAAACAACATATCATTTTTCAATTAGAATGTCAAAGATTGCAATCTATAAATGTAAACAGTTTGCCCCACTCTGTTGCAGAGCAGAAACATGACAAATGGAAATATGTATCATAATCCACTGAAAACACTGATATTCCCCATATTTTAATCCAGTGGAGCTAGTGATTTATAACAGTGACAGATGGGTGAAAGTACACATATGAGAGAAAATATTCATGTGAAACTGGGAATTGCTTTTCTCATGGAACCGAATGGCAAATTTTTTTTCTTTTTTAAGATTTTGTGTTTTTAGGGCTTCCCTGGTGGCTCAGTGGTTGAGAGTCCACCTGCCGATGCAGGGAACACGGGTTTGTGCCCTGGTCCGGGAAGATCCCACATGCCGCGGAGCAGCTGGGCCCGTGAGCCATGGCCGCTGAGCCTGCGCGTCTGGAGCCTGTGCTCCGCAGCGGGAGAGGCCACAACAGTGAGAGGCCCGCATACCGCAAAAAAAGAAGAAAAAAATGATTTTGTGTTTTTAAACGTATATGGCTTTTTAAAAGATAGAGGGTATAATCATTTGCTACTAACGTCATATAATTCAGTCTTTAATAAAAGAAACAAATTTAACAATAGCCATAGCTTTTTTGTTACTTTTTTTTTTTTTTTTTTTTGCGGTATGCAGGCCTCTCACTGTTGTGGCCTCTCCCTTTGTGGAGCACAGGCTCCGGACGCTCAGGCTCAGCGGCTATGGCTCACGGGCCCAGCGGCTCTGTGGCATGTAGGATCTTCGCGGACTGGGGCACGAACCCATGTTCCCTGCATCGGCAGGCGGACTCTCAACCACTTAGCCACCAGGGAAGCCCTTTAGTTACTTTTGAAAAATCGGATATACAGTACTTTGTTATGTCTTCTAGTGGTATTCACTTAATATCTTCATGTCACATTTGAAAAAAGATGCATAAATTGAAAACGAACTTACTAAACTGGTAACCATATCTTTAAACTGATGGCCATGCCTGCTGGGATATCTCCTTTTGACCAATCTTCTTGACATCAAGAAGCTCTCAGGGCTAGATAGTGAGTTTTGCCCATGACTAACTTACGCTTGGGTGCATTTCTTTACAGTCAGCCAACAAGGGTAGGGTCAATCATCAAGTCTAACTTCCATTTTAAGCAAAAATATCCAAGATTATTCTAGAAATATTTGTGTTTCCTGACTCTTAGTATACACAGGAAACAAAAACAATTAATCCTGGCTTATTTGAAATTCTTAGTGGTATTTGCTAGAAGCCAGAAAGTGGAAATCAGCGGGATTCTGGGCAGCATATAAGAATAGCAGGAAAGGACTAATATTGAGCAGGTACTGTGGTCAGAAACGTATAATTTACATGCTGTTATAACACCCTTGTGCAGCACTATCATTCTTTTTTTTTTTTTTTCCCTAGGTAGAGGAGGAAACCAAAGTTTGAGGAAGTGAAATAAATGATCTGATATTACACAGAAACTTACAAAACTAGGACTTGAATATCATTCTAATCACAGCATTGTCTCATTGAAGCAAAACAAAACTATCATGTGAAAAAAATTCCAAAGACCCTCATTTACCATGAACATCCATTTTAAGGACACCAGAGTTTGTTAACCATAGATTACTCTTCCCAAACACTATATTTTCCATCTAATCCTAATTCCAGCTAGAGATGACCATACTCTTCCCTGGGAGCTTTCACGTGGAGTTATGGAGCCATTTATGGATTCATTTGTGTTGCACAGTTGAAGTGCTTCCTGTCTAAGACCCAGTAGTATACATTAATGGTGAAAAATGAAGAGGAGTGACCTAATTAGAGAAGGATGTCATTAAAATCTATGTTTTTAGTTTTTCAGTTTTAAATGTTGCATCTGTATTCTTGGATATCAATTACTAGTTGTTTTTAGTTAAAACGTCCTTTTTAAAAAATTAATCTACATTTCAAATTGAAGTCATCTACATATAATACACAAATGTATTTTATTTTTTTTTATTTTTTATTTTTATTTATTTTTTTTTTTTTGCGGTATGCGGGCCTCTCACTGTTGCGGCCTCCCCCGTTGCGGAGCACAGGCTCCGGACGCGCAGGCTCCGGACGCGCAGGCTCAGCGGCCATGGCTCACGGGCCCAGCCGCTCCGCGGCATATGGGATCCTCCCAGACCGGGGCACGAACCCGTATCCCCTGCATCGGCAGGCGGACTCTCAACCACTTGTGCCACCAGGGAGGCCCACACAAATGTATTTTAGTTAAGAAGTATTAAGACACTTCATAATTATTAAGTTATCATAATCTAATTACCTTTTAAAAAAATAATGCCAGGGATATCATGGTGAAAGTGCTACAGGATCACATAAAAGCTGGAGACAGAGCATACTGGAATAAACCCTTTGTAAACAAATTTGGTAAAACCAAACTGAAACATGCTTGTATCCGGTGATACATAACCTTACATGTGACAATAAATGCAAGCAACTAAGAATCTGCACACATTATGTGGGTGCCTTAGTCAATTCAAGCTGCTACAATAGAATACCATACACTGGGTGAAGTAAACAACAAACATATATATCTCACAGTTCTGGAGGTTGGAAGCCCAAGATCAGGGTGCCAGAAGATTTGGGACCTCTCCTTGGTTTGCAGACCTCCATCTTCTTACTGTATCCTCACAGGATGGAGAGAGAGCTCTTGTCTCTTACTCTTCTTATCATGGCACTTATCCTATTGTGGAGGTGCCATCCTAATGACTTCTTCTAAAACCTAATTACCTTCCGAAACACCCCGCCCACCCCAAATACTATCATATTGGGGATTAGGGCTTTAACGTATGCATCTTGAGGGGGTGCAAACATTCACTCCATAACAGTTGGCTATTGCCACACTATCTAAAAAAATCAGTCCTTTACTATTAAAGATTTATGGACTATTTTTAAATTCTGGCAAAGTACACCATGTTTACAAATTTGAAGAAATGTCATGCTACCAATAAATATGATAATTACAAAGTTTTTGGAATATTATCAGTAAATAATAACTGAAAAAATGAAATTTTATGAACTCTGGCTAAGACTATATATAAAGTATGTGTGGATATGGGCAGGAATTTAAAAAGTGGGAAAAAATAAACTTCTGAGATGAAATTATGGGTACTGTTTTTCTTCTTAAACATTTATTATTTTTGCTTCTTAAATTTTAATGTGCTGATGAATCGCCTGGGGATCTTGTTAAAATGTAAATTCTGACTCAGTAGATGTGAGTAGGGTATGAGATTCTTCATTTTACAAGCTCCCAAGTGGCATCTGTGCTGGTGACCTGAGGATCACACTTTCTGTAGCAAAGGTCTGTACTAGTCAGTTAGGTAGAAATTGGGAGAAAAAAGCGATGTAATTATCTATTACCCCAGAAAGACTCCACTCTGTTTTCCCCTTGCAGAAAAATGGTTCTTCTGGCCACAATCTTGGGAGAAAAATCATTAGAAAGTGAGATAAGCTCTCCCCAGTGATGACTAAAATGTTTTACCAAGAATTTTGCCTATCTTGTTCTGCTTCATATCCCGAGGCCTAGAAAAATTTTTGGCGGTGACAGGTACTCAGAAGTAGTTGTCCAAACATTGAACAAAGAAAAGTCATTTATTTTCTTTGAATCTTAAACCTCTTTCTGGCACCATTGTCTGTGGCAGCCATTCCTCCATCTCTTTTGGCTACAATCACTAACAGGCTCTATTTTCTTTTCGTTTTTAGTTAAGGATAATACTCATGAAAGTCTTAAAACCCTTTCCTGATTTTTGCTTTTGTTATAAACCTCACAAATGAGACTAGCTTTGAAAATGACTTTTACCTAATTGATACACAGTGTTTTTAAAAGGGGACAGATGACCTCCTAAACCCCCTGTTTTAAATGGTATCCGATGATAGGAACCTTGAGCTATTGTTGTTTGCTGCTGTATCCCCAGCACATACAATATTTTTTGCCCTAGTTAGCATTCAATAAATATTTTTGGAATGAATGAGTGAATGAATTAATACCCATACTAATTTTGTCTTTAATTTATTAATATTTTATTCATGATGCGTTTTTGCATTAATTCTGATTTTTTAAAATATTATATTAAAATTATGTATCTTGACTACTGAGGGTTTTTTTTTTTTTTTAGGTACGCGGGCCGCTCACTGTTGTGGCCTCTCCCGTTGCGGAGCACAGGCTCTGGACACGCAGGCTCAGCAGCCATGGCTCATGGGCCTAGCCGCTCCATGGCATGTAGGGTCTTCCCGGACCGGGGCACGAACCCACGTCCCCTGCATCGGCAGGCGGACTCTCAACCACTGCGCCACCAGGAAAGCCCTTGAGGGTTTTTTTGTGTGGGGAGGTTGTTTCCTTAAAATGTTGCACCAGAGGCAAGGGCCTCCCCTTAGTTCTGGGTCTGCATGTGCAGTATCTGCAAATGAAATGCTTAATTATTTAAAAAAATATTTTTGCATCAGTAATTCAAAATAAAATATTTTATGCAATAAATATTTAGTTTCCTAAGGTGTCTAATAAGAATTGAAATTTCAATTTGTCAATTTAAACATGAGACAATATCTACCTTATTACAATAGAGCAAGTGAGAAAAAGATGGAGGTGGAATAATAAATAATGCTTTTCTGCACGTGAAGGTCAAATGAAGCCATTCTATTTGAATAGCGAAGCGTGGCAGGTTCAGAAGTACCTATGCCTGGGCAGTCAGTATCCCATCAGTATCCCGTTTGGAGGGCAAGGGGATACATTGTCCGTTCCTATTGTGCGTATGAACTTTCAGGAGTTTCTCAATAACCACTTTGTGTGGTGGTAAAGCAAAGAATGGTTATTTCCACTGTGGTTTTCATGGAAAAATCTTGGGAGGGGGCTGCTTAAATTTACTTGGTGAATCTGAAGGTGCAAACTAAACACTTAGGTCTGGGACTTTCTGTACCCCTTGAGCTGCTTTCGTCATTGTGCTTTCTCTCCAATTTTCCTCATTCCTCTTACATTCTCTCTTATCTATGAAACCGTGGCCACAGGAACACACAAGATGAAAAATGAACAGAATCTCAAACCATTCAGTAACACTAAGAGCACTTTCTATACCAATAGCTACTTCTTACACCCCCTAGGCTGGTTTTCTCCTCAAATTATCCACAATGGTAGACAGCGTATGTTATTTATAGACTGAAGGACGTGCAGAAGGACACTTAGGTTGCAAATCCTAAATCCTGATCCCAAACTCTGCTACGGTTAGTAAAGTTCTGTGATATTCAGGACGCAAATAATAACTTGAATGATTGCACAAACCTTCTAACTCTACAAATCTTAGAAACTCATTCAGCAAGTAGGTGTCATATCTAATCCCCGTTTACTGATATAAACATATGTTAAAGGCATAGACAAGTGTGCATACTCTTCCAGTGCTGGCATGGAAGCCCTCATGGAAAATTTTGTCATGATGTAAAATCAAGAAAATTATTCCTAGACTGTCAGCTATACATTATTCAGTATCAATTAACACGTTCCCCACTATGCTTTCTAATGGCATTTAGCATGCATTCATACATTATGAGGAATATTGCCTATGGTTGCACGTCATGCCATTTAAAGTCAGCTTCCATTAGATACTCCATATGCTGAACGTAAATGATAATATTAATTCAGAATCAGGCTGAAGATAGATATCAAATCACATTTGGATGTCATGACATAGGTCCTGTACACGAAATTTCTGGATGACTTCCTTTACATGGCTTCATACTGGCCCAAACACCTGGAGGGAAGGTCTCAATAATTTAGGGGCCTCCTTTAGAGAAATACACACACATACATACACACAAATGTTTTGGTGCCTGGAACCTCCTCTATATGTATAATCAATTCTCATTATCTATGGTAGTTACATTCTATAAAGCCACTGTGAAAAATGAGTTAGTGAATACGGAACCATTGCTCCTAGCCAAAATACCTGTGAGCTTCTGATCCTATAGGATCAATACGTAACCTTGTTTTATTCGGGTTTCTGTTTAAAGACACCTTATTTAATATATATTGTTGATTCACTAACATTGAACTCATGACCAACAACACAACTCCTGCCTGGATGAAGATTATCTAACACGTATTTTTTCCATAAGGCACATCACAGCCTTATCCAGCTTAGGGACAGTAGACAGCACTTCAGCACTATGCTTGGGGGTCATTTTAAACAGAGAAATTGCCAACAAAAAGCACAAAATGAGAAAAACACAGCACTTAATAGATCATGAACAAGATACTTGTTTATAGTGTTAGAACTGAAACAAGAAGGCAGAGAGCTGCCTTGTTTGACTTCCACTGGGAATATTCATGGCAAGAGACTCAAGGTTTTTTTGCTGCTTTGCACATGTCTGTGAAGGACCATAAAAGCACCATGTGTATTAAATTGGGGGTTGCAATAAATTTTATTGAGTAGGCCCATTTGAAAATATGGAATATACAAATAATGAGGATTGACTGTGTATATTTATATCCTTGTCCTATTTTTATTGTCTATTGATATTGATGTATTCTCCTGGGAGACCACCACTGATAGTCCTTAAAGGACAACTACTCCCATGGTAAGTCTCCAAAATCAGTGCAGGAAAGTCATCCCATCAGGAGAAGCAACCATATTAGTACACCCAATACTGCCAGTAAACACATATGTTTGCAGAAATATAATTGTATAAATCGATCTGAAGGACCCCTAAACATGATCTAATTATTTTTCAAAAATAGGATAGAAGGGCAAGATTACAAGGTCAGTTCCCAGCAATGTGACAACCAGAAAGCAGCTCTCTCTTCTCCTAAGACATTTTTTTTTTTTTCTCACAAAATCACCTGAGCTTCCAAAGCTATGATCTTTTGAGCCACTGGGATTTTTTTTTTTTTTTTTTCTTTGGCGATACGCGGGCCTCTCACCGTTGTGGCCTCTCTCGTTGCGGAGCATAGGCTCTGGACGCGCAGGCTCAGCGGCCATGGCTCACGGGCCCAGCCGCTCCGCAGCATGTGGGATCCTCCCAAACCAGGGAACGAACTCGTGTCCCCTGCATCGGCAGGCGGACTCTCAACCACTGTGCCACCAGGGAAGCCCCGAGCCACTGAGATTTTCATGCCAACAGCTTGCTGCTCAGCAATACACACATATTCCCTTAGTGTTGTGAATAGGTGTTTGGGCCATTTAAAAATCTGTACTAGTCATAACAGTGAAATGGAAACACTTCTCTAATCTGACATCCATAAGCAAGTAAATAACTTGCTAATAAAAGTGGTCGAGGGTGAGTTTCTTTCTGGCTTTTTTTTGAGCTCTGTAATTAGCAAATCATTTGCAAATGCAGAGATTATATTTTGTATATCCATCTTGTTGATAAATACAATCATTTTTTACACAGCAGAACAGAGTGAGCGTATCAGAGCAAGTGAACACAGCTTTTAGGACCTTACCTTTGGTTTTCCTTGGCACCCCAAAGGCCAGATTCTTTGTGACTTGCATCAGAGCTATTTGGAGTAACATTATTCTTGATCAGAGTATAAATAACCAAGATTAATTGACCATATATAGCAGGGTCAATAATAAATTATGAACCACCACATCAATTTGGACAAACAACCTTCTTCAGACTTCTCTTGGCCTTCATTCTAATGAGAAACTAAACCATTTATTTTTCCTATCTTCCCTTCTATAATGAAAATAATCCAATATTTCATAAACTCTCACAAAAATTGGGGTCACAGATTTCATCAGTCCAAAAGAATATGACAAATCGTATCCCGCTGCATCACTCCAAGCTGTATCCTTTAGTGTTCAAAGGAAATATCAGTAGGAAAAGCTGTCTTGCCCTAGAACCTTTCCCACATCTCACAAGGTCTTGATGCCAGCAGCCCAGATGAAAACAATGTGGAATCATTTCTTCTAGCCTCCCTGCTTCCTTGAGGACAAAATATATTTGTGTCTCTTAAAATAGCCATGTCTCCAATTACACATCAACAGGAAGCTATGAATTTTCACATCCCAAACTACCGTAACTCAATCCATAACCCTTTGGCTCTAAAATTCAGAGCATCTGTATGGCATCCCCTAAAGTATCAAGCAATTATACCGCCTCCCTTTAAAATTTTCCCTAGTTCATTTATTCATGTGGCTTATTCCTCAACAGACAGTAAAAGTCATGAGAACCCAAACAGGAAAAGGTTGCAGAAAGCTCCAAAATTAGTGCCAGTTTCCACTTCTTATAATCAATTCAAGACCCCTAGTCAGTCTAAACAGCTTAGATTAAATTGTTAGCATTTCTCCATTATACAGATTTAAAAACAGCAACAACAACTTGATGTCCAGCTAACTAAGCTACTGGACCAATTTCACACAACACCAGGCAGTACTGAGCCATAATTCCTAATTCCCAGTGCACTGTTCTTTCCATTCCTTTTACACAGAAGAAATTGAGTTTTATTCTAATTTTAATTAAAGTCTAATCTAATTGTAACTAAAATATAGGTAGCAGTTATAACGTAAGATAGAAAACAAACATCTACTTGATGGTCTAGTGACTGAGGCTGGGATTTCTCATCCTGAATATCTGATAGGAGAACTTAAGCACTTATTGTAAAGAATCTCAGAAAATTCTGCAAAAGTGTCAAACCTCAAAGAAAAAATAAAGCTATAAAAGTGTGTCCTTATACATGCAAATGTACACATGGATGAAGGAATATTGTAATGGGATATAGATGTGTATTATAACCTAGTAAATGGAACTTTTCAAGACTAGACCCTAAATTTAGAGTCATAATTAGTCTTTAACAGGCCTCAGTAGGAATTAGAAATAGACCCCTCCTTCAGGTAAACTCAATCCAACAAGTCTTCCAATCTAGGGTACAAAGCATGGCTAGAATTTAGCACCTTGTGACTCTTTGACTGGACACTCTTACACAGGACACTGTCTGCATGCATGATACATGTGTCCTATATAGGTGTACCTAAGTGAATGACTCCAAGCCCTCCAAAATTCACTTGCTACAAATTATATTTACCAGAGTAAAACATATAGATGGAATTAGAACATGCTGTTCAGATTTCTTATGCTATTTTTAGGATTTGAATATGTTTTTTATTTCTCTATTCATGTGTGTATTATAAAGCCTTTGTAAGAGGTTTGAATCACCTCTTATTTTATGTATTTAAATAGGCTTGCTGGTATATCATAAAACATACCATCTTGAATTCTACAGACTATAAACCACAACCATTTTAACATGCTTTCTAGCTCCTGGACCCATTCAAGCTTTAGTATAAAGCCATGTGAAAGTGACATTCAGAAGCAAAACTATGAGCAAAAAACAAGTTAATACACATTTTTTGGGTTGGTTGGAATTTAAAATCATAGTAAAATTCTGATACACCTGAAGTTAGTCATTTGCCTTTTTTGAGGGAATCAAAATTCAAGATTATATATAGATATCATTTGGATTTCCTTAATTTTTCTTTATTACAACTGGAAATGAATTGTAAGTGAATTCATCTTTAATGCTCCAGTACTGCTTAGTATCATTTTGTAGATAATCTCCCAAGATGTTATCATCATCCATCCATTTGGTATCAAAAATATTTAAATGACATTCAGTCCAGCAACTAAAATGAAACTTATCACACACTTAAAACTGTAATCTCCTGGAAAGCAAAGAATTTATGGCTCTTGGCTTCCAGAAAAGTGAAATAGCAGCTTTATGTAAAGTCGATTCTATGGCTACAGAGACTGCAGGCATGATTTGAGGGAGAAGTGTTTAATATTCTACAACAAAATGTTCAGACATATCATTTGTTCACTTTCCTCTTTTACTTACAACAAGGGGATTGTCCATCAACCAGTGACAAAATGTTATCACTACCTTTCAATTTACCTGTAAAGTGAATCACAACTGAGAGTGTGAGTAGGACCTAAATAAATTGATACTTGGCTCTTGGGGGATGGCATGCTAAATAATAATATTCCAGCAGGCAGTCCTTTGCCACAAGTATGCACTTTGTCATTTCAATGGTTATTTGATTTGAGAGAATAGAATCAAGAAATCTCTGGATTCTAATTTAAGACATTTAACAGAGAAGTTCAACATGATGGTTAAGGCAACAGAACTTCCCGAAGCTTTCTGATTTAGAACTGCTAACAAATCTTTATTTGAATTGGAAAATTGTCTTCTTCGTAACTGGTGAAAGAAATTGGGGAAGATTAATAAAAGGGATTCTAGGTAGAATAAGGTGTGCTTTCATTCCAGAGAAAAGACTAATAAGTTTATATGTTGAAATAGCACATAAAAAGTAAATGATGAGCAAGACAAGATGGTAGAAATACATTTCACTTTATCTCTCCTGCCAATCACAACAAAAAACCCTAGACAAAAATATACAAATGATCTGTGAGCAGAACTCTGACAACCACAGTCCCCAGTCAGTGCTAAGAAGACTGTGGTAGAGTCCTGTCTTCTGAGTAACACGTAAGTGAAGCACAGGCTCTATACACTAAATTGACATTTGAACCACAGCCCACACAAATGAACCAGGACTTCTGAACATAACAGGCTGACTACCTGCTTAAATAGAAGATTTTAATAGGAATCAGAGTCATAGAACATAACAGTCAAAATGTCAGGATACAGTCCAAAAGTACTTGTCACTGGAAAGTCAGGAAAATCTCAAGTCAACTGAGAAACTACAAACATAAGATGCCAACACTGAGATCACATGGATGTTGAAATTGTCAAGTAAGTATTTTAAAGCAGCTATCCTGGGCTTCCCTGGTGGTGCAGTGGTTAACAATCCACCTGCCAATGCAGGGGACGCAGGTTTGAGCCCTGGTCCAGGAAGATCCCACATGCCGTGGAGCAACAAAGCCCGTGTGCCACAACTACTGAGCCTGCGTTCCAGAGCCCACGTGCCACAACTAGTGAGCCCACGTGCCTCGAGCCCATGCTCTGCAACAAGAGAAGCCACCGCAATGAGAAGCCCGAGCACCGCATCGAAGAGTAGTCCCCACTCGCCGCAACTAGAGAAAGCCCGCACGCAGCAACAAAGACCCAACACAGCCAAAAATAAATAAATAAAATAAATTTAAAAAAATAAATAAAGCAGCTAACCTAAAATTGCTCCAGTCAGCAACTACAAACATTCTTAAAACACAAATGAAAAATTAGAAAAACACAGCAAAGAGATGGAACATGTAAAGAAACAAATTCTAGAAGTTTAGAACTGAACATACAATAACTAAGAACAAAGAAACTTAGTAGCAGAACGATTGTGAGAGGAATAAAAGAGTGAACTTGAAGATAGAAAAATAGAAATGATCCAATCTGAACAGAGAACAGAATTATAAAAAGTGTAACTGATAAAATGTAAAATAAATCACAATATCTTATCACATATGCATTAGATTGGCAAAATATAAGAAGCATCATTGTGTTGGTATATAGAGCAATAAGGTCTCTAATAAACATTGTGTTGGTGTATAGAGTAATAAGGCACTTTGGAAAGCACTTTGGTCATACATATCTGGTAGGTGATGACATGTATAGCATCTAGCATTTCTAAGATTCATATTCTACAGAAATTCTACCACATGTGCCCAGAGAAGTATATTAAGTTGCTAATTGGAGGATTGTTTGTAAAAATGAAAACAAGCCCTGTTTATTAACTGAAAAGATATATTTTAGGCCATTCAAACATTTCTTCAATACAGACTAACTAAAATGAATTAGTTACATTTCCATACACCAACATTTAATTTAAAGCTGAGTGAAAAATGCAAATTAAGTAACATTTCAGAGTATGAAATGTTTGTTGCTATTTACTATTAATGTAAAAAAATTTTAAATGATACCACATATTTATTATGAATATATAAAGATGTAGTAAAGTATAAAAATTATATCCTGATTAGTAGTTGTGTTCTGATTAGTGAGAACTTCTTGGCTGTAGTGAAGCTGACTGTGTTTGAAAAGGGCTTTAAAATACACTTCAAGAACTATGACTTGTATTTTTATTTTGAAAATAATTGAAGCCTAGCATAATATTAATAGTCTGTTAAATCTGATAGTCCAGGAATGTGTGTCATATTTCTCCTGTACTTTCTGTACACTTTTTATAATAGAGAGTTTAATACAGTACACAGTGTTTCAAATAGTTTATTTTTCTAAAAAGTATAGCTCTCTTGCAGGCCTCCTGGAGCACCAGGAATGAGATCTATGCCCTGCAGAGTTGAGATTTTCTGTGTTCCTTAGTCTCATTCTAATTTTCTCCTAACATGTACTTCTTGTTCATTTACCATCAAGATACCCTGAGTCTCATTAGAAATAGCTTAATTTAGCTCCTTCATTTCCAAGTAACAGACATAATACGTAATTTTCCAGGAAGATGGAAACCCCAGCCAACAAGAAACTGATGTCTAAGAAGAGAGTAGCTCCACTTACTTTCTCTTTCTACTTAGAATATTTATTTTAATTTATAATAAAATATTTAGTTCAGACACTATAATGTAGAAATGTAGCTATTGTTGGGAGAAGCTAAAGGTCCGTTCAAATCAAAAGGAGTACCTAATAGCCAAATAAATTTTAACAATTATTTTAGGACTAAAGATATACATCATAATAACAAAAATAATAAGTATTATTTATTGATTTTATTATAGTTAGATATGGTGCAAAATAATTTACAATGCATATCTCACATGTGAGAGACTTACAAACGGACCAGGTCTTACGTAAGAATAGAACACTGACCCACGATTTGTAGCGATGAGTCCAGAAGCCAAATCATAATCTCCATAGCAATGAATCCCAAGAATCAGGACTGAAAAACTGCCAGCTTCCCTAATTTTTACCTTTGATTCCAACTTAGAGACAACTGGAGAAACCCAAACATGCTCTCCTCATTACAAGGATGCCCCACTTCTCATGAGTCTGCCTCTGGGTTTCCTGGCCAACCACACCCAACCAGGGCATACTTAAAATCTTCCGTTTTTTCACTAAAAAGCTTTTATATACTTCTGCCTGCCTTTGAGTCTCTGACAAATCCAGGTGATGGCGCCTGACTCCCTTCCTATCCTATGTATACATAGTCTTCACTTGTTCTTGTTGGATGGTCTTCATTTATTTCCATATGTGTGTCATGAAATTTACTCCTCCTGAGACCCTTATAAAGAAAGGCATTATTGTTCCCATTTGAGGAAAACGAGGCAAAGGAAAGCATATGTAACGTGCCAAAGTACCACACAAAGAAATTAACGAGAGAGCTCTGGTTTGAACCTATAAAGTATGATTCCAGAGCCTCTACTCTTAGTACTATGAAAACTGTATTAAGCTATCTTAAATAAAATTACTAGTGTCAGTCAAAGGGGGAAAGCTGTGTTACAGTGATGCACAGCCTCTAAAATCTCAGCAGTCTAATATCACAAAAGATTAGCCTTCCCTTGTTCTCCATAAACATTGCCTATTGCTTGAAAGCTCTGCTCTGCATCTTTTCACCTGGAACCAGGCTTCTCACACTGCCATCATTGATGGCCAAGGGAAAGAGAGAGCAAGGCCATTGCACACTGGCTCGTAAAGCTTCCACCTGGAAGTGACCCCCATCACTTCTGCTCACGTTGCTATTGGCCAAAGCAGGCCACATATTCACCTAATTTTGAGATGCAGGAGGTACTATCTTTCCACGTATGTGGGAAGAGGAATGATTAATTCAGCTACTGAGCAAAATAATATAAACAATCTTTGTTGTTTAAATCCCTTAATCATGTTATAAATGAAAAGGTCTCTGACTCCTCTTCAAAGTAAAGACAACTTCAATGGTAAAAATACAAATACTCTTTCTTTAATTCTCAGTGTACTTAAGCCTCAGTAATATGAGGGGATTTTCAGTAAAGTAGATTCAAGTGCTTTAAAGAGACAGTCGTGTCTTTGAATGCAAATAGACCTATAAATATATATCAACAACATAGAAATTCTCATGCTGGTTATAAACCTCATAACAAGTGGTGTCTGTATACTTCCTAACTCAGCTGGTCCCTGACTTAGTGGCCTCTGATATATCAACATCATAACTAGTGATGGAAATAGAATTCCTTCTGGAGCTTCTTTTTATCTTGGGTGACTTAGTTCAGAAAATTGTTTTATTATTTTGTCAAATAAATAGTATAGTTCACTGAAGAAGAAAAGCCAAAAATTGATAAGCCAAAAATTAAGTAAAAAAAAAAAAGTTATGCATGATTATTCTACCCAGCAGTAATAGCTATTAATATCATGGTGTTCTGTAAACTTTTACTTCCCTGCATCAGCACAATGCTTGCCATGTAGTAGGCCTTGAATGGATTTTGAATGAACAAGTGAATATGCATATTCACATTTAAATATATGCATTTTAATAAAAACGGGAAGATAATCTTTTAAACAGTACTCCCTTCCAAAATGGATCTATAAATTTTGAAATGTGTTCGAAAACTATACAAGGAATTGCTCTTAAAAGCAAACAAAAGATAGGTCTTTAGACAATTTAATTTGGGGTATGAAATTACCAATCTGAATATTTACATATATCAAAGATTCTCAGTAGTACTATATTAAAGAAAACTGCTTAATCTTGGTGAATTCAGGAATTCCCAACTTTACTAAACAGATTTTTTTTCTTCATATCAGCTGATTCTACAAATATAATCTTTTCTCTTACATCATCGCAAAAATCTCATCTTATCCATGATCGTAAAATAGGCCACTTTATGCCCTCTTTGACCTCTTGTACCCTGCAGCTACTGCTCATTGGATCAACTATGAACTTCTGATCCAAGGTAACAAATGAGAGATGGCTCAAAAATATAAGAATTAGGGCACAGGCACTCATTTGGAAAACAAACAGAAAATCTTGGGGGTTGAGGCCATTGTTTAAGGACAATATGTAAGTAGATCAATGAACTGAAAAACAGATTAGAGAGAAAGTGAATAATGAAGCAGATACACAACGAGAAGCAAAGTCAGAGAGACAATTAACTATTTAGAAAGAGAGAGAGAGAGAGAGAAGTTACCTGACAACAACGCAATCCCCGAGCCTAGCATACATTCACAATTGAATTCCAAAGATTCCCTTACTTCTTTATGCTAAACATCATTTTAATCAAACTTATTTTTACCAGTAGTTAAACAAAACTACTGCCATTTTTTCTTAATGAGTGTATAATATTACACTGAGAAGTACCATAATTCATTTAAACCATCTCATATGTTTGAACATTCAGGTGGTTTCTGACATACCTCCTCATTCTGGACAAGTTCGTTTAAAAAAGAACTAAACCTTCAGGCCACTTGTCTCTCACACCTGTGCACCTGTGTGTCTCTCCCTTTTATTTTTTCTCTACTCCAATCAAGATGAAACAGGTTTGAACTCTGCTGCCTTTTGTCCCTCCTATCCTATGTAGCAACTCCAAAGCACTCCAAAGTTGTCATGGGAAAATAGGGCCTTATGGATGTACCTGTGTTATCTAAGACTGCCAGGCTGCATTCTGATATGGTAAAGAAAATCCCCCCTCTCTTGATAAAGCCGGGTTTTCAAGCTTATTGGCCTGCTGCCAATTTAAACAAACAAACAAATGAAAAAAATCTCCTTTGATTGTCAAAGCCGAAAAATGACTTCCTTGTTTCAAACAGTATTTACTGAAACTCAGAAAGTCATTTCTTCAAAGGGGATCGAGGATGGGGAGAGGAAAGCCTCTAGAACCACAATATTTGCATGATATGGAAATATATCTGAAAATGTTTTTAAGCACTTTTTCTATTATACATAATTTATTATAGGTTTAAAGCAATATAGGCAAAAACACAAAACAAGTATGAAAAACAGAAGAATAGGAAAACATATAGGAGGATGTCCTAAAGTAAAAATAAAATAAAATAAAACTTTATAGAGGAAATACTGTACAGAGGGATAGCTTCTTAGCAAGGATATGAATATTTAATATACACTGACATACAGCTTTACTGCTGATATTCAAGTTTTTTTAAATGCAGAAAGAATAACTTAACGCACTTGATTTTTATTTTTATTTTTTTTACAAGAGAATAGAGATACGAGTCCATATAGTTTGTCAGCTTGAAAATCTTCACAGTGAGAAGCCAACAAAGGTTTTTAAATCAAGGCACATAACCGCAGGTTAGAGTTACATTGTCTTCCAGTAAGACATATGTGCATGCTTTGGAAAGCAACATTTTATCTTCTACCATCATGAAAGTGTTAAGAGATCTTTCCTAAAAAGATGCTGAACCTTTGGCAGGCACAAGAATGAGATACTTAAAGGCCCATGCTACTACTGTATTTTGCTTCTTTCAATCTTTTGTGTGAAGATCCCAGAGTGTATTTTTTATTATTTTGTGACCTGTTTTTGTATCACCGTGAACTAGTAACTCCTCTGGAAGATGTCAGACTCAAAATAAATTTAACCTTGTGCATCCCATTGACGATATAGTTCGTTTGTAACTTAGCCAGTCCTCTTTTCTGCTATTTAGCTCTTTACAAACACAGGGACAGGTGAAAACCTAAAAAGGGGAGGGTGTGCAAGAATACATTATCTTATATTCACCTAATTCCACAGAAAGCACGGCACTGAAGTACACTGTGAGTTAAAGAGGAGCCACTAGACTGGTGCTTAACTTTATTACTGATGTACTAGGCAGCTTTAGCCACCTTATTACTTTTGCTAATTAATTAATTTGTTTACTTTATTTAACTTTATTTTCTGAGTAGAGTTGAAAAATATTACAATCTTCTTCTCAGCCAAACTTCTAAGGCATGAAAGTCTCCAATATTACAGATAATCAGAGATGGCAGGCTCCAGATTCTGAAATCTAGAGTTGAAAATGTATTTTCTATTAAGTTCCTTACATATTTACTTAATTGACCAAGAGCTTATCTCCCTTCCTGAAACCTTATAATTCCTTTACACCTGAAACATCCTTAACACTTTAACATAAGGCTTGCTGACTCATATCAGTTTCAATCCCAGGAGGATATTTTATAGGATGCTATATAAATATTAACTCTTTCTGCTCTAAAATATCTGGCACAGTGTCTAGCTCATATACTATAGGGAAGTCTTGAAGAAAGAAAGAATGTCCTTGCTGGATGAGAATTTAAGTACAATTTGAAACCTGAGCCTGACACTTCAAGGGATGTCCATATTCTAAAGCATCTGAAACTACAAATCTAAAATAATTAAACAATTCTCAGTTCAAATACACTGTCAAAGGGTACATGTTGAACATTATCCAATTTCTAAACTTCCTAATTCGACTTCTCAAGAGAAAGAAGTTGAAGGAGGCAAAGGTTCTTGACTTTTTGGTATCCATGACCTGGGGTATTTCCCCCAAATCTAAAATGCTGTAAGAATGACAGAATGGGATTGGTAATTCTAATTTTCCCAGTAACTCTTAAGCAATTATGTCTTACTGAACTACCTAAATACCTATACAATCTTATTTTCTGCTACGGCTCTTCACGTGCCTTAAACCCAACTGAACTTTTACTGTTATTACATTCTTACCACAATTTCTCTTTTGTCTGTGCCATTTCCTCCTCTCTGAAATGTCTACTCTATTCACTGCATGTCTATATTTTATCCGTTAGTTAAGGTCCAGCTCCTCCAGGAAGCCTCCCCTAGCTTGGAGTATAAATGCCTTTGAAATCTGTAGCAATTAGCTGTCCATTTCCTGGCACAGTGCTAGATCCCGGGCTGAATCTCTGAACAACAGGAGCAAGGCTCCACTGCAGGGGAGCAAAATTTGCCACCTCGAAGTGTGTCTCTTTGGCATGAGGACTGTCTGGAGCTGGTTCTTGAGAAATAAAAGACTCAGGAAGTTTTTCTTTTTATCTCCTCCTTAACTACCTAGAAGACTTTAGATGGGGAGCCTGCACCATGAAGACAGCTTCTACTGAAGATAAATTCTTTTTACGTCGGAAAGACTTGCATGGCCTGGCAAATATATGTTTACCAAACCTTTGCTCTTTTCATCTGCCTATGAGCTGTCTTCCTCCACTTTGAAGTCCCAGCCCCCTTCACCCTCAACTGTCTAACTGTCTGTGGGTCTCATATTCTTATGGAGCCCCTCTATTGTATGTATGTATGTATGTATGTAATTAAAATTTTTTTCTCCTGTTAATCTGTCACGTGTCGATTTAATTCTTAGACCATCCCAAAAAGCCTAAAAGGGTAGAGGAAAAGCTTTTCCTCCCCAGCACCATCTTCCATAGAGTTTGTTATAGAACAAACATTAAACAAACTGTTGTATCATTAATTACATAAGGTACACTTGACATAAATATCTCTGATATTTGCTTTGTTATTTTTAAATGTGGAGATTTTGACTGTTTTCATTTTGTGATTATCCTAAAGTTTTAGCTTCTATTAAAAATGTAATTTTTTTCTGGGGATGCTTTCATCTTATTTATATGTTTTATCATTTCATTCAAAACAAAATCTGTGTGCCTTTTGTACCACTCTATTTCTGCTTTATTTTCTTCTAAACTATACTTTTCATGTTTGTGTGAATGTATTGGGAATGGTATTCTTCAAAATGATTTCTCCATAATCACTGTATTGTCCTAAATTACTCCTGCAGTTCTTTGAATTCTTTTTTTCCCCATAAGAGCTTCATATATCTCATCAATAGCTATGTTTCTAGTGATTCCTAACTTTTACAATCATTTTTATTTAAAATCTAGCGTTTGTATATTTACATACTAGTTCTAAGGTGACTTCAAAATAAATACAGTGCTATACTACCACCTAAAGTTATAGAATATTTTTTCCACTTTTTTTGGTTGAGAAATTGTATCTGCTCCAAATCCAGTTTTTGTGTTACTTCTATTACAAATTCTTCTCTTAGGATCAACCTATTATCCTGTTAAATTGATTCTTTCTACAGCTAGAGTAGCCTTTATTTGTCAATATGGTCTCTTCTCAAGTCAGAATTTCCACATTGCAGATGAATTTTTGAACAATGCAAGTAACATTTTCTTTTGCCATAGTTACCCAGCTTTTTATCAAATTGTAAATATGAGTTAGAGAATGGATTCTGGCGTGGAAAGCTTACTATTAGGAGCAGTGAAGAAAAACAAGGTATGTCATTGAAGTAACTAGAGCCTCACAAAAGTATGTGGATGAGGATTTAATGCTATGAGGAAAAGTTTCAAAACTAATCAAATAAGATAAAGCATTGCCACTTTTCAGCAGAGAAAGAAACTGTATGAGAAAAAAATGAAGTGAAGAGGACTAAATAGCTCAGTCACTTGCTTGGAAATTTATTTATTCATGTGGATAATGGTAATTTTTAACTGAGAATGTGTATCACAAAGCACTTCCTCTTAAATGGATCCCACAGTGTTTAATATTTACTCATATTAATAACAAAGTAGGTTGAAAAGAAAAGTAGCAGCAATTGTTCAGCTGCTACAGTTATACGTGATAAAGAAAAGAGGAGAAATTATTTAACTAGAACGAATATAATAACAATAAAATGGTCATGAAATTAGGATTAAAAATGTCTTGGGGTCTTCCCTGGTGGTGCAGTGGTTGAGAGTCTGCCTGCTAATGCAGGGGACACGGGTCCGAGCCCTGGTCTGGGAGGATCCCACATGCCGTGGAGCAACTGGGCCCGTGAGCCACAGCTACTGAGCCTGCGTGTCTGGAGCCTGTGCTCCGCAACAAGAGAGGCCGCGATAGTGAGAGGCCCGTGCACCGCGATGAAGAGTGGCCCCCACTTGCCACAACTAGAGAAAGCCCTCGCACAGAAATGAAGACCCAACACAGCAAAAATAAATTAATTAATTAATAAACTCCTACCCCCAACATCTTAAAAAAAAAAAAGTCTTGGTACACAAGGTGTTCATATGAACAGAGATATTATAGAAGAGAGAGAAAATGCAAAGGTAATCTAAGAAAGTAATTGCAAAAGGCTATTTTTAAAATATTTTTTCTGAACTCAAGAAATAAGTATGGATAAACAGGATGATCCTTTTAGCACAGGGGTTCTCAGTACAGCACTATTGACATTTTGGGCCAGTTAATTCTTCGCTGTGGGGTACTGTCCCATGTATTGTAAAATGTTTAGCAGCATCCCTAGTCTCTACCCATCAAATACTAGTAGCATCCCCAGCCCCCAAGTTGTGATGACCAAATGTTTCCAGACATTGCCAAGTGTCCCCGTGGATGGGGTTAGGGGGAGATAAAATTGCTCATGGTTGAGAACTATTGCTTTAATACAATGTTCACATTAAAAAAAAATCAAAACAAACCAGCTTCCTTAGTCACAGTATTGATTTTACGTAAAACAAACAAACAAAAACCCAGATATTGTCTATAGTTTTAAAGCCTACTGGGGAGATATTAACCTTTACCTGTGGCACAGGTATTGCATGCTAGAGTTAAAGTATTACACATTCAATGCATATTTTACAAATGAAAGAGTTCATAGTTGTGCCGGCAAATCCTATGCTGTTTGCTTTTAGCAGCTGTAGCAAAGATAAATGTCTCAGCAATCCAGTTTTAAGGAAATCTCTCTACTTAGAATCATTCCTATTACACTGTTTTAAAAACCCCTATTGAAAACAACAGCCCAAAACATAAAAATAAAAAGTAAAACAGAAACAAAAAAGTGTATTGTTAAAGGTTCCTGGAACTTCTCAGCACTGATGACTACAGATTTTGTTGTTCTGATCTTGGCTGCCTACCTCTTACATCAGCACCTTACATTTCAGTGAGGTGGAATCTTCCAAATATTCTGTCTTCAGTCGTTTTTTTTTTTGTGTGTGTGTGGTACACGGGCCTCTCACTGCTGTGGCCTTTCCCGTTGCGGAGTACAGGCTCCGGACGCGCAGGCCCAGTGGCCATGGCTCATGGGCCCAGCCGCTTCGCGGCACGCGAGATCCTCCCAGACCGGGGCACGAACCCGCGTCCCCTGCATCGGCAGGCGGACCCCCAACCACTGCGCCACCAGGGAAGCCCTGGCTTCAGTCTTTGTCCTAGAACTAGCTGGGCCACAGACCTGTTAAGAATCAATTCAGATGTTTCAATAAAACAGTTTTTGTCCTGTTCTGTCTGGCCATTCTTCTAAGTGGCCTGAACTGAATGTGCAAGGCAGCTATTTCTCTAGACTTTTCTAATCAATCACAAAATTGAAATAAAAATTATAAATTTTTAAGATTTTTAAAATTTACCCCAGTATATAGTTATTTATAAATTATACACCAATACAGTTTTACTAATATAATATGTATGTCATTACACACAGAGATAGATATTTAAAAGGGATAGAATGAATATAGTATAAGATAGATTTTATATTTTAATGATACAAATTTTTTTGATCTCACTAAAAATGTTATTCATCCTAATTTTCAGTGAAGGCAATGTGATTCAATATTTACCTTTGGAAAACCTTGTTTAAATACACTGAGATACAGCAACTCAAAAATCTAGCTTGAAGTTCAGTATTTTTTGATATATGATTCATAATGACCATCACTGAAAAAGATATATTACAGTAACACAATGTATAAAGAAGAAAATATATACTTGGGACAAGTTTGCAATTATCAATAGTAAATATAAATCTATACTGGAGGCACTTCCCTGGTGGTCCAGTGGTTAAGCTCCATGCTCCCAATGCAGGGGCCCTGGGTTCGATCCCTGGTCCGGGAACTAGATCCCACATGCATATTGCAATTAAGAAGCCTGCATGCCACAACTAAAAGATCCCACATGCCGCAACTAAGACCTGGCGCAGCGTAAATAAATAAATAAATATTAAAAAAATAAATCTATACTGGAAATAACATTTACAATATTTTGAATTTTTGGTTAGCTTTGTCAAACCTGACTAGTTTTCCATTATTGTTACTGAGTAACCTGGCTTAGGAAGAGCTTATACTAGAAGTAAAAATGGCATCTCTGAGGAATCAAATTATCAGTATTATTTTAAATTTTTCTTTTCTTTTCAAGAATTGATTTAAGCCACTTCTTCATTTTCTGAGACTAGTTTTAGTTAAAACTAGAAAATATCATCCATAAATCCACTTAACTGGCAACCAATACATTTTAATGCTTTGCAAAATATGGAAAACAGATGAGGGCATTGTTGATTGTATCGCTGAATTGTGGAACTTGTAATTTTTCTTGAAGATACCATTCTTACTCCAGTGGATGTTGGAGGGCATGAAAATCAATCTGTATATTAAATATTAGTAAAACCTAACTGCCATATGTTAGACTAAAATGAATGGAAATGGAAATGAACCATATTCTTCCTGCATAACTTTGAGTAGTCTTGCCCTTTCATTAGGGTTGTGCATCTTCCTTAAACCTACTGATTTATGGGTTTTTCCTCTTCCTAAACCTTCTAGTTGTAACTTAACTCCTTTAATGAAATACAACTATTTTCTAGATTCTGTAATTAGTACAATTATTATTTTTTGTTACTCAACAAGTTTTTTTGTGTCCCACATTCCAAACAGAAAATATACAAAGGCAAAACAAGACCCCATAATGACATAACATTTTGGCTGTTAACTGGACACTAAAAAGTCAAGACTGGAAAATGTTCTCTTGCTGTGGATGAATTCAGCAGTTTGTTTATCAAGATTCTTAGGACCGGGCTTCCCTGGTGGCGCAGTGGTTGAGAATCTGCCTGACAATGCAGGGGACACGGGTTTGAGCCCTGGTTTGGGAAGATCCCACATGCCGCGGAGCAACTAGGCCTGTGAGCCACAACTACTGAGCTTGCACTCTAGAGCCCGCGAGCCACAACTACTGAGCCTGCGCGTCTGGAGCCTGTGCTCCACAACAGGAGAGGCTGCGATAGTGAGAGGCCCGCGCACTGCGATGAAGAGTGGCCCCCACTTGCCGCAACTAGAGAGAGTCCTCACACAGAAACGAAGACCCAACACAGCCCAAAATAAATAAATAAATTAATTTAAAAAAAAAAAGATTCTTAGGGCCTAAAATTATAAAATTATTGTATTGATAAACAATATAAGTATTTTAAAAGCTCAATTAACAGTAATTACATACCAGAGTAGTTCAGAAAGAATGTGCTATAGATTACACTTATGTCCTCAAGAAAATAGCAAAATCTATATGGTCTGCTAAATCTTTTATTCCTTTTTCCAACATCATAGTCAATGACTATCAGGTCACATCAGTCTGAAGACAATTAATTGATTCTACAGGTACAAGTCTAAAAATTGCCTAGGTATTTAACCACAGACCCAGCTAAACTCAATCCATATATGTTTGTATGCTAGCAGAGATATAGAAATCAAAAGTTTGGGGTATGTTGAGCAAAGAGGTTATAAGTGGAAGAAAACACAATTATCCAAGTTAAAAATGGACAAACGTATATGGAAACAAGTCACACAGGAAATAAGATTCATAACTTTGTCACAGACCTACGTTGCTAAGGCCATCTGGTTATTCCATTGTAGAGAAGTAGCACTGTATCCGATTTTTATTCTTATAATTAATGTGAACTTGAACTGGAAAGCTAGAAATTCTCTATGACAATTCATAAGTGCTCTTTTGAATTAATATTTTATATTTTTGCATAGGCATCTTTGCTCAGAAATCTTGATATGTTATAGAAATTGCCTTTTTTTCTATTTAAAGAATTTATTTATGGAGGAACCATATTAAAAACAAAAATCACTGTGTTTTTACGGACATCTATATTGAATGCTTCTCTAGTTTATAATGCCTGCCCACTTCCCATCTTTATCAAGCTAATTTAGACTTATCATTAAGGTGGCTCATATTTCTCTAGGAACAATTTCATGGATCATATCTTGCTCCCACTATTAACAGTTTTAGGTGTTCCTTCTTTAGAACCCCTTCAGCCCTGTGCCTATCCCAGCACTGTACTACTGACCAGTGTCATGCCGAGCGATATTGGAGCTTGAAGCAAAAGGAAAAATCAGTAACAGTGATCTTGCTTTATTTAAAATGTTGATATTTTCTTCATGATGAAATTTTTGCATCAATTTTGATGCTTAAAAATATTGCATCGAAATACGATTTATTTTGGTTATTGATTTTTTTTGGGCACTCCCTTCAATTTTATGCCTGAGGTGAGTGCTTCACTGGTCTCTCTGGTCCCTGCCCTGCTGTTATCTCTCTATTCCTGTTCCCTTGTATAGACTGTGGACTTTCTGAAAACAATGGTGAAGCCTTTCCATCTTTGAAGCACCTGGCACAGCCCTAGCATTTTGTAAGTGTGCCATAAACACTTACTGAAAACAGATTACATACATATGCATGTTTTTAAACCCTATGTGCTCTTTAAAAAATTATTGTTCATGAGTCTACTTGGTTTCAAATCTAATTTTTAAAACCAGGAAAGACAGTCATCCTATATTTTTGACTTTCAGGGATAGCACTAATTCCAACATTTCTTTTGAAAATTCCGTTTGTTATAGCGTCACACTCAACCCTCATTGATTTCTCTTGTTAGAGAAAATTGTGAACTTTTCACTAATCGCTCTCCCATTTTTTTTCGGTGCTTTGCTAGCTTTTTGTCTGATTTAACTGAGTTTTAAATGAACTCCTGCTGAGTATTATTAGAGCTTGATGTACATCTCAATAAAGTGTGCACTCTCAAATCTGTTTGTACCTCAGAGCTTCAAATATTATAAGTAAGCTATTATTAACTGTTGCTTTCCATTTTCCATTTTTAAACATTTCTAGATTCTTCATCTCTTCTTCAAATAACACACATTCCTTATCCATTGTTAGTTTTTTCTGGATATTATCTTATTTTTCAATATTCTTAATTTTTGGTCAAAGATGAACATTGTACTATATTTGTAATCTGACTGAAGGAAGCTGTACTGGTTGGTAGAATCTGCAGATGCTGAACCTACAGATACGGAGCGCCGACAGGGCTATGCCATTTTACATGAGGGACTTGAGCACCCGTGGATGTTGGTATCCGTCGCGGCTCCTGGAACCAACCCCCCGCAGATATTGAGGGACACAAAGTATTTGAGAGGGTGAAAAAGTAAAAATGAAAAGTGAGCTGGTTAAGTAATTATTGAAGACAGTGCCTGGAGTACCAAAGGAGGGCTATTCTGAGCAAATCAGGCCATTTTACTTAATTACCAATTCACTCATATATAATTTAATAACAGGCCAATTTCCCAAGCGAAAATCTTTTCAAATTTACTTGTTTCTTATAACTATTTAGTTTAACTTGACCAGTTTCACCTTTTTTTATGGCTACATTTTGGGGAATATTTTCATTAACCTTAGTGCCAGCTCTCTCTTGTTGTGGCTGGAGATTTAGAAGTAGAGAGTGAATGAGACTGAATGCCTTAAAAATATATTCCTAGAACATATGATCTTGAATATTAATTGTTCTTGTTAATATAGTCCCTATTTATATTATCATAAAATACTATAATTTTAAAAATTAGTTATATTTATTTATATATCATAACTATTTATATATTTATACATATGATATTTGTATATAGTTGATAAGATACTTCTATATTTTTTGTGAATATATTTTTGAACTGTATTCTACTTGAATATATTTAGTAAATACATTTTTCGTAGAAGTAAATTCTTCTTATAAACCTCCTCAAGGATAATATATTCATGAAAAATGTATCAAAGCACTGCCCCCCGAAAGTTAATTCTGGTGATGTTTGATGAGGGATCACCTTTAGCAATACTGAATGGTGACAATATTGGAATAGAATTCACAGTCATAATTTATAGTGATCACTGAGTCTCTGTGAGGCCAGATGGTGCTTTTTGACAGCTAGTATTAATATATTTTCAAAGAACTTTTGTTTTTGAGTTGGGAAGACACCTGATCCTGCCCACATTGGTAGAGAAGCTTTGAAGCACATGATTATGATCATCTCCCTATGGCTGTTATTCAACCAGAACCTTAGCTTAAGAGCCACAGTATAGAGGTAGACAAGGTAATCACCGAGGGACATAGGCAGATATACTAGCAGAACACTTTATAACTAGGTGAAGAATTATAGAACAGCTGTGATTCTGGCAGGGACTGACATTCAGCATCACTGAGTCATTCCTAGGGTAAAGGTCCTAGATCATGGTTGCTTCATCCCTGAAACTACAGAACTGTACTGCTCAGCAGGTGACAAACCCCAGCCAGGTTCAGAAGCTGCAATGATCCTGGCAATCATTCATCTAGAAAAGACAATAAAGTTTCGATATCATTGAGGGATTTTTCTAAGATTTTCAGCCACAGCAGAGTTGGTGAAATAGATTTTTTTTAACATCTTTATTGGAGTATAATTGCTTTCCAATGGTGTGTTAATTTCTGCTTTACAACAAAGTGAATCAGCTATACATATACATATATCCCCATATCTCTTCCCTCGTGTGTTTCCCTCCCACCCTCCCTATCTCACCCCTCTAGGTGGTCACAAACCACCGAGCTGATCTCCCTGTGATATGCGGCTGCTTCCCACTAGCTATCTATTTTACATTTGGTAGTGTATATATATCCATGCCACTCTCTCACTTCACCCCAGCTTACCCTTCCCCTCCCCGTGTCCTCAAGTCCATTCTCTAGTAGGTCTGTGTCTTTATTCCAGTCTTACCCCTAGGTACTTCATGACCTTTTTTTTTTACATTCCATATATGTTAGCATACAGTATTTTTTTTCTCTTTCTGACTTACTTCAATCTGTATGACAGACTCTAGGTCCATCCACCTCACTACAAAAAACTCAATTTCGTTTCCTTTTATGGCTGAGTAATATTCCACTGTATATTTGTGCCACATCTTCTTTATCCATTCATCTGTCAATGGACACTTAGGTTGCTTACGTGTCCTGGCTATTGTAAATAGTGCTGCTATATTTTGGAAGAGTTTGAGAAGAACAGGTGTTAGCTCTTCTCTAAATGTTTATAGAATTCGCTATATTTTCTATTTCTTCCTGGTTCAGTCTGAGAAGGTTGTGCATTTCTAAGAATTTGTCCATTTTTTCCAGGCTGTCCATTTTATTGGCATTACAGTTGCGTGTAGTGATCTCTTATGATCCTTTGTATTTCTGCAGTGTCAGTTGTTACTTCTCCTTTTTCATTTCTAACTCTACTGAATTGAGTCTTCTGTATTTTTTTCTTGATGAGTCTGGCTAATGGTTTATCAATTTTGTTTATCTTCTCAAAGAACCAGCTTTTAGTTTTATTGATCTTTGCTACTCTTTCCTTCATTTCTTTTTCATTTATTTCTGATCTGATCTTTATGATTTCTTTCCTTCTGCTAACTTTGGGTTTTTTTTTGTTCTTTCTCTAATTACTTTAGGTGTGAGGTTAGGTTGTTTATTTGAGATGTTTCTTGTTCCTTGTGGTAGGATTGTATTGCTATAAACTTTCCTCTTAGAAGTGCTTTTGCTGAATCCCATAGTTTTGGGGTCGTCGTTTTTTCATGGTCATTTGTTTCTAGGTATTTTTGGATTTCCTCTTTGATTTCTTCAGTGATCTCTTGGTTATTTGCTAGTGCACTGTTTAGCCTCCATGTGTTTGTAATTTTTACAGATTTTTTTCCTGTAATTGATATCTAGTCTCAAAGCATTGTGGTCGGAAAAGATACTTGATACAATTTAAATTTTCTTTAGTTTACCAAGGCTTGATTTGTGACCCAAGATATGATCGATCCTGGAGAATGTTCCATGAGCATTTGTGAAGAAAGCAGGGGAGGGGGGCTGTGGATAGTGACCTGTGCTTGCTCACAGGCTTCCTGGTGGCGGCAGCAGCAGCCTTAGCATCCCATGCCCATCTCCGGTGTCCGCGCTGATAGCCGCGGCTCGTGCCTGACTCTGGAGCTCGTTTAGGCAGTGCTCTGAATCCTTTCTCCTCACACACCCTAAAACAATGGTCTCTTGCCTCTTAGGCAGCTCCAGACTTTTCCCGGACTCCCTCCCGGCTAGCTGTGGCGCACTAGCCCCTTCAGGCTGTGTTCACGCCGCCAACCCCAGTCCTCTCCCTGCGCTCCGACCGAAGCCCGAGCCTCAGCTCCCAGCCCCCGCCCGCCCCGGCGGGGGAGCAGACAAGCCTCTCGGGCTGGTGAGTGCTGGTCGGCACCGATCCTCTGTGCGGGAACCTCTCCACTTTGCCCTCCGCACCCCTGTGGCTGTGCTCTCCTCCGTGGCTCCGAAGCTCCCCAATCTGCCACCCGCAGTCTCCGCCCGCGAAGGGGCTTCTAGTGTGTGGAAGCCTTTCCTCCTTCACGGCTCCCTCCCACTGGTGCAGGTCCCGTCCCTATTCTTTTGTCTCTGTTTATTCTTTTTCCTTTTACCCTACCCAGGTACGTGGGGAGTTTCTTGCCTTTTGGGAGGTCTGAGGTCTTCTGCCAGCGTTCAGTAGGTGTCCTGTAGGGGTTGTTCCACGTGTAGATGTATTTCTGGTGTATCTGTGGGGAGGAAGGTGATCTCTGCGTCTTTCTCCTCTGCCATCTTGAAGGTCTCCCGGTGAAATAGATTTTTAAAAACTCTAATCATAGTAACATAAATTATTGTTACATCATCTTTCTCTAGGGGCCAAGGATGTGTCACAGGGAGCAGAATGGGATAAGTACCTGGATCTCATAAGTAACTACTGTATCTACATGACAACTGGGATACGTCGAAGTACAAAGAAGGAGAAGGTTTTGTACAAAACTTGAAGTGTTTCCTCTGTCATCTGGATGATAATGATTGCATCTTGATGACAGCATGTGCAATTTGATTCCCTGTTGCTGAGGTGGGAGATACGTATCATGCAAAGCAGGAACCCTCCTCAAATATGAAACCACAGATCATGACCTCCCAACTTCCTCTTCAAAACAAGAGAAGTCTGGTGCCTAATGTTGGGTCTTCTGGGGACTCTGAGGTTTAGAATAAAAAGATACTAAGTCCTGAATGTGAGTGGATTCTATCAATTAGTAAAAACAGAGAATGAACAAAGAAGTATATACATATGTACATACATACATAAAGTAAGCCATGGTTCAACCCCAAAGAATCGTAGAAATCAACTAATTCAATTCCCCTATTTGTCAGTAATATTTATTTTATCTACTAAATATTATATTATTTATGCACTCTGCTCTACTAGATATCATATGAGTAATAGCAGTGATGCTTTGAGCATAATAACATGTGCATCGTGGTGTTTTTTAAAATGACTGAATGAATAAATGAAAAATTGGGCATTAGAGGTTGTACTACCTCCCAAATCACATGGCCTCCATTCAGGCCTGCCGCTTCCTTAATCTTCCATCTTGTATTTAACCACAAGAATGAATTTCAAACACTAAAGTTAGATGGCTTATAATTGATCCTTGACAGATTCAGAAGATGGTAAAGAATCTGTCAGCACTTCAAGACTTTAATAAGAATCTTTAGCTGTCAATTTAAAAGTAAATGAAATGCTAAATAATAGATATTTCTGGTTAACCAAATGATAAATACAATAAATTAGAAGCACACTGTTTAGCCCACTTTTTTAAGATCCTCATTATTATCTAGGGAAGAACAGAGAAATCTAGAAAACAGATGAAATGCACCAAAGGATCCTTCTAAACTCTATTCCCCAACAACTCTTTGAATCATACTCTAAAGTAATGCAGGTCGGTACATTCCTGAAAGTTCAGAATTATTTTCCCTGTGCTCCTTTGAGCTTCCGTTACTGAAGATGCTAGTTGAGAATTACAAAGAAAATAAATCATGATTAGTTATTTAAGCATAAAAAAGTTACTTGTGGCTTAGAGGCTTAGAGGTAAATGACACTCCTATGCTGAATAACTTAGATGTTCAAAATAATAAAAAGCAAAAGGTCATTTATCTCCACTGCTGGCACTAAGGTGTCATTAATATTGAAAAGCCCAATATCAATAATAGAAATGATTTTAGCACTGAGACCTGGATTGTGTGGAAGCATTGGATTTCTGCAATTAAAATATCATGTGAGGGAAAAAACCAAAGCAGGACTCTGCAATGTCACTGGAAGAGTACACAGGATAAATGTGAGGAAACAGAAGACCATAAGCATGAGATGATGTGATTTACAATCCTGATGATAACAACAAGCATACTTCTGACCTCAGTCTGTCACTATGGTTTTCAATCTTGGCAAATTCACTTGTTTCATCAGTTAAATGGGTGCCAAAAGAAACTTCTTCCTTCTTATCTTGCATGTACAGTATATATCAAATGCAACTTATTCAGCACCTAGGGTACATAGCAGAAAAGATTTACACTGACTCTAGATTTATAGGGACTCTTAAGTCAACCAAGCAATGGTAGTCATCATCACGGGGCTGTTAAATCATGTTGCCCATGGATAGTGTTGACATATACCAAAGAGCTGTGGGTTTTAAGTCTTCATGAACAGCAATGATACTCTGGAAAATTAATACTAGCCACTCTAGGGCTCATTCTAATTTGTTCCATATTTCTACGTACAGTAAATTTGGATCTTTCTAAAGCCATCTTAAAGTTTTTCATATTTTAAGAAGACAGAGCAAAAACATTCTTGAATACATATTTTGTAACAGTTAAAAAGTTATTACATCCTCTGTTTTTTAAAATGTTTGAAAGCTATGACTAAGGTCTAATATAGAATATGCTTTTCTATTTATATGGAGAAGAAACTAGTACATTTAAGTCAAATAAATAAAGATGAGAGAAAAAGTTTCAAATGGCAGGTTCTACTTTAATTCATCACAGTTATTATTTCTTATGTTAGTTTCTAAATTCTACTCTGGTTGGCTTTCTAACTTACCTATTGATTACAGTAGGTCTCTTAAAACTGTGTTCATAAGGTCAAACCAATACTAAAATATTAACAAATAGCACAGTCATATTGTACCCTAGTATATAGTTAAGTACATAATTAAGATTTCCTTAACAGAAATGAGCATATATTACTTCCTGTACTTGACTGTGTGAAGATTACCTACCAAATGCATTAGGACCAAAATTGAGGACTGTGTAGAGAACTCAAGGATAGCTCCTCTTACCTTGGCCATATATGGTTCTTCCAGTTATATAGTGTTGTATAATAAATCACCCACAAACCTAGTGGCTTAAAATTTTTTATTATTCCCACAAATCTGCAGTTTGGGCTATCTCTACTCAATTTTGCAGCAGCTGGGATGACTCAAAGCCAGAGTCTAGCATCCTTTGTATGCTTGCTCACTCACATCTAATGGATGGGTAGAAAGATTCTAACACCTGAGTGATGGAAAAACAGAGCCTGTAACATTTTAGAAGTTTTGTCGTAATGATGTCAACCATTTGTTTTTTCAAACAAGAGAGAACAGAAAACTGAGAGTAGATACACCATGGGACAGAGGGCATAGTATTTGTGGTCTGAGGAAGAAAACCCAAGTCAAAGGTACTAACTATCGGGTTGGCCAAAAAGTTCATTTGGGTGTTACGGAAAAAACTGAACAAACTTTTTGGCTAACCCAATACTTAGTGTTCATTCTCTCCCCTACTTTTCCAGCATATGATCATAAAATCTATTTAAAATAAAAATGCTCCATCAGAAAAATTAGTAATAATTAGAAAGGACATAATATAGGATAGAAAAATAAACACAATTCCAAAAAATAGGATAAAAGACTATACTAAACAAAATAAGGGTAAACATAACAGAAAAATTGCCACAGGATTTAAGAAAAACATTAAGATATTTTCATGAATAGATTTTTCAGAGAAAACCAAACTGAATCAGCTCGAAAAATATATATCAAAACCTGAAAGGGAATAGAATATGAGTGCTGAACTTAGAAAATAAGTGGAAAAGTGTTACATCATTACTAAAATGAATGCTACCTTAGAAGCAACAAAAAGTACAGTTGATAACAGTAATAGATGAGGCAAGAAGGCTAGACTTGAAAACAATCACAAAAAATTAAATGGAAATTAACAAAAAGATAACAGTGAAATGATGAATAGGGAAAATGAAATATATGAAAGATGGATGAAGAAATAGGGCATACTGTATGCATAATTTATATTGCTAAAGAAGAGACTATAAATATGAAATTAAAAAATATATATACTTCTCCAAGTATAGAAAAACTAGAATTTTCAGTAAAAACCATAGTGAGTTTCAGGGAGAAAATGATATGGAATAATTATTACCGATATATACTGTAGTAAAATTTTTAAAAATCTTTGAAGATAAAAAAAGAATCCAAGAAACACCCAAAAAGAAAACTCATGTCACTTATCAAAGGGAAAATGTAAGGGTGATACCAACATTCCAAATGGCATATTTTGATACTGAATCACATTTCCAAAGAAACTGAAGTTTAACTTAAAAGTTTCATACTCAGCTGTATGTCATTCAAATATTCTGACATATACAATAATTTGAAAGATAAAACAACCATAAAATTTTTAGGAAACAAGAAACACCTTACCTAAATAAAAGTGATCAACAAAAAGTGGATTCAAATGAAATAAACAGGGCTGAGGGAACAGAAACTTTGACTTAGGATGTAGAAATCTGTGAAATGATGGTTTCTACCTTAACAGCAAGTGAAAGCCAGACATTCCATAAAATCAAACTTCTCTTGAAACCCTTGAAAGGTGGAGGTCTTACGGTAACAACTAGCCTTAAATTTAAAGAAAGGCAAGGACCTCGAAGGAGAGATGGAAGGGAGCTCTGATTACCTAGAGCAGAGCACAGGACTGCCATACAAAATGGTAAGAAGAATTCAGCCAAAAATTTTAATAAGTTGCTAGTGGCCAAGTGTGGGCTAAGATGAGAATATAGAAGCTCTGGGAGCCACAGATCCAAGGGAGTTTGCACCCACTAGCAAATCCTTCTCCATGGACTGCACCAGGGGCTCAAGAGAAAGATGGCAAAATGCGGAGGCTGGAGAATGCCTTCTACAGGTGCAGGATTTGGGGAGGAGGTCAGATACTGCGACTGGAAAGCCCGCATCCTTCTCCCCAGTGGAACAGAAGACTTATGCCACTGGGGAAGGAGGGCAAACTCTGTGGTCCTCAAGGTTCACCTGAAGACCCATGGCAGCTGTGAGAATGAAAGGGAAAGAACCCTCTATCCTAGGGAGGGGCAGAAAAATGTCCTGGATTCAAAATTTAGAGAATCCTTCACACTGTGAGAGGGTGGGGGGACTTCTACCAGATGAAACAAGCCCTTTATTGTTTCAACCTCCACCATCCACAGGACTCTAATAATCAGACTCTAACAAATAAATCTTTAATTCAAACTACAGCAGATTCTGTGAAATTTTTTAAGAGAGGTCTTAAAGTAAGCATTCACATTTCTTATTAGAAAAGGAAGGTACCAGAGAGAAATAGAATAATGGTACAATTTCATATATTCATTTCTGCTACTTTACAGAATCAGAATTCTCAGTGAATATTACAAAGGGAGGTCAGATAGTTTAGCTTTGATACAAGAAACCATTTAAAAATTCTAATTAGATGACAAAGGAATATGATTTTTTAAATTAAATTCTGCAATCACTTCAGTTTAAAATTTCCCTCCTGTTTAAAAAAAAAAAAACCTTATGGAGTGTGCTAATACTGATACTTTTTTATCTACTAGGTGCCAAACAACCCCTTTTTAAAAGAATGAAATTTCATCATAATAGGGAAATTTAATGAGTTCTCATGAACAATTAAAAAGATTATTTGCATATTTTTAGCCTATTGGAGGAAAAAAATACCAAGCAGTAAAGGTTTAGCAATAATCACATGCTGAGAAGGAGTGAAAAGGGAAACATTAAATACTTTTCTTTCTTCCTGAAGCCACGGATAACATTTCAGGAGGCTTATTAGCATTCACGTTGGAGTGACCTGGTTACCAGTCCTCTGTACTTAGGCAGGTGTTTATTATAGGTGCTTCATCTTTGGTATTTTTATCGCTCTAGGAAAAATTACGAATACAGAGAGCACCCACGTCTGATTATGTTCACAGTAGTGTCCATTACAGCAGTGGGAAAAGGGAAATTACACCCAAAGCAAATCTTGAGAAACATGTGACAAGCTCTCTTTGAAGAGTCTATTTTGTACTTTGTCACCCAGTCTCTGGTACACAGAGCCATCAAAAACATCTGGCCCCCAAGTCAAGGCAGCAAAGGTAAGGAGCTGGAAAGAACATGAGCTTTCAGAGTCAGAAACGATTAGCCATTTACTACCAAGTGACCTCTAACAAGAAGTTTTTTTCTCTATAAATCTGTAGATTGCACATATGTAAAGTTTGTAATAACGTCTATCTTTTAGGGCTGTTGTGATGATCAGGGAAAGATGTGTTTTTCCCAGTACAGTTTCCTATATATAGAAGGCACTCACTGCTTGGCAGCTAGGGCAAAACATTTGAATAATAATAAACACCCATTAGCAGACAAGCAGCACATCACTAATGGGGAGAATACTCAAGCTAGTATCTAACATGTGGAAAACAATATAGTCAATAGAGTCGTCTTTGATTCTGAAGACCAGCGATGATTTCTGTTACCCTGTATCTTTTCCACCTGCACTTTTAATTAACCCTGACACTGGAATATACTTCTTTCAAAATGGAACAGACAAACTGAAAACATTGGCATACTCCCACATTTCATCCCATCCACTCATTTTTATTTCAGCCACAGCTCTGGTGGGCTGTGCTGACTCATGCTGATATTGTCCCACTCCAAAGGCACTCTGTACACCTCTCTGTTTTTTTCACCTGAGCTTTCTCAGGAGCCACCCAGCTCTCTCAGACTATAAAAGCACAAGCCTGTAAGTGCAAGAGGAGAGGGATGGGGAGGGTGCCGTCAATCGCTCAGGCAACTTTCAACCAATGGGAATAGGAGCCAGTGGATAAATTCCCCAGACTCCTGTCCTTTGGAAGGAAAATTCTAGAAGGCATTCCTTATGCTTTGTGTAGGTCTCTTCTGCACTGAGCCCCTGTTGCCTGCAGCAGGGATCTCTATGAGTGATCATTCTTTTCTCTTCTCTTCCCACTCCCCTTTTTGAACTCCCTGGCATTGTCTACCAAAGAAACTTCCTGTTTCAGGCTATGTTTTCAGGGGTGTCCAAACTAAGCCACTTTTCAAAAATGGGATGGATATCAGTTGTAATTTAGACCTGGACACACTCAAAAGGCACACACCTCATAACTTTGATATTATAATTTGAATAAAACAGCAGGTATCACTTTTCACAAGATCTTTCATACAGATGGAAGATAGATATACAGTAAGAAGAGGTGACAGATGGTCAGGAAGAAAAGATTTTGAAAGAAAAAATATGTAACTTAGTTATTTAGTATCTCACATTCATTTTGCTTGGTCTTATGTACATAAAGGTAATGAACTCTTAAGAAATATAACAGATTAAAATGCAGAAGAGAATCTTAGTTGAAGATGCTCTTTATAGTTTTATTAATATAATAGATTCAAGGATGAATTTTATATTTCACAATGGAAAAAAATGTAATTTGCTGACACCTACACCATTAGTACCAGAGTTTTTAAACCTTAATTAAGAAAAATTTCCCCAATACATAAAATATACAGAATAATATAATGAAATTCCCATGTAACCATAGCCCAGCTTCAACAATTGTCAAAATTCTGCTTCTCTTATTTTATCTGTCTCCTTAATTTTTTCTTGAGTATTTTAAAGCACCCTTAAGATATCTTATCATTTAACCCATAAATAGTTCAGTAGGCATCTCTGTCAAATAACCACAAAGTATTATCATGCCTAACAAAATTTAATATTAATATCTTAACATAATCTAGTGTCCAGTCCTTATTAAATTCTCCACTTGTCTCAAAAAAGTCTTTTTATAGTTAATTCATTTGAATAAAGATCCAAAAATGGCTCTAACTTATATTTGGTTGTTAAGCCTCCTAAATATCTCATGATTTATTGTAGTTCCTCTTCCACATAAAAAAAAAACTTTAGTGAGATATAATTATAGTAAAAGGCACAGAGTATACTATGAGTTCTGATAAATGTATACAGTACATTAATATAACCACTCCAATCAATGTGTGGAATATTTTCATCATGCCAGAAGCTTGCCTAATATTCCTCTGCAGCCAATCAACCTTCCACCCCACCACAATGGAGACAATCATTGATAAGATTTCTAACAATTTAGCTTAGTTTGACTGTTTCAGAGCTACATACAAATAGGATCACATGATGGGTACTCTTTTGTGACTGGCTTTTTTCTCTCAACATCATGTACTGAGATTTATCCATGTTGTTGCTTTTATCAGTATTACTGTCGAGGAACAATATTCCATTGAATAAACATGCCACTTACTGTTTATCTATTCACTTGTTGAGTGGTTTCCACTTTTTGTGATAAATAAAGCTGCCCTGAATATTCTTGTACAGGCATTTTTGTGGACTTGTGATCATATTTTTAAAAAATTTTCTCTTGGGTAATACCCAGGAGAGGCATTTCTTGATCATACAGTAAGTGTATGTTTTAACTTTGTTTAAAAAATCATAAAACTGTTTTATGAAGTGCATGTAGTCTTTTAAACGTCCACCAGCAATGTATGAGAGTTCTTGCTGCTCCACACTCTCACTAAATTTGATGTTTCAGTCTTTTAAAAATTTTGGCCATTCTAATGGGAGTCTAATGGTATCATACCCTGTTTTAAATTTTTACGTCTACGGTGACTAATGATGTTAAGTGCTTTTGTATGTGCTTATTGATCATTCTTGTTTTCTAAAATGTCTAATTCTTTCATCTGTTAGTATTATTTTTGTCTTCTGATTACTATGTTGCAGAAGTTGTTCATACATCCTTGATACAAGTCCTTTGCAAGATATCTGTATTACAAAAATCGTCACCCAGTATGTGGCTTGCTGATTCATTTTCTTAAATTTTTTTAAGAGTAAATGTACTAAACTTTGATAAAGTCCAATTTATCATTTTATTAGTGCTACTGTTCCTGTTTTTAAAAAGTATTGCCTACTCTCTATTACAAAAATATTCTCACATTTTCTTACAGTTTTATAATTTCAGCTTTTACATTTAGATCTGTGATCTATCTCAAATTATGGTGTGAGACTGGAGTCAAAGGTCTCTTCCTTTTTCAAATGGATATCCAGTTTCCCCAGAACCACTGGTTGAAAAGACTATCCTTTCTCCCACTGAATTAACCTGTTGTCATTGTGAAAATCATTTGACTGTATACATGTGGATCTATTTCTGAGCCCTCATTTCTGTTGCATTTGATCTATCTGTCCCCACATACACTGTCTTGGTTGCTATTATTTTATATTGATCCTTGAAATCAGGTTGATCAATTTCTCAAATTTTTACCTTCTTTATCAATAATTTTTGGCTGTTTTAGGTCCTTTGCATGTCCACATAAATTATAGAGTCAGCTTATTAATTTCTACAAAATAGCCTATGAGAACTTTTGGGTGAACACATACAGACAAATTTAGGTAGAATTGATGTCTGACTACAAACACTGAATCTTTCAATCCATGAGCATGGTATATCAATTTACTTAGGTCTTCTTTTATTTATTTCAGCAATGTTTTGTAAGTTTCAGCATATGGGTCTTACATGTATTTCATTAACTTCATTCTTAAATAGTTAATGGTTTTTGTTACTATTTATAAATAATCATTTTTATTGTATTTTTCTATTAATTGTTTCTTATGTTTAGAACTATAATTAATTTTTGTATATTGGGCTAGTGTACTATAACCTTACTAAATTCACTTATTAGTTCTAGTGGAGTATTGTTTTGTTTTTGTACATTGCTTAGGATTTTGCAAAATAAGCAATCATGCCATATTCATTTTCCATTGTCCTCAGATGTTATTAATGTAAATGAGCAAAGAATGGAAGAATCACATTATTGATTAATGATTATGAAGTAACCAAGGAATGTGGAACAATACTTTTCCAGACGTGTTTCTCATTCACAGCACTACACAGATACTGTCAGATTTTAAATACAGAACAAAATAAGATTTCATTGGCTTAGTGCTCTTTAAATGTAGGTCAACTCTCACCCCATTGCTTTGACTGTATTTTAATCTTTTGTATTTTTTATTTTATGCCCAAAGAAATACATAAAAATATTATTTCATTACCAGCCAAGAAAAATGTGGTAAGGACTTGCCAAGCACTGGTGTAACAAGCGAAAGAACTACCCAAAAATATCATACCTGCATATGTTGACAGAATGTTGTGGCATACACTGTGTGTGATTTTGGTTGTCGGTAATTTCAACAGAGCTTTTTGCAGTGACAGGAGCAGAGCGTCTGATTGGAAATGGTCAAGAGCTACTAGAGGAATTACTTGCCAATTCAGATAAATATTTGGAAACAGAAAATTGGTCCTGTGGAGACTATAAAATTTCCTTCTTGCAAGCCATTGAATGATGTTGATGAGAACGGCTTTCAGCTTGTCATAAATTCCAGTTGTCAAATCTTCAAGTCAAAGAAATGCACAGTCCTTGTGATCACTCAGGTCAAGCTGTTCCTCTTATGAAGCACATCTCCAGATAAATCTTGCTGGTGTTAAGTTCTGTCTTGATTACCAAGGAAGCCTAGTCACAATGTGTCCTCTATGACCAATGGCCTAGCAAAAAGTATATGGGATGTTCACTATTAATCTTACTGTCATTTGAAAAGATTACATTGATGTAGCTTCGGGGATTTAGGCTCCAGAAAAGAAAACAAAGACGACATTTCAAACATTTCAGAGTGCTCTGAATTTTACTTGTTTCTTGGTGATATTACTTTCATCTATTCCTAATTTGCAGCACAAGGGAGAGATACATCCAAAGATGCAAATTTCCCTATGTTAAATTATGAATGACATGCACAATATCTGTTGTCCACCTGATGTAGAGAGATATGTTAGCAATTAATTTCTAGAAATAAGAAAAAAATTATTCCACTTCTAGAGGAAATAAAATAAGACAGGAATTTTGCATTATTTTTAATATAATTAGCATCACCAATAATGGTAAAGCAAACAAAGAGAGAGTAAATTGTTTTCGAATTTTCCTTAGGAGAAACACTTCTTGTAGTACCTGGTACATGAAATAAACAGCAGATGTGTGATAAATGGAAAAATGATTAATGGCTGGGCTGATGCACAAGAGACATGGAGTCTGCCCCTAACATTTTTTTCTTATATTTGAGAGAAGAGGTTTATCTAAGTTATGAAGACTAATAAATAGAATGAACACTCATCTACACACTGCCCATCTTAAGCAATAGACTATTACTAATAATTTATGAGATTCCTGTGAGCTCTTTGTGATTCCATTACTTGCCTCTTCCCCTGAATTTCAGGTTCATCCTTCTCTTGCTATCACAGTTATCTATTCCAAAAAAATGCATTGTTCAATTTTGAAGTGTTTTTGAACTTTATGTAAATATTAGTCTTGCTGTGAATAGTTCTTCAGCACGATTTTTAAAAGGATTTCTGAGATTTACTTTTGAACCTATGGCTATATTTGATTTGTTGTTACTGTTGCATACTATACCATCACATGGAACTATGATAATTTATTTATTCCTCCTTCTTTGGTGGACCTTTGAGTTGTTTCTAGTTTTCTTTTTTTCTTTTTTTTTTTTTTTTGCAGTACACGGGCCTCTCACTGCTGTGGCCTCTCCCGTTGCGGAGCACAGGCTCCGGACACGCAGGCTCAGCGGCCATGGCTCACGGGCCCAGCCGCTTTGCGGCATGTGGGATCCTCCCGGACCGGGGCACGAACCCGCATCCCCTGCATCGGCAGGCGGACTCTCAACCACTGCGTCACCAGGCAAGCCCCACTGATTACCTTGAGAATTACTAGCAATTTCCTGGTTCTTTGTATGTCTACCATGTAAACTATGTTGTGTAGATTCTGAGTCCTGTTATATTCTTCTGGAGAATGTTGAGGTTTCTGCTTTACCAGGCAATCAACTCAGGTAGGTTCATACTACAAGTTTTTTTTTTTTTCCTTTTGTGCAGTGGTTTAAAGCCAATTTCATTTTACCAAACCTTTTTTCTACCAGTTTAGAGCTGTCGCATTCATGAGTAGATCTTGTGTGAGCCTGAGCCTTTGGTAGATTCATATACAAAATACAGGTTCCCTCTCCCTGGCTCCTTCTGCTCTGGCATTGTCACACACTCTGTGGCCCAAAGGGGTTCCTTTTTCTGGTTCCTATGTCCAGAATGATATTTTTTTTCTCAGATTTTTGGCCACACATATCATCACCACTGCCAGGCTTCTCCATTATTGGAGCTTACAATAGAGCACAATAAATATCACATATATAAATAATATATAAACAATTATAAATAATAAACAAAGAACTCATATCCAGAATAAACAAATAACTCTTACAACTCAATATTAAGAAGGCGAACCACAATAGATAATAGGGAAAATATTCAAACAAATGTTTCACAAGGTATAAAAATAGCCAATAAGCACATGACAAAATGCTCAAGATTATTAGTTAACAGGAAAAGGCAAATAAAAAACCATAATGAAATAGCACTACCTACTCCCTAGAATGGCCTTTTTTTTTTTTTGAAAGATTGAAATGGTCAATTGCTGGCAAGCATGTAGAGAAACTGAAACTCTCCTACATTGCATGTAGAAATGTAAAACAGTCCTACCACTTTGTAAAATCATTGGGTAGATTCTTAAAAAGTTAAACTTATACTTACCATATGCCATACCCCAATTCATTATGCAGAATGAAAAACATGAGACATATGAAAAGCACATGCTTTACAATTCCACTTATACAAAATTCTAGAAAAAAATAACTAATGTATAATGACAAAATGTGAATCAACTGTTGTGTGAGACTAGGAGCAAAGAATGGGGTGTACTTCTAAAAATGATGGATATATTCACTATCTTGATTGGGGCAGTGATTTCATGCTGTGCACATTTGTCAGAGCTTACCAAATTGCTTGTTTTTAATGGATGTGGTTTATTTTATATAAATTACCTCTCAAAAAAGTTATTAACGATATAGTATATATGTAAACCTAAAACAACTTCATAAGTTAATGAATAAAAGTGCAAATCTCACATTTCAGTAACTTTTGGTAGAGTTAATTCTTTAAAAAAAGGACTAATTAGGCAGGATTTGCCTTTATCTACTTTGCCAGACTCTGTCTTAACTTGTTTTCAGCACCATAGAACATGATATAAGCATGCGTGCTTCTTTAACCTTTTATCAAGCTATTGCCTTCACCTGGAATCATCTTCCTTTCTCTGTACACTCTTTAGGATTCCCACTCATTGTTTAAAACCTGGCTATCAAGCATTCTCCTTTTAAGTTTTTCATTTGTACTTCTTGGATGTTAACAGCTCCTGCCTGTAAATCTCTTTTAGTTTTTTGTGTGTCCTCTCATAGAATTTACATTTTTCTTTGCATTATGCAGAGGTAGTTGTGTGAATGTCAACCTTCTTCACTAGACTCGAAGTTTATCAGCACCTGACTAAGTGCGCTGGGTTCTGAAACAGGCCTAGGACCTAAGGGATAGCTATTAAATGTACATTAAATTATAGTTAAACTTAGCTTCAAATTTAATTTTAAAATAGACTATACTTTCCTATTATAAGCCTTGTAGAAAAAAAAAAGGACAGCAGTGTATGCTGTTAAGGTTAAAGAAAAACATTCATAAAGAAGGAGTCTCCAGAAAAAAATTTCAAGTTTAAGTTAACTGTGAAAAACAGGACATTTTTCCCTCCCTCAATTAAGTTTATTCGCTTTGGCCTAACAATGTAAATCATTTCTGAATAAATGGGGCTTTCCAAAAGATGAACTATTTGCTTTTTAAATACTACATAGAGACATTCAGCCTTCTTAGAATTTCTGTGAAGAATTTTTGAAATTTCAGAAGTACCTTTCAAACATTTTTTGCAGATGTGTAGATGTCACTTTCAAAACCAAATTGCATGAAAGTTAAACATGGAAGGAAGACTTTATTCCAGTCAGGGGAGAAAGATCAGAACTTATTCTGAGATTTGGGCTGTGGGGATCATAGGCCATCTGTGTTTGCTAATTGGTCTTACCCAAGGGAAAAGTACACTTTCATGTGCCTTCATGATGAAAGGAAGTGTTACACTTGGAGCAAGGTGCTCCAGAAGGGAAGTTAGGCTCCTATCCTCCCACAGAGACTGGAAGGTAGGAACACTATCTTCTCCCATAATGTCATTTCAAAGAGATGGCCCCAGGTCCTTGAGAAAGACAGTCCTGGGTTGTAGAACTGGCAAGAGGCTTTTAAAAATATTTGCATTTCAAAGGGGCCAAGAAATATTTTACAATTACATAGTTTCTAAAGTAAATGTTCTAAGAAAAGGGAGCAGAGGGACCTCTGTGGTTAGGCCACCTGGATTCTCTAAGGGCCTACGTGAAAGGGCAGTCAGGGGCTTAGAGGCAGGAAGAAGCCTGTCTAAAGTGTAGTTAAGTAGAAGGAACTGTTAAGGCCATCTTGACCATCAATTCTTTAGCTACTGATTTCACGTTTCTGACATTCAGCCTTAACTTTGCCATAACACCATGGCAAGTGTCCTTAAGCAGAGAACTGGTTCTTTAATCCAGGAAACTGAGGCTCCAAGGGTATGTCATTTTGCTCTCTGCCAAGCTGAATGTGGACCATAATAGTTTCCTTCCAATACTTCAAGGCCAGAGCAAGGACAAGACAGATTCAAGTGGCCTGTACAGTTGTACACATTGTACATTAACAGGGAAAATTGTTCTTAATTGATCAAGAAAATTCAACTCTCCTTCAATAGTAATGAAAATAGAATTGATAATGCTTGCTGTGCTCTAACTTAGATCTTTACCATACTGTTTGTCGAAAATATTGCAGCATACATATTATTTTGGGAGCAGAGAGGTTGAATTTAATCAGTGCCTTTTGTTTTCTTGCTATTTGCTTTGATTGCTGCAGTTTAGCTGTTTGGCTCTGTTGAGTCATTATCTCTTCCTCCCCCTTTTTCCTTACTTCTCTTTGTTTCATTAGCATCTTTATTTTATAATTTCTTTAGTGTTTGAGCTGTGGTGCTCAGTGTTTAAATGACTGTTTTGTTTCCAAATTCCTTTTTGCATCAGAAACTTTTATTTCAAACTAAAGTAGTTTGAACAAATCTGATGTCGACTTTGGAATTATATTTCTTCATACATTTGTGAGAGAGTTGGTAGCATTCTGTTGAATGATGTGGGTAATTATGTAAATTAGCATAATACCCTGTAGGTAGGGTAAGCTAAATTGATTGCCTTGACAGCCCCAGTTCATGGCCTCACTCTATCCATGGTCTTTGTAGTGTGATTTTGCTGCTCTCCTCATCAAGAGGTAGAGTGTATTTCTCCACACCTTGACTCTGTGCTGGTCTTGTGACTTGCTTTGACCAACAGAATGCAGCAGAAGAACTATTTGCCAGTTCTAAGTCTAGGAACTTTAGTGGATGCCTGCATCTCCCAGGAGTATTAAACCTGGACTAGCCAATGTAAGGCTCAGAGATCACATTGAAGAGAGATGAGTATTCTCAGCCAGCACCTGGCCAACCCACAAACTAACAAGTACCTGAACAAGACTACTCAAGATCAGCCACTGCTGTCCATATCAGGCAAACCACAGATTGATACATAGACTGAGAACAAAAATAAATGTAAATGTTTCCCACCACTAGGATTTTGTGGTTGCTTGTTACACAGCACTGTTAGAGTATTAAGTAACTGATGCATCAACTTTCTTTTTCCTAGATGGCATACACTTCCTCCCACTTAATTGTTTCAAACATCTGTTGACTGTCATACTATATACCAAGGTACAGCGGCCAGTACTAAAGTCAAGAAACAAATATCAAGAACCCTTCTCTCAGTTGACATGCTCATGTGAGAGACAGAAGGAAAAAAAGTCAACACTTTATAACAGAGTGTGATGTGTTATATCCGATGAACACAGGGTTCATGGAGCCCCCATAATGGTATTTAACTCAAACAGGCATCAGACGGTCTTCCTGGTAGTGACTGACATGTGTGGAATCTTGAATTAGGGTGAATAGGAGCTAGGTTGGTTAAAAAGATGTGATAGAAAAACATTCTAGGAAGCAGCAAATTATTTTCTAAATCATTAGAGAGCAAAGGGTACTGCAAAGATGTTAATTACTTAAAAATAATGACATATGTGGGTTTAGCAGAGATGATTTGGGGAATTTAAGTAAAGAACAAATTGGAGCATAAATATCTTTGTGTTCTAAAAGTTTGATGGCTATCTTGAAAATTATAGAAAAAAATGAAGATTATTAAAAATTACAGTTGATGTGGTTATTCCAAGCATTTCAGAAGCTCTTTGTGGCTGTCAGGGAGACAAATAAGGGAGGGTCAAAGATTACAGCCATGCAGTAAGAGGCTACTGCAGTAATTCAAGCAACAAGTGAGGAGGATGTGGTGTACCTGAAGCCATGGAGCAAATGCAAAGAAAGAAAAGAGTAAAAAGAATAGAGACTGGTTGTTCTAATAGTCAAGGAATGGATAGAGACACAATGAGAAATGAAAGAAAAGAAGAACCACTACATATGTAGAAGGAAATTAAGCTAGCAAATAGTATCAATTACATGGCTTGGTATCCTATGGGAACTTCCAAAAGTTTCTGAGGGAGTCTCTCACTAAGTGACTAAGTGACCACTGAAAGAAAGAAAGAGTAGCATGGGAGAAACTTTGAACTCAGAAGTGTTTGGGGACTAAATGTATGTCCTAAATTATGAATAACCTTTAATATCATGGTTGTATTTTCATTAACGAGAGTTCCTCAAAGGAGGTAGAGAAGATGGCAAAAATGGCCACATAACCTTTCCTTCCTTGAGGAGGTAAAATCTCTTTCTATACCCCTTCAATCTGGGCAGCCCATGCAACTTGATTTGACTTAAAAAAACAATGGAAAGGAAACTGCAAATTCTGAGCCTGACCTCAAGAAGCTTTTATATGCGTCTCACTCTTGGGACCCTGAGACCATCATGTGTACAAACATGGGCTACCCTGTTGGGGGCTAAAAGAGCAAATGGAATAAAGACAAGTCATTCTAGTTAACATCCCCTTTGACCAACTAGCCTCCGTCAACCAGGGAGCTTGCCATAGGTGAATGAGAGACCCCAGCTGAGATCAGTTGAAGGACTTTCCTAGCTGACTCGGAACAAAGTGCATATCCAATGACAAATATATGGCTATTATTTTAAGTCATAGTGTTTATGATGATTTTTTAAAGCTATAAAAGCCAACTGATAAAGAAGTTTTCCTAGAAAGATGGTCCCAGAATATCATGGCTTCCAGGTGGAAACAAGGTATTTCTATTGTTCATGCTCTACCTTCTGCAATAGTATCTGCATACTGAATTTGTGACATATGAATATAAAAGCAAAGAAAATGAAGCAGGGTGGAAAGAAAACGATGACTCTACTTAACTAAACTAGGCAGGGATAAAATTGATAACCTTTATGGTTTGAAGTCATAAGCCCATTTTACCCTCAATTTAGTTTTATGTCTTCAAAAGCTTCTGTCCAATTTTACAGATTTCATAAAAGAAATAATTTTCTTTTGAAATTTCAGAATTTCTTTTTGGTTCAATTCAACCTTGATGCCAGGGCAACTGAAGCTGTAACCAGTTGACTGTCCTCCATATCTTGGCCAAGTGAATACATTCTGCATTTTTCCTTTATCTGCCTTGGATGAATTATTCATTGATTGAACTCACATTTCCAGGAATGCAGATGGAAAATGGTTTTTAAAATGTGCCCTTTAATAGAGTGTTCTATTTTTTTTCCTCATTAAATGTCTTTCTATAGTCAACTATTGCTTCTAACCAACCACAGCTATGCCCTGGTGGCTCATTATCACTTTGGGTTCTTTTACTCTCCCACAATATTCTTTTTCTATACCTGAGTTTGCTATTCCAGAAATACCTGTGCAATCCTCATATTTGAAATCCTACATTTATGCTGTTTCTTCTGACAAATGAAAAGTATAAGATGCAATACATGGGACTGAGCAAAATGCTCAGTTTTTTCTTTCTTTTTTCTTACTACCTTTCCTCTTTTCCTCTATTCTTCCCCCCTCCTTCATCTTTCATTTATCAGAATACTAAACTATTTGATATACTGTTTACCAGTATAGCTTTATATCCAATTTATTCCTGAACTCCCAACTCTTTTAAATGTTTCATGTTTTGAATCCATAAAAATATTTTTTTTTCTTAAATGTTGTATAGTAGAAAGAGAAGCAATTTTGAAGTCATCCATTTTGTATTTAATCCAGACTGCACCATGTTCTTGCAAAGAAATGTGTCAAGTAACCTAGATGATTCTCACTACCTTACCTAGAAAATGAGGTGAAAAACCCTATTTTAGAAGAGTGGTATGAGAATAACATTAATTGTGTATATTAAAAAAAAACCTTTGTAACATGAGTGGTGCTTTATACACTGTAGAATTGTGTGAGCATGTTTAGGGAGTAAAACGAATAGTAAGTTCCCAAAATGAACTGAAGTAGAGAAAAGTTTTTCTAGGATTTGAGATTTTAAATGACCCTTAAAGCATTATAAAAATTGATAATTTTAAGAAAGGAGAGCTCTTCTAGGAAGAGACTTTCCAATCTGGGTTCCTAATGGTTATTTCTGTAGTCTTCTGAATATTTAAAATAGAAACTTTTGCATTTTTGTGATTACTCTACGTCTCATATTCCAAGACTGATATCATATGTATACATACTCTTAAGTAAGTAGCAGCAACGGCTACTCTTTTTCATTACAGCATTTTAATGTTCATAGAAGAAGAGTTGGTTTTATATAGAAAGAATATATTTCTAATTTTATATTCACAGCTTTTCTTCCATTTTCATCTTTTTTTTTTTTAATTTATGGCTGTGTTGGGTCTTCGTTGCTGCCTGTGGGCTTTCTCTAGTTGTGGAGAGCGGGGGCTACTCTTCATGGCAGTGCGCAGGCTTCTCATTGCAGAGGCTTCTCTTGTTGCGGAGCACGGACTCTAGAGCGCTGGCTCAGTAGTTGTGACACACGGGCTTAGTTGCTCCGTGGCACGTGGGATCTTCCCGGACCAGGGCTCGAACCCGTGTCCCCTGCACTGGCAGGTGGATTCTTAACCACTGTGCCACCAGGGAAGTCCATTTTCATTTTTCACTTCACAAACTTCACACATATCTTATGCAAGAAAACAGAAAGTATTATCTGACGTACAAAGTCATATATATTTCAAATAGAGGGTGAGTAGACAAGAAGATTAATTTGCTTTTTGTCAACCCCATCCCCCACTTTTCCTTTGTCACTTATTTCTTTCTGTCTCCTTGGTAACTGGGAAAGGCATAGTGAATAAATGATAAGGAAAGAATTCATCACCTCGCAAAAATCTGTGTAATGGGGTGAAATTCAGATTCAAGCTAACCCTGCTGTATTGGTTGTACTACCTTGGGTATTCTTGACTGTAAAGGTAAGAGATGACAGTTTATTTTCAAATTTGTAGCATTAAATACGCAGTTAGATGGGAGAATCACTTGGTTTGCGGTTTCGATTTGTGGCCTCCAGAGGGCAGTATTCATTCTTTCAGTACTACAGAACATTAATAGCTGTCTGTCTATCTGTCTATCTATCTATCTATCTATCTCCTTTTGAATTTATGTTGGTGTTTCTGCCTATGGGCAAGGAATCCTCCACTAACAATGAAGACCTATGAGAAAGATACAAATACACTATATACTATTGTTTAAAAAAATTAATTAGGTGCTTTCTTTGCATTTCTGAAAGAACAAATGCAATGTGGCCAACAAAGCAGAATCCTTCTCTATGAATTTTTCAGTAACACTAAATATCAACTACTTTCATAAGAACAAAATCCTATTTGATTTTATAAATAATTAAGTTTTTAAATAAATGCCAAAAATGACCCCAGTGCCTTCAAAAACCAGAAAACTAGCATAGAAAGAAAATCTACTTCATACCTAGAGACACATACAGATTGAAAGTAAGGGGATGGAAAAAGATATTCCATGCAAATGGAAATCAAAAGAAAGCTGGAGTAGCAATTCTTATATCAGACAAAATAGACTTTAAAATAAAGACTATTAGAAGAGACAAAGAAGGACACTACATAACGATAAAGGGATCAATCCAAGAAGAAGATATAACAATTGTAAATATTTATGGAGCCAACATAGGAGCACCTCAATACATAAGGCAAATACTAACAGCCATAAAAGGGGAAATCGACAGTAACACAATCATAGTAGGGGACTTTAACACCCCACTTTCACCAATGGACAGATCATCCAAAATGAAAATAAATAAGGAAACACAAGCTTTAAATGATACATTAAACAAGATGGACTTAGTTGATATTTATAGGACATTCCATCCAAAAACAACAGAATACACATTTTTCTCAAGTGTTCATGGAACATTCTCCAGGATAGATCATATCTTGGGTCACAAATCAAGCCTTGGTAAATTTAAGAAAATTGAAATTGTATCAAGTATCTTTTCCGACCACAATGCTATGAGACTAGACATCAATTACAGGAAAAGATCTCTAAAAAATACAAACACATGGAGGCTAAACAATACACTACTCAATAACGAAGTGATCACTGAAGAAATCAAAGAGGAAATTAAAAAATACCTAGAAACAAATGACAATGGAGACACGACGACCCAAAACCTATGGGACGCAGCAAAAGCAGTTCTAAGGGGGAAGTTTATAGCAATACAATCCCACCTTAAGAAACAGGAAACATTTCGAGTAAACAACCTGACCCTGCACCTAAAGCAATTAGAGAAAGAAGAACAAAAAACCCCCAAAGCTAGCAGAAGGAAAGAAATCATAAAGATCAGATCAGAAATAAATGAAAAAGAAATAAAGGAAACAATGGCAAAGATCAACCAAACTAAAAGCTGGTTCTTTGAGAAGATAAACAAAATTGACAAACCATTAGCCAGACTCATCAAGAAAAGAAGGGAGAAGACTCAAATCAATAGAATTAGAAATGAAAAAGGAGAAGTAACAACTGACACTGCAGAAATACAAAAGATCATGAGAGATTACTATGAGCAACTCTATGCCAATAAAATGGACAACCTGGAAGAAATGGACAAATTCTTAGAAATGCACAACCTGCCAAGACTGACTCAGGAAGAAATAGAAAATATGAATAGACCAATCACAAGCACTGAAATTGAAACTGTGATTAAAAATCTTCCATCAAACAAAAGCCCAGGACCAGATGGCTTCACAGGCGAATTCTATCAAACATTTAGAGAAGAGCTAACACCCATCCTTCTCAAACTCTTCCAAACAATATCAGAGGAAGGAACACTCCCAAACTCATTCTACGAGGCCACCATCACCTTGATACCAAAACCAGGCAAGGATGTCACAAAGAAAGAAAACTACAGGCCAATATCACTGATGAACATAGATGCAAAAATCCTCAACAAAATACTAGCAAACAGAATCCAACAGCACATTAAAAGGATCATACACCATGATCAAGTGGGGTTTATTCCAGGAATGCAAGGATTCTTCAATATACGCAAATCAATCCATGTGATACACCATATTAACAAGTTGAAGGAGAAAAACCATATGATCATCTCAATAGATGCAGAGAAAGCTTTCGACAAAATTCAACACCCATTTATGATAAAAACCCTGCAGAAAGTAGGCATAGAGGGATCTTTCCTCAACATAATAAAGGCCATATATGAGAAACCCACAGCCAACATTGTCCTCAATGGTGAAAAACTGAAACCATTTCCACTAAGATCAGGAACAAGACAAGGCTGCCCACTCTCACCACTCTTATTCAACCTAGTTTTGGAAGTTTTAGCCACAGCAATCAGAGAAGAAAAGGAAATAAAAGGAATCCAAATCGGAAAAGAAGAAGTAAAGCTGTCACTGTTTGCAGATGACATGATACTATACATAGAGAATCCTAAAGATGCTACCGAAAAACTACTAGAGCTAATCAATGAATTTGGTAAAGTAGCAGGATACAAAATTAATGTACAGAAATCTCTGGCATTCCTGTACACTAATGATGAAAAATCTGAAAATGAAATCAAGAAAACACTCCCATTTACCATTGCAACAAAAAGAATAAAATATCTAGGAATAAACCTACCTAAGGAGACAAAAGACCTGTATGCAGAAAATTATAAGACACTGATGAAAGAAATTAAAGATGATACAAATAGATGGAGAGATATACCATGCTCCTGGATTGGAAGAATCAATATTGTGAAAATGACTCTACTACCCAAAGCAATCTACAGATTCAATGCAATCCCTATCAAACTACCACTGGCATTTTTCACAGAACTAGAACAAAAAATTTCAAAATTTGTTTGGAACAACAAAAGACCCCGAATAGCCAAAGCAATCTTGAGAACGAAAAACGGAGCTGGAGGAATCAGGCTCCCTGACTTCAGACTATACTACAAAGCTACAGTAATTAAGACAGTGTGGTACTGGCATAAAAACAGAAAGATAGATCAATGGATCAGGATAGAAAGCCCAGAGATAAACCCACGCACATATGGCCAACTTATCTTTGATAAAGGAGGCAGGAATGTACAGTGGAGAAAGGACAGCCTCTTCAATAAGTGGTGCTGGGAAAACTGGACAGGTACATGTAAAAGTTTGAGATTAGATCATTCCCTAACACCATACACAAAAATAAGCTCAAAATGGATTAAAGACTTAAATGTAAGGCCAGAAACTATCAAACTCTTAGAGGAAAACATAGGTAGAACACTCTATGACATAAATCACAGCAAGATCCTTTTGGACCCACCTCCTAGAGAAATGGAAATAAAAACAAAGATAAACAAATGGGACCTAATGAAACTTCAAAGCTTTTTCACAGCAAAGGAAACCATAAACAAGACCAAAAGACAACCCTCAGAATGGGAGAAAATATTTGCAAATGAAGCAACTGACAAAGGATTAATCTCCAAAATTTATAAACAGCTCATGCAGCTCAATAGCAAAAAAACAAACAACCCAATCCAAAAATGGGCAGAAGACTTAAATAGGCATTTCTCCAAAGAAGATATACAGACTGCCAACAAACACATGAAAGAATGCTCAACATCATTAGTCATTAGAGAAATGCAAATCAAAACCACAATGAGATATCATCTCACACCAGTCAGAATGGCCATCATCAAGAAGTCTAGAAACAATAAATGCTGGAGAGGGTGTGGAGAAGGGGGAACCCTCTTGCACTGCTGGTGGGAATGTGAATTGGTACAGCCACTATGGAGAACAGTATGGAGGTTCCTTAAAAAACTAAAAATAGAACTACCATATGACCCAGCAATCCCACTACTAGGCATATACCCTGAGAAAACCATAATTCAAAAAGAGACATGTACCAAAATGTTCATTGCAGCTCTATTCACAATAGCCCGGAGCTGGAAACAACCTAAGTGTCCATCATCGGATGAATGGATAAAGAAGATGTGGCACATATATACAATGGAATATTACTCAGCCATAAAAAGAAATGAAACTGAGCTATTTGTAATGAGGTGGATAGACCTAGAGTCTGTCATACAGAGTGAAGTAAGTCAGAAAGAGAAAGACAAATACCGTATGCTGACACATATATATGGAATATAAGAAAAAAAATGTCATGAAGAACCTAGGGGTAAAACGGGAATAAAGACACAGACCTACTTGAGAATGGACTTGAGGATATGGGGAGGGGGAAGGGTAAGCTGTGACAAAGCGAAAGAGAGGCATGGACATATATACACTACCAAACGTAAGGTAGATAGATAGTGGGAAGTAGCCGCAGAGCACAGGGAGATCAGCTCGGTGCTTTGTGACCGCCTGGAGGGGTGGGATGGGGAGGGTGGGAGGGAGGGAGATGCATGAGGGAAGGGATGTGGGAACAGATGTATATGTATGACTGATTCACTTTGTTATAAAGCAGAAACTAATAAAAAAAATAGAAAAAAAAAATCTGAGTTTTGCCAGGACAAACAATGAGTCTTTCCAAGAATAAAGAGTGACATGGTGGCATATGCTCGACAACACTCAGATCTCCTGAAACACTGCAAGAAAAACTGAGATGCTCTCTCTGTAAAAGGCTTTCTTAGGTACTCGTTTAGATTTTTAACAAGTCAAGACCAGTAGGTAACCATTTATAAACTACCGGTATTATTCTAACTATAGAAGGAGTATGTGATATAGAATTATTTGGGAATGCAGGGAGATAAATGTGTGTTGCCCAACTAATGAGACTTTAAATGACCTGGCCTCTGATAAGCTATTCAAAGAACAATTCAGAGAAAAGGTGAAAAGAGCTTTATTCTAATTTATACTTGGTTAATTCCATATTTTAGTTTGTCTTTAATAAAAAAAAAGAGAGAACAAAATGATCATTTTCACAGAGACATTTCAGTTAGTGGTAGAGAAAAGAACACCAAACTTGGATTTAGTTCTGAAAGTCTGAAGCAACTAGGGGAGATTCTAGTTACAGAGAGAAACAGAGACCATGAATGAGGACCATGAATGAGGAGAATGTAAAAGTACAAGCCATGTTATTAATAGTTCTACATAAATCACAGCAACTAAATTGATCCACCCCTCCGAATTAAAGAAAAATAAAGTTGCTACTAAGGTTTAAAAATGTAAGAAACGGACATGTATCATTTTGATGTGCTACGCTTGCCCACTCACATTTGTCTCTGGTTATTTGCACGACCTGGTCACAGAAACTTTCACAATGATACCCATTTTTTTATGGAAGGGGAGCCCAGGATCCTAAAATCCACTTGCAAGAAAATTAACACTTTGGGGAAAGTGCAGAATAATTGGAAGATGTTCTTAACAAATCATGACATTTTTTTCTTTCTACCCTTAATAAGCAGGAAAGAAGCAACATCATCTACGGGATTCTTCTTTAACAGGAGCACTGTAATTTACATGCAAAATAAATGCAGGTGGAGCTTTTCAGGGAGTCTAGGCGTAATAGGATCGCCATTTGTCAGAGATTATTACTCTAGAAGGCTCCCTAGGAAAGGCATAAATTTGCCCTGAAAGAACACATCACATCATAACAGCAAGGAGCTTGTCTCTGCTCTCCTCACAAGCTGTTCGCCTGCTCAGAGAGACCTTCCTACTGAGCCTACAAGCCAACCTGCTCATTCATGGGACAACCTCAGCCCTTAGGAACTACTGGAGCAAAACCAGACCACCAAATCACCCACTAACATGTTGTCTTTGAGGCATAGAGAGGATAGATCTGTTTTGTTTGGAAACCTAAATATTTTAAGAAGGACAGAATGGTTACGTGGGAAGACAGGAGACACTGCAGGCAAATAATCCCAGTTTAAAATCCCAACAGTTTGGCCGATTTAGCTGTGAAGATCAGGGTCCTCGTGTCTAAACTGGGAAAATAAAGCTCTCCTCATAGGGTTAGTATAAAGATTATAATTGCGTTAGGCCTGGACATATTGCATAGGGCTGGACATACTGAACATTTCTTTCTGTGTTGGAATCACGGGACCTTTTATACACAACCACAGATGTTGTCTTTCATGTAAGATGACAGGGAACCCCACGAGCAGTGTAACCCCACGCTCTGAGCAGTAGCACTGACCTACTTCTGTTAGATGTCTCTGCCCATGTTTAATTTATGGATTGTGATTATTAAAGGCTGGGTGCAATATAGGATGATTCTGGCCATGGGACTGCAGAGAGCAAAGTGGGTTTTACTGGAGTCATACTTTGTGCTAGTTCAGTATCAAGTTGCAAATAACACCTTTATATCGAACTAGTACTTGAGCCACTTGTAAGGACGGTTTAAGGCAAAGATATCTCTTTGAAGATGGGAGCACATCTCCTTGCTATTGAGTACTGTTTTAGTTAATTGCATCATTAAGCCTTGTCACCTTTACCCATTTATAGCTCCACTGTCATTTTGTCATTTTGGAAGAGTGATCTGAGGGAGAGTACTCATTTACCAAGCGTATCCCAAGAGTTGGTAAATGTGGTTTTGCTAAAACTTAAATGAAAAGCTAAATTCAGCAATTTAATCCAAATAATGAGCTACCAATTATTTTCAGAATCTTAGAGCCCCTTCTGGTTATAAATTGCTGTTTGCAGATAGCAACTAGTCAATCATTTTCAACACAAAGCCTCTTATTATGTAAAATGGTTTTAATCATTAAAAGTGTTTGGAGTTTCAGAAAGTCAGACAGCACTAAAATACCTAATAACATGCTCCAAGCCATCTACAATGAATTTCAACTTCATCTGGTTACAAAGAGAAAATTGACTAAAATATTTTTGGTTGATGAGTATCTGTGGGTTTCCACTGCATATATTATTTCCAGCAGGGATAACCATATGGTTAAACAGAAAAAGAACTGACTGATTTAATTAAAAGTTATTTTTCGGGTCTTCCCTGGTGGCGCAGTGGTTGAGAGTCTGCCTGCCGATGCGGGGGACACGGATTCGAGCCCCAGTCCTGGAAGATCCCACATGCCGAGTGTGGCTGGGCCCGTGAGCCATGGCTGCTGGGCCTGCACGTCCAGAGCCTGTGCTCCGCAACGGGAGGGGCCACAACAGTGAGAGGCCCGTGTACCGCAAAAAATAAATAAATAAATAAATAAAAATTAAAAAAATAAAAAAGCAAGAAACTTCCTAAAATCTGGATATTTTCCTGACTTTAAATTGAAGAATAATTTGCTTACAATAAGGTGCATAAATCCTAAATATTGAGCTCAATGAATTTATATACCTCTATAACTACCATACAAATCAACATTTACGGAACCCCCGGAAGGCTCTGTCGCAGTTCATACAAATCAACAACCACACTTCAAAGATAATTACTATTTTAACCCCTATCTTGGACATCATACAAATGAAATGATACCACATTCACTCTTTTGTGTCTGGCTTCTTTCAGTCAACATAGTGTCTATGAGAATTATCCGTGTTGTTGTCTTTTTCCATAACTGTCAAGTATTCTAGTATATGAATATCTTACAAATTTATTTATCCTTCTACTGATGGACTTTTAGATTGTTTCCATTTGGGGACTATTATGAATAAAGCACCTATAAGTCATTATAAACATTTGCATACGTGTCTTTTAATAGACATAAATACTCGCTGTTTGGTATATACCCAGGTGTGGAATTACTGAATTAAAGAGCAAACGTACGTTTAGCTTTTGTTAGATACTGCCAAACAATTTCATAAGTGGTTGAAACAATTTACACTCCTACCTAGCAATATCAAAGCCTCAATTATGCCACACCCTTGTCAACACTTGATATTGGCCATTGTGTGAGATTTAACTAATCTGATACGTGATTATTATTTTAATTTGCATTTCCATGATGGCTAATGAAATTGAACATCACTTTATATTCATCTTGGCCATTTGGATATTCTTTCTGAAGTGACTGTTGAAGCACTATGCCCATGTTTTAAACATTTTGTTGCTTATTTATTTACTCACTCATTTACTTGCTTAAAACTTGTTACCTTTCACATTAACCATCTATCATTCATCTCAAATCTGGTGTGTGATATGAATTCAGAATAAAGGTTCATATTTTAAAAATTTTCTATACAGATATCCTTTTGCTACCACACAGTTCATTGTATTGTGTTGGTACTTTTGCTGTATATCAGGTGTGTCAGTCTGTTTCCAGGGTCTTTGCTGATCCATTTGACTATTTGTCTATCCTTGTGCCAATACAACATTTCATTTCTATATCTTTATAGTAAGTCTTGATACTTGGTGGTGTAAATTCTCCAACTTTGTTTTTCTTCTTCCAGATTACGTCGGCTTTACTAGGTCTCTTAGATTTTGATATAGATTTTAGAATCAGCTAGATACATTCCCCAAATCTTTCTATTCCTCTGTATCTTTGAGAAGCAGGTAGTCATTGAGAGATGTAAGCTTCCTAAGTTATTAATTAAATTCCTAAACTATGCTTCGGACATATTTTTCCAGATTTATTTTCCAAGTACCCCTCTTCATTAACCTCTCACTGTCCCCCACATGTTTATTTAAATCCCCTGCCTCTGTCATTTGAGAGCTGTTTGCCCAGCTGGAGTGCCCTCTCAAGTCCTTTCTACCCATCTAAATCTTACTTCCGTTTCTGAAGTTTCTGTTCCCAGAATCAAATGCCATTTCCCCAGAGCAGCTTTCTCCTCTCCCTCCAGCCCACACTGAACTCTGTATTGTCTAACCTCCCACTGTAGTTGTTTCCTGAACCAAATATATTTTGGACTAATCACATATAGCATTATAATTTTAGTTCCTATTTTATGGAATAACTTTTGGCTGGAATCTTACTTTCAAATTTTGTGTATGATATAAATTCATTAGACATTGTGATAGACACTATGGATACAAAAGCCCACAAAAAAAGTCCATGCCATCACGTAGTTAACTTTGGCTGTGATTTTGTTTCAAAAAATCCTCTAGACTTGTCTACACAGCCATAATAACTAGAAGGAAAATATACTCTGTTATAATATTCTCCTATATTCTTCATGAATCCAGAATCATGCAACAAAAAATTAACTACAGATGTTAATTGAATTATGGATCAAACACTGTGGTAGAAAATAAGATGGATTCCCTCCCTTCAGAGAGTTTACTACCTACTGTCTTGCTGTGACTAAATCAGGACCCACAGCACTTCACGATATGGTGTGAATGGTGCCCTTTAAGTGTTGGGTAGTACTGACCAACTAAACACGTGAGTTAGTACAATCAAAAGTAAATAAGTTCAGGTATTATTTGGGGTCGCCACTTTGGTACACAGGAAAAGTTCTATTTTGAAGAGTAGATATAAATGAACAGTTGCTCATGTAATTGTAGGTTTTAGGGGACTATATTTGATATATAGAAATAAAATCCTAACAGGCTTGCCTCTAGTATGGGAAATAGAATCACAAGCAATGATGCCAGGTAAAGGCATTGCCAGTGAGAACCCATAGTCAATTAGTGATCCATCTCCTCAGAAACAGGACACAATAGAAATTGAAACAGATATGTTTTCGACACAATTTTTTCTTTGCTGTTATTATAGTCCTCAAGAGAAAGATGACAGTCTACCATTTAGAAAACATTTCTCTTAATGATTGCTTATTTGCATGAAATCTTAACATACTACATTCTATAACTGGGCAACTTCCTCCCTAAAATTACCTGACTTTATTTTTGCACAAAAATAATATGCCTATCATTTTGAAAAAACGTATCCCAGTAATATCACTAATTACAGACTTATTACAATCTTGCCTGCCAAGATAATGAAGGAAATAGTACACGAACCACTCTTAAATAACATATTGGTGAACAATAAATTTTCTTTCTATCAATCATGATTTTTCCCCAATGCACTATGCAATTTGTGGATCCATTCATTCCTCTGAGATGCTTTGCTATCACTAGTATATTCAAATTTGCCAGAAAGAATTGTATAGACTTTGGTTAGGGAGAAAGGACAGTGCTTCACATAATGATGTGTACTAATGAAAATGCGTTGAAAAAGTCATTATTAATTAACTTATTGAGGTTTTCAAGGGCAGAGAGAAGCAACACAGGGCTAATAATCATTGCATAGTAATAAAATGTAATGAGTAATTCCTATTGTGTGGAAATTTTACGTAACCCTTTTTGCCCAGGCACCCAAGTGTGAAGTCATCTTCTAGGGCCATCGTTTGGAGGATTGCCATAATTGCCTGGCTAATACTTCACACTCCCCTCAAAATAAAATTAGGGGATTCATCCTTCTGGACAATATAATTCTCATCGGTTGCAAACTGACCAATTTGAATTAGTAAGAGGTTTATAAAGAAAGGGAAAAAATAATAGGCTCCCAACATTCTGTGACATGCATAAAATGATAGGTGGCACACCACAATGTCCTCCTCTCTCTGTGTTCTCACAGTCTTATTCTCTTCATGTCCTGCCATCTTTTCCTTGTTTTCCTCTTTGTTTTCTACAAGATCCTGTGCACTTCTTGAAAGCAAGATGTGCTTGAGTCATCCTTGTCGTTGCTCTAGTGCCCCTGTTTAGTGACCTGAGAGTAGGTACTGAAGAAGTACTGGTTACTCTGCTCACAGGATTCCTGTGTTCTCTGTTGACGGGGTTTTCTCCCTGTAGCCTGTGGGTTTTACAATGAGCCTACCTTTTACACCAGTATGTCTCTTTCGTTCTTAAAGTATTTCACATGCTAATGGACTTATGCCTGCAAGCTAGCATCCTCTCTCCAGGATCTGTGGTGGTCACGAACTTGAAGTTGTTTCCTGCTGAGCCTCCCATGCGGGGTGTCTTTGCTTATCTTTCCTCTGCTCTGAGGCCTGTGACTTTGCTGTTGGGTAGGGTTATTGTGACTTTGGGGCTTTTCATTGGATTTGTAACACCTTTTACTACTGTTGGAGATACCTATTTGAAAGGGTGTCTATTGGAAAGTGTTCCATGGGAAAAAGCAAATCCCGTTGATATTTCAGAATTTTCCTGTTCCTGCCTCAACTAACTCAAAACTGTGGGGCTACATGAAATTGTAATCAAAATTAAATTCTCTCCAATAATTCACATAGTTTAACATAAAATCATACCCTAGAAATCCATAAGCAGCCCAAGTAAAATACTTCTCCAGCTCTTTCCAGGTCTCACCTATTTCAGGAGTTCAGAGTATTTTAAATAGGATGAGAGAGTTGCCTACACAGGACAGGCACAAAGGAAAAATGCTACCTCATGCGTGCAAGCGGAGGTGAGATATTGGTTCCTTACTGGACCATGATTTGGTCTGGTCCTCTGGCCATGTGGTCGTCGTAGAGGACAGTACTCACTGTTTTTAACTGACCAGGATATGAAAGTCTTTTCTACATTTGGAAAAACCACCCTATGCATCTTGTGAGGAAGAAACCACCTCCAGCTATAAAAAGATGAAAATGCTGGTTGCTTGCCCTCACTGCCCTTGCAGCTGGAATACAAGTGTATGATCTTGGTCCAACCAGCTGGACGCTTTCTTACCAGATTTCGAGCCTGCCGCTGACAATATAAATAACTATGGGTGATATCTTAGTTATTTATTGCTGCATCATAAATTTTACCATAATTTAGTGGCTTAAAACATATGTTATCTGAGTTTCTGTGGGTCCAGAATCCAGGCACAGTTGAGCTGGGTCTTCTGCTTTAGGATCTCCCTCGAGGTTGAAATCAGGGCATCAGTGGGACCACAGCCATCTCAAAGCTCAGATGGGGAGGTTCTTTCCTAAGCTACCTCATATAGTTATTGGCAGGATTCAGTTCTTCATGGGCTGTTAGGCTGTGGGCCTCTGTTCCTCACTGCCTGTTTGCTGGAGGCTGCTCTCATTTCCTTGCCACATGGGCCTCATATGGGGCAGCTCACAACATGGTGACTTGCTTCATCAGAGCAAGCAAACAAGAACCAGAGAAAGAAAGAGAATGCAAACAAGACAAAAGTCACATCTTCAATGACTTTATCACAGAAGTTACATCCCATCATCCCATCACTTTGGCCATATTCTATTCATTAGAAGCAAGTCACTCATTTCTGCTCACACTAAGGGGAAGGTATTATATAAGGATGTGAATACCAGGAGGCGGGGATCATTGGCAGTCTTTCAGAAACTGCCTACCACAGAAAGTATGGGATCCATTTTAGTGAGGGTGCCAGCAAAGGCAGTAGCTACACCCAGCTTTAAAAGTCAGGAAGTAAAGAAACTCTAGAAGCAATGATAATGGCAATTTTGTTCAAAGAAACTGTTTCCTGGTGTGTGATTCTGGGTATCATTTTTGGCTGAGTAGTTTTCAAGCCTGATTCTTTGGCCTTCTCAAAAATTCTGTTAGATGCTACATGTCCTTGAATAATTTTTTTTCATCTACTTAAAGTAGTCTCTTTGTTTCTGCTGCTTGTAAATAAGAAACTTCCCTTAGGTAGTGAAGCAAGGAAACCCCAGAGTTAAGGACAGAGACTTCATCTGGTTCACCTCCAGAAACTGGGTACATGCCTAACAAATAGTAGTCACTCTATACATATTTATTGAATTATTGAAAAAGTAAAAGGAAATCAAGTCCAGAGGGCAAGCTGAGTCTGAAAATAAGATCAGAAGTACAAGTGAAGGACGGAACATGGTTTAGGAATTGGTCAGGGAAAGTAATTCAGAGTGAACACCATGAAAAACAGACAGAGGTTCCTTTAAGTAATACATGATGCTTGGCTGGCCTGCTTTAAGCTCTTGAGTCAGGCTGGGCAGTTTCCCTCAAAATTGCATAATACTAGCAGAGGCTAAATTCTATGGAATGAAAAACACTTGGGCAGGCCATCAAAAAAGTACATTGAATGAAAATAGAAATGGCAGGCAGATTATAGCAGAAGGTATCCACTGAGAAGGAGTCACAGAGATGACAGGAGCTTCCTCTAAAGTCTGGAGACAGAATATCTTTGAGGATTTTGAAAGCTTCACATTTCACTTTTTTTTTTAAAGTACGGTTGATTTATAATATCAGTTTCAGATATGCAACAGTGATTCAATATTTGTATAGATTATTCTCCACTTAAAGTTATTATAAAATATTGGCTATATTCCCTGTATCATGCAGTACAACCTTGTATCTTATTTACTTTGTACATAGTAGTTTGTACCTCTTAATCTATTGCTCCTATCTTGTCCCTCCCCTCTCCGTCTCCCCACTGGTAACCACTAGTTTGTTCTCTATATCTGTGAATCTGTTTCTGTTTTGTTTTATTCATGTGTTTGTTTTATTTTTTCATATTCCACATATAAGTGATAACACACAGTATTTGTCTTTTTTTGTCTGACTTATTATGCTTATTATTAAGCATAATACCCTCCTGGTACATCCATGTTGTTGCAAATGGCAAAAATTCATTCTCTTTTTATGGGTGAGTAATATTCCATTATATATATATATATATATATATATATATATATACACACACACATATATGTGTATATATATATATATATACACACACATATATATATGTATATATATGCACACACACACCCCCACATCTTCTTTATTCATTCATCTGTTAATGGACACTAAGTTTGCTTCCATATCTAGGCTATTGTAAATCATGCTGCTATGAACATTGGGATGCATATATCTTTTCAAATTAGTGTTTTTGTTGTTTAAGAGTACATACCCAGTTAGTGGAATTGCTGGATCATACAGTAGTTCTAATTTTAGCTTCTTGAAGAATTTCCATACTGTTTCCATAGTGGCTGCACCAATTTACATTCCCACCAACGATGTACTAGGGTTCCTTTTTCTCCACATCCTCACCAACATTTGTTATTTGTGTTCTTTTTGACAATAGCCATTCCGACAGGTGTGAAGTGATATCTCATTGTGGTTCTGATTTGCATTTCCCTGATAATTAGTGATGTTGAGCATCTTTTCATGTGCCTGTTGGCCATCTGTATGTCGTCTTTGGAAGAATGTCTATTCATATCTTCTGCCCATTTTTTAATCTATTTTTTAATTGAGTTGCTTGATCTGTTTATATATTTTGGATATTAACTCCTTATCAGACATATTATTTGCAAATATTTTCTCCCATTCAGTAGGTTGTGTTTTTATTTTATTGATGGATTCCTTTGCTGTGCAAAGCTTTTATGTTTAAGTAGGTTCCATTTGTTTACTTTTGCCTTTGTTTCCATTGCTTGAGGAAACATCTAAAAAAATATTGCTACTGACTCATGTCAAAGAGTGTTCTGCCTATGTTTTCTTCTAGGAGATTTATGGTTTCTGGACTTACATTTAGGTCTTTAATCCATTTTGAGTTTATTTTTGTACAGAGTGTGAGAAAATGTTCTAATTTCATTCTTTTACACGTAGCTATCCAGTCTTCCCAGCATCACTTATTGAAGAGATTGTCTTTTCCCCATATAAGTGTGGGTTTATTTCTGGGCTCTCTATTCTGTTCCACTATTCTATGTGTCTGTTTTAGTGCCATACTGTTTTGATTGCTGTAGCTTTGTAGTATAGTCTGAAGTAAGGGGAAAAAGTTCCACATGATCCAGATTCTTAGTTTGGGTTTGGGTTATACCAAGCAGATCCAGGGAAAAGAATTCAAGTGAGAGTAGCTTATTTAGAAACACCACAAGAGGAATGGGAATATGAGACAGGAAAAGGAAGTAAGCTGACAAAGAATGCCATATCAAGTTAGTTACTATGTGGGGAACTGAAACTTAATCCCACAAGGGAATTCTAGGAGCCTATGAGAACACACGTCAGAGTTATTCCACTCGAGGGGTGACTGAGCTGGGATATTTATATACTAACCCCTGTTGGTCATTGTTTGAAGTAGTCCCTGAGGACACAAAGCAGGTTCAGGTGGCCAGAGAGAGCTATAGGCAATGAAATGCAATGCCTTTTACATGACTAAAGTGTGTACGGCATGCCAAGCAATTATTATCTTGCAGCAACCTTGAGAATTAAATAAAGTTATATTAATTTGGAGGTGAGGGAAACTGTGGCTCAAAAGATGGTCTATTGGAGCTCAATTTTCTGTAATTCTAAAGCCTTTATGGAAATAAAGTGGTACATCTTGATATAACTCAGACAGAAACAGAGAAAGGGAAGAAACTGCCATCAGCATATCATAAATGCAGAACAATGCCATAGATGCAGGAAAAACAGAAAAAAGCACTTAAAGCACTTTAGTACACCAAGTATGTATTTTGTCTCTTTCTAAGAATGTTTGAGGCTTCCCTCGTGATGCAGTGGTTAAGAATCCGCCTGCCAATGCAGGGGACACAGATTTGAGCCCTGGTCCGGGAAGATCCCACATGCTGCGGAGCAACTAAGCCTGTGCGCGACAACTACTGAGCCTGAGCTCTAGAGCCCGCGAGTCACAATTACTGAGTCTGCATGCCACAACTACTGAGGCCCGCATGCCTGGAGCCCCTGCTCCACCACAAGGGAAGCCACCACAATGAGAAGCCCGCGCACCATGAGGAAGAGTAGCCCTGCTTCCTGCAACTGAGGAAAGCCTGTGCGCAGCAATGAAGACCCAGTGCAGCCAAAAATAAATAATAAATAAATAAAAGAAAAAGAAAAAAAAAAAGAATCTTTGACAGCGCCAAGGACTGAGTATGGGAAACCTCATCCCTGGATTCCTGTGATCTGGGTCATTCACATTTCTTCTCTTCACATGCAATCTTTCTTTTTTCAGAATCAGGAAACAAAAATACAAAAATACAAGCTTGCTTGTGAGAGATTACAACTAAAATGAAGATGAAAGTTGAACTTATATTAAGAGGGTCATGGGGTTGAAGAGCATCCCTGCAAAATCCATGTTTACACAGAACCTCAGAATGTGACCTTATTTAAAAATAGGATTTTTTGCAGATGTAATTAGTTAGGATAAAGTCATCCTGGATTAAGTCATTGGATTAAATCCAATGACTGGTATCCTTGTACAAAGTCCTTGTGAAGACACACCAGGAAGAAGACCTGGTGAACATAGAGCAGGGAGTGGAGTGATGCAGCTACAAACCAAGGGCACCACGTATTTCCAGGAACCACCAGAAGCTAGAAGGAAGTGCAGAAAGATTCTCCACAAGAGCCTTCAGAGCAAACATGGGCCTGCTGGTACCTTACTCTCAGACTTGTAGCCTCCAGAATCTTCTGTGAGAGAATAAATTTCGGTCACTGTAAGCCACCTAGCTTGTAGTAATTCATTATAACAGCCCTCAGAAACCAATACAGGGTGTTATGGGATTCACTGTGTTCCCTCAGAATTCATATGTTAAAGTTCCAACCTTCAGTACCTCAAACTGTAACTATATTTAGAGACAGGACTTTTAAAGAGGTGATTAAGGTAAAGCGAAGTCATATGATGGGCCCTAATCCAGTATGACTGGCGTCAGAAGAAGAGGAGGTTTGCACACAGGCATCACGTAAATGGAGGCACAACCACGTGAAGACACAGGGAGAAGGCGGCCTTCTGCAAGCGAAGGAGAGAGGTCTCAGAGGAAATCAAGCCTCCAGACACCTTGATCTTGAACTACAAGCCTCCAGAACAGTGAGAAAATACATTTCTGTTGTTTAAGACACTCAGTCTGCGGTATTTTGTCAAAGCAGCCAGAGCAAATTAGTACAAAGGGTGCGGGGTAGGAGGAAAGACGAAAAACAAACTTTCACTTTTATCCTTACTATACCTGTACTCATCCACTTTAGGGGCAGAAGATAGTTGCATGTGTGGCTGAGGGATTCTCTGAAGGAAGAAGGAAGAGACTGAAACATGAAGAGGTATTGATTGTGCACTGGCAGCTCTGTGCCACGTCGGCCAGAGACGGGGCAACCTTGAACGTGAAGGGTCTTTTGTATTCCCTTAGAGTGTTTACGTAGCCATCCCTGGCCACTGCTTTCATTTATCCTTTGCCTGGGAGGGCTATTCACATAGGGCACAGCATTGAGTTTAAAGAAAAAGAGGAACAGGGATGCAATCAGTGGGTAGAAATAAGGAACTAGTGGTTTCCAGCAGACGTAGACTTGGGAATCTATGTGTTTAAGATTCCTTGTCGTTCTTCTAATACAGAGCACTAGAATTTGATAGAAGACAGACATGCAAGACAAACACTCAGTCTTGGAATAAACAGTACCCATTTGGTTGATACTTCCTTTGCAATGTAAGTTTCATGTGCTTGAGACTTTCAGTGCCAGATTTAAGAAAGACTAAATCCCCTGGAATTTCTATGAGGTTATTTACAAACCAGACAGTCAGTCGCTGAATCACAGAGATTTGGGAACAGAAATTATTGTACAGAAGAGAAATACTAGAGTGTTGTGTGGTTTTCTGGTAGGAAAATCCAGTCCATAGTGGGAAGATACTACTACTAAAGAATAGTCAAATTCTCTATATACTATATACTTTTTAAAGTAAATGGGTCAGCAAGGCAATAGAAATAAAGACAAAAACAAATGGGACCTAATCAAACTTACAAGCTTTTGCACAGCAAAGGAAACCATAAAAAAAAAAAAAAGAAAAGATAACCTACGGAATGGGAGAAAATATTTGCAAACGATGTGATTGACCAGGGCTTAATTTCCAAAATATGCAAACAGCTCATACAACTCAACAACAAAAAAACAAACAACCCAATCAACAAATGGGCAGAAGACCTAAATGGACATTTCTTCAAAGAGACATACAGATGGCCAATAGGCACATGAAAAGATGCTCAACATCACTAATTATTAGAGAAATGCAAATCAAAACTACACTGAGGTACTTCCTCAAACCGGTCAGAATGGCCATCATTAAAAAGTCTACAAATAACAAATGCTGGAGAGGCTGTGCAGAAAAGGGAACCCTCTTGCACTGTTGGTGGGAATGTAAATTGGCACAGCTCCTATGGAAAACATTATGGAGGTTCCTCAGAAAACTAAAAATGGAATTACCATATGATCCAGCAATCCCACTCTTGGGCATATATCCAGACAAAACTATAATTCAAAAAGATACATGCACCCCTATGTTCAGAGCAGCACTCTTTACAATAGCCAAGACACAGAAACAACATAAATATCCATTGACAGATGAATGGATAAAGAAGATGTGTTACATATATACAGTGGACTATTACTCAGCCATAAAAAAGAATGAAATAATACCATTTGCAGCAACATGGATGCAACTAGAGATTATCATACTAACTGAAGTAAGTCAGAAAGAGAAAGACGAATAGCACGTGATACCACTTGTATGTGGAATCTAAAATATGGCACAAATGAACCTTTCTATGAAACAGAAACAGACTTACAGACATAGAGAACAGACTTGTGGTTACCGATGGGAGGGGGGCATGGGGAAGGGATGGACTGGGAGTTTGGGGTTAGTAGATGGAAACTATTACAAATAGAAATGGATAAACAACAAGCTCCCACTGTAGAGCAGAGGGAACTATAGTCAATACCCTGGGATAAACCATAATGGAAAAGAATATAAAAAAAGAATGTATATATGTGTATAACGGTGTCATTTTGCTGTACAGCAGAAATTAACATAACATTGTAAATCAACTATACTTCAACAAAAAATAAAGAAATAAAGAACATGGGGAGCAGAGGCTGACCAGTGGAAATGCCTATAAACTAAATTTATATATAGTGTTCCAGGATAAAAAAAAAATACTATTCCTAAGAGTGAAATGTGTGTAGGAACATTTGACAAATGTAAAAGTTAAAGTGATTATCAGTCCCATTGTCAATTCCAGTTATCATTCTTAAGACTGGTATTAAAAGCCATCAAAAACATAAAGTAAATGGGTTAGAATGTTTGTGTTGAATGAAGTAAGGTTACTGTATGATATTTTTAGTTTGGATAAAGATACATCCTATTTCAGGTACTCCATAACATCTTCATACTTTATATACTTTTATAATTGAGTTTTATTTGTTACACAAGAAGACAAACTGAAATGACATTTCTCAAATTCTTCTGGATGAGAGACTTATGTTACAGTGTCTTCTGGCAGCACTGAGTGTATTAAGGACAAGAAAATTTCTTTTTTTAAAATTTTATTTATTTTTGGCTGTGTTGTGCCTTCGTTGCTGCACACGGGCTTTCTCTAGTTGCGGCGAGCAGGGGCCACTCTTTGTTGCGGTGCGCGGGCTTCTCATTGCGGTGGCTTCTCTTATTGCAGAGCACGGGCTCTAGGCTTGGGGGCTTCAGTAGTTGTGGCACATGGGCCTAGTTGCTCCGTGGCATGTGGGATCTTCCTGGACCAGGGCTCAAACCCATGTCGCCTGCATTGGCAGGTGGATTCTTAAACACTGTGCCATCAGGGAAGTCCCAAGAAAATTTCAATTAAGGAAGAAGCACCCAAACATTTTTGATTCTTTAAAAAGAAAAGTATTTCTAAAGAGAAAAGAGTTAAATATCTTTTTTTCAGTTTAGGTAAACAGTTTACCTCTATTTGGGCTTTAAAATTTCTTTGGCAGAGCAACACTTCCATTATTACATTTCTCCCAGGTAATGGCCACCTTATATAAGGATAAAGTCAGAGTAAAGGTAGTTTATTGTCCACTAAAATTTTCATCTTCTGTCAGCATCCAAAATATGAGGTCATATATATGAGCCCAAATACAAATTATAGAGATTAATTTTATTAAAATGAAGCAACAAGCAGAATTTTTCCCCAGTACAATAAATCTCTCAGACAGATTAGAGACATTGAATTTAAACCTGTGATGTTATCTTACCCTCTTAAAAATGGCTATAAAAGCTATAGTTAATAGAGTTGTTCAGAGACATTCCCATAGCCTGATACATTTCTCTTTTAGGCCTTGGGAGTACGAAATAAAAAAACTAAAAGAAACCCATGATTAAAGATTATTTATGTTACAATTATGCATATGCTTGTGTAAGTATGTTAACAAAATTATATATAAGAAAGGCTTCTAAGTAAAGTCTTATAAGGCAGAACTTCAATTTTAAGCAGTTAAGATGGTGATAAAAATCATGGCTTGCTGGGATTTTACAATCACCAGAATCACAGGCATCCTTCAGAGCTCACACAAGAAATTCTGTCACCTCGGGAGCTAGCCAGTCCAGCTGCCTCCTATCTATATGGACCTTTGTTCTTCCTCTGAGATGTGATTCTGCGAATGTCTTTTCACTTCATTATACCCAGAAAGTTGAAGTTATCAGGAGAGGCTCAGAAGCAGTCTGTGCTAAGGTCTGGACCTGTTGGGATTTTGGCAGCATGCTTACTGTGGTGACTTGAGTTTATTTGTTTTTTAATCTTAGTTAATGTTAAGAATAAATCCTCTAGGACTATAGAGTGTGACCTCTTTTGGCTTTCTTTTCTCTACTTAAGCTCAGTGTTTTTGGATATTTAAATTTTTGCATATATATGTTTTCTAGAGCCCCACTTTTCTTCTTCACTGATTGATGACCTTTATCCAACGACTTAAGACATTTTGAGAGAACTTCAGAATCACTAAACCTATGCCTTTATGTTACCTATTTGAAAACAAGTTGTCTAGGTTTATTGTGGATTCTTCCATTAATGGTCAATATAGGGAAGGTGTTTCTTAAACTTTCTAATAATCAAAGCTGTACATTTTGGCCACATTATCTGGTAAGCTACCTCCAATTGTTTCAAACTTCTAAAATCATCATATAATAATTAAAACAATAATAATAATAACCAAGATGTGTTCTAATTAGGAGAGATGAAGCTATATAGTGTTTTGAGTATGGCCAACAACGAGTGAGATTTTCAACTCTTTAGGCATATTGTTTTTAATCTTTAAAATGGCAATAAAAATAGTAATGTCTTTCATAAACTGGGACAAAGGTCTTTGGAATCTGATAGCAGCCAGCATAGGGGTGTAGTCCTCCCATTAAAGGTCCACAGCCCTCTCTGTGCTGGCAGTCCCTCCAACAGGGGTCACAGGACACAGGGTAACACCCAACGCTTCAATCACTGCAGCCTCCTGGTTCCCAGAGCAACTGCTTAGGCTCCCCTCCACCTGTCCTTTCTCCTATTGCCTCCTTGAGGACTCTTTCCTCAAACATCAATTAAGTAGTTGCTATTTCTTTAATCATTCACTCCTTCCTTTACTTCTTACTAAAGAGATCCTAAGCACCAAATACAGTTGACCCTTGAACAACACAGGTTTGAACTGCGTGGGTCCACTTACATGCATATTTTTTCCAATAATAAATATAACAGCACTGCACCATCTGCAGGACTGGTTGAAATCCACGGGTGCAGATATGGAAGAACAATGAATATGGAGGGCCAACTACAAATTATATGCGAATTTTGGGCTGTGAGGAGCGTTGGTGCCCCTAACGTTGTTCAAGCGTCAACTGCACAGTACAATAAAAGCACTAATATAAAAAGTTAAAATAACTTATTTTTAAGAAGTTCCCTGACCCCAAATATGAACTAAATGGTTAAGCTGGTATGGAATGTTGACTGAAATAAAATTATAGATCCATCATATTGGACTGGAAGTCCAAATTAGAACAGACCATTTCTGAGTTAGGCACATTCTCATCCATTGAAAGGCTTAGAGCCATACCATATTTTCATTAGGGTCATGATATAATTTCTCCTTTATTTGTGCAAAACTTATTCAGTATAAGTAACTGCCTCGCTATTAACATAATAAAATTTAAATATTGTATTAGGCTCAAAGGGTATATGTCAAAAGAAAAAAATGTGGGATACAGACATTATGGAAAATAGTATGGCGTTTCCTTAAAAAATTAAAAATAGAACTATCAGATAATCCAGCAATCTCACTTCTGGGCATATATGTAAAGGAAATGAAATCAGTATCTCAAAGAGATATGTGCACTCCCATGTTCATTACAGCATTATTAACAACAACTAAAATATGTAAACAACCTAAGTATCCGTCGACAGATGAATGGATGAAGAAAATGTGATACACACACACAGGAATATTAGTCAGTCATAAAAAGAAGGAAATTCTGCCATTTGCGACAACATAGATAAACCTAGAGGACATTATGCTAAGTGAAATAAGCCAGACACAGAAAAATAAATACTATATGATCTCACTTATATTAGAATCTAAAAAATTCGAACTCATAGAAGCAGAGAGTGAATCAGTGGTTGCCAGGGGCTTGGGTGGGTGGGGCGGGGGGCACTGGGAAACAATGGTCAAAGGGTACAAACTTTTAGTTATAAGGTGAATAAATTCTGAGGTGCTTATGTACAACATGGTGACTATAGTTAATAACACTGCATTGTGCACTTGCAGTTTACTAAGAGACTAGATCTTAAGTTTTCTCACCACAGAAAAAGGCTAACTATGTGAGGTGATGGATTTGTTCATTAGCTTGATTGTGGTAATCCTTTCACAAAGTACATGCATATCAAATCATTATGTACATCTTACATATAAACAATTTTAATTTGTCAATTATACCTCAATAAATTTGGAGAAAAAAGAAAATAATGTCGGAAATGATAGAAAAAAGCATAGCTTCATTTCCTTTACTGTAAGTACATCGATAAGCATCCTTGTCAGTGAAACAGCATGAAAGATAGAGATGGAGATGACTGGCTTTACACAGATTCGGACACAAGGATAGGTAAGGCAGAAGGTCACCTGCAGAGCAAATGGGGCTTGCGTGGCTTGAAGAGCTTTTCTACTGGGTTAAATGTGGGAGCAGCCAGAAGCTCTCATACTCATACAGTTACTCGGCAATAAGGTACCATGGGAAAGAAAGCTCAGCATCGATGTGATGGGTTATTGGCTCTGGTCTTCTGTCCAATCTCTTCAAACAGGAGAGTGCTCAAGATTTTATATTTGGTGCTGAGAAGGAGGTTTAGAGAAAGACTGTTCTGTGCTCATACATAATTTTGTTAATTTTGTGTATGGTCAGTACCATCAATTTTCACTATCTTTATTTATGTGCTTTTGTTTCAGTACAGACTGACTGAAAAATACTATAATTTCACAATAACCTGTCCATGAATTTTATATGACCATGTTATTCTGAACTTCACTTATCAAATTATGGTGAGTTCTTTCTGCATTCTTATGGAAATTCTGTTGTGGTTGCCAGAATATTTTTATGTGAGACCTTTCTGACAACCAGACATATTTGTCTAAATCAATAATTTGTGGTAGTACATGGAGCTTTTGTACATATGGGGCAGAATTACTTTGAAGCTTTCAGAAGCCACTTCCAGAGAAAAGACCCCAAAGCCTATGTTCACAAGATTGTCAATCTAGGTGTACTGCCTTCCTCCACTCAGAAACATCCAGGCTGTAGAGACACCAGGAGAGGCAATAAACACAAGCTCTTTCCCCTCCCCAAACAATAAAAGTGAAGCTCTTAAAAGGTGGGATTTATGCCAAATGGTAGCTGATATTATCTACGATTTCATTAGTGTGAGCTCCTGATTTCATGTAAGAGTACTTTAAAGACGTTTCTCTTCGGAAACTTGATCACCATTATTTGTTTTTCTTAAAATATGCACAGGTAATGGGAGACCATGCATGGAGTTGATTAGGCCTAGCTAATTTTCTATCAATTCTAGGAATCCAAGATTAGCCATGTGCAGTTCATAGCTGGCATTGGCAAAAGACAAAATGTCACACAGAAAAAGCAAGAAGCACTTTGTTCCTTAAAAATTAGAGTAACGTGAGATGTAAAATATCACAGTAATGCTGAGAAAAAACTAGCAAAATTCTCAGAATCAATCAGCCAAAGATAATTGTGTTATTAAGAAACTATGTGACTGTGTATAGATGAAAAGCCGTATTTTATTCAATCTGAAAAAGTTTTACAGTGTATCTGAAACATCTAAATTACTTTTATTACTATATATAAAATGTATAATTTCGAGTAGCATGCTGGATTAATTGCCTAACAAAGTAAGTGAGTCCCATGAGCATGCTATGCAAATCATTTTGTAAAAGGTCATTTTTTTTTTTTTAGCAACAGTGGTCAGATCAAATATGCAATTTCTGGAATAATGTGGCACATAATGTGCTATTACATTCAAATCATATGGCTATTAAACCCAACAAAGCCTTATTTTCAGGAACTAAGTATAAATTAAATGAATCGGAGCTATTTGTGATTTATTCAGCATTCACTTACTTCACAGATGTTCACTGGTGATTTACTGAGTGCTCAGCACTGGAAAGGATACAGTCATCTATCTCTCTTGCTCATTCTGGTCTTTGCAGCCATAGAGCATTTTATCTCCAGACGTCTAGCACAGGGACACAGAGGAGGTACTCAATAAATAACAGCTACTCTCCCTGATGAAACACTGTGGAACATGTACCAGGTACAAGATACTGCTGTAGGTCTTGGTGAACAAAATGGACAAGTTTCCTACTCTCATGAAAATCCTCCAGTAGGAAAGAGACCATAAATAAGAAACAAATAGGACCCCTTCAGACAGCAGCAATTGCCTGAAGAAAGGTAGGTGGGATAGAACGAACAAGCGTGGGCAACATTGATAGAAGGATCAAGGAAGACCACTTGGAGCTGAAAAGTGGCCACAACCAGAAGAGTTAGCCAAACAGAAATTGAGAGGAAGGGTATTTTAAGCAAAAGTTGCTGATGCAGAAGTCCCATGCTCCCAGACCATTTTTAATATTAATATTTTCCCTAAGTATGGATTCTTATAACCTCAAGTGTTTCTTATTGTTCATCAAGAGAAGAGGTTCCGGGCTTCCCTGGTGGCGCAGTGGTTGAGAGTCCGCCTGCCCATGCAGGGGACACGGGTTCGTGCCCCGGCCCGGGAAGACCCCACATGCCGCGGAGCAGCTGGGCCCGTGAGCCATGGCCGCTGAGCCTGCACATCCGGAGCCTGCGCTCCGCAACGGGAGAGGCCACAACAGTAAGAGGCCAGCGTACCGCAAAAAAAAAAAAAAAAAAAAAGAGAGGAGATTCCAAACTTGTGACCAGTAGGCTAGACGTGCGCTGCAAAGCTGTTTTGTTTGGCCAACATAATGTTCCGTTGGTGCTTTGTTTGTTTTATTGTTTTAGGCCAGCAGTCAAAAGTTGAGAAGTTTCAAATTAAAATCCAGATTTCTGATTTTTCATTAGAAACCAGAAGGTCTGGAGTTTTGGGACCTGAATTCCAGCACAACAGCCATCAGCTGTAGCTGGTGGCAGCTATACTCTTTAGATGAGGTGTGAGGTTTTGCACCACATTTGCTAATCTCTTGTCACTTTGTTCTTTTGCCCCAGTGCTGAAGCCAAAGTTCAGCTGCCATGTCTCATCATGCCCCTGCCATTGGTTTTCTCCATAACTATGTTTCCATCAAAAGTTGGGAGAGAAAAGCTAGGTTTTGAGGGTTATATGTTTCAAGAAAAATGGTAGAAAAATATGTAAACCAGTCTTTATGTCAGTTGAATACAATCCAGTTTTTCCTCTCATTTATATTTTCTTGCTGGTCCTATTAGGCATAGGAGTTTGTGACACTTGAACTAGGGTTTTAAAAAATCAACAGCATGGTCCATAATTGTTTTTTGGAAAAATAAAATTAGAATAATTGCACTTTTAGGCTGCTTCTGTGGGACAAGTTTTGGTATCTGGACCAACTGAATTAGAATTTTATTTTCAACACTCACTAAAATTATAATGGACCAGATAATATGCCTTTCATCCTCAGTGTTCTCATCTGTAAATCTATCGACTTGGATATATAATAATTAATTTTGTCACATTATTCTAAGAATTAAAAGAACCAATCTATATAATCACAGACACTCAATAAATGTAAAATTTTCATTATTACATGTACAATTTGTGGTTTGGCACTGAAGTGCTCAGAAGAATGATTTACTTCACCTTAGCTATATTGTGAAGTACTCATAAGGTGGATAGAAAGGGAAGAGACTGGGGAAGTAGAAGAAAGGGAGGGGAAAACAGTAAAATTATTCAGCGTACAGTGAGTGCCAGCTACGTACCAGGTTCTTGACTCATACTGCTGTTACAACAATCTTAATATTGTAGGCTACCTCCATTTTACAGATAAGAAAGAGAAGGTGCAAAGAAGTTCTATACCTTGTTAAGGTCACACAGGAGTAAGAGTGAGAGTAAGAGAGATGCTTATATGCAAACTTTTCACAACCCCTTCTCTGTTTAACCCTCTACCTCACAGCCACTCCCACCCCAGCTAGAATAGGTGTAGAGCTATTATATAACTTCCTTGAGCCACTGAAATGAAACAATCCATACCAGTGGTTTTATCAGACTTGGACATGCATAGGAATCACTGGTAGAGCTCATTAAAAATGCCTTATCATTAGGGACTCTGATTCAGTGGGTGACCCATCCATTTGATTTTGAGAAGCAGCAGTGGATACCTCTCTGGGTCTCAGGAGTTAATTTTAAGTGAAAATTGTAGAACATAGTGAAAATTTCCAAATGCTACCTGAAGATAAGACACTGCATGAGAATGGCTAAAACACATACTCCTAATGTCACATAGCAATCTTTAAAGTCATCTCGGTCATTTTTAAAATTAGGGTAGACGAGACTTGATAGAGTGGGAGCTAACTAAAATAATTAAATTATAATAAGAATATCTGGATCATGTTTTGTTCTTTCTATGCATTGTCAGAAAGATTTTAGATAGTTTCCTTACTCAAGTATAGAATATAATAAGTCTGTTTAACTGAATACTAAAATATTAATATTTAGAACCCTTCTTAATTACACCTTACATACAAGCCATTCACATTTAAACATTCCTAATTTCCACTGTATTTCTATCTGAAATGGGAGTCTCTCCTGCACCCACTACCAGTTTCATTGTATCTTTCCTGGTGAAAACTCTGCGAGGATTCATCACAGCAAACAGCAGACACAATTGGAAATTAGTGTCACCAGGATGCAGGGTGGAAACTGTTCATACAAAGAGAAGTATGATTAGGTCACTATCTTCTTCCTTAATTTCCAGGTGGAATGAATTGTAAGGCTTAAATTTTCAAGTGCCGCCTTAACATCTTTGAACCTCACAAGGCCCCAAAGGCCTAACCACGAAATCACTGTTCTTGCCAGAAATGTCCCCAAATTCAGCAGGAAAGACTCCCTGACAGCTAGTTCCCATATCAGCTCGACCAGCTACATTGCCCTCTTCTCAATTTAAGGGCTTCTCCTTCCTTGCCAGCTCCCAAAATTATTCAAACAAGACTATCACATTCTCCTGTGGGAACCCTACCTCTGGTTACTATAAAACCTGCCTCTCACAGCCCCTGTTGGTCCCTGCTGCTCCGGAGTGCAAACCTCCAAGTGGCCCTGCGTTGTGTTCGATGTCTGTGAGTATATGTGATGAATAACTGGCTGCCAATCTCATGTGTGCAGTGCTGTGTGTTCCACCATCTGTACTATTTTAGGGTAGGGAATCCCTCTTCCACCAACAGGGTGAACAGGAGGCAAACAAGACAAAGAATATCTATAAACCTTAGTTTTCAAAAATTCACTTACTGTTTAAATGTCTTTTCTCTTTGCAATTACCCTAATGTGAAACCCTCTTTTTACCTAGAGTAGAACTTAGGAAATAAAGACTTCTCTTTGAAGTCAGTACAGACCTGGGTTTGAATTCTACCTTTGTACCCTCCTCAAAGCGCTTTAGGAAAGTTACTTAAACCTTCTAATCTATAAAATGGGGAAAATACTATTTCTGTCACAGTGCTATGGAGAAGATTATGTTGACACTATACATTAAATATTTAGCACAGGCCCTGGGTTGAAAAGATTAGGTAGGGATAATATACATCAAGCACTTGACATAGTTCCTAGAACTCCATAAAGGTAGAAATCAAGTAATTATCTTTTCAAGACCAACTGGCAAGTGTAACAAGATAAAGATGAAGGCCAGCCATTCTGTGTCTTTGTCATAACTCAAGAAGGTATGAGCATTAGGCATCTAGACTTTCTTTTTTTTTTTTTCCGTTTTTTGTTTTTTTTTTTTTTTTTTTTTTGCGGTATGCGGGCCTCTCACTGTCGTGGCCTCTCCCGTTGCGGAGCACAGGCTCCGGACGCACAGGCTCAGCAGCCATGGCTCACGGGCCCAGCCGCTCCGCGGCGTGTGGGATCTTCCCAGACCGGGGCACGAACCCGTGTCCCCTGCATCGGCAGGCGGACTCTCAACCACTGCGCCACCAGGGAAGCCCAGTCATCTAGACTTTCTAAAGGTCAAGGCCTATGGAAATTGGAGGAGGAAGTTACCACAAAGCAGAGGTTCAATCACCTAGGAAGACAAGACGTTGCCCCTAAAAGAGTAGATGGGTAGTCCTGGCCGGAAAACAAGGGTCCTGGGCCAACTCCAGAAGGGTGTGGTACTGAGATGTCCAACTAGGCCAGAATCCACAGCAGCACAGCACATGGAAAGCATGGTGTTTATGAGCACAGCTGTAAGATCAACCACAGCCAATTGATCCAAATGCCACTGACCCAAGATTCTGTTTACCTAATAATAAATTGACCCATATGTTCATTACTGCATTTCATATTTGTTACATTAATATTTTTAAGTGTTCTTGCTTCATTTTTACTCTATTTTTGGCTTTGTATAGGTAACAAATGAATATATTTTAAATAATCTAAAACACAGGAGACTACTTTCCATTTTTTCATGTCTTAAATAATATTCCAGTGCCTAACTTTGCATATAAAGGTATTTTTTCTTCTGTATTTCGAATAATTAATAAGACTTTGAAAATTTAAAATCAGGATTGTTTACCAAAATAGTTGTACAATTTACATTCCCATTAGTAGCATAAAATATTGCCCCTTTAACTAAATTTGGGTTAGATTGCTTAATATTACTTCAAACAGTTATTGTTAATTTGGTTTCCTTCATTATCATTAAATGGATGAATATTTTTATTTACTTTGGTACTAAATGTAGTTTCTCACTTATGAATTGACTGTCCATGACATTCAACCCTTTTTCAGCTTATAAGGTGACAGTGTTTTAGTTCCACTTTGAATGGGTTCTTTTAACAGTGAAAAATACTGTATTTGTTGCAATCAGTTTCTCCAATCTATTTTTCATCTTTTGTTTGTAATTATGTATTTTTGCCTTTTGAAGCAAAAATCATACCTAAAATTTAAATGTTTATAGGGTCAATCGTCCACTTTTGTTCTGTATGCTTATGCTTTCCCTCCGGTGATTTGACAAATAGTTAATGATTCATTATTTAATTTTTCTGTGGTTTGATTTTTTTTAACTCAATGCATCAGAAACCTATTTCTTAGTGTGGTGTGAGGTGAGGTTTCTAATTTCCGGCTTGGTATTTATCAGATAAAGGATCTTCATTTACAATTCCAAATTATTTTCTTTTCATCCTTAGAGCCTTCACTTTCCCCAGGGCCAAGAAGAGAGATAAAAGATTGCAAGAAAGTGTGAAATTCTGTATTGTTGTTTCCCTAATTAACATGGAGTGAGTATCTATGCCAGGGAATGACTTTTCTGAATATCTTCACATTCTGGTGAATAACTTCACGTTTTCTTGTTTGTAGAAAAGATTTAGATAGATTGATTAAACATACATAAAATATAAGTAGGAGAAAGAGAAAAAAATAAAGGAGCATGGAAACTCTCAACTTTTACTAGACTCTTTCATCTATGAAAGGTAAATATGAATTTATGACTTCTAGATTACTAGACAAACTGGGAGCAAAAATGTTTCTCAGGAAAATCATGTATGGACTATTAGCAGAGAGCTGTGAGATGGAGCAGGAAATGATGTCAGCAAAGGATATCAATGTGAGTTAAACAGAGCTGGGAAAACAGTTCGGTTGCTGCTTTTTGGAGGGTCAATTTGGTTGCTTTAGGCAGAATAATCCATCAGAACCAATGAGGGAGAACATGTAAAAGTGCAAATACAAATAGGGGTCCCAAATGGCTAAAGAGCTTATGGAGAAAATGCAGACCAGTGTCTTAACTGTGAGCCCTGTTAGTCCCCTAAGACTTTCTCTAGTTGCACTTACTTTTTTTTTTTTTTTGCAGTACGTGGGCCTCTCACTGTTGTGGCCACTCCCGTTGTGGAGCACAGGCTCCAGACACGCAGGCTCAGCGGCCATGGCTCACGGGCCCAGCCGCTCCGCGGCACGTGGGATCTTCCCGGGCCGGGGCACGAACCTGTGTCCCCTGCATCGGCAGGCAGACTCTCAACCACTGCGCCACCAGGGAAGCCGTTGCACTTACTTTTATCTTTAGGTAGAAAATTCAATTATGAGTAAGAGCAGAGAAGAACTTGGTAGAGCTGGGTGGCCAAGGCAGATATACCCTTCCCAAGTTACTGACCAGGAGTTGAAAGATGGAAGGACGAGATTCATATGGTTAGGGAGCTCTGTCTAGCTTTCAAAAAATGTTTTTGTTTGTTTCTTTGCTTACTTGCTTGTGTATTTGTTGTCTGGGTCAATGTACCAAGTGCTATGGTCAGAATCAAAGACAACTAACTCCAAATAGTCTGAAACTATATCTATCCACCAAATAGTCACTGAGGTCCTATTATAGGCCATTGCCCATTTTAGAAGTTTGAAATACATGCAGGAGCAATCCAGATATGGTCCCTGCCCTTATAGAGACTCTTTTTAGCTCTTTCTCTTGAAACATTTGAAACAAAACACAGAGAAAATCATAACACATATTCCTGTATCCTCTTGAGATTTAACAAATGTTAACATTTTGCATATTTGTTTCAAAACTTTTATTTAAAGAAATAAAATCATATAGCTACAGTGAGAGCTGCTTTGACATCTCTCTAATTTCCCTTTTTCTCTTCAGGGAAGTTATTAATTGTCTTAAAGTTGGCAATCTTCCCATTAAAAAATATATATTACCACATACATACCTGTTCATGAAAACTATGTAGTGTAATTTTGTATTTTGCTAATTTTGAAATGATGTTTTTAGTATAAAATGATACCCTTTCATACTTCATATCAGATTTTTGAGATAATTCATTTAATATTTATTAAGTACATACTATGTCTCAGGCATTGTTCTAAGTGTTAGAATAAAGCAGTGAAAAAAAAAATCCATGACCTTATGTAGCTTATATTCTACTAGGGTGAACAGACAATAAACAATAAAATATGAAATATTCTATGTAGGCTGCTGTTATGGACTGAATTGTATCCACCCCCTCAAAAGGCAAAATCCTATGTTGGAGCCCAAACCTACGATGTGACTCAATTTGGAGATAGGGTGTATACAGAGGAAATAAATGTTAACAGAGGTCAGAAAGGAGGGGTCTTTGTATGCTAACACATATATATGGAATCTAAAAAAAAAAAAAAAAGGTTCTGAAGAACCTAGGGGCAGGACAGGAATAAAGATGCAGACGTAGAGAATGGACTTGAGGACATGGGGAGGGGGAAGGGTAAGCTGGGATGAAGTGAGAGAGTGGCATGGACATATATACACTACTAAATGTAAAATAGATAGCTAGTGGGAAGCAGCTGCATAGCACAGGGAGATCAGCTCGGTGCTTTGTGACCACCTAGAGGGGTGGGATAGGGAGGGTGGGAGGGAGACGCAATAGGGAAGGGATATGGGGATATATGTATATGTATAGCTGATTCACTTTGTTATACAGCAGAAACTAACATAACATTGTAAAACATTTATACTCCATTAACGACATTAAAAAAAAAAGAGACAGGCATTACACAAACCTAAAAAAAAATAAAATAAAATAAAATAAAGGAGGGGTCTTAATCTGATAGGGCTGGTGTTCTTGTAAACAGAATTTTTTCTTTCTCTCAGTGCCTGCACAGATGAAAGGCCATGTGAGGACACAGTGAGAAGGTGCCATCTACAAGCCATGAAGACAGCCCACACCAGATACCAAATCTACTGGCAAAACCAACTGACATCTAATGACATCTCAATCAGAAACTTGTAGCCTCCAGAACTGTGAGAAAATAAGTGTTTGTTGTTTAAGTCACCCACTGTATGACATTAGCCCAAGCAGACTAATACAGTCACTAGGAATTAAGTGCTAACAAGAGAAATAAAGTAGGAAAAGGGGAGATGAAGTGATGGGGGTCAGATTGGAATTTGAAGTAGTGTGTCCTGAAAGGTCTTAACTGAGAAGTTACTCTTGAGAAACGACCTAAAGAAAGTGAAGGAGCTGATCATTTAACTGTCTGAGGAATCAGGAATTGCAAGTATAGACTCTGAACAGAAGAGTGCCTGGCATGTTCTGGGAGCAGTAGGAGGTCTGGATGGCCAGAATGGAGGGAAAGAGTGGAAGGGCGAGAGGAGATGAGGTCAGAGGGTAACAGAGGCCAGATCACATAGACACCCTGGGAGAGTGTCTAAGCAGAGGGATGACGGGATCTGACACTCATTTTAACAAACTGCTCTGAAGAGTCCTGTGGAAAAAAGATGAAAAGAGGCCAGGGGAAGAAGCAGGGAAACCTCTTGTGAAAGTTATTTCAGTAGCAAAAGCAAAAGATGATGGTTATTTCATCCAGGTAGGTGGCAGCGTGGGTGATGAGAAGCAATCAGATTGGAGATACATTTTGAAGGCTCTGGACAACTGTAAGAATTGTCTTGCCAGTAACAGAGCTAAGGAAGACTGCATCAGGGGCAGCTTTGAGGTCATAGGATTCTGAGTCCAATATATTAAGATGGGATGTTGAATAAATGGGCTGTGAGATAAAAGGGTCTGAAGTTCAGGGGAGAGATCTAGGCTGGAGATAACAATTTTAAAGTCATTGTCATCACTTAAAGAATAAATGTTGATAGAAAAGAGAAATCCAAGGAGAGGTTATGAAGGTACTAGCCACAAGCAAAGGAGACAAAGAGATTGGCCAAAAATTTAGGGGGAAAACCAGATGTCACAGCCTGGATACTAAATGAAGAAAATGCTTCAAAGGGGTCATCAAATGGATCAAATACATCAATATTATTATCCATAGATTAAGGTCATTCATTTACTTCCTGTATAGTTTTCTATGATAGGAATGTAACCATGTTTACTTATGCATTTCTGTTATGATAGATATTTTGGTTATTTATGACATTTCACTTTTATCAGTATTGCAGCAATGACCATCTCTGTTCATGAGTGCTCATTGCTTTAGGATATCCTTATATAAAGAAAGGTTGGGTGGTAGAATAAGCATCCTCAGCTTTTCTAGATGTTGCCAAATTGCTTTTGAAAGTGATTGTGCCAATGAATATCTCATCGGTAGTAGCCGAGAGCTTACATTCTTGCTCACACATGGTGCTGTTCAATTTATTTTTGATGGACGGATGTGAATTGGTAACCTGTCATTTTAACTGGCATTTGCCTGACAGTTGTAATAAAAAGCATCTTATGTGAAATACCTATTCATAACCTTTGCCCATTTTCAACTGGGTTGTTTTTCATCCTTATTAATTTTCAGGCACTTCCTATATAAACTGGATACTAACCCTTCACTGGTTAAACACATTGCAAATCAATGCTTCTTCCAGTATATGACTTACCTTTTACTTTGTTCATAGTATCTTTAGTTGTACATTAAAAAACAAAACAAAACAAAACCTTTAATGTATGTATATGCATCGTTGGGAGGAATTAGTTTTAGAAAGAGAAGATGGAAGACTAACAGATAAGTTTTAAGTTTGATGACAAAGAGTAGAGTGAGTAGTCCACCTGATAAACTATTATTTCAAATAATGAATCAATTAATCAACACAAATGATCAATTAATTAATCCACCAAAAAGTAAGCCAACCAGCCATATTTTGAAAGTAGAAGGCTAGTTGGTAGGGTTCTCTTGTAGAGAGAGGACAGCAACTATCGATACATAGGGAACTAAGAAAATTCTGGACAACGTTGAGAATGCAGTTGAGGTGATAGAATATGACTTCACAGTAGCTCTTGTCTATGCATCTGTTTGATTTTCTTGAGCTAGATTCAGCTTCCCAAGTGAAGGCAGAGGGAGAGCACATGCTGCGATCCTCCTAGCCTTGCAGTTTTCTAGGAATCTCTGAATAACAGAGGCTCCCAAAGAACAAGGAGGTTTATATGAAGCTGGAGATGAGACGGTCTGGAAGTTGTATGAAGAAGTGAGGATACTGTGGCCCTATCTACCTATTCTGAGGTACATGGGGTGCTGTGGACTGAATCACGTCCCCCAAAACTCATATGTTGAAGCCCTAACACCCTATATGACTATATTTGGAGATAGGACCTCCAAAGAGGTAATTAAGGCTAAATGATGTCATAAGGGTGAGGTCTTGAAACAATAGGATTAGTGTCCTTATAAGAAGAGACACCAGAGAGCCCTCTCTCCACCATATGAGGACACAGTGAGAACGTGACCATTTTCAATCTAAAGAGAGAACCCTCTCTAGACACTGATCCTACTGGGACCTTGATCTTGGACTTCAGTATCCACAACTGTGAGAAAATAAGTTTCTGTTGTTTAAGCTACATAGTCTATGGTATTTTGTTATGGCAGCCTGAGCTGACTAAGACGTGGGGTAAGGGAAAATGAGCAGCCTCCATTTGAGAGGCCTCAGCAAGAACTGCATATCAAAGGAAGAGTAAGATTTCAGTCAAGGTAAAGAGAGAGAAGAAGTTTTCTGTAAGCAGCTGAAGACATAGATCAGTTTGTTTCCCAGGAAATTGAATCTCAAATGGGCATAATTTTCTTTATTCCACAAAGATGCCCCACGACCATTGCTGGTATTTTTACTTTGAATTTTGGAGCTCCTTATTATTAAAATAGAAAGTTTAATATTTACGATAGAAATACATTTTAAATTTCAAGTTTGGAATTTTTGTATTTAAAAATTCATTAGTTTATTTTTTCCACAGGTTTATTTTTAAGATTTTCATATTATTTATCTAAATGACAAGATATAAGAGAGAGTTTCTGGATGCTATTTTTTTTTTAGTTCCAATAAATGAAAAACCTAATTCAGTAAACATTTTACCATATTTTGTTTCATGTTACTAGTTTTTGACATATAGGAGTGCTCTTGTGCTACAGAGTAATTTTTATATGATGGACGTTACTTATGGATCTCTTGATGATCATATCTTAAGGAAAATTTGCAGACTTTTTATTTCAGGCACTTTAATTGGTATTTCAATATAGGTATTCCTTTGATTTTGGTTTTTATGTTATATGCATTAAAATATATATCAAATAATAAAATTATTGTAAAATTTAAAACCATCACAACTACTATATTAGCTATCAGTGTTTCAGTAAGGGTTAACCAAACAGTCATGAATATGCTGCTCCTATGTATACTAACTTCCAAGAATGCTAACTCATTACACACTCAGTGGTTCTATAGTTGTGTTTAAAAGAGAAAGTAATTGTGTGGATTAGTTTTTATCACAACAGATATTCAAACAGATGACACTAGTACCTTAATGTAAAACCAACCTCAAGAACAACTTTTCAATTTGCTGAGGTCACAAACCAGCCTTGTTCAAACAATCATATATTTAACTTTTCATCAGCATTCTCATTATTCCTGACTTAGACACTTGTATCCCGATATATTTTTAGGTCTTAGCTTTATCACGTTCATCTCTTCATAAATAAAATAGCTTCTATTGTTTTAAACCATTGTTATAAGCCACAGTTCAGAGAGGGCATTTCAGATCTACTGGAGCAGGAAGGTGTACACAATCTCTGAGTGTATATCAGGAATATTTCACTTTGCTAGTGGCTTTAGAACAAGAAATTCTCAGTGTTACATCATCCTGCAATGCCCACTGACGAGCTCCAAGGCTATAAAAGTATAAGTTCTAACAATTTTATGTAGAGATGTTTTTCTCATTTAGAAGTTTGACTTTTACTATCACAATGTAAACACATCCTCTATGATAAATCTAGTTGCCCTTGAAGAGATTTATTATTTATCTGCATGCCTTGCAAATACCTTATCAAAATGAGGTGTAGGATAATGATCTTGGCAATAAATTTATTCTAATGTGCCATTTTTTCATGTTACATAGAACTTTGAGAACTTTAAAGACTAAATAAAGATTCAAGAAAGAATTGTTTAGGACTGAATGAGAAAAAATAGCAAATAGGTTAAACAAATCCTATGTACAATTCTGAATTTAAAATTTTTTCAAAAGTTTGAATTTATTTTTGTTTATCTGGAGTTAAGAAGACAGGTAAAATACTGAGTTGTGTATATTCAAGGACATCAAATGAGTAGATGACAATTCAAAGGTTCATTTTCAATATTTTTTTTCTTGTATCCTTATCAGAGCCTTTTCCTTGTTCTCTTTCAATAGAATATGAGGGACGTAATTAGTGCTAATGGCTCTTTATCAGCAACACAAATTCATTTTTATTCCTTTTTGTTCATGTTGCATTTTGCTGGTTCCAGGAAGGTCCTTTGGCTCTTACAAAAGACCTGTCAAAGCCAAGGGGACAAAAGTAAATGTGGAGATTACGGGCAGGAGACCAGGGTCTAGTTTGTTAATAGAACATTTGTATCTATCTGGCTGAGCTGGCTGTCTTTGGAGTGGATGTAGCTGGAGAACCTTGGGTCTACTGAACAGATGTTCCCTCTCCAGAGTTAAAAGACCACATACCTCCTATTGCTCTGAAAATGAAGATGGAAGATATCAGAAGACAGAACAAAGAGGTTTTCTTAATTCTTCCACTGCCTTTAATCACACTTTAAGTATGCTAGATGGCCCAATGTATATGCTGCTTTATTTCACCACCCCACACAGAACTGAAATAAATATTCATGCATAGAACTAACTTTACTGTTAGTATTTGTTTAGTCACTTCACTCAGTAATTATAACCTGAAGGGTATTCCTTTCAGTTAGCAAAAGCAAATACTAATCTTAATTTAAAAATTGATAATGATCTTCCAGTTAATATAATTATCATTGCAGGAAAGTAAAAGGATATATCCTAGCAGAGCCCAATTAGAGATAATGTGCTTAATTAATAAAGATTAATTAAGTTAATCATTAATACTTAAATGATTATGTTTTTAATACACGTTAAAGGTAGTGTCCCATTGTCAATCTTTAATTCCTAATTGTTTTGGCATCATCAGCAGTAATTTCCAGAACATTCCATCCCAAGTAAAAATGATCTAATTTTTTTTAATTGGGGAGTATTTGACACTAATGTTTCCCATAAATATTTTGTGAATTTTCTTATTTGGGAATGAAAGTCCAACATTTCTAATTATTCCAAGGATAATTCAAAACATACTTAAAACAATGTTTTCTCTAAATTTATAGCCATCTAATTTTCATTGGAAAGTGACATTTTATTATTCTAAGAAAAATTGTAGGCATTTGCTTCTGTGTATTTCAAGGCCAGGGAAGAAAGGACAGACATGTCCTTACAAACTATAGAACATAGGGAAACACAACTATCTACAACCATATTTCTAAGATATCAGTTGATTCATAAAAATAATCCAGTTTGTGAACAAAAATGTTGACTGACTCTCTGACAGATAAAGCTGTCAAGTGAGAAAAATCATTGGGAGGATGCCTGGATACATTTTGAGCCTTCTCCTAGGATTTTAGAGAGGATCTTCTTCAAGTACTGGGAGAAATAAACCATTTTTGGTATGGCAAATTTTTTACATTAAAAGATAATGAAAACATCCAAAGAACACCCAGAGAAACTATCTGTGTTTTCCTCATGACTTTTTTTTCTTCTAATTGTGTTCTTAAATACATCATTTGCTGAGAGTATAAAGAAACAGTTGGGTTTATCATGGAAAGACTTTAATCTAGAGCACCATAGGGTTATGTGTGTTTTATATTAACTAGAAATGTCATTTCCAAAACATATTATTTGATAATCATTTAGTAGCTCCAAATTGATATTGCATCTAATGTTCCCAGTTCAGCATTTTGCAATTGACTGCTAAGATAAGAGAACTGGAGAAGCATGGAAGGCAATTACTAACATTTCCACTGTTGCCAGGACCTTGGAGCTTTATCCCATTTTCTCCTGGTGGTTGGCCTTCAGTTAAACCAAATTAAAGGAACATCTGTGCTCTATTGTCACATCATCGTCACCAGACTTACTTCCCTTCAGAAACAGACATTCTCTGGAGAGCAGAAAACCAAGAATCTGTCTTTATTCTATGTGGGTACAGCTATTGCTCCCCACCCAACAGCACTTTTCTTCTCACTCTCAGTTGAAGAGTATAACTTCCACAGAATAAATTTTTATGAAGCAGGCATAGGAAATAATGCAGTACATTATTGCATTCCAAGAATCTGGTGGTGATGGGAATTGAAAAATCCCTGAGAAGACTGTCTCCCGGGGTTTAATTTTTTTTTCTTTGCCTATTCAGAATGAAAGAGGTTTACAAAGTGGGAACTGACAATCTCATCATAGTCCAGTAGAGTTACACTTGATAAAACAGACATTAAAAGTTAGTCTAAGAGCTGTGCATATTAACTGGATGTCTGGCCAAAACTCTGCAAGGGGATTTTCATCCAACACTGAAAGTCTAGAGAATGGTACCAAAGACAAACACATCCTTTGTCCACTGGCAAATGGTGAGCCTTGACAAAAGGCACCCATCTGAGGATAAGAAAGCAAAACAATAACAACAACAAAATAACAATAAAGGGACCTATGTAAACACACAGCAGAAAAAAAAAAAAGGAAATCATCATTCTAAAAGCTGAGAAAATGACACAAAGAACCAGAAATAATAATAATAAAAGGAAACTGCAATAACATTTTAGACTCATTATAGGACACAAAACAATACACAAAGTCTATGATGTGGATGTAAAAGGTACACATAAAGAACAGGCTAATATGGATATAAAACAGGATAAAAAGAAATGGGAGGTAGCTGAGAAAAGGAAGCATAGTGGAAAACTCAAATGCAATGAAAGAATTAAAGTCACATTAGACATTAAAATTGATTAAAAAATAAAATCAGTGATAAAATGAAAATTTCAATTATTTTTCCACAATGCAAGAAAAATGACTAAGAGAGGGCACACAGCAGAATCAAGAAGAACTACAATCCTGCAGCCTGTGGAACAAAAACCACATTCACAGAAAGATAGACAAGATGAAAAGGCAGAACGCTATGTACCACATGAAGGAACAAGATAAAACCCCAGAAAAACAACTAAATGAAGTGGAGATAGGCAACCTTCCAGAAAAGAATTCAGAATAATGAGACTGAAGATGATCCAGGACCTCAGAAAAAGAATGGAGACAAAGGTCGAGAAGCTGCAAGAAATGATTAACAAAGACCTATAATAGTTAAAGAACAAACAAACAGAGATGAACAATACAATAACTGAAATGAAAAATACACTAGAAGGAATCAATAGCAGAATAACTGAGGCAGAAGAATGGATAAGTGACCTGGAAGACAGAATGGTGGAATTCACTGCTGCAGAACAGAATAAAGAAAAAAGAATGAAAAGAAATGAAGACAGCCTAAGAGACATCTGGGACAACATTAAACGCAACAACTTTCTCATTATAGGGGTCCCAGAAGGAGAAGAGAGAGAGAAAGGACCCGAGAAAATACTAGAAGAGATTATAGTCTAAAACTTCCCTAACATGGGAAAGGAAATAGCCACCCAAGTCCAGGAAGTGTAGTGAGTCCCATCCAGGATAAACCCAAGGAGAAACACGCTGAGACACATAGTAATCAAATTGGCAAAAATTAAAGACAAAGAAAAATTATTGAAAGCAGCAAGGGAAAAATGACAAATAACATACAAGGGAATTCCCATAAGGTTAACAGCTGGTTTCTCAGCAGAAACTCTACAAGCCAAAAGGGAGTGGCATGATATACTGAAAGTGATGAAAGGGAAGAACCTACAACCAAGATTACTCTACCAGGCAAGGATCTCATTCAGATTCGATGGAGAAATCAAAAGCTTTACAGATAAGCAAAAGCTAAGAGAATTCAGCACCACCAAACCAGCTCTACAACAAATGCTAAAGGAACTTCTCCAAGTGGGAAACACAAGAGAAGAAAAGTACCTATAAAAACAAACCCAAAACAATTAAGAAAATGGTCATAGGAACATACATATTGATAATTACCTTAAACGTGAATGGATTAAATGCTCCAACAAAAAAAGACCCAGGCTTGCTAAATGGATACAAAAACAAGACCCATCTATATGCTGTCTACAAGAGACCCACTTCAGACCTAGGGACACATACAGACTGAAAGTGAGGGGATGGAAAAAAAAAGATATTCCATGCAAGTGGAAATCAAAAAAAGCTGGAGTAGCAATACTCATATCAGATAAAATAGACTTTAAAATAAAGAATGTTACAAGATACAAGGAAGGACACTACATAATGATCAAGGGATCAATCCAAGAAGAAGATAGAACAATTATAAATATATATGCACCCAACATAGGAGCACCTCAATACATAAGGCAAATGCTAACAGCTATAAAAGAGGAAACCAACAGTAACACAATAATAGTGGGGGACTTTAACACCTCACTTACACGAATGGACAGATCATCCAAAATGAAAATAAATAAGGAAACAGAAACTTTAAATGACACAATAGACCAGATAGATTTAATTGATAGTTATGGGACATTCTATCCCAAAATAGCAGTTTACACTTTCTTCTCAAGTGTGCATGCAACATTCTCCAGGATAGATCACATCTTGGGTCACAAATCAAGCCTCAGTAAATTTAAGAAAATGGAAATCATATCAAGCATCTTTTCTGACCACAACGCTATGTGATTAAAAATGAATTACAGGGAAAAAAATGTAAAAAACACAAACACATGGAGGCTAAACAATGCGTTACTAAATAACCAAGAGATCACTGAAGAAAACAAAGAAGAAATCAAAAAATACTTAGAGACAAATGACAATGAAAACATGATGATCCAAAATCTATGGGATGCATCAAAAGCAGTTCTAAGAGGGAAGTATATAGCTATACAAACCTACCTCAAGAAACAGGAAAAATCTCAAATAAACAATCTAACCTTACACCTAAAGGAACTAGCGAAAGAAGAACAAACAAAACCCAAAGTGAGCAGAAGGAAAGAAATCATAAAGATCAGAGCAGAAATAAATGAAATAGAAACAAAGAAAACAATAGCAAAGATCAATAAAACTAAAAGCTGGTGCTTTGAGAAGATAAACAAAATTGAGAAACCATTAGCCAGAGTCATCAAGAAAAAGAGGGAGAGGACTCAAATCAATAAAATTAGAAATGAAAAAGGAGAAGTTACAACAGACACTGCAGAAATACAAAGCATCCTAAGAGACTACTATAAGCAGTCATGCCAATAAAATGGACAACCTGGAAGAAATGGACAAATTCTTAGAAAGGTATAACCTTCTAAGACTGAACCAGGAAGAAATAGAAAATATGAACAGGCCAAGCAGAAGTAATGAAATTGAAACTGTGATTAAACATCTTCCAACAGGGCTTCCCTAGTGGCGCTGTGGTTGAGAGTCCCCTTGCCGATGCAGGGGACGCGGGTTTGTGCCCTGGTCCAGGAAGATCCCACATGCCACAGAGCAGCTAGGCCCGTGAGCCATGGCCGCTGAGCCTGCGCGTCCGGAGCCTGCGCTCCACAACGGGAGAGGCCACAACAGTGAGAGGCCCGCGTACCGAAAAAACAAAACAAAACAAAACAAAAAAACTTCCAACAAACAAAAGTCCAGGACCAGATGGCTTCACAGGTGAATTCTATCAAACATTTAGAGAAGAGCTAACACCCATGCTTCTCAAAGTCTTCCAAAAAGTTGCAGAGGAAGGAACACTCCCAAACTCATTCTATGAGGCCACTATCACCCTGATACCAAAACCAGACAAAGTTACTACAAAAAAAGAAAATTACAGACCAATATGACTGATGAATATAGATGCAAAAATCCTCAACAAAATACTAGCAAACAGAATCCAACAACACATTAAAAGGACCATACACCATGATCAAGTGGGATTTATCCCAGGGATGCAAGGATTCTTCAATACACGCAAATCAATCAATGTGATACACCATATTAACAAACTGAAGAATAAAAACCATATGATCATCTCAATAGATGCAGAAAAAGCTTTTGACAAAATTCAACACCCATTTATGATAAAAACTCTCCAGAAAGTGGGCATAGAGGGAACCTACCTCAACATAATAAAGGCCATATACGACAAACCCACAGCAAACATCATTCTCAATGGTGAAAATCTGAAAGCATTTCCTCTAAGATCAGGAAAAAGACAAGACACCACTATTATTCAACATAGTTTTGGAAGTCCTAGCTATGGCAATCAGAGAAGAAAAAGAAATAAAAGGAATACAAATTGGAAAAGAAGAAGTAAAACTGTCACTGTTTGCAGATGACATGCTACTATACATAGAGAATCCTAAAAATGCCACCAGAAAACTACTAGAGCTAATCAATGAATCTGGTAAAGTAGCAGGATACAAAATTAATGCACAGAAGTCTCTTGCATTCCTATACACTAATGATGAAAAATCTGAAAGAGAAATTAAGGAAACACTCCCATTTACCATTGCAACAAAAAGAATAAAATGCCTAGGAATAGAAAAAAAGAAAAAAGAAAAATGACCAAGAGATTAAAAAGAAGGGGGCAGAGGAAAAAAAAAAGATGATAGACAAATTCAAGGACAAATTATGGAAGAATAATAATTTTAGATATTTTAAGGAAGAAAACCAATCATACGTCAGTAAAATCTAAAACAAACAAGCGAACAAGGATCTGAGTAAGTGAACTGAAAAATCATCCCACTCTATCCATAGAATGATTGAAGAGTCCTATCCCAAGATACTATTGGCAAAATTTTTTAATTAAATGGTTAAAGAAAATACTGAAAGAGCACCCAGATAAACTGGCTTGCCTTTATATTTTTCCTCTGCATTTACTAAGTGCCAGAAAATTTTGGCATAACATCTATAATGTTTTTAAAGTTAAAGGTTGTAACTGAAGTATTTTTAAGAAATTGTCTTTCATTTGTGAGGCCAACAGAAAGATATTCCCTTATAAGCAAAATTTTCAAAATATGCTAATCACTTACCTATCTTGAAAACAAAAGACAAAGTCTATATTTCAGTTGAGGTAGAATTAAGAATCTGAAAAAGTAGAAGTAGTGATAGACACGGTAGAGACAAATTTGCATTTATTTTCCCCTTCTAGGAAATATACCAAGAAGAACTTACCTGAAATGCAGAAAAGATTTAAGCATAAAGAAAAATATTATAGTACAATTATAGCATAACTATGAAAAATTCCTAAATAGTCAACAATAGAACACCATGCAACAAGTTAAGTTTGGGACGAATTTTAATGATATGGGTTCATTTTATGATGAAATTTTTAGTAAAGAGCAGAGTATGAAATGATAAATCCATGAATTAACAATATAATGAAAAATGCATTTGTAACTTTTATCTATAACATTTTTATATCTTTAAAAAGAGATCTGAGGTAAATATTAGATATTAACTTTTTGAAAATATTGAGTAGTGGGTATATAACTGTGTTTTTGTTTTTCTTTTACGTTACTATATGTAGTTTTTCAGAACTAATTTTAAAAAAGTGGTCATAGGGAACAGAATGTAAGAAAATTTTACTAAATCTGTCACTTTTAGGTGCTGATAACATGGTTCTTCTCCACCCCACCCCATTTTATATTTTCCATTAATTTTTCCACATTTCCTAGAGAAAAAAGACATTGTCCCAAATTAAAGAAGATCATCTACCATGTTTCAGAAATAAGAGTTTTTCTAACAGTCTAACATCAACCCACTGTTAGTTAAATGAAATTTAACCTCTCTGACTATCAATTCCCTCATCCATAAAATAAAAGGGTTAACATTTCTGCTTCCGAGAATTATTATGAATATTACTTAATAAAATGCTCTGAAGCAATACATCTCTATAAGAAGGATTTTTTTTTGTATGAGTGGGGAGGGAGCTGACTTTTGCTGGGATTAGATTGGTTTGGTTTGTGGCTGAGGCACAGCAATTGTTCTTGTAGCTATAATGGAGTTAAACTGCTAAATGAGGCTCTCTTTGATGGGAGTGTTGCCCATTTCCCTTGGAAGACAGCGTAAAACAACGTCAATCTGTGATTTTGGCAACATTAAAGAGAACAATAGAGGCAGAAATTTTGCCCTAGAGGAGGAATTCCCCATCTATTCAGTAAGGCATTAGTACAGGGATAAGTACAGAAAAATCAATAAGTGGAGTGGGCGGCAATGTGTTCTAATTCATCCAAGGAGCCAGTGGTCAGATGGACCCTTGTTGCAACAAGGGTCAGTCTGTCTACTGACCTGACGCTGTTCCTCTTCTTCCTCGATACACAGCTAGGACATGTTTCCTAGGCTTCCCTGCAGTTAGCTTTGCTCTTGGGACTGAGTGCTAGTCTGTGACATATAAAGAGAAGGGATCTACATTCCAAAGTGATGTACTGGCATGTGAAACCCTCCCATGAGTGATCCTTCACTCTCCCTTTCACTGGCTTGGTTACAGACTTCCACAGTGATTAGCTCAGGCTCTGATCATTGTAGAGACAAGAGATTTCTACCAGTTTCTCCTAAGTACACACTTGGGTTTTTTCATGAAAACAAAATAAACTTTTAGTGTGTCCATCCACTAAAATTTGTAGTTTGTATGTTATAGTGGTTAGCACTGCCCTAATTAATAGAGGTTTTCTCATACTAGGAAGCAGCAAGTTGAAGATATACACTGAAGGGCCCCTATCTGAGAGGAGAAGGGGAGAGTTCGAAAATAATGGGAACCCACATAAAAGCGTTCAGATTTTGAATCAGGGTAGCAGGATGTAAGTGAGGTGCAGAGCAGGCATGGAGCAAAGAGTTGTTGATTTTAATTGCCTTGTATTGATCCTAATATCATACAACATTAGCAGCCAGGACAGAATCAAGCTTAACTAGAAAGCAAAGGGAGTGTTATGTAATAGCTTATTCCTATTAGCATACAAATATGGCCTCCATCATTTGAAAAACAAAACAAACTACAAAACACTTCCTTTGATTCCATATCTTCACAGTAGCTGCCACTCAATATCTCTGCTCTTCTCTGAGCCAAACCTCAGCAAAGAGGAAACTGTCTATGTATGCTATTTCCCATCATGTTTCAAGGCGTCCTCTCTGCCTCAGTTTCCTTTATTTGTAAAATAGAGAGCATCAAAATTCCCATATTATAGATCTGTTGTGACGATCAAATAAGATAATGCATAAGAAGAGGTTAGAACCATGCCTCTATTATTATTATTATTATTGCATTTTCATGCTTTCATACTTTTAAAGTATCTTCCCACCACACTGGATTTCTCTCTGCTCCTTGAGTCAAGTTGATTTATTTCTGCTGTCCCCACCTTGATACTTTCCATATGCTTTCTCTCACCTGCAATGTTTATTCCACCAATCTCTGTGACTGGTTTCTTTTCATTCTTCCCTTTGGAATGGCTTTTCTACTACCTTATCTAAAATGTCATCTTTAATTTTTAATGATGCCCTATTCTTTTCCTTCATGGCACATACAAAAATTTGGAATTGTTCTGAAACACATACGCACACCCATTCATTTAGTGCTTTTCTGTCTTCCTGAACTATATAGACTTCAGTGTTTGTTACCATGCAGGCTTTGTTCACCTAGGACCCTCTTCAGTCCTGGCACATATTAGGCTGTCAATAAATATGTATTGAGTGAACAGATAAATTAATGAATGTAAGTACTTCTTGTACTGGGTTCCAACTTTTCCAGTTGGGGAGAAGGCCTGTAAAAAAGAAGATGAGGAACAACAGGTGGAAAGTGTTGTAGATAAGAGCAGATAGACAAGGTAGTGCTTCCTGTGAAGGCATTACAGGATGTGAAACATTCTATATGTAGACATGATTATTTTTGTAGTAATCAAGGGATAATTCAAGTTCACATAATACTTATTACATTTTTATGTAGCATGAAGTCCATGTGTGTAAGATTAAATTTATCTTTGTTAGATCTAGAAATGCTTTATGTTTCAAGTGATAAGCTCATGGAAGCAAATCTTAAATGGTGTCTAAGATGAGGCATTGAACAAAGTAGATGCTTGATAAATACTGATTAATTAATAAATTAGTTAATAGTTCTCTTGAAGTGGTTGGGTAGCTGTAATTGCCTATTCAGTTCTAAGTAACTTATATCTAGTTCCACATTTTGATGGAAGCAATCCTGCCAAGTGAAATTGGCTGCAATCTCTGGCTAAGCTCAGCTTATTTTAATATTTTTGGCTTTTCCCCCCAATATTTAGAGTTTTCTTTTCACCTTCAGTGACTTACTGTTCAACCATGGTTCACAGAGGCTAAAAGTATCAACCTTAATACCTATACAGTGTTGCTGTCAATGTCTTGAACACAATTTTCTCATTCCAAGGGTATGGCAGAGAATTTCCAAGCATAAGTTATATATTCTCTCCTACTTTCATTTAAACTTTTTTTTTTAACTGAGAGCATATTATATACCAGACATTACCTTCAGAGGTGACTTTAGTGGGGTCATGGTGAAAGAAGGATAAGAAATGTACCTCTGTATGATACAAGGACCTTGTTCTCTTTGTTAGTGATTTGCATGATACAGATGCCTCCAGACTTTCTCTGTGAATTTTTGAGTCTTTGACACTAAGAAAAAGTCTAGAATGTTTCTGGCATATACAATGAAAAATTAAGCAGTAGTATTACTACCATCATTGATTAAAATGGTGCTAGGAAATCCTCTCCCAGAGGGTATGCATCCATGTTAAAGAGTTAGAATGGGAGTTGTATGAAGACTCTCACTTTTCTAAGACAGGTTCCTTGAAGTGAAGGATAACATTTCAACCGTGTAAAATGCCAACAGAACCCTTGGTTCTCTTCATGCCAAGCACATTTAGCACCTCAAGCAGGGAACTGTGAGAATGATGAAGATTTTCTTTTTATGCACATCCTTCTCTATGTCTCCTTTTGCAATCTTCCCTCTACCATTGCCTCACTCAGGTTCCCAGGGCCCTGATACTGTTGTTTATCAAAAACCTAATTATTGTACCTTGCATACCCTAAAGATACATCCTCCCTCTTTTCTCCACCATCTTTTATCTCAGGATTCTCCATTCTGTTAAAGGACAATAGGTGACAAATCAGTCAACCAGCTCTCTCTGTTAAGAGCCCCTATCCTAAGGGAGGAGGGGGAGAAACAAAGATTCTTAATGACAAATCTTTCTTTTGCTCACCTATTCCATAGTTTCTTTTATTTACTACTAATATTAATAACTTTAGTTTCCTTCCCCCATTTGTTGCATGTGCACCACAGTAGCAGTGTAACATTTTTCTCCTAAAATAAGTTAGAAAACCGTAATTTTTTATTAATTTTTTTAATCTGATAATTATTTTCTTGTTTTGATCTATTCAATGCCTATCTCTCTCATTTCCATTTACCTTCTAGTTACCCTTATCAAATCTCTTCTTATTCAATTGCTGACCCCACCTAGACTTTCCAGTTTGAACTTTGTTAATATGGTGAAACATCTCCATTCATTCACTTATTTATTCAATAAACATTTATTGGATATCAGTGTGCCAGAAACTAGAGTTGGTCCCAGGGATGTCAAAATCCTCACCCTTCACTCTTGTAAGTGAAGGCGTACCCAAAAAACATTGCATAAAAAGTAAAGAAGAGAAAGCAAACATTAACCTGGTGTGTGATTTGTTTAAATCCAACCATGAAGTCAGAATATGTATTAAAACTTAAAAGAGGCATCATAGACATTTGAGCATTTGGAAAGTTGAGTTGAGTCATACCAGTGAACTGCTGCCTAATCCTGTTTGTATTACAAAGAGAAGTGTTGTTTTTCTGTGGTTTTTTTGGTATGTTTTGTTTTTTCTAAGTACTAATATATACAGAAGAGGAAGAAAAGGCAACCACTCTGAATTTTCTGTCTCATAAAGAAAAGATCCAGTATCTTTTCACTAACGTACTACTTACAGTTAGATTAGTGTATTTAAGTTTAGAATTCCAAACAAAAGTCTCTACCATTGATATTTTTATGACTCAGATTGAACCCTGGATGAAAAAGAATTCCTAAGGTCCAAGGCAGCATGGGAAACCTCTCCCTAGAGCCCTAGAGTGCAACACAGGACACTGATCTAAAGTCTGGGTGCATCCTATGCCTGGTCTCCTGCTGACAGTAACAGCATGCCTTCTGGGAGGTGCAGAGTTACCTGTGATAGAAGGAACCAGAGATTCATTCTGAGGGTCAAGGCCAGCAAGTTTATAGGAGCTATTTTGGTGCACACTAGGAAATGATTGCAAGCTGATGGTGAGTGTGCTTTTCCAGGCATGTAGAGGGTTTTAGTACTGCAGGTGCAATTACCACTTAGGAAAGACTCAGCACCCTCTTACTGAAATTAGAACATATAAAATGACTCAGGCTGGTGGACAAATTGCAGTACATGGCCCTGCTGTGTTAGTGACCTATATTCACTTTCAAAGTTAGTATGAAGCTCTGTATCTGGAGCTAGCAACTTAGTGGAGGGTGGCAAGGAAGGTAATGTATTCAAGGGAGAAACAGGGAGAATTCAGATCTCTTTAGATCAAAAAGTCAGCTTAGGATAGGGCAACCCAACCTCCATCTTCTAACTTTATGAACAATAACTCTGGGAAGAGTCAAGAGTACAAGGATGTGGATAAGGAATTGGAACTCCTGGTAAGATGACAGGAAGGGCAGGGCAGAACATATTTAGGAGCTTGAATGTCATTAAAAATGGGTAAGTAGAATCTAAATGTTTAACACAGGAATTGAAAATGCCAGGCCTCAAGAACACTTTCCATGGATGATATGATTTTCAATTTTTAATGATGAGATTTAGAATAAGGTTATGAGTTCAAGGAATTTCTACTTTTCTTAGAGTGGTCTTCATCTGAACCACCCTGTAAATGAAAATAAGTAGAGAAATTGTCTTCAAAAGAGTTATAAAATGACCTTTGGCTGAGAGAAATAGTGATATGATAAGTCTTGTGTAGACCTTACATTTATGTTTCTTCTATATGATATAATCTTTTGTTTTTTATTAGTTTTTATGTTTTAAAGGGTGTAGGAGTCTTGTAACTAATATGAACATGGGCGCAAAAAAATGTAAAGGAAATAGGAAAATACTGAGATATAAAGGTACTCAAACTCACATACAGGTGGAAGTATTTTAAAAAATACCTCCATAGAAAAAAATTTTAGAATATATATTTTGCCTAATTAAAAATAATTGATATTAGGCTTCCCTGGTGGTGCAGTGGTTAAGAATCTGCCTGCCAATGCAGGGGACACAGGTTCGAGCCCTGGTTGGGGAAGATCCCATATGCCGCGGAGCAACTAAGCCCCTGCCCCACAACTGCTGAAGACCGCGCGCCTAGAGTCCGTGCTTTGCAACAAGGGAAGCCACAGCAATGAGAAGTCCGCGCACCACAACAAAGAGTAGCCCACACTCGCCACAACTAGAGAAAGCCCATGCGCAGCAACAAAGACCCAATGCAGCCAATAATAAATAAAATTTAAAAAAAAAAAGAAAAAAGAAGTGAAAACCGACTAGCAGCAATTAAACAGCAACCTATTGGTTCTGGATATGGAAGTGTGTTTACAGAACAATTTGCAATGGCCTTAACTCTAACTGCTAATCAATTTAAGTGAGTTCCATATTGACTATAGAGAGAAACAAACAAACCAACACATATAGGCTCAATGAGATTCTGCAAAGCCTACTCCTGCACAGAACCCAGAAATTGAATTTGGGGAAGCTCTTTTCAAGCTGTAATGAGCCACCTGCCTCCAGCTATAAAACCCAAAGAGGAAAGAGAGGAGACATGCTGAACAAGAAGCAATTTCCAGCATTGTGCAGCAGGGTCTCTGTAGAGAAGTAATTTTTTGTATAATGTCACCAGCCACCAGCTTTTCAGGGAATGTGGGACTACGTCTTGGGTTAGTTTATATCTGATCATTGTTTTAAGTGTTATCATTGACTTTTTTATTCATCGTCTACTTAAACAGATGAAGGATGAAGGTGCAAATTTTATTTTTGTGAAACAGTCATTAAATGTTTACTGAATGTTAGTTACCATAGTAGGTGCTACAGACCAAAGGAAAAAAACAGTGGGAGTGGGGCAGCCGTTAGATATGGAAGCTCTCAAAGTGAAAGGACTCTTCAGGCAGAGGGGACCATCATTATGGATCACTGAAGAGAGAGAAAGAAAAAACAGGGCTCAAGTACACTAACTATTTTATGGACATATGTACTGCAAATTTTGTTTTGTTTTGCTATACCTAGGAGCAGTCTTTTGACCAAATTGCCATTGCACTCTGGAAAGAGGAAGACAGAAAACAGAATGTCTCCTCCGTTAAAGAATGAGCTCATTTTGTTTCCCAGGATAGAGCTACACTAGCCTTTGCTATCCCGATGCCCTTTCTGTATTGTTTAACTTTCTTCATTCTCCCCATTCTCAGCATGATAGTAAACCAACATGGTTTACTCATTAATACAGGGAGACACATTTCAAGGTTCAAAAATGTAGATGAACCTCATTAATTTGGCAAAAAATACAAAAAGAAAGCTAAAATGATTATTAAAAACTCAATTTTTATGGAGTTTGATGATTTAAGTATCTCATGGTAAAGGCAGTTTATGCATTGATTCCTTTGGCCTGGAGCTACTAACACCACTGAAACACCTTACTCACCAATTTAGGTAGCAATATCTACCTCAGAGAATTTTATTGTTTTTGTGTTTACTGTCATTTGTTTGTTGGTTTGTTTTTATCAAAGGAGGGACATAATCTGGTTATTCTTTGGGAAGATAACCATGGTGATGTGGAGAAAGTGAAGGCAGTAAAACTCTTAGGTAATTAGATATCTAGGTATTGTATTTGAGCCAAGTAAGTGATAATAAGCCTGATAAGATAGGAGCAAATATAATACACATTACAGAGGGAGAATCAACAGAACTATGTTTTATTTATACTGTTTCACTTTCTAAAGGAACAAGGAAAGCCATGTCCTATATATTGAAGTTTCATTAATATAGGCTGGTTGAATAAATGAACACACACACATGAGACAGAAAATTCTTTCATACATGAATGAATGAGTTAAAGTTTATAGGATTTGGGGAGTGGGCAGCAATGCAGCAATGATCAAATTATAGCTGTAAGCCTTAGTGGCTGTTGGTATTGGGGTGATCTTAGGTCAGAATTGGCACATTTATTATTGAGACCTGTTCTCATCAATTTTACAATTGTTGTTCATCCAGAGTGAGATATCCAATTCTGGGAGTACAGGACCATAGTACAGTACATAGAGCAGACTGCATAGATGTGATGCCTGAGGATGTACATAGTTAAAACTGGTAACATATAGACCCAATCGTAAGATTTTCTGGGAAAGGTGTAGAGAGAAAAGGGGAGTGAAAGGGAGTGAAAGGAAGAGAGGGAAGGGGAGAGGAGCGGAAGAGATGGGAGGGGCAGAGGCTTGAAGAACAATGTTTATAGTGGATGAGGGTTACGTGACTATGCAGTGACAAAGACAGAGGCATTGTCAGAAAAGTCTTTTCTATCATATTAATTACATTTTTAAAAGTTCCACTAATATGAAACTACTAAATTGGTATTATTTGTCTTCTGGCTTGAATAAATAAAACAGAAATGTTTGAACTAATCAGAAGACTGCATTTTAAAGGCAAATATGAGGGAAAACATTAATGAAATCCCAATTATAGCACCGAATGATTTTTTTAAAAGTCACATTTACCAAAAATGCCCTTTTTGTTATTGAACCGTATTGGTATATTTACTCATTTTATGAAGCATAACTTACTTTCTTATAAATTATGTCAAAATTTGCATCCTAAGCTATTAGTGGCCACAAAAATCTTAGATGTCTCTAAAAGTCCAAGCCACTTTTTTTGTAACAGAAAGCTAAAATTATATATATATATATTTTAATAATAAATAATACATATATTTATTTATATATAAATATTTTAGCTTAGGAGATTATTGCAATTAAAACATTCAAATGGTTTTATGAATTAAATGGACATATAATGAAGAAAAAACTGTTGAGCTCTATTAAAATACAGAATTTTCATCATTTTATTTTTATACATATAGAAAGGTCATTTAAAAATATAAAATCAATAGAATGGGGAGGAAATCTTTAAGGAACTTATGTAGTGAAAGGTAAAATCAAATATATGCAAAATAAATTTTAAAAAAGGAGAAATGGTGGGGAAGATGTATCTCATTCTTTGCTCAAACCGAAGTTAAGTAAGAATCTTAGAACATTAAAGCAAACAATTTGAGAGATTGTGTAAGAACACTTTCCTCTCCACCTCTACCAACATATTTTTGTAGTTGAAGTCTCAGAAAGGTAAAGAGCCTTGTTAAAGTCACCAACCTAGGTCATGGCAAAAGCAACTTGACATGCTTCCTTTGTGTGTGTGTGTCTGTGTGTGTGTGCATGTGTGTGTGTGTGTGTGTGTATGTGTTGAGTGGGGGATGGTATTTTCAGGTTGGTGAATAAATAAAGGAGAGTCTGGAGGAATGGAGGAGGTATAAGCTATGCAGCACAACTTTCAAATTAAAAAAATTTAAAAAACCCAAATATTCAATTTTCTCAATGCTTCAAGTCTTTTGACTTTAAGCTCACTACTATTTCAACTGAATTTCATCCCTGAGCAAGTAACAGAGTAATCAAAGCAGTATTCAGTTCTGTGAGATTATAGTCCTGTTCTGCTTTCAGAATTCTAAACAGTGTAGAAAAAAAATAATGGGATATCCCAAATTTTCTTGAAACAAGAAAAGGCTAAAGGCCACACTTTCTTCATTTGCTCCTCACTGCACATGCTTCTTTCTGCCTTCTTTCAGTAGAACAGTCCTTTGAGACAGCGACATCCTCTCTATGACACATTATGAATTTGAACACGGAAGAAGGAGACTTGGAGCAGGAGACAAGCAACAGGGACAAACAAACCACTAGGGTGCAGGACCCCATTTTCAGGTAAAGGACCTTGTTAATGAAGAGAACGATGAATGCCAACAATGACTTAAACGGGACCCTCCAAAAATCCACTCCAAATTTAACTTTCTGTATAAAGCCTTCTTCAAAATTCTCTATAACCTATTAAAACATTTTAATGAATATCATATCGAGATGGAAGGAGGCCATTACAGTGAACATCCATTGTGTGGGGAATTTGCATTAACACCTAAAAAGGTTTTGGTCTCTTGCTCCTTAGCAACTGCAAGTGATCTCTTGTAAATTTATTTTTCCTGCTTTAAGATGACCTTGTTCTTTTCCTTCCTAATTTAGAGTCCCATGTGGAGGAGGGTCTGAGAAAATGGTTATTAAAAAAAATGCCAGTTTGGGCCTCCCTGGTGGCGCAGTGGTTGAGAGTCCGCCTGCCGATGCAGGGGACACGGGTTCGTGCCCCGATCCCGGAGGATCCCACATGCCGCGGAGCGGCTGGGCCCGCGAGCCATGGCCGCGGAGCCTGTGTGTCTGGAGCCTGTGCTCCGCAACGGGAGAGGCCACAGCAGTGAGAGGCCCGCATACAGCAAAAAAAAAAAAAAAAAAAAAAAAAAAATGCCAGTTTAAAAAAAAATGCCAGTTTTATCAATGAGCTTATTGTCAAACTAATATTCAGAAAGCGACAATTAAACTGTTTCCTTTCACTCTCCAGGCTGTTCTGAATGTGGTATTGAGTCTCGGGAATTACCCTGTCCTAACAAAAATTAGACAGCAATAGTAATGTCTAATATTTGTGGAGTGCCTACAATGTGCCAGGCACTGTTCCAAATGTCATACATGTATTAACTCATTTATACCTTATTACAACCCTATGAGGTTATCGCTAATATTAACCCCATTCTACATATGAGGAAACTGAGGCAGAGACAGGTTAAATAACTTGCCAAAGGTCACATCACTACTAAATTGTAGAAACAAGTAAAAAATGAGGCAACTTGACTGTTCTTAACCTGTAAGCTAGAAGTTTCTCCTACTGCACCAAATTTATGTTCCTTAGTCCAACTTGGCATTCCTTTCCAGGTAACTACTAAATAGAGATCAGCCCAGAATTTAATAACTCAATGGCGTTTGTGAATTCTCAAGTCTAGACTATAAGAATTTAAATGTATTCCAAGAATCATGTATTCCAAGGCCCCATTTTACAGCTGAAGATCGTAAGAACAGTTATGAAACTGACACATGAAAGAAATAATAGTATACAGAACTAGAAGTTGTTCCCCAGTCTCCTAAATGCTTTCAGTCTTCTTCCTTTGATCCTGCATTGAATCTCAGCATACTTTAAGAGACAGTTCCTTTGTCATATGATTGGAAAACTTTTTTGTACTGATACAAATAATTTCAATAAATGTTAGCTATTATATACCAGGCAATATGTTGTGTTTTTATATACAGTCTTTAACTTATAATTATTATCCCTTTTATAGGTGAGAAATCTATAATGATTTGGGTTAAATGTTACAAAAAGGTTTTCCATCTAGTTTAATTCAGAGACTGGCTTTTCCATTCCTCAACAACGTGCTGTAATGAATGTCACACAGCCCACTGAGATCCCACTTGAAGACTGAAGGTCTTACTCTCCTAGCTGTTGCCCTCTGAGAATTGCTGAAACTGAACAGAGCTTCCAAGGCCATGCTCCCTTCCCAGGGCCAGCCCATATCCAGAGAATGTACAGGCCAATTTTCAAGGCTCATGTCAGCCTCCGAGCTCTGCGTGGGATCGTAGGGTTGGCTGAGGTCATATTGTGAAGTCCAACTTCTCTGTCTGCCAATCCTGCTTCCTTTACTTTCCTCCCCCACAGGTGTGAATCCCAAAAGCCCTCCCTAGCAAACTTCCCGCAGGCTAATATTCAACTCAGAGTCTGCTTTTAGGAGGACTGGACACGACATTTAGTTACTATGCATTTCATTGTAATTATGCAATACTTATCAAGGGACAAGAACAGGTCTATTTACAGGTGTGATAAACAAAGTATAAATTTATATACCTATGTATTAATATATATTTATATTTTTGTTTATATTTTGTCTCAGATATAAACAGAGAGAGAGAGAGAAACCATTAATTATTTCTCTGTCTCTCTCTGATGATCCATCCCTGGTCCCAAGGTAGCAGAGGCTCATGATCAGAGCATTCCTTCGAATGGATGTGCTTGGCAATGGTGATTCATACTCATTGTTCTTAGATTTAGAATTTGACATTGCTGGTCTTCCATGTTTTATTACTTCAACTACCCTCTGAATGGGAAATTGGGAGGGACCTAGTTCTGTATGAAAACATCATGTGAACTGTATTACTTTCCTAGGGCTGCTGTAATAATTTACCATAAACTGGGCAGCTTAAAACAACAGAAATTTATTCTCTCACAATTCTGGAGGCTACAAGTCTGAAATCAAGGTGTCATCAGGGCAGCCTCCCTCTGAAGGTTCTAGAGAAGAATTCTTCCTTGTCTCTTCTAGATTCTGGTGGCTCCAGGAATTCCTTGGCTTGCGGCAGCATCACTCCCATTTCTGCCTCTGTCTTCACATGGCCTTCTTCTCCAGGGACCCATATCTCTGTGTCCTTCCTCTTATAAGGACATCTGATTTAGGGCCCAGTCTAAATCCAGGATGATTTCATCTCAAGATTCTTCATTAATTACACCTATAAATACCCTATTTCCAAATAGTCACATACTAGGTAGACATTAATTTGGGGGGACATCATTTAATGTACTCCAGGAACAAGCAAGTTATTCTCCACAGCAGTCCCTCTTACTGGCACTCAGCTCTTTTTCAATAATCTCAGCCTCCCACCCCTCCCCATCTATTCCTGTTGAGAGCTTGCTCAGCTTCCCAGAAGATCCTCTCCTCCAATGCTGTTACAACAGAATTTGGGATTTACTTCTCATTAATTTATTATATATACTCCTAAGACCCAGTTCCTGGAGAGGTATCAGTCAGGTTCTACCAGAGAAACAGAACCAGTAGGCTAATAAAGTAGGATACAAAGAAATTTATTTCAAGGATTGACTTACACAAGTATGGTGGCCAGAAAGTCTGAAAATTTGTAGGGCAGGCCGTAAGGCTAGAAAGCCCCAGGTAGGAGCTGGTACTGCATTAGAGAGGCAGGATGTCTTCCTCAGGGAAACCTCAATTTTGCTCTTAAGGTCTTCAACTGATCATATAAAGCCCATCCAGATTTTCAAGTATTATCATATTATCTCCTTTCCTTAAAGTCAACTGATGGTAGACTTTGACCACATGTAAAAAATGCCTTCACAATAACATTCAGATTAGTATTTAATTAAATAAGTGGGTCTTATAGCCTAGTCAAGTTGACTGATAAAACTACCTACCACAGAAGGGTGGCCTATTATTGTCCAAACGACTTTATCTGATTTCGGAAGGCCCTATTTGGAAATATTAGAAATCAGTAGGTCTGTCTACTAGGTTATAATAGACCCAGTGGAAAATTGTTGCCACTGTAAATATTTGAAAATATAAATATTTACCATTTAAACTCTAAATTGTGTTCTTTTACAGAGCATTAAACCTAAGAATACTCTAGGGCTTCCCTGGTGGCGCAGTAGTTGAGAGTCCGCCTGCCGATGCAGGGGACACGGGTTTGTGCCCCGGTCCGGGAAGATCCCACATGCCGCGGAGCGGCTGGGCCCGTGAGCCATGGCCGCTGACCCTGCGCGTCCGGAGCCTGAGCTCTGCAACGCGAGAGGCCACAACAGTAAGAGGCCCGCGTACTGCAAAAACAAAACAAAACAAAACCACAAACCAAAAAAAAAAAAAACAACAACAACAACAACAACAACAAAAGAATACTCTATAGTGGACAATCCACAAAATATAAGCTGAGACCTACTGTACCTTTCTTTATCCTAAGGAAGGTTAGCTATATACAAAGAATAAGATCATTCATTTGATAACCTCCCAAGGCCCCAAAATGATGAATAAGAGATCTTGGATTGCCTGCCTGATGGCAGAGCTGACTCTTAATTTCACTAAGCCAAGAAGTAGAAAGACCGGGGTGCGAGCTCTGAGTTCCTGATTGTCCAGTGTTAGTTCTCTTTTACCACATTCATGGTGTCCCGTAATCATGAAGTGGAGGTAAAATGGCAGAATGCCTTCTAAAAGAAGGATAGACAACATAACCTCAAAGTTATTTTTAACTGCAAAATGTTATATTTTATTCTAAGCCTTACATTCTTCAAATCTAGGCTGAAGCAAATCTATTTAGGTTTACATAGGCTATTGCCTTGTGATACCTGATAACAGCAGGAAAGAAGAATTATGTTCTATATGAAAATCCATTCACATATCCAGTTTACATGATCTAAACATCATTATGATGTTTTTATGAACGGTAAATATTTAGAAGCATAACTCAATAATAGGCTCAATCTGCTTTTATAAGAAGGCTCCTTTCTAAGTTAATTTTCTTGGCGGCGGAGTAAAACTATGTCTTAGAAACAAAAACACCAGATCATCGTGACTCAGGTCCTTAATATTTTTAGATGTGAGTGCTTTTTATTTGACATAATAATAACCAAAAAACCTTGAGCTACTTCAACAGGCTTGCACAAGAAAAACTTATTAACAAATTTCAGCCTACTGTAATGTATCTTTCACGGTTACGCAGCTTTGTGAAGCAAATTGAAGTCTACTCCTGTCAGTTTGGACATATTTTAATAATTCTTATTTTGTGCCCAGTGTTCCTTGTTAATCTCCATAGTTCTAAAATTTGACAACAGTTACCTGAATAATCATATTAATTATTATCACAAGGAATATTGCTTACTGTTTAGTGTAATTGCTTAGCTGTGTAATTTTCTATGAAACCAGGGGGATTTTAAATGATCAGCAAGAATGGGTGATAGAATTTAGGAGGTCTCCCAAATTTCCTTCTGTTCTTCTCTAGTCTGCAAGAACTTAACTAAATTTCATATTTGAAATTGGTCTCCATTGGTAAACAGTCATGTATATCTAAGAATATTTAATAGCATTTGCCTTCCTGACATACTTCAGCATTTCACTCAATTCTATTTTTTCCTAGGGGCTCAAATTCTTACCTTCAAAAGTGCTGATTTCAGCTATGCCACCACAACAGGATAACAAAGAAAAGAAATGTATATGCACATTGTAACTGGATGTAACGAATTCAGAGGGGAAGCTTAAAGCTGAACTGAGTGAAGAGTATCAGTAAGGCTAATGCATATTTTTACATAAGTTCGTTTGAATAATAAAAGATTCAGTGCAGTTGTTATAAATGATCTGCCAGTCTCCCCAAATTCATAGACTAAAGCCTTAATCCCCAATGTGACTGCATTTGGAAGATAGGGCCTTTAAAGAGGCAGTAAAAGGTTAGAGGTGGTCATATAGCTGGACCCTAATCTAATCTGAATGGGGTCCTTACAAGAAGAGGAAGAGATGCCAGGGATGTGTGGACCCAGGTGGGAAGGTGGCCATCCACAAGCCAATGAAAGATACCTCAGGAGAAACTAGCTATACCTACACCTTGATCTTGAACTTCCAGCCTCCAGAACTGTGAGAAAAGATAAGGGTTTTCTCTGGCCACCAAAGCCACCCTGGCCATGTGTGTAGCAGGCCCGAAGTGTCAGAGACTAAGCTCCAGTGACCACAGTTATGATCTGCTGTGTCAGGTACCTTTTGTTGGCTTCCTTCCATTTTCCCTCACTTCCCTACCCCTCTGCTGGTGCTCCCTGGGACCACCTCCCAGATAAACTGCTCGTGCTCAACATCTGTCTCAGTGTCATCTTCTAGGGAAACCCAAACTAAGAGGGCCCCTTAGGGTTGCTGCGATCATTAAATGAAGTTCTAGATGAAAACTATCTATAGCATTACTTGATGCTTAATGACAGCAGCTCAATAAATGTTGATGATTATAATGACATGGACTTCCAACCCTACTGAGCTAACTTGTACTCTTTTTGCTCCAGTAGCCTAAATTCTATACTAAATTCACAGCTTTCTCAGTCTCTCTCCTTAAGCTGCTCACATCTTAATAATAACCCTTAAGGGTTTACCACTAAAGCTGGGAGAAGAGCATATCAAGATGAATCAAGGAGCAGACATTTATCAGAGGACTCAATGTGTTTCCAGCACAGTGGCTGGAACCAAATGTGCTGAGACCTTCCCACAGCCTGTGAAGTGGCTCCAGTTCATAAGCTTGACAGGTTCCTTCTTCACTGACTCGGGTTGTTTACTTTTCTGTGGAGTCAGAAATGCAGTGTGGTTGGGCTGGGGTTTCTGGGAGCAGGATCACTCTGCATCAGAAACCCCTAAAATATAAAAAAGGAAATTTAGATTATCCATAACAATTCATCTACTTGATTGACATTATACAAAGAACACAGAGCTAAGAGTCCAGAGCCCTGTATTTTAGCCCTGGATCCTGTTACTAATTGTGTGTACCTTGGGTAAAGTCATTGAATTTCTTCTGCATTTCAGATCAGATTACTCATGTGAACATCCATGGGTACGTTTAGGTTGTCTCAAAGTTTTCTCAAAGCCCTAAAAGCTTATGATGCTTTTTAAGTCAATGAATGAATTTTCATGATACATTTACTTCATCTGCAAGTAAAAAGAGCTGGCCCAGAGCTGGAGTGTGAGACAACTATGAAAAAACTGAAGTGCTAACTTGAAAATTTAGTTTCCTTTTTAAAGAACTCACACAACCAGGAAGTGCATAGGATTTGACATAAGCAAAATATTCTAAATTATGGTACGTATCATTTGAAATGGTGATTTTTACCAGTCTGGTAGTGCATTTAGGGGTCTAGCCTGAGTCATGTGCTTGAGCAGTGAGTCACTCACAAGGACCCCTGAAAGCTGTAGACAAGAGGTGCTATGTGCAGTGGTACAAAGTATGATATGTTGTATGTATTATTTGACCCAAAATCAATAAGCTGCTATTTTTTGAGCTTGTACATTGAAATACAAAAGTAAAACTGACTTGAAATCAAAATGAAACACTCACCTATTTCTGTTGACCTAGATAATTAAAGAATGGGACTGACCCAAGAGCATATGTGGTAAGAAGTAAAGGGGTTTTTAAAGATTTTTCTTCAGCATTTGAAAACACAACATGAGTCTTTCTTATGCCCTCCTTTCTGCTGGTTCAAAATTACTAGGTGCTTTTTCTAATCACCCAAACTTGAAAACTCAGAGCTGGCTATGCCCAACTCCAGGGCCTTCAGGGAATACATGCACATAGACAAAGGGAAGAAAGGGGCATCCCATGAAAGGGAGAGCGCACACACCCTCCCCCAACAAAACAATAACAGAACCTGGCACATTCTGTGCCCACACCTGGTGTTTTATTGTCTTCTGCTTTAGCTTGTTCTACTTTTTTTTTCAACCTTCCCATCCAGATCTATTCAGTCACCAAAGCTTGTTGGTTCTCATTTCTTATGTCTCTCTCTTGAATCCTTTCTTTCTATTTTATAGCAGTCACCTTAATGAAGCCTATATCCCTCAGACTGCCACGACATTCTCATAAGTGGAATTTTGCCTTTACAAATTTTTTTCTTTTGATGAAAAGAAAATCCAAGAATGTGTCAATCCAAGATCAATCCAAGAATGTGTCATCAAATTAATGTTTAAATCACCCTTAACTCATAGGCTTCTGCTCAAAACTGTGCTTCCCATCCCCAATAGGCTAAAGTCCAAACTTGTTACTGGAGTCTTAAGGTCAATTGTTGCCCAGAAGTAAACTACCTTTCCAGCTTTATGTCTCACCACTCCTTTCACACTCTACCTCCCAACCAATTAAACTAGTCTTTCTTCTGGGAATACCAAGCTTCCTGTTGTTGTAGTTTGACTTATATTATTGAATTCTGCTTATCATGCTCTTTTAGTCTCCCTACTTCATTTATTTAGCTCTTCCCAGCTTCTAAATGCCCAACTCATAACAAAGTATCTTCTTCCAATAAGTTTTCCCTTTCTCACATGGTTTGAAGTGAGTGGTCCCTTATGTGCAATGCTGTGTCATGCATTACCCTTAATTAATCAATATTAATTATTGATAATAATATTAACTATATGCCACATGTATATGCCACATGTATTAACTGTTGTTGTGAATTATCTTTATGTATATGTCTTATATATTTGCTTCTATATTACATTATGATCTCTGAGACTAGTCTAGTATATTTCCAGGTTAGAGAAAAATTTAACTCTCAATTTCTACAAATCTAGTTAAAAGTTTTCCTAAATTTAATTTATTAGCACGATTATTAGTTGCTAACAGGCACAGATCCTTGGAAGTTGTGTGATAACAAACTGGTCACCTCATAGATCTATGTTAACCAGATACATTATATTTATTAGAAATTTAAAGTAGGATATTTTGTAAATTGCTTATTTAACATATATTTATAGATCAATATATTCTACTTTTAAAATAAATACATATAAAATGCATAGTCAATCAGTTTTTATTATAATAAATAACCTATTATATTATTTTGGATGATGAAAATGATCTAAAATTTATTGTGCTCATTGCACAACTCTAAATTTAGTGAAAATATTCTTTAAACACAGGTGAATTTTATGGTATCTAAAATACACCTCAATAAAGGTGTTAAAATTGTACTACCATGCCTAAATATGATAGCTTCTTAAATATATGTGCTTAAACTATAAAAAGAAATCTGTTAGCCAACACTGACCATTCATTCGACTTTCAGCATATCACCCTCTTGGAATGTTCGTCTGAATTACAGAGTGAATATTATACACATTGGCATTATTTTCTTTTCCTTCGCACTTGATCAGACTTTAAAAAATATGATAAAATTTATGTAGACTCTTCAAATATCCACCTATCATATTTTCTGCCATGGCCATACTGAAAGGAACTGTGAGGAAAATTAGACCAAACACATTTACATGTGTAATCTAAGCTGAAGACCTCCTTGGACAAACAGCTCTATTACAGAGTCAGCTCATTCAGAATGCCACCCAATTAATGCGAATATTTCCCTCAGTCAACACATCGTTAACTTAATTCCTTTCTAACTGAACTTCCTCTGTTTCAATATCAACACATCAAGAGTTATTATCACTCTGCCTCTGCCGGATGCTTCTGGTACAAGGCTGTGCAGAACCCTCCCATCCTTCCTACTCCCAAAGTGTAGTGTCACTAATAGTGTCTCCTGCAGCTTAGACCATATCGGTGTATTCTAAGATATCACATCACATGTCTGTATGGTCAATATGGTAATTTACTGAAAGCACACCTTTTCATTCAACTAAAGAAAGCAATACACCAGCACACACAAAGTCAGTTTTGGTCAATACTCTGAAAGACTACAACCCGACTCTTCTAGTATAGTAGTCTCCCTGGTCTCAGCTTCTTTTTACCTTTCAGTGCTTTTACAACTTGCAATTTTGTATACATCTCTTCTTTAATTTAACTTCTCCCTCCCATAACATTTTAAGTTTCAGTGCTTGAATGATGGTGGTGCAATGAAAAATGCTAACGATGAGTTCAAAAGTTGAGTTTTCTTTTCTAATAATCCAGATTTGAAACCTCACACTCATGTTTTTTCACTTTGTTCTCCTTGGCTATACAATCTGATCAGCTACCCTTGCCTGTATATCTTCTTCCACAGAGAATTTGGCAGTGGCATAAGAGTGGGGTTGGGTGGGGCGGAGTGGTAGAAGGGATAAGCAAAGGAGAAGGAAGTCGTAAAAGAAATGATGACCTTCTATTACACTTCATTTTCACTTGATGAGAGGTTTTCCTCTCAGCATCTGGCATTTGGATTAGGTCTTCACACATGGAAGTAGCAGGAAAATAATTATTCTAGTTGAAAGGTGGTGTGAAGATCTAGTCAAAGGTGGATCTGTTGTGGCTTACTGTCAGTGTTCCTAAAATTATAATAGCAGACCAGGGGCTGACTTTTGCCCCAAAGAACTTGATTACAGATGTTTGCTCATACTTCAGATAGGAAAAGGTATTTAATGTGTTAAATTCATAAGCATTGCTGATGAAGTGCCACAGAAATTTCTATAGAATAATGTTTATAGAAAAAAATAACAATATATGTAACTTAATAATAACACCCATAACCTAAGAAGAGCATTATGTCATCTATGTATAGGGGACTTCGGATATATACATAGCATTTTCCAAATTACAAGATGAACTGAGGAAGCACAGCTAAGTGACCTTTTCAAATTGTTAAGACATAGCGAAGATTTTCTACCAAATTATAAAACACATAATGAAAATTAGATGGTTCCATTCCTACAATGAGGAACAAATATTTTGTACTGCTGTATTATTTTAAAATGTGACATTGTTTTAGAAGAAAAATACATTCTACAAATTACAATGGCATTCATATCTAAAATCACTGAAAATTCATTATCTAAAGAAATCAAGTACAAATGATAAAATGAATATACTTGTATTTAATTGGAATATTGTGAACGTTAATGAAATCAAACAACCTTGAAGGGATGTAGGTGATGGTTAATATACCACACTGAATTTTTGGATTAATATTAAAAGAAAATGACCTGATTCACTTCTGTTTATTCCAATATTCAAACCAAGTGGAACTTCTGGGAATTATTAGAGAGACAAATTACAACAACAGATGGACTTGCAGTTGCCAGCATAAGAATGTCTTTTCACAAAGCCTCCTGACAATATCAGAGATTCTAAGGTGCTCTATTTAATTTCAAATAAAGAATACTACATTTTTTCCTCTTACCAGGCTGTCAATCTCTCTGAGGGCCCCAAAGAAAATGATTTGAAAACATCATGAAAGTATTTTCTTGGGTCTTTTATAAGACACATCTTGTAAGATAGGTATAAGATGCACTATTTTTTAATGATAGAAAGAAATATAAGCAATTTCTATCTCCCAAAGTATGAATCTCCATCTTGGGTATTAAATGGGAGCAATTACTTTTATAGAATACAATTTTGACATGGATTTTAAAGAGAAAATACTCAATTTCCTGCTATACATTTATTTCATGTAATTCAAAGATTTTATTCTTATTTTATGGGTCACTGAGTTAAATCAGCCAAATAGTGGCTGTGGAAGGACATGACTCTACAAATGTTTTGCCATTAGAGACTCAGTTCTATAGACAGGTCATTTTGTTCTGCATTGTTATCAAAGATGTTTTAGATAAATAAATATTTAGGTCACTCACTAACCTAACTTTTATAAGGAAATTTTTTCACTTTTTAATAGATGCAGGCATCCAAAATATATAATGGGGGCTTCTAGTGGGGGGAAAATGTCTAATTTCAAAGGGTTTAATTGTACTGATTGTGCTAAAAGTCCATGTAAAGAAGACTACAGGCTTATAAAATAAATTCTCAAAATTGGTCCTTGGGATTTCTGCTTCCTGTAATTGCAGAGTGACTTTGTGACGACTGACTCTCCTTCTGAGAACAACTAGAAAGGCTGGATTTTTTTTTTTTAATCCATCTGAAAGCATCAGTGAGGTAAAAAGGGGCTTAAGGGATCACAATCCCAGAAGGAAAGAAAGTACCCAAAGAGATGAGCCCAACATTCAATGCCACTTTTCTTTTTGAGGAATTTGTTGATTTTTCAAGAGGTAATAGAGGTTGAGAAGCTGAGCAGAGCTTCAGGCAACACAATGTGACTGGGAACAAGCAAAGAAGGGACTCTGGTAAACACCCCAGACCCTCAATTGGAACTGATGGAAGACTATATCCTAGAGTACATGTAAACCAATGAATCAGCTCTCAGAGACTGAAATCCACCTTGAACTCAGATCAATTCTTGATGGGACTAAGGGAATCTGTCCTTAGCTTAAATGCTTACCAAAAGCAAAACTAAGTGCCTTCTAGACAAATACAACATTATTATCTCTAAATGTTTTCATAAGTTATATGGAACACTCAGTAAAAATCTCCATTGCATTCCATGAGACAAAACAACAGATAGAACACACAAAAAAAAAAGAGAAGGAAAAAAAGCCCAAATAGTAGAAACAAACACACAAAAGATAGTCAAGTTATCCAACATAAAGTTTTAAGTAACTATTATTAATATGCTAAAACACAGCAGTCCCCCCCTTATCCAAGGTTCCGTTTTTCACAGTTTCAGTTACCCGTGGTCAACCATGGTCTGAAAATATGAAATGAAAAATTACAGAAATAAACAGTTCATTAAGTGTTCAATTTCAAGCCATTCTGAGCAGCATGATGAAATCTCAAGCTGTCCAGCTCTGTCCTGCCCAGGACTTGCATCATCCCTTTGTCCAGTCACCCATTAGTCACTTAGCAGCCATCTTAGTTATCAGATTGTCTCGGTATTATGATCAAGTAAACCTTATTTTACTTAGTAATGGCTCCAAAGTGCCAGAGGAGTGGTGCTGGCTATCTGGATATGCCAAAGAGAAGCTGTAAAGTGCTTCCTTTAAGTGAAAAGGTGAGAGTTCTCAACTTAATAAGGAAATGGAAAAAAATCATATGCTGAGGTTTCTAAGACCAGTGGTAAAAATGAATCTTCTACCTGTGAAATTGTGAAGGAGGAAAAAGAAATGTGTGGTAGTTTTGTTCTGGCACTTCAAATTGCAAAAGTTATGGCCACAGTATGTGATAAGTGCTTAGTTAAGATGGAAAAGGCAATAAATACATACAATAAGACATTCTGAGACAGAGACAGAGGGACCACATTCAGATAACTTTTACTGCAGTATATTCTTATAATTGTTTCATTTTACTATTATTGTTGTTAATCTCTTACTGTGCCTAATTTATAAATTAAACTTTATCATAGATATATATGTACAGGAAAAAAAATAGTATATATAGGGTTTAGCACTATCCATGGTTTCAGGCATACACTAGGGGTCTTTGAACGTATCCCCTCTCCACCTACCCCGGATAAGGGGAACTCCTATACAGATAATATGATGAAAAATTTTATCAGAGAACCAGAAACAATAAAAAAGAATCAAATGAAATTCTACAACTAAAAATTACAATAACCTAAAGGAAGAATTAATAGATGGGTTTGACAGATTAGACAAACCAGAAGAGAGAATTAGTGAACTGAAAGATAACTCAATAGAAGGCATGAATGAAACACACAGAGAAAAAAATGATGAGATATAAAGAACACAGTAAAAGGACTTCCCTGGTGGCCCAGTGGTTAAGAATCCACCTGCCAATGCAGGGGATATGAGCTCAAGCCTTGGTCTGGGAAGATCTCACGTGCCACAGAGCAACTAAGTCCATGTGCCACAACTACTGAGCCTGCACTCTAGAGCCCACAAGCCACAACTACTGAGCCCGCATGCCACAACTACTGAAGCCCTCACACCTAGGGCCCATGCTCCACAACAAGAGAAGCCACCGCAATGAGGAACCCATGCACCACAATGAAGAGTAGCCCCTGCTCGCCACAACTAGAGAAAGCCCATGCGCAGCAACGAAGACCCAACACAGCCAAAAGTAAGTACATAAATAAATTTATATATAAAAAAAAGAACACAGTAAGAAGGTAAAAAAATGTGTTGTAATTAGAGTCAGGGAGAAAGAAGGAAAGAGAATGGAGCAAAGGCCATATTACAAGAGATAATGATTGGGAAATTTTTGACACCAATAAAAGTAAGAAATCACAGAGCTAAGAAGCTCTATATATGGAATCACATAAAATACCAGAAATAATATATTCTATTATAAATGAGGATGATGATTACTTTGGGAGAATAGAAACTGGAGGAGAGCATGAGGGAGTCTTGTGGTTTGGGCAATAATCTTTTTCTTGATCAGGGTACTTGATCTAGGTACGAAGATGTGTTCAGTTTGTGAAAATTCACTGTGCTGCACATTGACAATATGTGCATTTTCCTCTATGTATTTTACACTTCAAATTGTAGTTTTTAAATGTATATTAATAATGTTACTAACAACAATAATAAAGCTCTATGAATTCCCAAGCCTGATTAATACAATGAAAGCCACCCCTAGGCACAGCACAGTAAAAATTCTGAAAACAAAACCCAACCATATGCTGTTTACAAGATACACGTCTTTGATAAGAGGACAAAGAAAAGTTGATTGTAGAAGGATTAAAAAAGACAATTCAGGCCAACCTTCCTCAAAAGAAAGCTTATATAACTATACGATATCATACAAGATAGACGTCGAGGCATAAAGCATTACTAGAGAGAGACATACAAAGAGAGACATTTCATGATGATATGTCAACCCACTAATACGTTTTAACAATTCTAAATTTGTACGTAATCCAAAAGGTAGCTTCCACTTATGGAAAGAGATATTTTTACAATCTCTTTTTTTTATATCTGATAAAATAAGCAGACCAAAAAATAAGTTAGACTACAGAAAATCTGAACAACACAATTATAAATTCAATCTAAATGTCAATTTTGACACATGTAAAACATGATAGAGAGCACATATTATTTTCAAGTACTCATCGAATAGTTAACAAAATTGACCTGGTCAAATTTTACCTGGTCATTTTACAAATGAAGAAGTTGAACTAATTATCTCTGAGAGCAAGAGAAATGGAACAATGGGATCAAGATGATAATGATGGTGATCGAGCTTTCATCAAAGTATCCATCTGGAATCTGGTCCTCAGAACTGCAGTCTGCTCAACTTAAATGATCAAGACCTAAAGTATATTCTAATAAATGCTTTGCAATTGATCTTCTGGTTGCCTAGGCAAGAAGCAGCTGCTATGAATATTTTGCTATAGGCATAAAGAAAAAGCTCTAGTGAGTGTCACTTTCTATTCTAACTAGTGGTAGGATGGTGTCAGATTGGGCAAATTTAGCATCATAAATACATTGAGAATGGCATTCAATTTTTATTTGACAACATGATTAAGATGTAATGACTCCAAAATAGCTTATAAGTGACTAATTTGTTCCTGCTTGACTGTACATGGTGAATATGAATCTCCTAAACCTTAAACCTCAATCTACTACAATCAGGTAGAATTTGATAGTAACTAGGTCTATAGACAGTTCTGCTGAGTATTTATTGGACAAGAGTACCACGCCACACTGAATTTCTGTGCAAATAGAAACAGACATAGAACAAACACTAGGCATTTTTGGTAAATGCTTTATATACAAAATATTAACATGAGCCACAGCTGAGAGTAATCTTGAAACTTCTATGCAATTAGAACATTAGCTAATATTTATTTGACAGTATGTGCCAGGCACTGCGCTAGATAATTTACATACATTACATTTAATCTTCACAAGAAAATTTCAAGGTGGGTATTATTCTCCCTTTTTAACTGATGGAGAACCTAAAATTCTGAGGGTTTTAAGTAATTTGCCCAGTATCAACATATCATGTCCATCTATCTTCAATGTTTACCCTCGGTCTCTTTCTACACTGTAATCTGATACAGAAAAGTAGTTATTCCAGGGGACATTACTGTCAAAGTAGAGAAGAGTGTGGCATACAGAACAGCAACAGCAGACAATACAGAACCAGGGTATTGATAAAAGAAAAGTCAAACAAAACCAAAGCAAACATGGGTCTGAGACTAATCAAATACTAGTTAGAGAAACACGACCTGCATTATTTATAGTGTGGACTGAATGTGTGTGTGATGGGGGAGCAGGGGTGATGTCTGTCTGTCTGACTGTGAGGAAGACTGTGCATTTAAAAAAATTAACCACTTAGTAAACTGTCTTTTGTTTATTTCATAGTACGGTTTCAGTCATTTTCAATTAATCCTTTTATTAATCAATCCCCCTCAGTGGGTGACTGCCAAGTGTTAGCAGGCATCCGAGTCACTGGGGGGCTTGTTAAGCATGAATTTCTGGGTTTCACCCCCAGGGTTTCTAATCCAGTATGTCTGGGTGATATTCAAATTTTTTATTTACAACAAGTTCCCAGGTGATGTTGATGTTGCTAGTCCAGGGACCATATTTTGAGAACCAGTGCTTGAGATATTGCTATGGGATATGTTGCAATTTTCAAGTAGGGATAAACCAGTAAGGCAAGTGGTTAATAAAAATAAGATTTAATATTCACTGAGCAATTTTTCTTTTTCGGTACTATACTGAATATTTCACATTGATGACCTCATTTAATCTCCCTAACAATTCTTTAAGGTAGATACTATTGGTCTTCCGTTTAATAGAAAAGGAAATGGAGGTTGAAAAAAGTTAGGAAACTTGCCCCAAATAACACTGCTAGACCATGTTAACCCAATTAGTCTAACTCCAAAAGAAGTCCCCATCTATGCTTGCCTGGTTCTCAAATATAAGTGTGCAAAAGAGATCATTTTTAAAATGTTATAAAAATTCAGGTTCTTGGGGTCCCTATTCAGAGATTCTGACTCAACGTCATTATAATGAAGCTCAGAAATCTGCATTTCTAACTAGCAACACATTTTTAGACATTGAAATAAACAGTAAAATAATCTGGTTTCAGAGCAGGCAGGCCAGGTAAGTAGAATAGAATCCATTTTACGATGTTGTAGAATAAAGGCTTATTCTTGTCTGTGGGTATTGTACAGACTCCAGAGCCCTTTTTCAGCAATGCAGAGTATTAAACAAAGTTAGATTTTTAGCTTATTGTTTAACCATCAATTTAACAACTCCATAAAAATTTAAAATATACCAGGCATTATCCATGGTAACTGCATCAGTTCACACTGATTACACACAGCTTCTGCTTTGGTCAACTGCCCGTTCCAGCTCGGTCGTGGTTCCCCAACATGGAATCTTATGATTCCCACAAGAGTTATGTTGGTGGATGTTGGTTGCTTGTTTTAATGAGCTTTGGAGGTTCTAAATCGGTAGGGCTGGGGTGAGGTTCAAATGGCTATATTTGTAAAAAACTTTGTAGGTGACTCATTATCATCACCCAGGAATGGAAATCACTGTTCCAGATCATTTTCTGATTAGAGTTACTTCTAACTGTAAAGAGCTGGATTACAGATAGCAAATTATGCCTTCTGGTCAGCTGTTTCTGAGTATATATTCTGCTTCAGTCTTTTCACTTTGTTGCCTCAAGGAGTCACAGACAGTGGTCCTGTCAGTCATATTAGCACAGCCAAAGACGAGATTGAGAGAGGGAAGAGAGGGAGCTGAGAAGCAGAGGGGATCTCACTCTACTGACTGCTGATTTTGGTGCTCAGCTGGAAAAGTCACAAGTTATTACTTCACTGATTTTCTCAGGCAGTCAAATAATTTCAAGTAGAAAATTCCCCCAACTGGTTTGTAGCAGTAGTAAGAGTGTAAAGACAGTTGTTCAAGCTGAAAAAAGACCATCCATTCATTCATCTAATATGTGTTGGACACCTACTAAGTGCTGGGCACTGTTCCCGGCATTGGTGTCCCTGCAGGAAACCAGAAGACCACACTCCTACCCTCATAGTGGCTTAAACTGATTAGAGGAATTAGAAATTAAAGAGGTAAAAAAGTGAATAACCGTGATTCCAACAGTGATAACCATTATACAGAAAATAAAACAGAATTATCTGAAAGTAAGTGACTGGAGATGAGACGGTGCTACTTAAATAAGATGGTGATGGAAAAATACCATGGTGAGATGTCATTTGAGCAAATTATTAAATGATGAAAAGTAACTGGAACAGCCTGGAGCATCCCAGAAACAGAAGGGTGAATAAGTCAAAAAGTAAGGAAGGGGCCTCCCTGGTGGCGCAAGTGGTTGAGAGTCCGCCTGCCGATGCAGGGGATACGGGTTCGTGCCCCGGTCTGGGAGGATCCCATATGCCGCGGAGCGGCTGGGCCCGTGAGCCATGGCCGCTGAGCCTGCGCGTCCGGAGCCTGCGCGTCCGGAGCCTGTGCTCCGCAACGGGGGAGGCCACAACAGTGAGAGGCCCGCATACCGCGGAAAAAAAAAAAAAAAAAAGTAAGGAAGGGCCAGGATCAGGGAAGGTTCTGGCGATTGATATAGGTCACACACATATATGAAGAGTTGAAAAAATATAAAGGAAGATACTATTCCTAGATAGACTAAAAACCACACAGATGAAAACTTCCCTCAAGAAATAAAAAAAAAGTCTACCTTGATACAGTGGTTCTAAAATTGATATAGAAAAGTAAACAAGCAAAAAATTAAGGAAGCTCAATAATAGAGAACTAGCCCTTCTTTGTTTTAAAATATAAAGTCTCAATAATTTGAAAAGTGTGCTACTGGAACATGAATCATTTTTCATCCATCATATTGAGATATTAGTGGAGTAGAATAAGAAGTCAAAAAATAGATGCAAATATATATATGACTTTAGAATATGATAAAGATGGCATTTCAAGTTGGTAGAGAACAGATGTATATCAATAAATAGTGATGGGACAACTGGATAACCATCTGGAAAATGAAGTAAAGTTAGATCCATACCTCATCCACAGTTTAGATAAATTGATTTCAAATTTCAAAAATGTATATGTTAATATGGCAATGCAAAATGGTACAGCTACTTTAGAAAACATTTTGGCAGTCTCTTATAGAGATAAGCATACACTTACCATATGACCCAGTTATTCTATTCCTATTCTCAAGAGAAATGAAAACATATGTTCACACAAAAAAATATGGATTTTATATTGGCTTTCCTTAATTCACCAAAAACTGGAAACAACCAAAATATCCTTCAACTGGTGAACAGATAAGCAAACTGTAGTGCGGTCATACTATGGAACACTACTCAACAATTGTGGTTTATACATCCAATAGAACACTATACAACTGTTAAAAGTAAATGATAGTTACAAGTATCGAAGTGCATAAATATCACATATATGTGATAAATATAAATAGCACATACAAAATATTGAGCAAAAAGTTAATTGCAGTAGAATACGTAAAGTATATAATGTCCATAATATTAAATTGTGAATACCAACCACACATATTCTTAAGGATATATACATATGTGTAGAGATCTAAAGAGATGTATAGGCTTCATAAACATCAAGTTCAAGTTGGTGGATACCAGATGTGAAAGAAATGAATAGAGTTAGATCAGCATTCGTAGGGGAGCTGTGACTCTATTGGTAATACTGTTTCATTTGGGTGGTGGGCACATTAATGTTTTTTTTTTTTTTCTTTTTTTTTTTTGCGGTACGCGGGCCTCTCACTGTTGTGGCCTCTCCCGTTGCGGAGCACAGGCTCTGGACGCGCAGGCTCAGCGGCCATAGCTCACGGGCCCAGCCGCTCTGCGGCATGTGGGATTTTCCCAGACCGGGGCACGAACCCGTGCCCCCTGCATCGGCAGGCGGACTCTCAACCACTGCGCCACCAGGGAAGCCCCACATTAATGTTTTTAAAATTATCCTTAATATCTTTTGAATGTCTGAAATAATGTAAAAAAAGATTAAAAATAAAAAATATTTGAGGTTTTGCTTCAGAGGAATAGTTGCTCATGGTTATATGGTGGGGATTAAATTCATTAATAAATAAACTGTTCTTAGACTGGAATCCAGTCTAAGTATGCTAATATATTAACATTGTAAGTGCTCAATAAATCTTGCCATTATTATTATTATTTTCATAATTACTACTAAAATGGGGTTCATAAGAACCAAAAGCCTGATCTTAGCAAAAAGCAGATCATGTGCGTATTAAGAAACTCTGGTTCTTGAACGGTTTATAGGGAAACATGATTAAGAAAACAACAGTAATATGCTATAGTAACATAGTAATTTGGCTGGCTGGCAACCCAAACACCTTCCTCTGTGCAAGAAATCCCCTATGATGTGAATCTTGGCTGAGTCTGTCTCCTTTGAAGTCAAAAGTAACCAGAAAGTTTCTCTCCCTGCACTTCGGCATCTATACTAGGCACGTGACCCAAGTTCTGCCAATTGGAAACTTCTATTTAGGACTTTGAAACTTGAATGGATATAAGAATATGTCAGGAAGTAGCAACCCAGCAAGACTGGGGATTGACACCCAAAACTAAGTAATAAAATTCACTAAAAAGGTGACATATTTTACACCAATTTCAAAACAAAGTCCTAAAACTACTATTATTTATTGACAGATTCATCGGTATTCAAAAATCATCATTTACTTTGTAAATTCTAGGAGGCTGAAGATTAATTAGATGGACATCCTACCATAAAAAAATTCGAAGTCTAGTTGGGAATCAAGTCATAAAAATACAAGAACAACCACCCCATTATAGCGCAACGTAAGAAGAGCTGTTGCAGAGGCATATATCAGATTTGTACAGAAGCATAAAGGAAAAATTGAGTCCATGTGCCTGTAAGGAATTGTGGAGAAGCAGGGACTATTTCAAGAGAGTACTGGAAATGGGGCAGGAACTCACTCCACAGTAAAAAAAAAAAAAAAGATAAAGTCATTTCAGGAAGAAGAATATTAGATGCAGAAGGATGTAGCCATGAAAAAACCTAGCACATTTAAGGAAATATGAGTAGTTTTCCCAGCAGCCAACAAAGTGTTTTTACATGGAACCTATTCAAATGTTGGGTTAATACGTGACTGAGTAAATGCATGCATAAATAAAGCCAAGCTTTGGGCAAATTTTTGGAAATAGTGTAAGTCAATAACTTACCACCTGATTTGTTAGCCCATGAGCTTGAATGAGTCTAATTCACTTGTCAGCTTAGCTTTTGAAAAAGTCCATAACTATTTTTTTAGTTGTCTAAGGAATCTATAAGTAAATTCTACTTATGAGTGTTTTATTGACAATTAAAATATAGCCCCCAAATCTTAAGTTTAAAAAAATAATTTTCATGAATTTAATAGAAAATAAATAGTTTAAATACCATAAATATTAGGTTAACTTATTTCGCTCTATTACTTTTATAACCTCAGTGATTGTAAATTTAATAATATACATTATATTGTATTAAAAGGTAATTAACACTACAAAAAGTGATTTCTCTTTAGAGGAACTAAATGAGAAATATTAAAATATAGACATAGTTTTAAATTTTTCTTTGACACATTTGAATAGGAATGAACAGGGAAATGCTAGAATTTGTCAAATGCCCTCAAGGCTTTCATGTTTTGTTTTGTTTATGAAATAAAAATGTTATAAAAGTAAATGCGAGAAAGGGGAGGAGCTTCAAGATGGCGAAAGCGAAAGATGCGGAGATCACCTTTCTCCCCAAAAATACACCTACACGTGGAACAACTCCTACAGAACACCTACTGAACGCTGGCAGAAGACCTCAGACCTCCCAAAAGGCAAGAAACTCCCCACGTACCTGGGTAGGGCAAAAGGAAAAAGAAAAAACAGAGACAAACAATAGGGACGGGACCTGCACCAGTGGGAGGGAGCTGTGAAGGAGGAAAGGTTTCCACACACTAGAAGCCCCTTTGCAGTCAGAGACTGCGGGTGGCGGAGTGGGGAACTTCGGAGCCACAGAGGAGAGCGCAGCCACAGGAGTGTGGAGGGCAAAGCGGAGAGATTCCCACACAGAGGACCGGTGCCGACTGGCATTCACCAGCCCGAGAGGCTTGTCTGCTCCCCCCCAGGGACGGGCGGGGCTGGGAGCTGAGGCTCGGGCTTCAGTCGGATCCCAGGGAGAGGACTGGGGTTGGCGACATGAATACAGCCTGCAGGGGGTTAGTGCGCCATGGCTGGCCGGGAGGGAGTCCAGGAAAAAGTCTGGACATGCCGAAGAGGCAAGAGACTTTTACTTGCCTCTTTGTTTCCTGGTGCGCGAGGAGCGGGGATTAAGAGCAACGCTTAAAGGAGCTCCACAGACGGGCGCGAGCTGCGGCTATCAGCACATACCCCAGAGATGGGCATGAGACGCTAAGGCTGCTGCTGCTGCCACCAAGAAGCCTCTTTGTGCAAGCACAGGTCACTCTCCACACCTCCCCTCCCGGGAGCCTGTGCAGCCCGCCACTGCCAGGGTCCAGTGACCCAGGGACAACTTCCCTGGGAGAACGCACAGCGCGCCTCAGGCTATTGCAACGTCATGCTGGCATCTGCCAACACAGGCTCACCCCACATCCATACCCCTCCCTTCCCCCGGCCTGACTGAGCCAGAGCCCCCGAATCAGTGGCTCCTTTAACCCCGTCCTGTCTGAGCGAAGAACAGATGCCCTCAGGCGACCTACACACAGAGGCGGGTCCAAATCCAAAGCTGAACCCCAGGAGCTGTGCGAACAAAGAAGCGAAAGGGGAATCTCTCCCAGCAGCCTCAGGAGCAGAGGATTAAATCTCCAGAATCAACTTGATGTACCTGCATCTGTGGAATACCTGAATAGACAATGATTCACCCCAAATTGAGGAGGTGGACTTTGGGAGCAACGATATATATAGATTTTTCCCTTTTTGTCTTTTTGTGAGTGTGTATGTGTATGCTTCTGTGTGTGATTTTGTCTGTATAGCTTTGCTTTTAACATCTGTCCTAGGGTTCTGTCTGTCCTTTTTTTTTTTTTATTACTTAAAAATTTTTTTAATAATTATTTTTTCTTTCTTATTTTAATAACTTTATTTTATTTTACTTTATTTTATCTTCTTCTTTATTTATTTATTTTTTTCCTCCCTTTAACTCTGAGCCATGTGGAGGACAGGCTTTTGGTGCACCAGCCAGGCGTTAGGGCTGTGCTACTGAGGTGGGAGAGCCAAGTTCAGGACACAGGTCCACAAGACACCTCCCAGCTCCATGTAATATCAAATGGCGAAAATCTCCCAGAGATCTCCATCTCAACGCCAAGAACCAGCTCCACTCAAGGACCAGCAAGCTACAGTGCTGCACACTCTATGCCAAACAACTAGCAAGACAGGAACAAAACCCCATCCATTAGCACAGAGGCTGCCTAAAATCATAAGGCCACAGACACCCCAAACACACCACCAGACGTGGACCTGCCCACCAGAAAGACAAGATCGACCCTCATCCACCAGAACACAGGCACTAGTCCCCTCCACCAGGAAGCCTACACAACCCACTGAACAAACCTTAGCCACTGAGGACAGACACCAAAAAACAACGGGAACTACGAACCTGCAGCCTGCGAAAAGGAGACCCCAAACACAGTAAGTTAAGCAAAATGAGAAGACAGAGAAACACACAGAAGATGAAGGAGCAAGGCAAACTCCCACCAGACCTAACAAATGAAGAGGAAATAGGCAGTCTACCTGAAAAAGAATTCAGAATGATAGTAAAGATGATCCAAAATCTTGGAAATAGAATGGAGCAAATACAAAGAACACTTAACCAGGACGTAGACGAACTAAAGAGCAAACAAACAGTGATGAACAACACAATAAACGAAATTAAAAATACTCTACAAGGGGGCTTCCCTGGTGGCGCAGTGGTTGAGAGTCCGCCTGCCGATGCAGGGGACACGGGTTCGTGCCCTGGTCCGGGAGGATCCCGCATGCCGCGGAGCGGCTGGGCCCGTGGGCCATGGCCGCTGAGCCTGCGCGTCCGGATACTGTGCTCTGCAGTGGGAGAGGCCACAACAGTGAGAGGCCCGTGTACCACAAAAAAAAAAAAAATACTCTACAAGGGATCAATAGCAGAATAACTGAGGCAGAAGAATAGACAAGTGACCTGGAAGATAAAATAGTGTAAATAACTACTACAGAGCAGAATAAAGAAAAAAGAATGAAAAGAATTGAGGACAGTGTCAGAGACCTCTGGGACAACATTAAATGCACCAACATTAGAATTATAGGGGTACCAGAAGAAGAAGAGAAAAAGAAAGTGACTGAGAAAATATTTAAAGAGATTATAGTTGAAAACTTCCCTAATATGGGGAAGGAAATACTTAATCAAGTCCAGGAAGCACAGAGAGTCCCATACAGGATAAATCCAAGGAGAAACATGCCAAGACACATATTAATCAAACTATCAAACATTAAATACAAAGAAAAAATGTTAAAAGCAGCAAGGGAAAAAACAGCAAATAACACACAAGGGAATCCCATAAGATTAACAGCTGATCTTTCAGCAGAAATTCTGCAAGCCAGAAGGGACTGGCAGGACATATTTAAAGTGATGAAGGAGAAAAAACTACAACCAAGATTACTCTACCCAGCAAGGATCTCATTCAGATTTGATGGAGAAATTAAAACCTTTACAGACAAGCAAAAGCTAAGAGAATTGAGCACCACCAAATGAGCTTTACAACAAATGCTAAAGGAACTTCTTTAGGCAGGAAATACAAGAGAAGGAAAAGACCTACAATAATAAACCCAAAACAATTAAGAAAATGGTAATAGGAACATACATACCGATAATTACCTTAAATGTAAATGGATTAAATGTTCCAACCAGAAGACATAGACTGGCTGAATGGATACAAAAAGAAGACCCATATATATGCTGTCTAGAAGAGACCCACTTCAGACCTAGGGACACATACAGACTGAAAGAGAGGGGATGGAAAAAGATATTCCATGCAAATGGAAATGAAAAGGAAGCTGGAATAGCAATTTTCATATCAGAAAAAATAGACTGTAAAACAAAGACTACTATAAAAGACAAAGAAGGACACTACAAAATGATCAAGGGATCGGTCCAAGAAGAAGATATAACAATTATAAATATTTATGCACCCAACATAGGAGCATCTCAATACATAAGGCAAATACTCACAGCCATAAAAGGGGAAATTGACAGTAACACAGTCATAGTAGGGGACTTTAACACCTCACTTTCACCAATGGACAGATCATCCAACATGAAAATAAATAAGGAAACACAAGTTTTAAATTATACATTAAACAAGACGGACTTAATTGATATTTATAGGACGCTCCATCCCAAAACAACAGAATACACATTTTTCTCAAGTGCTCATGGAACATTCTCTAGGATAGATCATACCTTGGGTCACAAACCAAGCCTTGGTAAATTTAAGAAAATTGAAATCATATCAAGGATCTTTTCTGACCACAACGCTATGAGACTAGATATCAATTACAGGAAAAAATCTGTAAAAAATACAAACACATGGAGGCTAAGCAATACGCTACTTAATAACCAAGACAACACTTGAAAATCAAAGAGGAAATCAAAAAATACCTAGAAACAAATGACAATGAAAACATGATGACCCAAAACCTATGAGATGAAGCAAAAGCAGTTCTAAGAGGGAAGTTTATAGCAATACAATCCTACCTCAAGAAAGAAGAAACATCTCAAATAAACAACCAAACCTTACACCTAAAGCAACTAGAGAAAGAAGAACAAAAACACCCCAAAGTTACCAGAAGGAAAGAAATCATAAAGATCGATCAGAAATAAATGAAAAAGAAATGAAGGAAACAATAGCAAAGATCAAAAAAACTAAAAGCTGGTTCTTTGAGAAATTAATGAAATTGATAAACCATTAGCCAGACACATCCAGAAAAGAAGGGAGAAGACTCAAATCAATAGAATTAGAAATGAAAAAGGAGAAGTAACAACTGACACTGCAAAAATACAAAGGATCATGAGAGATTACTACAAGCAACTCTATGCCAATAAAATGGACAACCTGGAAGAAATGGACAAATTCTTAGAAATGCACCACCTTCTGAGACTGAACTAGGAAGAAATGGAAAATATGAACAGACCAATCACAAGCACTGAAGTTGAAACTGTGATTAAAAATCTTCCAACAAACAAAAGCCCAGAACCAGATGGCTTCACAGGCGAATTCTATCAAATACTTAGAGAAGAGCTAACACCTATCCTTGTCAAACTCTTCCAAAATATAGTAGAGGGAGGAACACTCCCAAACTCATTCTACAAGGCCACCATCCCCCTGATACCAAAACCAGACAGAGATGTCACAAAGAAAGAAAACTACAGGCCAATATCACTGATGAACATAGATGCAAAAATCCTCAACAAAATACTAGCAAACAGAATCCAACAGCACATTAAAAGGATCATACACCATGATCAAGTGGGGTTTATCCCAGTAATGCAAGGATTCTTCAATATATGCAAATCAATCAATGTGATACACCATATTAACAAATTGAAGGAGAAAAACCATACGATCATCTCAACAGATGCAGAGAAAGCTTTCAACAAAATTCAACACCACTTTATGATAAAAACCCTCCAGAAAGTAGGCACAGAGGGAATTTTCCTCAACATAATAAAGGTCATACATGACAAACCCACAGCCAACATCGCCCTAAATGGTGAAAAACTGAAACCATTTCCACTAAGATCAGGAACAAGACAAGGTTGCTCACTCTCACCACTATTATTCAACATAGTTTTGGAAGTTTTAGCCACAGCAATCAGAGAAGAAAAAGAAATAAAAGGAATCCAAATCAGAAAAGAAAAAGTAAAGCTGTCACTCTTTGCAGATGACATGATAGTATACTAAAAGAGTCCTCAGGATGCTACCAGAAAACTACTAGAGCTAATCAATGAATTTGGTAAAGTATCAGAATACAAAATTAATGCACAGAAGTCTCTAGCACTCCTATACACTAATGATGAAAAATCTGAAAGTGAAATTAAGAAAACACTCCCATTTACCATTGTAACAAAAAGAATAAAATATCTAGGAATAAACCTACCTAAGGATACAAAAGACCTGTATGCAGAAAATTATAAGACACTGATGAAAGAAATTAAAGATGATACAAATAGATGGAGAGATATACCATGTTCTTGGATTGGAAGAATCAACATTGTGAAAATGACTGTACTACTGAAAGCAATCTACAGATTCAATGCAATCCCTATCTAACTACCACTGGCATTTTTCACAGAACTAAAACAAAAAATTTCACAATTTGTATGGAAACACAAAAGACCCCGAATAGCCAAAGCAATCTTGAGAAAGAAAAATGGAGCTGGAGGAATCAGGCTCCCGGACTTCAGACTATACTACAAAACTACTGTAATCAAGACAGTATGGTACTGGCACAAAACCAGAAATACAGATCAATGGAACAGGATAGAAAACCCAGAGATAGACACACGCACATATGGTCACCTTATCTTTGATAAAGGAGGCAAGAATATACAGTGGAGAAAACACAACCTCTTCAATAAATGGTGCTGGGAAAACTGGACAGTTACATGTAAAAATATGAAATTAGAACACTCCCTAACACCATACCCCAAAATAAACTCAAAATGGATTAAAGACCTAAATGTAAAGCCAGACACTATCAAACTCTTAGAGGAAAACATAGGCAGAACACTCTATGACATACCTCACAGCAAGATCCTTTTTGACCCACCTCCTAGAGAAATGGAAATAAAAACAAAAATAAACAAATGGGACCTAATGAAACTTAAAAGCTTTAAGATGAAAAGAGAACCCTCAGAATGGGAGAAAATATTTGCAAATGAAGCAACTGACAAAGGATTAATCTCCAAAGTTTATAAGCAGCTCATGCAGCTCAATATCAAAAAAACAAACAATCCAATCCAAAAATGGGCAGAAGACCTAAACAGACATTTCTCCAAAGAAGATATACAGATTGCCAGCAAACACATGAAAGAATGCTCAACATCATTAGCAGTAGAGAAATGCAAATCAAAACTACAATTAGATATCATCTCACACCCGTCAGAATGGTCATCATCAAAAAATCTACAAACAGGGCTTCCCTGGTGGCACAGTGTTTGAGAGTCCACCTGCCGATGCAGGGGATACGGGTTCATGCCCCGGTCCAGGAAGATCCTACATGCCGTGGAGCAGCTAGGCCTGTGAGCCATGGCCACTGACCCTGTGCGTCCGGAGCCTGTGTACCGCAACGAGAGAGGCCACAACAGTTAGAGGCCCACGTACCGCAAAAAAAAAAAAAATCTACAACCAATAGATGCTGGCGAGGGTGTGGAGAAAAGGGAACCCTCTTGCACTGTTGGTGGGAATGTAAATTGATACAGCCACTATGGAGAACAGTATGGATGTTCCTTAAAAAACTAATAATAGAACTACCATACAACCCAGAAATCCCACTACTGGGCATATACCCTGAGAAAACCATAATTCAAAAAGAGACATGTACCAAAATGTTCGTTGCAGCTCTATTTACAATAGCCAGCACATGGAAGCAACCTAAGTGTCCATCAACAGATGAATGGATAAAGAAGATGTGGCACATATATACAATGGAATATTACTCAGCCATAAAAAGAAACGAAACTGAGTTATTTGTAGTGATGTGGATGGACCTAGAGTCTGTCATACAGAGTGAAATAAGTCCGAAAGAGAAAAACAAATACTGTATGCTAACACATATATATGGAATTTAAGAGAAAAAAAAATGGTCATGAAGAACCTAGGGGCAAGATGGGAATAAAGACATAGACCTACTACAGAATGGACTTGAGGATATGGGGAGGGGGAAAGGTAAGCTGTGAGAAAGTGAGAGAGTGGCATGGACATATATACACTACTGAAAATAAAACAGATAGCTAGTGGGAAGCAGTTGCATAGCACAGGGAGATCAGCTCGGTGCTTTGTGACCACCTAGAGGGGTGGGATAGGGAGGGTGGGAGGGAGGGAGATGCAAGAGGGAAGAGATATGGGAACATATGTATATGTATAACTGATTCACTTTGTTATAAAGCAGAAACTAACCCACCATTGTAAAGCAATTATACTCCAATAAAGGTGTTAAAAAAAAAGTAAATGCATCTGAAAAAAAACGTAAATGCCTCCAGATTTTGTAGGAATAATAAAATTAAAATATTTATTTTTAAAGTCTCTTAAATGCGCTCACTGAAGATGGATTAAAAGAGTTTTGATCAACTGCCTCAGTGAATATTTTCATAGAGCCAGTCTTTGTAGCACCTCAACTCTGTTGGTACTGCTAGTATGAACCTTTATTAGATTGATTCTCAAATTTAAGCCCAATTGTTAAAACTTTTATAGTTTCTTATTTTTCTATTATTAGGTTATTGTTAAACTTTAGTGAGTGTTTGTTATTTAACATGCCTTATGAATAAACATAGCATAATAGTTTTAAAACATATTCACATATATTTATATAGTCTTCATCATGCAATGAAATAAAGATTGTCTAATTTCACCTACTAGCCTCATATCTGAATTCCTATTATTTCCCTTGCATTTGGAGTGTAAAGCATACTCTGCCTTTCTCATCAATTCACCTTTTCCATTTCTTAATGTTTCTAAATTAAACATGGGATCACCATGTCATATTTTGCACATATGCAACTTCAGGCATCGACTGGATTTCAACAGTGGCCTGCTCTAATGAGACTCACTTTTCCACGGGGTAGCAGGTGGACTTGGAGGTTGCTTTGGTCTAAAGTATTGAAGAGTTGATCATTGAGTTCTTTTTCTCTCTCTCTCTTTCTCTTCCTTTCTCTCTCTCTCTTTTTCTTCCTGTCTCTCCCAGTGGTGGCTATGTTTATGGGTTTTTAAGCTTCCTTTTGCACTTAAATCACATATGAGCAAACATACTTCCTTCCTGAGATAATTAATTTTTCTCTGCTACCATGACTTTATACCCTCCTTATTCTCCTCGCATTTTACAATACATCTGCCCTTGTTATGCTAAGGGTGCTTCTTTTATGCAGTATTTTCAACAAACTAATTGTAAATGCTCTTGCTTAAGTCACCGGACATGAAAGATAATACCATCAAACAATGTCATCTCTCCCTTGGGTAGGCACATTTTTCATGGACCCATCCTGATTTTATGTCTGAGAATATCAAGTACAACAAACCACCTTGCATGGAACAGAGACCTTATTTTTGCATGGGCATTAAGCCTACCTTCCTCAGTTTTCTAAAATGGCAATACCTATCTGCTCCCTAGGGCAGCCATGGTAAACTCATGCTTTTAACCCTGAGTTTCAGATGCCCTTTATGTTTTTGACTCTCAGGTATTGGCCTTATATTGTTTTAAACTCAGCAATGGTATTAAGAAGGAAGATCGTGATATCTTATCTACCATTTTAAGTCTTATTTTATTTTATTTCAAAAGAAATGTCAGGTTATCTAGTCTGACATATTGCCCTGTTCTCTACATTCTGGAACAAATGGTCTTCTTCTGTTCTTGTGTTAGAGCAAAACACACAGACACACATAAAAGGGCAGGACAGAAGTTGAGACATAGACGTAGAGAACAAACGTATGGACACCAAGGGGGGAAAACCGCGGTGGGGTGGGGATGGTGGTGTGCTGAATTGGGCGACTGGGATTGACATGTATACACTGATGTGTATAGAATTGATGACTAATAAGAACCTGCAGTATAAAAAAACAAACAAACAAAAAAACAACTAATACTAAACTTTATTTGGGTTATTTGTATGGAAATATGTTAATATAAATGTTTCAGATATTTAAAAAAATAAGAAATGTAACTTGTGATCCATATATATTTATGTCTATATGTTTATATATACATGTATCCATTCCCTCTCCCTGTTTAAAAAAAAAAGAATAAATGTTCAATATGGTACAATAGTTATGGTATTTTTCTGGCCATTTCAATGTTAAATATTTAAATTTAAGTGAAGCTTTGAAGTTCAAATGATATATCCTGAAGTTGGCTTCATTTACAACACTTAGTATTTATGGCCATTTTTAATCTAATGGTTTAAGCTGTGTTACAGTAGATTTCTCAGGGCTTGATGGTACTGTAGCTAATTGAAGTTACAGAGCTAATGCACTGCCCCATTCGCAGGATGATTATCCAAGATTTATGGCTGTCACAGAGCAGCAAAAACATGTTGGTTTACTTAAGAAATTTGTAACACATGGAAATGTGAAGTGGTTCAGTAGGAGACCATTACTGCTATCTTAATTCCTTGCTTCTTTGCATGGCAGTACACAAACTGATCAACGCACATTTTCTCATCTACTTTTTAAAAATAACAGCTTTTCAAATTCTAGTTAACAATGTGCTCTCCATTTCCCTTTCAATTCCTGAATATGTCATAGAATTACAGAATTTCAAAAGCAGTCATTTATTTTTCAGATTAGATTCCTCCAATTATTCTTAGAATAGTCATATTCAAGATAGACGGAAATAAGAAACTGCAGTTTAATTGATACACTATAACACAGGAATAAGTGTTATAGGAGAGAGCTTCAACTTGTAAATTACCAGATTGTACTGGAATATAAACCCATTAGTTTTTCATAACTAAGTTCCACTTTCTCATAAAGCTCTGGTAAATATAAGTGCAGAAGTGTATGTGAAATCATTCTGATCACTAGAGAAAAAAAATGACTACATGAATTTCATTCTTAGTTTTTGATGACTGAAACATATTAGTAAAGTATATCATTTGCATAAAGATATTATATTGCATTAAATGAAATATATATGATCACCTTACAGTCCTACCATCTGATAACATGGTTATTATGTGGCAAAGCCTATTTTCAGAAGAAGTAATGGAGTCGATGAGGCTAATGAAGTGAGAGGAGATGGGACTCCTACCCTGGCCCAGTAGCCAAAAGGACAAGCAACAAGGAAGTTTCACTGCAGCTGAGGATATGGTAATATCTCCTCTTCTGGCATGCATAATGAGTTCTGTGACCTGCTGAGTACAAGGGTAGCCCCGAGGGAACCAAATGAACTCTCTGAGTGTACAGTCAGAGTTGGTGGTAAGGCCAAGAGCTAGCAAAGGAAATGGAATTCTTTCATCTCTCTAATGTAATGACAGAAACTGCATTGCTAAATAAAGCCAAGACTGTATACTTTAAGAGTTCTCTGGTTGCCGCCTCTGTGATGAACTTGGCTTTCATATCAATTACCAATGCTTGGGCTACCAGACACAAATGTAATTAAACTTAAAATCAAACTTTGATCCTTCAGCATTGAATGTTGTTTCTATGACCTGAATTTCAGGCGTTAGTGTTAAACTGAAGTGTAGTGTTAATTACTTATATATTACATGGGTAAAAAGGATCACTATTGATCTCTATTTTAATCACTGAGGGCCTATTTGACCTTCAGATGAAAGATGGGTAACTATTCCCCAGGGTGAATTTAAAACCGATTTTATAACCCTGCCTGTTTGAACACAGACCACAGTACTTTCTGCTTGGTCGCATTTTTTGGTCTACTCTTAATGTTAATTTTCACACTGAATCACATGTTGTAATGTTTTGGATGTTTTGGTTTTTATTGACATCAGCTGAAGTAAAAATGATGCTTTTGTCACAATATCACAAAACTCAAGAATTGTAGTTTGTTGTGTAAAATTAGTGTTTTGAATGAGAGTGAGTTCTGTGTAGGAGAATTACATAAAACATATTCATCTGACTCTGTAAGGAAGTTCTCAGGGTGGAATTTCAGATTTCTATGATTAGAAGGTGGAGAGAAATGGAGTCACAGGCAAAGGTCATAGCAGGTGTATGTGTGCACATGCGCACGTGTCACTGTATGCATGTGTGATGTTTATTTTGGAAATAATGACCCAAGGCAATGGGGGCCATTTCAATTAGGTACAATTATAGCTATAATTAGGTCAGCTAAGGGGCATTACAGGAAAGGAAAAATACTTCTGCATCTATGAATATATCTAACCAAGGAACTGTCCATCGGAGAAAGTAGTGACCATCTAAAATACAGAGTTAATTCAGAAAGCTGCCGTTTAAGAAGAAAGTAGTAATTCCATATTCTTCATGTTAAAACTATACTTTAAAAACTGTGTGAGCCTTTTCATGTTCCCCTTTATTTGTATCTATTTGGTAAAAAAATAAGTCAACTTGTTATTGATTAAAATATAAAGCTCCAGAATCCTTTACAGTTATTAATTAATCCAGTTTGCCGTGCAGCCTAGTCTTTGCTGCCTAGTCACAGGGATATCAGAAAAGCCACAAAATCTGGGTGCTGAGCTGAATTTATTAAACTGCAATTTTTTAATTTTTTTATTTTTTATTTTTTGCGGTACATGGGCCTCTCACTGCTGCAGCCTCTTCCGTTGAGAAGCACAGGCTCCAGACGCGCAGGCTCAGTGGCCATGGCTCACGGGCCCAGCTGCTCCGCAGCATGTGGGATCTTCCCAGACCGGGGCATGAACCCGAGTCCCCTATACCGGCAGGCAGACTCTCAACCACTGCGCCACCAGGGAAGCCCCCTATTAAACTGCAATTTTTAAGATTGCTTCATGATCTTAAAATGACATCTGGGTATTACTCTTATACATCCTTGATTTCTCATGTTTAGAATTACCATTAGAAATTCCCATGTTATTTAGACTTTAACCATTCTGAAAAAATGAGAGGAAAAACTCCAAAAATATATTCTCTCCCCCATATATAAGAGATTGACAACATTTGAATCAAAATCTTAACATGACTTACAATTTACTGCACCCTATACATCCAGTCCCACATAGCTACACTCTTCTTGGCACACAGTAAATGTTCAGCAAATATTATCGAATGATTAACTGCAAGATATATTGAAAAGAGCATAGTGTCAAACAGAACTTGCTTCACATATTTTAGCTATATGACCTTAGGCAAATTATTTAACCTCTCTGGGCTGGAAATTCATCCTGTATTAATAATACCTGCCTGACAGGACTGCCGTGAAAATGAAATAAGACAACATAAATAAAGCACATAGGATATTGCTCCCAACATAGTAAGGGTTCAATAAATATTAATTTCTTTCAACAGATGGCTTTTCAATGCTGTACATATTGGTAAGTGAGCAGCTGCATCTCAGCCAGTATGATATTTCTGGGATGATTTAATCTAATTTTTTAATTAAAGGTAAATATGTGTGTCATAAAAATAACCATTGCGTAACATCGCAATAAGAATGGTATTTGGTATGTATGAAAAAACATTCACCTAACCATCACTCATATATGAACTTGCTTGATCCAAAACTGAAGTAACAAATGAGGAGTGTCTAAGACTAGGGTTGTTATTCATTTGGGGATAAATATTTTGTCTAGAGAGGTGTCACAGGAAGCAATTGGTCAAAAGGAACAGAAATGATTCCAGCTGGCTGACGCGAGGGACAATTATAAGACGATAGCGTTATCTCCAGGAACACAGGCGGGAATTCAGGTGAACCATCAGAGGCCTGCGCCTATTACGAAATGGGCCATTCAAATCCTCATCTCCCTCAGTCTCCTCTCATTCTATAGTCACCTCACACTTTGCAGCCCAGCTTTTCCTCCCCTGCCTTACTCATTCCTCAAACAGGGCTGCTCCAGCACCTACTTCCCATGGCTTCCTTTCCTCAAGTATCCAACAGTGACTGATTAAAGTGGCTGGGTATCCATTCCAGACTTGGGGAGGAGCACCTTGACTGGCTCAGCAGAACCTAATATGGGCTCTCTTTGTCCAGTTCATCATCCGAGACCACATAAGAATGACTCTCAGAAAGTGGTAAAACTTACTTCACTTAGTATGATACTCGTCAGGTCCATCCATGTTGCTGCAAATGGCATTATTGCATTCTTTTTAATGGCTGAGTAATATTCCATTGTGTATATGTACCACATCTTCGTTATCCATTCATCTGTTGATGGACATTTAGGTTGCTTATCATACTAAGTGAAGTAAGTCAGACAGAGAAAGACAAATATTGTATACCGCTTATATGCAAAATCTAAAAAAAATGATTCAAATGAACTTATTTACAGAACAGAAACAGACTCACAGACTTAGAGAATAAACTTATGGTTACCAGGGAGGAAGGGTGGGGGGAGGGATACATTGGGAGTTTGGTATTGACAGGTACACCCTGCTATATTTAAAATAAAATGCCTTTCCATGCCAAAAAAAGTGGTAAAAGAGCAAAGTTTGAACATGACAGGCAAATTTAAAATTAATATCCTGATTCCGTCTAAAAAGCATAATAAATAGGTCAAAAATGTAGTTTTTATTCTAGACACTGTTCTAGAGCTTTAGAAATATTGGTCATTTAATTTCCTCAGCAATGCTGTGGGGGAACTGTAGTTGGTATCTTTGTTCAGATGATGAAGAGAAGCACTGGTATAATAAGCTATGTTCCCAAGACCACACAGCCGGGAAGTGCCAGAGCTGGGCCTCTAACACCAACACTTTAGCTTTAGAGTCTGTGCTCTGAGCAACTATGCTAGTCTGCCTCTCCAGGAAACTTTTACCTGTAAACAAGTTTTATTTCAGAGCCCTGGGCACTGTAATAAAAAGCAACATTTCTAGGATCTTCTGGCTCAGAAGAACTCCAAGGACAGAATTGAGTTTTCCTGAATCCGATCCCTGTGGGTAACCACCACCAACTCAAAGCAACTACTTGGAATCAAGACAGAAGCACCTGTTTCAAGTGTTCCCAAAGGAAGGAAGTTACAGCCTGAGTATGACCATAAGTTAGGTACCAAAATGTTGAAGGAATGCACTACTTTTATCATCCATTCATCAACAAATTTATCTCACAGAAAGCCATTTTCTCTGTGAATCATCTGTGAGGCATGTCACAGTTTTCCCTGCAAAGCTATAATAGATCCCCCTGATTTCCACTCTATTAAGATGAAGAGGTGAAAAGGAGTATTACCTACCAATCTTATCAAAATTATGAGTCAATTACTTGACATTAGCATGAAAATGTTTGCAGAGGTATCATGCAGATCGACATAATTTGGCCAATGTTCACACAGTGATGGAACTCAACGTCCTTATGTGAAGCATATAGTTTGATTACCTCCTTTCTGCCAAAATTTATTTATCACTGAATGCTACTTAAAATAGTACTTTTAAAGAAGAAAATGTCTCCAGGATTTAGCAAAACACCAACTCAACTTTATTATACATTTAAAATACAATTTTTAGTTTCTCAGGTAATTAACTGGATAGAATATTATTATAATATGTTCACTGTGTAAAACAAAGGGGATGCTTATACTTGCTAATGATTTCTCCATAAGCCATGTGTGACAAAATATTTTTAAAAGACACAGTTAAAAATGAATCTTAGCAATCTTTGAGAAGAGATATGTTATAAAACTCCCGTCTAACAGATGTGTCTGTGACAGTGAAGAAAAATAAACTTCTAAATATTCATGAGTGTGTCTGCCCACCTTTCAAACCCAGTGTGCAATTGCTGTCTGCTGGAAAATCAAGCACCTGCAAAGTAGAATAATTGATTGACTGTGACTAAGGGCTGTGGCAAAGTTTTTGAAGGCTTCTTGAGGCTCCGTAACAAAACACATATAACAATGGTTGGTCACAAAGCTAACGCTGACAATTAAGTTTCATGAACTAACTGAGATCTGCAACCTTCTGGTTTCAATTTTACAGTTCAGTTCTGCCAGATGGAGTAGGGAGAAAATAACATACATAATTAAAATCAATGAAGTTATATCAACCCCAAACACCAAAAAAAAAAAAAAAAAGAAAGAAAGAAAAAAAGCAAGCAAGCAAGAAAAAGAAATCCCAGTCACATGTTTTCCCACATCTGTAGCCAAAGATAAAAATCTACAAGTCAGAACTTAGAAGCCTTAAAGACTAAATCTTAGCTATGATGTAAAAAGCTTCAGATAAATCACTTAGATTAGGCTAATATATAACAATAAAATATAAAAACTTAAATGATTATTTATTAAGGAAAGAGTCACATATTATCTGAATTTAAGAAAAAGGCGAAGTAGTCATGTGGCTGTTTGAAACAATAATAAAAGGAACTTGCAATGATAAAATTGAAATGAGGAAGTGTGCTCCCAGGGCAAGAACAGACATGCCAGTAGAAAGAGGAGAGGGTAGCACAGTGGCTGGCACATAGTAGGCCCTCAATTATATTTAGTCAATTAGTGGATTATTGACCACATAAAAGACCCTGCTTTGCATCAGCATTTAATCTCTTGATAAAGTATCACAAACGAATGGGTAACAGACAACTAGAGAGCTACTGGGGAGGAATCAAGTTATCACATTATTTCCTGAAATATGTCAGAAAATTAAAGTTTGAGATGAGGGAAATAAATTTATATGAAAAAATTTTATCTTTGGACGGAATAAGACTTAAGTTAGAAAAGGAACATATATCTAATTCAATCTACTGATTATATATACAGTTTTTTATGTCCTCCCCTGAGAGTCCATTGAAATTAGAAAATAACTACTAAAAAGAACTCTAAACAATCAGGCAAGTGTCAGAGGCTGATAAAATAGTGAGAAATCTATAGGAAATATGGAACTAATGGGAAAAGGTGAAGTGTTGACAACAACTGAGGAAATCTCAAACTGATATCCAACTGAGTCTGAAAGTAAAGACCCAGGAATAATCCCAAGAAAAGAGAAATATGCTGTATTTATTTGTAAACATTAAAGAAATAATGTAAATAATGAGGAAAAGATGATACTAGGAAAGAGAAAAAAAGCTAAGGAAATAGAAATAAGATATGAAATGGATGAAAATACTTACTTTAATAACTTCAGTGAGAGTCAAGAAACTACACACAGACTTATGTTTGTACATAAACACACACATGCACATATATATATATATATATATATATATATATATATATATATACACACACACACACACACACACACACACATCAATACATATTTATAAAATGAAACTATTAGCTGTTGGGAAAATTGAAAACGCTTAATGAAATCATTTGAAAAGTCTCAATTCCTCGTTAGAAAAACCAAAACATAAAAGCTTGATGACATAAAATATTCTGTCACGGTATCTTTCCAAAACATATCCCCCCAAATATAGACATAGAGATTATCTGTAAGACTTTCAGAAGGAAAGAACAGTGAGGGATAGAACATTCAAGGAAATAATAGCAACATATATTCCTGGGCTGAAGAAAAGCATGTCTTCAGATATGCAGAACTGACCCATCAAACAAGATAAATTTTAAAAAATAAAATAAAATCCAGACCTAGACACAACCACACTCTCTCACACACACACGTGAAATTTCAGAACTTAAAAGAAAAAAAAACTCTTTCAAACCGAGATGGTGAGAAGAAAAGATGACTTACAAAGCAGTAGGAACCAAATCGGCCTGATACTTCAGCAATTTGAAAGCTAAAATTCAGCAGACATATCAGAAAGAGTAGGCTAGGTCATTCTGACATTAACTACAACAAAAAATTAGTGACTTAACATACAATGGTTTAATTTTTGCTTACAGTGCATGTCCCAAGCAGTTTGGTGCTGTGGCCAGGGTGTCCTGTCTGCATTGAACTCAGTGGCCCAGGCTAACAGATGCTTCACCTCAGTATCTATATCAGGCATTGGTAAGTAGCACTGGTTCTTTAAGCTGTCACCTGTATATCACATTTGCTCACATTTCACTGGCCAAAGCAAATCACACTTCCCTGTCTAAACTTCAAAAGGGGTGGGAAAGTGCATTCACATATTCCATATCATGTTACAAAAAAACCTGAACGAACTTTTTTGCCAACCCAATATGTGCCTAGAAGGCAGAAAGCTGAATATATCTGGTTAACAGAACGTCTTGTAAACAAATACTTCTATAACTCTCCCTCCAGCACCTTCCCTGAGACAACCTAAAAGTCCCATCCCATCAAGGCATCAAGTTCAATAGTCTAGCATCCTTAGGTGATGTATACTATATTCTTCATGGAGGCCAATGCTCAAAAATATCAGTATCTAGTGGCTTGTCTATGGTATTTGACACAAATAAATTTGTAAACACCCTCTGTTCTATATGACAAAATTATTTTCAATAGTCATCAAGAAGTAATTAGAAATCATCTTCATTTTCTTTATTCATTCTCCAGTTTTAATGCAATGAACAATCTCATAGAATACATTTCAATTTTAAAGACATTCAAATTCAGTACTATTTTCACGTACAATGTGTACCTACAAAATAAGATATTACACCTCACATTTTGCACTGTCTCACTACATTAACTTTTTTTTTTAACATCTTTATTGGAGTATAATTGCTTTACAATGTTGTGTTAGTTTCTGCTGTATAACAAAGTGAATCAGCTATATGCATACATATATCCCCATATCCCCTCCCTCTTGCGTCTCCCTTGCACCCTCCCTATCCCACCCCTCTAGGTGGTCACGAAGCACCGAGCTGATCTCTCTGTGCTTTGCAGCTGCTTCCCACTAGCTATCTATCTTACATTTGGTAGTGTATGTATGTCTATGCCACTCTCTCACTTTGTCACAGCTTACCCTTCCCCCTCCCCGTGTCCTCAAGTCCATTCTCTACGTCTGCATCTTTATTCCTGTCCTGCCCCTAGGTTCCTCAGAACCATGGTTTTTTTTTGTTTGTTTTTTGTTTTTTTTTTTAGATTCCATATATATGTATTAGCATAGGGTATTTGTTTTTCTCTTTCTGACTTACTTCGCTCTGTATGACAGACTCTAGGTCCATCCACGTCACTACAAATAACTCAATTTCATTTCTTTTTATGGCTGAGTAATATTCCATTATATAGATATACCACATTTTCTTTATCCATTCATCTGTCGATGGACACTTAGGTTGCTTCCATGTCCTGGCTATTGTAAATAGAGCTGCAATGAACATTGTGGTACATGACTCTTTTTGAATTATGGTTTCTCTCAGGGTATATGCCCAGCAGTGGGATTGCTGGGTCATATGGTATTCCTATTTTTAGTTTTTTAAGGAACTTCCATAGTGTTCTCCATAGTGGCTGTATCAATTTACATTCCCACCAACAGTGCAAGAGGGTTCCCTTTTCTCCACACCCTCTCCAGCATTTATTGTTTGTACATTTTTTGATGCTGGCTGTTCTGACTGCTGTGAGGTGATACCTCATGGTAGCTTTGGTTTGCATTTCTCTAATGATTAATGATGTTGAGCATCCTTTCATGTGTTTGTTGGCAATCTGTATATCTTCTTTGGACAAATGTCTATTTAGGTCTTCTGCCCATTTTTGGATTGGGTTGTTTGTTTTTTTGATATTGAGCTGCATGAGCTGCTTGTAAATTTTGGAGATTAATCCTTTGTCAGTTGCTTCATTTGCAAATATTTTCTTCCATTCTGAGGGTTGTCTTCTCATCTTGTTTATGGTTTCTTTTGTTGTGCAAAAGCTTTTAAGTTTCGTTAGGTCTCATTTGTTTATTTTTGTTTTTATTTCCATTTCTCTAGGAGGTGGGTCAAAAAGGATCTTGCTGTGATTTATGTCATAGAGTGTTCTGCCTATGTTTTCCTCTGAGAGTTTTACAGTGTCTGTCCTTACATTTAGGCCTTTAATCCGTTTTGAGTTTATTTTTGTGTATGGTGTTAGGGAGTGTTCTAATTTCATTGTTTTACATGTAGCTGTCCAGTTTTCCCAGCACCACTTATTGAAGAGGCTGTCTTTAACTTTTAAACACAAATAAAACTCCAAGTGGTCACATCAAATGACAGAGTTGAAGTAACACACATCATTTCTTCATCTTTACAATCATTGTATCTATTTTGCATCTACTGTTTAAATGTAAGAAAATGCAGTACCACAGGAGTTGGAGATGGAAACTTCATCCAAAGAAAGTATAAAGAATTTTAAACTGTTAGAAACTTACCCTTGAAAGAAATGCAAGCAGCTAAGTCCAAATATATAGGTGTGAACTAGGATAAATTGGGTATTCTTCCATTTGGTTTATGTACAGAATACAATGCTAATAAAGAATAAGTAACAAAAATGTGCTAACTTGAAGTTTAGAAATATAACATTAAAACTCAACAGTAATTGTAGCAATTACTTTAAAATTAGATCAACAAAATGCTTTGGGGGAAAGTGTCACTGACATTGTCATCAGTTCATGGTGATAATGAAAAAAAAAAAGACTAACTTTTCTAGTGTGGAAGGGGTGGTATCACAAAATTAGAGTTTTGTAATGACCCCTTACACATTGGGTAGAGCAAGAGGCCATGCTGGGGAGAAGGTAAATGTTGGCACAACTAGATCGGGTACAGACTTATGAATATTAGATGAATCTCAATTAAATGCAAAAAATCTTCAAATTGAACAAAGAGGGATTTTTCCCTATGAAAAAAGGAACACACCACCAAGAAGACATAACATGCAGGTATATTTAAGCAACTCACTGTATATCTTCAGAAAATATAATGCCAATGGGAAAAATGGAAGAACAAACAACTATCTCAGAAATCAACAGATTAAACAGGTGGAAGATAAGGATTTCTCTTAAACTTCTTCATTGTTGTTAACACTATAACCAGGTCCTCTGAAAGCATTCTTACTTTTTGACAACAGAATATGTCAGGCTTATCTGAATTCTGCGCTACAACATGTTATGCCACTTTCCAAGGAGCTCTGGTCCCTAGTGGCGAAAAATAGTACAACAGACCAAAAAGGCAGGCGCTAACGGCAAACATACAGCTGTTCCACAACCTAACTCACTTAGATCGCCATAGAAAAATAATAGTTATCTCCGTTTCCCTGCAAACATCATGGGTTCATGCTTGTATTTCCAATTTAATTAAGCATCTTTAACTTCTCCTTAATAAAAGATTTTATTAATACTGTTTTCTTCTCTCTCAACTAGCTGTATTGTCCTACAATATGTGTCCAAATTACAATATTGTCTTCCAATTTAGAAGGTTCTATTTGTTTTATTTTAGACTTTTTAGCTCAAATGCCCTGAAACTGTCTTCAAAGTATGCATGCCCCAATGTTCCTGAGCCACCCCACCTCAACTGTGAGTACTGCTGGGTGTCAAATAATAAGACGAGAGGAGAGGGGAGGAGAGAAGCGGGAATCCCACCTTCCTCTAAGGGAGTGCCAATTCAAGGGAATGATATAGAATTCCTTTAGTGACCATTAACAATAAAAGGAAAAATGCAGACAAATGCAAACGTTTGATATTTTGGTGAAAACTCTTATTGAATGCTTAATTTTCATGATAGTATCATTATTCTTCTATATCAGAAGCAGCTTTAGGGTTAAATCATGTTTTAAGGGCTTGGGGATAAATACGAGATTTACATTAAGTTATTTTTCACCAAAAGAGTTTTCAAAAACAAAGATTTCAGTAAGTATGGTCAAGTAAAAAAAATCATCAAAATCCTTTTAATTCTAGCAAAAATTCAATTAAAATGATCTCTGGATGTCTACATTTTACAATATTGTCTGCTGTCCATAAGAACCAACTTAAAAAAGGATTCAAATGCATTTGAATTAAAACGTATTTGAATTATAATATATCCCATCTCCAATTTTAGACTAACATTACCTTTAAATATTTTCCAAAATCTTTGTAAGAAAACCCCAGGGATTTTTTACTCACCTGCAGAGTAAATTTTAATTTTTACAAAAACACAAAAACAGAAGATTCAGCAAAGTATAGCTATGGAACGTTTCAATAAAAGTGTACAAATATTTACATGGATTAGAAGATCCTCATACATACAGTTTTTTCAGACACCTATATGATTTTGAAAACGAATGTAATGCCATTTTTTCCCTGAATACTTTGGTCCATAGTATCCTCAAATTCAAGCTATAATTTAATCTAAATATACATATTTTGACCAGTCATTGGGTTTCCTGTTTGGACCTGGGTGACCTAGGGGCAATGATATATTTCAAGTTACCTGTGGTATGTCACAGAGGACCCTATACTAAGTGATTAAGTACCATTTTGGGGACTGAAAACAACTGTTCTTATTTTGCATGTGCAATAGCTTCTGTATTCATGGGAAAGGGATACTACCAGAAGGTACCATGAAGCTCTATTCAAAATCTCCTTTTAAAATAATTTATTGTGAAAAATTAAAGTTATCCCCTAATGTTTAAAAAGAATTACAACAAGCATCATTGTTTCAACCCCCAGCTTAAGAAACAAAACAAGACCAAAAGTTAAGAGCCCATTGTATACAACTTCCTCCTGCTAATGTCCACACTCTTGTTGTATGTGAAAACCACTATTTTGAAATTGTATTTACCACTGCCATGCATATTTTCTAATTTATGCTATATTTATGTCTCCTTAGATAATGTATGAGATTATTTTGCATATTAAAAAACTTATATAAAAGGTATCATACTGTATACAGTATATTATTCTTTTTTTTCCTTCTTCAATTAAAAAAAAGTATTTGCAAGATTTGGCTGTGTTAATGTGAAATTTAGCTTATTCACTCTCACTGTGGTATAGTATTATATGAATATGCTACATTTTTCATGCAATCCCCAATTGGTAGACATAGGTGTACTTTTCTATTATAAAAAATGTTTCTGTAAACATTCCTGTTTGTTGTTCCTATTGAGAGCTTCCTTTGGGTATATAAGTGGAGCTAAAGCTATGATAGCTTCAATTTACTACATATTTATTACTAAATGTTTTCCAAGTTGATTTATATTCACATTGGCAGTACATTAAAGTTTCTGATGCTCCATATTCTTGCTAACTCTTGGTATTGTCATTTTTTTTTAAATTTTGGAGGTTGATTGATATTTTTATGCTATTGAGACTCCATATCTGGAACTGAGCATACTTCTCCTTTTGTTTGGTTCCTTTTTAATGTCTTTCAACTCAGTTTTGTTATTTTTCACTAGATTTATTCCCAGGTAAACTATATTCAAGACAGCCTTTAAAATTGTTTTGAATCTACAAAAAACTTGTGAAAGTAGTACATTGAACACTGTAGATATCTTTCATATAAATTGACATATTGCTTTAAAATATTTTTTCACATTTTCTCTATCTGTCTATCTGTCTAACTACTGATTTATTTAGACTTTTGGTGAACCATTGGAAAGTAAGGCTTAGGCACTGTGAAATTCTACTTTGAAATACTTCAGTATGCATTTCCTAAAAAAAATGGGACGTTCTCCTACATAACTACAATATCAATATCAATAATATACAACTTAATTATATTTTCTAACATAAAGTCCTCATTCCATTTTACCCCATTATTCCAATGATATTATTGCTCTTTTAAAAATCCAGATCCATAAGAGATCATATATTCACCATCTGGTACTTTTAATCACATTTAATCTAGAGCAGTCTCCCACCATTTATGTCTGTCTGAAACACTGACATTTTTGAAGAGTGAAAGCCAGCAGTCTTGAAGAATATACCACACTTTGAATTTGTCTGATTATTTCCTTATGATCAGGTTCAGGTTGTATGTTTTTGACAAAGATTTTACATAGGTTATGTACTTCCAATTATACCAAATATAAAAAGTATTTTGTCCCATTATTGGTAAAAATATTTGATCATTTGCTTAGGGTGGTGTCCAAGATATTTCTCCATTGCACAAGGAACCTTTGTCTTTGCAGTTAATAAGTTTTCCATGCAGTGAAACTTTAAGACCAGATGAAAATCCTATTCCCCAATAACATTTTGCCAATGGCTTTATAATTGTTGAAAATCCTTGATGAATCAATTATTATGCTGGATGTTTGCAAAAGCATGATTTTAAAAGTTGTATTCATTCTACATTTACTATCTGGAATATTTCTGTAAAGAGATTTCCTTTCCCCTTTTCTTTTTATAATAATGGACTACTGAGTTTTAAAAAATTCATTGTGATAAATTCATTACACTCATCATTACTTTGATGTTCAAACTGTTCAAAATTTGACTGTTGGGAGTCCTTGAAGCTGGATTCTGGGTTCTATTCTTTTGGCATGTACTCATCACTTTCTTCCATTATGATGCAACAAGCTAGTTCATACTCACCTTATACATTCTGTGTCTAGACATGGAAACAAATATTTTTTAAGAAGTGCCAAATTCATTTAGTTAGATGTGATATTTAGAAATCACATTCTGGGAGCAAGGTGGGTCCATTGTTATATGGATGTTACATGAATGCTCTGGGTCCTTTGAGTAGTCATATCTAAAAATATTTATTTAGATACCTTCAATTCAAATCCAACACCATAGGGTTCTTACCTTCCCCCATTCCATAATTTTATTTCTGTCCTAAAAACTTATTTACTCGTTTGTTTTTTCCTACAATACCCACAAAACAATTTGAGATTTACTACATTAATACTGATAACAACAATAAACAAACTTGGTGAAGTTAAAGATTTCTCTGTAGGTTTTGCTCTTGTTAATTATTATTGTTCTTAGAATATTCTCATTAAGGTATTCAGTCAGAGTTCTGTATTCAAAAGCCACTTGAAATAATCGTTTTGTTTCTGTGGGATAATGTGAACTGTCTGTTTATGTCTCCTGCCCATTTTTAATTGAGTTTTAATCTTGTCATCTTTTTTTACTCATTGTAAGAGATTAGCCCTTTATCTGTGATATGTGTTACAATGAAAACTCCAAGATAATTTATTGCAAGACTCTGTAACCTTCTGAAATCTATCTCACTTACGTCTCTCTCTCTCTCTCTCTCCAGCTTTACATGATCTCCTAAGTGAGCTTCTCCCTTTTCAGGGTTTTCTCACAATCACATTTTCAAGGAAGAAAATAGATCTAAAATAATTAAATTAAAACCCTGGGAAAGAGCCAAGTAAAGACTACCAATTATGAATGTTTCTAAACCTCAGGAAGACAGGCAAAAATTTGTGGCAGAATTCAGAATTTTGTTAGATTGTTATAGTCCCAGACTACAGTTCTGTACCTAAACCAGTTAAGTTAACTGTTTTTCACTCAGACGAGAAAAATCATTTAACATTATTAGCAAGGTAAGAAAGAGAAGATTTAAGTGACCCAGGTGTGTGAAAACAAGCGCTTTGAGAGGGCAAGATAAATAAATTTACCACATAAAAAAATTCCAGAAGCCTCCTCCTTAAAGGAAATTGGACAAAGACTCAAAATTATAAACCAAATAAAGATAAAAATAGAGTTTAGGAAACTCAAACTGTATTCTGGAATAGACTTAAGAACTTAAGTAAAGGGAGACCTATCCTCTCTTGTTATAAATACACTCAAAACTGAATCAGGAAATAAGTTAACAAATTGAAATAAAAAATCACCAATTAGGGCTTCCCTGGTGGCGCAGTGGTTGAGAGTCCACCTGCCGATGCAGGGGACACGGGTTCGTGCCCCGGTCCAGGAAGATCCCACATGCCACGGAGTGGCTAGGCCAGTGAGCCATGGCCGTTGAGCCTGCGCGTCCGGAGCCTGTGCTCCGCAACGGGAGATGCCACAACAGTGAGAGGCTCACATACCGCAAAAAAAAAAAAAAATCACCAATTAGAAAATATCCAGTTTGTGGGTGGATGTTCCCAGAGAGTCTTAAAAAGTTTAAAAATATAAATCAATACAAATTAAGGCTCTTTAGATAAAATAACTAAAAGACTCTCTCTGTAAAGATACCTGTAAATATTATAAACAGAAGAGCTACTGCAAGAACCAAAGTCCCATACTGGGTGAGGAACATAAGAACAACTTCACCAAACCTGCCAGTGACTCCACTATAGGGCAGCTAAGAGTATTTCAATATGTCCTGTCCTTCCTTTACTCTTGATTATAAAAATAACGATAAACAACATTATAGTTTTATTCATTATTTGGTTGTCACAATATCTACCATTAACCCACTATTACTACAGAACATTGGATCCATCAGAGGAAAATTTTGAAGATACTTGAAAAACAAGAAAGAAGGCAAATTGACTTGTAATTAAAGCACGAAAAGAGAGAAAGGGTGAGAATGAAGATGAGAGAGAGAAACTGTGGCCTAAAGTGCAAGTGACTGGTTATGCCAGATTGTGAAAAAGACTTAAAAAAGATGAGCTTGATGGTGTACCATCAGTTTTAAAGAGACTGAAGATGAATGGACTTTATTTGCTTTGTTTACTAGAGCCACTCAAGTACAGAAATTTCTAACAATCCCCAAATGCTTTCCCAAATCCCAATCTGTAACATTTATTTTAGGATCCTTATTAGAAGAACATTCTTTTCCCCACTGTGACATAATTCCTACGGATTTACTAGACAGGAACTACCTTACAAATGGAATTTCCAGATAAAACATATTTCAGAGAGATTATTATAGAAGTCTATAAATTTTCCTATACATAGTCATAGAATAACTGATTTAGAATTCAGAATGCCTGTACTATTTATGAATCAAGAAATTACCAAATAATTAGCTATGGTCACAGTATCTCTATGGGCAAAAGCATCTATAAACATAGGCAGTCTGACTGTGGCAGTTATTGATGATTCCTAGGTGATGGCTGTAGTGGGTTTGATACTGTCTACCCCTCTCCCCATTTCATGCACATCTGAAACTTCAGGATGTGACCTTACTTGGAAATAGGGTCTTTGCAGATGTAATGTTTTAAGATGAGGTCATGTTTTAAGATTAGGGTGAGTCCTGAATCCAATGACTGACACCTTATAAGAAAGGAAGAGGACGGACAGAGACACAGAGAGGGCAACATCATGTGAAGACAGAGGTGGAGACTGGAATGATGCGTCTACAAGCCAAAGCATGGCAAGGATTGCTGGCCACCACCGCACACTAGGTGAAAGGCATGGATCCAGTTCTCCCTCAGAGCCTCTAGAAGGAATCAACCCTGATGACACCTTGATTTTGGATTTCTAGCGTCCAAAACTGTGACAAAATTAATTTATTTGTCTTAAGCCACTACTCTGGTGGTAATTTGTTACAACAGCCCTAAGAAACTAGTACAATCATAAATCTTTCCTTTCGTGTGTGTATAAAAACTTAGACTTTGCTCAACAACATGCCAAGGCTGAGACTCCTTGGCTCACAGCAATTATAGGCTTCAAATAAATTAGCCAAAACATCTTCAGATCTTGTACAAGGATCATTAAATCACATGTTATTACACAGAGTGAATACCTATTGCTAAAAAAAATCCCAGCATTTTTCTATTAGCTGATTACTTATTATGAATTACTGCTATATTATCCTTCTTATAACAATACCCACTTGCATAACACTCTTAAAGCAGCAACTCTGTAGCACACAATATAGCAGAATTGTGTGTTTTTTACTTCTTGCTTATTCTAGGCATGGTCGTGAACAGTTATTTTGGAAGCTCTTATAACAAATCCTGATTTAATTTTTTTGTGGGTCATATCTTAAAAAAGGATACCAGGCTGGTAAGGAATATCTAGTCTAGTCCCTGAAGTCTCTGGTAGATTCCTTTTCTTTTTTCACTGGAAGTCAAATAAATTCAAATGGCAAACCTGTGGTCCTTTCTACTGCACGTCAAATTACTAAAATAAAAGAGTAAATGTATGTACTGGTATGTTTTTAGAATAATGTGCTTGTTTGAGATGTTAGAGAAACAAAGAAGTCTCTTAATCTCTTCAGGTACTCTATAAAATGAACAACAGATGTCAGTATGTGATATTCTGACAATACCTAAAATAATCACTGTCATTAAGTAAAGGCTCACTATGGATCATATGAAAGTATTTTTAAATACAATGGAAACACTTTAGAAAGATTATAGAAAGATTTTAGAATATCACCACACTAAATAGGCTGTTTTGATTTCTTCTAGAATGCAATAATCAAAAAACCAAAAAAGTTCAACGGAGAAACTAAAGTTTTCTATTAAAGGTGTAAAAAGTGCGGTTCCTCAAATTCTGAGAAGAATCACTGGAGTTATTGAACTGTAGGATCCCTGAAGGTAAGATTTGGCAAGAACCAGAATGCTTACTAGCTAGCACCAGAAAACAAAATGATGAACTCTCAGATGAATACCTGCCAAATCCTCCTGAAGCAAGCCATCACAATACAGACAAATTGGCCGTGATATTAAATAAACACAAGTGGGAAACTTTTCTAGAATAGCAGAGGATGGGCAATTCATGCCTCATATGTAACTAATATACTTATGGAAAAACAATAAAAGTGAGCATCACCAAACAAATTTTGTAACATTGGTTCTTTCTATGGAACATAAACATGACCTACTAATAGTATGTGTATTGTTGCATATTGTTTTGGAGCATTTTCTTATCAAAAACGTCACAGCATTCACAAGACTAAAAAAAAATTAGATTTTGTGTTTCCTACCTGGGCCACTGCAACTTTTCTATCCAGTGATACAGGAACACATTGAACTGGAACAGTCATTCTAGAATTACACAAGCCTTTACCATTATACAAAACCTCACTCACCTAATTACTCCCAAACTTCTGGACAAAAGGATGAAATCTTAGCAAAACCAGGAAGTTATATTTTAGGAAAGAGACTAAACTGAGGTTATTCAGATAATGTTAAGAAGCAAGACGGTCCACTAAAGCTGCCAGGAGTGCAAGGTCCTGAGAACAAGGCAATGGCAGCATGAAAGAGAGAGCATCTCCCCCAAACCACTGGAATGAAAGTATCCTGTGGGTCACACTCTCCACTGAACGCTATTGTTTATTTTCCTTTTTACCATACTTTTCTTCTTTACAGATTCAAGCGTTGACATTTCTGATTTAGCCTATTATACTTACTGACAGTGATACATATTTAGACAATATGTATAACTGAAGGAAAGAGTTCTTACACTAGAAAAAGTGCAACATGCAAAAAATGACTATTTATCAAAACAATACCTGGAGACAATACACTGGAAGCTCCTGAGGTTTTTCTGTTTTACCCTCTGTGTGGGACCATGCTCTTCAATGGCAAACCAGAATGAAGGTTAATTATTCTGTGAGACAATTAATTACATTTTCTCACAATTTACGACTCACCAATACCTTTAGTAAATAACATCTCCTTACAAAGAGTCTAAAGGAATAAAACGTTTGCTGAGGTTACAAATAATAACTGATGAAACAAACTCCTAAAAATATCAATCCCAGTAATGGACTTGAGGAATTCAAGGTGGTCTTCAAAAAATCTGACCCTCCATTTGGCTGGTAGAGTAAATCATACAGCCCAAGCCCTTTGGGCACAACAAACTGGTTAACTATTCTTATTTATGGATAAGACAATATCTAAATTGTAATAGATAATATATTAGTATTGCATTTTCATTTGATCAGTGAGTAGGCAGCACCATTTCTAATACTTTGTGTTGACCTGAATTAACATCAAAAGGAGGATAGAGAGAGAGAGAGTGTGTGTGTGTGTGTGTGTGTGTGTGTGTTTGGGAGAAGGGGGATTACTCAGTGGAAACTATAATGCCGTAAAGGCATTTGAAAATTAACGAAGGTAAAAAAAGAATGGATGAAGAGATCAAGGAGTCAGAAAAACAATAAAATACGTTAAGGAAAAGGAAAAATTGTGAAGATAAAAGCAAAAATCAATAAAAATTTTAATCTATTTTTGCTGTATATTCTATAAAGATATGAGTGATAGGTTCAAGTATCTTATTGAAATCAGTTTTGTTTTTAGTAACTTTTTTTTGTCTTCTAATAGTTCTGCTTCCTGCATGGGTTCTTCTGCATGACTAAGAGAACAAACTTCATTAGATCTTGAACAAGAATTAAAGGGAACAAGTGAAATGAAGCATATTAAGGAAGAGAAAGGGGATAAAACTCTAAAAATAAGAATCACACACATGTTTTTTTGATACCTTGTTGATTGTCAAGTTGTATAGTCTTGGAGGTAAATTTTGCTCTGTTGCAGGGTATTAATCCAGAAGTTGGTACAAATAGAAAACATAAATGTGTTTGTGATAATGAGAGAAGCTGATGAATAGCCTTAGAGCTACAGGGGAGAACAACAATGTCCTGTGATAGCATGTGATTCAGGATCACAGTTGCTCTTGGGTGTTTAGACTATTAAGTCCCAAGAACAGATTTTCACCAAGATGAGATGACTTTGCATTAAATGACATCAAGATTTCTACCTGATTTTAAATAGGTGAGATAAGTTTTGACAAAGTGAAGAACCTCTTCAGAAAATATAAGCTTTGTTATTCAGTTCTCCTCCTAATTATCTGTAGGCTGCTTGCATCATCATTTGAGGCCAGATACTTGGGGTTCTATCAGCTTTCTCAGAACTCGTACCCTAAAACCTAGTGTACGGTCACAGAAGGGATTGAATCCTGATTCAAGGAAAAGAAGTTAAGAATATGCATAAAACCTAATTCCACAGTGTGTTCTCTCTCTCTCTCCCCCAGCTCCCCCTTATAGCTACAGAAAAAAAACTGGAGAGCTTCTGATGAAACTTGACCTTTAGCAGCTCCACATTAGGCAAGCTCAGTTGCAGTTGCTCCAATTCATGGTACTAGTAGGCCAGCAAGGGAACGTGACTGGCTTTGGAGTATGTGAAAATTTCTCTGCCACCCAGGGTGTTTAGGAGGAAATATCTGATGCTGGTCAAAGTTAATCATTGGTCAAAGAAATCAATCAATTTCCTCTACTCTCAGAAAAACTCTATAGGGGAAATAAGTTCCCTTCAAAGTCTAATGTTTCCTTTTAGGGTTTATTACCCACAAAGCAGCCTAGAGCTAAAGAAGCAACTTGCTAATCAGAAGATAAATTATTAGCTTAAGAGAAATTGAAGTGCAGAACTGAACAGGGAAATATCATAATCTAAGTAAAAACCCACTGGAAGGGATCCAAATCTAGTAAAGAGAAATATATTAGGGACATGAAGAAACCTTAGACAACTCATTTTTGAAAATGTTCGGTGAGTCTCATTAGAAAACATTTTCAACAAACTACGCTTAAAAAAGGATAGCAGAGAGTCATTACTTGAACTCACTTGGCAAACTAAAGAACTCTGGAAAACGTAGTTCTTTAATTCTGAAACAACTGAAAATACAGAACTCGATCCAAAGACATATTGGTCAATCTATTCCAGAATTGATGTTTCAGGAAGGTGTCCTGAATATCACTGGTGTGAATCACAATAAGATACTTAAAACGCAGCAGTTCATTGGGATTTGTTTTATACAAATAACACTGAAGATGAGTAAGACTTACCGTTTCAATCTGAAAAAATAAACCCTTGTCAGACAAAGCATGGCAACAGTATGTTTTTTAAAAATCCACCTTGAGTATGTAATTTTCCACCCAAAATATGACAGATGTCTTTCCTCAAATAACTGCACTAGGTAAGATAATAGTTGGAATGTGATTTCTCCTGGTGCAATACCACATATCAAAGGATTTCACCTTCGAAGGACATGAGGATGAATTGACTAACAGTCATTATGTTTCCAAGGTATACACAACACTGCTGAAGGCTTTATATGGATGCATAGAACCATTAAGATGAAGGTTTATGTTACTCACGGTTGGAGACATTTCTAGGTCACGCCCAAATTTCCATTGTCAAGTCTTAACCATGTTCCAGATGAAGCTGTAAGAAATAATATACACATTGAAAAAAAGGGAAATTCAGAGTTTTTAGTCAATTCCTCCCCCCCGCCCCTTCAAGTTTGGTTCCTTATCAGCTTGTGAAAAGCTGCTGGAAAATAACAGAGATTTTGCTGCCAGGTCTGAACTGCAGGGGTGGAATTGGCAGTAGTAAAACCAAAAAGATTGAGAAAATAAAAGATAATATAGATTGTCTCCTGTTGTGTCTGTTTTCAAATTACTGTGTTTAAATGAACTTCTCTTTTAGCAAACTGTCTTTAGTCTCTTTCTTCCTGGCCTCCAGTGACCTTTAACTGATTCTTTATCTCCTTTGTGCCTCAAAGCATCTGAAACTTTGATCTTTCTCTCAAAAGCTTCATGTGAATAAATATAACATAGACTTTTTGGATAAGCAGTTTGATCAGGATTTAGGGACTATATGGGCAACAAAATGTAATTCTAAATAATGCCATTATTTGAGGCATTTATTAAAATAAAAATAAAATTTTAAAAGATTATTAAAAGGTAAACAGTAAATGTAGTGCAGTTCATCTCTAGAAGACGGATGATGATGCTGGAATAAGACTGGTTTTTCACGTGGTCTGTAATATAAATTTCAGCTTGTTAGAGTCACTTTTGAGAGAGTAGTAGGATTCCTCTGAATACCTGTGTGATAAGGAGCAATGTGCCTTCAAAGGGAAAATGAGCACTTTCTAGGAAAGAGAAAATGCTCAACAATAGTAATACTTCTAAGTCATATAATGTGGAAACGCAAATATTGGACCATTTTTAAACAATAAAAAATGGTAATAGTATGTCATAGTATTTGGAAGGGAAAGTGCCCCCTGCTTGCACAGCCCTAATTCTTTTTCAGAACTATCTTTTGGTATTTTTATTTCCTTACTTGGAATTTTTATTACAGCTGCATTACATTGATGGAATCATTTTGGAAAATTTGACATAACAAAGGTATTGAGCAGTTGCATTAATAAATAGATACATCTCTATATCCATTTAGGTCATTTATGTTCTTTAAGAATTTTTAAATGTTCTTCGTACAGACTGTATTAGTTTCCTGTGGCTGCCATAAAAACATTACCACAAACTCTCTTGCCTCAAACAACAGATATTTATTCTCTCACAGCTCTGGGGTTCAGAAGCCCAAAATCAAAATATCTGCAGGGCTGTGCTAACTTTCGAGGCTCTAGGGGAGACTCTACTGAGTTCTTTCACTCTTTAGCTTCAGGAGGCTGTAGGAATTCCTTGATTTGTCACCCGGTGGCCACATCACTCCAATCCTTGCCTCCGTGGTCACATGGCCTCCTCCTCTTTGTGTCTGTTCTCCTCTGCGCGTCTCTTACAAGGACACTGTCATTGGATTTAGGGTCCACTGGTTAATTCAGGATCATAGCCTCATCTCAAGATCCTTAACAATTACATCTCAAAGACCCTTTATCCAAATAAGGTAACACTCATGTGTTCTAGATATTTGACATGAATGCCTTTTGATAGAGGGGTGGGGGAGGGGTGGAGAAGGAGGGGGGACATGCTGGAGTCTATTATAGAGGCCTTGCACATTTTTATTAGATGTTATTCCCAGTCACACTATATTTTTTCCTAAATGGTAACTGCTGGTGTAGAGGAATGGTCTTAGTTATTCATCCAGCAATTTGCTAACCTTTCATAGTAGCCTTTCTCAGATTTTTTGTAGTGAATCATATTATATCAAGTAAAGTATGTGTATTCTTCTTTTCTGTATTTATAATGCTTAATTATATTTATCTTATTGAATTAAGTAAGACTTCTAATATATTAAACAGAAATGGTAATAGTAGCTATCCTTGTTTTTTTCTTGATGTAATTCTCAAGCCAATAATAAAAGTTAATATATAGTATTTATTACGTGTCCAAAACTGTTCTAAGAATGTAAGTTCTAAATATATATACACATATACATGTATGCATAATATACCTAATATATCTGTATCTATATATACAGATATACTCATTGAGGCCTCACAATAATCTGAGGTACCATTATGATATATATTTTATAGATAAGAAAACTAAGACTCATCACAATCTATTTTAGGTTAATCCTGACTTAATTTTGGCTTAATAGAGCAAATTTGCTCCAATATGGTTTCTTTCCCCCTCTCCTTTTTCTGATATTGTAATAATTATCATAAATACATAAGGTCTAAATTCAACAATACAGTGTTACAACTATTGTTTTCAACAACCTTGTGGTTTTTAAAGAAATGAAGAGAAAAGAATATAGATGTACACACAGTCTTTTGTATTTGCCCACATATTTACTATTACTATTTCTGATGCTCTTCATTTCTTTCTGTAGATTCACCTTACTATCAGGTGTCATTTCCTTTCACCCCAAAGGACTTCCTTCAGTGATTCTTATAGGGCAGATCTGCTATCAATGAATATGAATTCTCTCAGTTTTTGATTGGGAAGGTCTTTACTTTCAAAGGATAGTTTTGCTGGATTTAAAATTTCGGGTTAACTCTTTTTGCTTTTAGCACTTTAAAAATGTCATCCCACTGCCTCCTGTTACCCAGTTTTTCAGAAGAGAAGTCAGTGAAACTTCTTATTTTTGTTTCCTGCATGTGATGAATCAGATTTCTTTGTTGCTTTCAAGCTCTGTTTGTCTTCGGCTTTCAGGGGTTTAATTATGATGTATCTAGGTGTGGATCTCTTTGTGTTTATCATACTTAAGGTGTGTTGAGCTCCCGAGATCCGCAGACTAATATTTTTCATCAATTTTAGGACATTATTTCTTTAATTTTTCCACTGTTTGTCTCCTCCCTCCTGTTTTGAGACTACCATTGCACATCAATTAATATGCTTGGCATTTTCCACAGGTCTCCGGATGCCAATATATTTTTTAGAGTTTTTGTTTGGTTTTGTAAACTTTGGAACCTGCTTCCCCTGTAGTGTTTTTCTCCTGATGTCTTGACTCAGTTGCTTTATTCTTATTTTTAATTTTAGACTGCCTTCCTAGTGGTTTGTCCTGTGGCTGCATAGCTTAGTGGTCAACCAGTGAGTTGGGCAAAAGTTGTACTCAAACGTCTTGAGTTAGTAAGGTTTCCCACTGCTGTTCTGAGTCAGGGATGGGAAGTGTGTTCAAAATCGAGCTATTTCTCAGTCTTTTTTGGCTATTATTTTCTGCCAGGCTCTCTTGGGCCTGTTTGGTCATGTAGTTTCTTAGACAGGCAGGGATATGTGGAGAGTTCATTTAGCTCATCTATGGCTCTCTCATCTCCAAGACCTCTCTGTTAAATTCCTGGTTGTATTGCTACTCATCCTAAAAGAGACAACAACCTCAGACTAACAAGTTGTAGGTTCCCTCCATTCATTTCCTGGTTGTCACATTTAGCTGACAATGATACCAGTTTTTCCCTTCTATCCCAAATTAAATCCACCCTTTTTAGAAGCAAAGCTGCTGGATTTTACATCCAGAAACAGGCTGGTAGAATCATGGTTCTCACCAGCTGAGCTATGGGTTGGGGGAAGGATGGGACAGCTCTATACAAGAAAACCACAGACTCCCAGTATTCTTACTCAAAGATCTAGTTGTTTTTAAAAAATAAACATTAAAATTTTTTTGTCCACTTTTGGTCAATCTCCAGAGCTCTGAAATGGTTGTTTTTAACAACTTTATCAATTTTATATTTATTTTTAGGGAAACACTTTCCTAACTTTTTCACACATCAGAGATGGTAATCACAGTCAACAGTGTAATTTTAAATTACTTCTGGCGCTCAGTTCTACAAATTAGCATATACATATATAGAGAAAAATATAGATGTATAATATATCTATATATATATATCATAGATAGATCTACATATGTGATTTTGTATCACTGTTTATTACAGATGAAAACAGAGCTCAAATGTAGGCTGCACATTATATCTAAGTTGAGTAACTGGTGGAGCCAAATATAAAGTAAGGTTTTCTGAATCCAAATGCTATGCTTTTTACATTATATCATGATACCTTTAAATCAGAATCCCAATTAAAGACACACTCGAAACCAAGGAATTAGTGTGATTCAGTTGAGTAAATGGAGATACCCAACCAGTAGAAAAAAAAAATCTTACTTTTTTTATTGTCAACCTTATTGCTATGACCCAAGGTCAAATGTATAGCCCTGTGTAGGAAAAGGTTAGTAATCTCTCCTTTTCATTGTCTTTTACTTACATGTCCATAACCAATTCACTTCATCTGTCTTTTCTCTCTACTTCCCTTTTAACCTCCAAAAAGTTAGAGCCATAAGTAAATTCAAAACTAGGTCTTCATAGTGTACAGCATACCCAAAACTAATATAATATTGTAAATCAACTATACGTCAATAAAAATAGACTAATAAAAAGATATTTGATTATCTAAAAACAAACAAACAAAACTTACTAGGTCTTCCTGAGTAAAAGTTCAGTACTAATTAAGCAGAAAGGAATAATAGAATTTGAAGTCACTTGCATCAGTGGCTTCACTGGTAATTACTAAACATGAATATAAACTTGTCAATACAGTTCAAAGTTCAACAAAAATTTTGGACATATGGATGGATGGAAGGATGGTCAGTTAAAGGAACAGATAGATAGATGATAGATAGATAGATGAATAGATAGATAGATAGATAGAGCCATACTATGGGTCAGCCACTGGGCTACATATGATCAGAAGTTTTGAGAGTAAAACTGAGTCTCTGCTTTGATGAAATTTATCTCCTGGAATTACTGGAAACATGGGACAGCTGACTTGTCAATTTTCTTATATTATCTAACATCATTTGTGTTGTAAATATAGTCTTTTGGCTAATCTTTCAGCCATCTTCATTTTTAGAGAGACATAAAAAAAAAATAATGTTTAGAAATCATCCCAAGTTCTGTAAAGGACCGAAAAACCAGAGACCACAGAATTTAGTCTTGCTATTCTGTATCCTTCTTCTTTATTTAATAAAAGATCTTGATATCTCAAGGTTGTAAATAAATATGAAATAATTACATAAAATTTTACTCTCAATACTATACATGACATCTGCACAATTATGTTACTTGAACATATAATCATTCAACAGGAAGGAGAGATGGAAAGTTTAAATAAATATGAACATCTTAGTTCAGGGTATGAATACAGTCAATAAAATGCTGAACTAAATGTTATGTTTATTTTTGTACTCTTTGCAAAGCACTCCCTTATTATAGTGAGTTGTCACTCTTTCAGAATTTTTCTCAAGTCCCTATTGCCATAACAATTAAGAAATTGGGAAATAATGTGCCTTTAGACTTGCCAGTAATGTTGCATAGGGAATGCATTATTCACCATTGTATACAGGATGAAAAGCATCAAGAACAAGGGTGTCAGATAGGCTTATGGATTAAGAGAGAAGAAAGAGATGATTTGGCCAAAGTTCAGCCCCTGAGCTCAGTCTTGGGTTTGAAGCACCACAGAGCAGCCTTGACATCTTGCTTCTACACATCCAGCACTGCACTGATTTACATTGACTCTGAACACCTGTTCCTGATGATTAAAAGTGGATTGTAGCTTTCCAGACATCTTCTGTCTAACTTGGCATCAGATAGGCAAGCTACATTGTCAGTTCTGATGTCAGTTTAGTGGCGGGCTGAGTCACTGATTAATATGCTTGCCCCAAAGTTCACATCTTTTAGTGTTATTTTTATGTCTCATTCGACAACAAGAGGTATTTTCAATTGCAATTGTTGTAAATTGTGACCAAGGTGCAAATGATGATACCTTGTGGGATTCCAAATTGTGTGAGGCCCTTATAACATATTGTGCTGATATAGAGCATGTTTCACCCTGGATAAACACACTGCACTACATAGTTGTTAGCTGCTTTTCTTACCACCAATAAACCATTTTTAGGCTTTAAATTTTCTTCAAGCACTGCCCACAGTAAATCTTGTACTTCTAAAAAAAAGTATGATTCTGCTCTGCCTACTCCACATCGTTGACGTCTAACAATCTATGCAGGCCAACACTGTGTGTTGGTGCACGTGTAGTGCAAAGTAAAGAAACCTATGTCCCTTTATTAACTTCCATGGACGTTACTATGAGTTTGAAATTTCCATCAATTTTCAGATTGTTTAAAATATAGGACAGTTGATATAAAATTTTCTTAAATATTGAAATCGTTTGGTCTGGGAGTTCTTTGCACCTAGTCTTTTTTTTTTTTTTTTTTTAATTCTTATTTATTTATTTATTTATTTATTTTTGGCCATGTTTGGTGTTTGTTGCTGCACACGGGCTTTCTCTAGTTGCGGCGAGGGGCGGATACTCTTCGTTGCGGTGCGCAGGGTTCTCATTGCAGTGGCTTCTCTTGTGGAGCACGGGCTCTAGGCGTGCAGCCTCAGTAGTTGTGGCACACGGGTTTAGTTGCTCTGTGGCATGTGCAATCTTCCCGGACCAGGGCTCGAACCCGTGTCCCCTGCATTGGCAGGCGGATTCTTAACCACTGCGCCACCAGGGAAGCCCTGCACCTAATCTATTAGTTGGTAAATATAATCTTTAGCATGAGTTGTGTCTCTCTTTTGCATTAGAAATATTAAAATTTTAAAAATTTATCAATGAAAATTTCATAATTATCAGAATGATATCAAAATTACTTGGGTACATTTACACAAGTGTGTGTTTATATGTATGATTATAATATAATGTAATGCACAGATAATTTATTAGATAATATATATTTGGTAGATATAGGAATTTGGGCTTTTCCATCTTGACCAAATACAAAAGCAGTAAATTATATGCACTATGAGAACAGGATTAGATTTTTATTATTATTTTTTTACCTTGCTAATACCTAGCACAGTTCCTGCACAAAAGCAGACTCCCACAAAATATTGGTGTAAATAATAATAAACACATGTGTATATACTTATTCACTATTGATAAAAATGTAAAATATATTTTACCATTAGTTTAGACATTTGAAGACACGTATTTTGTCATTCTAATTTAGAAAATAACATTCTAATGCTAACAAAACATGTTTTCAAAATTATCTTAGGTCACGGCATCAAAAAGCACACTTGATGAAGTTACTGAAGTTACTCATAAGTTACTATCTCGTACTTAATCCTACTTTGAAGTCATCTTTTGGTACATACCACATTATTTCATCTTTATTCATGGATGGGTGAAAATGTGATAGAATCAGTGAGCTAGAAATAGAAATAAATTCTTCTTGATATATATCCTGATATAAAGGATTTTTGACCAGATTTTTAAAAACCAAGCTTGCAGATATCCTTCAGCTACAGACAGGATTGCAAAAGCTCCCAGGAACATGAAGTTAATTCCTATGATGCCAATTCTCAATAAGAGGGCACAGTATGAGATGTTATTGCTCTTTTCTCATTCATTCATTCATCCATTGAATCCATTTATTCATTCGTTCTCTAGACATTAGTTGTTTAATAATTTATTTAACAAATATTTATTGGGCACCTACTATCATAGGCACTAAAGATTCAAAAGTGAATCAGATAGAGTCTTTGCCCTCAAGGAGTTTATAGTTAGGAGAAATGTATTTACAAACATGCAATTATAATGCAAATGCAACAATAGTGATATGCAACAATATATTTGCCAACCCAATAAGGAAATCAAACCAGCTCCGGGGTAAAGCGTAAGAAATGATTGGAGGTGGTAGGGTAGCCTTCCTTGGGATTACTCAACTCTATTTAAGGGCACATACCCTTTCAAAGAGGTGGCTTCAACAGAGGATAAAACAACCCTGTGAACTCGAAGAGATCGCTTATCTTTTCCAAACTCCAGTTCCCACATCAGTCAGCTGCCAAAGTCGAATGTGATTCTGAATTTGCTTCTATTACAACATCCTATCACTCTAGAACAGCAGGCAAGCAGGAAAAACTCATCATCAACCCACGCCGGACAGCCTTCAAGTTGTCACTTACAGTTTTACAGCCACAGGTGGTTGCAGTAGGCGCCTCCCAAGGCTGGAGTACCCAAGGTATTTAGGAAATTTTGAAGAGGTAGTACACTGTATACACACTTGTGAAGTAATTATAACAACAAGTGCAGCCAAATTCAAATGAAGGAGGCGGGAAATAATCAAAATGTGCACAGAGGGAAACCTTACACAGAGGGAAAAGGTTAGCCTGACAGCAAGGGTGCCTCTCATGGTGCAGTGAAAAGAGTTGTGCCAACCATCTACAGGTGTGCTCTGTGGGAGCCGCTGGGGAGGAATCCAGAAGGGGGTGTGATGAGGGTTATGAATCAATGCGAGACTCATCCTAGAGCGCACTTATCCATCTGTTAGGCTGTGGCATGTCCTATTCATTAGGGCTTTCTCGGAACACAAGCTTTTTTGCTCTCTCCAAGAGCCACTGTGGGAGAACCAGCAATGAAAAGAAAATCAAGAGATGGGGAAGTTAACATGGGATATGATGCTTGAATTGGAATCTCAGTTCTTCTCTCTTATTCACATTAATTCAATATTTGTGTAAGATATTAAATGTATGTGTGTGTATTAGCTGTCTATCATCTATCTATCTATCTATCTACCTATCTATCTAAAACATTATAGAAGATCAGAAAACTCAAGATCAGGTTAGTTTTTCCTTAAGTTCCTTTTTACCAATGGTGCTTTGTAAGAGGTTCATTCTGTACTTTACTGAAATAATTTTATTTGGCTCCAAATCAACTTGCAAAATAACCACATTTAATAACTTTAAAACTAAGCTAATTTTGAATGCTCGTGAATCAGGGTGATGTCACATAGCTCATTTCAATAAAGCAACTGAGAGCGAACTAAGGTGCAGCAAGTCACAGAACTATGTGTTTTAGTTCATCAATGCTTGCACTTTCTGGAATGCTAAGGATAGCTACCAGAAACACCTTTTCATTTTGAAAATTAGAATGGACATCTTTTAATTAGGGTTGGAGAGAGAGCAGAGTGCTGCTGGCTGGGCTGTCATGGCAGCAGCTCTTATCTATTATCCATAAGCACCATGTAGGTGATGGTGACTGCAACCCACTTTTTAAAAAGTAACGGGAAAGACACATTAAAGGAACAAATTTAGGGCTTCCCTGGTGGCGCAGTGGTTAAGAGTCCGCCTGCCGATGCAGGGGACACGGGTTCGTGCCCCAGTCCGGGAAGATCCCACATGCCGCAGAGCGGCTGGGTCCGTGAGCCATGGCCGCTGAGCCTGCGCGTCTGGAGCCTGTGCTCCGCAACAGGAGAGGCCCACGTACCACAAAAAAAAAGAACAAATTTAATGTTATTTCTTCTCAAACAATGAAGTGCATAAAGTCACCTGGAAATTTTGTTAAAGTGAAAATTTTTGTCCCATCTCCAAATATTCTAAATTATTAATTCTAAAGTGGCAATCATGAAATGGCTTAATAATCAAAATGAATCAAAGTTCCTAGTCACACTTGGAGAATCAGCCCACATCCTTCCAGCATTAGAACATGGCTCTCTCATTTTCCAGCTCATAGGATTTTTCTTTTTACTAAACGTAAGGACACTGAGTAATGTCATTCATTACCAAGAATTCAATCAGTATCAATTTAGTGATACCATTCAGTTCTACCAAGCGCTTATCCTCTGCTCTCTATATTAAGACACTTCCTTCTCTCAGTGACGTGAAATAGGTGTGCTTTGTGCCATGCACACCATTCAGGAGTAGATCTGTCCATCACTGTGCTGTGCGTGCCTATGTCTAGCTTCTATGCCAAGATACTCAAATCTTTCTCTTTCTTTCATGTAAATTATATCTATTAACATGCTAAACATTTAAGATGATTTACTTGTAAAAGTTAGTTGTCATTTCTAAGTACAACAGGGTAAAGAATAAGATCTTGTAGAATTAGAAAATAAATTGGTAATAGGTACAGATTTATGAGCCCAAATGTGTTTCAAGTGTTTCCCCAATCAAGAGCAAGCTATCATTTCACCAATCAGTGTCCTAAATATACACATACCATATAGCTTTAGTCAAAGAAAGGGCTACAAAGGACGTGAAAAATTACCCTACTTTACAGTAGTTTGTAATTTTGTTAGGGAAAGTTTTTTTAAAAAACTTTTAATGTGATGAATTCTAGTCTTTCTTATGGGATGCAAGCAATAATGAAGTAGGAATTCAGAAAGACTATTCACTTTATCATATCGTTTCTCAGTTTTATAAACTTGCCACATTCTTTTCTGTTTAACAAATATTTATTGACTATTTTACACAATCAAGAAACCAAGAGTAGTTTGAGTCTCAAAATATTCAGTATTACTTGGTATATTTTACAGCTTCTAAGTTTGACTATTCATTACTTACTCACTGATTTGGCAAATCTTTTTCAGGGCCCACTATCTACCACTTCTTTTCATTGCCACCATAATGTAACTGGAGATCTAAATACAGTTATTTATTTATATTCATATATACCTGCAACCATAGTGCATTAGCCTGCCATTTCTGCAATAATGCTGAGGAAACAAACTTCCCACAAACAAATCTTCTCTCTTTTTTCTCATGTGTCTGCAGTTGAGCTAGGAGAGTTCTACTCTGGGCTATGTTCAAATGTGCTCTAGTATCTCATCCTTCAACCAATGGCTTCTCAGAACGTACTTTTCTCCTAGCAGAGAAGCAGCACAGGAAGCCCAACTAAAACATGGAAGCACATGTAAAACCTCTGTGTCATGCCCTCTCTCATTCCACTGGGAAAGATAAGTCACATGGTTAAGCCCCACACCAATGGTGTGGGAAAGGGTACTTGGCTCATTCTATGGGGTGGCCCATTATTGCAGAGGAGTGAGAGTTGGAAATAATCCACAATCTATTTTTGCAGACAGCTGCCTGCAAGCCAGGAAGAGAGTCCTCACCAGAAATCAAATAAGTCAGCACCTTGATTTGAACTTTCTCTCCTCCAGAACTGTGAGAAAATAAATGTTTGCTGTTTACACCACCCAATCTGTGGTATTTTGTATGGCTGCCCAATGTGACTAATGCAAGATCTGATTTTCATTACCCTCATCGCATCCTTTGCAAGCTTCCCCAGAATGACCACATGGTTAGACCTTTTGTGTAACTCACTTCTATCTAAAATTTTAGTGTCATTGATAAGCTTTGCTCACCACTTTTAGAAAAGACCACATTTTTCATGTATATAAGATGCTTATATGCCTATAAGTTAAACATGGATATGAGTATAATTGTATACTATCATTGTATGCTTCTATATGGTCACATGAACCCACTGTTGTCTAGACTTGATTAACTTCTAAAGCTTAGCAGTAAAAGGAACTATTGCTCTTATTAGATCCTAGACAACTTGCATGATTATCTCTTTTTATCTTCACAACAAACTTGCAGGTAGGTTTTATTATATTATAGCCTTGAAACCTGAGGATCATACCTTCGCCAGATTGTACTTCCTCCTGGAGCCAGGGTCTCAATGCAGACTTTCAGGGCCTTTTTTAAGCCCCTAGATTACTCAGCCTTCCAAAGTTAAGAGTAATGATTATCTCGGTCCCAGTGCTCATTTTCTAGCATGTGGGCTGTACAAACACATGTTCTTATTTGTTTTGGGATAATAGAGATTATGACTGACAAAGTGTTGATTGGCCAGCAATTGTTTGTGAAGATCTAATTGCAGATCCAAAACAGTGGAATTTTGTATCTCTCAGTTGTATTTTTGCAAGTTCCCAGTTTTCCTATAGCTGTACTAATATAGATTTGTAATTATTTAATTGCTAAAAATAAAAAATATCAATGGATCTCATGTGTTGTAAGAATATATTTTAGAATATCTGAATATTGAATTCCTTTTTGCTGTTTGACAATGACCTTAAACTTGACTGATATCTGGCTTCAAGCATTATATGGGTCTGTTAAAACTGACATTTAAAGAACAGATTTATTGTTTGCTGATGAGACATTTCCTTTTATGTGAGTGCAGTACCTAGTTGTTCATTTTTGACTTTTTGTCTAAGGTCAAATGTAGGATCAATTTAAAATTTTATAAGTCCCTGTCTAAAACTCTGTCCTACCATAACCATAATGATCTACAAGGCTGCTTCCATCTCTCATTTCAATATGTGAAAGTTCCATTAGAATTTTAGGTGACAAATTGCTTGCAGCATGAAGCTGCAAAAAAAAAAAAATTAGAGAACTCCATAGCAGTGCTGTTAGGGCATTCTCACTACCTATCAAATGGCAGAGTTTGAATCAATTGGATTATATAAAATGCATTTTTCACCTCCAGCTCATGTTTCTCCTTTCCATAAAAAATAAGGAAATTGAATGCAATGTGGATATGAAACAGGCTAGAAATAAAAAAAAGTACTGAAGAATTGAAGACCTTGTCTTATGATCTAACATGTTAGAAATTTCTTTGTGCCATAGGTTCTGCTACTGTTAAAAACATGAGAAATGCCTCCCTTTTAGAAATGGGATAAAAGTTTAGGGGAAAAAAATGTGAGTCATATTTCCCCAGTACACAAACTAGGTTCTTTTAAAAGTAATATACTTTTCACAGCAACATTAACTATTTGTAAATGAAAGAGTTTCCCTTTTTCTATTACTTTTAATGACTTATTTCCTAAAGATTAAATACCTGGCTTTTTACTATTTTTGTTCTTCCTACACACCCACCCCAGCCCATTGTTGCTTTTATGCACTTCAAGACTTTGGCTCTAACATACTGATGGATTATCCTTACAACTCCAGCTGTAACTTCCCTCTTTATTATTGGTCTCATGTCTCTAATTATCTGCTGTTCCCAGTATATTGGATTCCCTATGTTACCTTAAATTCAACATGTCTAACAACAATATCATTATGTTGTATAAGATTAGTACTTCCTCTAAGAGACCCAATGCTGGTCTGTTGTACTAGTATGCTTCCAGTCTCTCAGTAATAGCTGGGAGTCATGTTTGACTCTTACATTTTATTTGTTCCCTACTTTAATTACTTGCTTTATTGATTTTTTTTTCATTTAAAGATCCTCTCTCTCTCTCTCTCTTTCATTTCCAATACTACTCTCTTTTAATAGACTTTCAACATCTCTTATACATTTCTTACAATTTTTCCTTTATACCTCAGTATTACCCACTCCAACCCATCCCACATACACATCTTGTACTTCTCTTGCTGCAAAATATATTGTTCCCCTTGCTCTCTTTAATCCAAAGTAATTAATGTTTCTCCACTTCCTAGATAATAAAGCTTACATTAATTACCTGGCCTACAAGTCTCCTAAAAAACACATTTCCTACTTTTCTTTCCAACCTTGTCTCTCACTACTTCCCTACACAATCCTTTTAGTTGATTCATTATTTCCTGGACACACCATATAGCAATAATCTCAATAGTGTGATTTCTACTTCTCGAAATTATTTTTCCTTATTTTTTGTAAAGTCCCAGCTCCTGCAACCCTCTATAATGACCTCTCTCAAACCCCACTGTGATTCCTTATTTTCAACTTCTAAACCACTTACCATCTGTCACAGGACTTCAGCACATAGAAAATCAATAACAATACACCTGATTTTCTGTCTCTCCATGTGTATTGTAATATTCTGGAAGAAAAGCCTCATTTTTTTTTCCTATTACCTAACATGATATACTGTGTTCTAAATATATTTGTTTAATAAATATTTCCTTGGTTTTGTTGAAGATGATTATAAGGATGCTATTTACTATGTAAGTACATGTCTGTCACTAGAAACACTTTCCTGGTAAATAGTCTTGAGTCCCTCCCATGTTCATGTCCATCACTCTCTCATATTTGACCTGAACCTCAGTTGAACCTTGCATAAGTTAAGATTTGGATAATCACAGGAAAGAAGGAAGACCATTCTTAAGAAATAAACCAGCATATACAAAGGTATGGGGGCATGGACACTGGTTGGTGAGTGGAAGATGAGCATGCTGTGAGTGGAGAATATTGTGCATGGAGGAGTATGGCCCACTGAAGGAAATTTTAAAAGGCAAACTTTACAAAGAAAAATACAGCTCCCAATAGGAAAGTCTGAGAGGCAAGGGAGGAAAAGATGAGCAAAGAAATTGTTAACAATGTGCATCAATATTTTAACAATGTTTATCAGAGAAAATAATGAAAACTATCTTGAAATGAGGGTGAAAATAAAAGATTAAATAAAGATTCTGGACAACAGTCATATATGAGATGGGAGTAACCAGATTTAAAGCATTCTATAGTCCTGATATTATTTGAAGGGGAAGAGAACAATATTGGATATCACTAGCTATATAACGCTTATGATTTAAGAGGATAAACTAAAAGAGCAGAGTCGGAGTACATGACTTCCAAAATACAGGGAGAAAATAAAACATAAGAGGAAAAGAAGGGACAAAATGTTTGGAAGACACTGGAGACCTTCAACATGGTGGAGGAGTAAGCTGTGGAAATCACCTTCCTCCCCACAAATACATCAGAAATACATCTGCACGTGGAACAACTCCTACAGAACACCTACTGAACGCTGGCAGAAGACCTCAGACTTCCCAAAAGGCAAGAAACTCTCCACGTACCTGGGTAGGGCAAAAAAGAAAAGACAAAACAGAGAAAAAGAATAGGGATGGGACCTGCACTAGTGGGAGGGAGCAGTGAAGGAGGAAAGGTTTCCACACACTAGAAGCCCCTTTGCGGGCGGAGACGGTGGGAGGTGGGCAGAAGCTTCGGAGCCACGGAGGAGAGCACAGCCACAGGGGTGCAGAGGGCAAAGCGGAGAGATTCCCGCGCAGAGGATCGGTGCCGAACGGCACTCACCAGCCCGAGCGGCTTGGCTGATCACCCGCCAGGGCGGGCAGGGCTAGGAGCTGAGGCTTGGGCTTCAGAGGTCGGATCCCAGGGACAGGACTGGGGTTGGCTGTGTGAACACAGCCTGAAGGGGGTTAGTGCACCACGGCTAGCTGGGAGGGAGTCCGGGAAAAAGTCTGGACCTACTGGAGAGGCAAGAGACCATTGTTTTGGGCTGCACGAGGAGAGTGGCTTCCTGTTCCATGTGCCCACAGACTACAGAGTACCGCCTAAGTGAGCTCCACAGACGAGCTGCAGGTGAGAGCTGTGGATATCAGCTCGGACCCCAGAGGTAGGCACGAACAGTGCAACACTGCCACTGCGGCCACCAAGAATTCTGTGTGCAAGTGCAGGTAACTACCCACACCACCCCGGGAGCTTGTGTAGCACACCACTGCCAAGGTCCTGTGATTCAGGGACAGCTTCCCTGAGAGAACACATGGTGCACCACCAGTTTTTGCAATGTCACCTTTGCCTCTGCTGCTGCAGGCATGCCCCACATTATAATTATGACTGCCATACCCCTCCCTCTCCCCAGCCTGAGTGAGCAAGAGAGTTCTAATTAGCCACTGCTTTAACCCACGCCTGTCTGGGCTGGGAAGAGAGGCCTGAGAGTGGCCTACATGCAGAGGCGGAGCCAAAACCAAAGATGAACCCCAGGAGCTTGCGAACAAAGAAGAGAAAGGGAAATTTCTCCGTGCAGCCTCAGGAGCAGCGGATTAAATCCCCACAATCGACTTGATAAATGTTGCATCTGTGGAATACCTGAACAGACAACGGATGTTCCCAAAACTGAGGCAGTGGACTTTAGGAGCAACTGTAGACTTGGGGTTTGCTTTCTGTGTCTGATTTGTTTTTTGATTTTATGTTTATCTTACTTTAGTTTTTAGTGCTTGTTATCATTGGTGGATTTGTTTATTGGTTAGGTTGCTCTCTTCCTTTTTTTTTCTTTTTTCTTTTTGTGAGAGTGTGTGTGTGTTTGTTTCTTTGTGTGATTTTGTCTGTTTAGGTTTGCTTTTACCATTTATCCTAGAGTTCTGTTTGTTTGTTTGTCTGGGTTTTTAAAAAAATTTGTTTGTATGTTTGTTATTTTTATGAGTGTGTGTGTGTATGTTTCTTTGTGTGATTTTGTCTGTTTAGTTTTGCTTTTACCATTTGTTTTGGGGTGCTATATTTTCATTTTTTAAATTTTTTTCTTCCTTTTCTTCTGAGCCATCTTGGTGCTCCGGCTGGGTGTCAGGACTGAGCCTCTGAGGTGCGAGAGCTGAGTCCAGGACACTGGAACACCAGAGACCTCCCAGCACCATAAAATATTAATTGGTAAGAGCGCTCCCAGAGATCTCCGTCTCAACACAAAGATCCAGTTCCACTCAATGGCCAGCAAGCTCCAGTGCTGGATGCCCCATACCAAACAACTAGCAAGACAGGAACACAACACCATCCATTAGCAGAGAGGCTGCCTAAAGTCATACTAAGTTCACAGACACCCCAAAAGATACCACCGGACACAGCTGTGCCCCCCAGAAGGACGAGATCCAGGCCCAGCCAACAGAACACAGGCACCAGTGCCCCCGACCAGGAAGCCTACAGAGCCACTGAACCAAACCCACCCACTGGGGGCAGACAACAGAAATAAGAGAAACTGCGAACCTACAGCCTGCAAAAAGGAGACTCCAAACACAGTAAGTTAAACAAAATGGTAAGACAGAGAAATATGCAGCAGATGAAGGAGCAAGGTAAGAACCAACCAAACCAAACAAATGAAGAGGAAATAGGCAGTCTACCTGAAAAAGAATTCAGAGTAATTATAGTAAAGATGATCCAAAATCTCAGAAATAGAATGGAGAAAATTAAAAAAACATTTAACAAGGACCTAGAAGAACTAAACAGCAAACAAACAATGATGAACAACTCAATAAATGACATTAAAAATTCTCTACAAAGAATCAATAACAGAATAACTGAGGCAGAAGAACGGGTAAGTCACCTGGAAGATACAATAGTGGAAACAACTACCATAGAGCAGAAAAAAGAAAGAAAAGAATTGAGAGTCTCAGACACCTCTGGGACAACATTAAACACACCAACATTAGAATTATAGGGGTCTCAGAAGAAGAAGACAAAAAAAAAAAAAAAGGGACTGAGAAAATATTTGAAGAGATTATAGTCAAAAACTCCCCTAATATGGGAAAGGAAAATAGTCAATAAAGACCAGGAAGCACAGAGAGTCCCATACAGGATAAATCCAAGGAGAAACATGCCAAGACACATATTATTCAAACTATCAAAAATTAAACACAAAGAAAATATATTAAAAGCAGCAAGGGAAAGGCAACAAATAACATACAAGGGATCCCCATAAGGTTAACAGCTGATCTTTCAGCAGAAACTCTGCAAGCCAGGAGGGAGTAGCAGGACATATTTAAAGTGATGAAACAGGAAAACCTACAACCAAGACTGCTCTACCCAGCAAGGAACTCATTCAGATTCAACAGAGAAATTAAAAGTTTTACAGACAAGAAAAACTTAAGAGAATTCAGCACTGCCAAACCAGCTTTACAACAAATGCTAAAGGGACTTCTCTAGGCGGGAAACACAAGAGAAGGGAAAGACCTGCAAAAACAAACCCAAAGTAATTAAGAAAATGGTAATAGGAACATACATATTGATAACTACCTTAAATGTAAATGGATTAAATGTTCCAACCAAAAGACGCAGGCTGGCTGAATGGATACAAAAACAAGACCCATATATATGCTGTCTACAAGAGACCCACTTCAGACCTAGGGAAACATACAGACTGAAAGTGAGGGGATGGAAAAAGATATTCCATGCAAATGGAAATCAAAAGAAAGCTAGAGTAGCAATTCTCATATCAGACAAAATAGACTTTAAAATAAAGACTTTGTTACAAAAGACAAAGAAGGACACTACATAATGATCAAGGGATCAAAACAAGAAGAAGATATAACCATTGTAAATATTTATGCATCAAACATAGGACCACCTCAACACATCAGGCAAATGGTACCAGCCATAAAAGGGGAAATCGACAGTAACACAATCATAGTAGGGGACCTTAACACCCCACTTTCACCAGTGGACAGATCATCCAAAATGAAAATAAATAAGGAAACACAAGCGTTAAATGACACATTAGACCCGATGGACTTAATTGATATTTATAGGACATTCCATCCAAAAACAACAGAATAAACTTTCTTCTCAAGTGCACATGGAACATTCCCCAGGATACATTGTATCTTGGATCACAAATCAAGCCTCAGTATATTGAAGAAAATTGAAATCGTATCAAGCATCTTTTCCGACCACAATGTTATGAGACTAAATATCAATTACAGGAAAAAAAAACCTGTAAAATATACAAACACAGGGAGGCTAAACAATACGCTACTAAATAACCAAGAGATCACTGAAGAAATCAAAGAGGAAATCAAAAAATACCTAGAAACAAATGACAATGAAAACACGACAATCCAAAATCTATGGGATTCAGCAAAAGCAGTTCTAAGAGGTAAGTTTATAGGAATACAATCCTACCTCAAGAAACAAGAAAAATCTCAAATAAACAACCTAACCTTACACCTAAAGCAATCAGAGAAAGAAGAACAAAAAACCCCCAAAGTTAGCAGAAGGAAAGAAATCATAAAGATCAGATAAGAAATACATGAAAAAGAAATGAAGGAAACAATAGCAAAGATCAATAACACTAAAAGCTGGTTTTCTGAGAAGATAAACAAAATTGATAAACCATTACCCAGACACATCAAGAAAAAAAGGGAGAAGACTCAAATCACAGAATTAGTCATGAAAAAGGAGAAGTAACAACTGACACTGCAGAAATACGAAGGATCGTGAGAGACAACTACAAGCAACTCTATGCCAATAAAATGGACAACCTGGAAGAAATGGACAAATTCTTAGAAAAAAAGTACAACTGTCCAAAACTGAACCAGGAAGAAATAGAAAATATGAACAGACCAATCACATGCACTGAAATTGAAACTGGGATTAAAATTCTTCCAACAAAAAATCTTCCAACAAACAAGGAGCAGATGGCTTCAGGGTGAATTCTATCAAACATTTAGAGAAGAGATAACCCCTATCCTTCTCAAACTCTTCCAGAGAACTGCAGAGGAAGGAACACTACTAAACTCATTCTATGTGGCCACCATCACCCTGATACCAAAACCAGACAAAGATACTACAAAAAAAGAAAATTACAGACCAATATCACTCTGAAAATAGATGTAAAAATCCTCAGCAAAATACTAGCAAACAGAATCCAATAACACATTAAAAGGATCATATACCATGATCAAGTGTGGTTTATCCCAGGAATGCAAGGATTCTTCATTATAGGCAAATCAATCAATGTGATATACCATATTAAAAAACTGAAGGATAAAAACCATATGAGAATCTCAATAGAGTCAGGAAAATCTTTCGACAAAATTCAACACCCATTTATGATAAAAACTCTCCAGAAAGTGCATATACAGGGAACTTACCTCAACATAATAAAGGCCATATATGACAAGCCCACAGTCAACATCATTCTCAATGGTGAAAAACTGAAACCATTTCCTCTAAGATCAGGAACAAGACAAGCATGCCCACTCTTATCACTATTATTCAACACAGTTTTGGAAGTTTTAGCCATGGCAATCAGAGAAGAAAAAGAAATGAAAGGAATACAAATTGGAAAAGAAGAAGTAAAACTGTCACTGTTTGCAGATGACATGATACTATACATAGAGAATCCTAAAGATGCCACCAGAAAACTACTAAAACTAATAAATGAATTTGGTAAAGTTGCAGGATACAAAATTAATGCACAGAAATCTCTTGCATTCCTATACACTAATGATGAAAAATCCGAAGAGAAATTAAGGAAACACTCCCATTTACCATTGCAACAAAAATAATAAAATATCTAGGAATAAACCTAAGGAGACAAAAGACCTGTTTGCAGAAAACTATAAGACACTGATGAAAGAAATTAAAGATGATACAAACAGATGGAGAGATATACCATGTTCTTGGATTGGAAGAATCAATATTGTGAAAATGACTATATTACCCAAAGCATTCTCCAGATTCAATGCAATCCATATCAAATAACCAATGGCATTTTTTACAGAACTAGGACAAAAAAATCTTAAAATTTGTATGGAGACACAAAAGACCTTGAATAGCCAAAGCAGTCTTGAGGGAAGAAAACAGAGCTGGAGCAATCAGACTCCCTGATGTCAGACTATACTGCAAAGCTACAGTAATCAAGACAATATGGTACTGGCAGAAAAACAGAAATACAGATTAATGGAACAGGATAGAAAGCCCGGAGATAAACCCATGCACCTATGGTCACCTAATCTATGACAAAGGAGGCAAGGATATACAATGGAGAAAAGACAATCTCTTCAATAAGTGGTGCTGGGAAAACTGGACAGCTACATGTAAAAGAATGAAATTAGAACACTCCCTAACACCATACACAAAAAGAAACTCAAAATGGATAAGAGACCTAAATGTAAGACCAACACTATAAAACTCTTAGAGGAAAACATAGGAAGAACACTCTTTGACATAAATCACAGCAAGACCTTTTTTGATCCACCCCCTAGGGTAATGGAAATAAAAACAAAAATAAACAAATGGGACCTAATGAAACTTAAAAGCTTCTGCAAAGCAAAGGAAACTACAAAGAAGATGAAAAGACAATCCTCAGAATGGGAGAAAATATTTGCAAACGAATCAATGGACAAAGGATTAATCTCCAAAATATATAAACAGCTCATGCAGCTCAATATTAAAAAAACAAACAACCCAATCCAAAAATGGGCAGAAAACCTAAATAGACATTTCTCCAAAGAAGACATACAGATGGCCAAGAAGCACATGAAAAGCTGCTCAGCATCACCAATTATTAGAGAAATGCAAATCCAAACTACAATGAGGTATCACCTCACACCAGGTAGAATTGGCGTCATCAGAAAATCTACAAACAAGAAATGCTGGAGAGGGTGTGGAGAAAAGGGAACCTTCTTGCACTGCTGGTGGGAATGTAAATTGATACAGCCACTATGGAGAACAGTACGGAGGTTCCTTAAAAAACTAAAAATAGAATTTACCATATGACCCAGCAATCCCACTACTGGGCATATACCCAGAGAAAACAATAATTCAAAAAGACACATGCACCCCAATGTTCCTTGCAGCACTATTTACAATAGCCAGGTCATGGAAGCAACCTAAATGCCCATCAACAGACAAATGGGCAAAGATGTGTCATATATATACAACGGAATATTACTCAGCCATAAAAAGGAACGAAATTGGGTCAGTTGTAGAGATGTGGATGAATCTAGAGACTGTCATACAGAGTGAAGTAAGTCAGAAAGAGAAAAAAAATATCGTATATTAACACATATATGTGGAACCTAGAAAAATGGTATAGATGAACCGGTTTTCAGGGCAGAAATTGAGACACAGACGTAGAGAACAATTGTATGGACACCAAGGGGGTGAATCGGTGGGGGGGGGGCGGGTTTGATGAATTGGGAGATTGGGATTGACATGTATACACTAATATGTATAAAATGGATAACTAATAAGAACCTGCTGCATAAAAAAATAAATAAAATAATATTCAATAATTCCAATGAAAATAAAATAAAATAAAATCCAGAAAAAAAGCACAAAATTACAAAATTAGGATTGGTGATGAGAATGAACCATAGATAAAGAAGAGACTGTCTCAACTCTATGGAAATATATTTATTTTAAAGCCTGAGTAAAGTGCATGATTTTCTAGGAAAATATAAGATATCAGAAAAAGGGTAAGAATGATCATATTAAAATAATGAATGTCTTTTATTAAACATTCTAAGTTTATAGGTATATTTTAGATTTCTCTATATAATTCAGGTGATTTTCAAAGTTTTAGAAATTTAGAAAGTAACTAAGAAAATAAAGTACAAACTCAATAATGTTTGTTCAGTTTGTTAACTAGTACAGAATACAGTCATATCAAAATGCATTTTCAAGCCATGATTTAACTACTCTTGGCCAATTGTGTTGAGGCTACAGAAGCAATCAAGGTGACAAAGATTACCACTCACTGAAGGTTAAGATGACGGTTTTGCATTTTTTATCAGTAAAGTATTTTATAATTAAGATTTGTACATTTTTTAGACATAATGCTATTGCACACTTAGTAGACTACAGAATAGTGTAAACATAACTTTCATATGCACCGGGAAACCAGTGTGTGACTGTATTGTGGTGGTCTGAAACTGAACCTACAGTATCTCCAAGGTATGCCTGTATATGTTTATATGTGTGTCTTAGTCATTGTCCCTTGAAGTCACTGACTGTCTTATTTTATTCTGTTTTCTAGTGGCCTGCCACAAAGTTTGGCTCATTGTAAGGATTCAATTCATTCATTCATTCATTCAACAAACACATTTTGAGTCTTGATCTTGGTTAATAAAAGAACTGTTAGAGTGATCCTCAAGCCATATATTTCTGTGCAGCTGTCCAGCATCCAAAGCTTTGTGAACCATCCGTTCTCTGTTGCAGTTCTTCCTACCCCAAAGTGAGGGGTAGGAAGCCATTTGGGGAAGGATGTCCAACGGAATTCCAAGAAATTAGGAGAATAACACATCTAGAGTGAAGTGTTAGCCACGTTAAAGAAAGGGGTTAGTGACAGAGTTGAACAGAAGACTAGGGAGAGGAGCCAGTTCTAGCGCATTGACAAAATCTCCTCCAAGAAATGGCCAATACGTCTGGAGGTAACGGGACGGCTTCAGAAGGAATCTCCTGAAGACTGGAGATACTTGTTTGTTTAGCATAAGGTTTACCTTTTTGCATAATAACTAGTATCTCTTTTAAAAATAAACTCCCTTACCAATATGGCTCACTCAGTCCATTTGGATGAGGGATGTTCCTAAGAGTCTAACTGGCTTTCTCAGGAGTGGAGTCACCAAGGGAGTGACCAGTACAATGGCAATGTAATTCTCTCAGCCCTTTAGACACCATTTTCTGTAACACAAAGCTTGAGAACCATTTGAGGAAATGTATTCCCTAGATTGTGTACAGATTGAATAAGTTTCTCCAAGTCTGCAGCCTAGATTATGAAGAATATCACTGATGCTTCAAACTCCCTTATCCAATTGGTCCAATGTGCTTCTCAGTTGGGGACCCTTTAAAAGTAAGAGAGTTCTATGTGATTCGTTAGGAAAAGACAAAAAGCTACAAAAAAATGTTCTTTCCAAAGTTCTACTTTAAGCTGGAACTGTGCCCAATGACTCACTATTATTCTAAGTGAAGGGAGCACAGGGAAGCCATCAGTCTTCAGAGTGCAAAGCTACACAGGAGGCTGATGCCTACTTCTGAACACAGTGGCATTTCCAGTAAGATCTAGTCAATGCTCCCGTACTGTTCCTTTCATCATCTCTTATTCTTCAATTCCTGCCATCTTTGAGCTCATCAGAAAGTCCCTCATGCAAAAAAAATTCTTTTAACATATAGTACTTTTATTATTTTATTCAACTCACCCTAAAATAGTTCCTGAGATATGAAATTAATTTTTAAAAGAAGTAAAAAATAATGCAAATATAGAAATACATTATATCTGAAACAGTGACAGTTCTGGCATGAAAAAAGATCTCACTAAATGTTTATTGAATGAATGAATATTAATTTGTTGTGAAATTAGCCAAGCCCTTCATACAGCCTTTAAAAAGTAAACAAAAATAAGTTTCCCTAAACCTGCCTGATATTTAAATGCTATACCTGTTTGTTTACATGAGAAAAAAGAAGATAATGAGTGTGACATTTATTATCTCCAAATAAGCTAGATTTGTAGGACACGTTGTCCACAGACCACTTTATTTCCTTTTGAAAATTAACTCCAAGGTAGCGGCCACCAGGAGGCACCACTGAGGGTAGCATCAAAACCTAACTTTCTGAGCCTTTCTCCATATAAGTTTAAGAGAGAAAGACATGAAAATATACTATGCATTTGTAGGGTTTGACTTTTCTTCCCTAGAAAATAAACATCTCTGATTACCAAAATGTCAATATAAATGTATCCAAAACTTCAATATCTACGTTTACATCTTACATTAAGAAAATACCATTTGAAGCAAAACGATGAGAAAAACGAATATCAAAGTCGAAAGAGCTGTCATGTTAAATTTGTGTTAGACCTGTCGAGGGCCCATTATAAACCAAGATTGTGCCGGCTCCCAGGAGGACCTTCGTTTCTCTTGTCTTAATTCTCCTTTCTACCTAGCCCTGCCCAAACCTACACTGCACACTGGTTCCTGGCTCTATTTTTAGGACTGTTCCCAAGGTATGTGATGTGTGTAGAGTTTTATCAGTTCAGCCTGCTCCAAATTTCTATAAACCCAGGTCTCTGTACACCCAACCCGGCACCATTGAGACTCCTGCCTGGCAGCTCAGCTCATTATGATGCAGGCTTCATCCACTGCAGGGCTCCAATTAGTCCCCGTACTGGTGAAGATGCTGGGGAGTCACCTTGACACCTCGAGAATCAAATCTCCTCTCTATGTTGAGTTTCATCTGGCAAAACTAAGCAAGGGATCTGTAAAGACCACACCACCGAATGTCTTTCCTTTTCCTGGGGCTTCCTCTTCCATAGGGCTTCATAGACCGGATAGAGCCGGCATTCCTCTCATTTGCAATTAATTATTAACCTGTCTCCTCTTTATTAACCTCACCTGCCTGCCTGATTAGTGCTATAACTTGGTTATTCACCATCCAGGAAACATCAAAGGGTCGTTGCTTTTTACTCTAGAACTTTTAGACATTTGAACATTCGTACATTTTTAACGTTTAACATTTTAAACATAAAAACATAATTTTACACAATGGTTTTCTCACTGTGGGAGAGAGCTTCATCTGATAGACAAGCAAAAGAGCTCATACCCAAAGAACACACATCCATAACAGAAAGCACTTGAAGCTTAGCGCACTCATTTATTTGCCTTGCAGCTCAAATCTAAATGTTTTACCCCAAATCATGCAGCAGGTTGAGTCTGGTCTCCTATGATTCTAGTTCTGTGTCTTTTCTATTACATAAGTTTAACCTCTCCACAGTTTATTAGTTTTTTCTTGAAGAAAAATAAGTGCTTAAGCTACCTAGTACAAAATGAACCTGTCTCACAATTGCCTCCGTCTTCCAGGCTAGCAAAGTATATAAGCAAGTGCAAGAGGGAAGAACATTTGCTGGCTAAGTTCTAAGAGATGGGGGGTTCTAGTCCTGATTTCATGTGCCCTCACATTTGGTGTTTGACCATTTATTTGATAATCTTGGCCTCATTTTCCTGATGGAGTGTTAGACTAGGTATGTCTATGGAGATTTTCAATTATAACATCCTATGATACTCTACTACTTGGCATCTACCTTTATTATGAAAGTAACTGTTTGTTAAGCTATGTTAACTTTTTTTCCACCACTATAGTGTGAGTAGAGTGAGATCTTATTCTGTGCCTTTACACCAAAGAATTTGACTTTTCCATGGCCCACAAAGGAAATGTAATAAGTAATATACATTCGATAAATATATGTTGATAAAAGGGAGGAAGGAGTAAAGAAGAGAGAGGAATGGGAAAAAGTAAGCAAACAAGCAGTTTTTCTCTCCAAAACTGAGAACATCTCTTATCCACCTAAATTGTAAGGGGCAGACTAAATTATGACGTGTCCCTGGAAGCTAACAACCTTTAAAATTTGTTTTCATTGGTACAGAAAAGCCCCCACCCCTCATCCTAGTATTTCTTTTCTCTTTTTAAATTATGGGAGTAATGTTTTCCTTCCAATACTGGTTCTCCTCTGTGCTCTTAAGCCCTGCAGTTATTCAGTATAATTGACTGTGTGACAAGTTGAGATAGAAGTAATGTTAGGTCAGCAATCTAAGTCACATATCAAACTAAGAAGGTATTATGGGGCAAATCACATTTTAATCAGCCGGAGCTTACATAAATGCAGCAATATTGATAGCATTTATGGTTTGTATAACAGCCTGTGGTGTGACAGAGAAATAGCACTTTGAAATATAGTCAGTGGATGTTACTGAATGGTGAATCATAATGGAACTCCTGTGGTATTACATGATGTCCATGTGAATTCTCTAATAATTTATAATGCTTGATGTGATTCCACAGCATGTGACAAGAAGTGTGATTATTTGTAGCTCTGCTTGATCTGCAGCATAAAATTTACTTTGGAGGCAATGGGATGCGTTACTAATGTACAGGAGTATTCCTTCTGGAGAGGCATTTCAACTCTTCCAGAATCAAGATGTGGCATCAATTGCTCAACTGGAACATAACTGTACAGTGACTAAACATTATCTCGCAGGAAATACACAAATACATCTTTTCCAGGAAATAAGTGGAAAGTAGTTTCTTAATTACTAGTTCATAGCTGCCTGGTCTCAGATGCCATGATTTTGCGTCCCTGATGCTCTAATCTTAGACTAATTGCATCCTTGACATCTAATTGTTCTGTTCCAGCCCTGACAGCCACCCTGTTCTTTCAAGTGCTTCCTGGGGAGGTGTGAGAGGGAAGGGGGGAAGAAGAGGCTTACAATAGCAGACTAAAAAATTAAGGATACTTAGCCCCATTCCCCAAATTTCTCAAAGCCTTTAAATTTCATGAGTAGAAGAAGCAGGCCAGACTTTAGTGATACGTTTCCTCCACATTATTAAAGCGCTCCCACTAGTGTTATGTTGGGTGACTGACAAATGAGTCAAAAAATGCTAGAAAATACTAACTGGATTCAACGGGCCTTTATTTTTTTCCCCTGATTTGTACCCAGAAATCAACTCTTGTTAATCTACTTGTAAATATCAGTTGCAAAAATAGGAGAAGCAAATGAACAGTCTTCAAGTACATGATGCATACTTCTTCCAGAACCATCTTCCATTTCCCTGCCCATTATTCATATATTGATACTGGAGCTGAAAAGTGAGGGGCAGAGAACTCCAGATGGACTGAAGGACTTCATCTGCCTCTTTCTATGCAAAACCAACAGACCCTTAGCCTTTGGGGAAAAAAAAATACAAATTTCTTCCTTTTGAAAATATCACAGAAGCAGCTGCTCCTCAGCTATTTTGAGTGGCTTTTCTGAGAACAGCTTGTAGCTGCAATATTGTATATGGTGGATGGTTGGCAAGAGCCTGGTTGTGGGAGGGGAAGAAAGAAAACTGAAAGCCAGTGCAAGCCCTGGTGACTGACACATGGGGGTCGAGGATGTAGAAAAAGGCCACGCCCCAATAATGGAAAGAAATGGATGGAAAGGCAAAATTACCCCGTGGCAGAAGTGTTAGCCTTTTTAATTTACCTAAATGAAGCTTAACGCTTCCCATCCGTTAACACAATTTTAAGTGAGAAAAGACAGAGATTAGTGTTAAAGACAACAGAAAGAATCGAAAAGAATAAAGGAAGAGAAATAAATTCAAATGCAAATGAAATTCCAGGCTGCAAAAAGGCAACAGGTAATAGCCAGCTCATACTTGCGCTGCGTTTGACAGCTCAGCAGAGGAGCGTGCTTATTTATCTTACACTGTCGTGCACATTATATCTCTGGCTAGAGGCTAAAGAGTTTTTAGGTCCCTGCTCTGAGTCATTGTTACTAATCCCTGTGTACAAAAAGGAAACATGATTAACCTGTGGATGCTGAGATAGTAGTCAGTGTCATTAGAAGAACACAGGTATCTGAAATCAAGGTGAAAAAAACAGAGGACCCGTGCTCTTAGTAATCAGAGAGGTTCAAAGCAGCAGTTACTTTTCGACCTCGAGTTGCTAGAAAACATGCTCATGACAACCTTAAGTGTTATTCCCCAAATCCTCTGTGTTCTTATTCAAACACCTACTCTCCAGATTGTAGGTACTTATCATCTCAACACCTCAAAGTCCAGGTCTGACCTGGATCCTCGTATAATGAGGTCTTTGTGTTAATGATAGTTTCACCTTTTATTTCAAAAATCTAAAAATAAACAATTGTTCTGACTGAGTCACACAGAATCTCTGTTTTTGATGTTTGTTTCTGATTAACTCCTCATCTCTATCCTTAACTGTAGCTTTCACCACATGTAGATATTTAATTTTTAAAAAAATCACAGATTGATGAGTCATACAAGGCAAATAGAAAAGTCCAGGTTTTTGAACGTTTTGAAACAGCTCCATAAAATACAGCCCAAAATAATGCATACTAACATGACTTCTAGGGCTTTGGCAATCTGAAAGGGTGTTTTGGTTATTAAAATGATCAGAGTCACTCCTGGACTTAAATGTACAAGGGTCAGGGATACTAGATGTCCTGAAGTGCACTTACGGTCCTGCACAGTTGAAGATTGCCCTGCATTCTGCAAGACTTTAGATATCATACAGGACACTCTTAAGATGAAATACCTATCTATAAATTCTTAAATCTACAGCATAACTCTTTTAAGTATAAACGTAAGATACTTTTTGCATGGGTTTAATATACAGTGACTATTCTAAGAATGCAACTATGTGTAAATAGAGAAAAGACTGCAGTTTCTTTGGCTGTTTACTGGGAGTTGATTACCATTTTGTAAAACCACAACCTCCATGGAAGTGCCTTTTATGAACTCTGAGTGGCAACACAGTTCACCCACAGCAGACTGCACAACTGCAGCAGTCACGTTCATGGGGACTCTACGAGTAGGTCCGAACACCTGACCACGTCATTAGCTCTCCCAGTGCAGTCATGTCCGAGCATTTGCACCTTGGAAATACATACTTCCTTTTCCTAAATGGAATCTGACAAGACCAATTATAGATGTATCCCTTATTGAGCAAGGTTTTTTTTATTAGCGGGTAATTACCATAAGACAGAGGGCCTATTTCTTGGACTTCCATGAGTAGAGCATTCTCGTGCAACTTTGATCAGAGCCCTTCACTTGATCCGATGTCTGCTGTGCTCCTTGCCACTCTGACTCTTGTCACCAGGTTCTGTCACTTTTCTCCTGTGTCTTCCTTCTACCTCCTCAAGGTCTGACTGATCATTTTTCTGGAATTTCATAATTTAAATCTTTTTATGTCTGCTAGTTAAACTTGATACTTTTCTCCTCCTCCTCCTCCTAAAGAGTCCCCTTCCCAGTCAGTATATAATTCAAAATAAAATGTTTTCTCTTTTCTTCAATAGGGTAGATATATTGACACAAAGACTCCAAGATCTAGTCCTTATAGCAAATAGGTTCTTATAGCAGAAATGCATGGATTAGACATCATTGCCATTAAAACCAGCCAATTACCTTCCCTTTCTCTGACTGAATTGGTTCTAAGTGACTTGTTATATTTGGGTTTCCATATAGAATTTCCGACAGAGGTGAAACTGAATTGATGAACTGGCACAAGTTTCTTGTACTCTTTGCACTTATATTAATCATGACAAATCAGTAAGTTGACATTATTTCTAGGCAAATATTTTGTGAGTTTAGTTGCCCTATTCCATTCCCTGGGTCCAATTAATTCTGGGTATGCTAGCAAAATAAAATTCATGGATAAGCAAAAACAAGAAGCAGATCATAGGTCAAGTATTCACCTTCAACACTATGTAAACAATTAACTTACAAAGGAAGAACATAAACTACATAAAGACGACATGCTGTACTGGAGGACACTTGAAACACAAACTTTAGAGTAAGAAATATATGAAATTTAATCCATGCTTAGACATTTATTACTGTTTGAAGAAATGTTGAGATAGTTCCTAAAACTTATTTTAAATGCTTAACACACTTGAACATGCCCACACTCACATTAACTTGGTATTTGTTATTTTAAATTTTTAGATGGCACATGCATCCTGCTGTATGCACTAATAGGAATGGGCTTTATTACAAAGGAAATAACCCTGGTTCTTAGAACTAAGGAATGTTTAAGTAAAGGATATATAACTAGGGCTTATTCTTTGGATATTATTCCACCAGCTCCCATGCTGTCCTGTGATGTCAGCCACTATTATGATGGAGAAAACCAATCCTAGACCGGTCTCTTTAGGCTTTAAGAACAGTCAGAAGCTGATTTCATTGCCACTCCCTTCTTCTTGCTTTCTAGCAATTAGAATAGTAGTTGTATGACATGCTAGGACTTACCCATGAATATGGTGCCCAGAGAACATTTTTGAGTAACAGCCACTGTACTCCCCCAGTTTAGCACAAACTGTAAAAGTGACCCATGTGGAAACATCCACCATTACTATGGGGAATAGTGGTTTATATTTTAGCACTACAGAGGCCCAATGCTAGACCATGGATGGACATGACAAGAAGAGAATGCCAGATGAGACTCAGAACCTATCAAGTCCCCACAGCCGGGATAAATCTCCGCTTGAAACATATGCTATAGTTTTGGTTAAAAATAATAAAGCTTTCTTCTTGTTTAAGCAATAGAGGATTGGAATCGTTGCTTTTACTTTTGGCACATTCATAGATGGAGGGAATCCATCAAACACTGTCAACACTTTGGGGATACAATTCTTACAAGAATCCCTCTAAGATCCATCAGTTAAAACAGGTATAATATTATCTACCTAACTGAATAGTTAGACATAAAATATATAAAGGAATTTGTATATAATAGCAATTTAAGACATGCTAGTTTTTAAACTCATTATTATAAATTGGAGCTGGCTAGGGCCTTGCATCATTGTAGGGGGAAAAACTATGACTCATCCCAATAGCCACATGCTTATGAATAACATTTCTTGTCTCGTTTTCATTGTAGGAACTTTTTAAAGGCGATTCACAGAAGATGAATGTTTCTAATAAATTGTAATAATTTGCTACTTTAAGAAATGTAAGTATCCAGCCTAATCTGCCAGATTTTAAGAAAACTTACAAAGAATTAATAATAAATGAGTTCCTATATTTAAACTGGCTTAGAATAAATGGAACTCATGATATTCTGTGGTAGCACTATTGGTATGCTATTGAATTAGTACACATATCGCAATTTAAAAGGTTGGAGACACTGTGAGGATATGGGGGGGGGGGAGATTAGGACTTTGAAATATGTGGTGTTAACAACTGTGCACAATAGGTGGCATTCAGAAAAGAATGTCATGATTTTCAGCCTGTGAAGGGAAACAACAAAAACAAAAACAAAACTCTAGTGAGCAAATCCTGAGCGTACATATACTGAATCCATGCAAAGAAATAGACGTTGGTTGCTTTACTGCAATTATTTTAGGATATGCCGTTATTAGAAATATGAGGAGAGGGGAATTCTATAGTGGATAATCCCTGAGGAAACAGCTCTACACTCTACCTCAAACTGTAATATGATTCCCATCAATCTGTGAAAGCTTTATGTTGTGCTATATTTAAAGGTGAAGAACCTTAAAAGAAAAATATAATGTCCTTGAAGGAAGGATTTTATGATAAGACACTGTCTTTTGGTGAGAAACAAAATACAGGAGAACTCGTCTCACAGTATACACACTGCTTATTTGAAAAAAAAAAAAGGAAAAAAGGAAAAAAAATTGACTCTTTACCCTCCATATCGACTCATAAAGGGAATTTTTATTTTCAGCAAGGTTGAAAACCCGACAGCCTGACATGCATAATGAAGGACAGCCCCAAATTTGAAGGGATACAATAGATAATGCTGAGAGAATGGGAAGGAAATCACATATTTTGTTATTCAGAAGAAAGTACAATGTCAGAATAAAAGTAAAATGTCATGTCAATGTCAAAGTACAGTGTCAGAATAACAGCCATCCAAATGGACAAATATGAGAAAATATCTGAGACACAAAGATAAGGAATCAAGTAAGGAAATACATTTGGAAATGCATAGTTATTTGGAATTATAATGTTTCAAATAATTATGAGAACCCTAAAAAGTGAAAATTATTTGAACTGTGCCTTCAGAAATACCACATGAAGTAACTGTTATATGCTAGTGTCATGAAGTGAGCTAATCACTTGTTTCAATTTTTGTTTTAATAGACATTAGTTTTTAGAGCAGCTTTAGGTTCACAGCTAAGCCGAGTAGAAGGTACAGAGATCTCCCATATGCCCCCATGCATGCATGGCCTCCTCCACTGTCAACAATTTTTTAAATGTGTTCGTGGGAGAGGTGTAACAATCACTATTGAGAGGAAAATCACGAATGTTCAAGAAACTTAGAAATAAGTGAAATCCACGAATAGATGGGATTAGTCATCTGTATGAAATAACACAAGAGGTTTTCTGAAGACGTGTCATAGAGAAGTCTATAAAAATACAAAATCAAACAGGATAATAACCAAAACATAATGTGATCACAACTAAGAAACCTAGAAAATTTTCCCTTCACTTTTTTTTTTTTTTTTTTACACAGTCTTTCCTCACACAAAGTATAGGATAGGCACCTCAGGTAATCTAGAAAAAGAGGGTGTCACATAACAGGGATTGATCGATCTGCTTCTGATACAAATGGGGAGAGAAGGCCAAGACTGGGGGACTCAAGCATTTGGTGAGTGAACACAGCTATCAAAACCATTATGTCTCCCAAGCAACTTCTCCCTTTGGCTCCAGGTTTGGCATATACAATTCTGGATATAACTGACTTCTGATATAGACTGGGAGAGAATAAACTGACCATTCCACACAAATTTGCAACCTACTTGCATTTATTTATTTTTTATTATATGTTCATTATTTGCATTCTGGTTAAAAAGAAAATCTTTTTCACTCACATTCTAATCAACACTGCCTGTCATCATAATAACATTAGATTTTATGTATGCATCTAAAAAAATTTTTTTAATTAAAAGATAAGTTCTCTTTTCATATCTGTCATTGACAAAGTACTGTTAGCCTTGCTAGTCTCTGCAATTTTTTCTTTTTTTAGCCAAATAACTAAAGGTGGCCTAAAATAAAGCAAGCCCTTAAACTGTACTCTACCATTACAAAGCAATCACTGTAAAGAATATGAAGATGGGGCTTCCCTGGTGGCGCAGTGATTGGGAATCTGCCTGCCAATGCAGGGGACACGGGTTCGTGCCCCGGTCCAGGAAGATCCCACATGCCACGGAACAGCAGGGCCCGTGAGCCATGGCTGCTGAGCCTGCACGTCCGGAGCCTGTGCTCTGCAACGGGAGAGGCCACAACAGTGAGAGGCCCGCGTACCGCAAAAAAAAAAAAAAAAAAAAAAAAAAAAAAAAAAAAAAAAAAAAAAAGAATATGAAGATGAATGTGACATTTTTTACATTCATAGGACTAAGTGAAAAATTTAAAAACAATGTTTATCGTATAAGAATTTAAAGTAGCAACAAAAATACTGCAGGATGTGAATGATTAAATGACAAAATAACCATATAAGTGGTATAAAACAGAAAGTAAGATTTAAGTCTTTAGATTGAACTTGGAGTGGTCAAGAGGAGACAAAAATTATTTTAAAAATATACATAGGATTATAGTTTCTACTTCCATTGTAGAGAACTGGAAAGAGCATCATTCCCCCTTTTCACAACAAAAAATGACAAACTCCAAGTTGCCAACTTTTCTCGAACCCATCAGAAAGCTGAGGTTGCAAGGTAATAAACTAGCTCAAAATCTAGGGAGAGACAAGTGCGTATGGGGAGAGATAGAGTAGAAGCACCTGTTTATTTGGAACAAATGCAGCCATCGTTTGAAGAATTCAGCTAGAGTTGTTCACAGATTGGCGGATGCTGAGTATGAGCTATGCGGAGCCCCAGAGGAATGCAGATGTAGGGAAAGTCTGCCCCCACTGAAAGGCTCTTCTCCTTGGACCTCACTGAATGAGTTCTGAGGAACGGTCCCTCATGGTGCAGGCATGGGGCATGAGAACAGCAGCAGCTGCTGAGAGGCACAAAGTCCCACTCAAATCCTTCTCTCCTGTTTCCCCTACAGACCAAAGCATTAAACTTCAGGGGAAAGAGCAATAAAAATTGTCATCCTCGGGACACCACTGAAAACCCACTGGTATGAGGAGGGAAGAGAAAAAAACAATCTCTCTGGCTGAGGGACAGGAACAGGAGCTAAGCCCAGAGTTGGTGGAGAACAGGAGCACTAAGAAGCCACACTCCCAAGCCAGGGACGCATTGCCTTACTTAGGACTGAGGCCTAACAGAGAAGGACTTTTTCCCTGGCCCCCAACCAACCTAATAAGTACCAAGCAACAAATAACAAGTAACAGTGAAGTACTGTGGAAAAGAGTCGCAAAAGCATAGAGACATTCTTGGCACAGCATTAAGAGGAGACCTAAAGCTGAGAATGGAAGAGATATTGAGAAAAATTCTCTGACAGTCCATGACAAGCCATACTGGAGCCCGAGGCAAAAGGAAAAATGAGTATCCCTGTACACACTCATCAAAATATCCTCTCATACTGTGAACCAAGTGACAAAAGTGGATAAAAGTTCTACAATAAGTACACATGATTATTTCACAACAGGAAAGCATATTCAAAGAGCTGAAAAGGAAAAAAACAAAAATAAGACTTTCCAGCCATAATTCTATGTTCACCAAATATATATGTTATAATAGAAAGAGGAAGACCTTCTGAGACAAACAAATCTCTAGGAATTTTATTGCCAGCAAATCTTCACTGTAAGAAATGTTAAGAAAAGCTATTCTGTAAGAATAAATAAATCAGAAAAATAGGATCTACAAAAAGAAGAGTAATGCAAAGAAAATGGAATAAAAGTATAAAATATTTTCTCTTAATATTTAATTGCTCTGAAATACAAATGATTGTCTTAAGCAAAAATACTAGCTATTTATTGTGTATTTATAGCATATATAAAAGTAAGATGTTCAACAATAAAAACACAAAGGATGTATTTGTATGCTTGGTTTGATCTGTTCACTTATATTCATATATTATACATAAATCAGTATAATATTATTGGAAAATACACTCTGATTAATTAATGATGTATATTACAACCCAAAGGACAACTAAAAATTTTAGAAGAGGTATAAATAATAACTCAACAGTGCAGATAAAAGAGAATAAAAAAATGGATACTCCATTATCCTTTAAGAAGTTACAAAAAAGAGGGAAAAACGATAACAAAAAAGAGAAGGAACAATTAGAAAAACAACTACAAGATGGTAGATTTTAACCCAACCACATCAATAAACAAATATAAACAGTCTAAACACACCAATTGAAAGACACAGAATGTCAGATAGGGTAAAAAGACTAAAGTATATGTATGCTATCTATAATAAACTTACTTTACACATAAAGACATAGAGAGGTCAATAGTAAAAATCATTCAAAACATTCACTAAGATAGACCATGTTCTGTGCTGTAATACAAATTTCACCACATTTAAAAGAGTATAAATCAGATAAAGTATGCTCTCAGACCATAAGTGAAACAAATGAGAAATAATATCTAGAAAGCCCCCAAATATTTGGAAATTAAACAACACACTTCTAAATAACCTATGGTTCAAAAGGGAAGTTTTAAAGGGAAATTTTTAAATATTTTGAACTAAGTGAAAATAAAAATACAACATGTTAATATTTGTGGGATACAGCTAACAAAGTGCTTAGAAGGAAACTTATAGCAATAAATATATAATTTAGAAAAGAAAGCAGTTCTCAAATCAGTAATTTAAGACATCTTAGAAACAACAAAAAGAATAAATTAAACCCAAAACAAGAAGGAAAGAAGTAGTAAAGATAAACAAAAATCAATGCAATTGAAAGAATAAAGACAATAGAAAAAATAATAAAAGCAAAAGCTATTTCTTTGAAAATATCAATCAAATTGATAAACCTCTAGCCAGACTCACCATGATTAAAAAAAAAATAAGCAAATTACCTATATCAGGCATAAAAAAAGATACCACTGTAGACCCTTTGGAGAAAATATTTGCAAATTACATATCTTACAAAGTACTTGTATTCAGATTACACTAAGACTTTCAAAACTCAACACTAAGAAAACAAATCTATTAAAAAATGCACAAAAGATTTAAACAGTCACTTTGCCAAAAAAGATAAATAAATGGAAGCTAAGCATATGAAGGTATCCTCAACATCATTAGTCAATAGGAAAATATAAACTCAAAAGAAATGCCATTTTATACCTATTATAATAGCAAAAAAATTATAAAAACAAAAAAATAAACAACATCAACTATTGGGAAGGTGTGGAGTAACTGGAACTCTCACACTTTGCTGGAGAGAATGCCAAGGGGAACAAGCACTTTGGAGAAACACCTTGGCATTTTCTGGTAAAGTAAATATGTACTCACCCATGTGACCCATCAATCACACTCCAAGGTATTTATACATGAGAAATGAAAACTTACATTAACCCAAAACCCCTCTATTAGAATGTTTATGGAGGCTGTATTCATAATTACCAAAAGGTAGAAACAGTCAAAATTTTCTTAAACTTGTGAATGGGAAAACAAACTGTGGTACACCCACAATAGTATATCATCCAGCAGCAAAAGGGAACCAACTTATTATACTTGTAACAACATAGAGGGCTCTCAAATGCATTGTGCTGAATGAATGAATCTACACCCCAAAGGCTACATACTGTATCATTCCATTTGTATCATATTATGGAGACAAATCTACAGTTACAGAGAATAGATCAGTAGTTTCCAGAAGTGGGGTTTGGAGGAAGGATTAACCACAAAGCAACAGTAGAAAGCAAATTTGGGGGGTAATGGAAATTTTCTGTATTGTGTATGGGGTGCATATATGACTTAAGCACTTGACAAAACCTGTAGACTGTACACCACAAAGGGATACTCTCACTGTATGTAAATTGAAAAATAAATTTTAAAAGAACTAAAATTATTTTTATATTAAAAAAATCTATGATCAGCTGGAGGTTTATAGAGAGCTCAAAGACATAAGCCATGTCCAAAAAAATTCATGGAAGAGAATGAATACAAGTTTAACATGTATGTATTTTATCCCATAAACAATGAACAAGAGGGAGCACATTTATCCCTTGAGTCATAGTCTCATTTTCTAGGTATTTATAAAATATTTCTGAAAAGAAGAATGAGATCAGTGGAGACAAGATTCCACAGTATGTGTGTGATATTGACCAAAAAAATAAAGAACACATGACATTGAATAGTAGTTTTTAATATTTCTAGCAAATTTTGGAAGAAATAAAACCATTAACTATCTAAAGGGCAAATAAGTCAGGGAAATAGCCTGTTTTTATAAAAAAAAAAAACTTTCATGATTAATAACCTTGAAAATTCTCTAAGGGAGCTATGTGTTTATGAAATTCTTTTTAAAAAGTAGTTATGTGGCATGTTTGTGGCTTGTTAAAATATTTCACAGAGACCCTTAGAAAATTTACCTCTAAACTGCATTCATGATAGTTTAAACACAAACACTTGTAGTCACTATTACAATGTGCGTACTTCTCAAAAAAATTACCCACATTTTATAACTTTACACATTTTATTTCATAAAAAGATAGTAAAATATCATAGAAAGGTGTGGTGAGAGTGTATGTTTCTCATGCCCAAAAGAGGTAATGGGAAAATATTTCAGGTCACAAAATAGTAAAAGGTAATACTGATAATGAAAATACTTAAGAAACATACATAAGACCAGTACACTTTAACAGTTCCCTGATTAGAAGTATGGATGAAATAGCAACCCCTATTAAAGCAAAAATTTATACATATGTACATATCTCTGTCTGTAGGTCTGTGTATATATGCATATGTGTACATATATATAAAAACTATGTGTGTGTATATATATTTAAACTGTGTATATATATGTATATATACACATACATATCTATATTGCAACATAAACATGAAGAGAATTTCTTACTAGCTAATAGGTAATTTTGTTTAAAAATTTCCATTCTATTTTTTTTTTTTTTTTTTTTTTTTTTTGCGTTATGCGGGCCTCTCACTGTTGTGGCCTCTCCCGTTGCGGAGCACAGGCTCCGGACGCACAGGCTCAGCGGCCATGGCTCACTGGCCCAGCCGCTCCGCAGCATGTGGGATCTTCCCAGACCGGGGCACGAACCCGTGTCCCCTGCATCGGCAGGCGGACTCTCAACCACTGCGCCACCAGGGAAGCCCCCATTCTATATTTTTAACATTTTTTTCTAAAATTAATCTAATATTTATATGCTACTTAAACCAAAACAACAAAAAATAAATTCCAGGAATGCTGTTTTCTCTTAAGGGTGGTTCTTATTCAGTTTGAAAATTTTTATTTAACAATATTCTAATTGTATTTTTTAAAGGTTACATTTATCCTCTTGCTGAGCTTTACAAAAAAAACCTGAAATATTGCTAAGTATTTATATTAGTCTTACGGCTTATGTACATTTTCTCATTCTATTCTCACAACAGTTCTATGGATTAAGTATTAGTTTTCTCATTTATAAATTGGAATAATGAGTCCCAGAGCAGTTAAATCCCTTTTGCTTTTTCACATATTTATTATACTATGGTAAAATCAGATTAAAATAAGGGTTCTATTATCTAGTGTTCAATATAGTTTTATTTCTGTTTCTTCTACTCTGTTGCATATTTAAAAGAAAAAAAAAACCACTCATTGACAAGTCCTATGGAAGTTGCTCTTTGGATAGATTAAGGTATAGTCTTTCTATTAAGGCTAAGGGTTTAGAGATTTGAAAAGGTGCTTATTTGCATATAAAAGAATTGTCTATATAGAAAAATCACACTGATTCCACAAAAATACTTCTAGAACTAAAAAATGAGTTTACCTAGATCACTGTATACAAGGTCAAAATGCCTTATCAGAACGCGATCATCTCCCAGGTTTTGGAATCTCTCAGAATTGTTCAATTTAGGGTTTCTAGTTGTTCCCCCGGCCTTCTAAATGTGCTGCTTGGTATTCAGTTAATAAAGTCAAGGTAACTCACAAAATTTCCTGGAGCACTTTTCTGAGTAGCTTCCTCCTCTCTGATACACAGCCTGTTTTCCGGGCCATTTCAGCTACCCCAAACTTCAATCTCAGTCTTCACAACTCATCAAGACCCCTAGGCTCTGTTTAAGAACTCCCCATTTGAAATGTGATTCAGTAAATGCTTCAAGATAGAAAGCTGGGATGATTGTATGACTCACCTCACTTTTTCCCCTTCTGCTAGGAACTACGATTATTCACTTTTTGCAGTTCAATATTTGAATGCAGTTATTTCTTACTTCATTCAGTTTTCTAGTTGATTTATGAAAGAGAGGAAAATTCAATCCTGATTTCTTCATCATAGCTAGAAACAAAAGTATAAATTTTAATTATCATATTAAAGTAAACTGATCCATTATACTCTAGTGCAATATTAACACTAATAGTAAAGCACAATATAAGATTTCAAAGACATTTAAAGGCCATGGTTATTATTGTCTTATTTGAGCTACTGGAATGGAAAGGTTGAGATACTGATTTTGCTGATTAGCTTAGCCTATAGCCTTCTAAGCAGGGAAAAAAAGAAGTCGTACACAGATGGACAAGGTGTTTTTAAAATTTTTTTATACTGATGTAGTTTCAAATGTGCAAAAATGATACAAGGAGAATACACAGAATATCTGTTTACCTGTATTAGTTTTCTATGCTGGTAACCAAACAGTACAAACTTAGCAGCTTAAAGCAACATATATGTATCACCTCAATGTTTACATAAGTCAGGAGTCCAGGCATAGATTAGCTGGCTCTTGTGCTCAGAGTCCCTCAATCAAAGTGCCAGTCAGGTAATGTTCCCCTCTGGAGTTTAGGATCATCTTCTACCCTCACATGATTGTTGGCAGAATTCAGTTTATTTTAGCTAAAGGACTGAGCTCTCATTTTTTTTTGTTGTTTACAACTTTATTGGAGTATAATTGCTTCACATTGGTGTATTAGTTTCTGCTTTATAAAAAAGTGAATCAGTTATACATACACATCTGTTCCCATATCGCTTCCCTCTTGTGTCTCCCTTCCTCCCATCCTCCCTATCCCACTCGTCCGATCTTTGTTCTCAAGATTGCTTTGGCTATTCGGGGTCTTTTGTGTTTCCATACAAATTGTGAAATTTTTTGTTCTAGTTCTGTGAAAAATGCCAGTGGTAGTGATAGGGATTGCATTGAATCTGTAGATTGCTTTGGGTAGTAGAGTCATTTTCACAAAATTGATTCTTCCAATCCAGCAGCATGGTATATCTCTCCATCTATTTGTATCATCTTTAATTTCTTTCATCAGTGTCTTATAATTTTCTGCATACAGGTTTTCTGAATCCTTAGGTAGGTTTTTTTTTTTTTTTTTTTTTTTTTTTGCGGTACACGGGCTTCTCACTGTTGTGGCCCCTCCCGTTGCGGAGCATAGGCTCCGGATGCGCAGGCTCAGCGGCCATGGCTCACAGGCCCAGCTGCTCCGCGGCATGTGGGATTTTCCCGGACCAGGGCAAAAACCCGTGTCCCCTGCATCGGCAGGCGGAATCTCAAACACTGCGCCACCAGGGAAGCCCCCTTAGGTAGGTTTATTCCTAGATATTTTATTCTTTTTGTTGCAATGGTAAATGGGAATGTTTTCTTGATTTCACTTTCAGATTTTTCATCATTAGTGTATAGGAATGCCACAGATTTCTGTGCATTAATTTTGTATCCTGCTACTTTACCAAATTCATTGATTAGCTCTAGTAGTTTTTCGGTAGCATCTTTAGGATTCTCTATGTATAGTATCATGTCATCTGCAAACAGTGACAGCTTTACTTCTTCTTTTCCAATTTGGATTCCTTTTATTTCCTTTTCTTCTCTGATTGCTGTGGCTAAAACTTCCAAAACTATGTTGAATAAGAGTGGTGAGAGTGGGCAACCTTGTCTTGTTCCTGATCTTAGTGGAAATGGTTTCAGTTTTTCACCATTGAGGATGATGTTGGCCATGGGTTTCTAATATATGGCCTTTATTATGTTGAGGAAAGTTCCCTCTATGCCTACTTTCTGCAGGGTTTTTATCATAAATGGGTGTTGAATTTTGTCAAAAGCTTTTTCTGCATCTATCAAGATGATCATATGGTTTTTCTCCTTCAAGTTGTTAATATGGTGTATCACGTTGATTGATTTGCGTATATTGAAGAATCCTTGCATTCCTGGAATAAACCCCACTTGATCATGGTGTATGATCCTTTTAATGTGCTGTTGGATTCTGTTTGCAAGTATTTTGTTGAGGATTTTTGCACCTATGTTCATCAGTGATATTGGCCTGTAGTTTTCTTTCTTTGTGACATCCTTGCCTGGTTTTGGTATCAAGGTGATGGTGGCCTCGTAGAATGAGTTTGGGAGTGTTCCTCCCTCTGCTATATTTTGGAAGAGTTTGAGAAGGATAGGTGTTAGCTTTTCTCTAAATGTTTGATAGAATTCACCTGTGAAGCCATCTGGTCCTGGGCTTTTGTTTGTTGGAAGATTTTTTTATCACAGTTTCAACTTCAGGGCTTGTGATTGGTCTGTTCATATTTTCTATTTCTTCCTGATTCAGTCTCGGCAGGTTGTGCATTTCTAAGAATTTGTCCATTTCTTCCAGGTTGTCCATTTTATTGGCATAGAGTTGCTTGTAGTAATCTCTCATGATCTTTTGTATTTCTGCAGTGTCAGTTGTTACTTCTCCTTTTTCATTTCTAATTCTATTGGTCTGAGTCTTCTCCCTTTTTTTCTTGATGAGTCTGGCTAATGGTTTACCAATTTTGTTTATCACCTCAAAGAACCAGCTTTTAGTTTTATTGATCTTTGCTATCGTTCCCTTCATTTCTTTTTCATTTATTTCTGATCTGATTTTTATGGTTTCTTTCCTTCTGCTAACTTTGGGGTTTTCTTGTTCTTCCTTCTCTAATTGCTTTAGGTGCAAGGTCAGGTTGTTTACTCGAGATGTTTCCTGTTTCTTAAGGTGGGACTGTATTGCTATAAACTTCTCTCTTAGAACTGCTTTTGCTGCATCCCATAGGTTTTGGGTTGTCATGTCTCCATTGTCATTTGTTTCTAGGTATTTTTTTATTTCCTCTTTGATTTCTTCAGTGATCACTTAGTTATTAAGTATTGTTTAGCCTCCATGTGTTTGTATTTTTTACAGATCTTTTTCTGTAATTGATATCTAGTCTCATAGTGCTGTGGTCGGAAAAGATACCGGATATGATTACAATTTTCTTAAATTTACCAAGGCTTGATTTTTGACCCAAGATATGATCTATCCTCGAGAATGTTCCATGAACACTTGAGAAAAATGTGTATTCTGTTGTTTTTGGATGGAATGTCCTATAAATATCAATTAAGTCCATCTTGTTTAATGTATCATTTAAAGCTTGTTTCCTTATTTATTTTCATTTTCGATGATCTGTCCATTGGTGAAAGTGGGGTGTTAAAGTCCCCTACTATGAGTGTATTACTGTCGATTTCTCCTTTTATGGCTGTTAGTATTTGCCTTATGTATTGAGGTGCTCCTATGTTGGGTGCATAAATATTTACAATTGTTATATCTTCTTCTTGGATCGATCCCTTAATCATTATGTAGTGTCCTTCTTTGTCTCTTCTAATAGTCTTTATTTTAAAGTCTATCTTGTCTGATACGAGAATTGCTACTTCAGCTTTCTTTTGATTTCCATTTGCATGGAATATCTTTTTCCATCCCCTTACTTTCAGTCTGTATGTGTCTCTAGGTCTGAAGTGGGTCTCTTGTAGACAGCATATATATGGGTCTTGTTTTTGTATCCATTCAGCCACTCTGTGTCTTTTGGTGGGAGCATTTAGTCCATTTACATTTAAGGTAATTATTGATATGTATGTTCCTATTCCCATTTTCTTAATTGTTTTGGGTTCGTTATTGTAGGTATTTTCCTGCTGTTGTGTTTCTTGCCTAGAGAAGTTCCTTTAGCATTTGTTGTAAAGCTGGTTTGGTGGTGCTGAACTCTCTCAGCTTTTGCTTGTCTGTAAAGATTTTAATTTCCCCATCAAATCTGAATGAGATCCTTGCTGGGTAGAGTAATCTTGGTTGCAGGTTTTCCTCCTTCATCACTTTAAATATGTCCTGCCAGTCCCTTCTGGCTTGCAGAGTTTCTGCTGAAAGATCAGCTGTTAACCTCATGGGGATTCCCTTGTGTGTTATTTGTTGTTTTTCCCTTGCTGCTTTTAATATGTTTTCTTTGTGTTTAATTTTTGACAGTTTGATTAATATGTGTCTTTGCATAATTCTCCTTGGATTTATTCTGTATGGGACTCTCTGTGCCTCCTGGACTTGATTAACTATTTCCTTTCCCATATTAGGGAAGTTTTCAACTATAATCTCTTCAAATATTTTCTCAGTCCCTTTCTTTTTCTCTTCTTCTTCTGGAACCCCTATAATTCGAATGTTGGTGCATTTAATGTTGTCCCAGAGGTCTCTGAGACTGTCCTCAGTTCTTTTCACTCTTTTTTCTTTATTCTGCTCTGCAGCAGTTATTTCCACTATTTTATCTTCCACCTCACTTATCCGTTCTTCTGCCTCAGTTATTCTGCTATTGATCCCATCTAGAGTGTTTTTAATTTCATTTATTGTGTTGCTCATCATTGCTTGATTCATCTTTAGTTCTTCTAGGTCCTTGTTAAATGGTTTTTGCATTTTGTCTATTCTATTTCCAAGATTTTGGATCATCTTTACTATCATTATTCTGAATTCTTTTTCAGGTAGACTGCCTATTTCCTCTTCATTTGTTAGGTCTGGTGGGTTTTTATCTTGCTCCTTCACCTGCTGTGTGTTTTTCTGTCTTCTCATTTTGCTTATCTTGCTGTGTTCGGGGTCTCCTTTTTGCAGGCTGCAGGTTCGTAGTTCCCGTTGTTTTTGGTGTCTGTCCCCAGTGGCTAAGGTTGGTTCAGTGGGTTGTGTAGGCTTCCTGGTGAGGGGACTAGTGCCTGTGTTCTGGTGGATGAGGATGGATCTTGTCTTTCTGGTGGGCAGGTCTACGTCTGGTGGTGTGTTTTGGGGTGTCTGTGGCCTTATTATGATTTTAGGCAGCCTCTCTGCTAATGGGTGAGGTTGTATTCCTGTCTTGCTAGTTGTTTGGCATAGTGTGTCCAGCACTGTAGCTTGCTGGTCGTTGAGTGAAGCTGGGTGCTGGTGTTGAGATGGAGATCTCTGGGAGATTTTCAGCATTTGATATTACATGGAGCTGGGAGGTCTCTTGCGGACCAGTGTCCTGAAGTTGGCTCTCCCACCTCAGAGGCACAGCACTGACTCCTGGCTGCAGTACCAAGAGCCTTTCATTCACATGGCTCAGAATAAAAGGGAGAAAAAGTAGAAAGAAAGAATTAGTAGAAGTGGAAAGACAGAAAGAAAGAAAGGAGGGAGGGAGGGAGGAAGGAGGGAAGGTAGGAAAAAAAGAAAGAAGATAAAGTAAAATAGAATAAAATTAATAAAGTTATTAAAACAAAAAATTATTAAAAAAATTTAAAACAACAACAACAACAAAAAAAAATGGACGGATAGAACCCTGGGACAAATGGTGGAAGCAAAGCTATACAGACAAAATCTCACACAGAAGCATACACATTCACAAAAAGAGGAAAAGGGGGAAAACCATAAGTCTTGTTCTCAAAGTCCACCTCCTCAATTTGGGATGATTCGTTGTCTATTCATGTATTCCACAGATGCAGGTACTTCAAGTTGATTGTGGAGATTTAATCCGCTGCTCTTGAGGCTGCTGGCAGAGATTTCCCTTTCTCTTCTTTGTTCGAACAGCTCCCGGGTTTCAGCATTGGATTTGGCCCCGCCTCTGCGTGTAGGTCGCCGGAGGGCGTCTGTTCTTCGCTCAGACAGGACAGGGTTAAAGAAGCAGCCGCTTTGGGGACTCTGTCTCACTCAGGCCAGGGGGAGGGAGGGATACAGAGTGCGGGGTGAGCCTGCGGCGGCAGAGGCCGGCGTGACGTTGCACCAGCCCGAGGAGCGCCGTGCGCTCTCCCGGGGAAGGCGTCCCTGTATCCCGGGACCCCGGCAGTGGCGGGCTGCACAGGCTCCCCAGAAAGGGGGCGTGGACAGTGACCTGCGCTCGCACACAGGCCTCCTGGCGGCGGCAGCAGCAGCCCCAGCGTCCCATGCCCGTCTCTGGGGTCCGCACTTTTAGCCGCGGCTCATGCCCGTCTCTGTAGCTCCTTTAAGCAGCGCTCTTAATCCCCTCTCCTCGCGCACCAGGAAACAAAGAGGGAAGAAAAAGTCTCTTGCCTCTTCGGCAGCTCCAGACTTTTTCCCGGACTCCCTCCCGGCTAGCTGTGGTGCACTAACCCCTTCAGGCTGTGTTCACGCCGACAACCCCAGTCCTCTCCCGAAACCCGAAACCCGAGCCTCAGCTCCCAGCCCCGCCCGCCCCAGCGGCTGAGGAGACAAGCGTCTCGGGCTGGTGAGTGCCGGTTGGCACCCGTCCTCTGTGCGGGAATCTCTCCACTTTGCCCTCCGCACCCCTGTGGCTGCGCTCTCCTCCGTAGCTCCGAAGCTCCCCCCCTCCACCACCCGCAGTCTCCGCCCGTGAAGGGGCTTCTAGTGTGTGGAAACCTTTTCTCCTTCACGGCTCCCTCCCACTGGTGCAGGTCCCATCCCTATCCTTTTGTCTCTGTTTATTCTTTTTCCTTTTGCCCTACCCAGGTACGTGGGGAGTTTCTTGCCTTTTGGGAGGTCTGAGGTCTTCTGCCAGCGTTCAGTAGGTGTTTTGTAGGAGTTGTTCCACGTGTAGATGAATTTCTGCTGTATCTGTGCAGAGGAGGGTGATCTCCGCGTCTTACTCTTCCGCCATCTTCCTAATCCTCTGTCTCTGAGCTCTCATTTTCTTGATGGCTGTCAGCTGAAGGCCGCTCTCAGCTGAAGGCTGCTCTCAGCTGAAGGCCGCTCTCAGCTCCAAGAGGTCACTCTCCATTCTTTGTCAAGTGCTTTCTCAGACCCTCTCATAACATAGCAGCTTACTTCCTCAAAGCCAGCAGAAGGATGTCTCAGGCATTTACACCCTCTTTTAAAGGGCTTACCTGTTTAGATGAGACCCACCCAGGATAATCCCCCTTTTGATTAATTTAAAGGTAACTGATTTGGGATCCTAATTGCATACGCAAAATCTCTTCACCTTGGCCAGATAGAGTAATCTAATCATGGAGTGACATCCTCATTGTCACAGGGCCCACTCACATTCAAGGACAGGGAATTATTCAGCACATGTACGATAGGGCATGGGAATCTTGGGAGCTGTTTTAGAATATACCTCTCACAGTACCCTTTACAGTTTGCCCATTGTAACATTTTGCCACATTCACATTTGCTTTCATCCTGTTGTGTATGTGTATGTTTCTATATATAGGCATACCTCATTTTATTGTTTTTCACTGTATTGTGTTTTGAAGATACTGCATTTTTTAAAAATTCAGGTTTGTGGAAACCCTTCATTAAGCAAGTCTATCTGTGCCATTTTTCAAAAGCATTTGCTCACTTCATGTCTCTGTGTCATATGCTGGTAATTCTCGAAATATTTCAAACTTTTTCATTATTATTATATTTGCTATGGTGATCTGTAGTCAGCTATTCTTGACTTACTATTGTAAAAAAATGACCACTCACTCAAGGGTCAGATAATGATGGTTAGCATTTTTTAGCAATAAAGTCTTTTTAAAATTAAGGTATGTACATTTTTTAGACATAATGCTATGTACATTTAACAGACTCCAACATAGTATAAACATAATATTTATATGCACTAGAAAACTGAAAAGTGACTCACTTTATTGTCACATTTGCTTTACTGAGGTAGTCTGGAACCTAACCAGCAATACCCCCCAAGGTCTGTTTTCACTAACTGAAAGAAATCCAAAAAGAATTTTTGCTTTAGGACAAAACACAGAAAACAGAAAGAGCATTTAGCATTTGGTCTGCAGCGAGCCATTACAGAGGCAGCACACTCCCTGAGCAGTAAGAGTGGCACCAACAAGCTCCGTCCCTGGGAACTACACTCAGCATCTCAGCATCGAGATGCCATAGCTTTGAACTGAGTCTGTGAGCATCTGTGCTTTATCTTGATTTATTTTGCGCATTTGTTAGTGCAATGTATCCTAAGGTTCTTCACTTTATGCCATTTCAACTTATGAAAGGTTTCACAGGAACACTCCACTTTGTTATACTCCCTCATCCTCTTTTGTTATCTAAACATCCAGAATATGATGTTGCCTGGATTCTGAGAATCTTTCACTTTATTACTCTACCTGACCTGCCAACGTTTACAGTAAACATGCCTCAGGTCTCTCACTATCTCCTTCCTCTATCAAACCTTGACTTGTTGTGTCCTAGAAACACTGACACCTCAGTAATGATAAGTACACCATGCACCCATAACTTGTATTCCAAATATTATTCCCTCTAGAAGGAACCTAAGGTCTTTGGAGATATGGTGGATTCCAGGTCTGGAGGAGAGGTACATTTTGTGTGAGAAAATAGGAAAATGTTTCAAACAATGATGGGGCATGTCAAAAACGAAACAGAGCATTTTGTATTCAGTTGAGAAGACATTTTGGATTTATGCCTTCATAGTGTCTAAATCTGAAGGAAATGTAAATTCTAAAAATTATTTTGGAGAAAAAAATTTACAGGAGAAGGATTTTCATGTGAACAAAATAATTAAATCCTTCATGTGAATCAAACAGATTTTACATTTGGGATAAATTTTTGTCCCTGATAACCAATATGTTAAGAAATCGCATATGTCATTAAAAGAAGACATAAAATCTCTAAGGTAAGAGGGGGCAAGACTACAGAAAATTGGGAAAATAAAATCTTGAACGTACACAAAGAGTCAAATAAGTTAATGTATCAAAACTTCTCTCACTGTTACCCTGAAGTTAATGCAACTACCCAATGTCAGCTCCAAGTGGCAACAGGGAATTTCAGAATGTAAAGGAAGGAATGGCAGCAATGCAAAGATTGCAGTGTTGGGACCCGGTCATGATTTTGAACCTGCTTTGCCACTTACATTTGTTTGTGCCTTTTGGAAAGTTATTTAACCTCTTTGAGTCTCAAGTTCATCATGTTTAACATATACTTTCAGTAGGAGGATTAAATGAGATTATGAATTTTAAGGGCCTGTACACTGAAGACAGTGAATTAAGCTACATAGCTATAATTTTTAAAATAATAGCAGGATAAGTAATCAACAGAATTTGATGCTTAAATAAGAAATCTTTAGATATGATATTGATATAGCCAGTTTATGTATGACCAAATCCGCAAGTGAACAGCTGATACAAGGGCAAGCTCTAGTGTGTTAAATACCAGAAAAAATGTTTCCGATTGCTGTGGGGTGTTCTCAGATCAAATACTGTTTCTATAAAAAATTGTGTGAAATAGTAAGAATGAGGTATAAATGAGAAGCGAGTGAATTTGCATCATTGTTTATGAAAGAATCAAGAAATGATGTGATGTGTCAAGCATCAGAAAAAAACCTGCCTAACTATTTGGACTTAACAAATATTGGTATAAAAAAAAACAGGAATTACTAAAAGAAAGAATATTTGTGACATTAGAATGACTGTCACACCATCTCTCACACTGAAGCAATCTCACTTAGCTACAAAGACGCAATTTTGTGAAAAAAAAAAAGTAAAACTTGATTGTTGCAATGCTAATTAAAATATAGTGTTAAGGAAATGACTTATTTTGATTGAAATCTTGCTGCTACTTCATTTTGTTTTCATGAATATAAAAATACAATCCCAGTTTTGTAGCAAGGTAATTAAAGCATTTAATTTTCAGTCAGAATTTGCTTAAACCTGATACGTCAAAAGCTGAATAATACTTGTCTTACTAAAATACAGATGTTCCAAAAAAATCCTGCCAACTGGATATCAGTTGTACTGATGTAACAAACGAGCACATTATTTGGTGATGGCAGACAGGAAAACTGTATGAATCATAGCGTAAGTGAAAACAAAAAACAAAAAAAACAGTATTTTCAAAAGATTTAATAAATAGCTCTGAGCCTTGCAGGAATAGAGGATTGAAGTAGGATATTCACCCAGGGAAAAGTGGCTCAGGAGGGCAGCTCAGGCACATTTAAAGCTGCAGTGATTCACCACAAGTATTCATAGACCTTTAAAGATGTTGAAGCTCTGGTAAAAAAAAAAAAAAAAAATTCATTAGGCACATTTAGAGGATGAATTAAGGTATTTTTCAAAGAGTTTATGATGCAATGGAGGAGACAGAAACTTTTTATCTAAATGAATATTCATTACTGTAAGATTTTTAAAGCTCTCGACTAAAATCTAGCCAGTTTCTCCAAAATTTAGATTTGGTTTGAAGTAATGACAAATGAAATCAGGCTGACTCATCTTTCATAATGCTCCTCCATCTGTCCTTTTTCTTTAGACCTGACTGTCTATACCTGGATGTCTGCAATCCTCGAAGATAAACTTGGCAGTCATTATTAGCACATGGTTTTTGAAGACAAGGACACAGATGAATCATTTAAGGTGAAAATATAAAGTGAGGAGAGAAGCTGACCCCAAAATGAACTCCAAAGACTGCCAACCTTTCTGCTAGAGAACATGATGTTGGCAAAGAATCCTGGGAAGGAGTAGCCAAAAGGTCGGTAGAAAGTCAGGAAATATGTGGAAAATGGACTGAAATATCAAAAACATTGTTTGAAATATATCCATAGGATTTGGTTATATTTGCAAGAACAGTTTTGGTAAAGTGTTGCATGCAGAAACCAGATTAAAGTGTTAAAAGGTGAAATACTCATAAGAAAATTAAGAATGTTTATGCGCACAACTCTTTTCAGAGGCTGTAATGGAAGGAGAGGTTCAAGGAAGTGGAAGTAGGATGACGGACAGAGTTCTGCAGAGAATATATTGATCAACACTGTCAATTATTACACAAATAAGGACTAAACATAGTTTCTAGCTGATTGCCTTGACAAGGGTCATTTCAGTGGAGAGTTGAATGCAGATATCAAGTTACCAGGGTCTATAATAAAAGGATAACCATGATTTGGAGATACAATGTAAGTCAGTTATCAATTTATTGCCTCTCAGCTTCACTCCTTTCAATATATGCTTTGAAATAAACAACAGCATTTATTAATTATATCTCCTTTACAGTGAGAATGATGCTAAATTTTCTCAGTAGAAGACACTGGAGGGACATTGAAAAAGGAAGGAGCTCTCCTACAATTTCTTTCAGGATCCATAAGTGGGCTATGTGGGTATGAGGACAGCCAGTGAAGCCGGCTCCCTCCATGGGCCCAGAACGTGTCTCTCTGAGACCCTGTAGCCTCGGCTAGTAATAACCTTTCTGTAGCCCACTGTCCTCAGAAACCAGGGTCCTATGAGCTCTGAGGGCCTCTTACCGTCACCAGCTCTAGAACCCCCACTGCTCACTGCTAATCATCTATGCCACCAATTGCTGATGACCTGCTCCCCTCCTGCACTCTGTAGAGTGAGTGTATTAGTTTTCTACTGCAGTTGTAATACATAACCACAAACTGAGTGGCTTAAAACACAAATTTATTATCTTGAAGTTCTGCAGATTATCCAGGTGTCAACAAGGTTGATTCCTTCTGGAGGGTCTAGATGAGAATCTGTTTCTTTGAGGGTTTTTTTGTTTGTCTGTTTTTTCAGCTTCTAGAAGCTGTCCACATTCCTTGCCTCATGGTCCCTTTCTCCATGTTCATAGTTAGCAATACTGCATGTCTCTGACAGTTCTTCTGTAGCCACATCTCTCTCTGGCTACAGGTGGGAAAGATTCTCCACTCCTAAGGACCCACATGACTACATTGGGCCCACCCAGATAATTCAGGATAATTTCTCCATCTTAAGGTCCTTAATTCAATCACATCTTTAAAGGTCCTTTTACCATGTATGGTAACATATTCACAGGTTCAGGAATTAGGATGTGGACATTTTTAAGGGGTCATTATCCTGCCCAACACAGTGGCTTAGTGCTGTCCTAGAAACTCCAGACCAACTCTGGCCTGGCTAAATAAGCAAACTTCTCTGCTATCTGATGGGCTAAATCACACCTCCTCCAATTAGGTCTGAACCCCTTCCAAATTGTCCTTTCTTGGGTACTCTCCCTTAGCCCTAGCAAACCATATAGAGTTTTCTTTCATTCTACACCATACTCTTATCATAGTCAGTACTTCTTTATATTAAACTTCCCTTGTTTAGCCTGCTGTGTGGTTTCTATCTCCTGAGTTGACGTGGACTACTATAGCTTATCTGAATATATTTTCCAAAAGTAATTTAACTAAGAAAGTACTAAAACTAAAATAGGACAGATGGAAGAAGAATCAAGGGTATTAGTTTTAATTTGGTTTGCTTTCGCTTGAGGAAAAAATTTTAGCATTCTAGTACGCTGAAGAAAATAATCAATACAGAAATAGGATTAAGGTACTAGAAAGAGAAATTCTTGAAGGTGGGAGAACGTAGAATCTATTCTAGAAGTTGAAAACACAGATTACCTACCATAGGAAGCCTTTGTAAAATTTCAATTTCTAGGCCCTCTCCTTATTCTGATTTAATTGGTCTTGGTTTAATTAGAGACTTCTAATTTAATTGGTCTTGGGTAAAGCTTGTGTCAGTTTCTTTGATGGCTAGCAGTAGGGAGGCAAGCATGTGGTAACTATAGGTGAATGTGTAGACATAGAGAACTAACATGTTAGTGAGGTCCCCTATGATTTCCTCAATTGTCTCTGAGAAATTGAAGGCAATGTTGTGTGTTGACAGTGAGGCAAGAATTGTGAAAGGGGATTTGGACACTTGCTGACAAACACTTAGACACCCACTATGTACACAACTCAGGGTTTAACAATATGGATTCAAAGAAGCATGAGACATGGTTCCTGGCCTCTTAAGCAACTTGCTCTTTAGTTGTGAGACTGGAGAAAGTAATAAGTACATGAATAATAATTCCAAGTAGAATGTGTTCAGTTTATAAGAAATCTTATAGGCAATGAAAACAACTGGAGTATAGAAGGAATAAAGAATTTTGGTTGTGTGATAGGCAAAGATTTCAAGATGTGGAACTTAAGATGTGGGCCTTGAAAGAAACATATAAAGGATGGAAGCAAACGTTCTTGATACTGAGATGGATGTGCACCCCATTTCAGAGTTTATGAGGAGATTAGCTTAGCTGGAGTAGAAGGTTTCAAAGAGAATAATAAGAGAGGCTGAATACATTAGTTTAGGTCAGATTTACTTTTTACATAAGAGCTAGATGCAATATATTAAGGCAGGCTGTAGATACCACACTAAGGAATTTAGGCTTTATTTTGTGGAGGATGAAAAGCCACTGAAGCAGCATCTTCTGGGCCCTCCCCCCTGCCTCCTATGACACTCTAGGCAATATTGATGGTGTGCTGAAAATTGCTCCGGCAGCCTCACTGTGGGGGCCAGTGACATGAGGCATGTTTATGAGCGCATAATTAACCAGAACGTGTCACAAAACGGGTGCAAAATGTATACTTCAGAACATCATAGGTCAAAATACAGCGTAAACACCTTACTATAGTTAAAGGTTATAAGCAGTGTGGACAATGTTTTGGAATATCACATAAATTTTCCCCTTCTTGTATAGTGTTTGTCTTGTTTTTTAGCTTCATGTGAGGTTTTGTTTTCCTCCTTCAATTATTTCACATAAAATAGATCCATGAAGCGTGCTACCCTCCAAAAAGGAAAACGGATTCGGCCAAAGCAGTGAAGTAGTTTAGTCTTTACCAGGCTTTTAGAAACCCCTAATGACTTTTCATATCCAGTCTAAAGAGAGACCTCTTGACTTCCATATTAGGAACAAAGGTTGGAGGGTTGCCCAAAGAATCAATGCTGAAATAGGACGGGGAAAGCAGGATGTTTTTTATGTTATTTAAGAGAAAGCTCAAACCCACGGGAAAAAGGAAATTCCTCTGGAACTGTGAGTGGGGGCTAGTCGAAATGGAGTGACGAGAAAGACAGATTTGAGATGGAAGAGTCACGATCACCACTAAGGAGTAAAAGTCTATCCAGATAAGTTTGGGTGAATCTGAGGACATCAGACTGGTGTACCTGCTCTCCAAGCCTAGCCTAGAATAGCTAAAAGCCTTTCAGAGGAATTCTAAATTTGAAGCTTTACATACAACATTCTATGAAAATGAAAGGAGAAATGATTGATTAAGATTCGGGGTAGGGGGCTTCCCTGGTGGCGCAGTGATTAAGAATCTGCCTGCCAATTCAGGGGACATGGGTTCGAACCCTGGTCCAGGAAGAGCCCACATGCCGCAGAGCAACTGAGCCCGTGCGCCACAACTACTAAGCCCATGTACCACAACTACTGAAGGCCACACGCCTAGAGCCCATGCTCCTCAATAAGGGAAGCCACCGCAATGAGAAGCCCGTGCACCACAATGAATAGTAGCCCCCGCTTGCCACACTAGAGAAAGCCCACGCACAGCAACAAAAACCCAACACAGCCAAAAATAAATTTAAAAAAATAAATAAAATTATAAAAAAAGAAAAAAAAAGATTTGGGGTAGGTGAGCCTGGAAACAGCATTCCCTCTCTGGTTTTGTTTACACAAAAACAGTAATCTCGGGCCTCCCTGGTGGTGCGGTGGTTGGGAGTCCGCCTGCCGATGCAGGGGATACGGGTTCGTGCCCCGGTCTGGGAGGATCCCATATGCCGCGGAGCGGCTGGGCCCGTGAGCCATGGCCGCTGAGCCTGCGCATCCGGAGCCTGTGCTCTGCAACGGGGGAGGCCACAGCAGTGAGAGGCCCGCATACCGCAAAAAAAAAACAAAAAACAAAAACAAAAAAAAAAAAAACAGTAATCTAAACACCCAGGTATGCTAGCTTCTGAGAGTACACATATATTTTCCAAGGGAAATCATTTTTGAAGGTTTACTTTAAGTAAAATTAATTTTCAGATGGTTTACTTCCAAAGGTATTCCTTCCAAAATTGTGCTTCTGTGAGAACTCATTTAAGAACTCACTCCTTATCTTTTTACAATAATCCTTCCACTTTACAAAACAAGAACATATTCTTTGGTACATTGCCCCAGTTGTAAAAACTCATGGGACACAAAACAAAGACAATTTGAATGACTAGCAATTCCTGTTGAGAAACTAAATGCCTCTAATAATTGGGTTAAAAAGATTATTTTGTAAATCAGATGGTTGTCCAGTTTTTATGTTCAAAAATTCAGGTAGAATCTATAGAGTTTTGTCAACTGTTAGGTTATTAAAAATACTCTTGATTAAAGATCACTTTGTGAAATCTGACATATAACCAGGGCAGACATAAAACAACTGAATGGCATTACTACAATAAAACCACTGTCATTTCCATAAAATGTGAAATCTTGTGTGTACAAGATTTCTGAACACTTACATTTGCAAACACTTTTTTTAATGAATAGAATTGATTATTAGTCTTGTTTCATTCAATAATATGTAATATTCACCCATAAATTCTTAAAATAATTGGATAAACCTGCCTTCCTTATTATGAAGTGGATTTTAAACAAAATTTTACCTAAATTTTGTAATATATTTGGGTTCTTTAACTAGGTACTACTAATACTGGAACTTATAAACATAAAGAAACACGTTTTTTTATCATTTGGAGCCTATGGTCACAGAAAGCAAAAAAAAAAATTAATTTCATTTTATAGAAAAAATATGGTAGAGTCAATCAGTTAGATTTTATGACACTAATGCTGCATAAAAAGCAACACAAAACCTCAGTATCATACAGAAATAAGCATATGTTTGTTCTTTCATCTGGACCAGCTGGAGGTTACATGGCAAGGGATGGGTGAAGCATCAGTACCATTTTGCACTACTACAGGGTGATAATTGAAAACATTAAAATATATAGAACAAATTCTAAAGGGAAAGTCAAATACAAATATAAACTGCAGAGGTAAAGGACCAAGATAGAATTTGTGATTTTTAAATAAGAGTTTGTTCAATGTTTTTAATATGGAGATGATGGTGAATATCAAATCATTATGAATTTGATTACACTGGATACATTTTAAAAGTAATGCAGCAGTTCTATTTTTAAATGTCGATATTTACAATTAAACTTATATCCTTTGCAACTATTTGAACTTATGATGAAATGAAGCTAAAAATGGGTGAGTAGTAAATAGATTTTCAAAATTATTTTAGGGGGTATGCAAGCAAAATAAATTGATTTCCACTGATTATGAATTTCCAGAACCAAGGAGAGTCTGGAATTTCTGAAAGACTAGCGAATGGCAAGAAGCCTGAGTCTGATCAAAGCTCATCATGTTTGGGAACCTCACAATAAGAGGCAATGATACTAGCAAGGCCCATAGGACACCTGTGGTAGGGTGTAGCCCAACCATTTTTGGTAAAGACTTGCATACAGGACATCTGCATCCTATGGAGAGTCCCTATTCTAAATCAAAAAACTCTAGGCCTTATGGCATAGCTAGAAATCCAATACCAGAAATTCCTGAATTAGACCTTAGGTCTGGGTATACAACTCATAGGGTAATTACAGGATTAAGGATTGAGGTAGGAAGCAGATAACATGGTCTTATAGACTGGTAACAGAGAAAAGATAAACAGAAGGTAGTCTCATCACAGAACTATATTCTCTTCAAGGTTAAAAACTATAACTTGTATCATTTGCCAAATCATATACCAAAGTTCAGACCAGTTCAAGTCAGCCAAGACAAGGCAGGAAAGGCATGAACAAACAAACCGGGTCACATAAATTGATACATTGAGGATGAAAGCCAATGGCTAGAAACCAGAAGGAAGAGCATCTCGACCAGAGGACAGTGTGAAGACCAGATACACAGCCACCCCTCCCCGTGCCCGGAGGTTTTATTAGATTCTCCCTGCACCCAGGAAGTGTCTTGGGAAGGAGGAAGGGCAAGGGAGACACCTTGAGAAGTGGGTTACCTTCTGAGTTATGACCCAGACAAGGCTATTAAAGCAGAAGAGACTAAGACATTTTAATTAAAAAGATTAAGTGGTTTCTGACAATCACATGAATGTGTGCTTGAGAGCAAGATGTAGTCCATTATAGGAAAATTCATGCTCTGTACTTTGTACATCTAAGTTGTGGTGTCCTTACACTGACTTGTCTACAAATAACAATAAAATTTATGAATACAGATACCTATGTACATTATAAAATTCCAAGCAAAATGTAAATAGTCTATTTCACATAATAATTTAGAGATTTTAATATTAATTTCACAGTACTTTCTTTCATACCTTTTAGAATATTTGAGTATTTGATACAAACAAAAGACTATGTGTGTTGACTCAAGGAAATGGTAGAAATGTAAGGTAATTTAGAAAGAAATTTGGGGGGGTAAAAATCATCCACCCAGATAAGAAATTTCTTATCAAGTCACTCTAATCTATAATGCCTAGATTGTGAAATTCTTTCACCTACTCGTTTTATGAATGTCTAGTGTCTAGCTCTGATGGAAAAACTAAATTATGCAAGTATCAAGATTTGTTCTTGCCTGAAGCAAGCAAATTAACTAAATGATTTCTCAATTTTCCTTCCAAGTCCTATGATTTAATGAGGTTGTGCAAAAGATGACTAAACACAAAATGTGAGGAAATGCTGTCAACGATGAGTGTTTTTCTTTAGAGATGTGAGTGGCTTCAGAGCCTTGACAGTAAGGGAAATGTGACCTTTTATTGAAGGACTGAGACTCATTACATGTATTCATGAGGTATTTACCAAAACCCATTAAAGCAATTGCTTAGGCCTCCTTCTTGTAAGGTCAGAAAAACAGGACAGAGTATTTTCCAGGACTGGCTTCAAGAAGGGACTCAGGAATGGATATGCCAGGATAAATGACTAAAGGGTCTGTGTCAGTAACAATGCAATCAAGAGACAGAAATCATAATAGCTCTTTTAACAGAGAAGATTTAATATCCAGAACTAAGTCAGTATAAAGAATTATTACCTATATAAACTAGAAATGCAAAACAAAAACACTGAGAAAGGACGGAAGTAGCGCCTGCAGGAAACAGATACACGCTGAGAAGGTACCTGGAGAGGGGCTCCAAGGAGCTAAAAACTAGACCTTTCAGGAGGGAACACTGGCTGGCTGGTGGCTGTGTCTCTGAGGCTGGTTTTGCAAGTGTTACATAAATTCCAAAATGGAGTTAATTGCTACTTCTCCAAAGAAATGCTGCTGTTGGGGTGAAGAAGGAAGACTGAGGGAACTGGGGAGATGTTGATTAATTAAGGATACAAACTTGCAGCTAGTAGATAAATAAGGCCTGGGGTTCTAATGCACAGCATAGTGATTATAGATGACAATACTGTAACATAAACTTCAAAATTGCTAAGAGACTAGATCTTAATTGTTCTCACCCCCAAAAAAGAAATGATAATTATGTGATGTGATAGGGTGTTAGCTAACCCTAAAGAGGTCATCATATTGCAATATATACATGTATCAAATCAATTCATTTTGTACCTTAAACTTACACAATGTTTTATGTCAATTATATCTCAATTGAAAAAGAATTTTTTTAAAAACAGGGACCAAAAAGGAACAAGTCCCTTCTTCCTCTTCCAGCTTTGCAGTCTCCCTCTAGTGCCCTGATTGGCAGAGTCTTACAAGAAGATAATTGCAAAGCAGAAATGCAGTTTGCAAAGTACCAGCTCCAGCAAGACGAAGAAGAGCACAGAAGGGTGAGTTTGAGGCAAAAAAACCGATAGCTTAATAGTTGGAATAGGTTAAAAAATTTAAGGACAGCAGTTTGTCACATCTATAGAAAATAAATCTATGGAAATGTACATCCAAAAGACAAATACAAAAATATCAGATAACGATTGAAATGGTAAATCCCTAACATTTATATGAAATCAGCTTTTAAAGAATACAGGCATACCTCGTTTTATTGTGCTTTCTTTCATTACGCTTCACAGATACTGTGTTTTTTACAAACCAAAGGTTGGTGGCAACCCCGAACTGAGCGCCATTTTTCCAACGGCATTTGCTCACTTCGTTTCTCTGTGTCACATTTTGGTATTTTCGCATTATTTCAAACTTTTTCATTATTGTTATATTTCTTATGGCGATCTGTGATCAGTAATCTTTGATGTGGAAAAAAGATCACTATTGAAAAAAGATTACCACTTGCTGAAGGCTCAGATGATGTTTAGCATTTTTTAGTAATAAAAGTATTTTTTAATTAAGGTATGTATGTTTTTTAGGCATAATGCTATTTCACACTTAATAGACTACAGTATAATGTAAATATAACTTTTATATGCATTGGGAAACCAAACAAATTGTGTGGCTCATTTTATTGGGATATTTGTTTTTTTTTTCAGTAGTCTAGAACTGAAGCTGAAATATCTCCAAGATATGCCTGTACATAATTCTGGTTTATAAAAAGACACAAGCTGCTGGTGATCAAACATTGTTTCCTTATATTCAATCAGAAAAAGATGCTGACATTGAGAGTGAAAATCCAGATGGTTTGGGTTCAAAATATACTTGGGGCTCAGATTAGGTCTTTTGGAGGGAAGTAAGAGTGATGCTGATACCACGTCAGCCTTGGTTCTCTGAGACTGTCTAGCTCAGGAGACTTTTTTTTTTTTTTTTGCACTAAATGCAGTACAGACAGAGGTGGGATGTAATGAGCAAAACAACCACCATTAAACCTTTCAGAAGTTGACAATCCAGCCTAAAACTTAATCCAAGTGTTACCTATGACTCCTGCAGAGCTCTGCTGTGAACACATCTGTGATTATTTTCTTTAGAAATAACCTGATACCCATGTGGAAAACACGAGAGGCCATATACACTGGATTTTGTGCTGATAATCTCCTTCACTTTTCTCTATTGTTCACACCACAAATCACATGCCAAATAAGGTTATAAACAAAATGAAGATCCAAACAATGAATAAGAAGGTATGCTTTAAGAAGATACAAAGACATTCTTTTCAGACTTATGAAGACATTGAAAGTTAAAGAGTTAAGAATCTTCCTCGAAATCATGAAACTAAAGTATGACAGAATCATAGGGCCCTAATCCACTGACCCTTAAACCACAGTAATTTTCACTATACAATGTCACCTCCGTAATATCATTATAAACAATTTTAGTGGTACCATGAGGCATGCTGGAAACAAATTAGAATTATTCCTTAAAATAAGGCACAAGTGGGAATTCCCTGGTGATCCAGTGGTTAGGACTCTGCGCTTTCACTCCCGAGGGCACGGGTTCCATCCCTGGTCAGGGAACTAAGATCCAGCAAGTGGCAAGGTGCGGCCAAAAAAAAAAAAAAAAAAGGCACAAGCTAAATTGGGTGTTGCTATGACATGGGCCATTTCCATTTGGCCCCATACCCATGGCCAAAGGAGCCCTGTTTAGTAGACCACATCTGTTGCCATACCCAGAAACACCTGCTTCACTCTGATTCAATTAATAAAAATTGACTTAAAGAAAGTATATTATCAAATGCCATTTTCAGGATACACAGGGAGTAGGAGAAATTTTAATTTATTTAGCAAAACTATCACCAGGTTCTAGAGTGCCAGGTACCCAGGAAATACTGAATTAATACAATGTAAAGGACATGGTCCCTATTACCAAAGAAGTCACATTCTAGCTGAGTTGTTACATGAGATGAAGATGCCCTGAAAAGTATCAATGGTTATATCAAGATGGACACAAAATGCCATGAAATAGGAAATGGAGGACACAGGAGATTTGTGTTCTCCTCACACAGGGACCATCTCATCTCATTTTTTCAGGTTGTAATACATACCAAAATCAGCATGTTTACCCCATAAGTAAACATCATAAAACAACTCCCCAAATTATTAGGAACATTTTTCTTAAGTTTGGTAACAGCAAATGTAACTTCTAAGACAAGCAGAAGGCTTTTATAGACAGATGAATGTTCTCACACAAGTCTTGGAATCAGGTTGGGTGAGCCACTTACAAGAGCATTCTCCTGCATTTACAAAGCCGTCTCCAAAGTGTTTACTGGTACAACATATACTGTAGCCCGGTCAGCCTTTGTGTGTGTGTGAGAAAAGAATCGATGTGGGCTTCTAAGGCCCTGGCAAAATGCAGTGACATGATGGTTATAAGAGAAAGGAACCTTGGTCAAAGAAAATAAGAGAGAAGATGGGAACAAGTGATCTGTCAGGAAAACTCATTTACTCTTATGTACTATTGTTTTTCTTCTATATACCAGAGTCCTTGGAGGCATGGCAAAAAGGAAATGGATGATGGAGAAATTTTTAAATACATATATATATATATATATATATATATATATATAAGTGTATATATATATGAAATAGTCATAGAAATTAATCACATTAGGTAAATCTCTAAAAATCCCATCAACTAGATATTCTCAGTATATAATCAATTACAGTGGTCTTCACTGCTCCAAGGTCTCTCTCCTCTCTATCTCTGTCTCACAGTTCATTCAAAGTGAACTATTTTCACTCAAAGTACATAGCAGCCTGCAGGCAGAAAATCTTGCATTTTGAGATGCTAAAGTAACATCAGGAATAAGCCTATGCCCATTTTCACCAGCATATCAAAACTGAGCCTCTGTTTTTAATAATCAGAAACAGGAGGACTATTTCCATCAGGTTACATCTGAGCTAGAGGGGCATCAAAAGAGAGATAACCATACAAAATTTAAGATCTCTTGGTGAGTCAACCTACACAGACCCTCTATCACATAAAATTTCCATGTTCATTTCCAGCAAGAAGCCTTGTTGCTAACCTGGGGATATTCATAAACACACTAGGTTGAATCCTTGGCGATTGCCTTCTTGGTTCCTGCTTTCAATAAGCTCTGAAATAATTTATCATTTGGGCCATTTGTTAATAAATGGAGTTCATTGAGTGGGTCCTCCAATTAATTAGTTTGCTTTCTGTGCTATTAATGGAAGGAAGCACACATATATCCATTAGCCCTTTGGGAGTTCTCCTGCATGCAGCCTTTGAAAAAGGCATGTTTCACAGTCCTATAAGGTGCTGACTCTTGGTAGCCCTGTTTGGACTTCAATAGGAAGTGGGAGATATTCCCAGGCAATCAGGTATTCCTCTAACCCAAAAGGGAAAATAAATATCTGCAGATTGTGTTTCTCTTGAAGTGGCCATAGTTTCATTGCAATTTCCATCCAAGGCAACATGCATTTTGTCAGGCTGAGGTTCAGCCAGTAGGTTGATAATTAAGTTAACAAGTGATGTGTGCAGCTTAATTTGGCAACAAGCTATCCTACAGAGTGCTCAATAAGGAAAGCAGCATTTTTGTGATGATTCTGTTTTTAAGCTTGGAATTAAACTAAAAACTATGATGATCCCTATGAAGGGATATCTGATGTGTGTGTTCAAAATGCAGAATAGGAGAATATACTGTTCTGCATGTTGGATACTCACACCTTTTATTTACATATTTATTGCACAGCATAGCTGAAATAGGGGTAATTACCTGTGTGCATTTTAAATTCATCATAATTCAAATAAAATGTGTTTCTCTGCCCAACTTTCTCCTTGCAGCTGTCATTTTGCCCAACTGCAAACTGACTTTTAGTAATGAGTTTCCACTGTAGTGGGCTAACTGTGGGCATGATTTATCCTTCTGTTATCCTCTGTTGATCTGCCTCTCTTCCAGTGTCTAGGAGTTAAAAAAAGAAATTCATTGGTTCGTTTATTCAGTAAATATTTATTGAGCATCTACTGTGTGCCAGACATTGCACTAGGCTCTAGGGACTCAGAGGAAAAACTGTGCTTAACGTGGGATCTGATAAAGGTTTCAAAAGAATAATCATGTGTTTATTCAGTCAAAGAAAACATAGTTTGGGATGGAATATATATACCTGGACTAAGATCCTGGAGACCAACACTTAGGTGTATGGTCTTTAAATATGCCTAAACTCAGTCACTAACCAAGGAAAGAAAATGAAATAAGCAAGTTGTCTAATATCTTTGGGCTTCACTTGTTTATTTATAAAGTAGAGGGTTGGCCTCTCTGTTAAAATCCCTTTCAGCAGATTTCTTGAATAATCCAAAGTCTCCCATGACCTATCCTCAACCAAATATTACTTCCTCAACTAGAATGGCTTTCTACTTCCCTCCTCCATTTCTGTATATTAAAAGACTACTTAGTAAGGTCTATAGTCTACTTATGAAATTGTATCAATTTCCTACTTTTCATTAATGTATTAGTTATATAAGATGGTACCATTGGGGGGAGCTGGGCAATAAGTACATGGGATCTTTTCATGGTATTTTTGCAACTTCTTATGAGTCTGTAATTATTTCAAAACAAAAAGTTTGTTTAAAAAACAACAAAATTCACGGGCTTCCCTGGTGGCGCAGTGGTTGAGAGTCCGCCTGCCGATGCAGGGGACGCGGGTTCGTGCCCCGGTCCAGGAAGATCCCACATGCCGCGCAGCAGCTGGGCCCGTGAGCCATGGCCGCTGAGCCTGCGCATCTGGAGCCTGTGCTCCGCAACGGGAGAGGCCACAACAGTGAGAGGCCCACATACTGAAAAAAAAAAAAAAAAAAAAAGCAACAACAAAATTCACAACCTACTTCAAAAGTGAAATCAAAACTGATATTAATCTCTTCTTCACTTCCCTCTATTGTAACATTCTGACTGTGTTACAGTTAGTTACAAATCCACCTGCCTCTCTTGATTTTAAACTCGAGAGATAGAACTGCATCATATTTATCTTTGTATCCTCCGCAGACCTTAGAATATTTGCTTTTCTAACCCAGGTTCATTCAATTATATTTAACAAACTGAGTTCAAGACACTGGTTAAAACATTTCCTCACGTCTCTTATCTAATTCGGGAAGCTCTGCCTTACATCCTGCTTTCCTTTTCATGGCATTCAACAGAATCTGTATGCAGAATGTGTGTAGGCATATGGTTCACATACTGATTTGCTCAAGGTGCCTACCAGTAAAATGTGACTGGTAGTAACATTCACCTGGATACCAAGGACAAAGAGAGTTAATTAACCAGTGATGGCAGAATACAGTACATAAATAATGGAGCATGAGAGAAATAGGGCTTGTGTTATGTAAACATTCAGGTGCTGATATTCTGTTCTGGATTTGGTTTTCAAATGGAAGACAATTAATTAAAATAAAATACGCTCCTTTTTGGTTCTGAAGATGCTTTCTCTAAAGCTTTTTGAGATCTTGCAGCTTCAACATAAAAACATACATATATAATGTGGATTCCTGGAGATTAACACAAGAAGAGGCTCCAAAAGGTCATTGCTACCCTCCTATGACTTGTATTTGTAACAGCTGGTGGCAGTTGGGATCAGTCATCTGGTAGCTGCTAAGACAAAAATTGCTATGCCTATATATTTTGTTGCTTGTTAAACATAGGTCATTGCAAATTATAAAATGTATTGATAATTTCAGTAAAATTAAATTAAAAAATTAAGCCAGTGGCAACCACTATTTGAGAACAAGGGTAAGCTATGAAAGAAAACAAAATAATGTCCAGGATAGAAAATTGCAAAAGCTAATAATTTTTAAGTGTTTAAACTGTATAATTTAAAATGGTATTTGTACTTGATTTTGCCTCTAGAAATAACTGGTGAGTGTCTAGAAATATCCCAATCATGTATAAATAGAATGTAATTTCTAACAGTTATTTTCCCCAAAATGTTGTTGAGTATAAATATAATCAAATTTAATCAAACAATAAAAATTTAAATAAAAACTACAAAAAATATTTTGCTATTTACTTACTTTACCTGAATGCCAGTTAAATTTTATACTGGTTTTGTATTAGCAATCTTTTCTCTATTTGCTTTTGATCTGAACATATAGCAGTGAAACTTCCACATACAGAAGTTGCTCATCTGACAAATTGGACCAATGTTACAGATGTGACCAAGGGAGTGAATATAATTAAAACCACCAATGTATTTACTATTTTGACTTATTTTGGAGACCTTAATAAAATTAAGAAGCTACCATACTGGATGAATTAAAACACAAATATGGATTCAGTTTTGTAAATTAAGATTCATATGACTCATAGCAGAAAGCTAAACAATTAAAATAGAATATCTTTATGTCAATATTAATAGAGAACAGAAGACATAGTATGATCTCTACCATTGTAAGTAGCTAATTATATAAGCATCACTGGTCTTCTGAAAAGCTGTCTTCAAAGTCACAAGTTATGTGATTGCTGTGGTAGGCAGGATATAGCCTTCCAAAGATGCCCATCCCCTAATTCCCAGAACCTGTGAATGTATATTGTTATATGGCAAGGGCAAATTAATATGACAGACAGAATTGAGATTGCTAGTGAGCTGACTGAAAAATAGGGAGATTATCCAGGATTATCTGGGCAGGCTCAATGAAATCACAGGGTCCTTAAAAGTAGTAGAGGTGGATGGAAGACTTAATGTAGTGATGTGATGTGAGAAAGACTTAACCAGCCATTGCTGGCTTTGAAGATGGAGAAAAGGGCTGTAAGACAAGGAATGCAGGTGGCCTCTAGAAGCTGGAAAAGAAAAGAAAATGGATTGTCCCTAGAACCTCCAGAAGGAACACAGCTCTGCTGACACCTTGATTTTTGCCCAGTGAGCCCCCGTTCAGACTTCTGACCTCCAGAACCATAAAATAATAAACCTGTGTTGCTTTAGATCATTAGGTTTTTTTGTAATTTGTTACAGCAGCCATGAAAAAGTAATACAACAATACTTCCAGTTTCTGGTTCTGCATGTAAGGAGCTTGGAAGCTGCCACAACATCCTATCAACAAGTAAAAAGCTGAACAAACTGAAATGTCAACAACACTTCTGCAATACATAAAAGAAGAGAGGACACAGAGCAAACTACTACCCCCAAGACTGGAAGACCTACAGGTAAATATAGAGAATAACAATCTACCAGAACAGAGACTGACAACTGTTAACTGCCTGCGGCAGAAACCAGGGCCAGGGTAGGAAAATCTGAACTATAATGACACATTACTGGATGCTCAGTGCAGACAGCTCTGAGAGTCAACAACCAGAGGGAGACCCAGTCATAGGGAGGGTCCCACAATTTTGTGAAATTTACCTCCAGGATTTTGGCCAGGTTCTTACAGTAAATATCTGAGAAAAAATGCCCTAGTGCTTCCAGCAGAGGTGGAGGGGGGTAGGGGGAGTGGGGAGGAATCATTTTGAAATATACCAGAGCACTCTGTTCTTCTAAACAAGGCCTGCCCTCAGAGGAAACTAGTTAAGCAGAGCCTAACCTGTTGGGATATTTTCAGAGCATACCAAAAGGCAGAAATCACAATTTGAAAAGACAGAGCATCAAATCCAGACATGGCAGGGATGTTGGAATTATCAGACCAGTAATTTAAAATGGTATGATTAATATGCTAAGGACTCTAATGGATAAAGTAGGCAGCATGCAAGAACAGATGGGCAGAATAAGAACAAAGATGGAAATCCTAAGGAGAAACTAAAAAGAAACGCTAGAGATCAAAAACCCCTCAGCATAAATAAAAAATGTGTTTGATAGGATTACTAGTAGACTGGACACAGCTAAGGAAAGAATCTCTGAGCTTAAGGATATCTCAAGAGAAACCTCCAAAACCGAAAAGCAAAAAGAACAAAGACTAAAAAAAATTAAAAACCAAAAGAACAGAATATCCAAGTACTGTGGGATAGCTCAAAAGGTGTGACACAGGCATAATGGGGAATATTGGAAAAAGAAGAGATAGAGAACAGAAGAAATATTCAAAATAATAATGACTGAGAATTCCCTCCAAATTAATGTCAGACACCAAGATCCAGGAATCTCAGAGAACACCAAGTAGGATAATTGCCAGAAAAACTATACCCAGGTATATCATTTTCAAATTACAGAAAAATAAAGATGAAGAAAGAATCCTGAAAGAAGTTGGGACAAAAAATCCTTACCCACAGAGGAACAAAGGTAAAAATTCATCAACTTCTCCTCAGAAACCATGCAAGCAAGAAGAGAGTAGAGTAAAATATATAAAGTACCGAGAGAAAAATCCCACCGACCTAGAATTCTGTACCCCGTGAAATTATCCTTCAAAAGTGAAGGAGAAATAAACATTATCTCAAACAAAGATTGAGGGAACTTGATGCCAGTACACCTGTCTTGAAAGAAATATTAAAAGAAGTTCTTTAGAGGGAAGGAAAATAGCATACGCCAGAAATTCAGATCTATTAATACATAAAGAAAAGAAGAACATCAAAGAAGGATTAAGTGAAGGTAAAATAAAAACTTTTAGTTTTTCTTAATTACAAATAACAGTTTGTTCAAAATGATAGTACCAGCAGTGTATGTGATTATGTATGCTTATTATATATCTTATTTATTTATGTATTTATTTATTTATGCTTGTATATAAGTGAAGTGGATGACAGCAATGATACAAAGAATGGGAGGGAAGATTTAGGATTATTTCATTATTATAAGGTATTCACACTACCTGTGGAGTGATGAGATTAACCAACACACAGGTCAAAGAAGAAATCTCTAGAGAAATTTTAAAATATTTTGAACTAAAAGGAAAATTAAAACAACTTATCAAAATTTGTGGATGCAGCGAAGTGCTGGAGGGAAATTTATAGAATTAAGTGCATATATTAGAAAAGAAGAAAGATCACACACACAAATGCAAAAATAAAAACTTTTCCTGAAAATATTCTATATATGTACTTATTAGTTTTTTATCTTTAGAAAAAGGACATCATGCTGTCGATATCTTTTAGGACCCATCAACCTCTTTATAACAACAATAGAGGTAGCCTCCAGTGTCCACACAAAAATCCCAAGTTAAATGCCTGGTACTGACTTTTCAGTTCAGATTTTTACTCTTTCTTGTGACTTACCCCCATAGAGGGATGTTTGATGTTTTGCTACCCAGTATCCAGTGTTCACCATCCTAGTAAATGAACCTAGTTTCCATCTAAGGGAACCCCATACTCCTCCACTGTCAGTGCTCATGGCCAAGTACTCTAGCCTTGGGAATGGTTCACATTGCCCATTCCCAAGCCAACCAGCAAACCACATTTGACTCTCTGATAACTTTTGCCTCTCCAATCACAGTGAGTCTCATACCTTGTTGGGGATGAAGGGTCAAAAAAACTCTAATGTCTTCTGGGTATAAAGAATCTAAGGCCTGGAACTACTCCATCTATTTTGCTACCATAAGAGTAGGACACCCTCAGGTACACAAAGGAAGAGAGCTGGGAGATGTGCAGAAAGGAAGAGCCGGGGCTCAGGTGACATGACTAAAGTCTCTGAATCAATCCATTGCTGAAGCTCCAGACCTACCCAGTGACTATTCCATTACCTGAACAAACAAGTCTCTTTTGTGTTTGTCAGTGTATATTTGGTCTTATTTCACTTGATATACAAAATTCCTTAACTGTCAGCACCCTCCTATGCAGTAAAAGGAATTTGCTAAGCAATTTCCAGCCCTGAGGGGGAAAACAGATACAAGCAAAGAAGTGCTTACACAATTAGTAAAAAAATATTTAAGACAAGTATGACAAATTAACAGTCTGTATTCCAGAAAATGATACCTTTTCAAATTGGTTGTATTGCTTTAATGACTGCACCGAGATTTTAAGCTCCTAAGACACGTCGTCTCCTAAGTGGCAAAGATAGTAGAGCCAGGTGGAAAACTCATGAGGCCTGATGGAATCTTGATGCTTCCAGTGGGTGACCTTGGGGGATTAATATAACATTGTTGAAACTCAGTTTCCTCAACTCTACCATGAGACTAACAACGTCTCCTAGCAGGGTCTTTGTAAGAGTTATATGAGATTAGAAGTGCTTGACATAGATGTTCAGTATGTTGCAAAACATGGTGGTATCCTTTTTATTAACAGAAGCAGTGTGTGTTTTACCTCAAAACATCATTATGTGAGCTGAAATGGTCCACGGCTTTACTAGCCTGGGATATCCTATGTTACAAGTGGGACCTGATTTTTCTTTCTGCTTGATGTTTTTCCCTTTCAGTATTTCCTTCCTCGTCCAGAATAGCGAGAGACCCAAGGAGTACGTCTCAAATGCATCTACCCACCCTTGAGGCCGTTGGCTGGGCTCTCTAACTCCCACTGTTGGGACCCCAGCTTCAGCACAAGTGCTCCTTCGCTCTGGTCCCTGCTTGCACAACTGCCACCTGGCAACTCTGAGCTGCCTTTGTGGACCTCTCGGGAGTGGTGGTGACAACCAGGTTGTTCTCTTCCTCCGGGTCAGCAGTGTCACACCTACGCTGCTATTTGCTTTGTTCATCTATGGGACCTCACTGCCGTCTGTTCCGTTTGAATCACTGTCCTTCCCGCTGTATCGCCTTTGCCACTTCTCACATCTGTTTCCAGCTACCCTGCATTGATTCCATAGCCAGGTGCTCTGGTCTGCTCCTTTTCCCCACCCCCAGGCTGATTAATTCTATTCCATAGCACTGGATAAAACCCACAGAGCCATTTTCTTCTCTAAGTCTCTACTCCAGGTTTCCGTTCATGAAATACCAACATGCAATTTTAACAAAAGCAGCTCACCGTGGTCTCAGTCACTAAAACAGCTCTAGGAAATATTTCCCTATTTGTGTATTTCCATTCTGTATTACAGCTTTCTCCTCTAGTACAGTATGTGGCTATAAAGGAGTGGGTACAAATGTGATCCAATTTATTTTTTCACGCAATAAATATAAATTTAATGTTTTATTATAAATTGCTGCTAGTGTAAAAATTTACCCCTTATGACAGCATACTTTATTATTTTTGAAGTTGCCAAGGTGATCTTTTTAAATTTTATATAGTTGATAACTTTATTTTGCAATTGACAGAAATAATTTCAAACTAGGATATACTTTCTCTACAAAGCGAATAAATAGTATTTTCATGTGAGTACAGAGAAAGAATAGACTTCAAATAGAAGTGGGATAATAGAAAGGATCGTGTTTCAATTTTATAGTCTTTCTGTCCATGATACAACATTTGACTTATAACCTTCCTTTTATGTTCACCATCTGCATACTGCTACGACACAGGAAATGTGAGATGAGTCCAGGTCGTTTGGAGGTATAATATTAAGTATGAACATAACATCTAAATAGAATGAGCCTTGTCTGGGGCAGTGGACTAGAAGTCATATAATTTCTATCTCTCAGTCACCATTCATTTGTCATGTCCTTGAGCAAATCATTTAACCTTTCTATTCCTCAGACTTTTCTATGAAATAGGATAATACCTACTCCCATCACAGGCGCTTGTAGAAAAAAATAAAAATTAAAACTGTCTGGCATTTTACATAAAAGGGCTTTAGAAAAAAATAATTCCTGGGCAGTAATTTGCAAACAAAACCTATCTACCTTGGCCACCACCTTTATATATGCAGATTCCTTGCTAACCTCAAGAGAGGGAAACAGATACATAACTCTAGCTAAGAGTTCAGACTAATATAATAATAATAACATCTATCAAGCACTTACTATGTGTCAGGCACTGCTCTAAGTGCTTTACATATATTACCTCTATTAATCCTCACACTAACTACATGAGGCAGGCACTCTTGTTAGTTCACTTGAGTAAAGTTAGTTAGGCAGTTGAGAAAAACCAGGCAGCAGGAGGTTAACTAAACTGCCCAAGGTTACTCAGCTGGCATGCAGTGGAGCTACATTTAACTCTGGGGTTGACCCAAAGCCTGAAAGCCCCAGCTCACCCCCTGGGGGCACAGCCATCCCCACTCTGCTTTAACGTCTCCCAGGACCACAGTAGGCCTATGCTCGCCTGGGTCTGCTACCTGGATGGGTTCTGTCTGCCTAAAAAACTAAGAAGCATCCAGGGGAAAACTCATCCCAAAGAAAGTGATGATCAAGGAGCACAGATTCGGATAAACTCTCAATATTGGGAGAGACAGATGATTTTTTTCACCATCATGATGCCTGTAACTTGGAATGTTCTTTAGACAGGCCAGCTACTCAGTTACTCAATGGATAATTATCAAGCACCTACTATGTTCCAGGCACTGTTATTTTTGCCAATGAAGACATCAATGAACAGGAAATATAGAGTCCCTGTCTTAAAAACAATTCCTTCTTATTGGTGTTAGCGAGGAGAGAATAACAAATAATACACAAGCAAATAAATAAGTAACTAGCATCATTTCAGATATTAAAAATTGTTATGACAAAGACATGGAAAGGGCTTGTTTCTGAGTCCTATGAAGACAAGAGAGTAAAATGTAAAAAACTTGTTTTTGGAAAGCCATTCAAGCACTTTTAGAAGCAGAGTTTGTAATTTTTATAATAGTGGTAGGAATGGGAGGGTATTTTTCTTCCCTGAGTTGCTGTGGGAGTAGGGCAGCAGAAACACTGTAGCCTAAGCTACAGGCTAGAACAGCCTTCACATTTTCATCTATGCTGGAGAATAGACATTGTTCTTTATCCTAACAGAAAGATGGGTCAACAACAAGAATAAGGAATTCACCAAAGAAAATAAATGTAATTATAAACAACAAACAGGAAAATAGAGTTCACTATTATTAAAGTAGTGAAAATCAAATTGTGATGTTTTACCTTTAATTAGGTTGGTATGAATTTTTAAAATATAATATACAGTATTGAGAAGAGATATTAAAAAGCATAAATAATTCTACTCAGTAATGATTTAATGAGTGTTTACTATGTTCCAGGTGTCTTGCTAGATACCAAGGGTACATTCATTTCTTCAACAAACATTTATGGAGCATCTACTATGTTTGAGGTGGTTTGCTGAAGACTGGTGGTCCCTGGTGTATAGGACAGGAGTGGTTCCCGCCATTATGAGGCTTACATTCTAGCAGAGGAGACAAACATTTTAGAGCACACACAACAAAATATATATTTAAATAGTGAAAATGCCTATAAAGGAGATATTGTGGTTTCTATGGGAGTTAATAATTTTAGAACTAACCTCATTAGGGCAGGAGAATTTTCTTTTGAAAAATTAACATTTGATCTGAACTTTAAAGAATGAGGAGAAAACAGCAGGGCAAAGAGGAGAGGAAAGTAATTTCTAGCAAATTCCACAGTATGAACAAAAGCATGAGGTAAGGGGAAGCAAGTGTGTTTGAGAAACTAAAAGAAAAATCAGTGTGGCTGGAGTAAGAGAGGGCAAGAAGGGAACCGCAGGGATGAGGTGGAGAGATGAACCGGAAGCAGATTGTGTAAGACAATGAGAAGCTGCTGTGGGGATTTAAGTAGACAAGTAATATGAACAGAAATAGTGGTGAAGATGCAACTAAGGCTCTGTCCTCAAAAAGCCAACATTCTAGTAGGGGAAACAGGTGTTTTCAAATGTAATTGGAGGAAGTATAAATTGGCATAAAATTTTTGTTGGGCAGTTGGGTAATATCTCTAAATCTAAAATACATTTGCATCCAGCAGCCCTTCATATTTCATAGAAATTCTTGCATATGTATAATGATATTAATGTTATTGAAAATGAGAGTAAGTCTAAATGTCTATCAAAAGGATATCAAATTATACAACATAATATAACCATAAAATGAAATATGATGCAGCTATTATAAAAGAATAAGCTGAATGTGTAATATATTACCTTATAAAGATGTTTTTAAAATGGCAAAGTTTGGGGTTATAGTTATATCTCAATTTTTTTAAACATACAAATAAACAGTCGACCCTTGAACATCACGGGTTTGAACTGTGCAGGTCCACTTATATATGGATTTTTTTTCAATAGTGTATACTACAGTACTACACAATCTATGGTTGGTTGAATCTATGGATGCAGAACTGGGAAAACTGAAGAACCCAGTTACTTATGGAGGAACTGCAGATATGGAGGGTTATGTAAGTTACATGCAGATTTTCAACTGTGTGGAGCATTCGCACCCCTAACCAACTCCCACCTGCTGCCGCCACTGAACAGTGGTCCAATGCATATATATCTGGAGGAGTTTGTACTTTCCTATTTTTGCTAGATTTCATTATAATTACTATTCACTAAAATGTAATATTTATCAGTAAAGATACTCAAATACATAATAGATACATGAGATATCTTTAAGGGGGTATGCATTTTTATAATAAAATAATAGAAAAAGATCATTTTCAAAGCATAGGCAATGAGACAAATGGACAGACAAAAAGTTACACACTTGCTATTTTTGGTCAGCACATTTCTCCTCCATTAAAATGAATGCCAGGGCCTCCCTGGTGGCGCAAGTGGTTGAGAGTCCGCCTGCCGATGCAGGGGATGCGGGTTCGTGCCCCGGTCTGGGAGGATCCCATATGCCGCGGAGCGGCTGGGCCCGTGAGCCATGGCCGCTGGGCCTGCGCGTCCGGAGCCTGCGCGTCCGGAGCCTGTGCTCCGCAACGGGGGAGGCCACAACAGTGAGAGGCCCGCATACCGCAAAAAAAAAAAAAAAAAAAAAAAAAAAAAGAATGCCAGCCAGTGGACAATGGGTAACCAACTCAAGTTTACACGGGTAAAGAACAAATTCCAACTTTTTACATAATTTGTTATTATTTAATTAGTGTTTATTTATTACCAATATACTATGAAATATTTGCAGGTGATGTTTGTTTGTTTTAGACCCTCTAAGCCTTAGGACAATGACTGGTTCTTTGCAAGCATACAATAAATGATTGTTGAATCGTGAGAGTAATAAAAGCTGACTTCTGATCCTTTAAACTCAGGAAATCAGCCTAGAAAAGTGAAAAATGCCGGAGGCCATATGAGAAAAAGGCAATCCCGTGTCCAAGAATCCCAATTTGCCATCTAAAGAGGCAAACTGACTGCTAACAAAAATGATCATAGCTGCAACTCAATCTGATCTCTGAAACTGTATTTCTCCAGACATCACAGAAGACTTCCTTTAGGATAATATCACAGCTGACTAAGATCTCATCAAGGACTTCTAATGCCCATTAGAATCATTTAAAATGCTCTCAGCTGAAGCCAGCAAAGCATCATTTAATTATGCAGGATTTCTGATTGCTTATTATCAACCCTGTCCTTGTTCAACTCTTCACCCCTTGTGTGTCTCCTCGATGGAGAGTCCCCATCAATCTGAACAGCAGCTTTTGTGAAGGAAGATGTGAGCGGGCAAAAGAGGGGAAAAGATCAGTTAGACTCTGAAAAGAAGAATTAAACAGAGAGCGGGTCTTTTCTCTGAAATTTCTATAATGTTGCCTTATTCACCAACTTTATCTAACAGTCAACCATTTTACAAATTTTAAATCTCATTTCTTTTCTTAACTGATAACAAACGTTAATATATTTCACGTGAATGATACATAAAATAGTTCTATGTTTTGGGATCAAAAGGTAATGTACCATAAATTATCGATTAAACAGGATTTAGAGACATGTTGAAAAACAATTTCATAGTCTTGTTTGCATAGACTAGAATGAGAAGTTATTTTGCCCAGTTTTCCTAGGAAATATGTCTTATGTTTTGACATTTAAAGACAGTAACTTCACTGCAGAACAAAAACATAACATTCTTTGGGGATAACCTTGAATTATGAGACTTAAGAGTTCTCTAATAATGCCAAAGAAAAGCTATTAAGTCAATACGTATCCACTCTGGTTTTAGTATTTCAGGTTCTGTGAGGATTCCAAATTTCAACAGCCTCAGCATATTGAGATTAAATAACTCAGAAAGACAAAAATATTGACATATATATTCAAGTTAATCCTTTAAACAGCCCCCCACCAAAAGAAGATTGTTCTTTAGACTGAAAGAGGAGCAAAAGATGTATATAAATCCTCATTTTCACTTTTCTATTTCTGTGATATGGTATACATTTCTCCCCTATAAAACAATTGAGGATACTATGGACAAGCCAATTCGGATAACTTTTTAAGGAAACACATTAACTCTGTTTTTAGTACAGTTCCATTGGAAGTCACTGACAACTGATATTTGACAACCTGAAAGCATTTCCTGATTTGGAGCAGGTTTCAACAGGCATGCTCCACAGACGAAACAACAAAGCCCTCCTTGATGTGATTACACTTATTATTCTGTGATTGCTACTTCCTGATCAGGGATACATTCAGTCATAAAAAAAGTACAGTAGAATTACCCATAGATTATGCATGAAATTGTTGGGGCAAGGGGAAGGGCACAAGAGAAGGCTCTCAAATATTTTTAGTTGATTGGGGTGAATGACAGCTCCAGGTGGGATTCTGTACAGCAGAGGATCATGATTAATGCATTGTGTTTATTTAAAAGAAAATGGGGACATGGAGTATAGCAGAGTATTTCTGAAGATATTGTTTGAGGGAAGGATAAACTGGTATAAAATATGAGGCCCTCATTATTTGAATATGCATCATTTAAAGGATGAGAGCCTAAGAGAAAAGACTGCAGTAAGGGTGGTATTCAATTTTGCTATGAACTTAAAATTGCTCTAAAAACTAAAGTCTATTTTTGAAAAGTATTAAGGTGATATAAAAAAATCAAATTATAAAACAAGATGTACCATCTGACCCCACTGTAAATACACACACATACACACGATAAAGAAAATGGAATTATAGACATCAAAATATAGAGGTGATAGGATTAGATATTATTTTCTTCTTTTTCTATTTTCCTAGAACGCTTTCATTAATTTTTAATAGGAAATGTATCAAATAAAAGTGCATTGCCCCGAAACTCTATAATAAATGCTCACACCTTTATTGACTCCTTAGAGCTGTGAAATGTGGAATATATGGGCTTTCTTTCCCTCTCTTCCCTGATTCTTGCTCCCCACTGCTCCTTTAGCATTATGAACAACGAATATTGTAAGCATTTAAACATTTATAGAGCCACCTAATACTTTCTTGTTTCCAGAAACCAAAAGAAATAGAGAAATTTCTAGAATTATGGGGAGGGGGTAAGAAGTAGCAAGTCACTAAGTAAGGGGCAGTTTAGTTCATTCTTTTTCATTTTAGTCATGTAGCATTACCTGAAACAGCAATTTACTTTTGCTTGAGCCCATTAGATGAATGTCCTCAATTTACAGGTGATGTCACACAGTGACTTGGAGAACTATGTTGTTAGCCACAGGCCTGTAACGAACAGTGGGTCTGCATTATTCTCCTCCTCTTCAACCAGTGGCATATTTATAACATCTTATTTTTGCAAATGGCTGCTCTCTTTCTCATTTACAAGCATAACACAAGCCAATATATATTATAGTCCTTTAAGGGCAACACACTAGGTATTTGTCCTTGAAGTTCCTCTATCTCTTTGGCAAATACAGAGAGATCTGACACAACTACTGTAGTTTGTTATCTAGAGCATTGAGGATTTTTATTTTTGTTTCATTTTTATTTTTATTTCATTTTTGATTTTGTACTAAAGTGTCGAATTATCTGAATCTACAGCTGCATTTTTTCATATAGATTACCTTCTCCTCATATTCAGAGCTTCTCAGTTGCCCACCACAGGAATGGCCAACCAGTAAATCTAGATCAACTACTAATTCCTTCCTCAAAGTCTTGAGATTTCTGCCATAGTCTCTATCCCACTACCACCGATGGAAGTCCACATTCACCTTCTTGGTATTTAAATTTTTTCTCCCTCCACAGTTCTTTTCCACCCAAATATCCCACTGCTCCAAAATTAATTTCTGCTTTTGAACAGCCAGACTACATACTATGTCTTCAGGATGACATCCATATTCCATCCTAGGCCTTTACTCATGGACAGGTCTCCTCCTGAAAGTCCCTTGGCCATCTTTGCAGAATGTTGAGTATGGCATTCCTATGGACATGGCAGGAAGCTGAGCCTTAATCCAGACTCCCCATTAATGTGTCTCACTTTCTTTCCCAAAACACAACACATTGCTGAGGTCAAAGACAATGATTAGGCTAGAGGCATTCTGGTAATCGAATTTTCACACTTTGAGAAATGCATGAAAATGAGCAACACTAATACAAGATCTTTGGGGGAAAAAGAGAACAGGGAATTCTAGATCATAAACCACTCTTCTTTCCCTGACATGTGTAACTTTGCACATTTAAACCCCCTAAATTGACCTTACAGACTAAATGCATGCCACATTTTTCTTTTCAAGAAAAAATTGTAGACCGACAGATATTTTGTGGTATAGTTCAAGAGGTGTTTAATAGGAATATACAATGATCTATTAGGGATAACTGATTCATAGCCAGGGGACAATATTCAGACCTCTACTTTAAAGAAGGAATCCACTAAATAAGGACAGTGAATGTGCATTATTCTCCATCAATTGGAAGAGCAATTAAATAATGTCCAATTAAGTATTTTGGGAGCTTTCTGCTGGGATATCCGTTGACTAAGGCTTTGCAATGGGGTCTACCCATCTGGGGAACCTACAAGAAGTTAGCGGCTGTAGTATCAGAGGAGCAGAGCCATTTCAGGTACTTATATTTAAATATGACTCAATGGATTATATAACTAAGGGTTTCTCTAAAAAGTACTGGCAAAGAGCTACCTTTGACCTCTGAAAGGAACTGTAGGTGTACATGCACATACACACACACCACAAAAATATACAGAGGTACTTATAATTAAGATGCAGGTTTGGTGCTAGCTGATAATCTTTCCTAACCTGGTATTTGCAATGCCCATAGTAAGGTGGAGCTAGGGTAAGTTTTAGTCCATTTTTTCCCCTATTCTATACTATGACTACACACATACATACATACATACATACATATATACTGATCACTTACTATAATAAATGCCAGGCACTATTCTAAGCTTGGAATATTCTACATCTTTCTACTCATTTAATTCTCACATCAGTTCTCCATTTTATAACAAGGAAACGGAGACAATTACTCTACATCATTCTCAGTAACCCAGAGGATCTTAGATGTTCTTTGGTGCCCACAGAAAGTTCAAGGGGTCTCTCGCAGGCCTACTAGACAAGACACCATGCTTGTGGGCAAAAATTCTGACCAGTATTTACTGCAACCTCTGGCTTCATCTGGGAAACGTCCATTGCAATCTATCTAGTCCGCCCCACTCACCCTCCATCAACACGACATCTATTAATTACTCAATAAATGTGTGCTGAACAAAGAAATTAGCCAAATATATGTTCATACGGGGCAGAATTAAAATTTCTGAATGCGAATTCAGTTTTCTGTGGTTTCCAGACCACAGAAAACTGAAAAGGGTAATACTAAGGTAAGGTAATGACTAAGGTCATCACTGAGAAAGCAAGTGCTTTAGAAGCACACCCATCCCTCATTTTCTCCCAGCATCGTCTCGCTGTTCTTTCCAGGGGCAGACTTATGTAGAAACACTGGGAGGGGGTTCGCAGGAAGGAGCGGTTGTCAAGCAATTTCCATCGTGGACAGTTCAATCTCAAATGATTTATGACGTTTTAGTTGTTTATTGTACACAATTGCTTTATTTGACGGAAGTTTCAGTCCAGGTGGATTTATTAGAGCCCTCGTTAGATGAGTTTGCTGCCAAGAAGTGGCTTAATTTCACGGAGAAATGCCTTTGATTGTACCCCACCCCAGAAGTCCTATCCGGTATATAAAAGTTGAGGGGCAAACCACTTAGGACTTACATATGAATGCTGATCTTTCCTGTTGTTAACAAATAAGCAAAATGAAGGCAATTAGTGACTACATGGGTAATTATGCAATCTATTTTAAGATGAGAGAGTAATCCTCTGAGAACACAGGGAGTGGTCAAATTACACCTGAACATACCCTCTAAATCACTCCACAAAGAAAGCTGTTTTGTACTAACTTTTTTGTGTCCCTCAAGAAAATGGTGGGCTTTCACCCATTTCCAATTTTTCCATGATCATAGTTTCATACTAATACTTACTCCTCACCATACGAATATAGAATTTTAGAACTGGCAAATTTATACACAAAGAAATGGTTCGATGACATCCTCTACAATAGCCAGATCAATAACAGCGGAGTGAGAGCAGAAATCCACCCTCTCCTCGCATATTATTTTCTCTATGAATAAGGTCATCCCAATTAATATAGCAATGCTGAGATAGAAGAAGGTCAGTTAAGTGAAAGCAAGTACACCTTGAGGGTGTATCAATGATTATATTATTCTAATTAAAATAGATGCTTTTGTTTATCTGGTCTTGTCATACATTTTTTCTAAATCATTGCATTGTTCACAGCTCATTAATCAGTATCAATGTATTATTATCTAATAATAATGAAAGCAGATCTAACCGTTTTAATTTTCAAGGATCAGACTAATCCAACACTCACAGTTTCTGTAATTGCTTCACTAAGAAGAGTAGTCGTGAATGTTTTATGATTATAATCCAGTTTAATTGAATTGATTCCTTAAACTAATTATGTGACAATGTTTATTGTTATTCAGTATGTCACTACACAGCTTTGCATAAGCAAATAAAAACTACAATGTTGGCAGAAAATCCTTCAGATGTCACTTTTTTAATAAAATAAAAGGTATGAATAAGCTGATAACTTAAGAGTACTGCAAACATTCGAACTAGACTTTGTTTCCTCTAGGGAAAAAAAAGAGAAGTTATATATGTCAGTATACAGTTAAGCAGCAAAATTTACTATTATCAAATACTAATATTAAATGTGCAACCTGGTAACAGTACAATTCTTAAAATCTGGAAAGGCAAAAGGAAAAGTTTGCTCATATCCTAGGCAGATGTATCCTATCTTTCAAAGAAAAAGAAAATAAAATAAGCACACCACTTTCTATAACAAACATATAAGTAAACATACCCATATTCTCTGTCCAAATGGTATTCTGGGGGACTAGAATGAAAACATGAGTAGTGCCAACATATATGGAATGTTTCACTGAATGTCTGTGCATCCAAGTGGCATAGCAAAATGATAAAACACTTTAGAAAACAACAGGGAAATGTATCTCAAGAACCATAATATAGCTGCTCTTTTAAGACAATGATCTCACTTTTGGGAAGTTTATATTAAGAAGGTAATTATACAGGGCTTCCCTGGTGGAGCAGTGGTTGAGAGTTCGCCTGCCGATGCAGGGGACACGGGTTCATGCCCCGGTCTGGGAAGATCCCACATGCCGCGGAGCGGCTGGGCCCGTGAGCCATGGCCTCTGAGCCTGCGCGTCCGGAGCCTGTGCTCTGCAACGGGAGAGGCCACAACAGTGAGAGGCCCACATACCGCAAAAAAAAAAAAAAAGAAAGAGAGAAGGTAATTATACAAAGAAAGCTACATAAAGATGCCGGTTGCAATGCTATCTACAATTATGAAAGAAATCGAAATGTTCTACAGTAGATAAACAGTTCAATCAATTCTGGCATAGCAGCTCACTTGATGTAACATTATTTATATATTATAATTATAATTATAAAATCTCTGTGAAAACAGAAAACTTTAATAATCAATATTAATTGAAAAATGCAAAATACATAATAGGATTATAGTGATGTTAATTTTTTTTTAATCTGGAAAAATTGTGAGAAGGATTCTACATAAACAGTATATTTGATTATGGCAGTAAGAGTAATGAGGACTTCACTTATTCACAAAACAATCCTATACTTCAGTAATTTTCTATATTATCAAAAAGTAAAGAGAAATAGGTGGAGTATAAATTCCAAAGTAAGGATAAATTAATTCAAAACAAGAATTTCATAATTTAGATAAACAAAAGTTATAGCAAATACTAATGATTTGCTTTTAGGCTCAGTTGAATCAGATAACCTAGAAGTGTCTTGGGAGCTATTTGTATAAATAGAAAAATGGGAAGATAGCCTTCTGCATATGCTCACCTGTTAAAAAGACTGCTCAGGGCATCACTATGTAGTTTGAAAATAATAGGTAGTACTACTGAACTTGGAACAGCATCTTTCACTATGAAACATGTTAAATTGCCAGCACTTTCTTGAAGTGTGGCACTGGATATTTGATGTATCATTATCTTTCACACAATTTACCCTAAACTCATCTCTTAATCTCCTTATACTTGCTTTATCAAATGTGACTGTAAGACATCCTTCCATTTCTTGGCAAATGCCAAGTATGAATGGTTACTAATACTGTAGCAAAAACCTAAAGGCCACTGTGAACTTACAGTTACCAAAAAATGATGTATCTAATGTAAAATGTTAGCACTTTCTGGTTGTCCCTCTAACACTGAAGTGATAATTACACCACTGGGCAGTTTTATGAGGCATCTGTTCACCTCAAGAGTAGATAAACTGGAAGACTGAAGGTTAGAAATTTCATCTTGTTGGTAGAATTGGATTATGACTTAGGAAAAGTGCCAGAGTACATGACAGAATGCTTTGCATAGATACTCTTCTCTGCATGATTGGCCACTAAATTAAAAATTACTGAAAAATTAATATTGCTTAAAAACACACATAAAAAATAATACAAGAAGAAAGTTCCAGTTGAAAAATGAAACCCACATAAATTGTAAACAGCAAATATATAGCTCATTTGTAACTGACAGTGTGTGTCAAATTTCACAATGTTAACTGATGGATTTCCTTTCCTCTGTAGGTTTAATCGTGCCCCTTTGTAGTCCCTACTTAATCAATTATAGGAAATATTAAATCTTCCCGAGTTTTCCTTAGCATAGGCAGCAACAAGATTGAACACTAGTATAAACCATGTGCCAACATTTTGAGTCTGTAGTGTGGTTAAGATTTCAGATCAATGAAATCTTTTTGGCTCTTCACTAAAACTTTCACAATTCTCATCTGGAAATTTTAGAAAGGAACAGCATGCTGAAGATAACACATGAGTCATAATTACCTTTTGAAGTAACTGTATTTTGGAATTATTTTAAATTTACAGAAAAGTCACAAAGATAGTACAGAGAGCTCCCATACACCCTTCACCCAATTTCTTCTATTGTTAACATCTTACCATAATATATTTGTCAAAACTGAGAAACTAACATCAGTACATCACTATTAACTAAACTCCAGGCTTTGTTTGGATTTCACCAGTTCTTCCAATAATGCTGTTCTTCTGTTCCAGGAACGGATGCAGCATACCACATTGCATTTAGTATAGTTACTTTTGGTAAGAAAAAAGAGGTGCATATAAATTATTTAATTTTAAAGGAACATTCTCACATCACCAATTTTCCTGCTTCATTTTGCCTCTTTCCAACTGAACTTGTAGTAAACTCACACTATAAAATTTCAATGGCAAAATTAAAAATGTAACATTCAATTACACATAGATCTTGTGTGTGTAGCCCATGTGCACTGCCTAGAACACCAGGGACAATTTTATTACTGTTTTTTTTAATTACTCTGAATCAAAACTGCTAAGTTCCTGCCTGCAGGACTAGCTGGCTTGGCCTGTTATCTCCTTATTGAGCAACTCCACCCCCTGCATTTTCCCCCAAAACACACTCCCAGCTTAGCCCTAGTCCAATGCAGAAAAGAACTGGTTGGATTTTCATAGTCAAGAGACAGAGTACTGATGTCTAATCAACCTTCTTTTGCTGTAGTTTGCACTGCCTTCCACATTGCTGATAAATGGGCTGCCTGAGGCTGAGAGCTGCTACAAGGCCATATTGTGAGGTGACTTACTGCCCAGCCAGGCCTTGATTACCTTTAACAGAAAACAATAGCTCAGCCACTGAGCTCCAAATGTTCAAGCATGCTTCTTCCTGATTCCCAGGTCACCATTCCCTTATTCTTAGATCTCTCAATTTAAATAACACATGGCCATTTTCTCAAGGCAGCAGACGCTGAAAAGGCGCTGTCCTAGGATGATTCTGAATTCAGACTCCTAGGACCGAGATGTTCTGTCTCTTTCTGCCACTGATTCATCTTTCCCTACCCCAGGAGTAGGATTTGGTGTGTGTGTGGGGGGGTTCTTTCTTTATCAACACTCAAAACAGAAAAGTACTGACCCCATCTACTCTGCTCTCTCAGTTGGAGCTTAATGCTTTCTAGGAGCCCTGTATATTCAAAACACAAAATCTTGTTTGAGGTTTTCCTGACGGAGGGGGCTTGAATGCTGCTTCATTTGGGGCCCATAACAACCTGATTACCCAGTCCTTTACCTAAGCCTGGACATGGGGAACAGAGACCAAGGAATGACTGCCTAATCTCACTGCTTCACCACTATCTCTATTCCTAAAGCAGAAATAAAAAGGAATTTTTCAACACAACAAAGTCATACATTTATTACAATTTAAAGGGAAACCACAAGATTTAACAAGGTCTATGTTTTCAAAGAAAACTGAAAATGTAAGCGTTGTGTTATTTTCTTAAGTTTTTAAAAAGTTACTTTAACGTAATTTCTATCCATTGTGAAAATTTTGGAAAACATAGAAAAATGCAAAAAAAAAAAAAAACCAGGAAATCACTCTATGTCAGGAACGTCCAATGATAACTATTATTGTATATGATTAGATAGGTTTCTAATTAATATATTCAATGACAAAATAAGAATCATGATATATTTACTATTTTTGTAGTTGGCATTTTAATAGCTTTATTAAAATATAATTTACATACCATATAATTCACCCATTTAAAGTGTACAATTCAGTAGTTTTTAGTATATTTACTGAGTTTTGTAACTCTCCCCATAATCAAATATTAGAACATTTTCATCATCTCAGAAGAAGCCCTAAACAAATGAACCGTTGTTCCTCTCTTCCCCTGCCAACATGCTATCCCCTAACGAGCTTCCTCCTTAGCACTGAGGGCTGGCTGGGTGGCAGAAGGAGCCCAGTCCTCTTGGCCATGCCTGATTGGAATAGATTTCCACAACACAGAGGTGAGGCAGTGGTGGGGGGATGAGTGATATCAGCAGCCTACCCCTCCTGGGATTAAACGTGGACCTGGATGGGAGTTGTAGGGAGAGTCTCCATCTTCTTGGCCACACGTTCCAGAGCAGAGCTGCCATAACATGGAGTGCAGGGAAGCGGAGGAAGAGTAAGAGCAGGGCCATGCTCAAATGCAATGGACTCTTACTGTTCTTACAGAGATTTAGTTCGTTTTCTTGAATAAATCTGCCTCCATTTGCTGCATGTCCTTATGACATTTTCCAGAGACTTTAAATTGTTTTTGTTCTTGTTGCTTTTGCTGTTGTTGTTTAACTATTTTCATGTTAATTGTGTCCACTGAGACCCTTACACAGTCATTCTGGCAGTCCGCAAATATATAAACTATATAATGTTAATATATAAACTATAAACGTTAAGTTTATAGTCCACAATTGCAATTTGTTTTTCCTCTTTGACAAAACAGTTATATGAGAAAGAACTGTATGCTTTGTTTTGTTTTTTAACTTCCAAATGATTGGAGTTTTATCTTTCAATTTCTCATATTTCAGTTAATACTCAGTTTTATTTTATTGTGATTTAAAATAATGTGGCTTTTAAAAAATTAATTTTAGGCCTTTTTTGCCATCTAGTAAATGATTATATTTGCTGTTTTTGGAGGGGGTCGGGGAAGGGAGAAGAATGAAATGAGAAACAAGTTGTCCAAGAAAGAAGAGAAGAACATCCAAATTGGAAGATACTCACTGAAAAATTGGTCCATGCTCAGAGCAAGTTTCATCACAAACTAAATTTAAGGAAATTTCAACAAAGGCTTGCTTTGCTAACAAATTCTAACCAAGAAGCAGGCCATCTATGAATGACACAGCATCAATTTTGTAGCAAATTTATGATGTATTAAATAGTGAAAGATGATTTTCTTTCTAGCCTTCATTATTATAACACAGAAGCACAAAACCATGCAAGAGGATGAGAAGGGAAAAGCCATGCATTGACGTGTAGCTTTTTGTATCAGTTGAATTATTACAGTCGTTGATATAAATGTGTTTAAGCAGTTATATACTATTATTGCTTTCTAATCTACCAAAGGATATTACTGTGCAATATGAACTGGTCTTAAAGTATCCATTATAACAAGGAAGACATTTATATACTATACTATGAAATGATAAAGAGATAGAGCAAGGTAATTACAGTGGTGTTAATAAGCATAGCATTATGTAAACACAGCTTCAAAGAAGAAAAAAGGAAAGAAGGAATCATCTCACAAAGCACTCAAAAATTATTTCTCCCTTTTTAATTTTATGGGTTATGAAACTATATGACCTTTCTTGGGTTTAGAATTATTGTGCCCTTCAGAAGAGCATGGTAGTAGAGACTGGCAGTATTTACCTCTGTGTATCCAAAGACCAGAGTCCCATGTTATTGTTAAAGATGAAAAATGATTTGAAGCAGAAGCTTCATTGGCCAAATTGCCAAGAGAATAATTTCTTTTAAGAGCAGGGAGGAGGGTAACCTGTTAATTGACAGAGTACTCCTGGGTGTGAAAGGGGGAGGCTCAAGATGATCTTTTGTTGCTCATCAGAGATGTAGCTGAAGAAAAATGAATGTCATTTTTGTTTCCTAGATCTCAAATGAGAACAATGTAAGTTGAAGGAATTTCTAAATCCATACAGTGAATATTTCAAAATAAAAATTGTAAATAGAATTGGTATTGTAAAAACCAGGCAGAATAACATAGAAGTTAAGAGCTTAGGCTCAGGGAATCCAACTATGGGTTAGTATCCTGCCTTTATCCCATCACAGTGTGCTAAGGACAAACAATTCACCCTTCTATACTTTAGTTTTGTCACCTGTAAAATGGGGATATTAATAGGTTTGTTCTAAGGGTTAAATAAACCTATTCATGTAAATTTATTTGAACAACTCTAGCAATACGTTAAGTACTCAATGAATCATAGTTGTCAATATCATCATCATCATCACTACAATACTTCACCAACTACCACTAAGATTGCTCCTTAATTAATCTAATTTTTAAAACAAAAAGTTTAAAACATGAAGCAAATATCCCCTAATAGAGCTACACCTAGGGAAAGAGTTTCAAGACTCAGAGCAGAACAAATATTATATCTGTCCAGGATTCCCTCAGAGTAATCACCTTGGAATCCATAACTCAATCTAAACTTAAATATCTTGGCTTACAAAATGCCAATAATAAATGAAAATTAAATGTCTCTTAAAATTAAACAGTCTGCGGTCTATTTGACTCCCTCAGAGGGCATCAATAGCAAAGGAGGAAATAGGGAGAGCCCTCATTTCTTGGTTGAGGTTTTAGTCCTTGAGAATGAAAAACAACAATAACTAAGGCCTTAAAATATATTTTAAAATATTATCATGCAATATTCTAGATTTGCCTACAGCAATATAAACAAACAAACAAGTATATAAAAGTCATGTAGGGATAAGTTTACCTTTCCTTAAAAGGAAAGAGTATACATTCCACATGATTTTCTACTTTCCACCAATGCTCGTTCTGTCAGGTGTCACACGCCATCCTTCATCACCTTCCAATCCACTTAGAGAAAACATGGTGATATATTGAAAGTAAGTCACAAGTCATATGAGTATTACATGTTCCAAGATTCCTACAGAACTCTGTGACTTGGTCTTTTTGTCCTGGCATTATCAGTCTTGCTTCTGAGGGCTCAATGTGAAGACCAATTGGATCTTTGTTAAATCCCTCTCAAGAACTTCAGAGTCCAAAGAGGCTGGATGGGAACCCAGGTTTAGGGTATTCCCTCAGCTAGGGTCACCTGAGCTGAGCTGATTCTGCCATATCTTTTAGGTTCTGGAACTGCACAAGTCTGAAGAATCTTCTCTTCCCTTCATCTTATTATTAGCACTCCCTAGACTAAACCTTCGTAACTGGATATAAAAATTGAAGCTACAACTGAGACACCAACATGCAATAGATATGGACGTTCAAGGCCATATCACCAAAAATAGAAGGTAAAGGAAATTTTTGCAAGCCTTTTTTTTTTTACTTTTTTATTTGGGGGAGATAGCTGTTGCTTGATTTTTGAGGTCCTATCAAAAACCCCTTTGGGGAAAGCTCTGACAGGGTTCTACATCCTCATCTCAGACCTACAGTCAGGAACCTTCAAAGAAACAACTTGGAGAGTTGTCCATTTGTCCCCTGCAGTTATGGGGATAGTGGAGTGGCGCCAAGTCGCAGCGAAGAATCTAGCATAAGGTAAAGATGTGGAGCTAGAGCATTCGGCTGCAACTGCAGAAGTTGCAAGCAAGGGGTGAGTATGTGTTTTCCATTGCCCACATGTGGGACACATAGGAGAGCAAGAGTGAGCATCCTGGTCACCAAAGAACCCTGGAAACAAGAAGCTAGAGATGGGCTAAGGGCTGAGGTAAGGAGGTGCAAATGAACCACCTGAAATGAAGCTGCATCAATGGAGGTTGAGAACAATGCAGTTGGAGGGTCCCAGGAGGGAACCGCTGAAGAAAGTTCCCGACCAGAGGAAGAGGCCATTCTTAATGTCTTAGGACCAAAGAGTGAGAAGCCAGATTGCCAAGGAATTGCTTCACCAAAGACTTTCTCACTTTTTCCCCATCCTTCCCTTCCCATTTCCCAGTCCCAGAGGGAATGGAACCTCAAGAAGCCGGCTTGGGGAGGCAATGATGAGAAATATAGAAGCCAGTAATAGTCACCTTTCCCACGACAAGCTTCCAACCTGAAACAGACCCCAGCTGAGAGAAGATTTTGATGCTATATCAACTTTGGAATTTTGAAAGAGATTAAGGAATTCACATTCTAATTACATAATTGAGATTATGTTTATGACTTAATACTGACCAATATCTCTCTGTTATCTGTAACTAACAAGAAAAGTCAACAGTCTGTAGGAGCTTTCAATAAGGGACCAGAGAAGAGTACCCCCATTTAATACATATTAAAGAGGTAATTAGAGACAAAAATAAAGTTGCATTTTGATTAAGTCATATTTGTCCAACAACTTGTTCTACCGAGGTCAATGTGCTACTGTTATTTTTTGCAGATAGTGGAGTTATGGGCAGGGCTGAAGCCTCCACTCCCTCACTCCCATTTCTCTTTGGCTCTTGAGTTGTACCCACTAACTCCATCTTGATTTTCAGAGCACAGTTTGAGTGTTAGTCTTCTGGATAGCTCCACTGATCTTCTCTTTTTCACCTTATACATATGCCTTCTAGGCATATATCAAGTCAACTGACATTAATAGGTCTATAAGTTCCAAATATCTATGCCTTTCTCCTAAGTGTAGAAATCTATCCAACTGCATATTGCTAATCTTCATCTGGATAAACCATCAGCATCTGAGACTCATTATCTCTTCTTGAATTCCCTATTATAATTTGTGTCACATAGGTTCCTGTGAGTCATCCTAGAATGTAGAATATACCTTTTCCCTGAACTCTTCCTACCCAATCCAATCTAGCAGTAAATCTTATACATTTTCTTTTCTAGATGTTTATGAAATCTACTATTTCTTTTCCAGGTCCATATCCACAGTTTATATTATTTCACAAACTTAAAATACCTCCAATATACCTTCTGCCTGGCTGCCAGGATGATATGTCTAAGATAATCTCTTATTTATGTAAAATTCCCTACAAGCTCCAGTTACAAAGAACTGTTTTAAGTTCTTATAACAGTATTTCTCCATTTTTAATATGTGCATTGGAATTACCTAGCATCTGGTTACAATGGCAGATTTCCAAGGTGGCTCCTAGTAATTTAGTTCTCAGAAGTCTGATGTGATGTCTGAAACTTTGCATGTTTAACATGTCACAGGTGACCCTGATACAAATGGTCTGTGAACCAACTATCTAAAACAATGTTTTAGATGCATATGAGTGTGTGTGTGTGTGTGTGTGTGTAACACATCCATACTCTTTATTATGTTGCTCTCCTGCATTCCTAAATGCCTTTCCTGTGTCTAACCTTAAGACTCAAAAGTCATTTGCTTCCTGAAGATGATACTAATTCCTTCTCAATCTGCCCTAGATGAATCTACCATCAGAATACGTTGTACATCTTTTCATTATGGCATTTATCCCTTGTATTATATTATTTATTTACATACTACTTCCAGCTAGACTCTGAACTTTCTGGAGACAGTAACTCTACTTTATTCATCTAAATGTCTCTAGGACCAAGCACAGTATAAATGGTATATGAGACACTAAAAACTGTTTATTCAGTGAACAAATTAGCAAATGGCCTTTTCCTTCTTAAGGTCTTTGAGAGGTTCAGGACAAGGAAATTTACCTTCAATACTGTTTCTTCTAACTGAATATTCTCTTTTAGCATTTTCCCATTCTCTAATTCTCTTGGTCATCATGTTAGAATGAAGTATGAAGGTGAGAACATTGCCTGTGTGCCAGGAGACCATGGCAAACTCTTGAGATATGAGGAGGCCCTAATAAAATCAATCACACAGGAAAGAAAGAGAATATTAAATTGAGGATGCATTTGTAACATCTAGCTCACTCACATAGAAATAAACTCTAATAAGGTAATAGGCATGAAGCATGCTTTATTTCTTTGTCCATTCTGTGTACACTTGGAGCACAATATCTATTTTTAACCATATTTGTATTCATCCTCAGAATTTTATATGAATGAGAGAATGAGTTGAGAATGCCTGAAATAAGAATTATGGAGTAAACCTAAGCATCAGTTATATAGAAGAATGACTACAGTATATAGTTCCAACATCTATTTACAATTCTTACTGCAGAGCGGATTAATGACAGGAAGTAGGCATGCTCAAGAAATTATCATTTCTGTTTACTGTGTTCTGAATTGCTCTTATTTTAGTCTTACTGATTCTTCTCTGGTCCTTCACATACTTTCTTATTTCACATGGTTTTGTGCAGGGCTAATTGCTTCCTTATGTCAAGCTCTCTATTACAAAAAATCTTTATTCTCTTTGCAGTTGCCTGAAGTTAAGATTTTTGGTGCATGATTTTTACTAATTGTATTTTAAAGAGTTTGCCTACTATGCTGGCTAAGTACCTGCCACCATGTACTTTTAGCTCAGTCAGGATGTCTTTTTCCATTTACTCTGTCCTGGAACTCAACTTCTTATCTATGTGCTTCTTGTCATAAACTTTTTCATTCTTACCCACACAATAGAGACAAGAAGTCACTTTCTTTTGTCAGGAAACTTAAATTCCAGATTTATCAGAAATATGGACACCACGATGGTTCTTGTAAAAGTCTATTAAATGAGAATGTCATGCCCATCAGATACACAAACTACATCAGACCAAGCAGATCTACTAATGTGATGTTTGCCTTTTGAGATTAACTGGTTGACTTAATTGGTCTGACACCATAATTTGAAAGCTGTTAACCAGTAAAAGGAATGTATATATAATTCACTATAAAACAGGGCACCAGCAACAGAATTTTGGGGACACTACATGACCAGAGCTACCCCTCTTAGAAATCAAATCTGGCAGGGATGTATAGGCAAGTTGAAAAATGAGAACACCCTAGAGGTCAGAAGACCAGTTTTAAAGATCTGTAGCTAGAAAGGGTGGTGATGCTATGGTATCTGGGGAGGTGGAATTTGCCAGGCCTGTGAACCTCTGCCTGTGAACCTCTGCCTTCTAACACTCCTTGGATAGAACAATTTACAATGGCGTGTTGAGTTCTCATAGTAGTCATAATGGTTATGACTTACAGAATTCAGAAAGCCTAACCAAGCACAGCCTTCATTTTCTTTCTTGCCATGCTTCCATGATCTCATTTTAGGCTTTTCTTTAGAAGACCACATTTACAATAATTCCAAGTCAGCAGGAAATCCACATGTAAAATAAAACTTCTAAATCTGAGATCTGAGATGATTTCTTTTCTAAAAGGGCAAAAAGGAAAACTCCACAGTCCTGTCAGTCCTCTGTTAATGAGCACTGAATTCACAGCTCCAGGTTCTGTAAACCTCATTTAGATGTGTCAGCGAGAGCCAGAGCTCTATTAAAGGTCTGAACAGGAACAATAATTATGAAGGCTCAATGCCAATTCCTTTTCATCTTTTAACTGCTGCTTAGAGTTAGTACACAACAAATACTAAAAGGTCATCAGAACTCATTTTATAATGAGTGCATATTTATATTTCCAAACTTTTTCCTTTATAACAAAGGTAGTGACAATGGGCTGAAAAGAACTGGATTTGGCCATGGAGAACAGAACTAGCCCTGGATAGAAAGAAAGTGAAAGCCCCAATGCAGGCCATACAGTACAGCCTACTGTCTGAAAATCCCTTTAGATCCCTACAAGAGGCAGTTTACACATCATTTAGAGAAAATGCTCTTAATATCGGGAATCAGGAGATAATGTTTATATCTAACTTCAGCAATGTGTTTATAGCTATGGAAACTTGAAAAAGGACTTATCCTCTCAGAGTCTTGGTTTTCTCATCTATAAAGCGGGAAAACAATATCTAGTAATCTTTGCCATAGGATTTACCTCCTAGAGTTATTATGTTTATTATATGAATTAACTCATATTAAAGTGTTTTAAAGAGTTAAGCACTGCACTAAAGGATAACGTGTTATTCTTATTATATAACCCTTCTCATTTTCACTGTCTTTCTCATTAAAAAAAGATTTTTATCTTATCATTCCTTCTTTGGCAGAGAAAAGGACTTGGGCTGATTCATCCATGCCCCTCTTGTGATGAAAGAAAAATAGTTGTGAAATCATTAACATGGACAGAGTTACTAGTAACTAGTCACTAATACTGAATTATTAGTACAGTTACTAACCACAAAAACAGGAAAGTTGCATTGCTATAACCACATCACTGAAATTAATGAACAGATGTACAGCTTCTGGCTATTCTGCAATGGGAATAGTCTTCTCTGAACTGAGTCCATCCTCTTCCAACCATCTACCATTTCTCATCTGGGCTACAGCTTCATCCTTGTGCTTGACATGGCATTCCCCAGCCAGCATCCAGAGGGGTGTTTTCGAAACCGACACAGTTGTGTCTTGCTCCACTCACAATCCTCCAGTAAAGCTCTTAGAAGCCCCAGATCATCATCCCTTGTCTCACTTCATGCCCTTCAGTGCGCCTCCTTTTTCACTCGGCATTGTGCCCAGTGACCCTGCTTGTCTTCGATGTGCTAAGCAGGCCTCAACATAAGGGCCTTTTCTCTTGCTGTTCCTTCTTCCTGAAATCCTCTTTCCTGATCTCAATGCAAGAGTCAGCCCCTCAGAGATGATGGTTATCATTGTGTCGAAAGTAGTGCTTGCCGCCTGCTGCTCCCCATCAACTCCCTGTGTCGTCCCTTCACAGAAATTATCAAAATCAGCAAGTGTTGTATATATGTATGTATTTTTTTTCTCTCACACTGGAAAGTAAGTCTCCTGAGGGCAGGCACCTTGCCCATATTATTCACTATGGCCTAGGATTATGACCCACATGTAACAGACATGTTGTAACTATTTGTTGAAAGAGTTCTAAAATAAGAAGTGGGAAAATTTTTTTTAACATTTTAACATGTATATCGGTGTTAATGGGAAAATATTTACTCCCTATAAAAGGAAGATCTGAGGAAAGATTAAGAGGGCTAAGTATTATGAAGTTATATTTCTGTGTTTTATATATAGATGCCTATATAAAATAAATATAACTGAGTGAAATTAAAACATTGTTAAGTTAAATTTCCTAATTTGAATTTGGAATAAGATTCTAAATCATACAACTACAGCCACCAGTACTGTTACAACTATGTAGAAAGAGCGCTAATAACAGTCCTGGCATGTATAAGTGTTAGCTATTACTACATCATCATCATCATCACCATTGGTAGTACTTCTACTCCTACAAGTAAATATTTACCAAATACTTAATATGCAGGAGGCATTCATTACAAGTTTTACAGAAAAATCCTAGGAGGTAGGTGTTTTATGGAAAGAAAGCAGGTGACTTTCTTTGGCCAGTAAGTGACAGCACCTGGACTCAGGTCGGGTTGATATTAAAGACAGCCCTCTTAACCATGCTGACAAATTCTCTGTGTGTAGAAAAGCACCCGTGTTATGCTGTGGAACTGTCTTTGATCCTCTCCTAACGTAAAATGGAGACTGGGTTTTGACTCTCTGCACATGTATACAACGTAGTGAATTATACATATAAGTTCTCTCAGCATCTGGGAGAAGTGGTCCCTTTAGGTAAAGAAATGGGCAGACCACAAATAAAATCATGCTCCATGCTTCCAAAGGACAGTTTCCATTCCCCAAATATAATGTTTCTAGGTTAAAAATAAGTTTTCATTTCACCTTGTCAACAAAAATAGTATTGAATGAAAAATGCCTCCCAACAATGTTCTTACTATAATTACTTTATTTTAGGAAGGAATTGTATGTTTTCCCTGATATAGATGTGTATTTACTTACTTTGTAGTGTAAATCTTAAGAAAACATAAAATTCTGGCTTCAAAGAAAGGTCGTAAGATTGCCCAAATGGCCCCTAAACTTCCCCTGTGGCTGTTTTACTTGGTCCTGGATACTTTTGGATTTTCTACTTCTCCTTTCTCTATTAACATGCACATTTGGCTTCCTCCTAATAAAAAGATCCTAAGCCTCTGAAAGGCAAGTATCTTTGGCATAATAAGGACTTGCGGTACATTTCAGTTACAGAGCTGTGTCACCATTGATATATTCTCACAGCCACTAGATTCACTATTGAAGTAGATCCTGATGCAATTACAATATTACCTAAGAGTTTTACAGGACCTAGATTTTTAAAAACTGTTTCACTGAAGCATAACAAACACATGGAGATGCACACATCATAAATGTACTGCTTAACGGATATTTCATAAGATGAGTATACCTCTGTAAAATTAGCATCCAGATCAAGAAACAGAACTTTATCTGCACCCCCAGATGCTGTCCTCCTGCAACCCTACAGTATTCTCTAACCCTTAAGAGTAACCACTTTTCTAACTTCTAACATCTTGGATTAGTTTCCCCCTGCTTTTGAACTTCATGTATAATACATATTCTTTTGTGTTGAGCTCTCACTATTGTGTGTGTGTGAGATTAATCCACACATTGTTGCATATAGCTGCAGTCCAGAATCATAGATTCTTAAAAGCTTAAACTCTAACAATGAAAAATGAGGGTTCTACAGATGACTCACTTCATTGTCAACTCAGTTGGTTATTTTTAGTCAAGAAAAATCTATACCAGTTTCCCCTTCCATTATAGATTAGTAACTTCTCCTTGCTGACCTAAAACCTGAGTATTTTTTTCAATGTATGCTAGTATTTTTGACATTGTGTCCCTTCAAAATTCATATTTTGAAATGCTAACCCCCAATGTGTTGGTATTAGGAGGTGGCCTTTTGGAGGTGATTAGATCATATGGGTGGAGCCCTCATGAATGAGATTAGTGCCCTCATAAAAGAAATTCTAGAGCCCCTTGCCCCTTCCACCATGTGAGAATGCATCATGTACGTGGCCCTCTGCAAACCAGGAAGCGAGCCCTCATCAGAACCTGCCCATGCTGGAACCCTCATCTCAAACTTCCAGCCTCGAGAACTGTGAAAAATAAATTTCTGTTGTTTATTAGCCACCCAGTCTCTAGCATTCTGTTAGAGCAGCCCACACTGGATAAGACAATGGTAAAATATGTATTGGGGTCTATATTCTTATCTTTTGCTCTTCTAGCAAACAGGTGATAAGAAAAATCATAAACCAAATCCTGGCATTTACCAGAGATATCATTTATGTTTCTCTATATTCAAGGGTTGCCAAAAATGGAAATGTGTGCAATTTTCCCTTAAATGTCAAAAACCTTCATGCCACAGATGGAAATATTGTATTTTCTCTGTGCCTTATTGTAAATCATTGGCTGATGTGTAAATCTAAAGTCCTTTGAGGGTATCAGAAATGTACATGATGCCCCTCAGTGACCCATTTCTACATATGGATCTCTGAGCTGAAATGTCCCAGGGACCAGGGCGAGAGAAACACACTCAAGTAGAGAATGCTGTAGTGATTTCACAGCTGCAGATGCTCAAGAGCACAAATTATTCCAGCTAAGGCTGGCATTAACCTAATCTCAAAATCCTTGCTTTGGTTCAGCTTATTTACAAAAGCATCACAATTCCAAGATCTGCTTTAAGCCAATTTGCCCCACTTAGTGAAAAACCATGTCGCCTTTTGGGGAATCTGTTCCACCTGAAATTCAGAATTCATGCTTGTCTAAAGACCATCATTTTGGAATGTTCTAAGCTTATCTGCAGCTTTGCAAATATATGCAGAGGATTTGGGCAACTCTTTCAACTAGGTATAAGAGGTATTTTGGAAATAAATATAGAAGCCTTCACAAATGATCACTGTCCCTTGATACAAACAAGTGAGAAATGATTATTCTTTGAAGTCAAGTGATATTTTGATGTAGATTTTCACTCTGATTTGTAAGAAACAGACAGACCTTGCAATACAAAAGAGGTTGCATTTACATACTGCTTCCAGAAAATTCTTGAGAATGAAAAATCACCACAAGAACACAAAACATGCAGACCATAGACTTATCATAAGCACTGCAATCAAATTGACTGTTCAGCAATCCATACAGAAGTAAAATACACATAATGCGTCTCAAAGAAAGATCTTTGGTCATGCTTCCAAACGGGCAAATGAACCAAACTGCTTGACATTTTCCATACACATTCACTTCAATGTCTTTTCCAAAGCTTCTTTCTCTGGCTAGATTTTTTTATATCCCCTTCTGTAGGAGTCCATATCCTACTCATAATTTAAGGATGACCTCATATTCCACACACTCCCTCTGAGTCTTACCAAATAATCACATTATTTAACAAGCTTTTCAACAATTATAACAATAACAGCTATGGTCTGAATGTTTTTGATCCCTTAAAATTAATACATTGAAATCCTAATGCCCAATGTATTAAGAGGTGGGGGCCTTTGGGAAGTGCTTAGGTCTTGAGGGTAGAACCTTCATGAATGGAATTAGTGCTCTTATTAAAAAGACCTCACAGAGTACCCTAATACCTTCTGCCAGGTGAGGATACAAGTAGTCTGAAACTCAGAAGAGAGTCCTCACCCGACCATGATGACATCCTGATCTCAGACTCCCAGCCTCTAGAACTAAGAGAAATAGATTTCTGTTGTTTATAAGCTACCCAGTCTGTAGAATTTTGTTATAGCAGCCCAAACAGACTAGGACAATAACTAAAACAACAGCACTAACAATAGAGCTTCCTTTTTTTTTTAATGTCTCAGAATTTTACATTTTGTCTACAGCAATCCTCATAATCCCCTAAAACAAGAGTTTAGAATCCTCATGTTATGGGAAAGGAGAATGAAGCCATAAAAGGTTAAATAACTTGACTTAGGCTACACAGCTAATGTACAGTAGAATATAGGTCTGCCTGACTCCAAAACCCATGTTCCCTTTAGGGTGCTGCATTGACTTTACTTAGCTAATTTCTGAATAAAGATGCAAAGTCCCAACCTGCACCTGGGTAAGACCCTTCTTAACTTAGAAACACTGAGTAGATTTGCTCCTTTAATCTTATTAAACCTGTTTCTTCTTTTAAAAATGAAATATTGCAAATTGTATACACTATTACTGCATTAACAAATAGTTTAATGTTATAATATATTATAATAATATAAGTAGATGTTTCATGTTGCCCATCAATTCTTAATCTTGCAGGATATTATTTGATCAGAGTCTCAGTACTTCTATATTTATTGTCTTCTTCAGTTCCTCTCCTGTCTCTTCGTGGCACATGCTTATATGTGTGAATGTATTTATGCGATCCTTTTTTTCAATGGCTTAACATCCAATAATTTTAATTTTTATCTGAGCTTTGATTTCATTGTGAAATACCTTATAGAGTTCTGTTATTCCTTCCATCAGTCTCTTTTTACTGTGTTTTTATTTTTTCTCCCACATATTTTCCTCTATTCTAATGCACACTTTCTCATTCTTTTTTCTCTAGGAGAATGAAAGAGGCACTTCTGCTGCTGCTTCCACTGCTCTTGATGCCTCCAATGTAGCTTCACATACTCCTCTCCATCTTAAATTATTTGAGTTTGGCACTGGTTCAGCTGCAGCTGCCAATCATCATGTTTCCTCTGGTGACCTCTTTTCCCAGTCCTTTTTCAATCCATTAGTTGACTTGAAGGAGCAACGCTAAAACATTCCCTTGGAGTGTGCAGTAGTTCTGAGTTCACCTTTTAACCAACTCTCAAAACAATACAATTTTCTATTCATTTTCCCTCCAGAAATCAAGTTATTTTAGAGAGAAACAACTAGCTTTCTGGCAGATGACTTCTTTGACCATTCTTTCCAAAAATGAAACAAACCCAGATTCTAATTTGTGTCCTAATTTCCTTACCCTAAGGATTATTATCCCCCCCACAATGGTTCCCATTGAAATGTGTTGAAATGCCCTTGAAATGTGTTGGTGAGTCATTTCTGAGGATGTAGCATTTGGTCTTTAACTCTTTGCTACTGAATCGTGTATTACGGAAAGTTATAGCAAATGACTGAATTGGTCAAGTTAGCCAAACTTTAGGTCGGCCAAAGGCAAATTTTTCTTTTCTGAATTGTTAGGAAATTACAAAGATGCTGATCTAAGTACAATGGATTGAATATGTCCATTTGAAATGCATTAAGCATTAACCATCAATAAGCATAACCTCATTTATTATGACATAAATAGTATTTTGAATGAAAAATTCCCTTATATCTTCAGGGACTTGAAAAATAAAATTGTGATATGATAATAAATAGAGTTAAAGAGCAAACTCAATGAAATGAAAGAACAAGTTAGACTTCTAATTCAGTCACTAGATTTTTCAAGTACGTCCTGTTAGAATAAGCCACACACAACAAGGTTAGAGGAGATAATAGTAGATCTTATCATCTGGATCTTGGCTAAGTGCAGAGTTTCAATTATTACGGACAGATAGGCCTTCCATGTTTCAGATGGTGAAAAACAATTTTGAGGCTCAGTGAACAATGTGAGTAACTCCACAAAAGGGAATATTATTTTGAATACAATAAAGGATTCAATGAATTGTTCAATGATTTTTGACAAAACATCATTTTTGATGATTAGTGGAGCATGAACTATGCATGAAAGAGAAAAAAGTTTACCTAATTAATCTAAAATATCATGTTTCTTAGACATTTATTGCTTTGTATCACTTTAAAGCAAAGAAACTACTATTTGGAGAACACTTGTGGTTGAAAATTGCCATTCAACTTGTTAGAATGACCATTGTTATTACTGAGAAAATAACTTTCCTGAAAACAGATTCACACTGAGAAGAAAACGATGCAGAATTTTGAAACCGGTTGTTCCACCCCAGATATGTTAGTTGAGAAACAGTCTACAGTAAAAGGAAATTTTTTTTCTCTATTTGAAAATTGTTAATTTTCTTAACAATGCTGTAAAATCAACACTTTATTCTGTGCATAGCAACTTTTTAATGCAGGGCTTTGTATGGCTTGGCTTTTCTCAACTGCACTGATTTAAACTTGAATCAACTGAATTATGGCTGGGACAGAAGAGATCAGTTGGTTTCCTCAATTAATTTTACATGTGCATGGCTTCCCAAGGAAAACTAATGCTTTTCCAGCTTATCTAAATAAAGGCCAGTCAATATTGTATACTGTGCTCAACACTGCATGCTGAGAAAAATAGAATTTGTGAGTCTTAACAAATAAGAAAACCCTATCAAACAGTTGTCTGATAGTTTCAAAGGAATGTTTTTAAGATATTCACATGCTCTATGACATATTCTAAGAAATCTGATGGACCCATTCACTGTGTCAACTGAACTGTGGATCCCACCTCTGCTGCTGCAATTACGTGATCTATAAATTCTTCATTTAAAACTATGCATCATATTTTAAAAACCCAAAGGTGTAGGAAAAATTTAAAATTAAAAAGCTATATACTCACAGAACTGAGAACGTTTCCATTTTTTATTTTATTTTATTGTTTTTATTTATTTATTTTTTTGCTGTACGCGGGCCTCACACTGCTGTGGCCTCTCCCGTTGCGGAGCACAGGCTCCGGATGCACAGGCTCCGCGGCCATGGCTCGCGGGTCCAGCCGCTCCGCGGCATGTGGGATCCTCCGGGATCGGGGCACGAACCCGCGTCCCCTGCATTGGCAGGTGGACTCTCAACCACTGCGCCACCAGGGAAGCCCACGTTTCCATTTTTTAAACAAACATTAGGAGGATTTGCTGAAATAAGGCAACATTTTAAATACCTGGGAGGATGTAATTAATAACTTTAAATGTGATTAACCAAAATCTCCTGCATTTATAAACATCAGATGCTACTGTGGAAGTTAGCTACTCTCTAACAGGAAAACTACTGTTATATTCATATCAAAGAGAAAAGCTTTAAATAAATTTTCTCAGTGAAATTACTTGAATTTCAACTTCATTGTCATTTTCTCTGTACATTAAAAAACAAAACTAACATGATGCCAATGCTTAGATTCCCTTTACCAAAGGTATTTTGCAATAAAAGAAAAGTATTTTACAGTAACATTATTTACTGAGATAAATTATTCTCTTCCTTTAAAAATAAATATTCTATGCAATCCACATATCTCATTAATTTTACAAGGTAAACAAGTAAGCCGAGAACTGGTTGAAGAGAAAAAAAAAAAAAGAGAGAAAGTTTAAGTTTATCAAAAGTATCTTTTTCCATGAACAGAAACCATTTTTTGGTTTTTTTAGAAAATTTGTCAGAACGTAACATATTCTTTTTGTAACACATTATGTATGTAACACACTGTTCAGTTGGTATTTATTTCAGTGCCCTTATCTTTATAATAACATAGTATCATTGAATGATACTAGCGGTCTTTTCTAATATTCTCTTATCTTTGTAAAACTCTAAAAGATTTTCAAATACAGTAACCATATCTTGTTGAAAATATAGCAGTAATATGTAGTTTGGTATAAACAAACAGAGATTTTATCATCTTCCCTTTTGAAATCACAAGAGAAATAGAAAACAACTATTCTTTTTCAGTGTCAAAGTTCATAAAATTGTTGTCTGAATTAAATGAAATGTTTGAAAGCACTAGCATAGCCCTAGAAATACAATGAATATTCCAGATACTACAGTTTCCCTCATTCTTCTTCTCTATATGGGCAGAAATCATGTCCCTTTGTATGACCCTACATTCTAGTACTTCATACAGTGCATAACGCATAAAATGTACTGAACAAATATCTGTTGAGTCATCACCAAGTATCAAGCACTATCTAAAGTTCTAGGGATAGAGACAGGAAAGAAAAATGGTGTCTGCTTTTAATAAACCTTGCTTCTTGCCTTAATTTGGGTGTGGATACCATTCAATGATGCCATAAATCTAAGAGGCAAAGTATTAACGGATCACATTAGAGTTAGAATCCAACCTCCACCAGTATTCAGATTTTTATAAAATGGACTAAAATAATACACATATAGGTTAATCTCAGTCTGACTAATCAATAAGAGTGATTAGGAGGAAACTGGGGAAAATATAGCTACCTAAGGAAATAGTACAATAGCAGGTGGCCCTGACAAAATGCTTGTAACTTATTACAATTATTTAAAGTTATTGGTCAATATTGCATTGAAAATTATCCTTAGTTCCTTAGGATTTTTCATACAACTCTCAAAAGACTTTATTCAATTTAGAAATGCATCTTTAAGGTTTTCACTCCTTGAATTCATCAAATCTTAAAGTTCCAGCAGTGTATTAAGAGTTCTACAGAGAAAAAGAACCAACAGAATGTGTGTGTGTGTGTGTGTGTGTTTGGAGACAGAGAAAGAGAGAGAGAGAGAGAGATTTATTATAAGGAATTGGCTCACATGATTACAGAAGCTAAGACGTTCCAAGATGTATAGTCAGCAAGCTGGATACCCAGGAGAGCCAATGACGTAGTTTCATTACAAACATTGGCAAGATCAAGAACCAAGAAGAGCTGATGTTTCAAGTCTGAAGGCAGGAAAAAATTATTGTCCCAACTGGAAGGCAGTGAGGCAGAAGGAGTTCCCTCTTATTCATGGGAGGAGGGTCAGCTTTTTTTATCTATTTAGGCCTTCAGTTGATTGGATGAGGCCACCCATGTTAAGGAGGTTAATTTGCTTTACTCAGTTTACTAATCCAAAGGTTAATCTCATCCAGAAACACCCATCAGATACACTCAGAGTAATCTATGACCAAATGTCTGGGCATTCCTTGGCCTAGTCAAGTTGATACATAAAATTAACCATTACAAGCGATCTCTAACTCTATTTCTCAAGTCCCATTCTTTAGCTTTCCCCTACACTCTCACTCCTAATAATAAATCAGCTCATTGAACTTCAAGGACGGAGTCTCCATAATTCCTATTTGTCTCTATTTGGGGTCTAAAGCTAGTAGAGTTTTCACTGTGTCTAGCTGAATGACTGGAGAGATTTGGGATGGGTCTTTAAATGTCATTTTTAGTCTCTGAAATAATTTCATATGAAATGTATTAAAGTAATTGCCCTCAGATACCAAACACTGGACTAAAATATGTTGATAATATATTTACAAAGGCCTCAAAGTTTTAACACAAGAGTTTCATCAATGGATGAGAAAAAGGTTGAGCAAGTCTCAAGGAAGTTCTGGTAGTTATATGTAATGGTGCCCACCCAGCCCTAATTCATTCTCTTGGATCTGGCCTTTACATACACCACCACTGAAGAGGTAAATTTCACAGCTGTTTATATTCCACATGAATATTTGTAATTCATCCTTTCCCCTGTACTTATACAGCCACATCTGATTGAATCAATGAGATTTAATCCATTGACTTGTCAGTAGCCAATCATATTCTTTCTTGAGAATTTTAACTAAGACTAAGAGTAGAAAGCTATGGTTTTTGAAAGGAAAGTTCTTGAAGACTAGAAACTAAGTGGTTTTTCATGATCAATAGCAAAGAAATGGCAATTTGCCCCCAGGAAGAAGCTAAACTTCTTGGCTTGCAGGGCTCTCTAAGGTCTGGTCTCTGTCAGACTCGCCCTGGCAATCCCAGACTAGTACTAGTACCCTTGATATGTGCTTATCTAGCATATGCCACCTATAAACATATATAACCTCTTTAGTGAATTATTTAATGTTTTTATTCTTTCTTGTTCATTACTTAATTCCCATCTAGCACTAAACTGAAAGCAATAGTGATGGTCTACAAATATTTGATAAATGGATGAGTAAGTGAATAAATAACAAACAAATAATAGGTTGATTGACAAACATGAAAAAAATCAGAAACGAGATACAACCTGGACCCATAAGCATCGGCCTTGATCCTTGAGTTTACTGGTTCCCTGGGCACCAGTTTCTAATAAGCCTAGTGCATTTCATCTGATTGAGGTACTGTTCTATATACATTAAGTTAAAAATAAGACTTCTCCACTAGTTTGTGTTTCTTTCTGTGCATTAAGCCAATATTCCATGGCCAAGATGGAAGGTTATCAGGAGGCAGGACGGCCAATTATTATAGATCTCTCATTTTTCCTCTACAAGAAAAAAATAAGCAGTTGGAAAGGACCAAATTTCAGCCTTTCCTCTAGGAAAATCAGAGATGTGTCAAAGATAACTGAATTTTTTTCACTCTCAAAGAAGAATACTATCTGGATTCTTTATACAAATAAAAAAAGAAATGAACCTCTGAACATTTATTATCATCTAGTTACATGGTTGCAAGGCAGCCAGAAAACTCTTTCTCAATGAGAAGTCACTAGAATCAAGACACAGTGAAGAATTATTTTAGAAAAATTTATGCCAGAAATATTCTTTCTTAGATGTAGATTTACCAAAAGTGGTCATTTATACAAGTAAACTTTTCCTCTTTTATTATGAAGTACATGTTTGGGGAGTCAGAGCTCACAAACATGAAAGGAAGTACATCGGCATGGGACTGGGACAACTGTAAATCTTCACAAATGTAGGAAAACCAGGTCAATTTCAGAATAGTTGGAAGAGGCAGCAAGGAAAAATAAACCCCTCTGTACTCTGCTTCTATATATAGACCTTTAAAATGTGATTAACAAGAATGGAAATATCTGACAATATATCTTCCTGGAGGTGAATTAAAAATTCCCCAAGACTACTCAAATTCAACAGAACCTAAGAAAATCAGTATTCCATTGAGAAAATCAGTTTTAATCCAATTTTCAAGTAATTTTATTTAGTAGGATTTTCTTTTTTTTTTTTAACTTTCAAAGGACAAACATATTTTCTGTTAACATATGAATACCCTTTTTAAGCAATAAATTAATTTATTCTTAGAGATGTCTAGAAGGAACAAACTATAAAAAGCCTATTCAAAGTATATCTACTCTCACACTGAAGCAAAGATAACAATATTTTCAAAGATAGACTATATTTTTCCAGAGTATAATCCTAAAAATGTTACACAAATGTATCACTTATGCATGTTTTTGTGCCCTATTAGTCTGCATTATGCTGACTTATACCTAAACATCTTAAAAGCCCATTATAGAAGGGCCTTAATGAAATATCTGAATGCATCAAGCCCATTATAATTATTTTCAAACTTAATTTACAACAAATAAGCATATATGTTTTGTAGATTATTTAGGTTAGCCTTCACATAGTTCAGTTAAAATTAGTTCCCCCAAAAACATAGTAAATTGAATTTCAAAGGCTGTTAGGAAAATATTCATAGATACTAGAGATTATTTAGTAATTATTATTACTAGATTATTTTTTTCCTTTAGCACTATCCTATGCACAGTTAAGATGAAGAGATATTAGAATTGCTACTGCATCACAGTGTATTAGGTTTAAGTATTACAATGAAAGATCTGAGGTCTAACATACTCTGGGAAATCCATAAATCCTGCTCTAAAAGTAAGGTGGTACATTAGGGAACTATAAATGCATGATATGTGGGATATTCAAATGAGAAATATATCCAGCTTATATAGGTCCATACTTAAGAGAAGCTCAGCACTCATAAAAAATATTTGGAAGCATATTCCCCCAGTGTGTAAGATATCCACTAATGACCATTAAGACTTTATAAATTGCCTTATCTCTGTAGTAACATTAGGATGGCACTTAGTACCCCACAGCCATAATATTCCAAGAGGGTACTCTAGTGTACTGAAACAATTCATGTACCTTTCAAATGTGTTTTTATTTTGTTTTAGTTTGTTTTGTTTTAAACAAAAAGATACTTTATAAACCAGCAGAATCTGATCAACTCCTTATCTAAATAACTTTTATATTATCCAAAGCCTCTTCTAGAGTGGTATTAATAACTAAAACAATTTTCTTGTCTCATGTTCTCTATTCAATTTAATTAAATTCATTAATTTTTTTTCAATTTTACTTTAATTTTATAATCATTTTCAGCCTATCATGGTGGATTTTCAACTATTTAAATACGTAGTCTCTATTTTTCTTTGTCTCTAAAGTTGATGCCAAGACTGAGGCTACATTTTCAAAGCTGTATCATTAACTATTATGTTCCTAGTGCATGAACATATAAGTGTCTTATTGCAAAAATCATACTTAACAGAGTCAGTTCTGTAGAATGAGCATTTTCTTTAACATATATATAGTTTATTTGCCTACAGTGATATAGGCTAAAGTAAAGTAAAAAAGCTAGGCCTAACCCACAATATGACTGAAGGTGAACCAGACAAGGTTGAAAACTAATTAAACTAATCAAAATTCTTAAGCTACATAAAGAATAAGTCTTAGAGGTCAGCTGAGGGCTGGGGAGGAGGTGCACCAGCCCCGAGTGACAGGCGGAGCCCCGACGACGTTGGAACAGCCCTGGGGCTGAGTGGAGGTGAGAAACAGGCACAGGGAGATTTGGGCTATGCCAGGGTTCCACAACCAGCAAGTGACTGAGGCATCACTTCAACCAGTTCTTCTGACTTTAAACGTTTCTGCTCTCTCAAGGGTCGGGTGCCTGCCACAGCCGTGTGGCTGACAGGGTCTTGGTGATCCAGTTGGGTGTCAGGCCTGAGCCTCTGAGGAGGCAGAGCCGAGTTCAGGACACTGGACCACCAGAGACCTCCCATCGCCTCTTAATGTCAATCGATGAGAGCTCTCCCACAGATCTCCACCTCAACGCTAAGACACAGCTCCACTCAATGATCACCAGGCTCCAGTGCTGCACATCCCATGCCAAACAACTAGCAAGACAGGAACACAACCCTACCTGTTATCAGAGAGGCTGCCTAAAATCATAAAAGGTTCACAGACACCCCAAAACACACCACCAGATGCAGTCCTTCCCACCAGAAAGACAAGATCCAGCCTCATTCACCAGAACACAGGCACCAGGCAGCTCCACTAGGAAGCCTACACAAAACACTGAACCAACCATAGCCACTGGGGGCAGACACCAAAAACAACGGGAACTACGAACCTGCAGCCGGTGAAAAGAAGACCCCAAACACAATAAGTTAAGCAAAATGAGAAGACAGAGAAATCCACTGCAGGTGAAGGAGCAAGGTAAAAGCTCACCAGACCAAACAAATGAAGAGGAAATAGGCAGTCTACTACAAAAAGAATTCAGAGTAATGATAGTAAAGATGATCCAAAATCATGGGAACAGAATGGAGAAAATGCAAGAAACGTTCAACAAGGACCTAGAAGAATTAAAGAGCAAACAAACAGTGATGAACAACAAAATAAATGAAATTAAATATTCTCTAGATGGAATCAGTAGCAGAATAACTGAGGCAGAAGAATGGATAAGTGCCTGGAAGATAAAATGGTGGAAATAACTACCAGAGAGCAGAATAAAGAAAAAGGAATGAAAAGAATTGAAGACAGTCTCGGAAACCTCTGGCACAACATTAAACGCGCCAACATTCAAATTATAGGGGTCCCAGAAGAGAAAAAGAAAGGGACTGAGAAAACATTTGAAGAGATTATAGTTGAAAACTTCCCTAATATGGGAAAGGAAATAGTCAATCAAGTCCACAATGCACAGAGAGTCGCATACAGGATAAATCCAAGGAGAAACATGCCAAGACATATTAATCAAATGATCAAAAATTAAATACAGGGCCTCCCTGGTGGCGCAAGTGGTTAAGAGTCCGCCTGCCGATGCAGGGGATACGGGTTCGTGCCCCGGTCTGGGAGGATCCCATATGCCGCGGAGCGGCTGGGCCCGTGAGCCATGGCCGCTGGGCCTGCGCATCCGGAGCCTGTGCTCCGCAACGGGAGAGGCCACAACAGTGAGAGGCCCACATACCGCAAAAAGAAAAAAAAAAAAAAAATTAAATACAAAGAAAAAATATTAAAAGCAGCAAGGGAAAAACAACAAATAACATGCAAGGGAATCCCCATAAGGTTAAGAGCTAATCTTTCAGCAGAAACTCTGCAAGCCAGAAGGGAGTTGCAGGACATATTTAAAGTGATGAAAGGGAAAAACATATAACCAAGATTACTCTACCCAGCAAGGATCTCATTCAGATTCGATGGGGAAATTAAAACCGTTACAGACAAGCAAAAGCTAAGAGAATTCAGCACCACCAAACCAGCTTTACAACAAATGCTAAAGAAACTCCTCTAGGCAGAAAACACAAGAGAAGGAAAAGATCTACAAAAACAAACCCAAAACAATTAAGAAAATGGTAATAGGAACATATATATCAACAATTACCTTAAATGTAAATGGATTAAATTCTCCAACCAAAAGACACAGACTGGCTGAACGGATAAAAAACAAAACCCACATATATGCTGTCTACAAGAGACCCACTTCAGACCTAGGGAAACATACAGACTGAAAGTGAGGGGATGGAAAAAGATTTTCCATGCAAATGGAAATCAAAAGAAAGCTAGAGTAGCAATTGTCATATCAGACAAAATAGACGTTAAAATAGATTGCTTGTTACAAGAGGCAAAGAAGGACACCACATAATGATCAAGGAATCAATCCAAGAAGAAAATATAACAATTGTAATTATTTATTAGGAGTACCTCAATATATAAGGCAAATGCTAACAGCCATAACAGGGGAAATCGACAATAACACAATAATAGTAGGGGACTTTAAAACGCCACTTACACCAACTGACATATCATCCAAAATGAAAATAAATAAGGAAACACAAGCTTTAAATGACACATTAAACAAGATGGACTTAATTGATATTTATAGGACATTCCATCCAAAAACAACAAAATACACTTTCTTCTCAAGTGCTCATGGAACATTCTCCAGGTTACATCATATCTTGGGTCACAAATCAAGCCTTGGTAAATTTGAGAAAATTGAAATCGCATCAAGTATCTTTTCCGACCACAACACTCTAAGATTAGATATCAATTACAGAAAAAAAAACTGTAAAAAATACAAACACGTGGAGACTAAACAGTACACTACTAAATAGCCAAGAGATCACTGAAGAAATCAAAGAGGAAGTCAGAAAATACCTAGAAACAAATGATAGTAAAAACATGATGAACAAAAGCCTATGGGATGCAGCAAAAGCAGTTCTAAGAGGAAGTGTATAGCAATACAATCTTACCTCAAGAAACAAGAAACATCTCAAATAAACAACCTAATCTTACACCTACAGCAATTAGAAAAAGAAAAACAAAATCCCAAAAGTTAGCAGAAGGAAAGAAATCATAAAGATCAGATCAGAAATAAATGAAAAAGAAATGAAGGAAACAATAGCAAAGATCAATAAAACTAAAAGCTGGTTCTGTGAGAAGGTAAACAAAACTGATAAACCATTAGCCAGACTCATCAAGAAAAAATGGGAGAAGACTCAAATCAACAGAATTAGATATGAAAAAGGAAAAGTAACAACTGACACAGCAGAAATACAAAGGATCATGAGAGATTACTACAAGCAACTCTATGCCAATAAAATGGACAAAATGGAAGACATGGACAAATTCTTAGAAAAGCACAACCTTCCAATACTGAACCAGGAAGAAATAGAGAATATAAACAGACCAATCACAAGCACTGAAATTGAAACTGTGATTAAAAATCTCCCAACAAACAGAAGCCCAGGACCAGATGGCTTCACAGGTGAATTCTATCAAACATTTAGAGAAGAGTTAACACCAATCCTTCTCAAACTCTTACAAAATATAGCAGAGGGAGGAACACTCCCAGAACTCATTCTACAAGGCCACCATTACCCTGATACCAAAACCAGACAAAGATGTCACAAAGAAAGAAAACTGCAGGCCAATATCACTGATGAACATAGATGCAAAAATCCTCAACAAAATACTAGCAAACAGAATCCAAGAGCACATTAAAAGGATCATACACCATGATCAAGTGGGGTTTATCCCAGGAATGTAAGGATCTTCAATATAAGCAAATCAATGTGATACACCATATTAACAAACTGAAGGATAAAAACCATATGATAATCTCAAAAGATGCAGAAAAAGCTTTCAACAAAATTCAACACCCAATTATGATAACAATCTCCAGGAAGTAGGCATAGAGGGAAGTTATCTCAACATAATAAAGGCCACATATGACAAAACCACAGCCAACATTGTTCTCAAAGGTGAAAAATTGAAACCATTTCCACTAAGATCAAGAACAAGACAAGGTTGCCCAATCTCACCACTATTATTCAACACAGTTTTGGAAGCTTTAGCCACGGCAATCAGAGAAGAAAAAGAAATAAAAGGAATCCAAATCAGAAAAGAAGAAGTAAAGGTGTCACTGTTTGCAGATGACATGATACTATACATAGAGAATCCTAAAGATGCTACCAGAAAACAGCTGGAACTAATCAATGAATTTGGTAAAGTAGCAGGATACAAAATTAATGCACAGAAATCTCTTCCATTCCTACACACTAATGATGAAAAATCTGAAAGAGAAATTAAGGAAACCCTCCCATTTACCACTGCAACAAAAAGAATAAAATACCTAGGAATAAACCTACCTAAGGAGACAAAAGTCCTAAATGCAGAAAACTATAACACACTGATGAAAGAAATTAAAGATGATACAAACAGATGGAGAGATATACCATGTTCTTGGATTGGAAGACTCAACACTGTGAAGATGACTTATACTACCCAAAGCAATCTACAGATTCAATGCAACCCCTATCAAACTACCAATGGCATTTTTCACATAACTAGAACAAAAAATTGCACAATTTGTATGGAAACACAAAAGACCCCGAATAGCCAAAGCAATCTTGAGAAAGGAAAACGGAGTTGGAGGAATCAGGCTCCCTCACTTCAGACTGTACTACAAAGCTACAGTAATCAAGACAGTATGGTACTGGCACAAAAACAGAAATGCAGATCAATGCAACAGGATAGAAAGGCCTGAGATAAAGCCACACACATATGGTCACCTTACCTCTGATAAAGGGGGCAAGAACATACAATGGAGAAAAGACAATCTCTTCAATAAGTGGTGCTGGGAAAACAGGACAGCTACATGTAAAAGAATGAAGTTAGAACACTTCCTAACACCATACACAAAAATAAACTCAAAATGGATTAAAGACCTAAATGTAAGGCCAGACACCATCAAACCCTTAGAGGAAAACATAGGCAGAACACTCCATGACATAAATCATAGCAAGATCCTTTTTGACCCACCTCCTAGAGAAATGGAAGTAAAAACAAAAATAAACAAATGGGACTTAATGAAACTTAAAAGCTTTTGCACAGAAAAGGAAACCATAAACAAGATGAAAAGACAACCCTCATAGTGGGAGTAAATATTTGCAAGCGAAGCAACTGACAAAGGATTAATCTCCAAAATATACAAGCAGGACATGGAGCTCAATAGCAAAAAAAATAAACAACCCAATCCAAAAATGGGCAGAAGACCTGAATAGACATCTCTCCAAAGAAGATATATAGATTGCCAACAAACACATGAAAGGATGCTCAACATCACTAATCATTAGAGAAATGTAAATCAAAACTACAATGAGGTATCACCTTACACTGGTCAGAATGGCCATCATCAAAATATCTACAAACAGTAAATGCTGGAGAGGATGTGGAGAAAAGGGAACCCTCTTGCACTGTTGGTGGGAATGTAAATTGATACAGCCACTATGGAGAACAGTATGGAGGTTCCTTAATAAACTAAAAATAGAACTACCATATGACTCAGCAATCTCACTACTGGGCATATACCCTGAGAAAACCATAATTCAAAAAGATTCATGTACCACATTGTTCATTGCAGCACTATTTACAATAACCAGGACACAGAAGCAACGTAAGTGTCCATCAACAGATGAATGAATAAAGAAGATGTGGCACATATATACAATGAAATATTACTCAGCCATAAAAAGAAATGAAACTGAGTTATTTGTAATGAGGTGGATGGACTTAGAGCCTGTCATACAGAGTGAAATAAGTCAGAAAGAGAAAAACAAATACCGTATGCTAACACATGTATATGGAATCTTAAAAAAAAATGGTTCTGATAAACGTAGGGGCAGGACAGGAATAAAGTTGCAGACGTATAGAATGGACTTAAGGACACAGGGAGGGGAAGGGGAAGCTGTGACAAAGTGAGAGAGTGGCATGGACATATACACACTACCAAACGTAAAATAGATAGCTAGTGGGAAGCAGCCACGTAGCACAGGGAGATCAGCTCGGTGCTTTGTGACCACCTAGAGGGGTGGGATAGGGAGGGTGGGAGGGAGGCTCAAGAGGGAGGGGAATATAGGGATATATGTATACATATAGCTGATTCACATTGTTGTACAGCAGAAACTAACATTACATTGTAAGGCAATTACACCCCAATAAAGATTTTAAAAAAAACCAAAATGGAACCAAGACCTTAATAGACACTTCACCAAAGAAGACATATGGATGGCATATAAGCCTACGAAAGGATGTTCCAAATCATATGCCATCAGAGAAATGTAAATTAAAACATCAGAGATCCCACTACACACCTATTAGAATGGCCAAAATCCAAAAAAAAACCTACTGGCAATAGTGAATGCTAGTAAGGATGTGGAACAACGGGAATTCTCATACATTGTTGGTGGGAATGCAGAATGGCCACTTTGGAAGTCAGTTTAGTGGTTTCTCATAAAGCTAAACATATCTGTGCCATACAATTCAGAAATCATACTCCTTGGTATTAAAGTATTAAAGTAAAATGAAAACACAGTTAAATCTGAAGGGTGTTAAACTGATGTTTAGTTCTTGCTCTTTGCTCTTTTCCATCACAGGTCAGCAGAGGTACTTTACTCATCATAGAGAATAGAAATTACAAAACTAGAAAAATATTAAGTTAGTCAATATTGTGGAGGGTGCAATTAGGCCAATGTTCTCTTATGTTGTGGATGCAAATATGAATTGGGGAAAAGCAATCTGTCTCAGAGATGCAGGCTGAGGGAAGAGCCACCATCTGTTCCAGAAAGAAAGAGAGAGCCCTGGAGGATCACACATCAGCAATCAAATGTCCCAGCCCAGAAGTGACATATAACTTCCACTCAGAACTCATTGTCCTGGAACTGTCACACAGCCCCACCTAACTTAACAGGCCTGGAAGTATAATCCTACCTTGTTCTCAGAAAGCTGAGAACTAGTGATTATCTCATATCTTTTACATTGACATGTAAAAGCTTCCCAATTGTGACTTTGATAAACAGAAAATATAAAGAAAATTTTTTTATCTAAGTAAACTCTCAGGGATCATACCATTAGATTCACTTGATACAATCTTCTCTTTTCCTGTCCTGTCCTCTCCTTTTTTTCTCTCCTCCTCCTCCCCTCTCTTCCCTTTTCTTTCTCCCACCCTTCATCCCTTTCTTCCTCTCTTTCTACTATTATTATTACTGGTAACATATAACCAGAAGATACTATGATTACATATAGAACAGAAGCCTTTGCCTTCTTAATTAATTGAATTTCATGTTGACCATATTTAGTGATTCTTCTCACTGTCAGCTGAAGCCTGGCTTCCACCATGCATCAGTAGATTAAATGAGAAGTGAATGTCACTACTGACATTGGAATCACAACCTCAAAGTGTAGTTAAAGTTCTCAGGGTTGCTGTGTGACATTTAAAGAGAAAAGGAACTTAAAAGATATATTATCAGACATGACAAAGATATCTCTACCTCCTGTATTTTGTCTCTGTCTTTCATTATACAAAGTACTGTAAAATTAATCTTCTTAAAGCACAGTCCTGATCATGTCATCACTGTAGTGAAAATATTTCAACCAATCCACATTGCCTGCAGAATAAATTTGATTTCTTGGTTTCACATTTAGTGTTCACTGTAACTTGGCCTTAACTCAGTTGTCCAGCTCATCTTTCTACCATTTTCCTGTTAACATTCCAAGTTCATAATAACTGACTGCCCCCAAATATGGCTGACATTTTCCTATCTCCATGCAATTATGCAATTCTCTCTCCAAATTCATACCAATTCTTGAAGACTCAACTAGAAGTCTGCCATCCCATCAAATCTCCCAATACCTCTGGAAAGAAATCACCTCCAGCTCCCATGACTTCCACAAAACTTTATATTTACAACTATAATATAGGGGGAATATCAAACTTTAGAATGTTTGTGAAAAATTTCTTGTTCATATTAATCACAGGTAACTTGAGAAATTCTTGATAGTGGGGTCTTAGCAAAGTGATAAATAAGGATTAGTGTTCTAGGAATACTCTTAAAGCTGAGTTTAAGACAAGAGCACATATGTTTTGTTTATTTGGGAAAACTTGGTAGGAAGATATTATAGGGAAAAAAGACCAAAGTCACCCAAAATTCCTACTTGTGGCATCAATGCCTCTACCGTAACAAGGAAAAATGGTTTTGTCTTACTTACTTTTTAATCCCTCAAAGTAGGTATTCTTTGAATATACACACATGATCATATTAATAGTTGCAGAAAAAGCATTTGACGAAATCCAACTCATTCATGATAAACACTCTCATTAAACTAGAAATAGATAGGAACTTTCTGAACTTGATAAAGCCTACCTAAAAAGAACCTACAGGGCTTCCCTGGTGGCGCAGTGGTTGAGGGTCCGCCTGCTGATGCAGGGGACATGGGTTTGTGCCCTGGTCTGGGGGGATCCCACATGCCGCGGAGCGGCTGGGCCCGTGATCCATGACCACTCAGCCCGCGGTCCGTAGCCTGTGCTCCACAACGGGAGAGGCCACAACAGTGAGAGGCCCACGTACTGCAAAAAATAAATAAATAAAAAATAAAAAGAACCTACAACTAACATCATATTTAATGGTGAGAAACTTGAAGCTTTCCCACTAAGAACAGGTACAAGGAAAGAAAGTTCCCTATCACCTCTCCTTTTGAACATCACACTTGCTAATGTAATAAGGCAAGAAAAAAAAAAGGAAGAAATAAACTGTTTCTTTCCCCCACAGGTGACATGATCATCCAAGTAGAAAATCTGAAAGAACTGACAAAAACATTCCTGAAACTAAGTCATGGCAACAAGGTTGTAGGATACAAGGTTAATATACATTTGCTTTCTTATATACCAACAATGAACAAGTGGAATTTGAAATTAAAAACCCAATACAATTTATGTTAACATCCCCCCAAATGAAATACTTAGATTCAAATTTAACAAAGTGTGTATAATATCTATATGAATCAAATAATAAAACTCTGATGAACAAAATCGAAGAACTAAATAAATGGAGAGATATTCCATCTTCATGGATAGGAATACTCAATATTGTTCAATGGTCAATTCTTCCCAACTTGATTGACAGATTCAGTACAATCTCAATCCAACTCCCAGCAAGTTATTTTATGGATATCAAGAAACTGATTCTAAAGTTTATTTTTTTTCCAGATCTCTTTCTTTTTTTTTTAAATTGGGGTATAGTTGTTTTACAATGTTGTGTTAGTTTCTGCTGTACAGCGAAGTGGAGTTCTCTGTGCTATACAGATTCTAAAGTTTATATGGAGAAGCAAAAGATGAAGAATAGCTAACACAATACTGAAAGAGAAGAACAGAGTTGATGGATTGAAGCTACCCAACTTCAAGACTTACTAAAAAGCCTATACATGTATGAAGTGTACAGTATGAGTCTGTGATAGAAAAAAAAGAAAAGCTCAACCTACTTTGGTAAAAAACAGAAAGAAAATATAGGCTCATATATTCAGGAAACAAAATGAGTACAGGACCCAATAAATCAAATCATGTCATTCATTTCTTGGCATTTCTTTCCTCTATGGGGACTTCATTCTTAAAAGAAGCACCTCTTTACATTGTAGCAGAGATGCCTACATGGCTACCGGCAATTCCAAATATATATCCTGTTCTCTACAAACTGCAATTGCAGTTCACTCCCTATTCTGGCCTTGGGAAGTCCTACCCTGGCACAGCCTTTGGGCCAGAGCCCACACACTCCCACACCTGGCTGGGCCACTGGGACAAGGTACTACCACATTCTGACTCTGAGTTGAGGGGGTGGGGCAAGGTGCCCACAAGGACTGGGGTTTGCTTGATAGGTGACATGAGTAAGACTCCTTACTGACAAGTCTGGGATGAGGGGGTCTCTGGCACCTGAGGCTCCCAGGTGTTTCTCATCCCATGCCTCCTCTGCCAGGCCTCATAGAATTCCTGAGATCCCACAAGACTGGTTGCAGCAACAGAGCTTTGAGCCTGATTCTGCCAATTCTCTGAGCCATCTCTAAACCTAATGCTCAGCAAATCCCAGTCCATCCTTTCCCTGCCCCTCCATCAGGATCCAACACTTACTCCCTCCCACTTACCCACACAGCCCACCCTGCAGGCTCCAACTGCACCCTGACTGCCTTGCTGCGAGACCCCACACTCCATCCACCAGGCCCAGGCCCCAGTGGTGTCCCCCATGGTGTTCAAGACTGGAGAACATTTCCTGATGGAGGGGCGTGGGTGAAGGAGTCAGCTATCCCATCACAGGGCTGTGGCAATTGGGCTGGGCCAGCAAGAGGGAGGAGAAACAAACAGCCAAATGAACTCTAGATAAAAAGAGATGTTTTCCATAATACGTCCCACAGACAAATCTCAGGGAAGAATTTGATTGGTCTAGTTTGCAAAACAGTAATTGTATTATGGGAGAGAGGACCCCAAGGAAGATTTACATTAACCAAGACTGGGTCATGGGTCTACTCTGGGGGTGGGAGATGGGTGGGGACAGAATGGATAACCATTAGTAAAAGGAATTTTTTATCAGAAAAATGGGAAAATGATTTGGGGCAAGCAAAGAATGACACGTGTAGAATATATCTACATGTTAACATGCACATACACATTAGTACACACATTTCATTATTTTTATCTTGTGTGTGTATGCACATACAAGAGTGTGTTATGTATTTGATTTTATCTTGTTTTTCTAGTTGTTTCAGTGTTCTATATTTGGTTTTAGGCAGTTACCCAGAGTTAGCCAAACTGCAAGGTCAAAGGAAATACTCCCAAGACTGCCTTCACTCTGACACTAACTGCAAGTTTGGAGATTGCTAAAAACCACCTTCAAGTTTAGTAATTCACTGGAATAACTCACAAAAGTCACTGAAATCTGTAATACTCTTAGTTCCAGTTTATTACAGGGAAATGATACTAGTTAAAATCAGCCAAGGCAGAGTCCTGGAGGGGTACAAATACAGAACTTCTGGTTGTCCTCTTCCTGTGGGGTCATGGACAACATTACTTCCTCCCGGCTATGATGTGTGACAACACACTTGGATACTGCCAACCAAGGAAGCACACCCCAGCCTTCGGTGTCCAGAGGGTCTTGATCACATACTGCCTGAGTGGATGACCATTGGTCTCCAGCCTTCCCACAGTTCAGGCTAATACCTTTAGGCTCCTGACTAAATACCTGATCTCCAAAGGAACCGATATGGTGTGGCCCAAAGCCCCCAACATAAATCACTGTTTCTCTGTCCAGTGACCAAAGCCTCCAGGCAAACAAAGATACTCCTACCATGCAGGACATTCCAGGAACCTAGAGGTCACCTCTCAGCAGCCAGAACTCTCTTTGGGTAAGGTGAATTGCTCACAGCACGACATTATTTTAAGTGCCAAGTCCAGGCAATACCAATTCTCTTTACTGAAATAGCAATTTCATTTATTCTCCTAAATTATTAATGAAAAATAGTATTTTACCTACTTCTCTACCCACAACCCTGGTTATTATACAATGAATAGTTTTTGCTTTACTTCAGTTTTACTGGTGTGTAAAGAATTAATGAGGCACAGCTCACAGATTGATGTTCCTATTTATTAGTTTTTGTTCTTTTGCTAAACATGCCCCGTGTAATCTTTGATAATCGCTCAGGTTATTGAAAAAGAGTTTGTACAGCCTTAATATTATTTGCTTATTAATCTGTGACAAAACATAAAATTTGATATTTTCACCATGACTACCTCATGAAATTTGCTCACTTTTTCTCTGATTAAAGTAGCAGCACACTGACAATGCCAACAACTTTTAGAAGTGTTTTTGGGAGAGCTATGTGAATATCACCTTTGTTTTCATTTGAAATATCCAAAAGAAACTGAAAATGTTCTTCCACAACATAACCACATACCTGTCTGTACTTTGGCTACTCTGAATTTGACCAAATGAGGATCAGGACTGCAACACACCCTTGATCCATAGAATGAATCATTCAAATATCAATCAAATTCTCTTCTCTGATCTACCTTGAATGCTTATCTTCAATTTCCACAGTGCTTTCCTAGAAAACAACACAAACCTCCTGTCCTAGAGTTCTTCTGGTTCTTAACCACTTTGGGGTTACAGACTCTTTACGACAAACCCACAGAACAAATTCTAGAATAATGAGTAAACAGCAACACGATAGAAAAAACAACAAAGTTTAATATAGTTTCAGGGGGATTCATGGGTCATGGTTTAAACATCCTGCTCTAGAATTTTTTGGCCATTGAACATTGCTATATTAGTCTCAGATGACATACTTGTGTCTAATTACATTAGGGAAAAAAATATGGACTTTCTAGGTATTTAGAGACCTTCTCCCCCCTTACATTGTAGTTATTATATTGCTCTCTCCTTCTTCCCAGGTCTTCTATACATCCTTTTAAGTTGAGTCTAGTCACATCTATTTCCCTCAACAAAAATCCAAGGCCAGATCTGCTAAGGTTACTGTCATCTGTACAAATATCACATTGCTCAGGAAGTAGAACCCAAAGGGAAAAGAAGAGAAAGAAAGGGGGAAAAAATCCCAACAGGTGCTATCTGAAGAAACCTACTCCAACGCCAGAACATTCAAGAACTGATAAGAATTAAGAACCACTATCATCCGAGCCTCCCTTATTTTGACTCACCTTATTTTTTGCTTGTAATAGTAGCAGGTCTGTTTATTTAAAATAACAAGAATCAAATAGATTCATACTGTTCATATAAATAACACACTGCATAGAAAGGCAAATGCCCACGGGATCTCTGTGTTTCATTTTTGTTTTTAAAATCTTAGGTTGCATCAAGTCCATATTGAGAAAAATATACTGGAACTCTGTTATTTTTCTTTTATAAGTGGAAAGTAACTGAAGTCTGGTTATAGTTATCAACCAGGTAACTATTTAAAGCCCTAATGCTGAAGTTTGGTTTCCTTTAATCAGGCATTGAATGTAATGTACAGTCGGGTCTTAAAACTTCACTTTAAGAGGAACGTTTGCAATTTTGAAAGGAGATTCTAAAGGGAAAGATACATCTATGAAAAAACTCCCAGTCCAGCTGCCCCACATACTTTAAAAATGAGAGATTAACAGATCTTTATTGAATAGGAAAATGCATTTTTCCTTCTTTGTCTTCTTTTACTGAAAACAGGATTTCTCTAAGCAATGGTTATCATAATATGGGTGAACACATCTGTGCTTCACAGCTTATGACACCCCAGGGTATGTTTATCTCCACTCTGCTTTTACGGCTCACAGCACTCCAGGGTGCAGCAAGCTCCTAATGGCTCTAGAAAACATTGCCAGTAATTTTTTACCACTTAAGACAGTACTATCCCAGACAATGATTACAAGTTGGATGGTATTCAGTTCTTCCTCTACATGGCTTACCCTAGCTAGTTTAATAATTGTATGTAGTATCACAGTCCTGAGAGATGTACTTTCTGACCTGAAAGATGACAATTTTCATATAAGTGTATATACCTAAATGTTCACATTTCATATTCAAATTTCATAATTCACTCAATGTAGGTCAAGTGCCAAGATCTAAAGACGAAAGGTAAGGAAAAGCAATACTTCTCTCAAGATCTCAGTGGAAATAACAATAATGCTTAAAGTGTAACAATTAAAAAAAAAAAAAAGCCTTCTTAGGATAGAAAGGAAGCATCTGCTCAAATTAGTGTTTGAGATTGACAGCATGACAAATGATTTATTTTGTGTTTTAACTTTATTGTATAATTCTATGGGACAACTTCTATGGATGACTACATGAGATCTGTCATATAAAATTATATTTTATATATGTATGTATATATGTTATATATATGTATATATAGATATATGTGTATGTATATATGTTATACGTGTAAGCAGATATAATTATTGTTTTCTACGTGGTAGTTCTAACTTAACGATAATAGAGGAGTAATAAATTATAAGGAATCTTATACAATTGAAAGAATTATTTAGCACACTGAATTAGGTTTAGGTTGTTTCACCAAATTCATTTCAGTCAAAATGGTGCATCCAATGCCCTGGAGATAACTAACGTTAAACCTTAAACCTCAGTGATTTGGGCTTTCAGGTATTAAAAACATTTTTTTTAATTTATAACAACAAAAAAAGATGTCCAACTTTTCCAAAATCTCTATCTTCTCTTCTGGGGTAACTGAATTAACAATTTCTTAAACTTCACATTATTTAAGCTAAAACAATTATCCATTTTAACAAATGTCCCATCTGCATCTTTACTGTCATTTATAAGTACACACTGATGACCAGTAAAAGTAAATTATATGCTAATGGGCATATTTCTTAATCCTCATAGTGCACACTTTAGGAATGTGAATAGGTCTTATGGTTGTGAATTTCCAGTATAACACTCAGGATTTGCAGAGAATCAACTCTGTGGCCAGATTAGAGTCAAATATGGTAATGTGCCCATTAAAAACCAGAACAATGTTAGACTTTTCTGCAATTCATTATATCACCTAGTATTGGACATGTATTAATAGTAAACATATATTTTTTTATCTGATTGGTTGAGAGATTAGTTGAATAATGGAAATTGACTGTGGTTGAGAAAGGTTAGCAAATAAATGAAAACCAATAAACGAAGAGTGAATTTGACTGTTTCAAACCATTACATTAGGATGGCTGAAAAGAAAAGTGTCCTTGGAATCTATAATATCTCTAGTGGCTTGTAGGCCAAAGAAGTAAAAGTAGCTAAAAAAGAGAATAGTACATGGCTAAAGAGAGACCAAAGGACATTATTAACTCATGTTTTGAAACAATTTCGTGTTGGGATCCCAGAATAATAATATCCAACATCTTGCTCACCAAAGTATAATACATTCTTTATCTAATACAGGGATTAAATAAGAATTAAGAAACTGGACATGTTTCCAAAAAGAAAAAATAAAATAAAAAAGTTTACCTGACTATCTCATTGTTGGCAGCCAACTAAAATAGAAAATTTTTGGCAGCTTTCAGATACTTTAGAATTTGAAGCACTGTTGAGATGATCTATTTAAATCCAGTATACAGGTGACCATTTATCAGATTTAATTTATATATCGTTCTTGTTATCTATTTCCACGAGCTTTGACTCTCTTTCTCTCTCGTCTATCCTTTTTATTCTCCTTTCCTGAACATAAATCTCGATGCTCCCCTATTTGACATATACTAAATTTCAAAAAAAAAAAAAAAAAAAAGAAAAAGTAAATCAGCAGGAAAGGAAGAAACAAGTGAACCCAACAACTGTACAACACTTGAACTCACAGACTATTCCTATACGGAAAAAGTGAATAGTTGGTGCTAGAAAGAAAAAGTTGAAAATTGGGTTAGACAATTGATAGGACTGATATGTTTTCCACTTCGCTGACATATAATCGTACTGGTGGTCACACTGACCTGCTGCTGGGACCCACTGGAGTCTGAGCCCAAGCGTGAGCAGGGTCATGCTGCCGGGGCTTCACGTAGGATTCCATGTGCTACAACAGCACGGGCAGACTGAGACCCAAGCAAAGCCTTATCCTTTCCCAGGGGTTTAATATCCCTGGGCAAACAGCCAAGTGGCTCTCTGAAAGTGATGTAAGAATGGGTAAAGTTCTCATTAAGAATTTGTCTGAACTGGTTTTTCCCAAAAGGGTGCACAAGAGAGTTTCTCAATAGTACCAAGCCCTATACGTGTTATGTATCAATCCAACCCAAGTCACTTAGTGGCTCTTTTGCTAGAGCACTTCTCCTTTATGATCAATAATTTCAAAGAACTGGGTATTTTTACTTAGGGGATTTTTCCCAGTGAGAGAAATTCTATTCTTATCACCTCCTTTTATGTATGTACATAAAGAGGATGTTTGTGAGTCTGTAAAATGTACCCTTGATCTTATTTGATAGACTGTGTCCTCCTCAGAGTGAATAGGCTGTCAAGTGGTGACTTTGCATTTGCAAATGAATGACAATATGTGTGCCAAATTCCCTCTCCAGCCACAGAAGTAACAGGATGAGAATTTTATTTCTGGAAGAGGATTTCAAAACAGGTCAGCTCTCATTTACTCCTCAGCGGGTGCTGCTAAAAACTAGAAAAAGTAAGACGTGGCCATTAAACACAGCAGAAAAAACAATAACGCACATCAATCAGTGCCTAGAAACAGACTTTGAAATGTTATTTATTACCTGTTTTCATCAAACATGCATTACTCTAACGATCGGCATATTATGAAGACAGGCATTTTAGAGACAAATTATAAGATGAGCTAAAAAAGGTGGCTATCATTTGGCAAAGAAAGGCAGTTTAATTTTAAAAAATCATATAATTGTTATGGAAAGTATCTGTATAAATCAAACATTTCAGAGAGACAAGATATTGATCAGTCATGGCAACCCTCTCCAACTTTCCATACAAAACCATATAAAGGTACATAATAAAGTTAAATTTTAGACTGTTACAGTCAAAAGCATGCTTTGTTACTGAAGTTCTGCTCTATTTATTTGGATGATATTGGTATGAATAGAGTAAAAGAACAAATATGAAAGAGACTCTCAATCCTGTTTTCAAAAGTATTTATAGGTTGGCACCTGGAGGGTTGCAGTAGTCGTGAAAAGTCAATACAGAAATCTAGAGCGTGTTCTTCTCTTCCTTCATTAGAGAAATTGACAGCTGAGAGGAGCCCTTTGGTTGTCTGACACCAGCACAAGCCACGTTAACAAACAGTTCTTGGCGAGGCAGCCACGGACAGCATAGCCTGACATTCTCATCGCCACGTAGAAGCGATGCCGTGCTGCTGCTACTCCTCTGTCTATTTATATTGCTAATTAAATCGCACAACGTGTTCAGTGTCTTCTGTTCTACATCCACTTTTGTGCTCGACATTTCGTACACCAAATTACATCCTCTTGCATGGGCCAAGTACATGATCCTATTCAGAGTCCTAATACTGTTGTTCGTTTTGTTCCATCAGCTAACGGTTAGCGCTAATTGTTGAGAATTAACCGATAGTGTGCCTTGAATTTGGATCTTTACACTCTTGCTCAGTCATGGAGTTTCTGACCTCTGAGTGAGCAGACAGAATCCAGATGAAGGAGAGGAAGATGCTTAAGACAGGAATACAATGGAACAGCCATCAAGAGTTCCAATGGGGCACTTTTACTGGAGGAGGGAAGCAGATGCTGAGAGAAATTTCAGAATTGGACTAAAATAAAGAAAGGTAATAAAGAGAATTAGTACTGGAACATCCAGTGACCAAAGGACATGTGACAAAAGAACCAGAAAAGGAGAGTAAGAGAAAAATAACTAAGGGGCTCAGTCAGAAGGTGTTAGGCTTCAAAAAAATGTCCCATTGTGCGTATGTAAAATAAAGAAGAGCAGGACTTTTAGCAAAAGTAAAGTCAGCAGTTTTTCTTTCTTGCTATTATTGTTTAGTAGACATGCTTTATTTTGTAATTCAAGATATTTTGAGTCTCTGTATCTTGAGGATCCTAGTAAGGATCACTTGTTGATGAATGATCTGTAGACTAGTCTAAAACCCACTTCCTCATTCCTTCTGATGTCCTCTGGGTTATATTTTCATCATAATTTTCTTTTACTTAATTAAGCCTTCCATGAAGCCCTAAGTATTTAAATTGTAAGGACTGCTGAAATTGGGTCATTAAGGTAACTTCTAAGTAGAGGCAGTCTGCCAGAATTGTTTAAAAAGAATCTAAGATAAAAATAAAAAGGAGGGAATTGATGCTAGGTTTTTGGGGAAAAAGAGAGTACACTTCCCCTAAGAGGAAAAAGAGATAACTAACAGAGGTAAAGTAAAAGATATCTAACTACTTAGAAGGCCGAGGGAGGATTAATACAAAATGAACCAAAATAAATAAGTAAATAAACAGGTACATAAATAATAAAGTGAACAGAACCTAGTCATAAATTAGCCATGGAGCTCAGAGGGTTCAAAGCAATTATATTAAAATACATAGCCAGATTACAAGCACCCCTATGACACAGGATAATTGAGCATGAACAGAGTTATATTTACAGTGAAGTAATTAATGAATGACATATACAGCAATTAGAGTAGTCAGGCCTCTTATCTTACTCCCCATCCCATAAAGTCAAATGCAAAGGACAAACAGCCAGCATTATTCCCCCAGGAAAATGCTCAAAGGCTATTCTCTAAAGGAATTAAAATCAGTGCTGGGCAAAAGTCAGATTCTCATGGCAAGCTTCCCTCTCCCACTGAATAAAATGCTATTGATGTTGACCTTGGCTTGGGGAATGACGCCTATGGCCTGTCCCCTGGAGCATGTAGCTCTACCTACCAAAGCGGCCCTACACAGAGCTCCTTAGAGAAAATATCTAGAAAAGCATCTTACCTTCCTGGCAGCATACGGAACCTATAGCCTTCTTAAATGTGAATGGAGAAACAGGGAATGCCAGGTATGTGAAGAAAACAAGCAGGTTATAAGAGAAAGAAAAAAAAAATTTTTTAAATGGTGTTATGGGAGGTTGAGGAAATAGAAAAGGACTTTGAGAATGCTGAATGTGTTCAGAGTGATCAGAGAAAGTACTGTATTTATAAAACAAAACTATAAAGCTCTGAACAAAGAACAATCAGAGAAGATAAAAAACGGTCTCAGAGATTAAACATACTACAGTAAAATTGAAGAGTGACTGGAAAACAAGGTTGAGGATACCTCCTGGAATACAGAGCACAAAAGGATAAAGAGTCAGAAAATATGAGAGAGGAAATGAGGAAAAGCAGGCCCATCAGGGTTGTACATTGTCCTGACAGAAGGAACTGTGGAAAGAGAGAGAAAGAAAATGCAAAGGGGTGAAGGTCAAAATTATAGTAGAAAAGAAATTCCCAGAGCTGAAGGAGGATACATCTTCAGAGCGAAGACACATAGAAACAAGAGTCATCAAACAAACACAAAAAACCCTGGTCTAGTACATGAAATTGCAAAATGGTACAAATAAAAAGAAGGTCCCAAAAGCTTCTTTATAGAATAATTGCCTTCAAAGGAAAATGAGGCAATCTGGCATTAAATGTCTCACCAGCTGACTGGATACAAGATAACATTGGAGCAGCAATGCCCGGAAAACAGTATGCAGGTTCCTCAAAAAATCAAAAACAGATTTGTCATATAGTTCAGCAATCTGGGTATAGAGACATATGCACTCCCATGTTTATTGCAGCATTATTGACAACAGCAAAGATATGAAAACAACCTAAGTGTCCATCAACAGATGAATGAATAGATATATATGGTGTATATATACAACTGAATATTATTCAGCCATGAGAAAGAAGGAAATCTTGCAATTTATGACAACATGATGGACCTCTAGGACATTATGCTAAGTGACATAAGCCAGGCAGAGAAACATAAATACTGTATGCTATCACTTATATGTGGATTCTGAAAAGCCAAACTTGTAAAAACAGTAAAATGGTGATTATCAGGGGATGTGGAGGTACGGGAACAAGAGAGATGTTGTTTAAGGGTACAAACTTACCACTAGTAGTAATTAAGTCCTAGAGATCTAATGCAAAGTATAGTGAATATAGATAGCAATATTGTATCATAATATTCAAACTTGCTAAGAGACTAGGTCTTACTTATTCCAACTACAAAAAATAATTACATGATGTGATAGAAGTGCTAACTATCTCTACAATGGCAATCTTATCACAATATATAAATGTATAGATCAACAGGTTATACAGCTTAAATTAACACAATGTTATATGTCAAATATATTTCAAAAAAAGAAAGATAAAGAGTTCAAAAGATGTGAATACGGTTCAGCAAACAAAAAAATAAAAGGGCCCTTAAAATATGAAAGGATGCTCAACTTCATTCATATATATAGTAATAGAAATGCAAATTATAACTAAAATTGGATGCCATTATTCACCTTTTTAATTTGGCAAAATTCTAAAATTAGACCAAAAAGTGTTATCAAAGCTGGGAGAAATAGAAACCTTCATACAAAATGGTACAAGCCTTAAAAGAAAATTGGCAATGTTATCAAAGTTACATTTCTGGAAATATATTCTAAAGACAGCACTTCTTGTATTGGATTTATATTTGTGAAAATATCAATATTCCATTATTTTTTTCCAAAACTAATAATTTCATATATTATAACCTTACAATAGCAAAAGATTGGAAGTAATATAAATGTTTATATATAGGGCACTTATTATAAAATGACTGTTCGAAAGAATACTATGCAGTTGTAATTAAGAATCAGGATGCTCACAAAGATATGAGTGAAAAAATCAAAAAATAATATAAAATAGGGTGCAAATTAAATGTGGTAAAATTTTAAACATTTGAGAATTAATTTCATGTTGAGATGTAACATGAATGGGGAAGAAAGGGAGAAAAGGTAATATTTTCATATTGCATAAGATGATACTTCTAAAACTTGATACAGCAAAAAATACAGATTTAAGTTCTTATTTTAAGTTACAAAAATAATAGAAAACTAAAAATGGTATAAATCTGAAACTCTAAGAAGAGGGAAAGAAGACAAAGGTACAAATGATTTACATCTTCACCTGTCATATCAGAGGTTATTAGATATTGTCTAGTATTTCTAAATGAAGGAAAGAGAAAACCAAGCATGTTTTCTTGAACCACAGCATTAAGCACCAGAAGAGGCTGCTTCTGAAGAATGGGTCTGGGAATGAGAAGGGAAGTAGAACTAGTATTTCTATATTTCTTGATTTGTTACCAAATTCAAGAACTGCTCTGATAAAAAATATTTTTGACCAAAGTTAATGGATATAGGCAAAAATTCATAAAACACTTGGTGTAAAAGATTCAAGAGGCAGAAACTATATATGATTTGTTCACCACAAAATTTCAATCACCCAGTGTCTGACATGTAGATCTTAATAAATAAAACATAAAGAGCTCTTACAAATCAATAAGATAAGAACGGCATCCAAATAGAAAAATTGGTAAAATATATAAATAGATAGTTCAGAAAATAATTACACATGACCAATAAACATATTTAATGTTCAATCTCACTAGTAACGCAAGTTAAACCTACAGTGAGTTATCACTTTTCCCTTGTCAAATTGGAAATATTTTATAATAATGCCTGTATGTACAGAAGTTGTGAGTCAAAACTCTTGTGTGCAACCAATTTAGGTATAAATTGATTTTTTTTAAAAAATCAAGGAAGAGCAAGAATTCTTAAATATTTATACTTTTGACGTAGCACCCTTGTTTCTGGAAATCAATCCTAATGAAATAACAAAACATGCTATAAAAGATTAAAGTATAAGGTGTGTTTCCCAGTCCTATTTAACAGAGTGAAAAATGGCATCAATCCAAATGGTCAACAATAATGGTTAAATAAATGTACATCCATATGAGAGCATATTATTTAATAATTAAAATGTCATTACAAAATATATGTAATCAAATGGAAATATTTGTGATATGATAAAGGAAGAAATCAGAATACCAAGTAGCATATACACACCAATTTTGTGTGTGTGAGTGCATGGGTGTGAAAAAATTGCAGAGGGAAAACTTTAGTAAATATTTCAAAATGTTAATAATGGTTATTTCTGGATAATAGTGATACAATTTATTTTTCTTTTTTTTTTGTATTTTCCACATTTTCTACAAGAAAGACTTATTTTTAGAAATGAAAACAACAGAGTGCAGTGGGGTGCCAAGGGAAGGTGAGAGAAGACCACACTGGGTCGCCGCCACTGCTGCCACCATTGTGCCAGCTCCTCGGGTCTCAACGAGGCGGGGTGGCGCCCCAGAATGGGAGACAAGCCAGTTTGGGAGCAGACTGGATCCAGCTTCATTCAACATTACTACCAGTTATTTGATAATGACAGAACCCAACCAGGCGCAAGTTATATTGACGCGACATGTCTTACTTGGGAAGGACAGCAATTCCAGGGGAAAGCTGCCACCGTGGAGAAATTGTCCAGCCTTCTGTTCCAGAAAATCCAGGACAGCATCACAGCACAGGACCATCAGCCCAGGCCAGATAGCTGCATCATCAGCATGGTTGTGGACCAGTTCAAGGCCGATGAAGACCCTGTCATGGGGTTCCACCAGATGCTCCCATTAAAGAACATCAATGATGCTTGGGTTTGCACCAATGACATGTTCAGGCTTGCTCTGCACAACTTCGCTGACCTCCTCCCTCCTCTTCCTGATACTATTCACACTCCTCCAGATGCTCCAAATATCATACACAAATAAGCAGGTCCACGGTGGGAGTGGGCAGGTGGGCTGTTGCTACTGAGGCATTGCACATGATGTATGAACGCTTAGACTGGTTGCATCTGACAGAAGTTTGTGTTGTACCAGCCCATGCCTTGGAAAGATTTAAGTAATGCAAAAGGTTGTCTTTTTTTTTTTTTTTTTTTAATCTACTGACAAGTTGCTCTAGTAACCCAAAGAAGTGAAGGAGAAAGCAGCTGCTTCACGGCCCAGATCTTGATTTGTTCAGGTGTTTCACTGCCTTATGATACAATAAAACTATGAAAATTTTCTTAACAACAAAGAAATAAAAATAACAACAAATTGTACATCATTAAAAGTTAATGGAATTTTACTTCTGGTGATGGCAGAGTAGTTGGTATTAGATGAAAACTCCTGCAGATAAAATCATAAACACTGGAAAAAATGAGAGAAAACAAGTCCAGAAACAGCAAGAAACTGGAAGAGAGTTACCTTTAAAACAGAAAAATTCCCTTGGTAACTTTGCATTTATTCAACTTTTCATGTGAGGGAAGTCCTCATTCTGCACAGTGTGGGATGTCTGGACCTTAGGCAGAAAGCACGGGTCCTACTGGCCTGGTTTTAGGACTGTCATAGTACCTAGAATCTATTAAAGGAAACCCTGGCAAAGAGAGGGCCACAGTATGAGGAAGTCCAAAATTCTGCATTTAAAATCTGGCCAAAGCCTTGGTTGACCCCTGATCTATGAAGAGCTGAGACTCCTTAGTGTCTTATAGAAAGTGACAGATTGTTACAGCTTTTAGCTGCCACCAAGTGTAAGGAGCTAGCTTTTAGAGTTTGAGTCCAAGCAGATTAATTCCTGATAAAACAATTCCAAACATTCTCCAGGGGAAGATAACATAATTTAGTCTCTAGAATGTTTCATACACAATTTTCTGTTTAAAAACATAAGTTCCTAGATAAGCAAAACATAGAAAATTATGATTCATGCTGAAATGAGATATCAGCCATCAGGAACCAACTGACATATACAGGGAGGTCAGAATATAAAGGAGCTATTTTGTTATAAATATGTTCAAGGACTCAGAGGAAAATACAGAGCAAAAAATAGAGAATTTCATCAGAGAAATAAAAACCACAAAAAATGGAGACCCAGTAGTACAATATGTGAAATTTAAAAAATTAGTGGATGAGGACAGCCACATGCAAAAAAATGAAACTAGACCACTATCTTACACCATACATAAAAATTAACTCAAAATGGATTAAATACATGAATATAAGACCTGACACCATAAAACTCCTGGAAGAAAACATAGGCAGTTAGCTCCTTGACATAGGTCTTGGCAATGATTTTTTGAATTTGATACCAAAAGCAAAGGCAACAAAAACAAAAATAAACATATGGGACTACCACAAACTAGAAGTTTCTGCATAGCAAAAGGAACCATCAACAAAATGTAAAGGCAACTTACTGAATGGGAGAAAATATCTGCAAATCATATTTATGATAAGGGATCAATATCCAAAATACACAAAGAATTCATACAACTCAATAGCAAAAACAAACAATCCAATTAAAAAATGGGCAGAGCATCTGAATAGACATTTTTCCAAAGAAAACATACAGATGGTCAACAGGCACATGAAAAGATGCTCAACATCACTAATTATCAGGGAAATGCAAATCAAAATCACAATGAGATATCACTGCATACTTGTTAGAATGGCTAGTCTCTAAAAAGGCAAGAAATAACAAGTGTTGGCAAGAAATAACAGGTGTTGGCAAGAACACCTGTGCACTGTTGGTGGGAATGTAAACTGGCGTAGGCACTATGAAGAACAGTACGGAGGTTCCTCAAAAAATTAAAAAATAGAACTACCATATGGTCTAGCAATTCCACATCTGGGTATTTATATGAAAAAAACATAGACATTAATTTAAAAAGATATATGCACACCTGTGTTCATCACAGCATTATTTACAATAGCCAAGATATGGAAGGAATCCAAGCACCTCTCAGTAGATGAATAGATAATGAAGATGTGGTATATATAAAAAATGGAATATTAGCCGTTAAAAAGGAAATCTTGCCATCTGTATAAGCATGGATGGACCTTGAGGGTATCACACTAAGTGAAATAAATCAGAGTAAGACAAATACCATGTGATTTCGCTTATACATACAATCTAAAAAAAAAAAATGAACAAACAAAACAAAACTCATAGATACAGAGAACAGATTGGTGGTTGCCAGAAGGGAAGGGGGTAGGGGGTAGGAGAAATACCTAGGTCAAGAGGTACAACCTTCTAGTTATAAAATAAATAAGTCATGGGGATGTATTTAAGCATGGAAATTATATATAGTCAATACTATTGTATTGCTTATTTAAAAGTTGCCAAGAGAGTAAACCCTGAAAGTTCTCCTCACAAGCAAAAAAAAAAAAAAAAAAAAAAAAAATTGTATCTTTGTATGGTGACTGATGGTAACTAGACAGACTTATTGTGGGGATCCCTTCACAGTGTATACAAATACTGAATGATCATGTTGTACACCTGAAACTAATATTATGTTGTATGTCAATTTTACCTCAGTAATAATAAATAAAATCAGTAGATGAGATTAGCAGAATATTGGATCTGGAAGACATAGGATCAGTGAACCTGAAGACAGATCAGTAGAAACCATCTAATCTGAAAAGGAGAGAAAAAGGATAGATCCTCAATAACATGAGGAACAAGCAGTCTAACATATGAGTAATTAGAGTCACAGAAAAAGAGAAAAGACAGAATGGGACAGAAAAATATTTGAGGAAATAGTGGCAGAAAAGTTCTCAAATTTGCTGAAACATAAACTTACAGTTTGAAGAAGATCAGCAAAGCACAAGCATTATGAATACAAAGAAAACCACACTCAAGCTTATCATAGTCAAACTGCAAGCAGCCAGGGAAAAAAAGGATGCACTACACACAGGGGAACAATGATATGAATGACAGATTTACTTCAGAAAGAACAAAGGGTATGGGTACACTCATCAAAACTTATTGAATTGTACATTTGAGAGGGGTGCATTTCATTCTATGTACATTTAACCTAAAACATTGTAAATAGATATTGAATTTCAGTTTGTAGGTTTGCTTTTTTTTTCACAGTGGTATGAGTTAGGAATTTAAAAACTGTATTCCATATACTCTAGTTTGAACAAAAGTGTAACTGTATTGAGGATAATGAAAGCTAGGTTTCTCATTGTTGGAGAAAGAGTTACAAATATGGAAAAAGGGATGACTAGAATGCACTCTGCAGTGCTGGATTGGAACTAGAGATATTAGTATAAAACTATAAGTATATATATATATATACACACACAAAGAGAGAAATAAATACAAATCTATACACATGTATTATGTGTGCACACATACACGTGTTTATATAGATATGGATGTCTATGTACCTGATATGTCTATATATGTGTGAGTGTGTGTGCACGTATACACCTATACACATATATTTCCTAGCTCTCTGATGAAGGGATTTAGAAGCAGTGATCCATCAGTGGCATTGAACATACCTAGCACCCAAATCTTGGTTTCTCAGGACCATTCTCCACTAAAAGAAAGCAGGGATATTTTTAAGAAAAGCCTAAACATCTTGCTGCACCATAAAGTAAGGAAGCGCTGAAGGAATGCTAGAGGTATTTTGAAAGAATACAGGCCAGTTTGAAAGGGATCCCACTGGACAAATTTTGGACAACTTGAATGTTAAAATAAATATTGATTGAAATGGCTTACATCCCTTTGAATAAAATAAAAATTCATACCTTCATTTACATATAAATAAATTAGAGTACATAAATAGATGGGGAAGTTCTTCCTTAGTGTAGAACCAATAAATATACAAGGATGCTTAAACTAGTGGGTAAAAGTTCGAGAAACAGGATATTTGTATAGTCTCCAAGTAACTTCCTCTCCATTAATTGCTTATTAATTTAAAAGGGAAAATAGTAGAAAAACTTGGCAGACACCACCTTACCCTAGGGACAAACCACGATAGCACGTACCTCTGATGTGATGCATTGAGATGATTACAGTACACTTCTGTGACAGTTCTACTACAATGTATTATGCCAATCTCATTATGAAAAAACACTAGAGAAGCCCAAATAGAGGAACATTCTACAAAATAACTGTTTAAAATATCAACGCCAAGAGACACAAATAAAAAGAAACTGTTCTAAACTAAAGGAGATGAGGGACATGAAAATTAAAGGAAATGCGTAATCCTGCATTGAATTCTAGACCTGGGGGGAACAGAAAATATCTATAAAGGACATTACTGGGACAGTTGATAAAATATGAATATGGAATATAGATTGTATTTTATCACTATTAAATTTTCTGACTTTGATCACTGTACTGGTTTTGTAAGAGAATGTCTTTGCTCCTAGGAAAAAACACACTTATGGGTAAATAGATACATCTCCAATTTACTCTCATACGGTTCAGAAAAAGATATGAACACATAAATATATGGGTCAAATATATATGCGGGTAATCCTCATTATTCACAGAATCCGATTTTGTGAATCTGCCTACTTTTTGTATTCATTTGTAACCCAGAAATCAATACGCACAGTACTTTACCAATCATTCACAGGCATGGGCTGAACAGCAAAAAACTTGAGTCTCCTGACGTGCATGTTCCCGGTTTTGGCCTTCTTGTTTCAGCCCTCATGTTGTAAACACACGTCCTTTTCGAGGTCTATTTAGTGCCACTTTTTCTCCATTTTTGTGCTTTTTGGTGGTGATTTTGATGTTTAAAATGACCCCCAATTGCAATGCAGAGGTGGTGGTCTAGTGATCCTAAGATCAAGAAAGCTATAATGTGCCTTACAGAGAAAATATGGGCATTAAGTAATCTTCTTTCAGACATGAGTTATCGTGCTCTTGGTCAAAAGTTCAATGTTAATGAATCGACATTATTGATTATATTGATTATACTGTTCATAAATCAATAAATATTTTAAGTAATATTTGTTGTATTTATATATTAAATAAGGTGTCTTTAAACAGAAATACACAAAACAAAGTTATGTATTGATCACTTGATTAAAAATGTTTGTGACCAGAGATTCAGAAGAATATAATCCTGTATTTCTTCTAAGAGCAAAGATTCAGTATTCACTAATTCAGTGTTCAAGGAAGATTTATAGAACATAACTATTACAAATAACAAGACTCCACTATAGGTCAATAAATGATAGATACATATGTACATACACATATACATATATAGATGTCTAATCGACTATATAGATATGTAAACACACACAAAGCAAACAGAACAAAAAGTAAACAATTGCTGCTGAATCTGGGGAAAAGGAATTCCTCTTACTATTCTTGCAACTTTTGTGCAAGTGAAAAATGGTATCAAAATAAAAAGTTGCCAAAATACATAATGAATAACAAATTATCACAAGATGCTCTTGCTTACAAGAGACACAAATTGGTATCTTTCCCCTAGAAATCTGAAATCCTATAGGGATGCAGCCATCTGTGTAGTATTCTATGGACAACTAGAGGGAGAGAGAGATGCTGATTTAATAAAGTCCAGGCACTGGGAGAAATAGGCCTATTGATGCAGTAAAGATGAAGTAACCAAAAGACACAAAAGACAAACAATGATATTTGTAGGTAGCTATTGGAGCTTAGGAGATATGAAGCCTGACCAAGGCACAGTAAGCAATAGGGTAGAATATGACACTGGCCCTCAAGAAGCTATATTTTTGTTGGGAGCCTACTAGAGAAAGGGAGATGCAGTCACAGGAAAAAGGTCCACATTCTCAGAAATGGGATTCTCTTTACAGTACACGTAAAGTTAGCTTTGCCCTATTGAAGTCAACTGGCTTAGACTGGAGAAGTTCTATTGTGCAGAAAGGGCTCTCTTCACTCGTTCCTCCTCCCATTCCTGGGTGGCAACCATTAAAGCACTGATCGCAAATAGGCTATGGATTTATTTTCAATTAAAATATGTTCCTTATATTATGGAGCCATTAGTTCCTGACATTAGATTCTACCACTTGTTTCTAATATTAATGGATCTGGGCTCTTAGCACTTTTAGCTATAATTTTAACATTAAGGCCCATATTTTTAAATATGGAATATCTATCCTTAAAAAAACTTACTTTTATAGTTACACTCACATATATATATATATATATATATATATGTATATATATATAGTTTCTATGATGTCAAACATCTGACTTAAAAAAAGAAACCTATTACTGCTATTGTTTTCAATGTTTTTTTTTTTTTTTTTTGCGGTATGCGGGCCTCTCACTGTTGTGGCCTCTCCCATTGCGGAGCACAGGCTCCGGATGCGCAGGCTCAGCAGCCATGGCTCACGGGCCCAGCCACTCTGTGGCATGTGGGATCTTCCCGGACCGGGGCACGAACCCGTGTCCCCTGCATCGGCAGGCGGACTCTCAACCACTGCGCCACCAGGGAAGCCCGTTTTCAATGTTTTTATTCATTATTTTCATTTTTATTATTTTAATTGATATAGCTCAGATAATCACATATTGATTTTCTGATCAAATTCTTGGAGAAAAAAATAAGAAAGTAAAAGAATTAAAATTAATGAAGTAGGGCCTTCCCTGGTGGCACAGTGGTTGAGAGTCCGTCTGCCGATGCAGGGGACGTGGGATCGTGCCCCCGTCTGGGAAGATCCCACATGCCGCGGAGAGGCTAGGCCCGTGAGCCATGGCCACTGAGCCTGCGCATCCGGAGCCTGTGCTCCGCAATGGGAGAGGCCACAACAGTGAGAGGCCCGCGTACCGCAAAAAAAAAAAAAAAAAAATTAATCAAGTAAGTCATTCAACTTATCTATTTAAATAAAAAAATAATTTTATTGAGACTACAGTGTTAATATAACTGAAGGAAAGACAGACTTAGGACTTAATTCAACAAATGTTTATTGACACTTACTATGTACTGGAAGGTTCCTGTCTTCAAGGAGCTCACACAAGATACACACTTATACACACAATCACACATAGGTGACAGAGGTTGTAGTGAATATTGGGAAGAAAACTAATATTTATTGATCACTGAAAATATGCTTACCACTATGCTAGCTCATTCCATCTTTACAAAAACCTCCTGGTTCCATATTTTACAGATATACTTTGAGGCTCAGAGAAGTTAAATCACCTGCTTATGGTAAGTGGCAGAGTTAAGATTCAAACTCCTATTTATTTCCAATGACTGTTTACAGCTTTGTTTTATTTTCTTTTTAATATGCTATAAAAATACAGATGATGGAGTAACTAATTCTACTCAGGGCTTAAAGAAGGCTTTTGTAAAGAAGTGGCATGGAGGCTGTCTTTAAAAATTACTGTAATGGGGCTTCCCTGGTGGCGCAGTGGTTGAGAATCTGCCTGCCGATGCAGGGGACACGGGTTCGAGCCCTGGTCTGGGAAGATCCCACATGCCGCGGAGCAACTAGGCCCGTGAGCCACAACTACTGAGCCTGCGCATCTGCAGCCTGTGCTCCGCAACAAGAGAGGCCGCGACAGTGAGAGGCCTGCGCACCGCGATGAAGAGTGGCCCCTGCTCGCCGCAACTAGAGAAAGCCCTCACACAGAAACGAAGGCCAACACAGCCAAAAATAAATAAATAAATTTTAAAAGAATAATGTTCTCTATGAGAAAAAAATGCTTAAAAAAATTACTGTAATGATCAAGATCTTGGTAAGTTCAGTGGCTATGGTGATATCAGATATGTATTGCCAAGGTAGGATCAACTTGCCAGTGTGGATCTGGTAGACTGGGTAATTCTGAGTTGATTCTGAGGTTTCTAGTTCCAGTGATATCATTTACTAAAGTAGGAACCACAAAATGAAAGCAGGTTTGTAGAGCAAGATAACTCACTGAAATGACTGATTCACAACCAATTATTATATCAGGACATTATTTTTACCCGACTTTAATGGTAAAGGAGAAGATAACTGGGCACAAGAGGAAAAGAAGGAAATTATGCTTTTGTAGGCTGAAATACGTGTAAATCCTTGGGAATATTTGAAAACTCTATAATGAAATGCTTTATACCTAAAAGTGAAAAAAGTATTTTTCAACAACACAATTGTTTAGCCAAAATCGTTTTAGTTTTTGTTTGTTCATTTTTTCCCACTGCATGCTGGTAAAACTGTCAGCAATTAATTAATATCTTTTGAAGTTTCAGTCTTTACAAACTGCAAGAAAACATAGTGGGAAACATTTTGAGCCAAATAACATATTTATGTGCCCTTAGATTTCAAACTCATGATTGTCTAAAATGCCTGTAGTTGTCCCACTGGGGTGTTTAAATTTTTGTAGAAGCTCTCAAAACAATCCCTTTTGACCTTGAGTTAATTGTCAATCTTCTGAGGCTGGCTCTTGACAAGGATGGGAAAAGAGGCTTCCATCTGGGGTTATACACCAGAGTCTGTTAAGCCGGGATCCAATGTGTTTAGAGGTGTCTTCCTACCTCCTGCTGTTCTGAGAGCCACCATTTGATTAGAGTGTAAGCAAGGGGGAGAAACTTTTTTTTTAATGGAAAATAAAACTTACTAAGGCAAAAATAATATAAAATTACTATTCTAAACCAGTCTAATATTTTATTCAAACTGTCATTCTTTAACCTAACAAGAAGTATGTAGGACAGGGGAAATATACTGATTTCCTCCTCCCCCCAAAAATAATCTTACATGGTTAGGTTGGGCTTCTAGAAGCCTCTACAGCTTCTTGAGGTAATAAATTCTGTGGGGTTCCTGCCCACTATGTAAAGCAGTACTTTCTTGTCTTTCTTTAAAATTCACTCTTCTAGGTTTCAAGAGATGTCTCTTAGATTTAATATTCCAGGAACTATCAAATCCTGAATTCACTTGACACTTGGACTTCAGTTATAGGATCATATGAACTTTTCAACCTACATCTGTTCAGGATTCACTCTTAATTATTTTGCTTTCAGGAATGACTCGACCATTTACCAGGTATGTGACCTTGGGCTAGCTGCAGTAATTTCTCTTTATCTCAGTTCCTTCATCTTTAAATACATTTCAATAGTATCTATCTCAGAGGATTATTTTAAAAATTAAACCATTCAATGTGTAGAAAGACTTTAGAGTACTGCCTGATTTCTATGGTAAGCATTCAATAATTCTTAAATATTATTTTCAACATATACACAATGTCTAGATTTTAACACACAATGTCTAGAACAATGCTATATTTATAGCACTTACCATTTACCACTCACTGTTTAAAGAATTTTACATATATTAAATCATTTGGTTCTGAAACTCTATAAGGAGTATACTGCTATTGTCATCACCATTTTATATATGAAGAAACTGAAGTTGAGGCAACTTAAATAAATTGCCCAACATCACACAGATAAAAGTGGCAGAGCTGGGATTATCCTAGAAGGTCTGCAGATAGATTATACACCCTTAACTATTATGTTATACTGTATCTCATAATGGTTGCTGGAAGATGTTAGTTATTATTTAATTATTCTTATTATAAATGTTGCTGCTTCTGTTGTTATTGACCCTCATCCTTTTAGAAAAATCCAGCTGAGGAGAACAACAGCTGAGAAAATGAAGTAGAGTGTATCTTTCAACAGCATCATAAGAATTGAGAAGGCAGGAAACCAGGTCTTCTCACTCAGTAACATCACTGAAATTGGAAGGATTGGATATGGACAGGAAGTTGAACTAAGTTTGGCTCTGATTTTTATTGAATGTATATTCACATGCTCAGTGGCAAAATAGTCGTGAGAATCCAAACTTTTCAATAAACTGGTCTGAATCCTCAGGTAAAACGATGGAGAAATAAGATGTGGGTGGAGGAGAAAATACAAAGGATAAACAGATCAGGGCAGCAGAGTGGTTGAATGGGAAGCATCAATGGGGAAAAAAATGACACTTTCATGGACCTCCCCCCGCAAAATCTACACTATTTTAAGGTAGTGTATGAAAAGTACCATTTAAGTTGGATAAAGAGGTGGTATAGTACAGGGGTTGACAAACTATGGTCCGTAAGCCAAATATAGTATGACACCTATTTTGGTATAGTCCCAGGAGCCAAGAATGATCTTACTTTTTTGAATTTTTTTTAAAAAGACTGTAAGAATATATTTTGGAACACATGAAAAATATATAAAATGCAAATTTCAGTTTCCATAAATAACATTGTATTAGAACACAACCAACCCATTTGGTGATGTGTTGTCATGTCTGTTTTCTCAGTTAAACAGCAGAGTCGAATAATCCTCACAGACAAGATGGCCCACAAAATCTAAATGTTTCCTATCTGGCCCTTTACAGAAAAAGTTTGCCAACCTCTGGCATAGTGCAATGGAAATAACTTAGTTTCTACCAAAAAATATTAATTAGTTTCACATGGATAAGAATTGCTGCATTTCTGTTGTCTTAGGTTTCCTCACCTGTAAAATGAGAGAGTTGGCATCGATCACAGTGGTTGTCAGACTAACCCTTAGGAATGCTGGGGTTGGCTAGGAGGGGTCGCTGAAGGGCAAATGAAAGAAGCCAACAGGGAAAACCTTTGTCCTTCCTGCAATCCCCCTTCTACAAGCAGAACCATGACTCTTGCATATGATTTGCCTAAAGAACATTTCTGAAGAATGGACTGCAGTTTCCCAAATAAAAACCGTATCTGACCACCACTAAAAGGGCCTCTATGACTGTGAGTAGGCCTCGTTCTGCTTTCCCGCTTTCCTATCTTGCCCCCATTCCCATGGTAGATGCACTCTCTGGATTTTTATTTGCCAAGGCCTGTCCTAGATCAGAGGAGGCAGGTTCACTTCCTCCATTGTAAAATCTACATGTTCATAAGTGAAAAAATTTAAACCCTATCATTCAAAGCTCTGGGTCTATACACTAATGATAGAACCTTGTTCCTTGAAAATACTGAAAATAAGCCCTTGTCCAGGTTACCCTTGGCTTTAAAATATCTAAATGCATCAGTAAGAAACAGTGGCTAGTTTCTTGGATAAAAGGAAAGAAAAGAAGAGGGCACTAAAAAACTGAATTAGCTGCTGAATTTCAATCCTTTTATGTAAAATATATATGCCACCTCAAAAGTGAAAGATTTCATCAACAAAATTAGATGGGGAAGAGAAATGTATGCATGATACTGAATAGCAATTTCACCCTCCCCCCTTTTTTGTAACTTTATATTGATCTTCTAACAGAACCATCAGGTGACTGGTTGTTTGCTTCAATGCTATGATGACAGCCTTCCACAAATTCCAGCTGTCTCCGGAGATTATTAAAGAATGGAGCGCCCTTTGGTTCTTTGTAGATGGGTATCATCTTCTTGGATGACAAAAAATTTTGCAATACATTTTTTTTCCCTCTTAGTGATTTTGTATTTAGGAACTCTATGTTATTTTTACAGACTGATTTCCACTTAGAGATGGCAAAAATACAACTTTATGGTTCAAAGAGAAACACTTAACATGGTTTATAAAAAATGTACAGAACTTCTCCAACATCAAATAACTCTTGGAACACTACAGCCTGGTAGGCTAAGTGTAAATGAAATGAAAACACACTCAAAACATACTTGAATTTAAAAATTAAAAGAGAAAAGGACTCCAGGCAAAATGTATCATGATCTTGATAAGCCCAACTTATTTAAAAAGTTATTAGAAATATTTTGCTAAACATACCATAACTAGGATTTCTTTAGAATTATCCCTTTAGAATTGTTCAGTGGGGGGGAAAAAGTGTGAATGTGGAGATAACACACAATATTCTTGATGCCATGGTTTCAAATTGAAATAGTCTACTATGCTTCCTTTCTGATGCTCCCATGTGCTCTTGCTCTGAGCTGTTAAACACTGGCCATGACAGAAGCAGCTGGCTTGCACTGGGGTGTGAAATATCCTTAAGCATATTTGGTGGAGGAGCTAAGTTTATTCATTGTCATCACAAAAGTAATTGTAAGGACAGTGTAGCAACTGAACAGATCTGGTGTCATTTGGACAAAATAAGAATTCTTGGTTTCACTGTTTGTAAATATATATTCTGCAATAGTATTTAAAATAAAGCTTTTTTATTAAAAAGTTTTATCAGAGATGTAGAGTATTAAAAGAATTTAGAATATACATTCAATTTCACCTCCTCTCTTATCCCATTTCCCATCTCTTATCTCTGAAAATTGACCATGATGCTCCCACCTCACAGGGCTATCTGGAGATGTCTCTTTTAAGCATTCTTAGGAGAATGACATTACAATCATTAGGACTGTGGTATAATTTAAAAGCAATGGAAGTCACAGCACAGATATTAACAAATGGTTATGAAACTACTACCATCATAATTCCACCAAGTGGAAGAGTTCAGTGGTCCACTGATGATGCAACCGTGGGGTTGACCTGGAGTTCAATATGGAAATCAGAACAATGAATTAGCCCCTTGAATGAAAATTATCCTTATCTACAAAGCAAAATAGCTAGAGAGAAATAAACAGATTCCTTTCAGAGAGTTGGAAAGCCTTTTTTTCCCCCTTAATGAGAGTTTCCTCCCAATAGCATGCTTGAAAAGCGTAAGTAGGAGGAAGCCAAGACTGACAGAAAGACACCTTCATCCTGACCCAGTCTTAATTTCCTGGTTTTCTTTTCTTACCTACGCTAATTATAACTGCCCTGGTCCTCTTGATTCTGAAGTGTTTAACCTGCTCTTATTTTGTGTTACATTTTTCTCTTGACACCTTTATTTAAATGTATGTAAATATATGCAAAGTGACTACCCCAAGGCTCAGTGCAGTGACTTGATGCTCCTGACACCCCTACGTACACAGCACAACAGCTCCGAGTTAGAAACATTATTAGTCCCATTTTGGAGGAAAGAGGCCCTGCAAGGTTAAACAACTGCTTAAGTGGCCTGACCGGTGTTGAAACCAGGTCTGACTTCAAAGCCTGTACTACAGGTTCTCCTAAAACAGAATGTTACGCAAACCCTGAGGCTATACTGAGAGACTTGCAAGTTCTCCATGATATTTTAAAATGTTTTATAATACAGATGTGGTAGAAAACTTGTATTCTCCCTACACACCTGATAAATTTATGTATGTTTGAATTTTGATGATTATCTTAAACGTGAATATGAGCATATTGGTATGTTGTGCATCACTTGGATGAAAAAGCTAAAATGAAGTGTTGTCACAGTTTTAAGGTCCATGTCTACATTCCAATCTTCCCCCTTTACAGCTCATTCTCCAGGGAGTAGACAGATTCTTTGTCAAATAATGTTAAGTCCCCTAAACAAAATCTTCCAGTGATTTCCTATTGCCATTCAAAGAAAATCTAAACTCTTTACCCCACTTTATGAGAACACATGATCTACTTCTCCAGTCTGGTCTTTTACTTCCTCCACCCCACACTGGGCCCCCACTCCTGGAGGGCAGGTTCCTCACATGGATTTTTTTCTCCCATATTTATAACAGTGCCTCAAAGAAGAAAAAGAAAGAGGAGTCACTCACAAAACAAATACAAATACTTTTGAATAAATGGATGCTTACTTTGGCACTAGATAATACTATTCTAATTATTGAGAGATTAGGGAAAGAAAAAAAAAACAGGCAGACCTAATAAGTAAACAATGTAATAAATGAAGGAAAGGCCAAATCATGGCATGTTACACTGGCTGAATGAGTATTTCTCAGAAGTTAAAATTAAAAAGGTGGAAAATGTGGGTCTCCCCACACACTCACAGTGGTATGAGATATGCTGAAGAAAGATCCTGCCATAGTTACAATGCAAATATTGCTTTACTTTCCTCAAAATAGCATCACTAGCCGTGTTAAGGTTGATAATTTGAACTTCTTTTTATACTTTTGTTTGAATTCAACTCAATTCAGATTATATTAAAATATAATTTTACATTATTATGTACATTTATGCTTATTTATAGAATTTATTATGCAATTGTATATATATTTGTATTTTTAATATTATATATAAATGTAAATTATAGATTTATAGCATAATGAGCTTCCACCCAGTTTCTTTCAATACAAACTAGCATTATTATACGAATAACTTAAATGGATTCATACATTTCTTAAGTCTGGGAAACACTACTTTATTCTATGCTCTCTCCTACTTCACACCTCTAAAATATCCTTTGAAGTTGATCAGATTTTAGTTAAATATCAAATATGAATTGTGATTAAAATACATCCTATAAATTATTGAGGACTATTGTGCCTCTCAAAGACTTAAGCATATCATCCTACAAGTAATTTGTAATAAACACCCCAGGAAGGAGAAAGTTTGCACAATGGATTAAATCAGTGGTTCTCAAAGGGTGGTCACAAGACTAGCATCAGCAACTCCCGGGAACTTACCAGAAATGCACATTCTTCGGCTCCATCCCAGCCCTACCACACCCCGGAATCTAAGAGAACGAACCAGCTAGCTGTGTCCTAACAACACTCTCCCAACCCCAGTTGATACTATGACCCCTAACTTTGAAGTCACTGGAGGAGATAATGACTCAGAGGATACTAAGAATTTAGCCAAATAATACAGAAATAGTTGCCTTTACAGTGGGTTTTTTACTTTAATTAAAAAAAAATGTGTTTCCCTTTGATGTGCATCGTGTCTTTCTAGCTGTCTTTCTTTCTTTCGTTTTTTTTTTCTTCTTCTTTTCTTTAGGCTACAAATGTCAATGCCAGTCAAGCAGTTAAAATACCTTTTGGATAAATAGGCTGTGTTTACAAATTTCCAAATCAAGCAATTAACTTGATCATCTAATTCAATTAAACTTGAAAGTGAAAAGTGAAGTCATTCATTCCCCCTGTTTACCTCTGCCTGCAGCGTGAGGTGAGGGTAAGCCTGACACATAATTCCATATCAGGAAGTTCCAACCTGCAAAGCCATCTCTGAAATGAGGTCTAAGAAGTGTCCCAGAAGCCACTGTGTGGCTTTGGAATCTACATTTGAGTCTCATGCTCTAGCCACCACACTGCCATCATTGTTACTGGTCATGCCCTCTAGAGCTCCAAAGTCTGTAGTTCTCGTAGAACAGGCATCATTGAAGCCAGGAAGCTTCCAAAGGGCATGAGTTGCATTCAAGCTGCAAATTCATTTATCTTGAATTAGTCTGTGGGAGAAATGGAAATGCAGTTTCCTCAAGAAAGATCAGAAAAAGGCCAGTTATCCCTCTTAAAAATACCGTTTAAAATAATAAATTGTTTCCCCACAAACACATTTCCTCATTGGCCCCTGAGTGAATTCCTGTATTGTTTAAAACAACAATGCAGAGTCTCTTCTCTAAAGAAAGACACCACGTGACCCCACAAGCACTCCAGGAGAACAAATAACCCCAGGCGTTCATCTCAGAGGCTGGGTCCTTCAGCAGCAGGGAGCTTGGCACCGAAGAACACTTTTCACACCAGGTCCCCCGACAAAATTATCAGCTGGGAGAGAAAAGTCACTCCTGTAGAGCTCAGAGTCACAACACAGCTAGGACTCCGAATCAGCCTCTCCAAGGAAGCTGCTTTTGTTGGGAAGTCCTTGCAGAAGGGGGAGGAAATTGAAGAGAAGACAAGAAAATTAGATCCGAAGGAAAATGCACACTGTCTTTTGAGAGACATGCTCATCTTGTGTGATATGTGTCCCTTTGCTTGGATGTAACCTGTTTAACTATAAAAAGCCCATGTCCTCTAATTCCAAGGAGAATTTATGAATACGAATACTGAAAAGCAGCCCTCTGACTGATCTTCTCTGAGGTGGCGGCAGTTGGAAGACTCAGTGCTTATTTGTTGAAACTGTGGTTAATGTGCTTATCTGTGCCCGGATCACTCTTTCCTTTTTCCAACTCTAGGACAGGTTATTCAAGAACCATACATTCATTTCAGGATTCATGAATTCAAAACCTATTATAAGTTCAAAATCTATAACAGGTTCAATAATGGTAGGAAACCTATATTCTTTTCTAAGGAAAAAGAGTTGTAATAAACAAGATAATTGCTGGCTGTGTTTGTAGGGGGTAAGATACAGTTCAAGTCTGCCATACGAGAAACAAAAACAAAGCAGCCAACCATGGCCTTGCCTTGTGCGGATGCTTTGACTCTTAAAGAGTCAAAATATTTAACACAAACTTTCAAAAATAATCTGATAACTCTGCCTTTTTATGGTTTAAATATAAAGTCAGGAAAGAATGTTTTCTGAGAACCCTAAAAGCTGAAAACCTGTTTTTGGTAATTATTTTAAGGTGATCAACTCAGAGCCCTCCTCCAAAAGTAAGAGCAGCATCACTCACAGCATGACTCATAGGAAAAAGCATAGGTTTGGGGTACAGGTAGTTCAGAATTTAAATCCAAACTCATAACTGCTTTGTTTTATGTGTTTGGGTAAGCAACAACATATTTCAAGCTCTATCTGACTGATTCAACTGACATTTATTTATTTGGTGCTTACTATGTGCCATTTCTATGTTTCTTAGCCAACAGAAAAAAGCAGCAAGGAGGCCAGTATATTGGAGGTGAATGAGTGAGGGGAGAAGCGATCAGAGAGCTAAGGCAGGGCCAGGCCATGTAGTAGCCTGAAGCCATCACAGTCTTCAGCTTTTATCCCTCCTAAAAGAAGAGCCCTTAGAGGGATTCCATCAAAGGAGAGAGATGATGCTCTGCTGTATGTTTCTCCAGGATTGCTCTGCGGAGGGTCAGGAAAACCAGTTAGAAGGCTGTTGCCATCACCTGGGTGAGTGATAATGTTGTCGTGAACAAGGGCAAGTGGTCACTGGATATACTTTGAAGATAGAGCCAGTATTAATTTGCTGATGGATTCAATAATGAGTATGAGATTAAAGAGAAGGCAAAGATAACTCCAAGATTTTTGGCCTGAGTAAGTGGAAAAATAAGGTAGTCATAAACTGATACTGTGGAAGGAGCAGGTTAGGGTCAGAAAAAAACAGGTGAAATAGCAAAAGCCCAGCTTTGACAGATTAAATTTAAAATGTCTGTTAGATGTCCAAGTGGATATGGTACCTAAAGACACAGGAAAGAGATGCCTAAGGACTAAGCCTAGAGCAACTCCATCATTAGAGATCAGGATAAGGAGAAAATAGAAAAAAAAAAAGACAGGGAAGGAACAACTGAAGAATATGTGAAAAATTAGGAGAGTGCAATTTTGGGGAAGTCAAGTGAAAAAAAAGTTTCAAGAAGAGAGTAACGCACCGTGCTAAATGCTTCTGAGATCAAGTCAGTTGGAGACAGATTCCATCACTGGATTTAGCGATGTGAAGACCATCCAACAGTGATCTTCAAGGATCAACTTTTGATAAGAGTGATTTCAATGAGGTGGTAGAATGATGGCCTGATTGGAATTGGTTTCAAGAAAGAAGGAGAAGAGAGAAACTGGAGTCAGCAAGTGTAGAAATCCCCTTCAAGGAGTTTTGCCATAAAAGAAAAGAAGGAAATGGGGTAAGGAGCAAAAGAGGAAAGTGGAGTTGAGGGAGGGTTTAAAATTTTTTTAAGATTGGAGAGATAATTGTATGGTACAGGCTGGTGGAAGTTATTCAACAGAGAGGGGAAGAATTACTGCTGCAGGGGAAAGAAATGGGAATTGCTGGAGGGGTATCTCTGAGTAGATAAGGGACGGTGATATTTAGTACACAAGAAGAAGGGCAGGGCTTAGCTGGGACCACGATCTCATAGGACTGGCAAAAAAAAGTAGAGTGTATATACATTGTTACAGAGTGAAAATGAGAGGAAACAGGACAAGATACGAACACAGTCATCCGGCAGAGTTAAGAATGAATGAAGTAGGGAAATACAGCATAATACTGCCAGAGAGCATTCAGGGCCCACCCAGGTAGCTGGTTATGAACAAGGTGTGTGATTTTCTCCAGCAATGCTTGACTCCTTGCGTGCTAGAACAAAATAGGGGAAGAGTTAGGCTTAGCCAAGGGAGTTGACCAAACAGGTGCAACAAGGTGAGCATAGGGCAAGGGAGATAGGAGTGTATGCAAGAGAGTGATTACAATGATTGAGGATAGGATTTAAGCTAGGTAAAGGACAGGAAGACATGAGGTAGGTGAAGGACTGTGAAAAAGGGGGTAGGATCGATGGATTGAAGACAGGAGTAGATGCATTAAGGAGGGATAATGTATAGATATGAGATTCAATTCTGCATGTTTTTAGGGAGAACAAACACGTGGTCTGGGAATGTCAATGGGAATCAAGGACAACACCTACCTCACCTTCATATCTACTGGGATGTGGTATTTGGGAAAGAAAACAGCTACCCCTTGAGAGGACTTCATGGTAAAGCACAGGGAAGAGCCAAGTTTCCATTAAAACAGGAAGGTGAAGGAAACAAGAGAGCAGACGCTGAGATACTGGAGATTTTCAGAACGCAATTATGAAAGGGGTTCAGAAGGTAAAGATAGATGGGATACGGGGTCCAGGAAGTTGGTGCTCAGAGGCATGTGGATATTAGATAATGGGATGAGAAATGACCTCAGGTGCCTGGGCTTCAGTGAATGTGAACCAGCCATAATGAGATCTGTCCACCTGGCCCCCAGCCCTTCCCTCTGCCTGCGGAGGATGTAAGTCTCGGGAAACATGGTTGGGAGAGGAATATTGCCAAGAGCAGGACAAGTTATGGCCTGATTCTAGAGAGGTGATTTTACCCCTAATGGGGATGTGACATGTTAATTACAAACTTAGTTCTTAGTTACTGTCTGCACTTGCATGTAATAAAACACCATTTATTAAAACCATCCTAAAAATCAAATTTGCCTGTACTATGTGAACTATCATTAGTTTAAACTATTTTTGGCTCCAATTAGTTTAGATATACCTCTTTCACAAAAAGAATATTCCATTTATTACATAATCCTTTACCCCTATATCTTGCATTTTATGAATTTATTCTTTTCATAGCGTGGTCAAAATTATCTACTTGATTGACTATTAGCAGTTTATTAAAGGGAGACGTAAGTGTATTCAGGAAAAGCGTTTATGCCACATTGGCCAAAAGGATGAAGTTTCCTTTGGTTCCTTCACAGCTTATTTTTGATGCTCTTTCTCACTCACTTCCTGGCCCCCTGGTGTCCCATGCTTGCCCTTTGCTGCAGTTCCCTCCCTTCTGCCTGTTCAGTCCCCAAAACTCTCTTGCTCCTCAATAGAATAATCTCAGTTAGGTGTTAGGAGGAATTATTCACATTAGAGTAATGTGACTACACTAAGCAATGACTGATTTGAAGGTAAAAATGGGTACTTTTACAAAAAGAGAGAAAGATAGCTTGTTAACTCAAATACACTTTTACTAGATAAAAATATGCGCCTTTAATGAGGAGGCTGTGAGGAAGGGCTGTTTACTAGTGGCCTTCATCTGCTCTTAACTAGAACCATTTCTGTTTTCATAACCCACCCTCACATGTCCATCACAGCACACACACATACCACACAAACACGAGTCATGACACGCCAACAAACACCCCAAATCAGGAATTATCATAGGCCATTCCACTTCTAAAATACTGTTTCCTGTACTAGAACAACCATCCACTGTTCGTTTTTCTTTTTCACAGCTGCTTTTTATTAGTGGGAAGAACACTTTTTCTTTTTTTAAGAAAGTGCCATCAAACATTTGGCCATATTAATCTCCCATCTGTAAAACACACTTTACTTCGATTCTCAGCAGGGTATGTGTCCTCTCTGAATTTGTTTTCTGGGGAATAGGAATTTATTCAAGTAAATTAATTTGCAAACAGACACAGCTATTGCTGGATGAATGGATTTTCTCTTGGCACTCTGAGGTGTAGCTCTGTGGGTATCTGGGCTATTGGCACTGGTTGAAGTCCTTAGCTTGTCTGCCAGACCCATTCCTATAATGCTGTGAGAAAAATATACATGACAGTTCTGCAGCTCAGAACACAGCTTGGCCATCTAGCTTCCAGCTCTACTATAGAGTGTTTAAGTGGATTCTAGTAAACTCGTAGATGAGACCACGCAGTTGCTTTTCTTTTTTCTTTTTTGCTTGTGAATATAACATTTTCACTATTTCCATTCTTTGCTTTAAATTTTCTGAGAGTTCTATCACATGAAAATAAAACCCCTAGAAGTTCAGCAATACACAACAACCCACTAAGAGCTGGCTAATTCTGGAAATTCTTCAAACTAGAGAGATTCAGAAAATACTTCACTGTCATATTCTATTGTTCTGAATACAATAAAAGTGTCAGCAGATAGGCTTCTCCCAGGCAAGCAAATGGCTAGGTAGGGCCTTGATCTATCAGTTTAAAAAATGAATATAAGGCTTAATGGCAGTAATTTGCCTTGTTTTGTTTGTTTTTAATTGTATCCTTAGTGCTTAATGTAGAAACAAAATTCAACCAAAGGGAACTGTGGTAATATTAACAAATGCATATTCATCAATCTGGATAGAGAAATCTGGTAGAAAATGAGATGTCCCAGAAAGTCTCCCACTATGAAGGTGTAAAATTCTCTTTTGCAAAAATTTCCATGCAATCCATAATATTATGATTCCTTGAGCATCGACTATCCCAGAAGACTCAGATATGGCATAACATCAATCATGGTGAGTCTATGTAGACATGTGATGATAAAGACCCAGTAAGAGCAGTCCTCGATTTACAATAAAGACTGAAAATAAGGAATTATGGTGCCTATTTTCTGAAACTGATTTCACAAGCATTCCTTTTTTGTATTTGGCCTTAGGTCCTTAACTGCTCTGGGTCTCAGTTTCACCATCTGTAGGAAAAGGTTAGAAACAAATGAACTTGATGTTCTAATTTTACGTTCAGAACTCGTCTCTAATATTTAATTTTTATTTTAACCCCTTGTGAGATGTTCTCTTAAAAACCCTAAATTAAAATGTAAACATGAGAGCCAATCCACCGTTTTATTTTCCCAAAGTAAATGTACATGTGTCTCAATCGAATATCAAAGGCCTACGAAAAGTATATTTTACCAAAAGAAGGCTATTTCAGTGGGTCTTTCATAGTTCAGGAAGAGGTCATCTTTATGCAAAGAGTTCCGGTGGGGAAGGAAAGAGACAGACACACCTGAGTAATCAGAATAAGCGCGGAAAGAACATGACAGCCAAGTTGAATACAGAAAGGCCCACTCACGGCAGAAGGCAAATTTGCTTTCTCCATTAGCTGAAAAACCTGTTAGAGATTTTTCAGGCAGGAGGGAAAAGAGTCGGAAGGAAAGGAAATTGTTTTTCCTGGTTTTCCATCTGCTGGACTCCTGTTCACAGGGAAGAAAAATCATTACTGGGAGGAGAATGCTAGGCTCTAAAGAGAAGTAGCATTGACTCTGCTCTTGCCCTTTCCCTATGTGTAATTTTCCTGTACTGTTTAAGAATATGTGTATTCTTGCCTCTTTTTATAGCTTATAAAAAAAAAAAAACTCCAGGGAACTTAGAATTAGAACTGGGCTGCTAGTTTGCCTCTCACGAGGCCAAGTCTCAGGTGCCTATAAAATAGCTGAGTGGCAGGGATGACCATTCACTATTCTCCCTTCTTACTAGTTGGTGCCAACATAATATATTTCAAATGGCCCCTCGTGGGGGAAAAGAAGCTGAAGGAGGGTGTAAATCAATACCAGCAGCAACTCTTTAATAGTCAGAGCTTCTGCAACACTTAATGCTCCCATCGTCATGGGAGAGCAGCTATTCAGACTCTTGTTAAAAGGAAAAGCTACAATACTCTCCAGTCAATAATCAGATGACTTGTCTGTGTTTACCTTGGCCATGTTATATTTCTTCCCTAATTACGAGTTATTCTTAGGATTCTAAATGATTATTCTTTAATTATTAATTTTTTAATGGTAATTTTTTTGTTAGTCTATAAACTATGTGTGGGGTGTGTGCATAAGTTAGTCTACCAACATTTATTTTATTTAAAAACAAAACAAAACTTCATTTGTGTTTTCTTGCCTTAAGTCTTAACACACTTTGTAAAATGGCTGTTCAAGTTGACCTTGTATAATGTGTACATACTCAGAAATAAATAAGCCTCGATAAGATGTTGTATATGTACGTTACCTGTTTTTTTCCCCAATTTGAGCAGCAGACTGTTGATTCTAAGAGGCACGTAAACTCTATACCTATGCTGTCCAATTCAGTAGCCACTAGCCAAATGAGACTATTTTGATTTAAATTAATAAAAATCAAATCAAATAAAAAATTTAGTTCTACAGTTGTTCTAGTTACATTTTAATTATTCAGAAGCCACATGTGGTTACTGGCTATCATACTGCACAGCACAGATATAGAAAGTTTCCATCACTGTAGAAAGTTCTATTGAACAGTGCTGGTCTGCACAATTTCAGTTCCTATGTATAGATATGCCTAGAGAGATTTTTTTAAATTAATTAATTAATTTGTTTGTTTGTTTGTTTGTTTATTTTTGGCTGTGTTAGGTCTTTGTTGCTGCGCGCGGGCTTCCTCTAGTCGCAGTGAGCAGGGGCTACTCTTCATTGCGGTGTGCAGGGCTTCTCATTGCGGTGGCTTCTCTTGTTGCGGAGCACAGGCTCTAGGCTCAGGGGCTTCAGTAGTTGTGGTACGCGGGCTCAGTAGTTGTGGCTGGCGGGCTCTAGAGCGCAGGCTCAGTAGTTGTGGCACACAGGTTTAGTTGCTCCACTGTACGTGGGATCTTCCCAGACCAGGGCTAGAACCCCTGTCCCTTGCATTGGCAGGTGGATTCTTTACCACTGCGCCACCAGGGAAGTCCTCTAGAGAGGTTTTTAACCAAGACTTCCAGAAAGTTATAAAATATTTTGAAGAAAATTACCGATTCTACTCTCTGCAATACGATTAATATATGATTTATTTTAGAGGTACTTTTTGGTTTTTTGAGAAAAACCACAGTTGATACCTTATACAATTATATCCTTTAATTGCCTTTCATGGGTTGAATTTTTATATGCCTGCTGTCGAGTGAGTATTCACTTAGCCTTCCTACCAGTCAACAATTTAGGTTACCCTCTGTCTCGACAGTGGTTTGAACAATAATTTTAAAATTCTACCAATTTTTACTCCAATATTTTATTTAAAATAATGGGAAAATGAAAGTGATGATAGTCATCTAAAGATGTGCATGTTTCATAGTTGTAATACAAGTAGGACAACAAGGAAGTTAGATGTACCTAAAGTGATAAACCCTTAGATTAAATTGTCTATTTTATTCAGGACAGAATGATGTAATTATATATGCTCAAAGTAGCGACTATTCAGCCTCAGTTGGATGGTATATGAGCCCAGGTAGGACAAGCTCAGTGGCATATAACACAGTAAAGGCTAACTTGGTGTCCTGGCTGTAACTGCCTGACTCAGCTCCTTCCATCTCGCAACACCACTGAGCACTGTGGCCGCACAAGAAAAGCCAGAGGGTGTCTTGGCTCACATCCCTTTGAAGCACATTCTATTATCCAGAACTCAGTCCCATGGTCCCAAACTATGTGCAAGGACACTTGGGAATCTAGTTTTTCTCCTTGTCTATGAAGAAGAAATGTGTGTGACGACATTTCACATTGTTTCTGCTACAGTCTGACCATACGTAAAACCCCCAGACATTTTCATTTGATTTCTTACTTACAGAACTCACCCCTTCCCCAAGAGAGGAAACCCATCTAGTCACTTAGAATCCAGGATCTCAGAACAATGTGCATTAGCCTCCATAAGGTCTAGATGTGGCTCTTATGGACCTGGTAATCTTCCAGTTAAAAATGGAAGGTTTAAGCTCCCTACATATTCTACGTATAAAATCTTGAGACAAGGACAGAATTCATCCAAAGGAGAAGAATGAGGAGACAAGCAGTCATTGCTTCACAGCAGTTTTTAGATCACTCCAGCAGAAGCTGTGAAATCTCTGCTCCCCAACCAGGGAACAGGAGCGATTTCTAATACAGGCCCTGTTACTGCTTTCTAGGAGGAACATCCTGGACCGTGGTTCTTAGTGGCTTCTGGCTCACGTTCTGGGAGGCGCCTCCTTATTCATTATCCTCCTTGGCAGCCTCTGAAGAAGGGGAGATGAGGGGAGGAAACATGCTCTACTTGAGGGCTATTCAGAGTCTTTGAAGTCTGTCTCCTGGTCATGGAAGGCAGGAGGCCCAACTTGTTTTACATGTTGAACAAAGGTCTTATCACTAAAGGCTCATGGATTCTCTGTCAACATAATTCTCTCAATAACTTAGTAGGTTTCTAACCCTTTTGCCTTCAGCTAATTCTATGTGCTAGCAACTACAACCAAAATTCTTTCTAAACACGGTTCTTAATGGAATGGTGACTTCCCTAAGGTTGTAGGAAACATGAGAGAAAGATCCACATTTTTACTTTGACCTTCTCCCTGAGTCACTTGATTCAGGTGAGAAGTTTTGCTAGACATTTGTCACTCAAAGCCTTTTTAAAAATCTCTAGGGCTTCCCTCGTGGCGCAGTGGTTGAGAGTCCGCCTGCCGACGCAGGGGACATGGGTTCGTGCCCCGGTCCGGGAAGATCCCACATGCTGCGGAGCGGCTGGGCGTGTGAGCCATGGCCGCTGAGCTTGCGCTTCCAGAGCCTGTGCTCCGCAACGGGAGAGGCCACAACAGTGAGAGGCCTGCATACCGCAAAAAAAAAAAAATCTCTAGAAGCACTAAGTTTTTCCAAAATTCAAGGCCCTGGATCTCTGGATGTTTTCTATCTTTTTGTGTCAGCTTGCAGACAATATAATTATTTCCTGACTACACTCCCAGTTCAGCTAACACACAACTGTACAATCTGTATACTGTTGCAAGTACACACTTACTACAGTTCTGTTTTGCAGACTTTTCCCCTAGAGCTATAAGCCAAGAAGGTACAAAGTCTACCTTTTGATATATAGTAGATGATAAAGTATTATTCAAATATTTTGCACAACAGGTGCCACTATCTTTTCAGCCTTCCATATCAGTTCTTTTACTGCTCGTTGTCTAACTGCTAAGCAATTGCTAAATATTTCAGGTCATCATTACAACAGCACCTCATCTGCAGCATCAAATATTTTACCAGCCAGGATTTGATCAATTTCACAGAAACTACTGTAGTCATTTCAGGTAGGAAGAGTTTTATTAAAGCACTGGAAAGCTGGGGAAATGAAGATCAGGAGCCCACCTCTAGCAAATCCTTAAGACACCTGGGAAGGGGCTACCAACTGTGAATACTGTCTTGACAGGCCTCAGCTAGAAACTAATCCCAGGACCCATTTTGCCCTTATCCCATGCAATCTGCTCTATGACCGGACATCCATCCCTTGCTTTGACGCCCATATTGATGATTACAGACGGATTTTAGTCATTTCTCATGAGTTTGGACAGGACTGCTTAATGCTGCAGCTCTATCTCTTTAACCAGATTTCCCAGCTACATTTACTCCAAGTTCAGCGTTCCTCTGAACTGGTGGCTTCCCCTGCTCCCGAGAAGGGACACCCATTTGAGCAGAACAATGGAGTGCTCTTTAGGCTATAGTAATAGGGCACATGACTAATGGTCAATATTCTATGGGTTATAATTTCAGAAATGGGTAGAGGAGAAAAGTCCTTTTGTTGATAATACTTAAATAAAAAATTGTGAATTCAGCAAACTGAACTATTTTCTTCAAATTCAAAATGACTTCTGCAGCAGCAGTACAATCTCTGGGAAGTCTAGCACTTTCTAGGGATGAGGGACTTATGAATAGAATATAGAGCTGGTGATCCAGTCCTCCTTCTGCTCAGTCCCCTTCTGCCTTTTACAGAGAACTGAGCAAGAGTAAAATATAACAAGGGTCTTCTTATAGAAATTATTTTTTAATGCTACAATAGTGTGCCACCAAGGGCCCTCATAGAATTTCCTTCCCCTTATCCTGGGAAAGTAACAAAACACCCAGTCCTTTGTTCTACTGTAATGGAGGCTTTAGGTGCTGTGGTTGAAATTCAAGTGTGTTTCAGTGACAAGTCTTTGTTTGCCACCTTTCTCTGTACAGAGCAATAGACCTTTCTACTTGTTCACAAACAAACAAAAAAAGGAGCATCATATTCATTTCACAGGCAGCCTGCATTTTACTAGGGAAATAAAAGTCATGGAATGAACAATGAAACATCACCGAAGACCCCTAATGGTATTTGACAACCTGCCAGAAGACAGAAGAGAAATTGTCGGGGACAGAATTAAAAACCAGCAAAGAGGCATGCTGATCCACCACAATAATTATTGAAGCCTCCCAGAAATAAATCTGAATTAACACACAATTGTTGGGTCTGGGGTTAGTTTTTTTCAACAGTAAATATGGAAAAGGCTGTTGTTACAATATTTCTACTTTTAAAAAGCACACTAATAATTAGCCCCCCCTCAAAATGCAAATCAACACATTTTTAAGCATGAAAATAAGAAAAGGAAGGAAACTATATAAGGGATCCCAATGAAGGGCACAGTGAAAAAGAATGACTTTTCCGGGGCTTCCCTGGTAGCGCAGTGGTTAAGAATCTGCCTGCCAATGCAGGGGACACGGGGTCGAGCCTGGTCCAGGAAGATCGCACATGCCGCGGAGCAACTAAGCCCGTGCGCCCCAACTACTGAGCGTGCGCTCTAGTGCCCGTGTGCCACAACTACTGAAGCCCGCGTGCCTAGAGCCCGTGCTCTGCAACGAGAAGCCACCACAATGAGAAACTCACGCATCGCAACGCAGAGCAGCCCCCACTCGCTGCAACTAGAGAAAGCCCACACGCAGCAACGAAGACCCAACGCAGCCCCCCGCCAAAAAAAGAGAGAATGAGTTTTCCCCTTTTACTCCCTTCTCTGATACAAGAGCAGAGAGCCACCCAATAAAGTTAGCAGGCAGTAAATTTAGATCTAATAATAACTTCATTAGTTGGGTATATGGAATTCTCTGCAGCAAGAGGTCAGGAGATGAGTACAGTGGCTGGATTTTTAAAAGGACTGGATCATTTTATGTTCATTAATAACTTCCTGAGTTTGGCAAGCAAAGATAATGAGAAAGGTAATCTGGTCACTTGTAACAGGGTACAAACCAGTTGCTTCAGCAGGCTTTAGAAGGAACTGCTTCCCTCTTTTATAAGACACCATACAATTAAATGAGTGTGTCATGTTTCTATATATCTTCCTCTGAACCACAGGATTTTAAGTCATTCCTGGAGAGAAGATTTTAGGCCCCCTGAATCAATGTTCAAATGCTTAGAGCATATTATAGTAGTCCACAAACTTAGGACTAATTCTGAAATGATGTAAAATATGCATTTATTAAACTGTCTACTGTCAATGAGAGTCTTCTTTTCATTCATCATCTGCCTGCCACAGTTGTGAACACAGCAATGGAGTCATAGCTGGAAATTCTGCACAAGTCACTCAGGTAAAATCTCAAAGATAAATCTCCTTTATGTGCATCAGCATTACTATGAAGAAACAGGAGACAACCGCTGCTTCTTCTGAAAACTGTATATAAATGCAAATCAGACCGGCAGTGCCTATGTGCTGGCACTGTTTATGGATGGAAGAGTTACAGTGCAAAAGAGGCAGAACAAGCCGTCTTCAGGGAGCATCCAGCACAAGGGAGAAGGCAGATACCGACTTTTCAAATGCCCCAGATGCAGTGTTCCCTTTATTCTAGTCTTAGAGAAGGGAATGACTAATTCAGATATTGCCAGCTCAGTCCTCTCTGTAACAACTGGGAGGGATCATTGTTCTTATCACCCTGTCTCTTTTGGAACCTGAGTTCATCACATTAAACATCAATGAATTATAACATTGAGAACAGCATTACTTTATGGCTATACAGGAAATCCTTTCACCTAGCAAGCCAGGTACTTCAAAATGCTTCCAAAAGTAGCAAGCTTGTTACATGTATTGACAATTATATACTATCTTGTCACACCACATATGCAGAAAACAGTAGAATAATTTATGGGGCTAGATCCTAAGTCCATTCTTTTGTTTACTCATTAAATAAACAAATACTTATAATGAAGTACAGCAAGGACCAGGGCAGGAGATAAAGCGAGAAATGGAACCAAGTTGCAAAATGGTAACAGGAATGAATACGTTGTTTTTTTTTAAAAAAAAATATTAATTTATTTATCTGGCTGAACCACCTGGTTTTTGTTGCAGGATGCGGGATCTTTTTTAGTTGTGGCACGTGGGATCTTTGGTTGCAGCATGCGAACTCTTAGGTGAGGCATGTGGGACCTAGTTCCCTGACCAGGACCGAACCTGGGCCCCCTGCATTGGGAGCACAGAGTCCCAGCCACTGGACCACCAGGGAAGTCCTAATTACATTGTTGAAGGCTTTATATGCCCAGCCACAGAGTTTGGAATTTATCCTACAGGTAACAGGTACCATTGAAGATTTTGAGCTGGGTAACGCCATCATTATATTTGAGTTCTCAAAATATCACGCTGGTGGGAGTATAGCTCTATTCAAGAAGGGAGGCAGAAAGTTTTCTTACAAAGCTCTTTCAGTATCTAGGGAAAATAAGGATCTGAAATAGAATAGCGTCAAAGAAAGAACAAACGGAAGATGATGTCTTCAAGTCACTTAAGAAATGGCGTCTTCAGAATATTGGGACTAACTGAATACAGGGAGAAGGTTAAAAATAAATTATTACAGTAACTCCAAAGGATACGATAATGCCATGATTTGAGCCATGAATTCTAACCTATGTATATGTTGAAATCATCTGTGGACTTTTATAAAAATACAGATGCCCCATGTTATGAAACAGTAGGACTGGAATAAAGCCAGGCACTTGCATTTTTCACAACTCTCACAGGTGAGGCTGATGTGCAGCCAGGACTGAGAAACACTAGGACGGGGAATACAGGAAACCTGCAGATTGGGCATGAAGGGGAAAGATAGCTTTCCTTTTGAACAGAATGTAATGTAGGTACTTTTGGAAATGAAAGACCCTAAAGGGGAGCTGGATCTCCTCTATGTTATGTGCCTAGCCCCGTGCCTGCTACACAAGGACATTCCATTAGTGTTTATTTAACTGAAGGAAAATATCAGTGGGCAATCAAAAACACGGGAGTAGAATTTTAAGTAGAGGATACACTGAGACACACCATGTCACAATGGAAAGAAAATAGGCTTTGCAAACAGAAGGAGATGGTCCCAAATTCCAGCTCTGCCACTCACTGGCTGTGTGGCTTTGAACAAGTTACTCAGTCTCTCTGAGATTCAGTTTCCTCAACCATGAAGTGGAGAGAATAATGTTGCATTTTCAATAATTTTGAAAGAAGTAACTTAATATACATGAATATATGTATTACTACATATTGTAATTAACAATTAAATCACCTAGGATTGAGTCTCAACTCAATAAATGGTAATTATTGATATAGTCACTAACCATTTTCTTTACATGGACTCTGAAGTGAGTGAGATCTTCTAGGAAAGATTCATTAGTCAAAGAAGAAGGACAACAACATAACCCTGAAGTCCATGAACAATAAAAGGGCAAATAAGAAAACAAATAAAAATAATAAGAAGCAGTGATAGGAGAGAAGAACCCAGACAAGCAATTTAAGGATGGAAAGAGTAACCAACAGTGCCAAGTTCAGTGGAGAAGCCACGTGGGCATCAGCTGAAAAATGGCCATTGGATTTGGCATATGGTTTGTCATTGGTGACTTTAGTAACTACAGTTACACTGGAATTAATAAACTGGATTGAGAAATACATACTATGGAAGAAGTACAGATACTGCATGTGCCCCTGTCTTTCAACAAATTTAATGTTCAAGAAAAATATTGAGAGTAATAGTTAAGGGGGGATCAGAGCTGAGGACACACTGCTAGGTCTTAGGGACAAAAAGTATTGTTGGGCATTTTTAAGGCTAGTTATCTATTCCCTCCCCAGTACTAAGAACACTACCTGCCACATGTTAGTTTTGGTAACTATAGTTCTTGTACAGGTGAATGAGTAAGATATTTGGGTGAGAGGCAGAATGACAGAAAGGAATTAGGGTTAAGAAGAAGCTTAGCGACAGAGGATAGCCCAAGAGCCTCGGAGGAAAGAGGAGGGCAGGAAGTAGTTCTAGTTTCATCTCTTATGACTATACTGGGTTCATTTTGGCTTCTGGCGAGTTTACACGGGACTTTGGCCCCAGAGTAAAGCCATAATCCCATGATACGGGTCCCTCTTTATGGACCAAGGTAAAAAATAAAAACCTTTATATTGCCTCGTTTCAGGACCTGTTTGTTGATCTTCCCACCCTCTGCCTCTTGTCACCTCCTGCACGTTCCTTGATGGATTAATTCCCAGATTTGGACCTACAGCCCCAGAGGGAAGGTTGTCAGCTTGCAGTCTTCCTTGTATTCACAGTTCTTAGCACAGAAGTTAACAAGTAATCAAGACCAAAAGGAGAAATGCCATATTCCCAGTGCTGTCATCTCAGAAATAAAGCCATCAAGACTGTGGATGATGCCAGCAAAGGCAGAGAGTCTAGCTAGTCTCCTGTCACAATTCCTAACCTGAAGGCTTAACCATTCCCCAGGTGACACACAAAGCCTTTAAACCTATATACAGATGGATGAGAGATGCCTCCTAAGACACCCTTATAATGCAAACAAGATATACAGAAATTAGAATTCACACACACACTCACTCACACACACATAGGCACGCATGCAAATGCCCCACACTCTTCAAACCATCAATTCCTTTGTTGCAACTGAAGGCTCCTCCCACTGAGCTTTACCTGCACCTGCCCTATAAGATGCTCACCTTGTCTGGAAACATCTGCTCCACTATGATTTGCCTTTTCTATTTCCCACTGGTTTGGGGTCTCAATATACCTAATACATTTGATAAATGAATCAATTTAGATGTGATAATAATTGCTATCAAGTGAAGTAATTGGTTCTTCCAGAGAACACATTTAATGTAAATGTGGTTACTGGTCACAGAGAGACTTGGGAGAATCCCATCATAGGAATTGCAGTCACTGTTAGAGGTAAGAAGATGCTTATAGCAGGAAGACTTGGCACGTGACAAAGGCATAGGCTGATGGAATCTGTTACTCTTTAGAGACAAGTAGGTAAATATGAAGAACACTTTGTTAGACCATTACATGCATTTTGCCATGAATTTAAGAAATATAAGATGATCCATTCTTAGTAATCTGCAAATCTTTTTCCTGAGAGAAAATAAAGGATTACTGTAATGGGGTTTTATCAACTCCCTCATGTTTCCTATTTGTTTGTATCAATCTCTGGTGAGAGAGAAACGAAAAGGCAAGGATTTGAAACCAGAGAATGCTGAATATAAATTTGCAAAATATTGAGACATTTCTTCAGCATCTTTAATTTTCTCAGGCTTCTTTGGAAACTTTTTTGCCATTTGTTGAAATATGCTTAAGGGAAAATGTATGCAGAATTAGGTAGGCACCAGCGATGAAAAGGTATCATCAAAACAAAGTGTTTAAATAAAAAGGAAAAATGAAAGATTCAAATGTGCACACAAGCTGGGTCAAACACATCCACAAAATATCCTAGCCATTGCTAAACTGACTATGAAATGGTGTTTTGCATTGTGTTTAATGAAGTAGCCCTATAATGTTAAAACATAAAACTGAACATTTTAAGATATTCAGTTTCATACAATCAATGATCCATTTTTGTAGGCCCTTCCCCGTCGCTGGAGAGCTTTAAAAGTTTAGATGGCACTTCACGGAGCCAATTAGATAGAAAGGTCACCCTCCTGCCTTCTCCAGCTCTCTTTAGTATTCATGGCTCTGGCTTTCATTTTATTTAGAAACTTGTATTTGGCCAAAGTTTTGATTCTTCAGAAATTTTACCCCAATAAACTCTCACAAATTCATTTTCCTGAACCTTCAGTCCTTCTGCAGATAGACATATAGAACTTTAATACCATAGCAATCTTAATACCATGGCAATCTGTTAAAAAGTGAAAACTTTTCTTCCTTTTTCTAAATGACACATAACAAACAGTTTTACTCTAAGAAAACTAGGAGCAATGCCTGCATTCAGGTATATGCCCCAAGGTTTGGGGCGCACACACCTTGCTCCCTGCTGTATTCCTCATGCTATGCACAGACAGAGCAAAGTTGGTCAGTGTGGTTGTTTTATTTCAATTGAAACTTAAGTTTATCTTTATCTATTATCCTACTAATTAATAGTTCACTAAAATAAAAACGAGTTTCGAGGTAAAAATATCTAATATTTTGAAAAGTGAAAGGCTAGTAATAACTAATTTAAAAAGGGCAGGTCTGGGCTTCCCTGGTGGCGCAGTGGTTGAGAGTCCGCCTGCCGATGCAGGGGACATGGGTTCAAGCCCCGGTCCAGGAAGATCCCACATGCCGCGGAGCAGCTGGGCCCGTGAGCCATGGCCGCTGAGCCTGCGTGTCCGGAGCCTGTGCTCCGCAACGGGAGAGGTCACGACAGTGAGAGGTCTGCGTACCGCAAAAAAAAAAAAAAAAAAAAAAAAAAAAAAAAAAAGGGCAGGTCTAAATATTCAAGAAAAGCAGAATATTTACCAAAAATCAGGTGACTGCACTCACACACACACATGCACATACACACACGCATGTGTGTGTATATATATATGCGTGCGTGTGTGTATGTGTGTTGCTTTTCCAAATACAGAAAACAAATACATATTCTTTAGTTTTCCTGAGTTCTCTCCACTCCAATAATGCTTAAGCATGTCAGTGCAGACCTAAGCCCAAGAAGCATATTCAGGTCATTCTCCACCAAAAGAGTTAACGTAATCAGAAAAGGTAGGAAGGAGTCACCTCAGGGAATGCTACAGTAAGTTGTCAGGGTCACTCACCTTCACAGTTAAGTATGAAATGAAATACGAACTTCCACAGGAAAAAGACATCTGAGTCCCAATTTGAGCTCCCTAAGCCACATAACAATGAAACCCATTCTAGGTCAACCTGCAATGCAAGGTCATCAAAATAATTGCCCCCTGACTGATAATTCCATTTCTGGGTGTTTTTTCAGTATTCAAGACCATGACTTCCTTGTTTTCTTCTTCCAGGTTAGTCCAAAACTGACTCTAATTAATCCACCCTGTGTGCTTGTTTCAGCAGGAACTCCAGTGGCGAAGCTCAGGCACGTGAAAGCCTTGCCTCACATCTCAGTCCACCCAACACTGACTCTGTGGCCTTAGACAAGCTGCTTGACTTCTGACTCAGCTTTAAAATGGGAATAACAACAATTGCATAGTTGTTTTAAGGATTAATTTTTACAATCTACACATATGGTCTTGCCCAGGTAACACTCAGTAAATGGTAGCTATTATTATAAAAATAGGCCACCCATTTATTACCTGATGAGTGTTTATGTATCACAAATAGATTAATTTTAAAAACCAGGCTAAGTCAATGGTCCCAAAGTAAAAAATATCTTAACGTATAAAGATCTCTAGAAGCAATTATCCTAAACATTCTTATTCCTTTTTAAATCACCACTAAGGTAAAAAAAAGCAGTGGGGTGACTAAGCATCACAGCTTAGAAGAGGGTTTTGCAAACTATGACCTATGGGCCAAGTCTTCCCTGCACTGGTTTTTCTAAATAATGGTTTACTGGAAAGGTCACACCAGGTCATTCATGTACTGTCTGTGTCTGCTTTCACACTACAACGGCAGAGCTGAGTAGTTGCAACAGAAACACATGGTCTGCAAAGCCTAAAATATTTCCTCTCTGGCCCTTTAACAGAAAAGGTTTGCCAACCCCTGGTTTAGAACATTAGATTAAAACATTTCTATTATTAGAGAAGAAACTTCTATTACTTTTGGCCACATTTATAAGTGCAACATTACACCAAGCAGCAGTACTGAAGTCACTTACCGGGGTTGATGCCCAGAGAGACATCTGTGGATGGATTGGAAAGTGAAGGTCTCCAGAGGAGACTGGGAAAGACAAAATATCTGGCAGCAAAATGATAACATGGGAGGAAGGAAGAGAAAAGATGGTCATCACAAATAATAGAAACCAAGTTTTCTTCCTTTGGAAAAATTAACTGCTCCAAAAAGGGCCAGGATAAGGCTGAGACTAGGACACTCAGGCACAAAATGTAAGGGGAGACCAAAATCCTGAGCCAAGATCAATGCTATTTTCTGTATTTTTAACAATCAAAATTAATGCAAATAGGGCTTCCCTGGTGGCGCAGTGGTTGAGAATCTGCCTGCCAATGAAGGGGACACGGGTTTGAGCCCTGGTCTGGGAAGATCCCACATGCTGCAGAGCAACTGGGCCCGTGAGCCACAACTACTGAGCCTGCGTGTCTGGAGCTTGTGCTCCGCAACAAGAAAGGCCGCGGGGCTTCCCTGGTGGCACAGTGGTTGAGAGTCCGCCTGCCGATGCCGGGGACACGGGTTTGTGCCCCGGTCCGGGAAGATCCCACATGCCGCGGAGCGGCTGGGCCCGTGAGCCATGGCCACTGAGCCTGCGCGTCCGGAGCCTGTGCTCCGCAACGGGAGAGGCCACAACAGTGAGAGGCCCGCGTACCGCAAAAAAAAAAAAAAAAAAGAAAGGCCGCGATAGTGAGAAGCCCGCACACCATGATGAGGAGTGGCCCCCACTCACCGCAACTAGAGAAAGCCCTTGCACAGAAACGAAGACCCAACACAGCCAAAAATAAATAATAAATAAACAAATAAATTTAAAATAAAATGCAGACAATAAGTACAAAATTTGATGAGTAAAAGGATTAACTCTAAGATACACAGAACTATAACTCCTAATTTTAAAAAAATTAATGCAAATAAATCCATGATGAACAATATATCAGAATTTTAACAAAAACAGTATCAGTATTACTGATATTTTTCTTTTGCCTCATCCTCTAACATGGTGCCACGGGGCACTGGCCCAGCTTGGTCCACGTGTAACTAAGCCGCTCAATGTCTCCTGAAGCAGGGCTCCCAGAGGAGGAGCAGTAAGACAACAAGAGCAATTTCGACACAGGTCTTTCGATACTGGAGGAGACACAACTCCTGACACAGTCAAAACACAAATTTACATTTGTCTCCCACCATCCTTACAAACTTTTATCCAATGTGGGTAAGCAGCCAGCTGCCCGAGGATGTGCATCCCAGCAGGCTTTGACCTTCTGCTCAGTCTGCCTTAGATAACGCTAAGATCCATTGCAAACACAATCTCATTCAGAAATTAGAATGACTAGTCTCATTAAAACAAACTAATTTCTAAAAAAATTAACCAATAAATAAATAAATAATTTGAGGACGACAACCTTCCCTGGCAATTTAGCCCTGCCTGAGCTATAAAGGTGTTCCCTTTTTCTTAATTCCTCTGTCTTGTGGTTCTGTAATCACCCCCTCCCCTCAACCCTTCCCAGTTTGCTAGTTGTTTCTTATAACTAAGAGCAGGTGGAAGAAGGCATACGAAGAGCTGGAAAGACCTTATTGATACCATGGAACACAGGCTCTGTGCAACACTGGCCCTGGCCCTGCCGGTTACAGGGCGATACTGCAGCCCCAGTGCAGGCTCTTTGGATATCCCATGCTCGGCCTCTCCGACTTCAGCTCCCTTCACCCAGGCCGAAGCTGGGAGCCGAGATGTGACTCCTTCTTCAGCTCCCAAGGGTCCAGCATTTATTTCCATATTCTTGTTGCTGGGGGTCCTGTGTCCCTCCAAGTGGTCCTATTTTACTGGACCCAAGGCAAATCCACCCATCTTTCTTTTCTCTTCACCCACATCTGGTCCACGACAAACACCTCCTCACCTCTTGCCTTGACAGACACGAGAGCAGAGGAACCCAGGCCACCACCCCTTTCCTGCAGGCATAGACTGACAATCCAACCCTGCGTGTCTCCAAACCACAGGGATCCCAGAGGTCCCACAGGAGCCCCTCCTTAGACGAGGAGTGAGCCTCGCATCAGAGCACTGACTCTGTACCAAGAAATCTCTTTGCAAATCCTTCCCTCTTTCCGCTCTGGCTAATTTTCATATCCTGAATCTGGTTGAGGAATCTAAGAATCATGGAACAAGTTCTCTATAATTTCATTTGTAAATTCTCCATCTGGAAGGTGTGTCTGACGCACACTTCAGTACTGTATGGGCACCGCAGTAAAAAACTAAGGCGGAAATAGTTCCACTTTACCATCTTATTTTACCACGTCACAAGAAATGCCCATCAATTCAGCTCATCACCTAGGTTTGATAACCTCAAGATCAAAAGTTTGAATGCACAAAGGAAGGAGATGATGTTTTCCTAAAACCCAAATAAATTCATTTGTCCATTAATCACACTTATTAATGTGAGTCTGTAAAAGGGAAATGTGTCCTGAAGCATTTAAGGTATTCCTAGAGGTGCAGGGAGAGGAAAACATGCCAGTTTGGTGATGGTCCATGAGACTAATTGCCTGGAGAACTGAGGTAATAAATGTCAGCAGGCCGTGCTCAATACACTGCACGTTTCGTGCTGTTGGGGAACCTGGAGAAGCGGCTTGTGCTCCTCTTTCAGTTTAAGGAATTAATTTTTTCCTCCGTTGATAACAATCAGAATATTCTGTTGCAAAACTCCGGAATTTAATCTACCCCTATGGATCTTCTGGAGGTGCTTTTTTTGAGTGCTTTAAATCTTAATTCCTAAATGCATCTTCAAACAACAGATGCTAAAATATGTACAGTACAAATAAAAGTTTTCACCTCCCTGCACATTTCTAACAGTCCTACTTATGTATTTATTAATGCCACTTCCGTGTCTTCTAGGCCTACATTCTCCTTATACTTGCTTCCCACATCATTAGGCCTGAAGTCAAGTCTGTTAAGAAATGGCCCTCAAACTATAAGAAGGAATAGAGGGAACTCTCACATTTTCTTCCAACTTGTTTTCTTAATGAAGTGCTTTGGTGTGATATGAAGCCCTTTCTCGGTCACAGGGGAGCTTTTGAGAAGTTTCTTATGTGACGTTTTCAGGGTCCATATCATTCACTGCTTATCTTTTATTATAATCATTATTAAAGAGAAAATATTCAGTCTTGTGGGACAACGGAATAGTCAAGGAGAAAAAGTGATAGAGGTAAGAGTAAGAAACGCAGCCTGAGTTTTACTTGAGTTCCTTCAACTCGATCCCTTCACTCTGCCTGATCCCCCAAACTAATCTTCTCCACCACTTTGCTCATTAGAAGAAGTGGTGGCAGACACTCAGTGCCCTACGCCATGGTCTCAGGGATTCCTCCTGACATCAGGTCCACACTGCAGGCTTTTCTAGGCATCTCTTGTCTCTACCAGTCTGGCTGGAGCTGTGAAGAATTCCAGGTGGAATATGCATGGGCTAGCATGGAGCCTGGCACAAAGTGCTTAACAAGTAATCCAGGAACAATCTGGGCTTCCTACTTATTTTGCAAAGATACTCAAATTTAAAAGCTTTGCTGCTGTTACGTCTTGATCTTCATTTCCTTAGACATGTCTCTGATGGTCATTTTGTCACTTCTCCCATCTTTGTATTTCTATCATAAAGGAAAACAAGATGGAAGGCAAGGACAGTAAAAGTTTTCATCAAGAAGAATATTCCGTTTTCAAAGCCTATGTGGCTTTGTTAAATTAGAAACCCTTTTAGAACAGCTGTGGGGCTATTTTCAGTCCTTCCATTTCTAATTTGTCCACTCAACAAATATTACCTCTCATGTAATAAGAAAGCTCTGTGAGCTCATAAGGATCCCAAAAGTGACTATAGAAAAAACGGTATGAGATGCCTTCATCGTCTTTCTACCCCAGACCCTAAATTTAGTATCATTAATCTCTTCCCCTTAAGTTAAACAGTCCTGGAGGCATTATCAATATTTACCTATGTCATCCTATACTTTCTATTAATTTGACTCCATGACTGTATTCAGACACCACAAAACATCTGAAAAAAAAAAAAAGAACCAGAACAATAACCAGCACTTCCAAATATCCAGATGTTTGATGCCATGCAGAGCCGCCAGGATATTGCTGAATTCCTCCCAGATGCTTTCAAACTATGCATGTTCACCCAAAACCCCTGTTTGCAGGTGCTCAGGAAACATAATTCTTTGAGATAAAGAAATTCAATGTTGTAGTTCTGACATACTTTCTTCCCTTTAGTCATTATTGCTTGGTTGACTAAAACACATGTACAACGTTCTGAAAGTAATTTATCCCCAAATTATTATATCATTTCCAAAATATTTACAGTATAAAAATGGTATTTTGACTGAAGAGCTATAAAAGAGGATTAAATAAACCTTTATTCTTTGGAATTTCCCCCTCAATATTTCCAGTCCTACTTTCTTGTGTTTGTTCTCATATTTACCCCAAACAAAGCAGATCTGTGAAGGTAAAGATGCCTGAGAGGATCTGGTTGTGCACTGCAGATACCTTGGGCTTACTTGGCAGCTATGTAGTTTGGGATGGACTGTGTGATACAGGTGGAAAATTGCTGCATTATATCAAGCAGTTAACTCTGAGGCTTAGTGTTAATCTAGGACTCACTGAAATTTTTCATATAACCTCTAGGCGCTAATCTTCTTGATATGGGATTGCTCCTTCCCCTCCAACGTTCAGGACCTGGATGTATGCACAAAACAAGTTTCATTCACAACTCATGGACTCCTGCTGATGATTACTTTTGTGTGGTAAGCCTGCTAAATTCTAATGCTATAATTCCATAGTTGTGTCCCCCAAACTATTAGGTAATCAAGCCAAATGCCAGCTGCCCAGGATTTACCAAAGCAGTCGTCTGAAATGATGCTTTGAGCAAAAAAAGGTAGAGAGCATTGATCTCTCAAATGATTAAAACTAGCTTCCTCGTGTTATTTTGTATTAGTCTTGTCTTCATTATTTTTGTCATGTTTTCACTGAAGATGAGAGGCATGAAAAGCAGGATATTCTTCATTCCATGCCTTATGGTTCCACACAAATAAGTTGTTCAGTTGAAGCAATGTAATCACAATGATAAAGGCAACAGTAAGAATAGAGGGACTCGGTTCTCAGTAAGGAAAAAAAAAAGAAAAAGAAAAACTCATTTGATGATGTCGACCTAAGATTTTTGAGAAGTAACAGATCTTCATGGATCAGTTGGTGGCAGGGGAGTGAAAACTTTGTGTGTTAGTTCTTATTTTTTGTTTGTTTGTTTTTGTTTTGTTTTGTTTTGTTTTGCAGTACGCGGGCCTCTCACTGTTGTGGCCTCTCCTGCTGCAGAGCACAGGCTCCGGACGTGCAGGCTCAGCGGCCATGGCTCACAGGCCCAGCCGCTCAGCGGCATGTGGGATCCTCCCAGACCGGGGCACAAACCCGTGTCCCCTGAATCGGCAGGCAGACTCTCAACCACTGCGCCACCAGGGAAGCCCTGTTTGTTTGTTTATAATGCAACAGAAATGTTCTATTTACCTTCTTCCTTTTATGAATTCATGTCAATGACCTTTGGGTAGAAATATGGGAATTCATTGCTGGAGGACTGCTTGACATATAGCATGATTGATAAGCACTCCTTCAACCCACAATCTCTTTTCAGATCACATCTAACAGTGAGCTTCTTCCCTTTCTCATGACTTTTAATTTTGCTCAGTTTCATTACTGGTCTTATGGCTGAATGCATTCATTTGTTCACTTGACGATTTCTTCTTTTTTTCTAACAACATTTCAAACAGAGAAGCTTGGGGGTGTAACATGCCTAGAACACTCAGTGGTAAATAATGTCCTGATTAACTGATGATATCACTGCTAAACAGTGACATTTGCTCAGCCACAGTGTGCCTTCCCACAGATAAGTACATACATAGTGCCTGACTGTAAGCTTGGTGAAAGCCTTTGCACATTACACTGTTTCCAGGAATCCACTGTAAACATTACCTTTTATGAATGCTTTGCCAATGAGAGATACGGAGTCAATTCTAGGGCCTGAGAACCCACTGATAGAAGCAGTGATCCTTTGGTCATCAGGAGACCAACCAGGAGAATGTTTATCTTCTCTAGACCAGCTATAGAGAATTGAGTAAAACTGCCCAGGAATATTTACTGATCTCTTTTTTGAGAAAGAGAATAATCCTCATTCTCACTCCCCCTACTCACCACTGGCTGTACACTTTCAACATTATTAATGGAGAGTCATTGCCAAGGCTGGGGGTAGTGAAGAAGGAAAGCAGAAGGCAATTCTCACTTCGGGGCCCAACAGCACACATATTTGTCACACCAACTGTAACTCGGATTTCATTTCCCCTTGGAAGCAATATTAGGACTGATAGGTACATATAGTTGAGATATTACCCCTAGTATGGTAGCTCCAGTAATTTGCAAGTGACACATTTATTGGCTGATCTGCTATTTTAACATCCAAGAATTTTATTGTTTTAAACAGGAAACTAGGTTGCTGGTTCTGAAAACTACCAAAATAAAGCTTTTGTTGGGGAAAGGAAAGAGCACTTGTTGAGTGACTACATTTCAGGCACTGTACTTTGAAAAGGTCTCCAATACAGGTATGATTAACCTCATTTCATAAATAAGAAAATCGAAACTCAGAGAGGTTAAGTAAATTGCTCAATTTACCAGCTCTAATAAGGCCTGGAGTAGAGATTCTAATACAGCAGTGTCTGTCTACAGACCACATGCTTTTCAAACTCCCCTGGCTGGTAATCTCGGGATACAATTTGTTCACAGATAGGAAATTGTCAATATTTAAAAAAAAAAGTGTTATCGTGGCTTTATTTTGACACCAACAAAGACTAAAACAAAAAGAACACACCCACAATCCTGCCAACAAAATTAATCAAACTGTTTTCATTTTTCTGTATTTCCTTTCAGGCTTGTTTGTGTTCAGATTTTGACCCAGCAGCTTAAAAACCACAAGGCCTTGGGCAAATTATTTAATTCCTTGATACCTGAGTTTCCACATCTGTGAAAATGAAAGTAATAAAAGTACCTTCCTCTTAGTATCCGTTGTGAGCATTCAATTAGATAATGCATGTAAAGTGCTTGGGATGGTCTCTAGCATGTCATGGAAATTCAGTCAGTGTCATGTTATTATCACTTGTGATAATGGCAGAGATTCACAGCAGTGTAGCCACCTACTCTTACTCAGTTTAGTTCTATGACTGATCTATTTTCCTGTGAGCCTACTCTGAATAAGTAGCAGGAAGAAAAATATAAACTCAAAAATTATAAGAAGTTTATACTTAGTGAGTCAGCATCTTTCAGGCAAATACTCTGACTTTTAGATTCCTCTCATGCATACCTCCTCCACCACCCCTGCTCCCCAATATGGCAGTTGGGGTGCGGGGGCACCAATGAGCTCACGAGTCCATGGGGGACTCTGGACTTGACATCCACATGGATCACTGTTAGTCTCTGCTGAAGGAAAGCTGGCCTGGTTTATTCCTTGGGCCCTGTATTAGTTTCCTATTGCTACTGTGACAAATTACCACAAACTTAGGGGCTTAAAACAATGTAAATACATTATTTTACACTTCTGGATGCAAGAAGTCCTAAAACCAAGGTTTAGGCAGGGCTATATTCCTTCTGGAATAAGACGCTCTGTTTCCTTGCCTTCTCCAGCTTCCAGAAGCTACCCACACTCCACGGCTCCTGGCGACATCACTCTGACCTCTGCTTCCAGACTCACACCTCCTTCTCTGACTCACTTCCCTTTTTTGCCTTTATAAGGGTCCTTGTGATTACACTGGACTCATCAGGATAACTTCCACAAGACACTTAACTTAGTCACAGCTACAAAGTCCTTTCATGCCACCTAAGGTAGCATATTTATAGGTTCTGGGGATTGAGACATGGACATCTTTGGGAGGTCAATTTTTCTGCCAGACATCCTTCACATTTGTTCAGTAAGCAAGTAGTGGTACATCTGTGGATTGTTCTTTTCACTCAGAATGAAGAGCGGCAACCTTCCTCTATTTCTGATACCACCTTAGCTTTCACCCTCCTGGAGCTTAATCACAGCTTTTAAGTAGCTCCTGTGGAACCGAACCCCCATGGATTATGTGTCAAGATCATCTCCACCTCAAGGCAAACCTTTCACAAAAGGCTCTTGTCTCAGCTACTTTCTTATTTTCTCACAGTGCATATTGCACATTCACCCACTTTTGGACCCATTCCACGCCCATGGAAGCCAACAGTGGCTTAGTAGCTCTCATTCACAACTATGCTTCTCCTCCATCACTTTCATCCTGCTGGGTCTGCACTGTGTTGCCACAAGGTTACTAGGCATGGCAGACTTCCTCTTTTTCCACTACCCCAACTTCCTCATGGAAAGCAGGGCACAAAAGGCTCTTTGCTTTTCGCTTCCCCATCACTGAATCTAATCAACACCCACTCCTTCCAAGATTTCAACTTGAGCAAGAGGTGGGGAGGCACTGACAGGATGGTCTCGTTACTTTACTTCCCTTAACTCCCTCTCTGCCTCCAACTTACCACACTCCCCAGATGGGGAGGGGCAGGGACTGGTCTCCTTCTCCTGTCCCCTGTGTTACGTCCTTTTCCTTACTGAGAAGGCATTTTTCCTGCCCTGCATCCTAGAGTAAAAATGGTGCAAAGAAAAAACTACTGATAATGAAAAAATCATAAAACGTATTTGTTACAGGGATCATTCTATATTCTATTTGCAATATTTGCTTTATCATACTAATGGTTTTTGGTTGGCTAAATAATATTTATAATTATTATTTGTAATGACTACATAATATTCCACCTCACAAAGCGACATTTTAAAGTACTGTAGTAGTGTGAGGGCTATGTAAATTGTGCATAGTTACCATTTTCTCTTTGAATTTTTTTCCTTCAGGTAAATAACTTCAACTGGAATTACTCAATCAAGAGTATACAAGTTTACAATTCTTGAATCATACTGCCATATTGATTTCCAAAAAAGGTTATTCCCATTTACACTGACAGCTGATATGGGTATATGCACATTTCACATCATGTTTTTCAGCATACATTATTATCATTTTTAAATGCTGGGATAATAATAATAAGTAAGCATATTGAGTCTTATTCTGAGTCAGATGGTGTTTCAGCAGTTTACATGTCTAGCAAACGTGCCTAAAAATACATTAGATGCCTACAGTATCCCTGTGACATATTTTTACCTTATTTAACAGGAGAAAAACCTGAAGCAGGGACATTAAGTAATTTTTCCAGGTTCACACAGCTAGAATATTAGGTAATTTCATAGATATTTTAAATTTAATTTCTTTGTAGCTTAGTTGGATATTTTTCTACATGCATGCTAACCCTTAAGCAAGTCTTGGGGTGGGGCGGGGGGGCAGTTCACTGTTGTTGTTTTTTTTTAAACCAAAAAAACTGAGCTTTTTATATAACATATGCTAACCTTTTGGCTGTTATTTTTGTGATAGATATTTTCACAGTCTATTAGTAACTTTTTATATGTTTAGTCTACCTGCTATGCTAAAAATATGATGAATCATATAACCTTTACCTGGTGCTTTGTTAAAAAGAATAAACGTAAGGGGAAATCTTGTAGACTGGTTTCTAAAAAAAAAAAAAGAGCCTACTGGGACTTCCTAATACTCAAAATTACACATAATATCTAAAAGGACATTTCATCACATATAATATTTTAATTTATATCACCTAGCATGCAATGAGCCATATTTATTTCAGTGGCTAAGCTGCTGCCAGGTTCTAAATTAGTTCCCCTATGGGAGCTGCATTAACTCCTTCAGGATACCACTGCAGCAATGAAGACAGATACTGCCTTAGGTATGGCAGGGAGGTTGTATTTGCCGGAGAGAGTAAGACCTCAGTGCACGGTCACTGGATACCTGCCATCCCGACAGGTTGCCTGCCTCCTGGGCTAAACGCAGGGGCTGCTCTCAGTTCAGCCGTGACTGGCAGTGTAGCTGGCTAGCCAGGTGACTCATCAACACATGTCTAAGAGCTAAATGGATGTAGGAAGCTTGACAAGGTCTTGATCTGCTCTTGGAAGAATGATAAAGTGTGTAAAGTTTGCTTATTCTACTACAAAGCTTCTCTCACTGTTTTCTTTGCCCCCTCCTACGCCATCAATTTCCCCACCTCTGCTGTCAAACTTCTGTCACATCCTCACTCCTACCTTACTCATCAAATTCTGACTCCAGAATGGATTCTAGCATCATTTATCCAACCCAAATATTTATTTTGCACCTATTATGTGCTAGCAGTTGAAACTACAAAAGTGGTCAAGACACAGTCCCTGCCCTGAAGGGGCTTACACTTGACATCTTAGTGTGAATTTGGTCTATGAGTGTTCTCAAGAGTATTTGAACTTAAGTCTTATTTCTTATAAATTTAACTTCCTGTATCAGTAATTAGATGTTGGAAATAGTTTAAGTGATAAAAAAGCCTTCCTGTTGCCCTCTCAAATCCCCCTCTCCCTCCCTCCTTCTCTCTCTCGCTCTCTCCCATCTTATACCCCAAGACACATTCTCAGTGTCTATATTGAGACTTTACGATTCCAATGTTTTCTAATTTGCTATGGAGGAAGAGTGAACTGAGTGTCAAATTCACCATACTACTTATCCAATGAAGAAATCAGTAATAAAATGCTTTCCCAATGTAAAATTTGTGTTGCATAAAAATGAGGAATACCTAAATGAAAACAGAAACAGAACAATATCATAGGAAATAAATTTGGAAACTACACACACAGTGAATAAATTATGATGGCTACAAACCATTCTAACCTTTATCTTCAGAAGGGAGCAATTACTCACAGCCACGTGGTGTAGATGAATTATCATTACTCACTAGTGAAAAGGAACATGTAAATGTCACTGTAGGCACTAATAGTCATGTACTATCACCCTACTTTTAATAGAATATTTGTGCTGATACAGTTGGTAAATTTAAAAAGATGTTATTTCCATGCATTAAAGGACCTGTTTTATTACAAGGGAAAAGAAAAAGAAGGGAGAAATAAAAATATGAAAAACATGAAAGAGGACAGTAGGGAAACAGACAAAAAGTAGCAGAGAAACAGATCATAAAACTCTACTGAATGGTTGGTAATGCTAGGTGTTTTTACCTGAATTGCCTCATTTAATATTTATTTTTATACCCTTGAAATAAGTATTTTTATTCTCTGTGTTAGTCTTCTCCAGAGAAACCAAAAGAGAACTCAAATAATATATGTATGTATGTATGTACGTGTGTGTGTGTATGTATGTTTGTATATATAGAGAGAAAGAGGCAGAGAGAGACAGAGACAGAGACAGACAGAGATATACAGACACAGAACAAGAGAGATTTATTTTAAGGAACTGGCTCACGTGGGGATTGTCAAGTCTGAAATCTGAAGGGTAGGCCAGCAAGCTGGAAAGTCCAGCAAGCTGATGTTGTCTGAAGTCTTGAGTCTGAAGGCTGGAAACTCAGGTAAAATTTCTATGTTGCAGTCAGGAGAGAAAAACTGTTCTTCTGAGGATGTCAGCCTTTTCTCTTAAGGTCTTCAACAGATTGGATAAGGCCCACCCACATTATGGAGGGTAACCTACTTTACTCAGAGTATACTGATTGACATGATAATCACATTTTAAAAATACCTTCACAGCAGCATCTAAACTGTGATTTGACCAAACTGCTGGGCACCACAGGCTAGACAAATTTACACATAAAATTAACCATCACACTCTCATTTTTAGAAATGGGAAAATAAACTCAGAGATGTTAATAACTCATCCAGGGGCACACAGAAATTGCAGCTTACTGGAAAGGAGCACAGCACAAGCTCTGGAAAAATGTCTACATATGCATCCCAACTGCAACAATTACCAGCTGTGGGAACTTGGGGAATTTACACTTCCGGGCTTTAGTTCTTCCACCTGTAAAGGAGATTACTTCGCATACTTTTTGTGGTTGTTTTAAGGGCTCAATGAGATAACGTGTTTGGATAATATGCATGGAATGTAAACATGCCCCCAATAAACATTTGCTTCCACTTTACCATCCCTCACAGGTTAGAACCAGATTCAAATTCAAGGTTGGCTAGCTTCAAGCTAATCTACTAATTAATAAAACTCATATCCTGATGTTAAGAATGCAAAACACTAATTTGTTTCACATAGATGTATCACATGTTGTGTATTTATGCTATTGCTTTAGTGAACACTGGAGTACATCATCTATGGGTACCTGAAGTCTTCCATCAGGTTCTGAGAAGAGAAGGAGGGCAAAGGGCACAATACATGATAAAAAAAATCATAACATCAAGGTCATTACCCTCAGAGGAGCTTACAGCCTAGTCTGGAAGACAGATGTGTTTGCATCACATGAAGGAGCTCGAGGGGCACATGGGAGCCCTGCTATTAGGGCCCAGGCCACATTCAAGTATCCCCTCATCAGAACGATTGACACCCATAAAAAGAATAATGGGTCCATTATCATTTCTAACGTTTTTGTGGAAGCACAGTCTCTGCAGGGACATAAGAACTCTCAGTAAGGTAAGGTAAATACATTGTATAAGGCATATAAAACTGTTAGGCCATTGTATATGTTCATGATACAACACCAGTAACTAGAAGCAATTACAGTGGTTAATGACCAGCTTGCTGTAGTATCGGTGCCCACTTTCTACTTTGGTCTCTTAAATCACAAACATTAACCTGATAGTCATAATCTGTTCTGTTCGGATTACTATTTGGTAAAGCATACTTTGTGCTGTATATATAGTTAGGTACAAAGGTACACTTCTGCAATAAGCAATCTATTTTCTTCATTCTTTAGTTTAAAATAATGAAGGAATTTAAACTAAATTCCTAAACAGGAATTAAACTAAATTCCTAAACAGGAATGCCTGTTTATGTTTTGTTCCATTGCATGCACAAGGGAAGAGGAAAATAATAAAAGCAGCTAACTTCAAATTTACAAAGCTCCCTTTTAAAAATTCCCTCAAAAAGACCAACAAACCGCTCTCTTCTCCACTGTGAACAACTTCCTACATCTCAGAGGTGATCAGCACATTAATTAATAATCATAATTCCCTGGTGTTGATATACAAAGTGGAATTTAATTCATCAAATGCTTACGGTCCCTCTGAGTCTAAGTTGTAATTTATTTTAGGTAACCATCTCAGTGCAGCCTTCGGCTCCCCATTCTTGCTCACTCCATACCATCCACCATTCCTCTAGTGAACTCGTATTTTAAGAGATCATTCAATTATTTCCTCCTCTACAAAGTCTCTTCTGTCAGCTCCCCCTGTATCCAACCAAACGGTAGCATCAGTTTCTCCCTCATGTGTGCCCCTTGCGTGTACAGAGTTTTAACAGAGTACATATAGCACTCTTTTATTACGAGGCTGACTGCTAGTAGACCGCATGTTTCTTGGGGCCAGGGCCTGTATTTTATTCATCTTCTATTGCTTACAGTATACCTGGAATGCACTAAATAATTAATAATATTTGATGAATAAATGAATGAGAGGGAATATCATAGCTCCTCCCAAAAGTCCTTTGACTGCTTCCAGCTAGTGTTTTGCCTGGAGAATTCGTCGTGATGAATGTGAGTCTTGGAATTGGAACAGTAGAGACAGAAGAGACTTCAAGTACCATCCAATGCCTCATTTTGCGAATAAGAAAGCCTTGGCCCACAAAGATTACTTTTGTAAGGTGATACAGATTGTAAGTGCCAGTGCCGGGACCAGAATTTACATCTCCCAACAATCTCTCAGGTATTCTTGACTCTCTATTAGGCTGTCTCTCTTGAAAACAAAGTAAAGTACATTTCCTTTCAGAGATCTTATACGTGGATCTTATATCTATGAATTCACAATGGCCTCCTCCCACTCACTCATAATCAGTGAGCTTGTTATTACAGCATTAATTCTGCTTTTCTCTAAGGTTGTTACTTTCTTAAAAAGACTCTGTGACATAACTTCTTAAAGAGATATAATCAGATTTTAGGGTTCCTGTTATTATATACAAATATTGAGCAGATACATGAAATGTCATTTTTCTGGGTAATATGTAAAATATGTGTAACATATATGTATTTTGCCAATATAGGGCTTTTTAAAAACAATAGCATCTAGCCTGCTGGGCTCACATTATACTGTACACTTAGGGGCACTCTTTGTTAACTCTCTGTAGGATTAGCCTCAATCATAACAATTTCAATGAAGTAAACTTATCTGCACAAGTAGAGATTTTTCCAAGTCTTGAAAATTGAGTCTTTTATGATTTAATGACTAAGATAATCATCTATAGATTTGGTAATTCCACTCAGAACTTTGATTTCTATGTGCGCTGGTGAGACGTGAAAGTAGCAGCAAGAATAGTTAGCGATCTCAAGATTATAAATAATAGAATGCCAATGGGATGATTCTTTCTTCTAAAGTATTTAAGACGCATTTGAAAACCTGAATTACCAATATCAAAAGATAACACTTTAATGTTTTCTTCATATTTACATTTTTACAGTTGTTGAGGTTTAAAAGTTTATATCAAGTCAGCTTTAAAATGACAAGGAATGGTTGGCCTACAAGTGACAAATGAAGATGTAGCTTTGGAGTTGTCAGGATGTCAGTCATTTTGACTGACAAATTTCACTGCTGAAATAAGCTTTAAATTTCCTATGAATTTCACTGCCTGTTGAAGTATTTTATGCAGCTTCCAATTCTCTGTAAAAATGCTGTTTTCAACAAAGAGTCACAAAGTATTGCATGGTTGGTCATGGTGGTGCTTGCATACCTCAAATTTCCCTCTGGACCACTGTCCATATGTCTTTTCATGGGGATGATTGGGCATCCTTTCACTGATCTCAACAGAGTATTTTAATACTGAACACCAGCACACTAAGAAAGCACTGGCATAAAATTGTGCTGTGTAACACAAAAGGTGGAAGACAAAAAGGAACCATACGGATTATCAAACACAATCCACAACATATCACAAACAGGTGTGAACCAACACATCACTAGTTAGTGCCATAATGGAACCAAAACGAGGTTTCCTAATTCTCTGCTACATGATCTCTGTATCATCTTTTTTCACATCCATGTCCCCATATGACAATTCTTTCTTTAAAGTCTTAGGTGCTTCCCCTTTTTAACAATTTAGTAGCATCTTTTTTACAGTGAATGAAATATCCATATCATGTATCCAAACATAGAATTCAGAGTTGTGTTCCATGCCATGATTTATGAAAGATTTTTGTTGAAACTATTAATATCAGTCTTAGAAAGCAAAATAAGAATAGATTTTACTTTTTCAATACAGTAGATGAAATATATTTGTCCCTGAATAATGAGGGAGACCTTTGAAATGGCATGACCTTTGGAAGCACTAGAATGCAGCATAGTGACCATGAAATGAATTTCTGTCAAAAATATATCTTGATGATCTAAAAATTAATGTGATTATACAGCAACTAGGAGGTAGCCTGTAAGTATAAACAGGAAAAGGAGAGGTAAAAGAGTCACCATCTATGACATTTATATTGTATTTTGAGTTTATGAAAAATAAAAATTCTCAGTACAAATATAGAACTAAATCTACATACATGTAAAGTTAACCTAAAGTTATTTTACCGGGGAACAGGGAACTCCAAGTAAAACCTTTGCACAGATGATAAAAAATAGGAAAAAGTGCTCAACCTCACTAGTAATCAGGCAAAAGTAAAATGAAATACAATTTTTCACTCATCCTATAGCAAAAATTATAAATCTTGACAATAATTATGTTGAATACTTTATCGGAAATCAGGCATGAACATTTGGAGAGGGTGAACATATATATAGATGGAGCTTTTTGGAGAACAATTCAGCATCATCAATCCAAATTAAAAATGTATATACCCTCTGACTAAGCAATTACTTTGTAGGAATCTCTTTTACTTAGAAAGATTCACACATGTAGATATGAATGTGTACATGTGTACATATTCTCAGGTATACAAAGGCACATATTTAAGAATGAAAATTATGGCATTGTTAAACTAGAACTTTAAAAGCATTCAAAATGTTTACTGATAAATATATGATTATGCATATATAGAGAATACTATGAGCCATTAAAAGGAATGAGGAGAACATACATTTGTAAATGTGGAAAGATCAAAAAGACATGTTAGGATTAGGAACCAAGATGGTGGAGTAGAAGGACGTGCTCTCACTCCCTCTTGCGAGAACGCCAGAATCACAACTAGCTGCTGGACAATCATCGACAGGAAGACACTGTAACTCACCAAAAAAGATACCCCACATTCAAAGACAGAGAAGAAGCCACAATGAGATGGTAGGAGGGGCACAATCACAGTAAACTCAAATCCCATAACTGCTGGGTGGGTGACTCACAGACTGGAGAACACTTATACCAAAGAGGTCCACCCACTGGAGTGAAGGTTCCGAGCCCCACGTCAGGTTCCCAACCTGGGGTTCCGGCAACGGGAGAAGGAATTCCTAGAGAATCAGACTTTGAAGGCTACTGGGATTTGACTGCAGGACTTCGACAGGACTTGGGGAAACAGAGACTCCACTCTTGGAGGGCACACACAAAGTACTATGCGCATCGGGACCCAGGGGAAGGAGAAGTGACCCCAGGGGAGACTGAACCAGACCTACCTGCTAGTGTTGGAGGGTCTCCTGCAGAGGTGGGCGGTGGCTGTGGCTCACCGTGGGGACAAGGACACTGGCAGCAGAAGTTCTGGGAAGTACTCCTTGGCATGAGCCCTCCCAGAGTCCGCCATTAGCCCCATCAAAAAGCCCAGGTAGGCTCCAGTGTTGGGTTGCCTCAAGCCAAAAAACCAACAGGGAGGGAACCCAGCTCCACCCATCAGCAGTCAAGCAGATTAAAGTTTTACTGAGCTCTGTCCACCAGAGCAACAGTCAGCTCTACCCACCACCAGTCCCTCCCATCAGGGAACTTGCACAAGCCTCTTTGATAGCCTCATCCACCAGAGGGCAGACAGCAAAAGCAAGAAGAACTACAATCCTGCAGCCTGTGGAACAAAAACCACATTCACAGAAAGACAGACAAGATGAAAAGGCAGAGGGCTATGTACCAGATGAAGGAACAAGATAAAACCCCAGAAAAACAACTAAATGAAGTGGAGATAGGCAACCTTCCAGAAAAGAATTCAGAATAATGAGACTGAAGATGATCCAGGACCTCAGCAAAAGAATGGAGACAAAGGTCGAGAAGATGCAAGAAATGATTAACAAAGACCTATAATAGTTAAAGAACAAACAAACAGAGATGAACAATACAATAACTGAAATGAAAACTACACTAGAAGGAATCAATAGCAGAATAACTAAAGCAGAAGAACGGATAAGTGAGCTGGAAGACAGAATGGTGGAATTCACTGCTGTGGAACAGAATAAAGAAAAAAGAATGAAAGGAAATGAAGACAGCCTAAGGGACCTCTAGGACAACATTAAATGCATCAACATTTGCATTTTAGGGGTCCCAGAAGGAGAAGAGAGAGAGAAAGGACCCGAGAAAATATTTGAAGAGATTATAGTCGAATTCTTCCCTAACATAGGAAAGGAAATAGCCACCCAAGTCCAGGGAGCGCAGAGAGTCCCATACAGGATAAACCCAAGGAGAAACACGCTGAGACACATAGTAATCAAACAGGCAAAAAATAAAGACAAAGAAATATTATTGAAAGCAGCAAGGGAAAACCAACAAATGACATACAAGGGAACTCTCATAAGGTTAACACCTGATTTCTCAGCAGAAACTCTACAAGCCAGAAGGGAGTGGCATGATATACTGAAAGTGATGAAAGGGAAGAACCTACAACCAAGATTACTCTATCCAGCAAGGATCTCATTCAGATTTGATGGAGAAATCAAAAGCTTTACAGACAAGCAAAAGCTAAGAGAATTCAGCACCACCAAACCAGCTCTACAACAAATGCTAAAGGAACTTCTTCAAGTGGGAAACACAAGAGAAGAAAAGGACCTACAAAAACAAACCCAAAACAATTAAGAAAATGATCATAGGAACATACATATTGATAATTACCTTAAACATGAATAGATTAAATGCTCCAACCAAAAGACACAGGCTTGCTGAATGGATACAAAAACAAGACCCATCTATATGCTGTCTACAAGAGACCCACTTCAGACCTAGGGACACATACAGACTGAAAGTGAGGGGATGGAAAAAGATATTCCATGCAAATGGAAATCAAAAAAAGCTGGAGTAGCAATACACATATCAGATAAAATAGACTTTAAAATAAAAAATGTTACAAGAGGCAAGGAAGGACACTACATAATGATCAAGGGATCAATCCAAGAAGAAGATATAACAACTATAAATATATATGCACCCAACATAGGAGCACCTCAATACATAAGGCAAATGCTAACAGCTATAAAAGAGGAAATCAACAGTAACACAATAATAGTGGGGGACTTTAACACCTCACTACACTAATGGACAGATCATCCAAAATGAAAATAAATAAGGAAACAGAAGCTTTAAATGACACAGTAGACCAGATAGATTTAATTGATATTTATAGGACATTCCATCCAGAAACAGCAGATTACACTTTCTTCTCAAGTGTGCACGGAACATTCTCCAAGACAGATCACATCTTGGGTCACAAATCAAGCCTCAGTAAATTTAAGAAAATTGAAATCATATCAAGCATCTTTTCTGACCACAACGCTATGAAATTAGAAATGAATTACAGGGAAAAAATGTAAAAAACACAAACACATGGAGGCTAAACAATATGTTACTAAATAACCAAGAGATCACTGAAGAAATCAAAGAGGAAATCAAAAAATACCTAGAGACAAATGACAATGAAAACAGGACGATCCAAAACCTATGGGATGCAGCAAAAGCAGTTCTAAGAGGGAAGTTTATAGCTATACAAACCTACCTCAAGAAACAAGAAAAACCTCAAATAAACAATCAAAGGTTACACCTAAAGGAACTAGAGGAAGAAGAACAAACAAAACCCAAAGTGAGCAGAAGGAAAAAAATCATAAAGATCAGAGCAGAAATAAATGAAATAGAAACAAAACAGTAGCAAGGATCAATAAAACTAAAAGCTGGTTCTTTGAGAAGATAAACAAAATTGATAAACCATTAGCCAGACTCATCAAAAAAAAGAGGGAGAGACCTCAAATCAATAAAATTAGAAATGAAAAAGGAGAAATTACAACAGACACTGCGGAAATACAAAGCATCCTAAGAGACTACTACAAGCAACCCTATGCCAATAAAATGGACAACCTGGAAGAAATGGACAAATTCTTAGAAAGGTACAACCTTCCAACACTGAACCAGGAAGAAATAGAAAATATGAACAGACCATCACACGTCATGAAATTGAAACTGTGATTAAAAATCTTCCAATAAAAAAAAGTCCAGGACCAGATGGCTTCACAAGTGAATTCTATCAAACATTTAGAGAAGAGCTAACACCCATCCTTCTCAAACTCTTCCAAAAAATTGAGGAGGAAAGAACACTCCCAAACTCATTCTATGAGGCCACCAGCACCCTGATACCAAAACCAGACAAAGGCACTACAAAAAAAGAAAATTACAGACCAATATCATTCATGAATATAGATGCAAAAATCCTCAACAAAATAGCAGCAAACAGAATCCAACAACACATTAAAAGGATCATACACCATGGTCAAGTGGGATTTGTCCCAGAGATGCAAGGATTCTTCAACATACGTAAATCAATCAATGTGATAAACCATATTAACAAATTGAAGAATAAAAACCATATGATCATCTCAATAGATGCAGAAAAAGCTTTTGACATAATTCAACATCCATTTATGATAAAAACTCTCCAGAAAGTGGGCATAGAGGGAACCTACCTCAACATAATAAAGGCCATATACGAGAAACACACTGCAAACATCATTCTCAATGGTGAAAAACTGAAAGCAATTCCTGTAAGATCAGGAACAAGACAAGGATGGCCATTCTCACCACTATTATTCAACATAGTTTTGGAAGTCCTAGCCACGGCAACCAGAGAAGAAAAAGAAATAAAAAAGAATACAAATTGGAAAAGAAGAAGTAAAACTGTCACTGTTTGCAGATGACATGATACTATACATAGAGAATCCTAAAGATGCCACCAGAGAAGTACTAGAGCTAATCTATGAATGTGGTAAAGTTGCAGGATACAAAATTAATACAGGGCCTCCCTGGTGGCGCAGTGGTTGAGAGTCCGCCTGCCGATGCAGGGGATACGGGTTCGTGCCCCGGTCTGGGAGGATCCCATATGCCGCGGAGCGGCTGGGCCCGTGAGCCATGGCCGCTGAGCCTGCGCATCCGGAGCCTGTGCTCCGCAACGGGAGAGGCCACAACAGTGAGAGGCCCGCGTACGGAAAAAAAAAAAAAAAAAAAAAAAAAAAATTAATACAAAATTAATGCACAGAAATCTCTTGCATTCCTATACACTAATGATGAAAAATTTGAAAGAGAAGTTAAGGAAACACTCCTATTTACCACTGCAACAAAAAGAATAAAATACCTAGGAATAAGCCTACCTAGGGAGACAAAAGACCTGTATGCAGAAAACTATAAGACACTGATGAAAGAAATTAAAGATGATACAGACAGATGGAGAGATATACCATGTTCTTGGACTGGAAGAATCAATATTGTGAAAATGACTATATTACCCAAAGCAATCTACAGATTCAATGCAATCCCTATCAAATTACCAATGGCATTTCTTACAGAACTAGAACAAAAAATCTTAAAATTTGTATGGAGACACAAAAGACCCCGAATATCCAAAGCAGTGTTGAGGGAAAAAAAACGGCACTGGAGAAATCAGACTCCCTGACTTCAGACTATACGACAAAGCTACAGTAATCAAGACAATATGGAACTGGGACAAAAACAGAAACACAGATCAATGGAACAAGATAGAAAGCCCAGGGATAAACCCACACACCTATGGTCAACTAATCTATGACAAAGGAGGCAAGAATATACAATGGAGAAAAGACAGTCTACTCAATAAGTGGTGCTGGGAAAACTGGACAGCTACAAGTAAAAGAATGAAATTAGAACACTCCCTAACACCATACACAAAAAGAAATTCAAAATGGATTAGAGACCTAAAAGTAAGACCAGACACTATAAAACTCTTAGAGAAAAACATAGGAGAACACTCTTTGACATAAATCACAGCAAGATATTTTTTGATCCACCTCCTACAGTAATGGAAATAAAAACAAAAATAAACAAATGGGACTTAATTAAACTTAAAAGCTTTTGCACAGCAAAGGAAACCATAAACAAGACAAAAATACAACCCTCAGAATGGGAGAAAACATTTGCAAATGAATTAACGGACAAAGGATTAATCTCCAAAATATATAAACAGCTCATGCAGCTCAATAGTAAAAAAACAAACAGCCCAATCCAAAAATGGGCAGAAGACCTAAATAGACATTTCTCCAAAGAAGACATACAGATGGCCAAGAAGCACATGAAAAGCTGCTGAACATCACTAATTATTAGAGAAATGCAAATCAAAACTACAATGAGGTATTACCTCACACCAGTTAGAATGGGCATCATCAGAAAATCTACAAATAACAAATGCTGGAGAGGGTGTGGAGAAAAGGGAACCTTCTTTCACTGTTGGTGGAATGTAAATTGATACAGCCACTGTGCAGAACAGTATGAAGTTTCCTTAAAAAACTAAAAATCAATTACTGTATGATCCAGCAACCCCACAATTGGGCATATACCCAGAGAAAACCATAATTCAAAAAGATACATGCACCCCAGTGTTCACGGCATCACTATTTACAATAGCCAGGTCATGGAAGCAACCTAAATGCCCATCAACAGATGAATGGATAAAGAAGATGTGGTGCATATATACAATGGAATATAACTCAGCCATAAAAAGGAACGAAATTGGGTCATTTGTAGAGACGTGGATGGATCTAGAGACTGTCATACAGAGTGAAGTAAGTCAGAAAGAGAAAAACAAATATTGTATATTAACGCATATATTTGGAACCTAGCAAAATGATACAGATGAACGAGTTTGCTGGGCAGAAATAGACACACAGATGTAGAGAACAAACGTATGGACACCAAGGGGGGAAAGCTGCGGGGGGTTGGGGGTGGTGGCGTGATGAACTGGGCGATTGGGATTGACATGTATACACTGATGTGTATAAAACTGATGACTAATAAGGACCTGTTGTATAAAAAAATAAATAAAATTAAATTAAAAAAAATTTTAAAGACATGTTAAACAAAAACAGAAAATTACACAATATAATCCTATTCACATAGTTTTGAAAAGTGCACCTAAATTATAGACATGGCCATGTCTACAATTTAAAAAGTAGTATGTCTATGAGTATAAGTGTATAGAAAAGGTACTAGAAGTAGACACAATGAAGTATTAGCAGAAATTGCTTTCTGAGGAAGAAAACAGGAACTGAATAAGGAAGAGAAACATTCATTTTACTACCATCTAAAAATAAATTGCTCTTTTTTTTACAGCATTCATTTATTACTCTCGTAAATATGTATATATGTACACACACACACATTTAAATTACATCAACCGAGTGCTAACTGATTTTGCCAATTCATACGTTATCAGTAATTAGCACATAAATTATTCATGTGTAACAAGGAGTGTCAAATTGTCACAGGGTGCTTAAAACAAGTTTTCTAACAAGATTTTCAAATGTATATACTATCAACTTGTTTATATAATTTAGACTCACAGCTTGTAAAGGATTTGTGAAGTACAGCAAAGTTTCTATTCAAATCCTATCATCATAACTAAAAGTTTCAAATTACTAGAGCCAAGATTAATGGAAAGGTACTAAAATGATGTCACTTGTATTTGTGGATACTGGTGAAAGATAAGACTTCATCCTAGCCTGTTTAAAATATTTAAGGCTGTGAAGTTTCCTCTAATATGGCTTTAGCTACATTCTACTTTTTTTAATTATTTGATTCTATTTTTAAATTTTTTTAATGTCCTAGGTGAAGAAGTGGTCAAACTCGTGATAGCTGACCTTTAATTATTAACCAAAAAGACTAAAAACATTTAACCCAATAGGATATAAAAAGAACAACAATATAAAGCAACTGAAATTGGAGAAAAGCCTTATAATTCTGAAACCAAAATTAGGGGTAAGGTATTAAGAGGTACAAACTATTATATAGAAAATAAATAACCTACAAGTATATATCATACAGCTCAGGGAATATAGTCAATATGTTTTAATAACTATAAATGGAATATAATCCCCAAAACATGAATCACTATGTTGTACACCTGAAACTTACATAATGTTGTAAATCAACTATATCTCAACTAAAAAAAAAAAAAAAAGCAAAAAAAAGAAGACTTAATGCTCTAGTCTGGAATGCAAACCTTATGTTTCTATTCTGCAAGAGAAAAAGTTTAAAACTGTTTTATTCATAATATGACAAAACTGACTCTTTTGAAAGAGTAAAAACATAGTAGACAAATAGTGGAAGAAGTGATAAAGTAACAGATAAAATGAAAATACTTGCAATGGATAAGACAAAAGATAAATAGCAATCTTGTGTGAAAATGAGTACAACATTGGGAAAAAATAGAGAACCTAATTGCTTTTAATTGGGATTTTGATGTGAGTGTTTGCAGACCTGGCGTGCCATCTTCAGTTCGCCACAATTATCCCTTCACTCTCTATTGTTTTACACCTGCCCAGTTATTTTATTTACTTCATCTTCTTGGCCCCTGAAACAAGTGGAATATGCAACCCCAGTCAAAGAATATGAACAGGCAATTTATAGAAGAAAACATGAAAGACATAAATTCAAGAGAACATATATTATTTCTCACTCAGCAATTTGACATCAACCAATATTGGCTTGGTCATGAGGAACAGAGAGTTCTTTACTTTGCTATGTTTGTGTCATAACTTTAATGTCCATCAAGAAGGGACAGGTTGGATAAGTTCTATGAAATAACATACTGAATACAACTCAATCATTAAATAGAATCAAACAGATCTGTACTATTGTATGAAAAAATGTAGTATAAAATATACACGGTACAATCTTAAAGAAACAAAACTAGACAACTCTATTACAAATACCATGTAAATGGAATACTGCAGAGCGGTTAGCTGGCCAATCACAGGACCTAATCCTGCCAGCCAAGTTAACTTGCCAAATATAAACAAACATCTAGACTAGACTAAGAAAAGACAGTCTCTGGGGTTTTTTTCTGGCTGGTCTATCAGGAAAAACTACCACTCTTCCAAGTATCTTCCCTTTATGCAAATAAAACTGCTCTTTAAAAACTCCAACCCAGGGTGGACAAATTGCCATAAACATATGAAAAGCTGATTATTCCACTGACCATGAGGGAAAAGAAAATTAAAACCACAATGCAATACCATTATGCACACAGAAGAATAACTTAAATAAAAAAGCAAAGATTTGTAAATGTTGGTGAGGATGTTAAGTAACCAGAACTCTCATAAACAATGGTAGAAAGAAAGCTGATTCAACCACTTCGGAAAATTGTTTGACTGTGTCTACCAAAGCTGATCATTTCCATATCCTCTAATCCAGCAAATACCCAATCAAAATGTGTACTCTTCCAAAAACAGACTCTAGAATATTCCTAGTAGCGCTATCACAATAGCCCCAAACTGGAAACTATCCAAATGTCCATTTGCCAAGGGTGTAGCTAATAGTGTTCAAAAGGAAATCTGTTGTCAAACTGTAGAGTTTACATGTAAGTAATACTGATGATGACCATAAAAAAGCAAAACTAAAAGGTTAAGTGTTTATTTCACCTGTGGTCTGTTTATGGAAAGATCGTAATGTAGAAGATAGATACACTTTAAGGAAATCCAGAAACATATTAATAAATGATTAATAATGGAGGACTTTAGGGGGAATGCGATATAAAAATAATTTCCTTCACCCTTTCATTTCCGTTTCTTTTCATCTTTTTGCTATCTGTTCTGCATACAAGATAGCAAAGAAATTCTAAGAACCTTTTTGTCACTTAGTCAACAATATCATGCATTAGTTGTCACACACAGAGTTTTCCAATGTCTAAAGGAAAAACTATGTGTGAAGTAATCAGAGCAGTGCCTGACACAGCAAATATGCTAAACATTAGTTGTTCTTCTCTTTCCTATGCTAAAATATGGTTGACATAATGATTCTTGAATGGTTAGATTAGATCAGATATTGTTATCTTGTCATCTAACCTAGTTTCATCAGTCACTGAAAAGATGCACTCAGCAAGCTGCTTGCTTTTCGCCTCTGGAGGTTTTGTCTCACTTTGATTTTTTCACAAAATTAGTCTCCTCCATAGACTTCCAGTAACATACAGGAAATACCTGGGGTTTGTGTCATGTTTGCACTACTAGAGAACACTGGAACACTGAGGGTGAGCAGTAAACAGGTTAGGGAAGCAGCTTTGTACAATCTATGTGTTCTCCTTTGTGACTTGATTCTGAATAAAGCAACCCATTTTTTTTTTTTTTTAGGATTAGCAATCTTCAAATATTTAGAAAGTAGTGTATCCAACAAATTATTTCTGTAAAATGCTCTCAAGCTGGTCCACACAGGATGTCCCCTAAAACCTACCTCATTGCTCCCCCCCCCAACTATGGGCCTCCTCCTGGGCCAGGGTCTCCTTAGTGGCCTCCCTGCCCCCTGCTTTTCTGCCACCACCTGGCCTTGAGCATGACTCCCAGACCATTCTTCCTACAACGTGGATCACAGCGCCTTGTGCTCAAGGATCACTAACGGCTGTCCCGGCAGCCAGGTTTGGATGAGCTCTGCGTCCCTGCACTGACACTCTTGACCCCTCACACACCAGCCTCAGTCGGAGCCAGGGGATGGATGTTCTGACCCGTCTCAACCACCGACCAGCTCTGGGCTCGTCCATCCCTTCACTGACCTTCCCCGCGCGTCAGCTTCCTCATCTACAGAAGGAGGGATCTTGACTGCGTAACCTATGTAGTTCTTCTCCATGGTGAGACCCTCAGCCCATCTCAGTATTGATCAAAGAGCAGGGAAACTCTGTTTGCGGTGCCAGCTCTCAGGTCAGCAGTGTATTTCATCCTCACTTCAACACAGTTTAACACCTTTTGAAGGATTTTGCTTCCGTTTTAAACATGGATGTTTATGGAAATCCAAAAGCTGCTGGGACCTGGCTCGCTCACACCCTGGCACCACTTGCCATGACTGACAGGAGGGGCTTTGGCCAACAAGGCCTGTTTTAATCACATGTAAAGCAACCCATTTTATCTTACACTGCATAATGATAATAACCATTTTTATTTTATACTAAGAAATGATATTGCATTAAGTATTGTTACTTAATCATTTTAGAATACTATAAATGTTTCAATAAAAATTGCTAATCAAAATACTTCCTGTTTCATTAAAACCGTGAACTCTCCCCTCATGACTGCAAAATGAGCAATAATGTTTGATAGCACCGTACAGTCAAGACTGCCTATTGCAAAAGGGTGATTTTTCTCAAAATGTGTTATATGAATACATTAAATATTTGATGCTTAATAAAAGCACAATAACATCGCTTTCCACTAAGCTGCCTCAAATACCAATTACATAAGAAAGATTTGCTAAGCTAATAATTTTCTAAGTAACCCCAAATGCTTATTTAATTCTTGATGTGTTCTTTGTTTCTCAGAATGAATGTGAGATGCTGTTTCCAATATTTGGTGGCATCACTTTTTCACAGCAAGGATTCACTTAACAAGCCTTTTTTTTTTTTTTTTTTTGCGGTATGCGGGCCTCTCACTGTTGTGGCCTCTCCCGTTGCGGAGCACAGGCTCCGGACGCGCAGGCTCAGCGGCCATGGCTCACGGGCCCAGCCGCTCCACGGCATGTGGGATCTTCCCAGACCGGGGCACGAACCCGTGTCCCCTGCATCGGCAGGCGGACTCTCAACCACTGCGCCACCAGGGAAGCCCAACAAGCCTTTTTACTCTGCCTTGGATTTCATAGTGATGGTTCTAACAATGACTTATCAGGGTACACTGCCTGAGACATGAAAGCATGGACACAAAACCAGGACTTCTTTTGTCTCTCCTAATTATGTGATCTCTGGGCTGGTAATCATATCCAAAGACATAACAGTGTTTAGAAAAGATACAGCTCCTAGTCTTTTGTTGACTGCAAATACCATCTAGCTTGTTCCATTAATGACTCATTTTTCCTTGTGTAATCCCCTCCCTCAATGATTCTAGAATTGGCTACGTGACTTTTTTGGCCAACAGTACATTAGCAAATGCAATGCAAACAGAAGCTGGATAACTGCTTGTGCATTAGGTCTTACTTTTGGGGGGGATTCAGCTGCCATGTGGAGAGAACATATGGAGGAGGATTAAGGTACCTTGGCTGACAGCCCCAAGCAAACTGTCAGACACATGCCTCAAGCCATTAAGAACAAGCCAGCCCCAGCCTACCTGTGGAATGCATACACGAGTTCAGCCAAAACAATGTGGAGCAGAAATGAAGCCATCCCAGCTGAGCCCTGCCCAAATTGCTGACCTGCAGAATTGGGAGCAAATAAATGATTATTGTTTCAAACCATTAAAAATTACTTGACTCCCACTATGTCTTTCCATATTCCTGTGAGCCAGAATAGGGATATGGGGCTGATGAGCAAGGCTCAAGTATGTGGACGAAGACAAGGCTTGGAGGAAACTTCCAGGACAGAAAGAAGGAGGATTTTATCTGACCAGGACAGATCAAATAGTGGGTGACAGGCATCTCACTTGTGGTCACTGTGGCTCAGTAATGACCAGTAGACTAATGTAACCACTGAACACTTTGGCAATATGTCAACTACCTGAAATTAAATCTAACTCAGTGGGGGTGATGCCACATTGCTTTAATTATTTCTACCAGCTGAATCAGTTCTCAAAATAGAAATCAGGCATGGAATGATAAAGTTATTTTTCTTGCATCCTTAGTTCATAGGATGATACCTGTACAACTACATGTGCTTATAAATGCCTGATTTCTATACCTAAAAAGAGTAATTGGAGGACATATAATTCTTTGTATTCCCCCATCACACCAGCATATAGTTGACCAATTATTGACATTATTGACTGACCTTGACAGAGCTCTATATTCTTTCTTCATTAATCCATATATTTAGCACGTATTTACTGAGGGTCTTTGATGTGCCCAGCACTGAGCTAGGTATTGATAGAGAAGATAAGCAAGGTCCTCATGCAGCTTCCATTCTGGAGGAGAGAAACAATTACCCCAAAGAACATTTTAAAAAATGAGATAATTAAAAATTGTGATAATTATTCTGAAGGAATGAAAGTGATTTTAAGAGAGAAAGTGCTTAGACAGAGAGGGGTCTCTTCAGATAGGATGGTATCAACAAAGAATTATCTGAGGACAGAATATTTAAGACCTAAAGAATGAGAAGGAGTCATGCAGTTATTACAGTACCCTGTAGGCCTAAAAGTTTCTGCAATAATGACTACATCAATTGTGGCCTCACTTTTACACAGTCAGCCAACAGTGAACATGGCAGGGGACACAATACTCTAGTGCTATAATCAATCAACTGGGCATTTACTGGAAAATATTTGGTATACATAGATCTAATTAACTGGTTGGGTTCCTTTTCCTTCACTTTTCAGCTAGCTGTAATGACGTTTTATGAAAATGCAATCTATCTTTATGTTGCTATTTACTTCTACTCAGCTGTCCATTTTAAAATATTGCTTATGATAAAACCACTCAATCTCTCAACAAACTTGCCTGCATGGATCCTTTTAATGAGTTTGAGTTGATAATATATATAGATGTCTATTATACTGTACCAATTAGCAAGTTAAAAAAATGAAGTAAATTACCCAGATGCCTATTCCAGAATGAGAATTGACATGGGTTTGTTTTGAAGATAAAAAGAAGAGTCTACAGCTCTTGACTTCTAACATTCAGCTCCTTAACCTGAACCTTTTCCTCATGTTCTTCTTAAAAGTGTTAGTTTCACCCTAGAAAAAATGTTATATTTATATTTTGGACATGAGAGAATTCTTATATAAATTTTTGGCTGAACTAGGTCCATAGAAAAGAAATATCCCAAGTGTAAAAATAGAAGTTGGTAGAAGCAAGCTGTGTATAGTAATAGTTATTTCACACTTTCAGAAAGTTGATTCCAGCATGGTTTGCAATTACAGGAACAGAAAGACATAAGCTAATTAGTTATTGAGTCCTGATGTTCTTCTTTAAGGAAAGCCATTGATCTTTGCCCTCAGAAAGTTATTTTTATACAGTCACATGTGCAAGCTAGTGGGTGACAGACCACCCGTGGGATCCTCTTCCAGTTTTGTTCTTTGAAATGAAAATAATCCTACTTTTATTTACAGGGAGTTTTGAGTCTTTCAAAGAGTCTGGAATATGGCTATAGTCACCAAGTGAACCATAATTAATTGCCTATGGCTAATTACTTGTGTAGCACTCAAATGTATTTAATACTACCGCTTAAAGCCATGTAGGAGTCTTTTAACTGTGCCCCTTTAAATCTTTATAGCAATAGTCATGTGGCTAGAGTTATGTGTATTAATGCCTTTAAAATACTGAACAGAGAGAAAAATCAGATAAGAAGGTTTAAGAAGAAACCTCATATTTGGCCACTATGTGTTTAATAAGAGATTACATTTGATTTAAAATTGAAGATACTTTTGTTCTAATATAGTTAATTGAGGACCTTGGGTGTTTCTAGTCCAAGGGTGCATTCATTATCTTAAAAATATGATAGTTAATGTATTTATGCATTCTGCAATCTGCAATTAAATTTTCGTATACAGAATATGTTCATGCATTAGATTTTTAATCCTTCATCCTATTACAGTACTAGAACTTCTGACTGATATTAGAGGTGTAATAATTGTTCATTAGGGTGTCCTTGGGAGTAGAGTTAGGGTTGGGATCTAACCACCACACCTAGGGATCAACACAGGATTGTATATGGGTCTGGTTCCTTACCCTGGTATCCAGCAGTAAGAGAAGCATAGAGAGAAATTACCCCTAAACCACAAAGAGCCAAACCCCACTTTCCCTGGTGCCTTACTTTTGCTGTGAGTATAAGTCTATCATCTTAAAGTCTAGATTAAGAAATCTCACATCTATGCTTGGTGACAACGCCCATGAGAGAGGATGATCATACATACAGAACATTTCCATTTGTGTGCATGGGATTATGCACCATTCCTTGACTAATGGTGCTACTCCAGTAAGGCTTTCCTGGAATCCAACATGGACTTGAGAGGAGTCTCTGTTTTGGACTCTTCTCTCTCCTATGAACAGGGTAACACACTTTATAATATGTGATCCCTCTAATTTCCAATCTTTGGTTCTTCTTTCAATATGTCTCCACCAGAAACAAAATCAGACCGATTTTGCCATTCTCATAACCGTAACTCTTGTTCAGAAATGTTTTCAACTTGCAATTTCCAGTTACCAATGGAAAGTCTCCCCTTTATGTCCACATTTGAGTGGAATCCTTCTCCACAGGTTTCAGAACTTAACATTCCCCTCTTGTTTCTAAGTCTGGCCCCAAAGGAACCATAAGAAATTGTGTTATAATCCAACTGCTTTTCTCCCAAACTCTGCTTTCCTCAGCTTCAAAATTCACTAGGATGTGAGCCACTTCTCCTGTTTTGATGGTAACATAAACATTTCTAGTTTCTCTTTTCCAGATACATCAGATCTGACCCTACTTCCTCTGGGGTCCTAGGTCACTCAGATATTACGCTACCCCTTCAGCTGGGCTTTGTAAACTTTAAACCATTCAAGTTAGAGTAGGATGAGCCCCACTTTCCCAATCTTGGATGTCTCCTGATGCTGCTTTCACTTTCCCACAGTTTATGTATTGATTTCAATAATCACTTTCTTCATTGACCTTGTTTATCCCTGAATTCCCAGAGATCTCATCTCAAAATCCAAGCAACAATCTTCTGTTCACATGCAAATAACCACATTCATTGGTCAAGAAAGCTGTGTTCACAGGGGGCTTCCGTGGTGGCGCAGTGGTTAAGAATATGCCTGCCAATGCAGGGGACACGAGTTTGAGCCCTGGTCTGGGAAGATCCCACATGCCTCGGAGCAACTAAGCCCGTGAGCCACAACTACTGAGCCTGCATGTCTGGAGCCTGTGCTCCACAACGGGAGAGGCCGCGACAGTGAGAGGCCCGCGCACCGCGATGAAGAGTGGCCCCCACTCGCAGAGTGGCCCCCGCTCACCGCAACTGGAGAAAGCCCTTGCACAGAAACGAAGACCCAACACAGCCAAAAATAAATAAATTAATTAATTACTTTTAAAAAATAGAAAACTTTCACAGTTTCGTCTGGTTCTAGGAACTGGGTTTGCTCAGCAGCAAGGAGTCACAAAATTTGGTTCTGTTAAAGTCTACATTGGACTGTGCATTTAAATAAATAATTTGGTGATACATAAGTCAAGAAAATCCCCTTTATAACAAAAGCTCCCTTTGGTTGACATTCTGGATTCCCAAATTTGGATTCCCATAATAAAAGCTGAAAAACACGCCCACCTCTTATCCCTGGCTAAAAGTCAGGAAAACAGAAAAGATAATCCAGGGTACTGAAGTCACGCCAGTCAGCAAGCCCAAATATATGCACCATGGAAGTTTGCTGGTTTGGGTGTGAACCCTCTCTGGCCTTTGAAACAAATTTTCATCCCTTCCACAATTAGATTCTTCCTCGCTCCATGTGAGATGTTACCCAACAGACATGCAGCTACTCATGCAGAGTCTATCCTGGCACAGAAAATGAATTCCCATCCTGCCAACATGTTTTTGCCTATCCCTTTTCCAGCACAGGAGCCATGTCCCCTCCATGTGGAACACTGTCTATGAAATTTACAGCTGTTCCCACAGCTTGAGGTTCCCAAGAGACTCTGTTTCCCAAATTCCAGTCTTCCGCACATGTATTTGCCTTACTCTGCCAAATTATGGTGGTCATGAGAATTCCGGACTCTCCTATCAACTAACCCTGCTACAAATTCTCATGCGGGCTGTGCAGAGGGGACACAGGCATATTGACTTGTTTATTGCCACTCATGTTTTTGACAACTAGAAACAATATGTTTAGCAAGTTGAATTAGACAGTGAGTGAACCACAAGAACTTCTTGAGCCATCTAGTTTAAAGCCTAGATAAGAAATAAGCCTGGTAATCACTTTGATCCCTCCCCCCAAGATCTCGGTAGGTGTTCCTAGCCTTCTGGATCACATTATTCTGATAATGAGAAAGAGACATGAATATACTACTGTAAACAAAGTCACAGTATTTTTGTGACTTCCTCAAGCATCATGCATATGCCCTTCAGCTACCAACTTGGAATGTCTTCCCATTCCCTACATGGGTCTTGGCTACTCAAACCCCTAACTTGTTTGTTTAGTCATACTTATCAGTCATCTCCCTACTCCCAAAACCTTGTGTGTTTATTAACATGCTTAATGGCATCTCTGTGTATATATTCCATTGCCCACACTAGAGACACCAAAATCTCAATTTCTCTCATTCAACGGCCTTTGCATTGATCAGTTACTTTCTGAGTGCTATGTCAGATGTGGAGATATACAGATGAAAGAGAACCAAATATCTGCCTTCCAGAGCTACAGTCAATTATGACAACAAACTGACACAAGGTACTATGGAAGCACAAAGGGAAAATTGCTTAATTCTGCCAAGAAGGACAAGAAAGACTTCCCAAGAGAGACAACACTTGAGGTGATTCCTGAATGAGGATTTCAACCCACAGATAAAGGGATACCCGCCATTATTGACAGAGGCAAGCATACGGCAAGTGCACAGAAGCATAAAACAGCATGAGATGTTGGGGGAACTGTAAGTGCATCAGCTTGATTTTCCAATAAGTCATAGTGGTGAAAACGTGGTAGATGAGGTGGAAAAGGTAGGTGTCAAATTTCAGCCTTGGGTACCACGGTAGGGAATTTGAATTTGATCTTATAGTGATTTAATACGTTAAATGAAATATTTTAACAGCAAAACGATTGAAAAGGTGTGCTTTATAAAAATCATTCTGGTGATTTTAGTATGGAAGGTAGAAGTAAGGTAGTAGAGACTGGAGGCAGGGCCTGAATTAAGGCAGTGGGAATGGGAAGCCATTCTGAATTGCAGGAAGGACATTATTAGGAGGATTGTCAGAGTTCATGTGTGATTAATTCTCCCCCTAGATTCTTCACTACAAGAAAGAACAGTCACGCTACCATCGAGCAAAGACTCCAAATACGAATTGATCTGATGACCCATATTGCTCTAAAACTCCACCACAGGCCTTCTCACCACAAGTCTACCAACCTTCCTTACTCTGCGACTTCAACTGTGATTTCTTTCCCATGTTAATGAAAGAACTGCCCCCAACTTCTCAAAAGAGAAAAATCCTACAACCTGTACTCTAGGTCCTACCATCTCTCACCAATCCATGAACTCCTCTTCTATGGGTACGTCTTTCACACGTCCATCCTCAGTCTTCTCCCATCTACTGGATCATTGTTTTCAGCCTACAAACATGCTGTAAAATTTCCTTTCTTTAAAAATTTTTTATTATTTTCCCTAAATTCTCCTCCAGGTATGTCAATGCTCTACTTTTCTTCCCCCAAAGCCTTCTTTGTTGTTGCTAATTCATCTCACGTGTACTTCTTAAAATTATGAAATCAGTCAATATATAAGAAAAGATCTTTTACCATCACCCCTCAGCTCTTCAACCCTTGGATCTCATCCCTCCTACTTGCTTAAGTGTATCATATACTCTAAAGCCTCCATGTTTCTGTTTGTGTTGTTATGCCAGCATAGAATGTCTTTTCCAACTTTCTCTTCCTATGAAAATGTCATTAATCACTCAAAGTGTACTTTATTTATTTATTTATTTATTGCGGTATGCGGGCCTCTCACTGTTGTGGTCTCTCCCGTTGGGGAGCACAGGCTCCGGACACGCAGGCTCAGCGGCCATGGCTCACGGGCCCAGCTGCTCCGCGGCATGTGGGATCTTCTCAGACGGGGGCACGAACTTGCGTCCCCTGCATCGGCAGGTGGACTCTCAACCACTGCGCCACCAGGGAAGCCCCAAAGTGTACTTTAGAAACCAACTATTCCATAAAGTCTTTCTCAGTCTCTTCAGTCAGAGTAATAATTTTTCTTTTCACTTCCTGCCTTTACTTCTGTTATTATGCCCTTATCTATTCAGCCTGAAATTACAGTGTACAATTCAAGGTTCAAGGTCATATTTCATAATTTATAATTCAAGGTCATATGTCTGACACCCAAAGTAAATTATAAGCTTTGCAAAAGGAAGACACTTCATTTTCCCCACAGTAGAATCTAGCATTATGCCCAGCTTATAACAAACGCCTGTTTACTTAAGAGGTTGGTTAATTAATTAAGAGTGAATCAACAGAAGGATAAAAATAAATAAATTACTTAAAAAATTGTTTTTGCTCAGATGCTTGGATTTAATAACATTATATTTTCTATAATAAAATTGTTTTCTCCAAAATGACCCTAGATATTCAATACTGTCAAAACACTTAATCAAAGTTTATCAGGCCCTTACTATCCAAGGTACTATTGGCTAATCCTGCTATGAGATTTTCTTCTATAGGGAAAAAGAGAGAGAAAGACAGATTGACTTCCAAATAATCAACAAATTTCCCATCTTCAAGTTGTATGTTTGTAGTTTTAAATCCAGCAAGACACTAATGTAATAATTAATTTAGTCAATTCAGGACTGGTACATTTAAACATAATAGTTATTTATCAAGATTGATTTTGCTATATAAGTTTAAAAGGTGCATAACTTAGTTCTGAATGCCTAACAAACCACCCCAAAGCCTACTGGCTTTAAAAAGTCAATACTTTATTTAGCTTATAATTCTGTGGGTTGGCAATTTGAGCTGGGCTCAGTGGGTGGCTCTGGTTTAGCCTGGGCTTACTTACATGCCTACAACTAGCAACCGGCTCAACTGAAGGCTGATTGGTCTAGGATCACCTCAACTGGGAAGACTCCTTTTTGATCCTGTAAAGACACCAGCAACTGGGTAAGGATTGAAGAGTGAAAGTGAATTTTGCAACGTCTCCTGAGGCCTAGGAGCAGAGCTGACACATCACCTCTGCTACATTCTATTGATCAAAGTCACAGAGCCAGCTCAGGGTCAAGCGGAGTAGGAGTAGACTCTACCTCGAATAGGAGATACTGCAAATGTGTGAATAGAGGAAAGGGTAAAGGCTTACGGTCATTTTTATTCAACCTACCACAAATAGTCAAAACGCCATGAATATATATTGAACAGTTAATATGAGATTGTCCCTAACATCAAGAAACTATAGCCTAGTGTGAAAGATAAACAATTACCAGGTAATAATGAGATAAGTGGTATACGCTATTTCTCTGCTTAGAACACTCTTTTTCCTTCTATTCTCCTAAGACTCCTTTAAGTTCTCAAATAAACATCACTGCCTCTGAAAATCTATGACAGGGAACAATCTTGTCCTAGCAGTCCAAGTTAGCTATGTGACTATTTCCCACGTGACAAACATTTGTCATCAGTGTCCATATTGAATTGTCACTTAGAGGGCATGGTATATTGAAAGATAGGTCATTCTATTGTCAGGAATTGATTTTTTTTAAGTGATAGAAAGAAAATGAAAGCATAAAGTCTTCTTCATTTTTTACATCATACATTACATCACGAGAATCTTTGCATTTGTGCCATTTGTTAATATGTCTGTTAGGGAACAGATGGAAGGCATAGAGGTTTTAAACAGCAGCGGTTGTTATTTAATCAGATTTGTACATTAGAAAAATCACTTGTCCTGGATTGTATGTGGAGATCCATTTAGTAGCAAAAAATATAATCTCAGTGAAAAAGTATGGGTGTTTGAATACAGAAAGAAACTGCAAATTTTGAGAGCTGTGTATGATGCTGAATCCACACAATGTGATTGGTTGACTAGAGGTTGCGACTAAGTAAAAACCAGCAATGATGACTTCCTGGTTTCTAGCTCGGGACAGTGGGACCAGCTGGGCCCCTCAATGAGTAGGAATTTTAAAAGATGTGTAACTTGAGAGAATAAAATGAAACCTTTCAGGAAAGGTTAACTTTCAGATTTGGACACTGGAAATGAGCTAATGACTTTATGGACATATGTGGCTTATCACTGTCATCACCACAGTCCTTTACTGGTGATGAACAGAGGTCCTAAACTATCTTTAGAGAACTTGATGAAGACTATGGACTTTGTCACCAAAAATAAGGATCATGAAGCACATAACTTAATAGGTTCACCAGCCCCCTATACCCTGGTGAATTTTGAATCCTGTGTCAAAATTCCCTGTTCAGGAAATAGACGTGTTAATATTAATCCAAGCTGGATTCCCTTCCAAGAAGAGGACACAAGTGACTGAAGTGTGAGTGAATTAATCTATTCAGCTTAGTAGTTTTATCATCTAATAATATAATTTTAAAACATTAAAATTATCTGATCCTATGCTTAATTTTTTTCATTTACTTCATTTATGTTAACACCTTATTTTATAATGAGATTTTGACTCAGAGATTTTTGCTTAAATGAGATTTGTCCAGATATATCTGGAAGTGTTCATCTGATTTCGTTTTCATGCTTAATTACCACTAGGCTCCCTTCCTCCCTAAAGAAAGCATTTTGGAAGTCTCTGGAATGTCCATGCATTGAACGGTGACACAGGAGAGAAGAAGGTGCTAGCAAACAGGCCAATTAATTCTCTTAACTTGAATAAGAATGCTAAGGTTGGGCTTCCCTGGTGGCAAAGTGGTTGAGAGTCCGCCTGCCGATGCAGGGGACACGGGTTCATGCCCCGGTCCGCGAAGATCCCACATGCAACGGAGCGGCTAGGCCCGTGAGCCATGGCCGCTGAACCTGCGCGTCCGGAGCCTGTGCTCCGCAACGGGAGAGGCCACAACAGTGAGAGGCCCGCGTACCGCAAAAAAAAAAAAAAAAAAAAAAAAATGCTAAGGTTAAAGTCACTAGGATTTAACTACAAAAATTCAACATCTTATTTAACATATTAAATCCCTTCAATTAATTATTGTATAAATAAAATAATTACTTTCCACATTCATGATTTTGATTCCAACCAAAGCACAGCATTTTAATAATTTTAAGTTTGTATATCAAGACCAAAACAGCCCTGGGAGAATAATAAAATTAATGAAATGTAGACCAACTCTACAGCAAATAATTCTGTTTTCCATGCAAAGTCAGCAAATACCTGAGTATGTTCAAGCAGAATTCACATGAAGCAGATATTGATAATCAGGTCATTAAACAGGTAACCTGGACAGTAAGAATGCAGTTTCTATAGTGCCAAAGACATTGGGGGGCAGTTCACTTCAGTATCTTCTAAGCCAGCTCACAGATGGGAGCTTTAATGATTGAATCAATGTGTTGGAAGGAGAGCATCCAGCTTTTAAATTATTGCTTTATTCTACTTTTTTACAATGCTTTTCCTTTTCTGTATATAAACTACCATGATGACATATCGCAATGATTTAGTCAGGAACAAAGAATGTTCAAATCCTTCACTTGTGAATTTCTACCTAAGAAATAATGAAAATATAGTCATTTTTGTTTGCATAGCGATTTCATGTTTTCTGTTGATCTATAAGGGAGTTACCATATTTATGCTTTTTTCCCTTCTACAAAAGAAATCGCTCATCTATAGTTACAGTTATATAGTAAAGGATTTTCTTATCTAATTTTCTTTTTCAACAGAATTGATTTCTTTATCGACTCTAGAAGTGAAAACTAGTAACTAGAATCTGGCATAAAAGGAATAGTTGGCCATATGCTTATATCATTTGCTATAATCTGAACTCAACTGGAATACTAATTGCTTTTGGCTTCTCATGCAGATGTAAGGGCACATTTACCAATGGAAAAGTCAGTGACTATTCCAAACAGGTATATAAGCCCACTGCAAGAGTCACTTGAATCTTTAACTGAAGAAATTATGCAAAGGAAAACCAAACTAGAGATATGTGCTTGGCACAGTTAGCAACACTCTGGCTTGAAGAGAACTGGCATATAGTACAGGGAAATAGATACAGCACCATTCCCGTCTGCTTTTGTCATATGGCTTAGGAATGAAGGCAATGAATGACTATGGCTGGGACACTGGTTGGCTAGAAAACAACCCAGGGGTTCCAAATAACTCTGTTCATCTCTGGACACAGAGGGACTGCCAAGACTTCTAACAAACATGCATACTTGGGCATAAGAAAGGCTGGTTTGGAAACTGTAGATGTCTCATTTATCTCCATGATCACTATGAAAAATAAAGGGCATTACCTCTGCACTATGGAATTTGGAGGGTTACTGTCATGTCCAAAGAACATATTCAACCTGCTGAAAGCTGATTCCTCTCTCCTAGTTTGAAACGAGTTTGGGATGCCTGTCTATTTGGCACTATCCACTATTTCCTGAGATTGGTGATGATAAGCCTATTTGTAATCGTGTGAATTTTTTCCTGCATTTTGACAGGCAAGCTTTGAGTTATTTGAGGTGATGAGGGTAATGATTTACCAGTGACATTTTACTGTCTGTTAAGGAAAAAAAATGGCACCATTCTTACGTGATGCAGACATGAAAAAGGTGCAGCCTGTTGAAGGCTGTGACAGAAGAGGTCTCATAATAAATTAAAAAGTAGCCCATGATACATTGTATTTTGACTGAATATTACAAGTATTAGTATTGTCATACTATGATATTTCTTTGTCTTTGAACTGTAATAGGCTCTTGTGTAATTCTGAGACACTTCAACCTGCAACATCATATGTTTTTCTCATGATGACAGTTATTAGCAAATATTAAAAGGTTCATTTGGTGTTTTAACATGAAATTATAACACATGGATTTTGGTTCAAAAACCTTTTCTCCCAGAAAGATTTAAGCCATTTTGCAGCACATATGCCCCTGCTACAACACAAAAAGATTTTTCTTTAAAAAAATTTTTTTAAACTGTAGTAAAATTTCAGGGGAAGGGCAAGTTAGGTAAGAGAAAAACGGGAGGAAATATGTTTTACAGGACCAAATAACAAAACGTGTTTTGTATTTGTTGGGGTACATTGAGGGATGTTCTATATCCACTAATAACTGTTCTTGTTGATTTAAATGGTGACTCTGAAAATGGGCAAGAACATAACTTTGATTCTTATTCAACTGAAAGCGTGAATAAATATCAATAAACGGCAATCTCAGGTAGAATCAGTACTCAGAGAATTCACTCACTCTAAAGGGAGGCTCCTTGTCAAGGTTAATTCTGTGGCCAAAAGAGCATTTGAAAAGCAATGCAAACCCATACCTCTCTCAGAAGCGCACTCTATTTGGAAGGTACTAGTGTACTACAACCCAGTCATCTCCAGTAGCCATGCTCCTTCACGGTACCAGATAACATAAAACTCGTACAGTAGTATTTGCCTCTCAGGAGCTTAGAAACCACTGCGTCTACCTAAACGCCACTAAACCACTGAAGCAAGGTCTGGGTACAACCTAGAGCAAGAAAATTAAACCTTCATTAAAAATTCAGGAACTAGATTTTTACCTTTATTCTCTTTTTCAATTAGTTCCTTCCATGTTCTAGAATCTCAGAATACAAAAGGATCACAGAATGAAGTTTCTCATGTCTCCATGTCCATGTATGCTTTGAAAGTTCAAGTCTTCCAATACTGTCAAAATATTAATATTATGCTTTAAAGGGCCCATATTTTCTAAGCTTATATATTAGTGAAGCTACAGTCACATGGAAAAGAGGTAGAAAAAATAGAAGTTATTTTTCAAAAATAAATTGTTGAGGCCATAAATGAAAAAAAACAGCTAGAAGAATATTCTGCAGTAGCATAGGCACTCTAGGCTATTTTACCTTAAACAGCAAATATCAAATGATTAGCAAAGTGAGTACAGATGCTAAGGGTTAATATGTTTTTGCCCTTTCTGTGTTCGTACCAATTCATTTTAAATAGTAAATCTCCCTTTGGCCTCTTGTATTATTAGACCTATACCACTTTATTAATCTTCCTTCATATTTGGTGTGAATCTAGGCCATGCAAGGAGGGAAAAGGAGGAGATGAAGAGGGAGAAAAATGGAAAGTGATGTATCAATGGCATATCTCCACAGTACTAAATGCTATCACTTCTTTCAAAGGGCTTTAGACCAAACAAAGGAGATTATAAGAGACAACTGGTATACCCAGATTCCCAGCTATTCCACTGATAACCTCAAAACTGGCTATACACTCTGAAGAAATGGTTAAAAAAAAAAAAAAAAAAAAAGCCTAGCATGTATCCCAGTGTATTCCAGTCATGACTCTCATTTAATGATTTCCTAAGATGAATAAAGCATAGATTTGGAGTCATGCAACTCTGTCCTAGAGATCGTCCAAATGTTTTAGAACAGGAAAATCACCACATTTGAACAGTAACTACATTATCATAACTTAAAATAATTTGTAAAACAGTTACTGTACAAAATCACTTAGGTCCCAATATTTTAGTATAACCATCTCCATTCACGAACCAAATTTGGCAAACAGTATTATAATTTTATTTGAATGTTGAGCTTGCCTATTAAAAACTGTTCATTTATATCCCCAGATGTTGCATTTCTCAATTAACCGTAAGCCCACATTCTGCTTTTGCTTTGAGGTTTGCCAGTATGAACCTATAAGAGTTCTTTTGGGAATCCTGCTGGCTCCATATGCCCTGAAGCTTAAGCAAGCCAACTCTTAAGCTCAGTAAATGAGCAGACAGTAACGTTTCATTGGTAGAAAAAACAGTCAGGTTTCAGATACAGGAAAATGTCCTGAATCTTCCCTTCACCTGGGAAAAAAAAATCTGCATGCAGGAAAGCATCCACAGAGAGTATTCCACGACTCAACGTGAACATCTTTAAATTACAACAATCTAGATCCTCTATCTTTTCCCTCTATTGAATCACTCTGATTTGTACCACCATCCATCAAATTAGAGGCGTAATATAGTATACAATACTGTATGTACTGAGGACATGGAGAAATGAAGATCAGAAGCCACAGTCTCATCAAACTTTTTAGTCAACTTTTAATTTAGTCTTTTGAACCACAGAGCACTTTTCATCATTGTGGGATTTTCAACATTGCCCTCAACCTCCTTTCAGAGTACCTCTAGAGCTTTCTTGACTGCTTCTTCTTTTTTTTTTTTTTCTTCTTCTTTTTTTTTTAACTCCAACAATGTATTTTCTTTCCCTCTCAAGCAATAAAGCCATTTTTCCTTTTCCATTGAAAGGCTTTTTCTCAGTCTTTATAATCACAATGAGAACACGTCCTCCAGCGCTTACTTTAATTCTATTTCTCCATCTTCTTATCATGATACAATAGCTGCACTATCCTTTAGAATAAAAACAGTTCGGAACAGGCCCATCTCTTTTGATATGAAACTTTCTTTCAGGTCAATATGATCTAGAGACCTTGAAATAAGAAATAAGCAGCATGAAAATCAGGACTTTGATTTGATCAGATGCAAAGCTCCCTACCCATTTAAGTTTTCCAATAATTGGCTTCAAATACCAACTCTCACAAATTATATAAGCATCCACTTCTGCAGATTCCCAGAGTTGTTACATTCTCTCATGGGTGAGTACCTAATTTAGGAATTTTATCCAACCACACCAGACAAAGTGGATAAAACACTCCCATCAAATAGAAAGAACATTTTAAAGCCACTTTTCACAAATAAGGTTAAGACAACTACTGTTTTAATTTTCAAAAGGAATCTTACTTCTCTTTCTTACCACACAAATATATATACATATATATCATTTTAGACAGTTCTTCAATAGAGCTGTAAGAATTTGATGCCTTTTTCCAGTTGATGGCTTCACAGATTAACTGCCTATCCCAAATGTCTTGTTGAAAAGGTTAATATAACCTGCTCTATCATCATGTCCACACATGGGGTTTTTGTACCTGTTTCACTCCATATCTAAGAAAGGAATCACACTATTTATTTCTGTAATTCAATAACTTCAAATACATAGGCTACTCTTTCTTCCTGCCAAGAGACAATTTCGGGCAATTGCTAAGATTTAGTCATATACACTACATGAAACTAAATGTTACTGTATATCACAGTCAAGGGACAGTAAGAATCTAAAAGTCTATACCATGAGACATTACAGAAATAGAGTCTAAAACTAACTACTAACTCAAATGACTTGAATAAATCTTGTGTTAGGATTTGTGATTTACTGACTGAAAATCGTAAAAACGATATTGTAAATCAGGAATGTATTAAAAGAATTTTACTGTTGTAGTATAAGCGGTGTTTACTTAAGTAAACACATTTAAGATTCATCAAAAGATTTTCATTTTATTTCATTGATTGCCCTGGGTGAGGCAGAAATTAATGGTAATAACAGGAGATATATATGCTATCTATTTTTTAAATTTTTAAATAAAAATGGTATATATTTAAGGTGTACAATATAACTTGAAAAATAAATTTTTCAAAATAATCCATGTATTTAATTTATGCTGTAGTAAAAGCTTTGTAATGAAAAGTAGCAAATCCCATCCCATACTGCCCCACTACCAATTCTCATGCCTCCAAGCCAATGACTCTTAACTCTTAGCTGTTTCTTCCATTATTTATCTCCATATTTTTTAAATTGTGCAAATATTGCAATTTTTTAACTTCTTAATTTCAGGTATTCTCTGTCAGCTTCCTCTTATCTCTCATACGCTACCATCATCCCACATCCCACACACCCACCTACCTCTACACTCTCAATTAATACATATGTGTGTTAATATAGTAAATAAAGTCACATGATATATTAACATTTAATATATGATTTAACATTTTGACACATAAAGGTAACATACATTAAATAAAGGCTAGTGTTTACATTATCATGTTTGGATAACTACTATACAAAGCCGTGAGTGATATCTATATCTATCTATCTATATATATGTATTGATATATATAATCTCATGCATCAGTTTGCTTTCCAGAGCCCCTCAAATGCCTGCCTCAATTTGCATTGCTTGCTCTTTGGCCCTGCTACACAGTAGTTTTCCTAAGATTTCCCTTTACTGATATCCTTGGATGTCCCCTCCATGGCTCTCCTCTGTTGGGTCCCCTTTTCATTAATCCTACGTCTTTCACTTTCTTAGATTATTCCTTATTCTGCTTAAGAGTAATCCTGGAGAACTTTTTAAGAAAATAAGTGCTAAAGTTATGGGTTTTGAGTTTTTGCACGCTTGAAAACATCCTTCATTTATCCTTGATGTATAATTGAAAATCATTTTCACTATGAATACTGCAACAATGCTTCCATTGTTTCTTGCTTCCAATTTCAGTGTTAAGAGATCTTGTTTCATTCTGATCGTTTGCATGTGGACTATCTTTCCCCGTTCTAGAAGCTTAAAGATCTTCTCTTTACCTCTAAGGTACTAAAACTTCATGATAATGTTGACTTTTTCTTTCATTGTGCCAGACTTGTCTTTTGGAGACTTATTTTCTTCAATTTGGAAATTTTTTCTTGTATTACTTCAATCATAACTTCCTTCACTTTGCTTTTATTGTTCTTTGTTTATATAATCCAATTAGCAAGACTTTGAACATACTAAAATTCTATTCTGGTTTCAGTCTCTTTTATCTTTTCAGATTACTCTTTGAAATAATTCTTTGAATTTATCATCCAACTGTTCAATTAATTTTTTAATATTAACTGTTCTATTTTTTTAATTTCAAGGGCTCTTTTGTCATGTAAATGTATCTATTTTATACCATCTTTATTTTATTAGCTATATTAGTATGTTTCATTTATCCAACTTAGAATATTCCTTAAAGACCTTTTTAGATGTTTTTCTCACTCCGTGCATTCTCTGCTTCTTACAGATTCCAGATTTTTTTTTTTTTTAGGTAAAAAGCTTTCCTCAAAAGTCTTGTGATCATTTGTCATTCATTAATTTTTAACCTGGAGCACTAATAAGTTAAGTAGACACTAAAGGAGTTGGAGGGAGGGACTTCACTGCAGTGACTGTAAAGCTGTTTTTTCCTCTAACAGGACATCCAAAGTACAGTATCTGGGGGTTTATCCCCAGGGGTCCATCAATTCTCCAAGGATAAAATCTCCATTTTTCTGCATGATGAGGCTATATGTTTAGCTGTAAGAACCCTGTGAGCAAGCATACACCATTTGCTAATTCTTAGGTTCCAAGTTGTTTCTGCAAAGGAAATCAGCTGGCTTCTCATTAGTATCTCCCTCTAAAATCCATAGGATTGCTTCCACCACTCTATTAATCAGCTACTACTATTTCCATGTTTTTCTTAAAAAAAGATTGAGATCCCTTGTCTGCTGTTAACCTCCCTCTCATTCTATTGATCCTATTGCACTTGTAACTTTTTATCTCTTTACTGTTATTTAATTAAATAAATGTGTATGATCAATTGACCAGACACACTTATCCAGAAGCATAAGTATGATTTTAAAATGTTAAAAAAACATTTTGAAGGTATTCACAGTATTTAAACTTTTAACAGAAATCCCGAGATCTCCAGTTAAAAGGGAGAGAGGAGAAAGAGAATGCATTTTACCTTAGAAAAAATTTAACTAGTGTGATTTAGGGACTGTTTTTTCTTCTGTGCTCCCAGTGAAAAATTAAAATATAAAGAAAATCCATTGAGTCAAAAATATCTAATCCTGTATCAGATAAAAGTACAACAATCCTGAATCATTATAGCATTTTCCCAAGTAAGATGACATAATTAACTCACACAAGATACAAATACAAGAATGATCAAAACAGTGTAGTTATAGCAGTGAAGTTGTGGAAACAGAAAGCCTGATAATGCATTATGATGTGTTCATAAAATACAGCATCATATAGTCATTAAAATATGATCCGGCCCGGAGGAAGATGGCGGAAGAGTAAGACGCGGAGATCACCTTCCTCCCCACAGATACATCAGAAATTCATCTACACGTGGAACAACTCCTACAGAACACCTACTGAACGCTGACAGAAGACCTCAGACCCCCCAAAAGGCAAGAAATTCCCCACATACCTGGGTAGGGCAAAAGAAAAAAAGAATAAACAGAGACAATAGGATAGGGACAGGACCTGCACCAGTGGGAGGGAGCCGTGAAGGAGGGAAGGTTTCTACACACTACAAGCCCCTTCGCGGGCGGAGACTGCAGGTGGCGGAGGGGGAAAGCTTCGGAGTAGCGGAGGAGAGCACAGCAACAGGGGTGTGGAGGGCAAAGCGGAGAGGTTCTGGCACAGAGGACCGGTGCCCTCAGGCACACACCAGCCCGAGAGGCTTGTCTGCTCGGCCGCCGGGGCGGGCGGGGCTGGGAGCTGAGGCTCGGGTATCGGCTTTCAGTCGGAGCGCAGGGAGAGGACTGGAGCTGGCGGCAGGAAGAGAGCCTGAAGGGGTTAGTGCACCACGGCTAGCCCGGAGAGAGTCCGGGGAAAGGGTCTGGAGCTGCCGAAGAGGCAAGAGACTTTTTTCCCTTTTGTTTCCTGGTGCGCGAGGAGAGGGCATTAAGAGGGCTGCTTGGGGAAGCGCCGGAGACAGGCGCGAGCCGCGGGTAAGGCGCGGACCTCGGAGACGGGCGTGAGATGCTGGGGCTGCTGCCACCGCCGCCGCCGCGGGGCCTGTGTGCGAGCGCGGGTCACTGTCCGCCCCGCCTTCCGGGGGTCCTGTGCACCCCACCACTGCCGGGGTCCCGAGACCCGGGGACAGCTTTCCTGGGAAAGCGCACGGAGCGCCACGGGCTGCTGCAACGTCACGCCGGCCTCTGCCGCCACAGGCCCGCCCCACACTGCGCGCCCCTCCCTCCCCTCTGCCTGAGTGAGCCAGAGCCCCCGAATCAGCGGCTCCTTTAAACCCGTCCTGTCTGAGCGAAGAACGGACGCCCTCCGGCGACCTACGCGCAGAGGCGGGGCCGGGTCTAAGGCTGAGACCCGGGAGCTGTGAGAGCAGAGACAGGGAAATCTCTCTGTGCAGCCTCGGAGGCAGCGAATTAAAGCTCCATGGTCCATTTGATGCGCCCTGCGTCTGTGGAGTGCATGAATGGACAGCGAATCATCCCAAATTGAGGAAGTGGACTTTGAGGACAAGTTTTAAGACTTTCCCCCCTTTTCCTCTTTTTACAACGAATTATTCCAAATTAAGGAGGTGGACTTAGAGAGCAAGATTTCAGACTTCTCGCCCTTTTCCTCTTTTTACAACGAATTATACCAAATTGAGGAGGTGGACTTGGAGAGCAAGATTTTTTATTTTTCCCCCTGCTCTCTTTTTGTGAATGTGTATGTGTAATCTTCTGTGTAAGATTCTCTCTGTATAGCTTTGCTTCCACCATATGTCCCAGGGTTCTATCGGTCCGTTTTTTTTTCAATAATTACTTTCTAATTTTAATAACGCTACTATATTTCATACTTTATTCTATTTTACTTTACCTGCTCTTTCTTTTTTCCTACCTTCCCTTCCCCCCTCCCTCCCTCCGCTCCTCCTTTCCTTCTTTCTTTTTCTTTCCTCCCTCCCTCCCTCCCACCCTTCTTCTTTCCACTTTCTTTTTCTTTCCTTCCTCCCTCCCTCCCTCCTGTCTTTCTTTCTTTCCTTCCTCCCTCCCTCCCTCCCTTCTTCCATTCACTCTTCCTTTTGCTTTCATTCCTGCCTCCCTCCCTCCTTTCTTTCCTTCTTTCTTTCCATCCTTGCTCCCTCCCTCCCTCCTTTCTTTCTTCCTTCCTTCCTTTCTTCCTTTCTTCCCTTCTTCCTTTCTTTCCCTCTCTCTTTCTTTCTTCTACTAATTCTTTCTTTCTACTTTTTCTCCCTGTTATTCTGAGACGGGTGGATGAAAGGCTCTTGGTGCTGCAGCCAGAAGCCACTGCTGTGCCTCTGAAGTGGGAGAGCCAACTTCAGGACACGGGTCCACAAGAGACCTCCCAGCTCCACATAATATCAAGCAGCGAAAATCTCCCAGAGATCTCCATCCCAACACCAGCACCCAGCTTCAGTCAACGACCAGCAAGCTACAGTGCTGGTCACCCTATGCCAAGCAACTAGCAAGGCAGGAACACAACCACATCCATTAGCAGAGAGGCTACCTAAAAACATAATAAGGCCATAGGCACCACAAAACACACCACCAGACGTGGACCTGTCCACCAGAAAGACAAGATCGAGCCTCAACCACCAGAACACAGGCATTAGTCCCCCCCACCAGGAAGCCTACACAACCTACTGAAACAACCTTAGCCACTGGGGTCAGACACCAAAAACAACGGGAACTACGAATCTGCAGCCTGCAAAAAGGAGACCCCAAACACAGTAACATAAGCAAAATGAGAAGACAGAAAAACACACAGCAGGTGAAGGAGCAAGATAAAAACCTAACAGACCTAACAAATGAAGAGTCTACCTGACTCTTCTAATAGGCAGTCTACCTGAAAAAGAATTCAGAATAATGATAGTAAAGCTGATCCAAGATTCTATTTCCAAGATCCATAATCTTGGAAATAGAATAGACAAAATGCAAGAAACAGTTAACAAGGACCTAGAAGAACTAAAGATAAATCAAGCAACGATTAAAAACACAATAAATGAAATGAAAAATACTCTAGATGGGATCAATAGCGGAATAACTGAGGCAGAAGAACGGATAAGTGAGGTGGAAGATAAAATAGTGGAAATAACTGATGCAGAGCAAAATAAAGAAAAAAGAATGAAAAGAACAGAGGACAGTCTCAGAGACCTCTGGGACAACATTAAATGCACCAACATTCGAATTATAGGGGTTCCAGAAGAAGAAGAGAAGAAAGGGACTGAGAAAATATTTGAAGAGATTATAGTTGAAAACTTCCCCAATATGGGAAAGGAAATAGTTAATCAAGTCCAGGAGGCACAGAGAGTCCCATACAGAATAAATCCAAGGAGAAATACGCCAAGACACATATTAATCAAGCTGTCAAAAATTAAACACGAAGAAATCATATTAAAAGCAGCAAGGGGGCCTCCCTGGTGGCGCAGTGGTTAAGAGTCCGCCTGCCGATGCAGGGGATACGGGTTCGTGCCCCGGTCTGGGAGGATCCCATATGCCGCGGAGTGGCTGGGCCCGTGAGCCATGGCCGCTGGGCCTGCGCGTCCGGAGCCTGTGCTCCGCAACAGGAGAGGCCACAACAGTGAGAGGCCCGCATACCGCAAAAAAAAGAAAAAAAAAAAAAGCAGCAAGGGAAAAACAACAAATAACACACAAGGGAATCCCCATCAGGTTAACAGCTGATCTCTCATCAGAAACTCTACAAGCCAGAAGGGAGTGGCAGGACATAATTAAAGTGATGAAGGAGAGAAACCTGCAACCAAGATTACTCTACCCAGCAAGGATCTCATTCAGATTTGATGGAGAAATTAAAATCTTTACAGACAATCAAAAGCTGAGAGAGTTCAGCACCACCAAACCAGCTTTACAACAAATGCTAAAGGAACTTCTCTAGGCAAGAAACACAACAGAAGGAATATACCTACAATAACGAACCCAAAGCAATTAAGGAAATGGGAATAGGAACATACATATCAATAATTACCTTAAATGTAAATGGAATAAATGCTCCCACCAAAAGACACAGAGTGGCTGAATGGATACAAAAACAAGACCCATATATATACTGTCTACAAGAGACCCACTTCAGACCTAGAGACACATACAGATTGAAAGTAAGGGGATGGAAAAAGATATTCCATGCAAATGGAAATCAAAAGAAAGCTGGAGTAGCAATTCTTATATCAGACAAAATAGACTTTAAAATAAAGACTATTAGAAGAGACAAAGAAGGACACTACATAACGATAAAGGGATCAATCCAAGAAGAAGATATAACAATTGTAAATATTTATGGAGCCAACATAGGAGCACCTCAATACATAAGGCAAATACTAACAGCCATAAAAGGGGAAATCGACAGTAACACAATCATAGTAGGGGACTTTAACACCCCACTTTCACCAATGGACAGATCATCCAAAATGAAAATAAATAAGGAAACACAAGCTTTAAATGATACATTAAACAAGATGTACTTAGTTGAGATTTATAGGACATTCCATCCAAAAACAACAGAATACACATTTTTCTCAAGTGTTCATGGAACATTCTCCAGGATAGATCATATCTTGGGTCACAAATCAAGCCTTGGTAAATTTAAGAAAATTGAAATTGTATCAAGTATCTTTTCCGACCACAATGCTATGAGACTAGACATCAATTACAGGAAAAGATCTCTAAAAAATACAAACACATGGAGGCTAAACAATACACTACTTAATAACGAAGTGATCACTGAAGAAATCAAAGAGGAAATTAAAAAATACCTAGAAACAAATGACAATGGAGACACGACGACCCAAAACCTATGGGACGCAGCAAAAGCAGTTCTAAGGGGGAAGTTTATAGCAATACAATCCCACCTTAAGAAACAGGAAACATTTCGAGTAAACAACCTGACCCTGTACCTAAAGCAGTTAGAGAAAGAAGAACAAAAAACCCCCAAAGCTAGCAGAAGGAAAGAAATCATAAAGATCAGATCAGAAATAAATGAAAAAGAAATGAAGGAAACGATAGCAAAGATCAACCAAACTAAAAGCTGGTTCTTTGAGAAGATAAACAAAATTGACAAACCATTAGCCAGACTCATCAAGAAAAGAAGGGAGAAGAGTCAAATCAATAGAATTAGAAATGAAAAAGGAGAAGTAACAACTGACACTGCAGAAATACAAAAGATCATGAGAGATTACTACAAGCAACTCTATGGCAATAAAATGGACAACCTGGAAGAAATGGACAAATTCTTAGAAATGCACAACCTGCCAAGACTGACTCAGGAAGAAATAGAAAATATGAATAGACCAATCACAAGCACTGAAATTGAAACTGTGATTAAAAATCTTCCATCAAACAAAAGCCCAGGACCAGATGGCTTCACAGGCGAATTCTATCAAACATTTAGAGAAGAGCTAACACCCATCCTTCTCAAACTCTTCCAAACAATATCAGAGGAAGGAACACTCCCAAACTCATTCTACGAGGCCACCATCACCTTGATACCAAAACCAGGCAAGGATGTCACAAAGAAAGAAAACTACAGGCCAATATCACTGATGAACATAGATGCAAAAATCCTCAACAAAATACTAGCAAACAGAATCCAACAGCACATTAAAAGGATCATACACCATGATCAAGTGGGGTTTATTCCAGGAATGCAAGGATTCTTCAATATATGCAAATCCATCAATGTGATACACCATATTAACAAGTTGAAGGAGAAAAACCATATGATCATCTCAATAGATGCAGAGAAAGCTTTCGACAAAATTCAACACCCATTTATGATAAAAACCCTGCAGAAAGTAGGCATAGAGGGAACTTTCGTCAACATAATAAAGGCCATATATGACAAACCCACAGCCAACATTGTCCTCAGTGGTGAAAAACTGAAACCATTTCCACTAACATCAGGAACAAGACAAGGCTGCCCACTCTCACCACTCTTATTCAACATAGTTTTGGAAGTTTTAGCCACAGCAATCAGAGAAGAAAAGGAAATAAAAGGAATCCAAATCGGAAAAGAAGAAGTAAAGCTGTCACTGTTTGCAGATGACATGATGCTATACATAGAGAATCCTGAAGATGCTACCGAAAAACTACTAGAGCTAATCAATGAATTTGGTAAAGTAGCAGGATACAAAATTAATGTACAGAAATCTCTGGCATTCCTGTACACTAATGATGAAAAATCTGAAAATGAAATCAAGAAAACACTCCCATTTACCATTGCAACAAAAAGAATAAAATATCTAGGAATAAACCTACCTAAGGAGACAAAAGACCTGTATGCAGAAAATTATAAGACACTGATGAAAGAAATTAAAGATGATACAAACAGATGGAGAGATATACCATGTTCCTGGATTGGAAGAATCAATATTGTGAAAATGACTCTACTACCCAAAGCAATCTATAGATTCAATGCAATCCCTATCAAACTACCACCGGCATTTTTCACAGAACTAGAACAAAAAATTTCAAAATTTGTTTGGAAAAACAAAAGACCCCGAATAGCCAAAGCAATCTTGAGAACGAAAAATGGAGCTGGAGGAATCAGGCTCCCTGACTTCAGACTATACTACAAAGCTACAGTAATTAAGACAGTGTGGTACTGGCACAAAAACAGAAAGATAGATCAGTGGATCAGGATAGAAAGCCCAGAGATAAACCCACGCACATATGGCCAACTTATCTTTGATAAAGGAGGCAGGAATGTACAGTGGAGAAAGGACAGCCTCTTCAATAAGTGGTGCTGGGAAAACTGGACAGGGACATGTAAAAGTTTGAGATTAGATCATTCCCTAACACCATACACAAAAATAAGCTCAAAATGGATTAAAGACCTAAATGTAAGGCCAGAAACTATCAAACTCTTAGAGGAAAACATAGGTAGAACACTCTATGACATAAATCACAGCAAGATCCTTTTGGACCCACCTACTAGAGAAATGGAAATAAAAACAAAGATAAACAAATGGGACCTAATGAAACTTCAAAGCTTTTGCACAGCAAAGGAAACCATAAACAAGACCAAAAGACAACCCTCAGAATGGGAGAAAATATTTGCAAATGAAGCAACTGACAAAGGATTAATCTCCAAAATTTATAAACAGCTCATGCAGCTCAATAGCAAAAAAACAAACAACCCAATCCAAAAATGGGCAGAAGATCTAAATAGACATTTCTCCAAAGAAGATATACAGACTGCCAACAAACACATGAAAGAATGCTCAACAGCATTAATCATTAGAGAAATGCAAATCAAAACTACAATGAGATATCATCTCACACCAGTCAGAATGGCCATCATCAAGAAATCTAGAAACAATAAATGCTGGAGAGGGTGTGGAGAAAAGGGAACCCTCTTGCACTGCTGTTGGGAATGTGAATTGGTACAGCCACTATGGAGAACAGTATGGAGGTTCCTTAAAAAACTACAAATACAACTACCATATGACCCAGCAATCCCACTACTAGGCATATACCCTGAGAAAACCATAATTCAAAAAGAGACATGTACCAAAATGTTCATTGCAGCTCTATTCACAATAGCCCGGAGCTGGAAACAACCTAAGTGTCCATCATCGGATGAATGGATAAAGAAGATGTGGCACATATATACAATGGAATATTACTCAGCCATAAAAAGAAACGAAACTGAGCTATCTGTAATGAGGTGGATAGACCTAGAGTCTGTCATACAGAGTGAAGTAAGAGAAAGAGAAAGACAAATACCGTATGCTAACACATATATATGGAATTTAAAAAAAAATGTCATGAAGAACCTAGGGGTAAAATGGGAATAAAGACACAGACCTACTTGAGAATGGACTTGAGGATATGGGGAGGGGGAAGGGTAAGCTGTGACAAAGCGAAAGAGAGGCATGGACATATATACACTACCAAACGTAAGGTAGATAGATAGTGGGAAGCAGCCGCAGAGCACAGGGAGATCAGCTTGGTGCTTTGTGACCGCCTGGAGGGGTGGGATGGGGAGGGTGGGAGGGAGGGAGATGCATGAGGGAAGGGATGTGGGAACAGATGTATATGTATGACTGATTCACTTTGTTATAAAGCAGAAACTAATAAAAAAATAAATAAATAAAAAGAAAAAAAATATTGTAAATCAACTATACTTGAACAAAATAATTTTTTTAAAAAGTGAAAAAATAAAAATAAAAAAATAAAATAAAATATGATCGATTCAAATTTTTTAAATGTTGCTCTTCAAGGACAATGTTAAGAAAATAAAAATGCAAGCTACAGAGTGAGAGAAAATATTTGCAAAAGGTACATATGATAAAAGGCTTGTACACAAAATATAACAGTAGCTATTACAGTTCAATCAGAAAATAAGCAGCTGTATTAAAGGTGAGCAAAATATTTTGAGATACTTCACCAAAGAAGATATAGGAATGTCAAATAAGTACAAGTAGAGATGTCCAACATCAGTAATTACTAGAGAAATGCAAATTAAATCCTTAAAAATATACCACTATATACCTACTAAAATGGACAAATTACAAAGGCTGACCCCAGTGACAAGGAATGTGTAACAACTAGAACTCTTATAAACTGCTTGTGGGAATGCAAAATGGTATAGACACTTTGGAGAATAGTTTGGCAGCTTCTTATAATGTTAAACATATCATTATTATCAGACAATGATCCTGCTCCTATTTACCCAAAATAAATGAAAATACACATCTACAAAAGGACTTGTACTCCAGTGTTCACAGAAGCTGCATTCATAATAGAAAAAAACTGGAAACAACCCAAATGTCTTGCAACTGGTGAATGAAAAGCAAACTGTAATCTATTTATATACTGGAATACTACTCATCAATTAAAAAGAATACTACTGATACATGCAACACCATGGATTAATCTCAAAATCATTATGCAAAATAAAAGGAGTCAGACACAAAAGATAATATCTTGTATGATTTCCTTGACATGAAATCTTTTTTAAAAAAGCAAAACTATAATGACAGAAAGCAGATCACTGGTGGCAAGAGGCTAGGGTAGGGAGAAAGAGTGGATTGCACAAGAACACAAGAGAATTTAGAGGAGAAATGGAAATGTTTTATACCATGAGGGCAGGGGTGGTTACACGTCTGTTATCTCTTTGTCAAAACTCATCAAATTGTGCACTTAAAATTGGTGAACATTATTGTGTGTACATTATTTCTCAATAAAGATGATAAAAAGTGCTACGTAGGTCTTACAGTTATGGCCATGGAAAAGCATTCACAATATAGTAGTAAAGTCAGTAGATTTATCGATGGACCATTAAGAAATGGATGTCTTTGTCAGGCTGTTTAATAGAAGAATTTCATTTGTGGGAACTAACTTATTGAGGTATTGGAAGTACTGAAAGGACAATTAGGAAAAGATAAAACCAGATAATGGCAACATTTGGAAGTCACTGCCACACCTAAGGCTGGGAAAGATTTTAAAAAAAAAGATGGTGTTATCAGATCTGCAGGGCCATCCAGGAGAAGCTAGAATAAAAGCAGGGTTTGCCCTGTGAGAACAGCAAAGAGAATGGGTCTCTCTATAGGGACCTAAGACTACTGCCAGGGACTCTGACCCCTTGACAGGGAAGAATGGCAAGAAATAGCCTAAGTCCCTTCTTCGTCCCACCTGCCCACCAGAAGCCACTCAACAAGGGGATCAAAGAGTTTTTAGGGGTAAGCCACCTGTGATACACAGCAGAGCAGGGAAAGGATGGTTTAGACATGCACAGAAAAGACTGCAAAAACAGTCACAACCACAGTTACCTCTGGTAGAATTAAAGGCAGTTCTTAATTCCTTTCTTTCACTTTATCTTTTTTTTTAAATATACACTTCTTTCACAATGAATAAAGTTACAAAAATTAAATCAAGTAAGTTTGAAGAATTCTCTATATTTTGTTGGAATCAAAAGGATAGAAATAAAGAGTCCAAAGTTTGCCATAAATCGTTTTTCTCCTCTTTAAAAATACAAAGAAGAAGAAGCTTCTGGGTTCAACTTAGACTTGACTCTAGCCAGTGAACGCATTAAGTCTTCAGTCATCCCTACTTAATTACGTTATATGCAATGTTGTTTTAAAATGTTCCAGCAGAGCTTGGCATGGTGCTGCTTTCCCAACCAGCCAGCTGGAAAGACCACCATTCCAGAACAGAGCCAGAAAAAGCTGCAAGCATGAGTAATGGAATCAATCACATGGGCAATTCACCCTGCGGCCAGACACCTTCCACATTTTAAACAAAGATGCTAGGCAGACAATGAATTGGGAGCCAATCAGACCTCTTAAAATATATTTGGGTGATTTTCGCATAGATATAGGAATAATATCTTCCCAATTTCACAAGCAATGATAATTGTTCTGAACATAATACATATCAAATGAGGTAACAGCATTATTTTAAAAGCTTAGTGAAGTTCAACCACAAAAATAGAATCAATAGAAGATACACACACACACACAAATATGTGTAGATGGGGGTGGGAGGGAGGGAGAGAGAAAAAGAGAGAGATTTATTATAAGGAACTGGTCTGTGCAATGGTAGAGGCTGACCTGGAGGCAGGCAGGCAGTCAGGAAGGGAAGAGCACAAGCTGGAACCCCACAGGCACAGGCCCGAGCCGCTGTCACAGGCAGGCAGGAGGGGCAGATCCAGCAAAGGGAGAGCAAGCGTAGACCCAGCTGCTACCGGCAGTCTCTTTTGCTGGCAGTCCCTTTTAAGGGCCCATCTGATTAGGTCTGGCCTACCAGGGATAATCTATAATTTAAGGTCAACTCATTAGGGACTTGCATTACCTCTGCAGTATCTCTTCACAGAAGCAGCTAGATTAGCGTTTGACTGAATAACTGGAAGGTGTGTATATGCCACAAAGTGGCTGCTGTCCCCCCTTTGGTGCCCACAGTGTAGCCTGGCTAAGATGACATGTCAAAAACTATCCCACTCAGAACCATATATTTAGGAATACATATAAACATACATATTATCATTTATCATTGCTTTAAGCCTCAAAATATCTCCTTACTACCAGACAGTTTCTGTCTTCTTCCTCATTGTTAAGTCCCAGCGGTGCCTGGTAGATGCCCAATAAATACTGAATGAATGAATGAATGCATGAAATTGTCTACAAGTGCTGCAACATCAAAATGCATGCTATGCCCATTAGTTTAAAATTTATTTTATTTTGAAAACAAAGTAAAAATTAAACAATGAAGACATGAAAAGAAATAGTGGCATAAAAAATGACACTCTGACAACCAAGAAGATTGCTTCAGGCTTTTCTTCCTCACCCCGTTCCCTTCTGTTTATCCCCTCAGCCTACATGCACTTCTTCCAGCAGAGCTGATACAGGATGTGTACTCTGTGTGGGCTATAGAATGCTAGTTCAAGTTTCACAGTTAGATGAATCATTAGTAGGCTTCTTTGGCTTTGTCTCCATTCCTTTTCATAACGGGAAGTCTTTCCTTACACACACAGATACCACTAGACTCATCCTTACTGTAACTTCGATCAAGCTCCATTGTAATCGTCTATTTACTTGTGTATCTCGCCCTCCACTATTGTTAACTCCTTGTCAACAGAGGCAATTGTGTTCACATGATAGCCCAACAGCCAAGTTCCTGGAACATACTAGGAGCTCAATGAATGAGTGATACAATGAACAAAGAATGAATTGTGATCTTGCCTTAAGCTCCTAAAGAACCTTGGCTTAATAAGTTTCTGAGTAAACCCTTTCTATCTCACCTCAGTCCCATCAGTAATCCTAAAATAGGGGACAAAAATAAAACTCAATTGTCTGTGGATATGTTGCTGACCAGTAATAGATCTGCTATTTCTCCAAGGATTAGGTATATACCTGGGATTTTTTTTTAATTTTTAAATTAAAAAGTTCTCATCTTGCCGTGCTCTGCGGACTCGGTGTGGAAAAGCTCAGTATTGATTAGTGGAGGCATTTAAGTCTGGGGGACGTGGTCAAATAAATAAACTCCAGGGAAGATTCTAGGAGTAGCCTCGTATACCAAGGACAATCTCTTGAGAACACAAGCCTGGATTATGAGAGGTTTCATACTTGTCTTCCCTGTCATACACTCAATTTTCTCTCAGGAGAGCAACTGGAAAAAAAAAAAAAAAAAAAACCTTCAGGGATAGAAAAAACAACCTATAATCTATTTCAGGCTTCTTAGTGAAAAGCACTAGCTAGCAAGCTTCATTCTTCTAACAAACTAATGCCAATATAAAGCCAGGAAGCTGACCTGAATGATTCTACTGTCCTGTACACTGTAAATTTCCATGCTAAGGATTCCTAACCTCAATCACTGTTTGGGAACTTATACATTGTGGCACTTGAATGGTAACTAAGGTGTTTTATGGGACACAGAACTCAGACCTTTGGCCAGAATTCTTCCCTATACTTCCTGTTTGGCTGGGCATTGTCATTCAAGTGACTGCCCACAGAGGCAATGAGATGCTCTTAATTAGCTTCCTGTGCACCCTAAGAACTACACTGAAACTATCAAAGCTTTCCTTCTCAGTGGCCTGATTTGTCTTCCTCCTGTCCTAACTATGTCTGCATAGGAGACATTTTTAATATTTAAATTGTGTGCCTTCCAGATAAAGCCTAAACATACCTTTTCCTTAACTTAGAAATGCAAACAAATAATGAGAAAATGCCAGGAAATAGTGAAGTTTTTAAAAGGAATGACAAACAATACAAAATAGAGTCATTATTTACTAGCCCAAATAGATCTATAACTCCCTGCTTCAAAAAATATTCCAGAGAGATCCTTATACCCTTCTTCTTTGCCTTTTTTCCAATCTTGGGCAAGTCCATCTGATATTAGGTGGTGTTACAAGGTGCCACAATTTGACGGATAAATGCCTGTGTCAAACAGAAAGCTCTTCAACCATCACTTGGAATTGAGGACTTTGGACAGAAAGTCTTTACTTAGAGATAACCAAGTAAGTCTAGAGAAGGCATGCCGTGCAGTCAATCCTTAAATTTGAAGTGAAACAGCAAGAAGCATTTCATTATGCCTGTTCACTTTTAAACCCCTGAAGGGAGATTAGCAACAAAGTAAATACACATTAGAAAAACTTTACTATCCAGAATGCAGTTGTTAGAGGTGACAAGTTCTTAAAGTTTCATTAAGACATAAAGTAGCTTTGAAGTTGCCTCTGGTTGGCATCAAGTAGCTTTTGGCATAAAAACCCAAGCAGGACTTACAGGGCAGCCCGTGACCGGCCTAAAAGCAAGGAGCATCTTCTGCTGGGAAAACAAATGTTTGATAAGTAGAATTGTGACTTCGTACTGTTGACAGCCTCAAGCTTCATCTATTTATAAAAGAGAGGCTATTTTAGAGCATGTCGTACATGAGCTAGTTGCAGGGAAGCAGGGTAGAGATGGAAAAGGATGACCTCCCTGAACATCTGTCATGATTACACATAAAACCTCACTACAAAGTCAAATGTGATCTGTTTGGTACTTCGGACTGTTCAGCCTCAGCTATGTGAATGAGCGTTTGCAGTCACGGCTATGTATTTTATCTTTTTTTACGATGCCTATCACTTTAGACCCAGACAATCAAGGGAGGCATAACCAACACAATCAACAGGTCAATCGAGAAGATGCATTTGACCATTTAACTCAGAGAATGAGGCATGCATTGTCATACGCTCTCTTGTTCTATTCCAAAAGGAGTCAGGCAGGGAAGGAAACCTGCTCACCATTATAATGACTGCCAATTTACCATGCCTTTCTCAATTGATGAAGCCCCAGGCCAGCGTCACTCTGAATCTTGTCAGCAAAGATGGCAGTGGAAGCACAGCAGCAGCAGCCTTCCCTTTCCCACCCCAGCAAAGGAGGGAAAGCGGTCCTCCCACAGAGCCGGCACATTTGGTGCTAACTAAGACCCCAGCATGGCCCTTCCAGGCTTGGCTGCCTACTGCACAGCAAGGGCCTTTTGTAATTTATTTAGATGAGTATTGACCTTATTTTCTTGGCACTGACATGTGAAAGTATGTTCTTTTGGAGGATTTGGGGAGTGGGGCGGGGGGGGCGTGGGGGGGACCAGCATACTGTCTAGCTTCACTGAATGCACCAGTGCAGAGCAGCTGGCCATCTCACTTCTCTCCATCAGAGCATCCCCACCTATGCTGGAGATGGTGTTTTCAAGCCTTCAATTTGTATCAGAACTTTAAAACATGAGGTGATACAAAACAGAATATTTCAGTGTCATTTATCATCCTTTAGACATAAAAACCAAGTAATGATTTTATCTTTCTGAAAGCGTTTGCTAGTCAGGTTTTTCAAAACAACAAATGTCCCTGATTCCAAAATAATTCTCCAGAATCAGAAATGCACAGACATTTGCAATGAAACAACACTGCAATTCTTTTCTTAGACAAAGACACTCTTTATAAGGATGAGTTTTGAATGGGCATCACCTCCACGCTTGTGAACAGTCCTCCTTTTAAGGATCATGACAGAGCCTGCCATTGTTTTAGAGTCAGTGTATCACCCTTTCTTAATCCATTGAAAAACACTAAACAAAATATCTTTTAAAAGGAGTTACTTCCCTTATGATTTTTCATTCTTTCATTACATCATGCCACAGCTTATAACTGATAGGTAGCATTGAAATTCAACTCTCCTTCTCACCCTGTACTCTTATACATTCAAAATGATAATCATTTATATTTCTTAATGGCAATTATTATTATTATTACCTTTTTTTTGCCGTACGCGGCCCTCTCACTGCTGTGGCCTCTCCCACTGCGGAGCACAGGCTCCGGACGCGCAGGCTCAGCAGCCGTAGCTCACGGGCCCAGCCGCTCCGTGGCACGTGGGATCCTCCCGGACTGGGGCACGAACCCGTGTCCCCTGCATCGGCAGGCGGACTCTCAACCACTACGCCACCAGGGAAGCCCATGGCAATTATTTTAGTACAGAGATAGCAAACTGTCAATGTCTCTATTTTCATAAACACTTTTGGACTAGGACGTGAAAGAAAGACACACATATCAAATTTGTAGTTAACACCAAGACAGGATGAATAGTTGCAATACTACTGATATAGTTTTTAGTGAAAATAAAGTTGGAAGGGACCGCCGAGTTCAGTTCCTACTCAATTCCTTCATTTCCCCCATGAGACGCAGAAAAAAATTTTTAAATAAACTGGCCAAAATCACACAATTAGTCTTCTGAATTTGACCAGTATTTTCCACAATGCTAGGAAGAATGGCAAAGCCAGAACTCAATGTACATGTTGCATTAATTCCTAATTGGAAAATTTTAGTCTTAGTTCATTACCTCCCCCTTATCTCCTTTGTTGCTCTCAAATTTCACTCTGTTCTATTTTTCTTCATTGGTCTCATCAGGATGGAAAATGACATTATAAACAGGTTCAGTTTCTCGCTCATTGTCCATCTCCCCCACTGGAATAGAAGTACTACAGAGCCATGAATCATGCCTTCCTTATTCGCTGCTACAGCACCACCAATGAGAAGAATGCCTGGCACATAGTAGGTACTCAATAAATACTTGAAAAAGCTGATTAATCCATCACACTTGAGATTTTAGAAGGCCAACCTGCACTTCACTGACACCAGAAATCACAGAGCAGCCCTGTATGAGGAAGTCCAGCCTCCATTAACACCATTGCCCAGTGGTCTTCAAAGTCTAGCCTTTGGTCCACATCGACCTAAACTCAGAGTACAACCAAATTTCTGCCCCTGCCTCTCCACTGAAACTGTATACTCACAGGTTCCCAAAACATTCTAATTCTAATATTCAGTGGCTTTTTCTCCTCCTTGTTCTCTTTTGCTTTCTCTCTCATGGAATTTGTCATGTCAGGACTTTTCTGTACCTTGGCCACTCTCCTTTCTGCTTTGATTTCTTGATTCAAGGCCAGTTCTCTTCTCCTTTCGACTTTCACCATCAATTACCACCAATTCTCACTGCTTCACTCTCCCCTCTGTGTATATAACCCCTGAACTCAGTTTCCAGACTTGTCTTCTGTAAGATCTAGAGCCTTTCCTCTGAACTTCTGAAGGATATTTCTTCTCACATAAACAACTGTCACCTCAATCTCACCGTGTCTAAAACTACTTATCACTGACATCTATTTTTTGGAAATACATCTTTTCCTCCCAACCATATTAAAGGAAGAGTGCATTATACCTTTTTGGATCCCTACATCAACAAGCAAGCCCAGTGCCTGGGCTTTCTAAGTGATTAATAAATATCTGTGTTGACAAATATCAAGTATGGTGATTGTCATGGTAGAACTGTGTCCCCTAAAAAAGAGACTCTGAAGTCCTAAACTCCAGGACCTCAGAATGTGACCTTACTGGGAGACAGAGTTGTTGTAAATGTAATTAGTTAAGATGAGGTCATACAGAAGTAGGGTGGACCCTTAATCCAATATGACTGGTGCCCTTATAAGAAGAGAAGAAAGACACACAGCATGAAGAACACCAGTGACAGTCGAGGCAGAGACTGGAGTGATACATCTAAAAGCCAAGGAATGCCAAGGACTGGCAGAAAATATCAGAAGCTAGATGAGACAAGGAGGAATCCTCCTCTTTATGTTTCAGAGGTAGCATGGCCCTTGATTTTGGATTTCTAGCCCTCAGAAATATCAGATAATAAAATTCTGTTGTTTTAAGCCACCTAGTTTGTGGTATTATGTACGACAGCCCTAGGAAACTAAGGTATGGTTAAAAGGAGAACTTTGGGATCAAACAACTCTGAAGACAATACCAACTCTATCATTTAATTATGTGAGCTTGGGAAACTTACTAACCCCTCTTGTGTCTCAGTTTTCTTATCCTTAAAATAAGGATAATACTTGTTTCACAGGATTTTTGTAAGACTTACATTTGCAGTGTATATTACAGATTTTACAGAAAGCCTAGCACACAGTGTATGCTCAAATTAATATCCTATTTGCCCTTTGCATTATTAAATGAGCCTTTTATTTACAGTAACTAGTGTATTCATTCAACAAATATTTATTGAATATCTTCTTGGGTTAGGCATTACTCCAAGCATTTAGGATACAGAAGTAAACAAAATAGAAAGACACTTCCTCATGGAACTTACCTATAGCAAATAAGCCTACTTTTTTCTCTTAAGCTGTCACTGCAAATTGTCCTAAACTCTGCTTCAAGGGATTATTATAATAAGAAAGAAATGAGTAGATTTGCTTACTAAATCACAGTAGATTCTTTTCAAGATATCAAAATAGTAGGAGCCATCATTACATAATAGTTTGTTTGCCATGGTATAAAGCAAAACAAACTAATATTGTCTTTCCATTCAAAATGCAAAGGGAAGGAAAACAATATTTATTCATTTTCTTAACTACAAGTCCACATTTTAATAAGATGCTACAAGAAACCAATTAAATTTAGCATATACAAAAAATATTAAAAGGTTAAACTGTCATATATAAAAATACCTTCAGGTAAATCTTCACCATTGAAAAGGAAGAAATATTACCCTCAATGAATTTTTCAACTGTAAAAAGAAAATCTCTCATGTGATTTATGATCATTTTTATCATTTTCTAAAATTTACTTAATGGCATTAGGGTAATGGAGAAAATTTTAAGTATGTGCTGTTGAAAAGTAAAGCATTGTAAGTAACAAAACAACAACAAAAGAAGTTCTCAAGCTCTAGAATATTAATGAAGAATGGAGACATCAACATTTTTTATGTCAAAGATAAGGAATTACTTTATAGATATTTGATATGACATCTTTTTAAAAAAATTTTTTTATTGGAGTATAATTGCTTTACAATGTTGTGCTAGTTTCTGCTGCACAGTGAAGTGAGTCAGCTATATGCATACACATATCCCCTCCCTCTTGGACCTCCCTCCCACCTCCCTCCCCACCCCATCCATCTAGGTCATCACAGAGCACCGAGCTGAGCTTCCTGTGCTTTATAGCATCTTTATCAACAGGAAGGATGACAGAGAATGTAAAAATTTGGTTTGCGCGTCTTAGAACGCATCCCCGGGTAGATTCCCTCCCTTGTCCCACATCTCTCCAGTTCCATGTCTCTAGGGTTTCCCTGCCCCAACCCTGTGCCCCACACACGTCTACTGAGCACTTGAAATATGACTCGTCCAGACTGAGATGTGCTACAAGGGTAAAATATACACCAAATTTTGAAGACCTGGTATGAAAAAAGGAATGTACAATATATCAATTATATTTCATATTGATTACAATTTGAAATGATAATATTTTGATTATATTGAGTTAAATCAAATATTTTGTAAAAATTAAATTCACCTGTGTCTTTTTACCTTCTTAATGTGTTCTACTAGGGAATTTAAACCTCAGTATGTGGTTTGTATCTGTAGCTCATGTTATATTTCTATTGGACCATAGCGCTCATGTTACGAAGTCACAGTTGTCAGGAGTAGCAAGGACTTGCAGTAAAGTCCAGAAATCAAGTGGTTACTTAATCTCTACCACTAGCGACTGATCTGTTCTTTCCTGTGTATCAGCTTTATTCAAACACCAACTATGGACCAAGTTCCTCCACACAGCAGGAAACATGGCAACACATTTCCATTTTGACATTTTGTTAAACCTGCCATCACTGAGTCACTAACATGCCCTCACTAGCCCCATGTTCAGAAACCCAGGAAAGATCTCTGATTGGCCTGGTTAAGTCAGGTGCCAACATAAGACTGATCAACTGCAGCCAAGTGGGTGGAATCTGTAGGAAAGTGCAGCTCTCTCACTAATTACAGGTTTGGAGTGAGGGAGAAGTTCCCATAAGAGGGTTGATGATGCTCCTAGAAGAAGTAAAGGCAAAGGGCAAGAAATTTAACAGAGAGCCTTTGTAGTACAAATGTGTTGATAATATTGCAGAGAAATCCTCTCATTGTGTTTTTATTTGTGAAAGGGACATATTGCTGCTTTGACCCAACATCCCTTCTTTTGCAGAACAAAACTATCTATTTGGAATATTATCCTATTCCAAGCTGTTCTAGTGAGGATATCAGTCACAACTGACACCTCCATCCCTGCCCACTGGACAACGGGAAAGTGCATTTGACTCAAACCTAGTCAAGCAGAGTGCCACATTCCCCTGGGAACAACTATTGCTCCAAAAGTGAGCACATGACTGAAGGAAGACCAATCACACGTCTTCTAGAATTTAAATACAAAACTGGAAGGTAAAAGTTGTCTGTTTTCCATTGTGATTGATAAAGGATGTGAATCTGACACTATTAAGAGATAGCTTCACTGGGTACACAAAGGAGGACCATCTTCAATTGGACAGAGACAGAGAACAGAGACAACACAGGGAAGAAAGTGAAGCTGATAGGGAGAGAAAAAGAAAGAAAAAGAAGGAAGAAGAGAAGAAACTGTGTAAGCACCAGGAGCTAGCCATGCCTGAAATCTAAGCAATCCTGGACTTCCCAGTTCTGTGAACCAGTACATTCCCTACTGTGTTTGAGCTTATTTTGAGTCTAGATTAGATCTTTTGCACCAAAAAGAGTCTATTCTAATTATCTTAAGGGTCAAACCAATTCAACCTTTGACTCTCAATCTAGTGTCAGTGCTAAGCTATTCTGAAAATGACAGAAAGCTTAAAATAAACCAGGAGTCATGGAATATAGACAAATTCTATATACAGAAAGCAAACTTAAGTGTATTCCTTTCCTTGAGGTAAGCAAGTTGCATATAATCCAATGTGCCTCACTTGTGGCAGGCTCACACGTCTATTACAGCATTCTAAAACCTGATGGCATTTATTTATTTACTTGTCTCTCTCCACAACTGGACTTTCAGCCTCTTCAGGGCAGACATACTTTATTTATCTTTATATGATGACAGCCTACCACAGTGCTGGGCAATGAATGCTTGTAAGAGAGTGGAAAGGAATTAAAATAGAGAGAGAAAAAATATTGCACCCAGCTTATGCAGACACTTATTTGAAATATGCTTTCACAGATATAAGACAAATATTTGTTATCTTTTTGTTTAACTACTGGCTTGTACCATAATATACCAATGGAGGGACGGTCAGCTCCTAATGAAAGAACAACATCATCACCATCATAATATCACCTAATGTTTTCATGTGTTTTCTGTATCCCAAGCCCTCTGTTAATTGTTTTTATCTTTTCCACTTAGAATACGAGTTTAGCACTAAGAAGATGAAAATACTTCAGGATACTTTATGTTATTGCACTTTATGTAGCACTTCATAGTTTGCAGAATTCTTCCCCATATATATCTTCTTGTTTGCAATTCAGTGAGGTAGATGGGAAAATATTAAAATCTCATAACTCATATGAATAAAAGGTCTCAAGAAGCTAAAACACTTTTCTTAAGTAACAATATTAGTAATTTAGAATAAGAATTCAGGTCTTGTGACTCCACACCAGTACTTGCTCCGCTATAGAAAGATCAAGTGATGTAAATATCATTACAAATTAACCTAAAACAGACACCTGGAGAATCTGTGGATCATACAGGTAAGGATTTCATTGGTGTCCCTTACTTCCCATTTCCTAGGCATTTTCAAGCTTAATTTCTGCATAAAAATTCTCCTCCTCCAACCCCCTCTCATTACTCTTTTCTCTTAATAAATCCACTTACCGGAATGAAACCAAGTATCATAATTGTAAATACTGGAAGGTTTTGCTTGCAAATAGGAAGCTACAGACCTTGCCGTAAAAGCAATGCCTACTTCTTCTTCTAAATAAAAGACAATGAACCATGACAGAGAAAACTCCCTTCCCCATAATGTGAAGAAAAATCTTCCCTTGATATTCCTGCTAGGGCAGCTTGCTCTGATCGCAAGAAACAATGCTCAGGCTCATTCTGGCCTCAATACACTGGGTGGGAGAAGCTGCAGTACAAAAGGGACAGATTTCATCTTCTCATTACTGCTCTCATAGAATTCCTTAGATTGGGTACATTTTTAGCTACCTGGTGGGTGCACCATAAAATCTCATATTTTATATATACACCATACACACACACACGCTTACACACACCTAGAATAGAATATGTAATTTGCACAGTTAGTTTTATGTTGAAACTGGAATTCTGTAAAACAGTGGGTGAAGAGATCTCATTTGTATGATTTTTTTCAGTTTTTAATGATAATTTTTAGAGTCTTTATATAGCTTCAATGGCTTACCAGTCTAAATATTTCGTTCAGGGGAAAAAAAAAAAGAAAAGAGGTGGCATTTGAAAAGCACTACAATAATTTCGTAAGAGCTATATTCATTTTTTTCCAAAAGAGTGGGAATCCCATTTTAGCCTGCCAGGAAAAGAAAGCTTAAGAGTAAATTCTGGGAGCATCGAATTTTTTTATCCTTCTATAAAAAACATTCAGGCTGTTACTGCCTTCAGTCAAGAAATACTGACTGAGTACTACGTGTCAGGTCCTGTGTCTGGGGCGAGAATTGTCCTGGTGAATAAACACATCTCCTCGCCTCCTGGTATATCATTTAGCTATTAATTCAACAAACGTCATTGAGCATCTTGTATGTTCCAGGTACAACATGCCAAAAAACCTGCTAAAATTCATGCTTTCATGGAACTGAGATCCCAGTGGGAAAAAGAGATAATAAACGAACAAGTTTAAAAACAGACTATTTACATTCAGAAAGTGATAGAGGTTTTGAAGGAAATAAGAACTTCCAAGTGCTGTTGGAAGGGAATTCTATTTTAGATAAAGTGATCATCAAAAATCCCCTAATGGGCAATACTTGAGTGGAGCCCTGAAAATGTGAAGGATCAAGTTCTGTGCAGACCTGGAAGAAGAGAACTGGAGGCAGAGGCCACCATGTAGAGGAATGTTTAGCAGAAGTGCACTGAGCAAGGGGAAGAGCAGGGAAGGATAATATTAGAGAAGTGGGCAGGTCTGAGGAGGTAGTGCAACTAATGAGAACTTTGGACCTTATTCTAAGTATGATACAAGACCATCTGGGCATCATAAGAAAAATGATGTGATTGAAAAAGCTAGTTCTTGATATCGTTTAATGAATAATCTGTAGGTTTGGGAAGTGGAAGCAGAAAGAGAGGTTTGAGGCTCTGCAGTAATCTAAGAGAGATGACAGTGGCTTTGATTAGAGTGATGGAGATAGTGAGCGTAATACTAATACAAATACATAGTAGAGTCAGGCACTATCCTACTAAACTTATGTTTATTCATTTGTTTGGACTCTTGTATACAATTTTGAATAATTCGATAATAACCCTATGATATAGGTGCTATAAATATACCCACTTTACAGCTATGGAGAAGAAAGCAGAGTGGATTTTAATAGCTTCCTCAAGACTACACAGATAATAACTGATTAGAGGATGTGAAAGTTTAGCCAACTAAAAAGTTAGAGGGAATAGCCCACACATAAGACCACTTTCACTTCTGATACCAGCTGCAAGTTCAGGGGTCCCAAGACCACCTACAGTTCCATAGTTCACTAGAAGGACTCACAGAATGCACTGAAGACTGTTATCCTCATGGTTATGGTTAACTGGAGGGAAGGGATGCAGATTGAAATCAGTCAAGGGAAAAGACATATAAAGTGAAGTCCAAGAAAGTACCAAACATGGAGCTACCAACTGTCATCTCCTGTGGAGTCAAGACAGAATTAATTTGATGGCATCCACGTGTGAAAGTACGCACAGTATTGCCTAGCCAAGAAGCTCACTCGCACCTCAATGTTCAGGGTTTTAATTGGAGTGCCATCACGAAGACGTGACTGATTGCTCAAGGGCTGATCTCAGTCCCTCGTCTCTCCAGAGGGCTACTGATACTGCACGGCCCAGTCTCCCCACCCACCCCTCCGCACACACAGAATCATATTGTCGGCCCTTGTGGTGGGGCCAGCCCCAACCTTAAATCATACTGTTAAGCTACCCTGATCCAAGGTCCACAGGCAAACAAAGACACTCTTATCAGGCATGACAGACCAAGGGCTTAGAGATTGCCTCCCAAAAATTAAGGGCAAGACCAAACCTCTCTTTGGGCAAGGTTAGATTCTTTACTGCACAGGGGAAGACATGAATAAGAGGGAAACAAAGACGTTGTTTTCAGCCACGTAAAATTTGAGATGCTCTTTTTATATAAAAATAAGATGTTGAGTAACAGTTATATATACATATCTAGGGTCCAAGCATGAGAAGACTGGACTGAAAATTCTGAAGCTACAAACTGTAGATGGAATTTAAATGACATGGGATGGAATAAGATGAATCAAAAAGAAATTTTAGGGAAATTAAGAGAAACAAGGACTAAGCCATGGAGCATAGCCACATAAAAAGGTTGGGGAAAGGAAGAAGACCTACTAAAGGAAATTGAGAAGGAATGGCCATTGACATAGGAGAAAAATTAGGAAAATAAGAGAAGGTGTATCCAAAAAGTGACAGTTATGTAGAAACATGACCTCATATTTGGAAATGCATACTAAAGCATTTATAGATAAAGTAACACAATATCTGCAACTTTCAAATGGTTCAGTAAAAAGAAAAACATAAAAATATGTTTATAGGGATTTCCCTGGTGGTCCAGTGGTTAGGACTCCATGCTTCCACTGCAGGGGGTATGGGTTCGATCCCTGGTAGGGGAACTAAGATCCCGCATGCTCCGTGGTATGGCCAAAAAAAAAAAAAAAAAAAAGGGAAAGAAAATATATGTTTATAAACATAAAAGAAATACAGAAAAATGTGTTAAAATTATTGAATCTAGGTACAAAGTATATGGGGGGATTCACTGTATTACTCCTTCAAGTATTTGTATTTTTGACATTTTTCACAATAAAAAGTCAGGTATGAGAAGAGAGGGTGCTAATGACCAGGGCCAAAATGTTCCTGAGAAATTCAGAACGTGGGGGCAGATAACAGACTCAGAATTTGGAGTTTGGACTTGAGATTTGGTAAAGGTAGGAGGAGAGAGAATGGGAGATGAGGAACATTCAAGGAGATTTTCCCTATAAGAGAGCTAAGAAGTTGGGCAAGGGCTAAAATAATGTAACAAGGATCCTAACTGAGTGGAGGAAATCAGATGGGGACAAGAGGATTCAAGGCTTCAAAAGAAGCTGATGCTTGAGCTAAGTTTGCAAGAACTAGGAAGCTTTAACCAGAGTGAGAAAATGGGAGAGGAATTCCAGGCAAGAAGAACAACACATGCAAAAGCATGAAGGTGCCAGAAGGGTATGTTACTACATTTAGTTTGAATTTGTATAGTTTGGCTAGGACTGAAGCTGGAAAGATGGATAAAGGTTACCTTACAAAACAGCCAGAGTTCCTCCAAGAAGGGTCTAAAGTTCCTTAAACTGAGAATATCCTGGGACACTGGTTAAGACATAGATTTACAGACTCCACCAAAGACCTGTTGACTCAGAATCCCTGTGGGTGGGACTCCCTGGAAAATGAGAATGTGTGTGTGTGTCTTCTCCCAGCATCACATGGCCTTTCATCTCTGCCATCTCTATAGTTTTATTTCTGTATTTCTTTCAGAAATTTTCACATTCCCCCTCCCCCTGACCCACTTTCTCATAGCTTCTAATGCCCAGAACTTTGCTTTGCTTGTGGCTCCATCTTATATGGTATGGGCTCCAACTAAGACCTTTCCGCACAAATGTCCACCACAAACTGATATCTACATCTAGATACCTCTACACCTTTGGGTTCCTATTACAGAGTGAGAAACAGATGAGAAAAGGAGAAATGGGGGAGGAAGAGAGATTGATTGTTGGTTAGTACAGGCCACGAGTCCACTCTAGCTTCAATCAGCAGTGACTAGGGGCACTTCACATGTGCATAGGGCAGGCTCTCTACAGCACTGCTACTCAGAATGTCAGTCCACAGTGAGAAAAGGAGCTTGTGTCAGAATGTAAGTCAGTGCACTGCTTGCTTCATCAATAAAGTCTTGCTATGAAAAAAAAAAGTCAGCTGAACTAAACAGAGTGCTTCATGGCACAGTTAATTTACATTCTGGCACAAGTACCTTATCTTATTGAACACAGGTAACAAATAGCTCCAAGACAGGTAGCCAATCCACGGGCCACGCTCTGAAAAGCACTGCTCCAAAAAGAGTTATGGATAAAACAGGCATTTTAAATAATACAAGATACAATATATGTTGATGTCAGTGATCAAAAATTAGCAAAAAATGTCCTTCTAGCAAACCCATGAGAAAAGCGTTCCGATGAAAATACAAAAGACAGACTTAATCCCCAAGCATCAGACCATATTTCTGAAGATAACGAGAAATTAACTTAAAGTTTAACTCACCACTGAAAATAATTCCAACTACTAGCAAGTAAGGTAAATTTTTATAAAGAAGGGAGAACGAGGGCTTCCCTGGTGGCGCAGTGGTTGAGAGTCCACCTGCCGATGCAGGAGACACAGGTTTGTGCCCCGGTCCGGGAAGATCCCACATGCCGCGGAGCGGCTGGGCCCGTGAGCCATGGCCGCTGAGCCTGCGCTCTGCAATGGGAGAGGCCACAACAGTGAGAGGCCTGCATACCACAAAAAAAAAAAAAAAAAAAGAAGGGAGAGTGAACCCCAAGATCACTAGAGGTGTGCCTTTAGAGCTTACTTTTATTCCTCTCCACCAGGTGACCTGGGAAGCATAAAAGTCAGAGAACTTTTTAAAAAACTCTCTTCAAGGCTGTTAGGAGGTATAAAATACACATCTTGAGCAAAATAAATGTATGAACTTCAAGAAGGTAATAAATCACTTGTAGCTTTATTGCTGTCAGTCATTGGTTCTTGAAGGGCAAACTGTACTTGATTCTTGACTTGTTCTTTGCTTCACTGATCAGCAACTTTTCTTAGAAGTTACAAAGTTTTCACTGTTGACAACTCTGGGATTTTTTTAAACTCATGTTTTTAAAATATTATTTTATGGCCATATTAGTGTGTAATTTAATTCTACAAACTTCAATTGAATGCTTACTATATGCTGGGAACTGCTTCCTCTCTGCTCTGGAGGGAATGCAGAAAGGACTAAAATGTTATCAGGGAACTCATATGACCCCTTGGGAGAGACCGATGTGTGTGCACATAACTAGGAATTAAAGTAGGTGGCAATTAGTGCTGTAATTGGACAAGAAAAGGGAATAGTTAATTCTGACTATAAAAATACAAGAAGACTTCACAGAAGAATTGGTCCTTAAAGGAAAAGTAGAATTTCAAGAGGCCAGGGAAGAGAGAAGTAAGAAACATCCCAGGCAGAGGAAGTAATTGAACTCAGTCTTGAAAGAGTGTGGCTCATTCAGGAAACATCAAGTTATCTTCCAACACTAGTCCATAAGATGTGTTGGGGGAAGGGTGCACAAAGTGGATAAGAGCACGCAGGCTTACAATTGCAAGTCACGTTCATAGAATTGTGAGCAGTCCAAGGTTACAAGATCACAAAGTGTAGAGAAGAGTAGTGGGCTCTGAGGTCGGGCTGACGATTGGGGCCACGTTATAAAAGGCTCTGAATGTCATGCTGAGGAATTTAGAGCAAGGAAGAAATCGTACAAGATATGTAGCACTGTAAAACAGCCTTGTGGTGGATTATAATATTTGAAATTTTTCATTCCCTCCTTCTCTTATAGCAATTTTCTCTGCACCTTTGCCTTTGGCCTCAGTCATGTGATTTGCTTTGGTTAATGGAGTAGAATGTGAGCAGACATGCCCTATATTACCCTCAAGTAGAAAGAAGCTTTTGGAAGCATTGAAGGTTTCTGCCAGACTATTTGTTCCTGTACCTCTACCATGGAGAGAGTCTGCCTCTTTAGCCTGAGTCTTAGAATGGAAAAAATCATGGAACAGAATTCAACTTCTATAACCATAGGCTGGATAAGACCCATACTTGCTGACTGGCAGTCCCTGACATAGGGACAGAGGTAAGCAAAAAAAACAAATATCTGCTGTTTAAATCCACTGAGATTTCAAGATTTTTTGTTACACAGTATAATGTAGTGAATGGTGAGTAATTCACATTTTTAAAATTATAATGCCAAGAAATTTTTATTGGAAAAATACTGAGACTTTTAAAGAAAAATAAAATTACCTATAATTACAATCCCCAGAGATAATCACAGATAACACTTGACCATACTTTGCACTAAATATCAGTCCAGATGAGTCATAGGTCTATAGAGGAAAAGTAAAGCAGTGAAGCTTTTAGAAGCAAATATAGGAAAATATCTTCATGACCTTGGGGTAGGCAAAGGTTTCTTAAGCAGGACACAAAAAGTGTTAAAGTAAAAGACTGTGAAATTGGACTACACTAAAATAAAAGATACCTATTAACAAAAGACACCATCAAAAGCCTGAAAGAGCAAGCCACACAATGGAACCAGCATGTGCAATCTCTATCCTATCAAGGGTTCATACTCAGGATATGTAAAGAAGGCTAACACGGCAATGGAAAAATGGTCAAAACACTTGAACTGGCCCTTCAACTAATAATCCTTTATTTCCTGTTCTGGTGCTCATTACACTGGTGTGTTTACTTCGTGAAAATTAATGGAACTATTTGCTTACTATGATATGTGTGTTATACCACAATACAAATATACTTTAAAAATGAGAGTCTCTAAATTCTTATGTTTAGATTTAATTTAAAGTCTTAACAAAGCAACTTAATTAAAAGGGGCAGGATCCTTTGAAAGTATCAATGGAAGTTTCTTCAAGAAGTTTTTTTTTTAGTGCACAGCACAATCAGCTACAAACTATTATAGATTTCTGCAAAACTTCATAACTGGCAACACAACATTGGTTGTCAGGAATTTTGATATCTTACCCAGATGATTTTAATGAATATAATTTTTAGATACATATCAGACTTAAAAATCCTATTATACTATGACTAAGACTAACCCTGCACAGTTCTCCAGTCAGATATTAACAAATATGAAAGATAAATTTCCTTTTCATTTGCTTCATTCTTCCATTAAGCACCACAGAATTCATACTTCAGTCAATACATATGACCTTTTCAAATTAAATTATCATCTTTTAGTGAGCCAAATAAAAGACATTTTGAATAGATGGAGCAATTTGGTTTATTTTACATTTTTGTAATAAATTCTATTTAAACGCAATTCCTCTACCAATTATGTTACTAGTTGTTGCTAGTTGTTATTCTCTTTTTCTGAATCAAAACTAAACTTCAAAGAGGTGTTCTAAGATTTTATGAGTTAAGAGTTCAAAACTAAAAACTTTTTCATAAAATAAAAAGTCTTTTTGATATATTCAGGCTGTTACAAATTAATTCTTATGATATTTCACTCATTTGAGACTGTCTTCTTTTACATCACTGGAGATACAATGTAGGTAGTAATCATAGAATGATTTACTATTCAAACAACATTTATTCAGTGCCCACTCTGTGCCAGCCTGGTTCTCAGAGTTGTAAGCCTAGAGGTAAACAGAAAGACAGGTCCCTTGTCAAAGAGTTTACCTTTTACACAGGGAAATAACTGGGAGACATGGAAAGGAAAAAAAAAAAGTGTCTGTGTGAGAGAGGGCCTGAGAAGGGCTGACTTGGATGGCGTGGACAGAGGAGGTCTACTGAGGAGCTAGAACATGAATCACAGAAGAAGTAGCTGTAGTAATTTGCTAGGGATGCCACAGCAAAGTCTCATAAACTGGAAGGCTTAAACAAAAATTAGTTGTCTCACAGTTCTAGAGGCTGTAAATCAGAGATCAAGGTGTTGGGAGGATGAGTGCCTTCTGAGTGTTCCACGTCTCTCCAGCTTCTGGTGGTTTGCTGCCAATATCTGGCATTCCTTGGCCTGTAGAAGCATTACCCTGATCTCTGCTTTCATCTTCACACGCTCTTCTGTGTGTGTCTGTATGTGTGTGTGTGTGTGTATGCTCAAATTTTCCTTGCTAATGCCTGGATCTTGAACTTCCAGCCTCCAGAATGATGAAACCATAAATTTCTGTGGCTTAAGCCTCCCCATTTGATGGCATTTTGTCACGGCAGCCCGAGCGAATTAATACACATAGCAAAACCGATGTTATACAATAATTTGTCTTTTTTATTCCTAGTTTAGGGATCTCTAATGGAAACTTTAAATATATTATAATCTCAGAAATGTCTGAAACTTACTATTTGAAGCAATTTCTCTGAAAAGCAAATAAAAAATTCCTCTGTATTTTAGGTTCTTCAAGTCAGTGAATACTTGTCATTGTTTTGATGGTAAGATCATCTATTTTCTCTTTAACTTTCATTCAGACGTTTTGATATCAATGGAGACACGTTCTAATTGCATATTTTATCATTAGAATAAGTTAGTGAAATCATTAGATTTCACATATTTGCCAAGAGCAATTTGATTATTGAATAAAGTTGTTACTCTTCTCTAAGGCTTTTTACACTAAATTGACATATCCTGTTGACCACGTAAAAGCCATGGACCATTTTTTATCCCTTGTTGCCAAAACACTAGTAAAAAAGCCACAACTAATCATTAGTCAATGAAAAAGCAAAACTTTCTTTCTTATCTCTGAAACCAAACTCTACATATCTCTCCAGAAACTTTATGAATATGGTTGAATTAAGAGTTTATTGCCTGCTGTTTTCCTTGGAGATGACCAGAGCCAGAACGCAAGGTAGAATTGTGATGACCCTGTAGCCTGTAACCAGGAGATCTGATCCATTGATAACAAAGTGATTGTTCTTTCCAGCAAGCTACATGATGCTCTGAGTCAGCCACGTGGAGGTTTTCCTCAGAGATTGCCCCTTGGGCACTCCAAAGCCAGATGAAAAACTGACAACAGCAAAGAAAGCTCCAGAGAGTTTCCGTTTTAAAGTGCTGGATCAATATGTCTGTCATCTGACTTACTCTAAAAGATGAAAGCTCATGAATCTTAGGTAGCATAATTACACTTACACCATTCCACTGCCCTAAAATGGCCACTGCTTAATTGCCTTCAGGTTGGAATATCAGCATCTGTGAATGAAAGGAGTTGATCTCTCTCTTAATTTCTGACGAAAATTCTTTTGTCTTTTCCTGCTCTCTGTGACAAAGGCTGCAGAGTTCTGAGATGAATAGCAGAAGACAGTGCAACAAATTAATACAAATGAAGTCATTCCTGAGTGACTCCATCTGCTGTAGAAATAAGGCCCGGACGATAATGTGGCCAAGATCCAGATAATTAGGCCTGACTCCAAATGAATGCACACAGGTAACTTACAGCTTCAGTAACTCTCCTCAAGAAGGCAGACATCCAAAACTAACCTTAATAGAGGCAGCATATGATCCATTGACAATCTGTTTGATATTAAAAAATGAACTTTGTTTTTGCAACGCTGCATGAAGAGTAGGCAAATAACATATGCAACTCAAAATACCACAGACCAAGACATGGTCTAGCATCTGAGATGCCAGTCTTGAAATTTAGAAAACAAAGACCTTAATTTTTGTTTACAGAATTTAATCAAAAGGCATTGATAATCTAGCAACTGAGAAAGGCACATAAGGTGTCTGCAAGTGTCTTTTCTCTGTAATCAACAGGAAGATTATTAACTAATAACAAATGTTATTCATCTTCATAATGGCTAAATGACAGCCTGTTTAAAAATAACAAATGACTATTCCTCATTGACTATTACAGGGTGAGCATGACCTTCACGTATTTTAAGCAAACAAGTCCTCTTTTCAAAGATTTCGGGAGTCCTTTAATTGATAATGATGAGATATTTTATCTTTACCAAGGGACGCTAAACCTTTTAAGATGCTTTTTAAATTGAGATAATTTTATATAGCCCCGAGTTAGAAGGAACCCTGAAGGTCTGGCACTGATCTTTTTTCATAAACAAGATATTAACGAACCACAAATGTAATTAGTTACCTGTAGGTAGAAACTCTATATAGGAATGTTTCTTCTTTGTCCTCCCTGATTTTTCTATTGTGAAACAGTTGAGTTTCAATTCACAGGCCCCCCCAAAAAAGTAGAAGATTTTTAAACTAGACCTTTAAAAATTATCTTTATTTCCTTTGAAGTACAAGCATTATACATCTCTAGTTACTGGAGATATCGGGGTTCAACTGAAAGCTCTCTATGGCTTCTAAATAGTTGTGCCAATTACACCAAGCATAACCCACAAATGACTCTTTACAGAACTTCAGTTTTCAGCTTCCCAGGACTCAAAACCAATACTTTCAGTGACATTACATGGTCAGTTGCTCCAATGTGACACAGCAGCTGTGACATGCAGAGACCAGTTAGGGAAACCCTTGAGGACAATCTGCTAGCCTTCCTGATACACAACCAGGTGAAGAGAGCAGCTACTGCAACTGGGACCATTGTTTCAACGTCATAGGCCAAACATGACTGTAAAGTGCCCACTCTATTTGGGGGCCTATTCATTTTCCCAGAGCCTACTGTGTAATCAGAATAATGGTCTCCCAAGGATGTCCATGTCCTAATCCCCGAAACCTGTGAATATGTTACCATCATAGGAAAAGACACTTTGCAGATGTGATTAAGTTAAGGATCCTGTGGTGGGAGAACATGAGAATGAAGTATGTTGAAGAAGGAGGAAGGGGCCACAAGCCAGAGAATTCAGGCAGCCTCTAGAACTGGAAAAGGCAAGGAAACAGACTCTCCCTGAAGCCTACAGAAGGATGGCAGCCCTGCTGACACCTTAATTTTAAGGCCATTGAGACTGATTTCAGACTTTTGACCTCCAGAAATATAAGATATTTGTGTTGTTTCAAGCCACTAAGTTTGTGGTAGTTTGTTGCAGCAGCCATAAGAAACCAATACACCTACACGTGCCTTTGAGCTCAGAACCTAAAAAACTAGCCAGTGGCTGATGTTTCTGATAATAAGGCATTCCTCCTTCTTGGTAATAAAAGCACCACCATATATAAAAGTAGAGCAAAGGCATAATTCCATGGAGGAATATTTTTTAAGCCAAAAATTAAGCTAGTTGTTTCTTTTCTATCTCAGATGCATATTTTAAACTGTCACCAAATTTTCCTTTGGATGCTGGAGACACTTAAACATGTATTATAAAAAATAGAAAAGTAAGTATTTTCTCCAACCACAGGCAAGATACTTTATATTTTAAACCTGTATTTCCTCTTCTGTAAACTGACAACATTCAACCAAATGTTCTCCAAGTTTACTCCTAGCTCTGAGATCCCAAGTTTCTAGCTTACACCAGTCTTCTGTTAACTTTTATATTGTGCAGATATATTTAACTTTGAGGTAAGTTTTCCTTTGTGGTTTATTTGATGATAATCCTGATTATTTCACCTCAGGTCCCATTTCCTCCAAAGGGAAATTTTTGCTGCATATCAGCAAAGGTTATTTATCATCAACCCATCTTTTCTCAGGGACTGAGTATACACATTGATTTTGTAACATGGTTTTCAAATTATCTTCATAAATCAGCTAATAGCCAAACAAAAAATATCACAAACAAAAGTAAAAACTATCAAAGGAAGTGGTGTGCCTTTATTTCCAAAAAGCTATGTGATGTATACCAACCACTATAACTAAAAGCATCTTTTCTGGTCCTTGTCCTGTACTCTGAGCACAAATTGGGAGACTGCTGTCCTCAAGTCTATGACTTTTCTAAATGACATTACCTAATGTAGCATGCCAGTAGGGAGAAGGAGAAGGAGTTGTTTTCTGATAAAGCTTTAGGCACATAGTTTTAGTTAACGAGACATGGCAAGAGCAGGTGGGTGATTTGATGTTCACACACTGTAATGGGCCAAAGGCTAATTACTATTCACTGTACAATGAACATAAAAGTAGCAATTATGCTTTCATCTTAGTGGATGTGATGTATTAAAAGCTATCAGCTTCACCTTCTGTAATAACAGTTTTTGTCTGTTCGTACCAGAAAGCGCAAAAATAAGACGGATATGGAAAGGGGGCTATGGGACTTTATTATCATACAAGAACAAACACTGGAGTCTCATTGTCCCTCCTTCTGTGCTCAAGACACAAAGGACAGATGAAGCCTGGTAGCTTAGAAACATCATTTGTCAATATGATGCTTTTCTTCTTTAGCTGTGAAATGCTGCCAAATTAACTGTTCACATAAAGATTTTCCCTTCCAACTCTTCAACTCACCTGTGAACCACAGATAAATACTGAGTTCACAAAGGGAAAGTCTCAACCACCAAGTTCAAATTGTCAGAGTTAGGAACACATTTGAGAAGTGCTGGCAGGCTGAGCTGAGTGTCCATCTTTGCCAAAAGCCTCAACAAACAGGGTTAATTGGTCTTCTCATTATGTAAGGAAGGACAGCCATGAAAATACTTGTAGGATATACAGAAAAGAAAAAGAGTAAGGTTCAGAGATGGCAATATTGTAGAATAATTCATACTTGATATTTGAATGAAAATCGTAAGCATTCTGACAGAAAGAAAATCTCTCTCCCAAACAGAGGGGAAAGGATGATGAATATCTGAACATGAATTGCAGAGGGAACTCTTATTTCCAGCTCAGGGAAATGAAAACCAACCTTGACTTTTACAAGAGCCTATCACTTGAACACTTCACCTATTTAGTGAATTTCTAACCAGACATGAAAGGAGTATTCTATGCAACTTGGACACTGTTCCCATGATGCACTCTGTCTCAGCCTGTTCTGAAATTAACCCTCTGCTTTTCACCCAGAGCCTGTCACCGGTTTACAGAGAATCTCCTCTTTGATATACCAGCACCACTGAGACAGACCCGCCAGCTCTTTGTCTTCTCCAGCTTGACCTCAGACTTGAGAGTTATCCCTTGTGAAGCCCTGGCAAGTATAGCCCAGTAGGTCCAGGACCTCCCCATGTGCCAGACTGCTAGGTACCCAGCAGGTAGTAGAGAGTTGCACATGAAATCCAATTCATTCATGATATGGGAAATACAATGTATTATGGTGATATAATATTTCACCAATGAACACAGTGAAGCGCTTTTCATGTAGCCCAAGCTGGAATTCCCCAAATATTATAAAGATAATCTAACAGAAAAGGAATCTTATATTTGGTATTAAAAGATGTCAGCCTAGATCAAGGACTTTACCCAGATTATTTCTGTCTTTCCTTAAGTCCAATAGCAGTTTACTGAGGGAGATGCAGTTTAACATTTCTTACTCTCAAAAGCTTCCAGGATTTCAGAATAGTTCCTTAGAAACTTGGGCTTGGCTTAAGAGGTCAGCTCCCATAGATAATAGCAGCAGAGCCCTAGGAAAGTTTTGATCTGTGCCAGGAAAACATCAGTGCCAATGATATTTGACCCACGTGGAACTTGTTTGGGTTCTGCCCAGCAGCCTTCATTGCTAAGATGTGTCCCAAACCATTATGCAGCTGCCAACGTGCCCAAGCCCCAAGTCTATCCTCAGAATGAATAAAGCTGGGAAATAAGAAGACACTAGAAGCTTCCAGAGATATTCCTAAACCCCACTATTTTCATTCTGTCACATGCAAGACAAGTGGAGAGGGTTGTGAATACATCTATAGTGCAAATTACATCCCAATGTTCTAATGCATTCTACTCTGTGGGTGTTTCAAACCAATACTGACTTTATTTAGAGCAAAAAGAATTATTTGATGACAAAATTTAAATTTATACTACATAAAAATTCATTTCTTTAGAAAAGATTTAATTCCAGATATATTACAACTTCTCTGCAGCTACAGACTTCCTTAACTCCTTAATGGCAAAGATCAAAATCTCAAATGTAGTTAATGACTTCTTTACATTCTTCAAACAATGACTTCCCTCATCAGGATAAAGCTGAAGACCACCCAATGTCTCCTGACTTCCCCAATCTAATTACATTGCATGGTTTTTCTTTAATCTTACTGCTTTAAAATTTGTCTGAAGCAGGCTGTACTACATTTGCGTTCCCATCACTCTTAGCTTGCATCCTGATTTTATGTACCCTTGTCTGCTCAAGGAGATTACTAAGATTACTGATGTGTTTTTAATGTAAATATTCTCCCCTTGTAGAGAAAAGGGAAAATTACAAAGATGTCAAGTAATATTGATTGTAAATAAGCCTTTCTCACCTCAGCTAATGCTGAATTTCTGTCACTTAGTAAATAAACCGGTATCAGAGTAGGATTAATGTCAACGATCCACTGAAGGTTGCTAGTCTGAGGCAAAACGTAAAGCAAACGCTACAAAATAACAATGACTCTTCTGGGTGTTGGTTTTTCTTACTTTCCATGGGATTCATAGATCTAAATTCTGTCTTTCTGGTATTAACATGGCTATGGATCATTAAGGTACAAACACTGGTAACTTAAAAAAAAAAAAATTATCTGAAAATTGGGCCTGACCAGGCCATAATGCTGAGCCTCCTAATTTCAGTTTATCCCCAGAAACTTAAAGGCACTGAAGGACACACCATTTATTCTGGGCCAGCCATCATTAGCAACAAAAAGCTAGTGAGGGCAGGGCAGGAATAAAGATGTAGACATAGAGAATGGACTTGAGGATACGGGGTGGGAGGGGGAAGCTGGGACGAAGTGAGAGAGTGGCATGGACATATATACACTACCAAATGTAAAATAGATAGCTAGTGGGAAGCAGCCACATAGCACAGGGAGATCAGCTCAGTGCTTTGTGACCACCTAGAGGGGTGGGATAGGGAGGGTGGGAGGGAGGCTCAAGAGGGAGGGGATATGGGGACATACGTATGCATATGGCTGATTCACTTTGTTGTACAACACAAACTAACACAGTATTGTGAAGCAATTATACTCCAATAAAGATCTATTTAAAAAAAAATAAAAGCTATTGAGGGGCAGGCAGACATTAGTGTAAAAATATACAGTGAGTCAGAAGGAAAGGCAAGGGGAAATACATCCCAAACCAGGAGTCAGCAAAGCATCAGAGACCATTATATGTGGCCTGCAAAGCCCAAAATATTTACTATCTGGCCCCTGCCTACCCCGTTCTAAACTCTCAAACCCAAACATGGAAACCAGCTTATGTACTTGAAAGGGCTGCAGAGAACTGGGGACATTCTGCAGAGCCAAGCCTGCTTGCCTGGGTGTGTGCACGTGCCTTAGTGAGGAAGGCCTTTCAGAAGCAGACATTGAGATGAGAGTTTGTGTGTAAGTGACTTTTGAAGGAATGCTCCCAGAAAAAGCCAGTAAGAGAGGCGGAAGCAGGAAAGAGAAGGGAAAGAAGCAAAGCAAATGTGAGATTTCAGGCCAAGCCCCAGCCTTAGCCTGATCCTGCAGGGAGCTCAGGAGTACAGATTATACCTTACCGTCCGTCTCACCTCCAGGCAAAGGAGGTGGGCTTCCATACGCACGCACGCACCAATCCTTGGTGGGGAGGGGGTGGAGACACAAACTTCCAGGTACTCTCTGCTCTCTAAGTATGCAGGCAAAGCAACCTTGTTACACCAAGGGCAGGACTCTGAAGACAGTCACAGGTGTGAGTCACTTGAAGGAAAGCACACAGAAGTTGAACAATGGGCACAGAAGGCCACAGAATGTCAAAAGGGACTGAAGAGAAGTGGGTGGAGCACAGCCTATCCAATGCCAGGTGTGCACGCACTAGCACCCGCTAGGGACATGGCATGTAGGATTCAGTGTTGAGCGGCAAATGACTATCTCAATGAATATCCTTATCAGGCTCATCTAGGAGGCTCTGTTCCACCTTGTCTTAAGCAGGAAGCAAAATGACAAAAATAATAAGAATGATTAATATTTAATGAGCACTGTCAAAATATTCTGAACTCTTTGGATATATCCTTTTATCTGATCCTCATAAAAACCCTGCAAAGCTGGTGTCATGTCCCTTTTTAGGGATGAGGAACATAGGGCTCAAGAGGGTTAGCTAAATGACCCAAAGATACTCAGAAGGGAAGCAGTAGAGACGAAATTTGGACCAAAGTCTGTCTTACTCTAAAGCCCTTAGGCTTCCCACTCTCCTACCTCTTGAGCTGCTAAAAAATGGAGAATATGCCATTCCTTAGTACAGCCAAAAACAAATCTCAACAAATAAGGACCTTTGTGACATAGTACTTGTGAACATCTCAGAGAATGAAAGCATAGAGAGGGGGCAAGGAGGAGAGAGAGAGAATGAGAAAGAGAGAGCTGGTTTAAGCATCTCATTGAAGAGGGTGCATGGGCTTAAAGGGCAACTAGAATGGGATGACTCCACTCTGATTCAGGTTTTACAAACTATTTTTAACAAACAAATTTATTTCTTAAATAATTCAGTTTATAGATTTGTACCAGATCCTAAGGGAAAAGGCCTGTGTGTATTTTAAAGCTGTGGTTCTCAAACATTACTGTACTCCCGAATTACGTCAGAAGTAGATTGAAATGCATGCTCTCAGACCCAGGTCTCTGAGATTCTGCTTCAGTATGTCCAGGTAAGGCCCAGGAACCTGAATTTCTTACAGGAAATTTGAAGCAGATGGTCCATAGATTGCATTTTGAGAAACACTGTTTCAGAATAATGGGCAAAATAACAAAAAGAACACACTCTACCCAGGATTCTCTGCCTGACCTGATATTATGATAATTTCATAGATAAAGAGAAAGATGATAGATAGATAGATAGATAGATAGATAGATAAATAGACAGACAGACAGACAGATAGATAGAGAATCCATCCAAGCTGACCAGCTAGGTATGGTAAGAGTTTTCACTTACAGATAAGTTAGCCATACATGACATCTCTGAATGAAATCTAATTACGATCTATAGCTGAAAATTAAAGTTGTTAATTTCTGATATCAAGTGCAATGGACTAAATCCAGATATATTTTTGAATATAAATATGTGCACCAATTCAGTGTAATTTTTTTCAGAAATTCCAAAATGAGTAGGAGGAAGAACAATTTGGTGTGCTGGCCATGTTCTACTCTGGGGTAATTAAAATCTGCCTACTTAAAATTCTTTTTGTAAATTTCAGTAGCTATATGCTTCTTCCTCACTTCCTGTTCTCAAGGGCAGTAGAGTGGTGCCGTTGTTAGCTGACTACCCCAGGTGACACTCTCTGCTGCAAATGGTGGGGTGACCGTGTGTAAATCCAAATGTGACTTAGATAAGCCATTAATATCAATGTAAAATATAGAAATATATTCAGTTAACATGTCCATGTTTGGCTTTGATTCCAGAACCTTTGAAAAATATATTTCTAATGTTATTATATTTGGATCTTGTAAGGCTAGCTTGATATAGCCAAGTAAACTCATACTAAATTAATATACATGATTTATTGAGAGTGAATCTCATTAACTAGATAAATAGCAACTTGTCATAGAAAGGGCAATCTTGTGCTGTTACTTTTTTTCTTCCCAGATGATTCCAGTGTGGCCTTAGAATGTTTATTCAGAAAAAGAGGCTATGTCCCTTCTCCTTCTAAGGACTTTCAAATACTTTGCACACAATAATGACTGACTCTGGCAATGCTCTTAATAAAACTTAAGTGGATGAGAGCAGTGGGCAAAATGAATGGAGAGGGAGAGGGAGAGAGAGAGGGGGAGAGGGGGAGAGAGAGAGAGAGAGAGAGAGAGAGAGAGAGAGAGAGAGAGAGAGAGACTACCACATGGTCCATAAATGAAGAGGAAAGCAAAGCATGTCACCAGATGACAAGTGGGGTAACAGTCACTGCAGCCATTAGAAGCAAAAACATTCACTATATTCTGATACTCTATTTCTGCCTAAATATGGTGATACAGCCTCTTTTGACTGGCTTTAGTTTTTGTGGTACAGTAAGGAAACCTGTTTGGCAGAAGGAGACCCTATAGACGAAACAGAAGGCAAGATACCACGGGGACTAAATGGGTCTAGAGAAACACAGAAATCAAACAAAGGCAATAGATTTAGACTGCTGATTTTGAAATGCTACAGAAGACTATCTTGCCTTCTAGAATGGAAATTCACAAAAGATAGAAGCAGACTTTGCTTTCAGTAGTTCAACTTACTCCACCTTTTAGCAACAGGCTTATTGCAACCAACTGTAAGAAAGCAGCCTATTGCTCCTCTGAGCTCTCAAGTAAACTTAAGCTTTTCAGATATCTGACCAAGGGTATTTTTTAAGCAGCTTTGACATTTAAAAATATAAGCACACTTAATATCAAAACAGAGTTCTCTTATCTAGACGTAGATAAACATATGACCAAAAGGGAAGTAAGTTTAGAACCCAAAGGACACAAAACAAAAATAACATTAAAATATGAAAGACTAGAAAACATCTTTAAATATCTCATTAAAATTCATATTTGCAGAGTTTTGCAGTTTAGAGAAATTAATATTTTTATAAGAAAGAATACCACCGAATTCTAGCAAATCAAAAGTGTTTAGAAAATAGAAAGGTTGAATAGAGGACTTCAGGTTGAGAAATATGCAGCTTTTTACTTGAGAATGCTCATAATGTCTTGGTTGATTGAAATTGCTAATCAAGGCAAAAGATGTATGATTCAAGCAATTACAGAGCAAATGTAGTTTCCTATTTTCAAGACACACAGTGTATGCCTAGACAAGATTTTAATAAATGTTTTTAAATACTTCACACCTTAGATGTTTTCAATTATTTACTGTTTCCTCTTCCTTCCTTTCTTTTTTCCCTTTATCTCTATTACATGACTAGTGTCCCAAATTTTCTATTACTCCTAGCACATATTAGGTAACCAAGAAGTCTTTGTTGTGTGAATAAATGAATGGTGAATGAAGGGATGGTGGGTGATAGGATAAGTAACTAAACACATGAGCAAACAAATAAGCAAAGAAATGAGTGATATCTTGGGCGAGGTCACCTGAGAGCCAATGAATATAAAACAAACTCTCCACTTGACTTTGATAAAAGCTTTGCTATTGAAGGTTATATCTTTGCCAAAGTTGGCAAACTGGATGAAGCAGTTCTGTGCTGGTGACTGAGGTCAGAGCCACATACCACAGACAGACTCTGAAAGAGTAAGATAGAAGTTCATGAATGGACACTGAGGAATCTCACCAAGCCTCTCACCTGCATGGATGGAGGAGAAGTACCTCCAGGCAAACCAGGATTTTCCTTAAGAAACAGTTCTAGGTCCACTCTGCTTCCTGAATGAATAATCAATAAGCCCTCAAAATTTGGAACACGCTCAGATAATTTTAGTCTGAAAAGTATACCACATCTCATAACCCCACATAATTGTGGAAGCAACAGTGAAAGCACAAATTAGAGTCAGATTATTAGCTTCCTTCCCCACATCATGGGTTGCCATTGAAGATGTGAAGACATGGTTTTTAAGTGTTTCCAGATTCTAATGATTATGCACCACCACAAAGCAAGTACCCTTACCGCAAATTTCTTTCTCTCCCTCTCTCTCTCTCTCTCTCCATATATATATATAATGTTTTTAGTAATCAATCAAAAGATGTGTCATTGCAATTTTTAAACTGTGCTTTGTAAATCATTCAAGTGTTCAGTAAACAAACAGTAGTAAAAATCCACCAATGGCCTTGAGTCTTGTCATGTCTCTCTATAACCCCTAGGTTCAAATGGACACTCAGAAGCTACTGAAGGTTAACAGTAAGAGACTGCATCTTCAGCTGCCAGAGGCCCCTCTTATCTGAACCCTAGGTTTAGTTCACATTTTATATACTATTCTATATGGTTGCCTTTGGGTTTCTGCAACATGAGGCTGTGCCTCTCTGAAAGAGGAAACATATTTTACGACGTGTTGCTGAAGAAAGTCAAACCCAGTTGTACCTCCCAAGGTAATCAACACAGTTAAAGAGAGAATGGAGTGGAGGGAGTGAGGGAAGAAAGTTAAATTCCACAAATTCATGTATAGGTTAGACCTTGCACCAATCACTTTATTATAACTCTCCTACTCCTAGAGACACCCCGATTGTTGGGAGTTTGTCCCAATACAAAAGCCTTCTCAACACCTGAAAAAAAATCCATCATTCACTCTCTGTGAGCAGATTAATCCAGCCCAGATATGAGCCTTCATGAAGTATACCTAAGTTCTCATTAGGAATCTTTTTCACAGGGAAATAACATCTCATCATATATAACTTTGTGGAAATGAGAGTACATGGAGTTACTTGGTATGCAAAGGGGACACTAACCTCGTGTCATGAAGGGGTGATTTGTGGGAGACACTTCTCCTTGCACTTCAATTCTCCTAATTACTACAAATTCTACAGGAGCCTAAAATGACTCATATAGATTTTCAGTCCAATGCTATTATGGTCTATTCATCAACCTGTTACTGCAATCGTTCTATGTGGGAAAATATTATCCCTGTATGGGTTCCATGTTCCTGTGTTACCTAAGTAACAAATCCAATGGATAACTTCTTTCCTTTTCAAGTGACATTTGCTTTACATAATATTCAAATGTAAAAGTGATGCCACTGCAGAAAGAAATAATTTCATAATTAGGACATGTTTTCATTTTCACTAAAACAAATTTCAATCCTGGAATTTTATGTAAAGGTTCTTAAAATATTATGAAAGAGTTACTTTTAAAGTTACTAAAAAGAATGAAAATTAATAAAATAAATTTAACAAATGCCAACAATTTTGCTTAAACTTTTAGGCCATCAGAAATGCTTTTTGCTCTGTAAAACTGGCTGTTTTATAACATTTAACATTCAAATAAAGATATATAATTCTCATTGGACTACAGTAAAATTTTTCTGAAAATACTTTTGGAATCCAATATCACCTCAAATAAGTTACTGAAGATTAATGTTACCACTGAGAATTCTAAAATAAATTACCACAAAAAATCAAATTAGTGTAAATGTCTTTTATCCTTGAGATAGTCTAGCTAGCCACATAATTTTTTCCTGTTTTAAAATGCAATAATAATTAAAGCTCAGTAGAGTTCCCTAGTTTCCAAAATTGATTCTTCAAAGAATGCTGTAAAGGTTTAATATTACTGGCAATAGAGAGAGCAACTGATGGTATTATTTTTATTAGTCCCTTTAAATAAGTGTTACAGTTTTAAAAATTCAATATATACGTGGGCCTGTTGACTTCAGAATGTCTTTTCCGGTAGAAGGTGATCACTTATTACTTGTATCTAACGGCCAAACAAAGTAAACAGTTGTCCAATTATTTGCTTAATTTAGAAGGACCCAACTCAAAAATAGTGGAACTGTATTGCAAAAGACTGTATTGCAAAAGTTAAGAGTTAAACTCTTAACTTCAAGGATGATGGTGTAATATTTCTCTACAGAAAGTGCAGCAAAGAACAGTGGTCACGAGTGGATCAAGAAACCAGACTTGAATTGGAATCTCGTCATGACCACTGATAGGACATTACCTTTAAAAAGTTGACCCTTTAAAAAGTTATTTAACCTCTCTTGGCCTTAGTTTCATTATTGTAACATGGGATAATAACAGAATCTGCTCCATAGAGTTGCAAGGATTAAATCAATTAACACATGTTATGCTCTTAGAACAGCATCTTGTGATCAACAAATGTCAGCAAATGTCCACACTCTTAAATACAAAAAAAAAGTCCTTTCTACTTTAATGCATCTGACTCAAAAACTTAGAATAGAAACTACTTCACATATAAAATCTCTGACTTTATTTTAAGTGTATGCAACACTCTTGCCCAATATTCAGTAGGAATCAAGCAAAAATGACTCAATTCGAAATATACTCCAAGGCTGTTCCCAGGTCCCCGTAACCAGGATCATGCCAAATACATTATGTGTAAGATTCAGTCTTGTACCCCCATTGTAGTAATTGAGCTCCTGTCTTATTCCTCCACGTCTGAGTTCTTGCCTTCATTTAGGTCCAGAACCCTCTTATACTCTCAGGCCTCCCGCAAGGAGAGCCTACCGCTGATTAGTCCTAGCTCACTTTCAATTCTTTTCTGATACTCCCTGCTTACTTCTCCTGGCATGAATTCATGGCTTCAACCATCAAATATTTATTTGGCACTTATGATATTAAAGGCACTGATTTAGACTCAGTGATATGGAAAGGAAGAAGCTGACACATAGAGTCAGTCTCTTCCTATGGGGCTTTGCCCTCTTAATTAGATACCTACTGTGCTCTACCACCAGATCTTCCTACTCTAACTGGCTGCCTGGACCCCTTCTTTGCTTGCTTCTGTGATCTGTCTTCATCAATCTGTCATACTGATCTGCTGCAATTCCTCCAAGAAGCCAAAGCCCCTTTTGATGCCCAAGAAGACCAGCAACAGACTCCGTGGGAAGCCAGTGTACATGAGAGGACAAATATGGCCTTCTACTCTACATCTAGGCTATTCAGACTTCCTGGAGTTAAGGACCAGGGCATTGCCTGCTTAAACATGAATGGAATCCACCCACTGGCCTGCTGGCACCAAACTGCTTTAAATGGATCCACTGTTTCCCCTCCACTATGCAGAACTGGATACTGCTCATGTTGGCACCTTCACCCATCTGCCTTCCCCTGAATCCAAGCCCAATGAGGCCACCTTGATCCAAAGGTCATCACTATAATTCAGGATCTTGTGTACCCACAAAGATGTGTCTGATGAAGTTGGTGACCTCTGCCCTGAGCCCAACTCTGCAGAAACACAGGGATTCAGAGGAAGGGCCCCAGATAAAAAGAAACCCATCCATTTTTGCAGGCAAGCAATGATCTTTTCCTTTAGGAAGTCCCTGTCTTCCAAGGCACATACAATTCAGCAGAGGAATGCTGTGTATCGCACAGAGAGTGAGCATGGGAGAGGAAGTGCACCCTGAGGAAACCAGCTTTTACTGGAGGCACAGCAATGTGCAGGGCAATGTAACTGATGTGATGCACATTTAACCTCATTTAATCCTTGCAACACTTTGAATTACACAGATTAAGCCACACGTTATTGATGAAATAGACACAGAGAAGTATGCAGTTTGGTCAAGGCCGCACAGATCCTGAGGAGCACAGCTGGGACTCTCTTTCCACAATATAAGACCACCTCCTAGGAAGAGCACACCCACAGAGCCTCTGTGGGGTCACTTTTTGTTACAAGGATGAGCCAGGTGCTGAATGAAGCCAGAGGTAGCTTTGAGAGTTGCATTACAAAAAACAACTAGGAGCTTCTGGGCAACAGAGACATTCCAGAGGCATTATCAGCTTCCACCTGAGCCTGCCAGTAATCATGACCCAAACTGGTCCTATCTGACCAGAAGGAACAAAAATAATAGGAGCTGAGTAACTCCCAGGTACCCCTCTGTTCCTCAATGAATGCACACAAGTCTTAGAACCTTTTTCCTCCCCATCTCATGAGCAACACTGGCCTTTGATTCATGTTCCAAACTAGTACCTCTTCAACTTGATGTGCGCATTTATCAATTTAACCATCAGCAAATGTTTTAAGCTATGAGAGAGGTTCTTGGGCTCTAGAGATGCGATGAACAAGACTAGGTTCCTATCCCCCAAATGTTGATGTTCCAGAGATGGAAACAAGAAGTTGAACAGCTGGGTTTCCCTGGTGGCGCAGTGGTTGAGAGTCTACCTGCCGATGCAGGGGATGCGGGTTCGTGCCCTGGTCCAGGAAGATCCCACATGCCGCGGAGCAGCTGGGCCCGTGAGCCATGGCCGCTGAGCCTGCGCGTCCGGAGCCTGTGCTCCAGCTAAGCTCAGCATCATTTGAAAGGTGTTATAAAAGAGGTGTGGGGGCTTCACTGGTGGCGCAGTGGTTGAGAGTCCGCCTGCCGATGCAGGGGACACGGGTTCGTGCCCTGGTCCGGAAAGATCCCACATGCCGCAGAGGGGCTGGGCTCGTGAGCCATGGCCGCTGAGCCTGCGCGTCCAGAGCCTGTGCTCCACAACGTGAGAGGCCACAACAGTGAGGCCTGCGTACCACACACACACACACACAAAAAAAAAAGAGGTGTGGGAAGAGGGTTTTGGTGAGATTCCAGAAGGAGGAAGAGGGTTGAGTTGAGAAAGGTTTCACTGAGAAGGTAACATTCAAGCTCTCTGTGAAGGATGAGTGATGCACAGGATCATTCATTTGGGTCTTTCGATGGAGTTTACAATCCTGGTGATCTGAGATAAATCCCAAGCAAAGCAGCAAATTTTTCTTTATGAATGTTTATAATATACATTTTATCTTGAGCTGAATGGAGTAGCTAGTGTTTTTCTTCTGGCATTTTTCATGAGCATTCAATCCATTTTTATCCCAAACTCTGCAATATACTCACCAAACCCTGTAACTCCAGCTAAAGTAGCATTTTGAATATCAGCCTCAACAACCCACACAAATCTAATCTAGGCTCCAGCTTGGCACACTACTTCTTCACTCCAGAGCATATTTATTCCCACAGAGTTTCCAACTTTAAAAACAAAAACAACAAAACCTAGTTAGGACATTTTTATGTAGCAAACTCAAATGAAAAGTGTCTTTCATCTTGCTTTGAAACTTAAAAACAGACTAGCAAATATTTCCTGGCTAAAAGATAAATATTCCAAGTGTCAGGACAACAAATGCAAAATCTTTGATACTAAAACCTATCTGATTAATGCTAAGAGTCCTTAAGAGGCTCTTGGTATAGTGGCTGTGGGGTATGTACTATCTGCAGGTCCTGGAGGTAGAAGCCAGACTTCAGAGTTCTAAAGACTGAATGATAACATTTTCAAATCACCATGGAGCTTTCCTGGAAGGCAAGGTAAATTTTTCCTTGAAGAGAATATATGCAAATTTAGCTAGCTTCCAAATAGAAAGATGAGCTGCAGAGTTTTATACCATTTGGAGGTTATATTTGCCCAGTGGGAAGACCAGTTAAAGGAGAATTACAGTAGTTTAGGCTTGAAAAAAAAACTTAAAAAAGGAAAGCAATGAATCAATGCTCTTAGATTTTGAGCAGCGCTTTTAGGCTTAATGTTACAGTACATTATTTTTCCCCCAGAAGAAAAGAAGTATTTTAAATTATATTATTATTGTGATTCATAAATAAGAATATGGCACTGAGTTATTTTCATCTGGCACTGATGCTACCAGCAATTATAGCTTTTCATTGCAGCAGAAGTGTGCTAGTATAAGAGGTAAGAAAAAGCAGGCATGAATAATATCAATTTATTTGTGTTTTGATTATTAAGTCTATTTTAAAGTGAATAAATAAGAAAAATAATCTAGTCAATAATGATCCTGAAGTTCTGCATATGTTCTGTCTAATTAAAGACAACAATATTTATGCTATTTGATGTATTAACATATGGCATGTGGTAGGTGATATTCCCATTACCAGATTAAAAGTACTCTAGAACTGGCATGGTCTTGATGTTTTTGTTGTTGTTGGGTTTGTTTATTTGTTTGTCTGTTGTTTTTATTTTTACTTGGTAGCATCTGATTGGAAAGGAACAAATGAAAAAGGAAAAAACCTTGATGGCTCAACAAAATTCAAAGTTAGTACCTATGGGGTCTGACTTGACATTGGGGGCAAAGGCTCTGATCAAGCCAGAGATTTTCAAGTAAAGCCAAATTCACTTTAGTTTTTCAAATTTTAAGGATTGTTCTTGTTCCTTTGCTTAGCATCCTGGTTGCCTGATTGTAAAGTAAGGAACCAATTTTTACAGACATTGAAGAAGCTGATGTAAAACCAAACTGAACTCTTATCTGGAAATCAAGTCCACATGGATCAGGCAGTTTGGCTTTCAGGGTCTGTGCAAAGTTAATGTCAGTAGCATTAAGTATGCTCTGTAACTAGCCTGTTCAAGATCCAGCAACTTCCATATCTAGATCACTCAATATGCCTCTGCAGATCATTTTTATCAATTCTCCAAAGAAATAAATGCTACTAGTTATCAGAAGGGTGATTCACCCTCCATAAGGTAAATTTGATTAGTCTTTGAATCTGTTTCAATAAATGGCAGATATTATTTCAAGAAAGAGAGATACTAATGGAGGCACGTGCACATGCACTCCTCTAAAAGTACAGAAAGAAGAGAGGAGAGTAGGCAAAGTCAGATTAGAAGAGTTTATTCTCATGGTAACCATCACTGATGTCAGCTACAAAAATGCAGGGTCATCCAGAAGTAAAAGCAACACCAAAAGGCATTAGCCTTGCCAAAGCAGCCCCCTGGTTTACTGCATGCACTGTGGATGAAATAAACCTCTTTAGGCAAAGAAGAATGTAAGAATTCCATTCTAAAAACATGGTTTGAAATTAAAATATCTATCCCTGGTCTCAAATGTACTATGTCCCTGCTCTATTCAGCTATGAATACCCAGTGTCTAGCTTATGCTAGTAGACAAAAGATAAATGTTTATGAATAAACGAGTGTACTGAAATAGTCCAAATGTGTCTAATTATCTGAAAGCAAACAAGAGCTATACAATTAGAAAACAACTTACATGGGGGGCGTGGGATGAATTGGGAGATTGGGATTGACATGTATACACTAATATCTATAAAATAGATAACTAATATGAACCTGCTGTATAAAAAATAAATAAATAAAATAAAACTTTTTTAAAAACATAAAAAAAAAAAAGAAAGAAAACGACTTAGAAAAACCCTAGGATGTTTTTATTCCCAGTTGTCTTTACTTTATCCTGTGGCCCTTCTTTTATGTTTGACCTGCTCTAGTCTGTAATCCCCCCTTCTGAAAAACAGGGCGAGTCCATTGTATCAGGGATACCGGTGACAACAGCAATAACAACAACAGCCCACACAGGTTCTGTTACCTGCTAACCAGACCCAGAACCCTGAGACAGGCATTCCAGTAGACAGCACAACTGCAAATATGGCTGGACACTAAGATATTAAAGCCCTAAGAGAACTTTATTTTTTTAAAAAGGCTTTTAACTAGTTTAACAATATATTTAATGTATTTATGTTGTTTATTTGACTTGGTTTCCTTGCACAACCGCTAAGAATGAGGTCTCCCAAAGGGCATATCCAATGGCTGTGGAGATGCCAGCACCCCCACAGGTTCACTTCCTACACATACGACACGTCTTTTCCCTTGAGGTCTTGATATTTTCTCGTGACCCTATCACAGAGTAAATTCTACTCTTAGGACTCAGAGATACTGCCCACTTACACACTTTAGAAGACTCTCTCCCTTCCTCTCTCACTGTCTCCAAACAATGTCACTCTTTATGTTCTCTCTCTAAGTTGTACAGCATCACTTCTTCAAAGAGATTTGGCGTCTAAAAAAATAAATGTACTCTCTTGGTTTCAGTCAGTTCCTGCTTTCTTTAAACTTCTACTGACTAACACCCACTTTAAGCTTCCCCTGAGTGAAGGAATTACAAGGTCTGGATACCTGCTTGTAAAAATAGGAAGGAGAAATGTGGTGAGAAAATAATAAATAAATAAATATCTTAGTAACCGTCATAGCTTGTCTACTTGTATTACCTCTAAAACAACACCCTAGCCCCTGTTCACCAAAATCTTCCTTCCACTCGTTCATTAATAAGAATTTATTAAGTACTTCCTATGTACTCAGCACTGGGAAGTATTCCGTATGTGCATAAGGCCAACTTGGTACCTGCTATCTAGACTTTCCTATCTAGTGAGAGACAGAGACACGTGAACTGGCAAAGGGAAGACAGTATAAAAGTGCTGTAACTGAAAATATACAGGGAATTCTCAGAGCCACAGAGGAGACAGTGACACCCAGGCATGGCAACTGGAGCCCAAGAAAGCTTCCCAAAGGAAGTGACGTCTAAGAGAGCCCTGAAGGAAGAACGAGGGTCAGCCATGGAAAGAAAGGAGAAAAGAGAGAGGAAATGAAGAAAGGAGGATTTCAGGCTTTAAAAATAGCCTGTGCACAAGTCCAGAAGTAAAGAAATAGGAGCCCAAGATTTAGAAACCAGTTCAATATGTCTGGAGAAGATAAATAGGAGATATGGCTAGAGAGGAAGCAGTTGTCAAATCAAGAAGGGCCTTCAGCCAAGTTAAAGGGCTTGGGCATCCTACTGAGGGCATCCTACTAGCTATGATGTGAAAGATGTCTTGGCAGAGGCAAAAGTAGAATCAGGGAGTCGAGCATGGAGGCAGTTACAGTTGTCCAGGTGAGAGATGGTGGAGCATAACCTACAGTAGTGACATTACAGGTGGCAGGAAGGAACAGAAAGGAGAGGAATTTGAGAGATATAGAAGAGATAAGTGACATAACTGGGAGCCTGGAAGTTTGGGTAAAGGGGAGAGAAGTTAGGATTAATCCATCAAATTAATAAATATTGACTGAGCACCTACTATATGCCAGACACTGTTCTACGTGCCAAGAATACAAGGGTAACCAGAAGAGTCACATTTCTTCACTAAGGTAAAAGTATTGAGAGATTCACATACTAAACCAGTAACCACAGATAAATGACTTCTCTGAAGGGTAACCTCTTAACTGATGCTGAAAAGTTAAGCACAGTGACAAAAGGGAAGACGAAGAACCAAGGCAGAAGAAATAACATGGAGAGAAGCAACAGTATTGAGAGATACTCAAAAGGAGAGTCGATAAACCTGATGATGGATTGGATGTGGGACTGAGGGAGGACGCCCAGGGGATGATTTCCAGCTTTCAGGCATGAATAATGATCAGATAATGATGAGCTCCAACCAATCTCTTTCTTCATAACAAACTTCCTAAGTGCCAGTCATCAGGCACTGCTTCTGCTTGAGACCATTTCTGCCCTGTGGTGCAGCCCCTTGTCTTCAACAGGCCGGCCATTCTAAGAGTCAGGAAAAAATGGGTACAGGACCTTTTTGTCCTCACATGGGGAACTCATCCTTTGTCTTTTCAGCTTTCCTCCTGAGTTTGACCACATCACCTTCCTTGAGTCCCTACAAACACGAGGATCAACGAATTCAACCCAGATCTACACACTCCTAGGCCCTACTTAGGAATGATTCTAATTGGTAATGGCCAATAAGGTATTAGCCCTTTCAGATCAATGATTTACACTTCACAGGGAATACTCCATGCCTTAACCTACTGATTTTCACACATTTTAAACAGTGGAATTCTTTTATCAAACTTACAAACTTATTCTTACAAAGAAGCTCAACCTAGAGAACAGATGAAAAGGAAGCTATTCTGGCGGAAGCTTCGAAGAAGGGTCCTGGGCCTCATCCACTCTGCTCTTACCCACCCCCCTCTCCAAAGTTATCCCTGGAACTTTGAGGTTTTGCCTCAATTCAAAGTTAAGTTGGGAAAACAGCAGGAAAGTCTGAGATCGAGTAAGAAACAGACATTCTCAAATCCTAACATGAAAGTTAGAAAGGAATAAAAGATAAGTAAACCCCTATGACCCTTTTCTCTTTATGAAAATAATGTCTTAAGTACACATTATGCTTTTATACGCTAAATGACAAACAAAATAGGATATAAACCAGGGTCTTGGCCAGATGCAGAGGGCACTCAGATTAGGTAATCTAAGGAAAGTTTAATAAATGTATACAAAGGTGTGAGGGGCCACAAGGGATACCAGGGAATCCCATTAGGAACAGATCTAAGTTACCATCCCCAGGCTGTGAGGAGAGACCCCTGACAGGAACAGGGCCCTTGGTCAGCATGGGGAGCCCCTCAGGGTGAGAGCTGAGTTAAAATGCCCCAACCTCACTCAGATTTCCCTCTGCCCTGCTGTAACCAGAGGCCAGAAGACAAGGAAGCCTGAGGCAGACCCTCAGAGCTGGTGAGAAAAGGGAGAAAGCAGATATGAAACCACAAACAGGAAATGCGCAGTACAGGCAGTTGGCTTGATTTGCAGGGAAGTGAATATTTTAATGTAATTTTCAAACTTGGAATACAGGAAAATATAAGATCACTTAGCAGGTGACATAAGATGGCAATTTATATGGTGCTAAGTTCAGAAGAATGATGTAAGCTCAAAATAATACCTTTGACATTGCAGACAATGATTTGAGTTTTTAAATATTTCTCTCCATGGTGTCTAGGAAAAATGTGTCTGACCTTTAGTTAAAGACTGTCTCAGGCAGATGATTGATTGTATCTGCCCTGAAAAGTGATCATCCTAAAGATGGTTTCATGACACAACTGCTACAAAGAAGCTTTTTTGTCAGGTTTTTCTTCAAGTGGTTTGGTAAAAGTACTCAGATGACAGCAACATGGCTAAATGCCTCCAACATTCCCCCCTCCAAATTTTGAGAGCCTTAGCACTTAGGCTGCTCTGGGAATGTCTTTATAGAGCCATTATCTCTGGGGACCAGCATGTATATACACAGGTACAGTTGACCCTTGAACGATGCAGAGGTTAGGGTCACCCACCTTCCATGCAGTCGAAAATTTGCCTGCAACTTAGAGTTGGCCTTCCCCGTACTCAGTTCCTCCATATCTGAGGATTCAACCAACCTCGGATTGTGTAGTACTGTAGTATTTACTACTGAAAAAAAAAAAAAAATCCGGGTATATGTGGACCCTTGCAGTTCAAAATTGTTTTGTTCCAAAGTGTCAAGAGTAATTGGCATGCTGACCAGGCACATGGTGGATGCAATTAAAATACAGCTTATTTTTTCCTTTCCCAAACTTCCTTTGGATTTGCTCAGTGGGATGATCCTCCCCAGTCCTGGATGGAAACTCCAGGGTCCAGGGTTCTTGACTCATCCTTAGGTTGGAGGCGGGCTTACCACCCCTTTTAAGGAGAGAGCTGTTGTCAGAGTCTGTTCTTTCTCTACTCATTTGCCCCCTAGTGTTGAGATTGGGAGAGGGGGGAACAAGGAAGAAATGGAACAGGAGACCCTTACTGGCTGAGAATGGCTTCTGAAGTAAAGGGATTTTGAGCTCTCCTGCTGCAACAGCCATTTGAGGCTCACTCTCCCCTCCGCGGAAGCTTTCAAGGGATTCTTGAGAGGGTCCCAGCTAGGACCCTCTGACCAAGGCTCTTCTGTCCTGCCGTCGGGTCTGCTGTGCTAACGGGCTCTCACTGCTGGTGTCCCCACACGTCACAGCGCTCCTGGTGAGGGCCCACGGAGGCTGCAGCAGCCTAGCTCTCCTCCCACACACCCACGGGGCGCCTGCGGGAAACACTTCCCTGGTGGGAGGTAGTTAATCCCCAGTCAGCCCCCTTCCCCCTCCCTCTCCCTCTCCCCTTCCCCCGCTTCCTCCCCTTAGTTTCTCCCCACTAAGGCACCACGTTCCATGTTGCTCTTACTTTCTCAAACGTGAGTCAAGCGCCAGACCTCAAACTCCAGGCAACTGGGCTTTGCAAGGGGTCCCTCCCTGCTCCCCACTCGAAATAGGAGGCAGCATTGTTCCAAGATAATAATAATTCCCCAAGAAGATCCAGGCAAGGGACCCTCTCTGTACTCTCTCCACCCAGAAGTGTCTCCTCGTGGATTGAGAGCCACCTCAGCAGTTCTCAGTCTCGCAGTTGCCACTCCACTTTCACATGGAACATCTATTCTGTGTAGGTGCCTTGGACAAAATGTAAAGATTAACATCCTATTATGCATTCATATGGACATTCATGCTCACACCTATATTCTATTTTACGCCTTATACTTTTATAGCTTTAGGGTTTAGGTAGTTCAATTCTGGGGCTCCTCAAACTACTAAAACTCACTGTCTGATGGAGGCTTTTGCAGAGTAAATGGGAGCAAGACTAAAACCTGTCTACCTATGTATCCATCATTTGCTACCAAAGGAATTTAAAGAGGGCTACAAATAACACAATAACAACTTTTTAATGGGTGAAATTAGGAGAAGATAAGCATTAACTGTTTTCATAGAGTCCTTTTGAGTTTGGATTGCATTATATTTAATGACTTGAACGTAAATAATTATATAAGTGATTATTCTGTACCATTGGTTCTTTAGCATGTTTAAGAATCATACGGAGGCTTTTAAACTTAAGATTCCCAGGGATCTTTCCAAACATCTATATTTTAATAAGGTGATTCTACTGCATAAGTTCAAAGAACACATTTGAGAAACTCTTCTGTGTACCCTGGTGAAGGACAGAAATAGAGTTGTAGGTGCCTGTGGGCATGACATGCGGACATTGTGCTTCTAATATACCTACAACAAGCCCTCTTCCATGCCTCTGTCAGTATCCTGACTACTCAATCAAGAAGGTTATTTAATGCTTAAATCATAAAAATCTATACTTTTCATTAATTTGAAATATGATATGTATTTATTCACCGATCTTTTTATAGGATTAAGCCATTTTTTGAGTACGATTCTTCTGATAGATATTCTAAAAGACCATTCTTTCCTAAACCACACCCCTAGTGCATTTCCTCAATTCCCAGTTCTGGTTGCTTTAAAGTGGAGTCAGAATCTAAACACAAAATGAATGCAAAATCCTTCTGGATTTTTATTATCTCCTTCTGGTAAATATGGTTATATTGTACACACCTAGTTTTACAGTAATATATTTTAGCTACTAACCCCATGCCTCTACAAAACATTTGACTTAGTTTTCATGAAGGCAGAACCCCAAATCCCTACTTCTTTTTTGAATTCATATGACATGGCTTGATATAAATGCAACTAAGTTAAGGAGCTGCAATAACAAGAACACTGGCACAAACAAGTTTGGGAAAGAAAACCACTGACTCTTGAAAAGAGTCAGTTCCCGCAGGAAACAGAAGTTCAGGGTTGGACTACAGCAGGGCTGGCAAACCATTTCCTAAAGGGCTACATAGTAAATATTTGTCTCAGCTACTCAACTCTGCCTTGTAGCACAAAAGCAGCTGTAGGCTATAAGTAAATAAGTGAGTGTGACTGTATTTCAATAAAACTTTATTCACAAAAACAAACAGCTGGCTCACAGACAAGAGTTTGCCCACCCCTGGACTATAGCAGTGGTTCTCAAATATTAGCATGCATTAAAATCAATTGGAATTTTTGCTTCAGTAGGTACAGCAAGACTTTTGCAAAGCCTAAGAATTTGTATTTCTAACAAATCCCTAGATGATGCTGATACTGCTGGTCGAAGGACCACACCTTGGGAAACACCAGGCTATAGTTTAACTTATTACCTCTGGGTGTCCAGTATGCTGTGAGCAATGGTCAGTATATTTAATGAAGGTGTTTTATCCCTTGAAAATTGAGCCTGAGGAAAAACATTAGCTAATGCTTTGGGGAATGAAGAGGGAAAACCCAAAAATAAGGGGGAAAAGCAGTAATAGAGGAAATGAGAAAGCAAAAACATGGGGATGTGTTACTGTGCTGGCCACAGTCTCAGGACAAACACAGCTGGCTGCTCAATCACGCCAGCTGTCTCCACAAAGCCTACATAACTACTGTTTCTTGAAACAGTCCTTGATGAGGATGAAGGGAAAGAAATAGATCTGCTGGCTTCTTTCCTTCTTCCATATATTATTGGTCAACAGCAGGTCCAGCTTGTGCTCCTTGCTCCTCTGTGCAGCTCCAGACGTATTTGGAGTGGCCCCGTGTCCTCTCCCACCACTGATCAGGGACAAGGGATTCCTTTTTATACCATCTCAGCCTGTACCTCAAAACCTCTGCCTCTTCTCACCCATTAAATGTAGCTATTCCCGGGCCTCCCTGGTGGCGCAGTGGTTGAGAGTCCGCCTGCCGATGCAGGGGATACGGGTTCGTGACCCGGTCTGGGAGGATCCCATATGCCACGGAGCGGCTGGGCCCGTGAGCCATGGCCGCTGGGCCTGCACATCCGGAGCCTGTGCTCCGCAACGGGGGAGGCCACAACAGTGAGAGGCCCGCATACCGCAAAAAGAAAAAAAAAAAAAATGTAGCTATTCCCAATGTTATCTATACTTTGTAAAGGTATTTTTTCAGTGATGCCATCCATTCTCATGACTTCAAGCAGCATTGCTCTGTGAATTATTCAAATGACTATCCGTAGCCCTGATAACTTTCCCGAGTATATCAGCCAGAGCAAACCTCAGCATTTTGTCAGGCCCACATCAGTTCTAAGGGAAACTGCCCTTGATGTTTAGGAGGTTATATTTTATGTCACATGAGCTTGCCACCTCTAGTCACAGCTGATGGAACAAAGGGCAGCGCCTGACCCAAAGCAATCAATCCTTGGGCTGGCGGTGGCCTGTGCCTTGTCCTGATAAGAAAAGATGGGGTAATCAAGCAGATTCCTCCAAGGAATGTGAATATCAGATGCCCTGAACCTGAGCAGTTGGCATCCGCTGTTGAAACTGAAAGGATCCAAAGAGATAAAGTCAAGATTACATCAACCCAAAAAGCAAGCTGAAGTGATGAAGGGAAAAGAAATGATGAGCAAGAAGAAAAAAAAACCTGGCAATGCAGAAAGGAGAGGAGAGCAGAAGTACAGAGATGGGGAGGACAGTCTGGAGCACTTGGCCCAGTGCCCACAAGGCCAGTCATACCCTGTACACCACATGTGACTGTTATCTTTGCTTCCCTACGGTCACAGTCTCTATACTTACCCAAACGGCTTTCACTACTCTCCAGCAGGACACCTATCAGAACGCATCATTCCCTAAATTTAAATTGCTTCATGCTTTTGCTCATATGGTTTCCTCTGCCAGTGGTATCTTCCACCAAAACCCAAATACCACCAATTGAAATTCTCCCCGTCCTGATTAATGATGCTCCCCTCACTGTAACAACAGGAAGTAACTCCTCTCTGCCTCCCCTATGCTTTCATAAAATGGTTCTTATCAGGCACGTAAATCTCAAACATATTTATAACTTATATTTCTTAAAAATTATAACATCCTTCAGGACAAGACAAAATATAAACATTTTTGACCAGCATGATGTCTCACGCTATAGATTTTCAATTAATATTTGCTAAATATTTTATTAAGTAATTATTCTAATTCTTTTACATATTAATTATATTCCTCCATACATCCCTAATACTCTCCCATTTGATCATAATACTTATAAGGTAACATGATTTGTCAGCACTGCTCTTTAGCACTTTAAATGTATTATCTTATTTAGACCTCATGATATAAGTACTATTACTCTATCATCCTCATTTTTTTGGCAAGGAAATTGAAGCACTAAGAGTTTAAATAACCTGGACAAGATATCACAGGAGCCCTGAGATTTGAGCCCAAGAAGCCAGGCACCAGCGTCTATGCCTGTAGACAGTATACCATCATGCCAGGTCTATACCTGTAACCCTATGCCATCATGCCTAGGCTGCAATGAACTTAAAATCTAATCTAAAAATCTTAGTTCACTGGAGAATTGGGTCTGGTGTGAAACAGGGTACATTACTAACAGAGAGAAGACCCACAAGCCTAAATCAGATGAAATCTTTCAAATTTCAGCCTAAGTGCCAATAACCTGGTGATACACACACGATACAGAAAGCAAAGACACAGATTAGAAGAGGCCCTGAGTCATAATCCGCCAGTTCCATACACAGAGGCGAGGGGAGCCCCACTGACCAGCTGCCCCCTAAAACCCAGTTCTGGGGCTAGAGCAGTAGGAAACAATGTCTGAGTGGAGTAGGTAACTGCAAAGTGTTTACTTTTTTTTCTTGTCAATAAGGATCAGAATATTATATCCAAATTTCCAACACCTTTTCATGTTTCCTTGGAAACAGTCCAGCCTAGGGAGGACTCAGGAGCAGCTGCGGACAGCAAATCACCTGGCACAGAGCTGTGTGCGTCATCTCTCCCACCACCCACCCACCACACCTACTCCATCTTGGAGGGAGGATGGATACCCACACAGGTATGACCATGAGCTCATCATTCATTTTCTCCAAGCACCTTGTGGACAATGCTGGAAACACCATCCAGCTGGTCAGCATGGTGTCAGAGTTCAGGCTCTGGAGTTGCCATTCTTGGGGTCAATCATGACTCTGCCCTTTACCAGCTCTTTAATCTTAAGTACACCATTTCATCCTTTCTGGCACTCAGCTTACATACCTATAAAATGCGGATAATAATCATACCTTTTTCAGTTGTGGGGACTGGACTTATACTAGTTAAATAATTCATTTTGTAGAGCTCTTTTTTGGGACAGAAGAGGCTAATACGTGATAGCTATTTATTAAGTATCTAAAATGTCCAAGCTAACTCTGGTTGCATAAATTCAAACTTGTTTAACTCCTCAAACTTAGATTATTTATGTGTAAGATAGAGATGACATCCACTGCTTATGGTGTAGGGAAACATTAAATGAAATCACATAAGTAAAACCATATTACTTGTTATTTGGTAGGCACTAAATTAATGTTAACAGACCCTAAATTCTTCTACACGTTTGCTCACAGACAAGACCTCCATGAAATTAGTCTACTCCTACCAATCCTTGTATCAAGTCTCCAGTTTTGGACAGAAAATAAAAGTGTTTTGAATGAGTTTTCCTATTCTTGAGAAGCCTGCCAAAACAATTACTGCAATCTATGCAATAGGCTAGTCAAAAAAATTACTGATCACTAAATTTTTACAAATATTTTGAGTCATTTGAGTCATAACTCAGTCTACCAAAACTTTTTAAAATATCATCTGGTTAGATATTTCGTCTTATGTGTAGATCTCAAACAAAGAATTTAGAACAAAAACCTTGAAGCAAAAGAAACTGAACAGTTAACAACTGGTGACTTGAAGATGGAGGAAAAAAATCAGTGTTTGCTAACCAAGCGATACCTCATTCTGCACAAAACTTCAGTTTGTCCTCAGAACATAAGGAAAAAAATTATCATCATATTAGATTTTTAGACTTTGTTCCTATTTAAACAAGCCCCACAATGTCCATTGATCTGCATTTAGACAAGAGCCAGCATCTGGGCGGAAATGAAGAGTCATGGAATAGTAAATTATATTTCCAAATTGCAAAACCTTTGTTCTTTGGAGCTCCAAATGAATGCAATGAGCAATTACATGCCCATCAGATGCTAAGATAATGGTAGATTACCAGAAATCATGGAGATTAACTATTTTGTTGAATAAGATCAGACTCAGAAATGTATAAATGAAGAAGGATAGAGATCAAGTCTTTGAAAAAATAAAAGAATATCATAAAAATCCTAAACCATTTAAAATATTTACGAATTTTTAGGTCTCTCTACAGGTACTTCAAGGTCATTTGAACAAAAACTAAAATAATGAAACTACAGCCTCAATATAAGAGCTTTATCGTATAAAACAGGATTTAAACATGGGAACAATGATACCAAGACAGGAAGGTCATATTAAAGCCCTACATAAAGGACAGCAGGGAAGTTGTGAGGGGAGAAGGAAGTGTGAAGTGTGGGAATTAATAACTACGCTTTTTCTCAGCCTCAAAGGCTCTGGCCTCAAAGTTAATTAGAAGATATAAAAATATAAAAATTCTTTGTGTATGGAACACACAGAGGCAAGATCAAAGCCTCCCGTGGGTCAGAAACAAAATCATTACAAACTGAATTTCTGGGCCATGGTGCCTCCTGTCTTCCCAGCACAGAACCTCCTGTTCCTGTCCACACCTTTGGACTCTTCCTTTAATATTCTCTTCAGGTGAAGAGCTCCCTTTTTCACCTTGGCCTCTGCATATGAGCAGGAACTTGTTTCAAAACTCAAGAGTCAATGGTGATTTTTGCATTGGCGGATATGCTAGAAGCCATAACTCTGTACTGATCAAAATGCCTTGATGCTCCCCTCAGCTTGACTAAACCTCAGACAGGTTTCTTCCTGAATACAGGTCCCTGACCTCCCTATTCTTACACCATTTACTTTTAAAAACACTTGTAAATGCAAATTCTTTCTCTTCTCCTTTGAAATGTAGATAAATCTTCTTCCAGCCTCCTGCCAGCTTTTTGCTTTGTTTTGTTTCGTTTGTGGCACGCGGGCCTCCCACCGCTGTGGCCTCTCCCATCACGGAGCACAGGCCCCGGATGCGCAGGCCCAGCGGCCATGGCCCACAGGCCCAGCCGCTCCATGGCACACGGGATCCTCCGGACTGGGGCACGAACCCGTGCCCCCCGCATCGGCAGGCGGACCCCCAACCACTGGGCCACCAGGGAAGCCATCCTGCCAGTTTTATAACCCAGGAGTTTCTTTTTCAAGGACCTGGAGGAGCATCTCCTTAAAACGTCATCATTAAGAAAAGACAGCACCCCTGTCTCCCAGTCTCTGTGGGAGAGGAGAAGCCTAATTTGAACAAGAGACAATTAGCCAATACAGATGGACTAATCCCACTGACCAAACTTCCTTCTAATGTCCTCCAGTACTTTTCCAGTAGCTCACCTCAGAGCTTAAAAACCCTCTCACTTTTTGTTTCAGCAGAGTTGAGTTCACTCTCTCTCCCTTATTGCAATAGTCTAGAATAAAGTCTCCCTTGCCTGTTTAACTCTGGTGCAATTTTTCTTTGACATCGTACAGGATTTCTAATGAATCATTTTGAGGGCTTTTGTCCTATTAAAAGATTCCACAATTAAGTAAAACAAAAAATATTTAAAATACATATGCAATAATATATTTCATGCCAAACTTTTAAGAGACAATTACTTTAGTAAATGTTTGAGAAAACTTACAATCATAGTGTAGCAGAGATGGTCAGTTGTCTATCAGAGAATAAAACAGTGTCCTGTCTGGAAAGCCAAGGGGTAGAGAAATTTCAGAAAGATAGAGTGGTCAACAGGGTCACATGTACAGAACTGTCCAGTAAGATAAGGCAGAAAACAACTGCTGGGTGATCTTTGCAAAAGCAATTCCAGTTAAATGGTGCCATTGAATATAACACAGAAGAAAAAAGGAAAAAGAGGAATAAGTCTACATCCCAGGAAAACTAATGAGTTAATGATAAATCTAGTGTTTTTGTCCTCGGTCCCAAGCGTCTGAAGGATAGTGCCCAGAATATGACCCTCTCGTGGGTAAGCATAGCACACATTTCCAAGTGTAGCACCTAATAATCAAAGTGCAATACTTTGTACTCTGCCTGCCAAGAATGCGTGCAAAGGACAGTTAACAAAACAACTGGTAAAATAGCTGAATGGGATGGAACTGGATATATCAAGAAAGGAACAGTGGCTTGGGTTATAGTGAAATTTTAACATATAACAGAGAAAAAAGGAAACTACTCAACTTTATTGCTTACAAAGAGATTGATCTTCAGCGTGATACCATGGAACAGACATTGGCAAGAGAGAAATGAAGCTCATATTTGGTGAAGAGCTTGTTAGAGAATAGCTGAGAGTCAAATTCCTCTCGCCATGGAGCGACCCAACAGGAACCCACTGACTCTCTTATGGAGAGTACAAACGAACATTCCTGAAAAGTCACTAAAAGGAAAAGTTGTGGAGAACACAAAGGTCTAATTTCAGAAAATGAGCAGACTTCAAAATATCACCCCACAAAGTAGGTTTTTTTTTTTTTTTTTTTTTTGCGGTATGCGGGCCTCTCACTGTTGTGGCCTCCCCCGTTGCGGAGCACAGGCTCCGGACGCGCAGGCTCCGGATGCGCAGGCTCAGCGGCCATGGCTCACGGGCCCAGCCGCTCCGCGGCATATGGGATCCTCCCAGACCGGGGCACGAACCCGTATCCCCTGCATCGGCAGGCGGACTCTCAACCACTTGCGCCACCAGGGAGGCCCCACAAAGTAGTTTTTAAATACAAATAAATAAAGTTACCTTTACAGTGGAGAAACTTGGTGGACACCACCTTAACCAGAAGATCAAATTAAAATCACCAACAATGAGATAAATGATCATCACATGTCCCCTGATGTAATGCACTGAGCAGAACACATCTCCTACATGGTATTTCTGCCAAAAATGTTTAACCAGAATCTGATCGTGAGGAAATGATCAGATGAACCCAAATTGAGAAGCATTCTAAAAAATAACTGCATTGAACTCTTAAAAAATTTTTAATGTTGAAAAAGGTGCAACAGGCAGGGAAACTTCCAAATTAGAGGAGACTAAAGAGGCATGAGAACTAAATGCAACATATCAGCCTTATTTGGATCTTGCTCTGAAGAACATCACTGTGATGATGGGGGAGATTTGAATATGAATCGTGTATTAGATAGTATGTTGATGACAAATTTCTTGAGAGTGATAAACATAATTATAAAAAAGGTGCTTTGTGACTCTTCCTCATTCTCAGTTCTGCAAAAATTATACATATGTATATTATAGAGCATAATCTTAAGCAAGATTCTGTTTAAAAATTAGTTAGTAAGAGCTTAGAAAAAGAAATCGTGTTTACTACAAGCCAGCTGCATGTTTACTAAATTAAGTTAGACTAATTTTTGAGAGCTTAGAAGACAAGATATTTCAGGGAAATGTAATAGGATTTATTTTTTCTTTTCAAAATTCAAAAAAGGCAGTTAATGTCTATCTCGATATCATGTAGACAAACTAAAGAAATGTGAATTGAATGGTCATATGGCAAAGTGAATTCAATCTTATCTAAATGGGCATAATTCAGAGGGTTGACATCAGCCCAGAGGGAGCTCTCCAGTATTAAGATAAAGGATGCTAGCCATCAATTGGATAAGAACATGAATGGCATGTGAACGAAATTTGTTAGTGGCATTGGCAAATATTCTCAGTGACACAGACACGAATCCCAAATATCCTGATGGACTAAATGGGTCAAAACCAACAACATGATAGTTAATGAAAATTATTTGAAGCTCCATTATTATCAGTTAGTCATTATATGCATTTTGAACCTCTCCCAGGAACGGGGAATAGAAAGGTAAACAAAAAGGTCATAAGCTCTTAATCTTGCATGAAAATTATACATTTAAAATAATTTTGAGTGAGATAAGTTCATGAAGGTGGAAGCACAGAGCCTTGGAAGTATGGATTAGGGAGACCTAACATAGACCGAATATCAGGAAAGGCTGCCCACTTGACAACGTATACATGGAAAACATTAGGGTGTGCTGCAAACAAGTCAAATGGGAAGACGTCACGACAGAGGGGTAAGGGGAATTGGAGCAGGAAAAAGAAGACTACACCAGCCTGGCAGAGGGAACAATCGTGTAGAAGCCCTACACTGATGTGGCCATGGCACAGTAACCAGCTGAGAGAAATCCAGTGCGGCTAGAGCACAGAGAGCAAGGGAACAGCCCCAAAGAAATGGAAGAAACAATCCTAACAGATGCATGAGTCGAAAAGGGTTACAGATTTAACTGACTCTCATTTCATTATGTTTCAATAATGCAATATAGTTCTTCAAAGGATATCCAAGACAAGGGTGGTGAGGTCCTAGACTGTTCATTGCCAATCACACCCAACTTTAAATTTGTGCTTCGTTCAAAGAAATTCAGAGCAATTTGTATGTTGGAGCCAATGGAAATCCCAACAAAGTGTTGAAGGAACTGGAAATATGTCACCTAAAGAGAAGAAAAGGAAAGATTCCAGGAGGCATGATAACTATCTTCAAATATCCGAAGAGCCATCATATGAAGCAGAAATAATAGCTGGTATGTATTTACCAAGAGTTAATGAATGGGCATCAGAACAATGCATATTTAATTCAATCTTGGTTAGACTTTACTAATAGATCCTGGCTGGAGATGGAATGGCTGTCTGGAGAAAATGCTGAACCTCCCAGGCAAACTGATAAATAGGCAAAAAATTTATAGAGAGAATCCAAATCCTTGAACTAAATAATTAATAGGTCTTCTTCTAATCCTGATATTCCATAATTCTATGACAGTGCCATTTCCATTATATGGGCAACATATTAAAGAGCTATTCAGAATATTCTAGTAGGAAGAATTTGAATAGGACCAAGCTGATGAATTTAAAAAACTAAAACCTATATCCACCAACTGTTCACAAAATTGAGACTGAATCTTAAAAGTAACTTAAAAAAATAAAACCTCGGGCTTCCCTCGTGGCGCAGTGGTTAAGAATCCACCTGCCAATGCAGGGGACACGGGTTCGAGCCCTGGCCCAGGAAGATCCCATATGTCGCAGAGCAACTAAGCGCGTGTGCCACAACTACTGAGCCTGAGTTCTAGAATGCGTGAGCCACAACTACTGAAGCCCGCGTGCCACAACTACTGAAGCCTGCGCGCCTAGAGCCCGTGCTCCACAACAAGAGAAGCCACCGCAATGAGAAGCCCACGCACTGCAAAGAGTAGCCCCGGCTCGCCGCAACCAGAGAAAAGCCCACAAGCAGCAACGAAGACCCAATGCAGCCAGAAACAATAAATAAATAAAATAAAGTCATAAAAAATAAATAAATAAAAACAAATAACATCTCAAAATGTAAAATAAAGGCAAGCCTCATTTTTGAGATGAAGGCAGCTGAGTCATTAAGAACTTGGACTTTGGAGTAGACCTGTGCGGCCCTGGGAAAATTCTTCAGCCTTTCTGTTTCTTAGTTCCTTATATACGTAATAAAGATAATTTAAAAAAAATACCTGGCTTATAGAATTATTGTGAGAGTTAGTGAGTCCACAAATTTAAAGTGCTCAAAACAGTGTCTGACACACAGTTAACCCTATAGAAATGTTTGATATCTGTGATCAATCTTAGTAGTTAGATGAGAGATTCTGGAGTCAGACAAGAGTTTACAAAAGTTTGTGAGGAAGGGCTGGAGGAGCATGTTCTGGACTGCGTTTCAGAAGAGACACCTGTAGGACAAGACCACACCACTGGTCCTGCATGGGAGCTGCTGCTTCTGTCACAATTTGGAATCCAGTGAATCAGGAAGCCACTGTCCCAACTACTAATCCCATGCCATTTCTGCTAGGATCTAGAAATCCAAAGCTGCTACCACAACTGCAGGCTTTCAGAACACATCACCAGACAATGGATGCTACACTCTACCTCTCTACAACCACCCTGTTATCACTGTTACACAACAACAAATGCCTCCACCACAGACCTCGCAGAAGCAAAAGCATGTGGACTTCACCTCATGTCTGGATTCCAGACAGTATGGAGGCACATCAGTTCACACACAAACCTGAGTTGTAAGGAAGTCTGAGAAATGTAGAATAAACTTTTCAGCTATAGCAGCAATTTAACATTTCTAAAAGGGAGAGAGAATGGAAATAAAAGTGCTAATCTATAATATCTATCATCCTATTTCTTATCACTAGGATAAGAATTAAATAGGATATAATCCATATGCAGTACTTAGCCCTGAGTTTGGCAGACAGTAATCACTCAATAAATTACTAGTTGACTTCCATCATAAACATGGCTGAATAAGAATTATCTTTCCACATCTTATCCTAAAAATCAAGAAAAGGGGCTTCCCTGATGGTGCAGTGGTTGAGAGTCCGCCTGCCGATGCAGGGGACACGGGTTCGTGCCCCGGTCCGGGAAGATCCCACGTGCCGCGGAGCGGCTGGGCCCGTGAGCCATGGCCGCTGAGCCTGCGCGTCCGGAGCCTGTGCTCCGCAATGGGAGAGGCCACGGCAGTGAGAGGCCCGCGTACCGCAAAAAAAAAAACCTCTCACCACCTAGAAAGTGCTTCCCAGATGAAAAGTAACTTCACTGTTAATGTACTTCCTGCCTCAAGTTAACCTCTAAAAATCTCTTAGATTCCCAACAGTCAGAGTTACAGAAACTCTGTCCAACCGGAAGGAGTGGGCTGAGAGTCAGGGTCAGGATAAGAGCAGGGGGAAGAAAGGGAAGTCCAAGCTGATAGCCCCCTGCTCCTCTTTCCTCGAGCACTGCCTCTTCTGTAATTATGTTCCTCCTCTTTCCCTCAGCTCTAGGCATCATCCATTTCCCTAAGTGATGCCTTCAGTTCTCATTTTACTTTTGCTTCCCTTATTCTTCTTCATTTCAAAGCTCTCACAGTCGGCTCAACAGGATTGTCCATGGAAAAGTTCCCTACCCAGACTGTCCTAGATTTAATGACGGAATCCAGGTATAAATATGCCAATTAAATTATGAGCAGAGAATTGAAAGAGAAAATGGCTTTGGCCTAGAGGAGCAGAAAACAGATCCAGAAATTTTGCAAGGATGGTCTTTGTAGATTTAAGAGCTATCTTTATTTATTTATTTTGGGGTTTTTTGTTTTTTATTTTTATTTTTTTATTTTTAATTAATTTTTATTGGAGTATAGTCACTTTACAATGTTGTGTTAGCTTCTACTGCACAGCAAAATGAATCAGCCATAAAGAGCTATATTTATATGAACCTCAAAGTTATTTCCTAAATAGTTCTACAGATCATAACAAGTGCTCTAAAAAAATGAAGTAGCTGTTTTCTCACAGAAGAGCTATAACTTCCCAATATGGCTCTGGCTTCAGTTATTTATGTATTTAACCTGGGCTCTCTATAAATATTTGCTGAATGGTAAATGAGTGGGTGAATGCTTGCAGTTTTGATTAAACAGATTATAGTAGTTGGTTCTTTCATGGCAGTTGAAAGAGATAACAATGTTGTTTTGAATTATTTTAAGACTACATCACTGAAATTACTAAAAGAGTCTTCAAATATGATGTGTCAAAAGATTCCATGGAAGAATTGGGGTTTAACTACTTGATTGAGGGCTTCCGCATCAGCTCTGGGTATGGCCGATGCTTAAAAGACAGAAAAGCAAAGGTGTGGACGGTTCTAGCCCTACTGTAGCCTCCCATGACAACTCATACATACAACTTCCTCCTGGCTCCCCAAATAAACATACCTTATTCCTGAGCCTACTGGGCTGGCCACTTTTCTCCCTTTTTCAGTTTTCTCTCCTCAAATGCGTCATTCACTTATTTCATTGTGAAAGTCTGGATCTTCTCTACCTTCTACCTCCTTAGGATCTTCTCTACCTTCTACCTCCTCAGGATCTTCTCTACCTTCTACCTCCTCAGGATCTTCTCTACCTTCTACCTCCTCAGGATCTTCTCTACCTTCTACCTCCTCAGGATCTTCTCTACCTTCTACCTCCTCAGGATCTTCTCTACCTTCTACCTCCTCAGGATCTTCTCTACCTTCTACCTCCTCAGGATCTTCTCTACCTTCTACCTCCTCAGGATCTTCTCTACCTTCTACCTCCTTAGGATCTTCTCTACCTTCTACCTCCTTAGGATCTTCTCTACCTTCTACCTCCTCAGGATCTTTGCTCTGCTCTAGGTCAGTCAAACATCTGTCCATCCTAATGGGGTTTTCTTTTTATTCTGCATTAATTGCATTAATGGCCCAAAGCTATGGGGTTTTGCTTAGGCCTCTGGCAGCTAGTCTTTCCCAAGTAAGCTCTGGTGTGACTCCATGGTCAACAGGACTATTGGAAGCAAGACGTCCCTCTAACATAGTAAGAGGGCAATAACTGCATAGCACATGGATCCAAATGTCACACCATTCTACATGTGAAAATTCTGAGGAAAACACATACATTGAAACAAAAATTAAGAACGGATGGGACTTCCCTGCTGGTGCAGTGGTTAAGAATCTGCCTGCTAATGCAGGGGACATGGGTTCGAGCCCTGGTCCAGGAAGATCCCACATGCCGCGGAGCAACCAAGCCCATGCACTGCAACTACTGAGCCTGCGCTCTGGAGCCCATAAGCCACAACTGCTGAAGCCCACAAGCCTAGAGCCCGTGCTCTGCAACAAGAGAAGCCACTGCAATGAGAAGCCCGCACACCACAACAAAGAGTAGCCCCTGCTCACCACAACTAGAGAAAGTCCATGCATAGCAACAAAGACCCAATGCAGCCAAAAATAAATAAATAAATTTTTAAATTTTTAAAAATTAAATAAAACTATTAAAAAAAAAAGAATGGATTATAAAGCCTCATGCTAACAGTATAAAGTTTTACTTTTTGGGAAAATATCTGTAGATTAAAATGTCTGTTGACAGTAGACCCTGCCTTAGAAAACTTCAGTCTGCCAATGATCTACCAAAGATCTCTAACTTTTTTTTTCTATTTGACATCCATCACCACTCATAGTTACAAAAAAATTTTTTATTATAATAAGGATTTTTAAGATCTACTCTCTTAGCAACTTTCAAATATGCAATACAGTATTATTAACTATAGTCCTCATGCTGTACATTACATCCCCAACAACTTATAACTGGAACTTTGTACCTTTTGACCCCCTTCACCAATGCCCACCAGAAAGACACAGCTATGTAGTTCTCCAATGTTAACAGGACACCTGATATTCAGACTGAGAAAGAGTAGTAGGTTGTGTAGTAGGTAAGCATGCAAGCCTAGACCCAGCACCCGGGTTTGAATCCTAGCTCTGCCACTTACTTGGTGAAGTTGCTGAATTCTCTATGCCTCAGCTTCTCCAGCCATAAAATGGAGATAGTAATAGCACCTACTTAAAAGCGTTTTTGTGCCATGTAAATGAATTAATACATGTACAGCACCTAGAACAGAGCATGGCACTCAATAATTACGGGAATCTGATTCATTTATCAAACACTTATTAAGTATGTACTACAGAGCAGGCTCTGTGTGTTAGGAAATGGAAATATAATAATAAATAAGACACAATATCTGTTCTCCAAAAGCTTGTAGTCTAATGGCTCCATAGGAGACCATTCTCATGTATTAAAATATCTAAGCACCTGGCAATATGTCACAAACTCTATGACTATTCTCTAGGATAATCTGACCATGAAAAAAGATGAGCTCAGATACTTTTCACGGAAAATCTTGAAAGCAAATGGGAAAATTCCAGTTACTATTTGGGGCCATCAATGAACTATATAATATTTCATTTAGACCAAAATGGTTTTCACCTGAGTCACTTGGAGAATTTCCTAAGTCCCTGCTTCCTGAGGCATGGATGAACCAAGCTCAGGGATTTAAACGCTACTTCTTTCCACTGCTGCCAAGCTCTCATTGCACCTAAACTTGTAAAAAACAGAATGTGATTGACATGTCAACCCAAAATTTGTGCAGGTATTGAAAAAAACAGAGATAAAATTTCATATAATCTAGCCTCGATGGGAAAAATCCCTAGATTCAGACACAGATCCCTGTCTAACATAGTTATAGAAATAAAATTGCTAAGTTAAATTAGAGAGGATGACATGACTGAAACCTCTGAATCCAGCACTTCCTTCCTTGAAATTATAAAATTGTAATTATAAAAATGAAACTGACTCAAATCCATTTATCTTCAGGGATTGGTTTACACATCACTTCATAACAGGCACATCAAATGATTACAGCAACTGAAGCTGAGACAAGGTAATATTAAATCGTCCTCCCACCTGAAATCTCCAGAGAAGCTGAAAGAAATCTTGACCCTTTTCCATTTCTTTCAAATGTAATAATGTCCAAACTTGCTAAATTAGCCATAAACATTAGTATCTGAGCACCAGGTTAAAGAGAACACAAGATTTTAAAGAGAATACATAAATTTGATATGACATGTTAGAAAGTCTCTTTCGTGGGAACTGTCCTGCAAAAGCACATCCTCCTGCAGGACCAAGTCAGGGAGATATGGTAACTGTGACGCTGCCACCTGCTCCAACCTGCTCCAACATGTCCTATGGGAATTCAGTCAGCGGTAGAGATAGAGTCTGTAGCACAAAGGGAGAGTGTGGTGGCCTTGGGAGCAGAGAGCAAGGTGCACCTACCTCTCCAACATAAAGGGGTGGGAATCAAGAGAAGCACTCAAGGGGACTGGGGTGAAGGAAGGAAACCTGTTACTCCCAGGCTGAACACCTGTAGCACTGCCGAAGCCGGCTAGCCCTCCCAGCTCTCTCATCACAGCAGAATGCAGCATCTGGGTTCTTGAACAAACGTGCATGGACCCTCTGGAGTCTGGGCGTATTTGAACATAGAGACACATGGATCCCCTTGTCTGGGAAATTCTGAAGTGAGGCAACAACCCATAACAACAGAACAGAAGCAGCATGTGCCTGACACGCCACAGTGTGCTGTGTACACGTACATATTATTATCATGTTTGTAGGTGGAAAGGTATTCAACAGAATAGAAAAAAAAAACAATGGGTTTCTCACGAGAATAAAGCACTAGGCTTCACAAAGTGGGTCCAAATTCTCCTGGGGGGTAGCTCAACCCTGAAGTGAGGAAGGCTAGGGGAGGCCTTATGGCATACTTAAACTGCGTCACATCTAGGTGTGACCACCACTCATCTAACCCTAGCATGAGAGACCCAACATTTTTGGATACAAAACACTAACAGTACTCAGGCCATTAGTACACAATGGCAGCAACATACATTTTGGGTTAAACTAACCCAAAACTAACCCACAAGACAGAAAGTGTTTTAAGGGAGATAGATGCCAGTCTAGACATCATAGGACAGCTGAATTCACTTTTAATGAGGAGCAGTATTCAGAGGAAAAATATGGATGCATTCTCTCCCAGGAGGAAGGCAAGGGATGGGAATCGGCCTGAAGATGACAAGGCTTTAGTGAAGGGAGTCAGGCTAACTCAACAAATAATGCTGGATAATGCTAGGACCCAGCATTGAGAAAGGGCTTGTAGCCTGACCCACTAGAACCTCTTAACTGTTTCAATACAGACTGAGGCTGAAGTAGCCATGAGGCAATGGCCCTCCATTCAGCTGTTGAGATTTAAGGGGTACACTTAGAGGATCTTATGGATCTCCAAACCTAGGGAAGTTCTCTGGGGCAATTGTAATTTACATGGATGCACACTCACTGCTCTTTCCCCAAGAATAGATCAGAGTAATATATATCCCACGGTACATTTAGCAGGGACAGGAAATATTCTGATTAACACTCATGTCCTCTCCACAGGAGGGAGTTCAGTTCGGCTATACAAGAGCACAAAATGGAAACATGTCCAGTACAGGACTTTGAACAGAGGTGAGGTATCTGGCTTTGTCCCCAGCTGACTTGGAACCCAGAAGTAACCAAACCATGGCCAGTTTTAATGATTCCTGCCCATGATAACATCTGGTATATGGGCAAGGGCCAATCTGTTGGGAAGACATAGAAAATATCTCTGTAATTCTTACTGACTTATTCTGTAATAAAACTAAATTGTACCATGACTATATTGCATTATGCTATAATACTGGCTTTAACAGTAAGATTCAACTGCCTTATGTAAATAAGTTATATAATAATTCTCATATTGATGATCAAATATATGGGAAGATGGAGTTAAAACCTTTTCAGAATGTAATACTGATGGAAAATGACTGAGGAAGAACTGGAAACTAAAGCCTGAGGAAGAACTGGAAGCTAAGCCTCTGCTGATTTCTTTGCTAACTAGTTCTGCACAAGTTTATTACAAGGTACAAGTAACCAAATTAGTACAAATATATGAAAATGTATGTCATGCCTACACAGGATGAATTGGTTGCTTCTTTAAGTTTATCCCTACCCACACTGGATCCTCCAAATGTTAGGTATATTTATGCTAACAACTATTGCTATATCTGTTACATAAATTTTATCTAAATGTGGTGCTCAGAAAAATATGAATACTTTAAGAACAGATCCTAGGTCAAGGGCTACAGGTCTGGAATTTGTGGGAAAGAGATAAGTCAGCAGAGCTGGGTTACTCAAACCCTGCACAATCCCAAGAAATGCCTACTTCAGGATTGGCCCTTGGCCAGCTCCTGGGAATTAAGCTCTGAGCCTTTGGAATATTCTGCTTGATAAGAGTGCTTTTGTATGTCTGAAGCCTTGGGCCACCCAGTACCCATTTGATCAGATAGTTTATGCTAACAATGTGCTTTATGGTGAATGCCTATTTTTGCTCTGGGAGGCTGGGGTTCAAGTAGTTGAGGTCAGTCATGCCTATGTACTAAACCCCGATAAAAACTCTGGACACCAAGGTGCAGGTGCACTTCCCTGTGGGTACACTTTTCATGTGCTATCACACATCACTGCTGGGAGAATTAAGCACCTCCATGTGATTTCCCTGGGAAAGGATACCTGGAAGCTTGCACCTGGTTTCTTCTGTATTTTGCCGCATGTGCTTTGTTCCCTTTGCTTGTTTTAATCTGCCTCCTTTCACTGTAATAAACTACAACCATGAGTATAATCACTTATTCTGATCCCTGTAAGTTTTTCTAGTGAAGCATGAAGCTTGAGAGTGGTCTTGGGGTCTCCCAATGTAAGGAGTAAGTAGGGAATAAAGGCTACGCAGCGGAGATAGAATGTGAGCCGATACGTGAAAGATGGGTAGATATCCTAAGGAAGAACAGATAATTCAAAACAAGAGGCAAGTTGGACATGTAGAAAGTCCTGTACTGCAATTACGAATCTTGGAAGAAAATAAAGAATTTCATTTCACCTAGAAGTCTGTCTTATGGCTTCCTGGGAATCTCTTTATGACTACTTTCTAACCCTGGCAACAAATAATATAAAACTACATGTTTTATTTCCTAAATTATGTTCCGTAAGTTTGGAAGCTCATGGTGAACAACGCTCCAGTTCATTCATCCTCCCTAAAACAGCACTGAAACTTATTTCTATTTTGAATGTTGATAAGTTGTGAATTTTGTCTTTCATGGAATCTTGTTCTTTTATTTTTACAGACTAAACCCATAAACACGGGCCTCTGTTGACTGTCACTTTTTTTGAGAAAATTCACAAACTGTGCCACATGATAGAACATGTACTATAAAAAGTTATTCCACATTAGCTGTCACCAAAACCATCTGAATTCCTTTTGTTTGGCCAAGGCTTTTTGCCAAGCAGCTAAAAATGTTCTATCATGGACACTTGATTTCCTAATAAAGCTTCTAGTTCATATCTATGAAAAAGCTGTGTAAATTATTTCCATTATCTGATCCAAATTTTCCTGAGGCTCTAATCACACCAAGTTCTACACCACAAAAAACCCTCCTTTGGTGTTTCTTATCACCTCTGCCACTAGTCTTTTCTCTGACTGCCTCTTAGTTTGAAGAAATTCTTTCTTGGCTCTCTAGCTCCCCAATCTAATACTTTGAGCTGTCAAAATGAAGACCTTCCAGAGGTATTTCAGAAGTTTGTTTTTTTTTTTTCTCTGAAACATCTGGCTAACTTCCCATAGATATTCTTCTTCTGCATTATATATGGAAAAATATAAAATAGGAGTGAAGGGGCAAAGTAACTCTATAGTAGGTAATCAATAGAAGAGTACTTCTCTTGAGAGAGTGCTGAGCTCAACCGACTCTGATTTGCTTTCTATTTAAAATGTCCCTCTCAAGGACCTAACAGTTCTCTTGAGTTCACAAAAGACTTGGAGGATCATAAGCCAGCTGGCTAAACAACAGACTGGAAACTCCAGAGCTATTAGTTCTCTTTCTTGTATTAAAATATTATAATCTGGCTCAAGTCCAACAACCTCCTTCTGCTTTTGTGTCCCCAGGTGTGGGATGGTGCCAGGACTACTAACCTATCTCACTGGGTTGCCTGAAAGATGATTAATAAGGGAAATTTCAAAGTGTTCTCCCAGCATAAAGCATTATACGAATGCTAAGTAAAAACACATGAATGATTTTAAAATACCATGGTGAAAGTGTGCTGTAGTAGAGACTCTCACATTTTGTGTTTACACTAGCAAGAATGATAATGTTGGCATATAGTCTTTGTGAAAGTAACAACAGTCAGCCAAGGGCTTGTCTTGAATCTTCAAGCAAAGCAGTACGCCGTGGGTACTCTCAGCTACAATCCGTCTCTCAGCCCAGCAGATACATTAAATGTATGTACGAATTAGTTGAAATGGAGTTAATTTTACCTGAGATTTTGCCTAATTGTGTGATTTGCTCTGTTCTTTAGGCACCTGGCACCTGACAGATTCTAATTTTAATATTCTAAAATCATTAGTAAGATTGTGCTACGCTTCAATTCCAAATGCCTTTAATCACTTGGTATAATCCGTCTCAACAATTTATTTTCTATTTTTAATAATTTTTGACTCTAAGGAATGAGTGAGAAGTAGCTTCTTTGCCCAACATTTATCCAGAGCTCCTTTCATGAGAAAGATATGAAACTTGAAATGAAGCAAGCATAAGCAACTATAGAAAACAAGAATCTGCCTCAAAAAATAAATAAATAAAACCTAGTGAAAATATAGGATCAGATAATCTCTATACAAGTTAAATTCTCCTTTAATGACTCCTTCATCATTTCTGAAACTGAACAAGTTCAGAAGGATTTGATTCTGAACTGTATCTTTACAGAGCATTGGGAATGATGCTCTCTTCAGTCACATAAGAGTCCCTAAAATGACTCCCTTCCATTCAGTGCTCAGTCTCCAAACTGCACCACTGAGGACCTCAGCTGTGGCAGATAACCATGCTAACAATGTAAATGTAAAATTAAAAAGTAGCAAAGTGTCTGCACTCTTCCTGCTCTCTCTGCAGTCCCACCTCCTCCAAAAGGGGACATGTTCTGTTCATTCATCATTTACAACTTGCTTCCATGATTCCAGAAAGTCAATACATGCTCCCAACCCAAAGGAGAAAAAAGGGAAACTGAATTCCCTCTAGTCTGTACATGCGCACCGGCGTGCACACACACACAGTACAAACATATTTGTTTAAACGTGAATATGTATAAACAAAAGTTGAAATTTAGTAAGAGAAGCAAGAATCTGAGCCAAAAGTGTAAGATTAACTATTGCATTTCTGTTGAGGTTGGGGTGCAGGGAGGATCCCATGGGGAAGAGGAGATGGGTAGTAAGAAGAAAAGGAGACAGTTAGTGGGAGGTCTGTGAGCTCCTCATCCTGGATATAGTGCATCTGCCCAGAAAAGTCTGATTACACCTAAAAGCACAACTTAGCACTAATACAGAGTTCAATCCATTTTTGATATTTGGCTGCAGACAGCTTTCAAGCTCCACCAGTCCCTCTTCCACTTCTGCTCTACATCTAGGTAAGCTGGTAGGAAAGCCCAGATGCTCCTTCTTTGGTGCCAGCAAAAAGTTCAAACATGCAAGCCCCAGCCCATGTGAGGGAACCTTCACCTCAATCCCTGCCCCCAGCCACAATTAAAGCCAAGCCAATCTCCTTTCCCTACTCTCTCACCCCATTTTCAGACCTGTTTGCAACCTCCCCTGTTCTCCCCAGAAAGCCTCAGTATGTGAGTCATAGACCATTTCATACCCCCTTGGTGCACGTGTGGCATCATCAGTTACAACACCCGAACCAAATTTGGGGTGAATGGAAGAGTACACCCCGTCTCTGTGGGGGACCAGAACAAGCACCATCTAAGCTAAGCATGGTCGTTATTAGTTGGGTGAACTATTAGTAGTGTGAACTGAGGTTCGAGTCGTTTCTACTTCCACTATTCAGTCCGGCATTTTATGTGTCAAGGAAAAACTCGTAACTAATGTTCCACAGCATCGTCCATGTAAAAGTGGTTGTAACCCTTTTTATCAGAAGTGACTATGGGAATAAGGACCCTAATTTGTCTATGGGGATAGCACAAGTCCTTCAGTTCAAGCCTCCACTCAGATATCTAAAGCCTACTGGGCAGACCAGCATTTTGGTACCAACTCCCCACACTGTAAAAACGCAGGGAATAATGCATACAATAAAAGGTTTGGTTAAATAAAATGTAAAACTAAGAAGTATTTTATCATATCATTCCACATCACAACCTACCATATAATATTTTCTGTACCAATTATTAAATTATTTTCAAAGAATTGATGGACCTGAGTAAACAGAGAGATTATTCAGAGCTATTGAAAATCAAGGAAAATGGGCTTTTATGAAAATCTCAATCTGTATAAAATCTAATAAAAGCAGAAAAAACTGAAAAAGACCCAAGAGGAGATACTTATGAGACACCCAGTAGCGCCTCCTGGACCTCCAGCTAAGAGTGTGTACAAAGAGGGGAGAATACAAAGGCAGAGAGAAATTGGAAGGGCTGACCCCAGTGCTGTCTGTCCCCTCCTTGTGGAGGGTAGAGTTGCAGAAGTTACTGCCTTTTTTGAAAACCTGAGGTAATGGTGGGATTGAGTACATAAATCAGGATAGTAATACAGCTCACAGAGTTATAAGCATCATACAACTTTATGTACTGAAAGTGCTTCCTAAACCTGAACACTGCATAATTAAGAGTTCGTTGTGGGGGCTTCCCTGGTGGTGCAGTGGTTGAGAGTCCACCTGCCGATGCAGGGGACATGGGTTCGTGCCCCGGTCCGGGAGGATCCCACATGCCGCGGAGCGGCTGGGCCCGTGAGCCATGGCCGCTGAGCCTGCGCGTCCGGAGCCTGTGCTCCGCAGCGGGAGAAGCCACAGGAGTGAGAGGCCCGCATACCGCAAAAAAAAAAAAAAAAAAAAAAAGATTATGAATAAATAAAAAGGTTGCAAACTAACTGCCAGGGACTAGGTCCAACTTGCATGCCTCATTTGGTCAACATACTGTTTTTAAAATTTTTTAATTAGAATGCCATTAGGCAGAATATGTATCTCACAATCACCATGTCACCACTCTTCCTCATATTACACAGTCCCAATTCACACATTTACATCAAATTCCTGACCCCTACAGGCAGTTGCATTTTTCACCTCCTAATGTACAATATAAATGATTAATAGCAGAAATATCATAAAATGGTATGTATATGGTTACTTTTAAATAAATGTCACAAACATGAAATACTAAAGGGGTTTAGAAGAGGAAAGCAGAAAGAAGAGGTAATGAATGGCAGGAGTAAAAGTTAGAGGTGGGGAAGCATGAATCATAATTGAGAAGATGTGTTGAGAACATGGAGACTAGAAGGAAGAGGTGAGGGTGAGATTTAAGATTTGATCAAATTGTAGAAGGGTTTGAAAGTCAGGTCATATGAATCAGAAATCTTGACTGAAAGTGACAGAAACCCAAACCAAAATAGTTTTCTCAAAAACAGAAATTTATTTTTAAAAAAAAGCTAGAAATTTATTGGCTTCCCCAATTGATAAGTAAAGGGTAAAGGTAAATTCAGATATGGCTGGATCCAAGCACTCAATGATATCAGCCCTTTTTCTCTCTTTCCTTTTCACTCTTCTCACTCTAGCAATCACTTCTGATGTTTTCTATGTATTGGGTTTTTTCTGTCTTATTGCAGATGGGCTATGACCAGGAGGCCAGGGATCTTGGCCTTTCAGGAGACTCTACTTCTCCAGTTTCACAACCCAGGAAAAAGAAAGAAACTCTCCAAAAATTCATTTATGGGTTCAAGGGAAGGACTCTGAGTCTGGAAAAATGGGTTCATGGATCATATGCTAACTACTGTGGTCAGAGGAAAGCAAGTCCAATAACAATAATGATGTATGTGCACTGGACGGTCATAATAAAGGAAGGTGCTGAAATGGCTCGCCCAGGTGCTCTCAGGCTGTGGAAATCCACTGGAGGTTTTAAACCTCAAAACCACATGACCAAAATACTCTCTTAAGAAGTTTACATGATGAACTGGAGGGAGAGGAAAAGGAATATGGAGAAGTGAGTTAGGAGTCTCATCTAGGACCAAGGACATAAAGTTCAACTGAAATAGAGGACAACTAAAAATAGACAGATGCAAGAACTATTTAGGAATAAAAATTAATAGAATAGGACTTCCCTGGTAGCACAGTGGTTAAGAATCCACCTGCCAATGCAGGGGACACGGGTTCGAGCCCTGGTCCAGGAAGATCCCACATGTCGCAGATCAACTAAGCCCATGCGCCACAACTACTGAGCCTGCACTCTAGCACCCGTGAGCCACAACTACTGAGCCCGCATGCCACAATTACTGAAGCCCGTGTGCCTAGAGCCCATGCTCCGCAACAAGAGAAGCCACCGCAATGAGAAGCCTGCGCACCACAACGAAGAGTAGCCCCCGCTCACCGCAACTAGAGAAAGCCCTCACGCAGCAAGGAACACCCAACGCAGCCACAAACAACTAACTAAATAAAATAAACTTCTATTAAAAAATATTTTTAAAAATTAATAGAATAAGGAAAATGATTGGATATGGGAGAGAGGTTTCATCAAAAGTGTCAGTTCTGTTTTAGATACTGGTTATACAGCAGACAAGACGTCTGCATCATACAGCTTACACTCCTCTGAGGAATATGGAGGTGGAACATATAAACTGAGTCATAAGTAATATAATTTCAGTTCCTAATAAATGCTCTGAAGGAAAACAAAAATGTGTAGATGGCATAAAGAGTGGTGAGTGGAAGGTGCTATTTTAGGTCAGGTAGTCTGGGAAGGTCTTTAAAGGATGCAGAGAGCTGAACTGTGACAAGGAAGCAGCCACATAAGGAACTGGAAGAGAAGTGTCCACGAAGAGGGACCAGCAAGTGAAAAGGCTCCAAGACAGGAGTCAGCTTGACTGAGGAGAGAGCCAGAAAGACGAGTGGACGAGGGGAGGAGATCAGCATCGGACAAGGGCCAGATTTGGTAGGGTCTCCCAAGCCATGGAAAGGAGATAGGATTTTATTCTAATTGCTATGGGATTTAGAGCAAGAGACATGATTTCATTTGGGCTTTACACAGACCACCCAGGCTGGGCCGTAGGCAAGAGTGAAGCAAGTTATCATGGTGGCCCAGACGAGGACATGGTGGCTTAGGCTGGGATGCTGGCAGCAGAGATGGTGTTAGACAGTCAAAGAGATTCAACATGTTGTGCCTGAGTGAAATATAGCATTATTATGAAAAGAAAACTAGAAATGGTTGAAGAATTTTTTCATACTTAAACCTGAATACATCTAGTACTCAGGCTATGTCTAGACCATTGGGTGATACTCCCTGTTCAAGAGCAAAGGCCCACGAGTGCTTCCTTCCAACTACATAGAGGGGGGAGACATGTGCCTAAGAACTGCTTTTGACTAAAAGTTTTAACCAACAGTGGAAGACTATTGACAATAGCTATTTCTGATATAGGAAAAGCCCTAAAGGACGCCCCAAAGAAAAAGAAAGGATGAGAAAGGACTATAAAAAATAAATCAAAATGAAACTTTTAAAAGAATATTATTTCACAGAGGAATTCTTGAAAACTTCACAGAAAAAAAATGAGCTCCTTTGGCCTCTGGCTTTCACGAATTTTGTACAACAAAAAAGGCATGATTCCCTATCTCTTCTTCACTTTCTTCTTTCTATTAAATTTTTGGTGGCTTTTCAGAACAAAAAAATATTACAGAGACATTTCTGTATATAAAGAGTAAATGTCTACAGATTTTCTGGAGGGGTTTTTTGGCAGAATATAAAAAATAAAACATACTTATATGCTTTATTCATTCTATTAGTTAATTATAGAAATTTGTCCTATATAAACATAAATATGTAAAAATATTTATGTAAAAAGGTATTAATTACATATATATTTTATCTGAGATATATATATTTAGTTAAGAATCTGAAATAATCTAAATAAATAATGACAGGGGATTGATATCAACACCATAGGTAAGTTTTCTGTATCCTTGTTGTGTTGGATTATAAACACATATGGGCAGGAGAGGAATCTGGAGAAATCTAACAGAAAGGCCCTTCTGGAGTTTCACTGGGTTAGGAGTCTCATGGAAAAGGAAAATTTTTCACCTGGTACCTAGTTTATGACCTAGAGTGGGGTCACTGAATTGTGAAACTCTGGCTTTGTCAAAAGAAATCCCTGGATCATTTGTTACTTCAGACCTCAAATTCCAGTACTGAAAGGCAAATAGCCAATAAAAAAAGAAAGAACCAGAAAATAAATTTAAAAATCCTGTGGAGCAATAGGTTCATCATTCTGGATTGAAGCCAGCAGATTAGCACCTTGAGAATGAAGATGTTCTGTCACCATATCTGTTTACATTTTGATCTTGGAATCATCTGTATTTTGCAATGCTGCTTTTCTCAGGCATTCTTGGGCCCTACCAGATATCTATTGCTATTTTGGTCCTTGACATGTCTAAAAGTTTTTAATCTCAGTCTTCATTAGGTTTAAAGAAGGGACCCCAGGGGCCACAACAAAGAGGATGCAAAGAACTAGTTGTCCCTGACTGCCTCAGTTTTATATTGAAAGAGAGAGAGAGACAGAGAGAGAGAGAGAGAAACAAAGGCATGTAAAAATGAACAAGAACATTTTACAGTTACATCAGTGGCTGTCTGTGACACCAGCATCCTGTCTCCTTTGGGCCACCTCTGAATTATTTTTCACAATTAATGGGAGAACTGAAGAAACAAATGGCAGAAAATTTAATTGCAGGTGCTAACCCTGAATACAATGCTTAAGGCAGAGAATTTAATCTGATGGCTTCATGTACTGAACCAAAATAGAAAGAAAACACCATGTGTTTATATTTTAATGATTTTCATTTTTAATTAGTGACTTCAAAGATTTTTAACAAACCTGAGTTTGGCCCCTCAAATACCATCTAACGTTAATTGAGTCCAAATTTCTCCAGTATTGTAAGAATGCATTCAGGGCTTATTTCCCTTTGATTGACAAACATCTTAGTACCCTGTGACAAAATCCACATTAGAACTTTTAAAAACACAGATGTGTTATAAGTAAGATTTATATTTCGGTGACTCTGGTTTAAGATTTATTTAAAAGGTAACCATGTCCTCTTGGTTATGATGACATCTGTACCACACTCATTTGGCAAAAAGCTCCAGAGATCATTTATGTTTAACAAAACACAGTTGGTGCAATCAAAGCTGTATTTTAATGTCCTCATTTGCAGTATTTTCTCATGACATTGGCCTCTGCTTTGGACACTGAGAAAAAAGAAACAAACACTCCACATCCTATTTTTTTTTTCTGTTTCTTCTGATATTTAGTAGTGTGCCATGATTTCAAAATATGACTTTTCATTTCTTTATACATGATGGTGTAGGCACTTGCCTGGAGACTTTTTACATCAGTGAGTTTCCCAATCAAGAAACAGTAAGAGGAAACTAACACTGCCATGGGAGTAGCCTCTGGGTCTGTCTAGGTGTTTGAAGGGAAATTTCCATCTTAATGACAGAAATGTATCCAATTCTTACATTAAAAGGAAGACTGGGGGCTTCCCTGGTGGCGCAGTGGTTGAGAGTCCGCCTGCTGATGCAGGGGACGCAGGTTCGTGCCCCGATCCGGGAAGATCCCACATGCCGCGGAGCGGCTGGGCCCGTGAGCCATGGCCGCTAAGCCTGCACATCCGGAGCCTGTGCTCCGCAACGGGAGAGGCCACAACAGTGAGAGGCCCGCGTACAGAAAAAAAAAAAAAAAGGAAGACTGGTGTAAAAGATCCAAGTTCAGTGGGAACACAATCATCATTTAAGCTGTGTGAACAATTGTCACCAACATGATTGGTACACCAATGACCTCATTGGCTGAATAAACAATTACCCAAAGGTCATGTTGCTCCTACAGAATCATGATGGTCAAAACAATGAAAGTAATAACAGTTTGACACTGAAACTCCCATAGCACAGCTTGAGAGAATTTAGTTTGAGAAATACAGTGGTGACTGACTGTGGCCATTAGCTTTTTCCTATTGTGTGAGATTAATTTGTGACTGAGATTTATTAGCCTAAAGGAGGCTGGGGTTGATGAGATTTTGCTGATATACTGCGTAGAACACACATCAACTCAAAGAGAAAAGATGAAAAATTAAAATGATAAAGTTGCATTGCTAGCTTGTTGCTGAAGTAATTGAAGTGGCTTGTGTTGTGCTGTGCTGTGATGGGTAGAAATAAAATATGTACAGATTTATCTAGATCATCCTTCTGAAGAAAGGAACTACAAAATATTTTCCCTCTCTATTACTGTGTTGCGGAAATCTCCCAATTCTTTTTTGACAGTGATATTGAAGCAAAACGAAAATGAAACCCATTCAGAATAAGCTCCAGAAGTGAAGCCAGCTATTATCCATGGAAATAGGCATAAGGGTTAGCGTAGATAATTGAAATATGAGCATAATGTAAAAACAGCGTTTTGTCTGTTAGGTGAAACCACAACTCCATATAATTTCTTTTTAACAGAACTGAAATAGAAAAATGAATTCAATTTTTTTAACCCAACCAACTTCCCCTCTGATGAAGATTCTAATTATCAGTGAAATGCCTAAAAAATACATACAGACCAGAATATTAAAAAAGGAATAAAAAAGCAAGGGCTATGACGTTCATAAAGCACTAGAATAGAATATCAGCTCCACAAAAACTGGGATCTTTAGCTCACAGACATGTTCCATGTGCCTGGGGTTGTGCTGGCACATGAAAGGTGCCCAGTGGGTCTTTGCTGAATTAACAAAGTGCACAATCTTCTGCTGCTGAGAACTGACCAGTTAGTGTGGATAAGACCACAAAAATTTCTTCACTTTTGAGAATCATCTGGCCAATAAATGTGTCACATGGAAATCTGGAGCTATGTGGAGTGTCCACCAGAACAGGACCCTGGATGGTGGACCACAACCCAAGTCTAGTGGGCATGGATTTTCCTTGTAGGCAGTGTGACTGGCGAAGTGACAATTCCCCCACACCGACCACCTCCAGAGTTGCAGGGCTTTCAGAGTTGGGAGACCTTCTCCCTCTGAAGCCCACGATGATATTCCAGGACTGTTCTACACCAACTCGATTCTTTAGTTCTTCAGTTACTCGAAGATGTAACATTGACCAGGTATTACAGGTCCTTCAGAGAACTGAGCAAATGAGAGTCTAGACATCACTGTCTTCTCCACCCTTTTTTTTTTTTTTTTTTTTCCTTTTGCGGTATGCGGGCCTCTCACTGTTGTGGCCTCCCCCGTCGCGGAGCACAGGCTCCGGACGCGCAGGCTCAGCGGCCATGGCTCACGGGCCCAGCCGCTCCACGGCATGTGGGATCCTCCCGGACCGGGGCACGAACCCATGTCCCCTGCATCGGCAGGCGGACTCTCAACCACTTGCGCCACCAGGGAGGCCCTCCACCCTTTTTTTAACCTAGTATTCTCATGCAACTGAAACAAGGTTCGAATCAGCAAGAGGCCATAAGAGGGGAAAAAAAAAAGCACAAAAAAAATTTTCAGGGAGATTTATAAAAGCTAACTTGCTTCACTTTAGTGAGTGAAGGCAGAAACTGAGTGCATGTATGAGAATCCAGCTTTTGGAGGAGGCATGGGAAAGGTCTTTCTTGTACCAATGGGAATCATTTCCTCCCACTTCAGACTGCCCTCCACATGACATTGACAGCAAACCAGCAGTCTCTATCCCCGAAGTGCCTTTACCTTCAACGCCCCAGGGAAAATTACAACCTTAATCCTGAGAAGACTCTATCACCGTTTTAGTATCTATTTATTTCAGTTCTCCTCACAGGAGCCTGTGTTCCAAAGTGCACCCCATTTCCTGAATGAAGACTCAGCTGGCATTATGGCCCTGCTCTCTCCCAAGACAGCCCCGATGACAACAGGGAATACCTAAGACCCTTCTCTGCATCAGTCTCTAGAAGGGCATCAAAGTCTCAAACTGCCCAAGACTGAAGAAGCTTCTCCCCAACAGAGGAATGGCTAAGAGTGCCGATTCTGGAAATTTATTAGCTGCGTGACCTTGGGCAGGTCACCTAATTATCGTGAGGCTTATTCTGTTCATATGTTAAGTGGAAATACAACAGGAACCCTTCTGAAGGTTTTTATGGTGATTAATTGTAAGATACTTGGCACAAATAAAGTACTGATACATGCTACAACTTGGATGAGCCTTGAAAACATTATGCTAAGTGAAAGACACCAGTCGTAAAGACCACACACTCTGATTCCATTCATCTGAAGGTGCATTATAGAGAAATCTGTACAGACAGAAAGTAGATTAGTGGTTGCTCAGGGCTGGTAGTTGAGATGGAGGGAGAGGATGGGATAGCTAAAGGGTACAGGATTTCTTTTGAGGTGATAAAAATGTTCTAAAATTGACTGTGGTGATGGTTGCACATATCCATGAAGAAACTAAAAACTGTTGAATTCTACACTTTAAATAGGAGAATTGTAAGTATATGAGTTATATTTCAATAAAGCTGCTTCTAAAAAGATACTTAGCACAGTGCCAGCCACATATCTAATATTTGAAAAATGTCAGTCATTATCATTTATTAATTCACTCAACAGATATTTATTAAGTTTCTAACGTAACTCTGGCACTTCTAATATAACTCTGTTCTTCTTTTTCTTGTTCTTCTTATCATTCGTATATACCATTTTTACATTTGAAACTTTGCATGTGTGTGAAACATGCAAAGGTTTTAATAATGCAGGAAAAGTCCATAATGTTATCTTGACTAAACTGCTTCCTTGAAAAGGTAAAATTAATTTAGATGAATAAACTGTTTTAGATGTAAAGTTTTTACCTGAGAAGTAGTCACTGAAACCCTGAAACCTTATAAGCACCTTGAGAATACCAACAAAAAAATGTCTTAATCTATTCAAAACTAGAGTTAATTTATTTATAGTCAACTTAGAAAGTTTTCTAAATGAGAAATACATAATTTAGTGACAGCAGAGCAGCTCTGTTTCTGTAGATTTTAGCATTTCATATTTAAAAACACAGAAATAAAATTCTGCATTGAATGGTTTAAGCCCAATAACAAAATCTAAAAGCCACATTTGAATCCCAGAAGACATGAGACAATTATTCTAAGCAGCTCTACAAATGCCATCATCCTACTATACTTCCCATGACTTTCACAAAATAATCAGATTCTGCTTCCTCTTGCCCTTCTCTCCACCCGCAATCACTCTCACGTCCATCTTCCACCGAAGACTGCAGGTAACGGGTAAAATTTGTAACCAAAAAAATTAAAGAAAAGAGAAGGGAAAAAAGGGCTCTAAAAATCTATGTCCAAATGGGAAATTCTTTTACAAAAAACATTTGGATGTGCTTCGGCAAGTGCAGAGATTTAAATGGTGTTGGGTTATTGCCAAGGTGGCACGCACTGGGGCCCTGAGCACAAAAGAGAACAAAGAAGCAAACTAAAAAGTCAAAGCAGCCAGCCGCCAGATCGCCCCCTGTGAATCCTAACTCTATTTTTTATTTCAGATCAGATAGGCTGCTCACCAGAGCGCTCCCTCAACTTTCTAGTAAATTCTCAGAAGCCAGGGCCAAATGGAAAGCATTGAAGGCACCTGTAAAACCCAATTTCTCCCAGAGATGCCCTGATACCTTGGCAGCTGCGGTCGGAACCCAGACGAAAAAGTAAGTCTGTGCTGGTGAAAGATTTTTATGTTAAAATACTGCTCTCCGGGTGTCCTCGCTTTTTCCATGAACACTCCATGGGTTTTTCCCTTCACACTGTTTTCAAACAACCAAGAGCCACTGAAATGAGGAGGAAAATTGCCCTAAAAATATAGTATTCCAGACAGTATTATTTCCTTATGGACATATTCAGGATTCCTTCCCAAGCAGATTCTGAAGCAAAACAAAGTAAAGAAATTGCAAAGACTAAAAGAGTAGGAATTAACTCAAGGTCTATGGACAAACGTCCATGGGGATCACACTCATTTCTTTTCACCTTGAACACATGGCTAACTTACTTTGCCTGCTATATTAATAACACAGTAAATTTAAATCATTAAAAAATTTTAAATTCTTTATAGAAGAAAACTGATGGTTTCATTTTCATAGATAGACCAGTCTATATAAAGCAAAATAATAATAATAACAATAATAATAATCAGAGTGAGTTTTTCCTTCTATTAAGACAAATTTTTTGATAAATTTCCTGTGTTACTGATATAACTATGTCCTTGTAAACAGAACTACATTTATCTTAATACACTTATTTGTCAGGAATTTTTTTTAATTGAAGTACAGTTGATGTATAATATTATGTAAATTACAGGTGTACAATATAGTGATTCACAATTTTTACAGCTAATACTCCATTTATAGTTATTATTAAATATTTGCTATATTCCCCATGTTGTACAATATTCTTGACAAATGCCTTCTTCCTACGGTTTTAGCCTTACGATAGCTTGCTAGCTCAACCCTAAGTTTCTTGAGGATAGTGACTGCTTTTTATTACTATTTATTTTTATCCCTCTTCCCTCACACAGTATCTGGCACATAGTATGCTTCAGAAATTGCTTCGGAAATAAGTGAATTATCATCTGAGTTACTGATGTATACTTGGCATCATTTTAGAGATCTATGATCAGTTAAGGCAACTTCTCTCATGAAACGTCAGCTTAAACCATTACAAACTTTCATAGATTGATGCCCAAATTATGATTGAGAAGGAATTTACTATGCTTCCCCTTTCATTAGGTTTTGACAGTTGCTGGGAAAGAGGAAAGTCATTCATGGTCATTTTATTCCATTTCAGCAAAATATTTCCTGTTACTTTGGGGGATTATAATGTGATGAGATTATCCTAGCTGGTCTATTAACTCCCCTCAAAATTGTACTTGCCCACTATTTCCCATTTTACTCCCAGATCCAGAACCCCACTGTCAAAGGAACCCAGAACAGGGTAGATAGATATGCAAATACAGGTCCTTCCTCTTTGCTTGCAATCGAAGCTGCTGGCAGTGAGCCTGGAATGAGTGAAATGCGTGCCCAGGGCTCCTGACAATTGCCCACATTCTGTCTCTCTTTCTCTTTCACATGCTTCATTCTTTGCTTTCTGTTAAGGATATGTATTGACTTTGTGGGACCACTGCAGTGAGCTGTAAATGATGCATTTAATGAAAAATCCTTGCCTAGCACTCTGAAAGAGAACACAGCAACGCAGGGCAATCATTGCTGGGCAGTGATGGGTGTTGGAATATCACATTCATCAGTTTCACTGGCAAGACAGATGTAGTGATTGGCAATATTTCAAGGGTGTGTAGTAAAAATATTAACTAATATGTTAATCATATTCATTATTTGCTGTTTCTCCTGTCCCTATCATGGTAATCATTTATTCTTTAAAGATTGGTGACTCTTTTGTCTGAATGCCCCAAATCCCATATCCTGAAAAGATGCACGAAAGGGTTTTGAGTGGCTACTCTTCTGGAGGAATTATATTAAAATTTTGATTTCCACGGAGCTCTGTAGTTATTGCTACCATCCTTGTATTTCAATACTGAACTTCAGGTTATTGAAAAGACAGTTTTTCTTCCAGTTTCTCTTTCTTTCTATTTCTCTCTTAAAAACAAACAAAATAAACAGGACTTGGCCTTTTCTGACAATGCCGGGAAGTACAATCTGAGTGACAAAGTCCAACTGAAATAGCCACCTGATGGTGACAGAGAATCTGCATGGCACAGCCTGGTTTGAATGAGACTGGAGGTGCTCCCCAGGGCCCCGAGGCTCCTGCCCCATCCTTTACACCAACGGTGGAGGAACGTGCTGTCGCTGGATTTCATTTTCTCCGGGATGACCACACATAGTGCCCTGGCACGCTGAGCGTGCACTTCCTGTGGGAGCCTGACTCGCCTCCACCAGCTGGTGTGTTAAGAGACGACCCCCGTTACTGAACAGCCCTGAGACAAGAGTGACAGGTGCAGCCAACAACCGCCACAGGGGAACAGCCCAGGACTCCTGCAGCTAGCTCTTCGTCCTGCAATCTGGTGAGCTGGAGCTCTGCAGGCTTGGGGAGAAGAGCTGGTTTTGTGAGCCTGCAGGTGCACATGCCAGCTCACCTCTGATGGAGCAGGCTATCTAGTTGTCCCCCACGCTAGATAGAACTCACAAACATACCAGTCACCTTGTGTTCATATTACCTGAGACTGGTCTCCCTGGAGACAGGATCTTCCTGTGATGCTCCAGTTTTCAATTACTTATCTTCTCATGAACAGTCTGTCCAAACTGCAGCCCATTATTTGTTCTTAATTGACATTACTATTCACTATATTAAGAAACAAACTTTCTAGAGGGCTTTTTTTGGCATAATCCGACCACTAGAGCACATTTCCAAGTGAAGACAAAAATATTCTCTATATGATACCTAAAGATTTGGCCAGTTCTGATGGGGAAAAAAAATTAGTCGACTATGGTCTGGGGGTCGTCGAAATGAAATAACTGGTTGACAGGATTTTGTTGTTGTTTGTTACTTTGGCTTGACATAGAGTATGAGTTATAGTAATGGTCACTCATTTTTTTCTATTTATGTCTAACTTTGACAGGTTTCCTGGAGTCTCCTGAGTGGCATGCTGTGTCTCCAGCCATCCTAGAGCATGCCTGACTCTTCAGAGAAACCTAATTAAAACTGTGGTTAGAAAAATCTTACTTTTAACCTATCTAATCGTAGAAATGTTATCATGTGGAGATCCATACAGGATGACTAGGATCCTTTTACATCCAAATATCAGAGGATTCCTTGTGTTTATAATTTTTTAAATTTAAATAACTCCCTCAATTTCCTATCACTGGCTAAATTATAAAAATAATTCATATATAATTTACAGATTTATATTTTTTCCAAAACCGTATTTCTAGAAATATGCTGCATCCATTTCTTACAAACTCAGTATGCTCATATTCTATTTTATTTAAGTCATCACTTGCTTTATCTGTACTTTTCTATTTGTTTTACCCATCTTACTAGTACTTCTGGAGTCTAATAAATCACCATGGTCTTCCACATTTAAGCTATACCAAGCTAAAGGGATGTTACCACCTCAAATGTTGTTTTCACGTATTGTACTTTCTCTTGAAAAAGAACCTTCTTTTGGTCACTCTACGTGCCTCTTCTTTCTCTGATAATCTTGCCTGCTTGACTTGAAAATATTTTGCTGTGTGATACGTGGGGAGATGGGGTGTTGTTGTCGCTTCCTCCTGACACTTTTCCTAGGTGAACGGAATCTCCTCAGGAGCATTACATTGGCTTCCTGCAGAAACCTGCTGTATAAAACACCTTCTATGACATCAATACTCTGCCCTAGTTTTTCTATTTCCTGAAGCTTTTTAAGGATGATTTGAATGTTCTCACTCTAAATCCCTCAATTTCTGTCTTATAAGTACTAACCTTCTTTGACACTTCCTTGTGAAACTTCGCTGGTTTTCCCTATAAGAAATTCAGCCTTTATCTCCCCGTTGCATCATCTCCCTCGCCACATCCCTCTAGCTGCCTGTCTCTTCCTGCTTTCCAAAACATTTGTTCTCCTGCAGACATTCCTTTACGCAGGAAGGTAAGACAAGAAGCGGGCCCCCCAGTTATCACATTTCACTCCCCTAACAGAGAATCGTACAAAATCCAGTAGCAACTCATCACTACTTGTAGCCTGTAGCAAAATGTGTCATTAAATTTGCAGATTTCCCATAGAGCTCAACATAAAATTTTCAACAAACAAAATTAAAAATGTGTTCTCTAATAATTGCTTGTGAATGTCCAATATTTTTTTCTACATCTTTATTTCAATTTCTATTTAATTTTGCCTCTTATATCACTCTAAACTGCATGCCCAAACTCTTACTATCCTTGCCCTGGTTGAAAGAATTTTCAATACTTTCCATATTCTTACATTTTTAGGATTTCTCTCTTTGTCTGAGGATCACACAGTCAGTTTTCCTGGCAAAATTCTTACATTTCATATACTGACTCTTCTTTTTCTCCTATTACTAATGGGATGTATGTTAATATGGGATTTAGGCTACCCAATACTTCTTTTCCACCTTTACAATCCATCAACCTTAAATGAGATAACTGGTTATCTCCCTGGCTTTTGCCTCTGAAAAAAATCCAAACTCCACAATATGACAAGGGCTATAACACACCTCTCATTCTTGTAATTTTTTCCCTCTCCACCATTGAGAGTAAAGATGGATGCCTTTCACTTCTGTGTAGACTCTTCATACATTACAGTAACTTGGCTGGGACCCACAGCTTTGAATGATCTTAAAGAAAAACTGTGTTTGCCGGATCCAAAAGTTGTTCTCAGTCTAAACCTAACAGAATTCCTTCCTTTGGCACCTTCCCTTGTTTTTTTTCCCTAAGACAAGCATCAGTCATCTGTCTGCCGCCACATAAACAAGATCTGGAGAAGTGCTTAGAAACTTGTTTAACACTCTTTTGTATTGCCAAGCTTTACAGGAGACAGAGATCTCCCACAAATTCTGGGTAATCAGCATTGGAAATATCCATGAAATCACATTTTACTACCTGCCTTATCCTCTTTCTCTCTACAGATCATCTCACTTCCCTCCCTTGTGCCATGAAGAACTCTGAATGTTTGTTCTTCCCAGCTTCAAAAATGCAGGAAAAAAACATCTAAGTTAGAATTGTTTGCCATCCCTAAGAACTTGATCACATTGCTAACTTGGAGCTGAGAGTAAATGATATTTCAAAAGACAATGTCAATAATGTTCTTTGCAGAACTGTTTCAATGGCAGGAAACTAACTGGCTTCCTTTAAAACACACACACACACACACACACACACACACACACACACCCCTCCATACACACTCAGACCCTCTTAGAACATTCTCTCTTGGTGATTATGCCTGTCTAAGCCTAGAGTATCTGGGCTTGACTTTATGAAGTAAGCTGGGTTTACCCAGTGAAACCAGTGGGATGATGACGAAAATCCCCAAAACCGGGTGCCTCTCAAGGAAACGGAGTCAGGACAACAAGGTCTAGCTGACCTTCCTCTTATGGAGACGCTACCTCTTCCTCACTCTCAGAGCTTGAAGGTTTCTTTGCCATGAACTGCTTTACTTCCTTGGTCTTTCTTCCATCATTTCTCCACCACCTTTAATCTCAGAGTGTAGCTCTTCCTGCTCTGGAAACGGTTCTTAAAAGTACTTCATTATTCACATTACTAACTCTTTCAGCACCATTTAATCTATTTGTTTTCCTCTCCAGTCAAGCACCCCCTTCTCTGCTTGCAAATCAGATGGATTTGCCATTGCTTGACTTCTTTTCTTTCTCCATCAACTTCACCCTATATATAAATCTTCCTTTATTGCTCTTTGATTCCTGTTATTCATTCATGATCAATTTCTTCATTGCTTTCCTATACAAATAAATTTCTTCTTTGAAAGCCTTTAGTCTCATCCCGTCTTGTAAACATTCTGTCTCTCTTGCTGAATTAAGACATGTTCCACCCTTCTATGACTTTTCAAATAGAATTTCGGCTTGTATTTTTTAATTTTAACATATTCTAAAGTGAACTTATTCTTCCACCACAGATATTAACTAAATTTTCCAGATTCTTCAATTTAATTTGACTTTTATCTTTAAAATATAAGGAAAAATGCAGTATTCATTCAGAGGTTAGGAAATGTTTTTCAAAATCCCTTTATTTACTACCTATATCTAGTAGGTACTGTACTAGATATTTGAGATATTCAGATGATGGAAAGACCTACTGTCCACACCCTACTGTGAAGCTAGATGTAAAAAGAAACAACTGCATCCAGTGAAACACGATGGACCAGAGAGGTGGACCCAAGAGGTCTCCATTAGTAGGAAGTGATCAAAGAGGTCTCAAAAGAAGAGGAAGTGAAGTGCTGAAGATGGAGCCGAAGTTTGCCAATCAGCTAGCCACAGAGAGAGTGGGAAAGTGGACAAGAGAGGGCCATTGGTGACTTAACTCTAACCCCAACCCTAACCAGCCCATTCCTAGCCATAAACTTAATGCTACTGACAAGCGTCATCAAACCACACGCCTAATTTCCCAGTGCGCAGGAATGCGCAGGCTGAGCGCTGCCCTTACCCCACACCTGGCTAGCTCAGCTTCCAGCAGCTTCCCACCTTCCTGAATCACCTGCCTTACAGTTTCTGTAAAGGCATGCATGACTTAGGTTCCCAAGGCTTCCCCCTTCTTTTCCTGTTTCTCCTCCCCTTTATTCTTATCTCGGGGATTAGGGTCCCACGTCCTACAGATTAATCACGTTCATTGTCTTGGGTCTCCCACTCCCAGCTCATGACTGCCAAAGGTCTCTCCTTTCCTTTCTCCCACTGCGGACCTGTCCTTTCTGGAGCAGTGGATCCTCAGCTCCTTTGTTCAGCAGGAACTCCCTTACTGGCACTGTCCTTGACAGCTCTTCTGGCTCATCTTTATGGTACTCACTGCCCTTCCATGACTCTCTTCCCTCCCCATCAACCCTGTATTTTTTTTTCCCCCGTATTTTTTCTGTGGCCCCTAGTACTATCTCGCCTTCCACCTCTAGGTGGCGCTGTTGCACCGGTAAGGGCAGGTGGCACGAGCTTCGTCCTTTGCGGTTTCATTCCAGACTGCCCTCAGCTGCAGATAACACGCTTCTTCCTCACAAAGACTCTACACCATCTATATAAAGAGATCATTGCTGTGCCCTTGTTCGCCACACCTGAAAGACTTCTGCTAACAGTCTATTTACTGGAATAATTTCTTAAACTGCACCCATAATCCATTTGTCTTTGGACTCTGGTAAAATTAGTTAACCTCGCTAAGCCTCACTTTCCTCATCTATGGGGATAATAGTAGTAGACACCTTAAACTATGATGATACAATTTAAACGATGTAATGTATACAAATGTTAGGCACCATCTCTGTGCCACAGTAAACAAACAATAAATGCGAGATATTATTATTACTGGTGTCATCGTCAACATCATCAGCTCGGTCACATACAAACTGTAGTCCTCCTTTGTTCTTTAAGTGAAAAATTCCTGTAATGTCATTCTAATTCCCTCTTCCCTGGGGTTTGATTCTCTATCCCCAAATACTCTTTTTCTTTTCCAAAAATATCACCATCCCAAAAGAAGCCTCAATTGCTTCAATCCCACTGTTTTATTTCTGGGAAGAATGGTGAGAATTTTTAGTCCTAAACATGCTAAGTAGAATCACAACAAATTTCTCCTGAGTCCTGTCCCTTTTTCTCCTATTAGATCTCCAGAATAAATCCATATTCTCTATTGATCTAAAGCTCACATCAAACTTCTTATTGGGAAAAATTGGGTTTATTGAAAAATATTTCCCTTGGGTTCATCCTAATTGATCTGATAGTCAGGGAGCACAGCCATATAACCTCTTGTTAGATGGCTGTTCCGGCCCCTTGTTAAGAGTCCTTGCAACAAATGTACCTTTGATGCCATGTTTATGGTGCTCTCTTCCTCTTTCACAAACTTCCCAGATTTTCTTTACTTCTCTATTTATTCTATTCCTTTCTACCTATAATACATGAGAGGCAAAACAGACAAAGCATCCATTCGGAGTGCAATCATTCCCTTCCTTTTCCTCCTCATTCTCTTATTCCTCACCCTTCCTCACCTTCATCCAGCTCTTCCACATTCTGCTGTCTTCTCCTCTTCAAGTTCCCACTGTAATGGACTCTAACCTAGCTAAAAAGTCAGATCCAAAAGCCTCTGTTCCCAAACAGGACACTCATACAGATAACTGACCCCAAAAAGTTGTAAGAACAGGACCCACTGCAGGCTCTAACTGCCTTCGTCTACTCCTTAGGCCACTTTTGCAATTTTAGTAATATCTACAACCTCTTTCTGGTACATCTCTCACAGCTGAAACTGTTTTGAGATCCTGACCACACTGGGAGGTAGTTTTATCAGATGTTAGATTTATAGATGAGAAAATGCAATCAAAAGAAAAGAAGAACTTTGCCTAAGTTCCATCTGATAATAGAAACAGCAATACATTCATGATCCCACCACTTTTCCGATAAGAAAAAAGGGGCCCTTTTCAAATATTCTCAGTGGGATGGCTTAGTGCACGCTGCCCTCGTGTGAAAAACATTCAATTTCCATTCTTTTGTCTCTCTCCCCTCTGTGTATCCCACACTGACAAAGCTTGCTCCTCCTTGCAAGAGCAAGAATCAGACTGATTGGTTCTATAAAGTTGATTTGGTTCATGAATCCACATGAAAAGGAAAAATACCCTATATTCACATGGAGAGGAAAAATGGTGTGACTTTGGGCAAGTTCTTTCAACCCTCTTTACCTCAGTTTTCTCAATAATAAAATAAGAGGGCTGAATTTGACTATCTCCAAGACCCCTTGTATTGGAACATTCTGAGATATTATTATTTTAGCAATGATACAAATGATACTGAAGACAATATTTCAATCTCCTTTCTTGACAAACACGATATTAAGTGGGATTTATCCCAGGGATGCAAGGATTCTTCAATATATGCAAATCAATCAATGTGATACACCACATTAACAAATTAAGGAATAAAAACCATATGATCATCTCAATAGATGCAGAAAAAACTTTTCACAAAATTCAACACCCATTTATCAAAAAAACTCTCCAGACGACGGGCATGGAGGGAACCTACCTTAACATAATAAAGGCCATATATGACAAACCCACAGCAAGCATCATACTCAATGGTGAAAAACTGAAAGCATTTCCACTAAGATCAGGAAAAAGACTAGGATGTCCACTCTCACCACTCTTATTCAACATAGTTTTGGAAGTCCTAGCCACAGCAATCAGAGAAGAAAAAGAAATAAAAGGAATACCAATTGGAAAAGAAGTAAAACTGTCACTGTAGATGACATGATACTATACATAGAAAATCCTCAAGATGCCTCCAGAAAGCTACTAGAACTAATCAACAAATTTGGTAAAGTTGCAGGATACAAAATTAATGCACAGAAATCTCTAGCATTCCCATACACCAACAACAAAATATCAGAAGGATTCCAAACAATCCAGTTAAAAAATGGGTGGAAGACCTAAATACACTTTTCACCAAGGAAGACATACAGATGGTCAAGAGGCGCATGAAAAGATGCTCAACATCACTAATTATTAGAGAAATGCAAATCAAAACTACAATGAGGTATCACCTCACACCAGTTAGAATGGGCATCATCAGAAAATCTACAAACAATAAATGCTGGAAAGGGTGTGGTGAAAAGGGAACCCTCCTGCACTGTTGGTGGAAATGTAAATTGATACAGCCACTATGGAGAACAGTATGGAGGTTCCTTAAGAAACTAAAAAAGAACTACCATATGACCCAGCAATCCCACTACCGGGCATATATCCTGAGAAAACCATAATTCCAAAAGAGTCATGTACCACAATGTTCACTGCAGCACTATTTGCAATAGCCAGAACATGGAACCAACCTAAATGTCCATCGACAGATGAATAGATAAAGATAAATATTTTTCATAAATAGGTAAATATTACTCAGCCATAAAAAGAAAAGAAACTGAGTTATTTGTAGTGAGGTGGATGGACCTAGAGTGAAGTCATACAGAGTGAAGTAAGTCAGAAAGAGAAAAACAAATACTGTACGCTAATGCATATATATGGAATGTAAAAAAAAAAAAAGGTTCTGATGAACCTACTTGCAGGGCAGGAATAAAGAGGTAGACATAGAAAATGGACTTGAGGACATGGGGTGGGAGGGCAAAGCTGGGGCGAAGTGAGAGTAGCATCGACATATATACATTACAGAATGTGAAATAGTTGGCTGGTGGGAAGCAGCAGCGTAGCACAGGGAGATTGGCTTGGTGCTTTGCAGTGACCTAGAGGGGTAGGATAGGGAGGATGGGAGGGAGGCTCAAGAGGGAGGCGATAGGGAGACATGTGTATGCATATGGCTGATTCGCTTTGTTGTGCAACAGAAGCTAACACAGTATTGTGAAGCAATTATACTCCAATAAAGATCTATTAGAAAAAAAAAGAATGACACAGCCCAAAGACATGATATAAACTGATTAGAACCAAATGGGTCCAAGATGGCGGACAAGTCGACTTCCACTAGACCTTGAGCCTCAGTAGACGCTCACTGTAACACATCAGCAAGCTAAATGACACGCCCACAGGCACCACGACAGTTCCAAGACTGACCATAAGGATTAAAACGTGGGCGGTGGCCCAATTCCGGGAAATCCCCGCCCCTTCCTGAAATGGCTGGAATACTCCTCCCACTCATTAGCCTATGAAATTACCCACCCCTATAAAAACTGACAACCCCATACCCTGGTGCCTTTTCTCCCCTTCTGAGGTGGCCCACACTCTGTCTGTGGAGTGTGTTTCTCTCTAAATAAATCCATTTCTTACCTATCAAAAAAAAAAAAAGCATAGAAGCACATGTATAACTCTTTTATTAATAACAGTGGGTCATCTTTAATGTATGCTTACTATGTGCCAGATGGTGTTAAACAATTTTTGTGGGTTATCTAATTTAATCCTCCTAAGAACCCTATGTAGTTCTATTTATGCCCACTTTACAGATGAGGAAATGTAGGCACAAGATTAAATAACTTGCTCAAGGTCACGGGCAAGTATCCAAGCCAAGGTTCAAACTCAAACAGTGAGACTTCAGGAGCAGCCACCACATTCCACTGCTTTCACTTTCTTAATGCTTTTCAATGAAAGAAAAATATGTAATTAGTGGCTATTAATTTTTTCAGATACAGCACTAATCCTCTAATTTAAATCATGTACAACTTTGCCTTTAGTAGGTTATCAATAAGCACTTTTAGACCTGTTTCTTGCAATTATTTGTTGCATAAGGACTTCAGAATAATGTCAAGAATAACAAATAGTTTTTACTTACAAAGGGGCTGGCAAACTGAGTTTCCTTCATCTGTAAAACCTCTCCACATAAAATTAGTCATCCTATTTTATACCTTATTTTTAGGCTGCTTTATGTTCTCTTAACATTTGGTGCAGTTGAATATCAAAAATCACAGCAATTCTATGTCTGGGGAGTTACTTACCAGAGGCTCATATTCAAATATTAATTTATAGTCCATGCTAATTTTAGGAATTAGTGCTTTTTTAAATAACATGCACCTTGCCCAGCTTTTAAAGGATTTGTGTGAATAAGGAGTGATCATTATGCATATGTGTCATGCTGAGTGTCCATGTGAGTTGAACAGTGAATATATTTTAAACATTTTTTTCTGCCATTTACTCTCTTCTTCGAAAAAGCATCAAAACTAAATGATAGGCCAAACCCATATGTTGCTAAAACACAGAAATCCCCACTCAGTTACTGAAAATTTACATTTTTTATATGAAGATACAATGTTTAATATTATTACTACTATCTTTTTTTTTTTTTTTTTTTGCGGTACACGGGCCTCTCACTCTTGTGGCCTCTCCCGTTGTGGAGCACAGGCTCTGGACACGCAGGCCCGGCGTCCATGGCTCACGGGCCCAGCCGCTCTGCGGCATGTGGGATCTTCCCAGACCGGGGCACGAACCCGTGTCCCCTGCATCGGCAGGCAGACTCTCAACCACTGCGCCACCAGGGAAGCCCACTACTATCATTTCTGAATTATTAAATCATCTCACATGACACCTGCAATACACGTAACAATAACGAAAGTAAAAAAGAAATCAAACATGTTCTTCCAAAAGACATGCCACTTAAAAGTGCACTATAAAAATGAAAAATTTTAAATGATTGTTTTGTTTCAGCAAAGCACAATTTGGGTGTCTCAGACAAGGTTAAAAACACACACTATGATTTTTGTGCATTCATGCAGTGTGTCACAATGGCAGATGCTAGCGGCCCTTCTAGGAGTGCTACCTGAGGGACTGCACAGAAAGCTTAACTTAAAACCATCAGCCTCTTCATTGTACACAGAATGACATAATCAAAGGACATACACTCTGCCTTCACACCGCTAAAGCTGTCACGAATATTATAGTCAGGCCAAGATTTGGGATTTTATAACAAAACACATTTCTGTCGTTGAATCTAGGACATGACACAAACCATAACTCATGTAGTCTGGGGCATCATGTACCCTAATATTTAATAATAAATCCAAAATAGTAAGCATGCTGGTTATCCTTCTGTATTAGTTTTCTATTGATGCTATGACAAAGTACCACAAGTTTAGGGACTTAAAACAGCACCAATTTATTATCTTACGGTTCTGGAGGTCAGAAGTCTCGTGTGTCACTGGGATAAAAATCAAGGTGTCAGCCGAGCTGTGTTCTCTGCAGGATCTCAGGGAAAATGTTTCCTTGCCTTTTCCAGCTTCTGGAGTATACTCCCATTCCTTTGCTCTTGGCCCCTTCCACCATCTTCAAAGCCAGCAATGGCCAGGAGAGTCCCTCATATCATATTACTCCGTCTCCCTTTTCTACTTTTAAGGTCACTTGTGATTACATTGAGCCCATCTGGATAACCCAGGATAACCCCCCTATTAGCACACTGAATTTCCCTTGCCATGTAACCTAACATAGTCACAGGTTCTGGGGATTCGCGCTTGGACATCTCTGAGGGACCATTATTCTGGCCACCACACCTTCTAAAGAATTAAAAGGAAACCTTGATAAAATGTCCTGAAGTTCACATGAGAAGTTTTTTTCAGACCTCAGAGAGGAGACATATTCTAGGCATGAGGTTTTCCAGCGGTGCCAACCATCAGGTCCACCAAGTTTTTGCATCTTCTCAGACATTTCTATAATCAGAAGTCATCTTCAACCCCAGACATGCTCTTTTTTCCAATGCCAATTAATAAGGGACACAGGAGAATTTCTGTAGTTTGCCTACCAAAATCCAGCACTAGCCAGGATCAATATTTTGCAATTCCTCATGTTCTCTGATGCCCCACATCAACTGTTTTTTATTCCATTCAGCAAACGATTATCTCATGCCAACAAAATGCCTGGCACTGTGCTAGGTGCCGAAATATAAATACAAAGAGAAAAAACGCAAACCATACTCTTGAGGAGCTCACTGTGTGTATAGTGCATAAGCATAGATGCATGCATGTGTGTACGTGTATATGCAAGTGTGCCTATTTGTGTGCATTTGTATATGTGGTGTGTGCTTATGTGTGCATGTGTGTGTGTGTGTGTGAGAGAGAAAGTATTGTTGGGTGAGACCGGAGCATCCAGGACAGGCAGAAAAAAACATTATTTCAATGTACTGTTGATACACACACTATGATTCTTTTCTATCTCTACGTCCCTTTTCCAATCCTGCTGCCACATGCCTGGTCCAGGCCATTATCACATTTTGCTTCAGCTACTGTGAGTCTCCCGGCTGGTCCCCATCCTTTCAGTCTCCCACCTCCAAAACATTCCACACTCAAATATAAACACAGCTGTAGCTATGTCACTCCCTGGCTCAAAAGTGATACCTTCTTCATTGTCTATGGAAAAAGATATACATTTCTCCACATGCTATCCAAGGCCCTCTGGGCTCCACCTGCCTTTCTCATTTTATGTCCTTTTAATGTCATGCGTACTTGGGCTGACTGCAATCACAGCAGTCCCTCAAAATCGTCCTGTGCTTTCCCAGGCCTCTCTCTACGTCTGGCCATTGAAGGCCACTCCACCCTTTCCCCATATCCAAATAATATCCATTCTTCAGAACCCAGACCAACCATCACTCCTTCCATGGAACATTCTTCTGTCCTTTCTCCACTGAAAATAATCTCTCCACCCGGGGCTCCAACAGCATTGCATTTTTTATTCTTTAATAAAAATGATCCATTTCTGCCTTAGATCTTTCACTTTGCTAAATATCAAGGCCCCTCTCCCAGATTATAACTTCCTTGAGAGGAGCCCCTGGTTTTATGTCTCTTTGAAACATCTACAATAACTGGCACAGCACCTTGTCCATAGCAAGGACACTGTACTCAAGTTTGTCAGATTCAACGGAATGGACCAGCAGCGTCATCTTCCAGAATGCTGTCACAAGCACTGAATGTTTTACGGCTAGTGCTCCTTGGAGGTGATGGTCGGTGGGTGCATTTTTCTCTATTATATTCACAAACACGGTGAGACAGACAGGAATTGACAGACATCCACAGTGAGGGAACCAATTTCTTCTGAGAATGACTTAAAGTCACTGATTAACCCACAAATTCGAAGGCCAGAATGAATGTGTATGTTACACAAAAACAAAAGTAAGGTAACACAGAACCTCAAATGGCCTTGTAAGTCAATCTAGAAGCATCACCTGATTTCTACATCAATGCTACAGAAAATAAAGAGCGTATAAAACATATAGAATTAACAGGAATTCCTGATTTTATGAATGTGCATGTGTGTCCAAAACAACTGTTTCGTAATAAATATTTATGGTAAGACAGGCTATGAAGCCACGAAAGTGTTTTTAGTTGCCATTGTCATCAGTTCTACTACATAATTATCATCTCAAATCCAAAAATATCTTGCATGGGTAATACTGAATAATCTAGATCATGAAATTCCATTAGAAGGGTATTAGCTGACTCAAGAGACTAATTATAACGAGGTATTGAGCTGCTTATCCACTCATCTCAATTGTAAAACCATAAACCACGCTGTATGGGCAGTGGCTGCCAATCAGGGTCATGTGGAATAGTGAAAATAGCATCGAACAAGGATCAGGCGCCCCAGCTCTGTCATTAACTCTGTGACCTTGGGAGCCCTTAATAAAGATCATCCCACAGGAGAAAAGCAGATCCCTTCCTTAGAAAAATACAGCTATACTAGCAGCTGATGCTGCTCATTCATAGAAAACACTCTTAAGACTGCAGAAAGACTGCACACACACACACATTCACTCACCTTTCCCAAACTAATACCTTCCTGCTTAATGGGCCAGTTTAGTACTACCATTAACCAGATGATTATAATCTGAGCAAGTGTTATCCATCCATGTCCCAAATTACAGTAGCTGACAAAACTATCAAACTGCTTTCTCACCCATGGAGTTTATCAGACAGAGGTCAAGGCTAAAATTACTGTATTTATTTCCGAGTCTACCTTTTAATAATAATAATAATAAAATCATTACATGTTGTTTTTAAATTTCCAAATCACCTGCCAATTATTTCATTTAATCCTAATAGCCCAGTAAAGTCAATGGGACACATTTTTGAAAGCAAGCAGAACTGCTGTTCGTGGGCTTTCTGAGCACCTCCAACTAAGCTAAATTTGGGGATACAAAAATGATTAAGACAAGGTTCCTGACTTCAGGTTGCTTTTGGTTAGTGGTAGAGACAAGACATTGTGTTCTAATTATTTCCTTATGCATCTTAGAAGTCCTAAGGGAGCACAAAGGAGGGGATTGTATTTCTACTGGAAAAAAGTGTGTGTATGTGTGTGCGCACAGCGGCAGAGGAGGGAGGGAGTTGGACAGAGAGAGATGTCAAAGACGGCTTCACTGAGAAGGTGACTTTGTCACTGGATTAACGTCCCTGTTCTATCTGTTCCTAGGAGAAGCTCTGAGTGTTACTGAATCTCTGTGTGCTTGAGATTCCTTCATCGATTAAATATAGATAACAGTGCTGAATTCATAGGGTTACCAGGAGGATGGACTGATATAGCATATGGGAGAGCAATGTGTAAATATCAAAGCACCCAATATATACGGTATTATTATTTCCACCTGGTGGAGGCACCAACTAGGTCCACTCCAAAAGTGAATGGCTGGTCCAAGGTTGCTCCACCCCCTCTACCCAGTGCCAATGTCCCACTTCAGACTTTGGAGGTCCTTCCCTGACACTGCCTGCTGCAACTCTGGAGCACATATAGAAAGCACTCATCCTGATAGCATTTTATGGGCCCTAAAATCATACTAACATATTCATATAAGTAAACATTCCAACATCTGAAGACTCTTCTGTGAATTTTTCCCTCTAAATCCTAAGGGGATGCTCTCCATAAAAGAAGGATCCAACAGAGCATTATAAGGGAGGAATTGTGATAAGGAAAATCTTAAATATTTAATACAGGGAAAAAACAGTATATACTTTTTTTAACAAAGGGTTTTAAACTACCCAAAATTTCAGAGAATAAAATACGGCAGATCCTCAACTGTTTTAAGTGATTTAACTGTGAACTTCAATAGAAAATATTTGAATAGAAATGTGCCTTGCATTTAACAGATACTCAACAACTGTTGAATTCAGAGATTTAACCTGATCATTCTTACCCCTAAATTTGTAATAATAAAAAATTTCCCCTCATATAACATCTATAAATCTTGTTTAAGCCAATCTATTATAGTCCAATTTTCAGTTCTTCAAAGATAAAATTTTATTTAAATCTAATAAAGTCTCATCCATATATATAATTATTCCTCTCTTATTAATAATGTCTGGAAAATCTTAAGTAAAAGATGTATATTTATTGTACACTATGTACCAGACAATGTGCTGAGAGATGGAAATAGTCAGACATTCATGGGAATTTCACAAATAATAGCATTTACTGAATGTATCCATCTGTATTAGTCAGGGATCCCCAGAGAAACAGAACCAGCAGGAGACAGATAATAAGGAATTGACTCATGCAGTTATGGAGGCTGGCAAGTCCAAAATCTGCAGAACTGATGTCCCAGCTCCAAGCCCGTCAGGCAGGAGAATTCTCTTACTCAGGCGAGGGTCAACCATTTTGTTCTATTCAGGCCTTCAATTGATTGGATGAGGCCCACCCACACTGGGGAGGGCAGTCTGCTTTACTTAGTCAACCAATTTAAATGTTAATCTCATCCAAAAATATCCTCACAGAAACACCCAGTATAATGTCTGACCAGATATTCTAGCACCTTGTGGCCCAATCAAGTTGGCATGTAAAAATAACCATACCATCCAAAAAAACCCTCTTTTTCCCCCTCTAAATTTGGTAAGAAATTAATCACCAAGGACAAGTCACTTCAACAAAACATCAATTGACTGGTTCTCTTTTTAGGTAAGGAAGCAGTAGAGGCTTCCGGTGACTTGAGGGCTCAACATATTAATTAGGCTGCTTTGGGTCAGAATTTGTCTCCACCACTTATGACCTATGTGACTTGGACACACGATTTACCTTTCTGAGCCTCACCTTCCTCATCTATTAAAATGATGGCTTCCCTGGTGGCACAGTGGTTAAGAATCCGCCTGACGATGCAGGGGACACAGGTTCAAGCCCTGGAGCGGGAAGATCCCACATGCCGCGGAGCAACTAAGCCCGTGCGCCACAACTACTGAGCCCGTGTGCCTAGAGCTGGTGCTTCACAACAAGAGAAGCCACTGCAATGAGAAGCCCGCGCACCGCAACGAAGAGTAGCCTTGCTCACCACAACTAGAGAAAGCCCGCGCGCAGCAACGAAGACCCAACGCTGCCAAAATAGATAGATAAATAAATAAATTTATAAAACAAAATTTATAAAGTCCTTTTTTTTTTTTTCTGCAGGCGCTTTCAGTGCTTTATAGTTCTCTCCCGGACAGAAGGACAGACAGACAATGCGGCCCGCACCGTCGGCCCGCATCATTAGCACCTTGGACACGGCACCAGGCCCGACCCAGTCCCTGGTACCCTCCCGGGAGAATTCTGGTCCAGCCTCAGATCAGCACCTCAGACAGCTCCCGGCCCAACCCGCCCCTCCCCACTCCCTCAGGAAACAACCAAATAAATTAAAAGGAGTGGGGGTGGAGGGGGAAACAAAAACACCTAAGGATAAGGAAGAGGGGTGCCCCTCCCTCAGAGTAAGAAGAGTTTTCTGTCTCCTCCCACAAAATGGGGAAATAATAGTGTATATTGAATAGAGTCGTTGGAAAGATTAAATGAGGTGACTTGTCGAATGCATGTCACATACTAAGTAACTGGAAAACATTAGCTGCTCTAACATTAATAATTACTGTTATTACTGTGAGCTCCAATTCTAGGCCTTACTATTAAAATATGGCACAATTGCCTTAGCCAGGATATTTCTTTCTATTGGCATATGTGGGAATTCTATCAGTTAGTCATACACACAGTTTTATCAGTTGTTTATATACATAGATCATTTACTAACAATAAACTCAATCAAAATAACTTTCTGTATTTAGAAAATCGGTGATGGGCGGGGGGAGGAAATCTTAAACCCCCCCAAGATTATAGAGAGATTCGGATGCAGAACTGGGCAAAGATTCCCCCTCTCCCACTGGCTAAACCCAAGCTGTAATCAATAACTGTGAAGGCCCTGGCATTCCAGGGTAGGAGGCAGGACAAGAGAGAGCTTGTTCCTCCTGTCCACCTTGTCTGCTTGACCCCAGACAGAGAAGCCCGGACTGTAGCTGGGAACTGCCTTCTAGAATGGCCCTGCCATAGTCACTGTGTGATTTGAGAGGCTCTCTTCATCCGAGTGGGGGCTCAGCTTCCTCCTCTGAAACTTCTGACCTTCAGGAACTTCTGCCTCATGCCTACTTCACCCAAAGGCTTAAAACTATGGTTTTGCTACGAGGACAAAGGAGGGCAATCTGAACATTTGGAGAAAGTCCTAAAAGTAGATAATTGAGGTTTTCCTCTCCCTCTGCCAACTCTCCCCACTCCTACTGAAAAGTATTAAAGTACTCAGCATCCTCAAGGTCAAAGTTAAACCCAGGTTGATACTCATCTCCTTTCCAACCCTGCTCGCCCATCTTTTACTGTTCACATCAACTGCCTCTTCCAGAATTCATCATCTATGCAGAATAAGTCGTTTCAAGTTCAGGGGAGCTTGGGGGGTAGAACCACCCCCTACACCTGCTTACCCATTTCCTTTCCCCCCTCTCTCTCTTAACATTTCCTTACTCTCTCAGCCAATAGAGGAGTTTAAACATGTAAATGTGGTTCTAAACTGCATTTAAAGAATTAACCCATTTTGCCCCTCACTGGTCTAAACCACAGGGTGCCAACTAGACGCTAATTGCTTTCTTCTGGTGGGGTTCCAGACAGCTCCTAGGAAGGAAGGAGAGCACATTCCTAGCACCAATTGGCTAATTCAATTTACTTCAACGGCATTAGCCTCTGTCAGAATATTCATGAGCAGGGGAATGAAGACCCGCGGCACAGGCAGGCGGCAGCCACTCGGGCTAAAGAAGGCGCGAGGGAGGGGAAGCGGACCGCGCGCCGCGCTCTGGGGACGGTGACCGCGACGAGCGGCTCTTCTCCTCGGCCGGGCGGAGCGCAGGGGACCGCGGCAGGGCGGGGCAGGGCCTCGGCGGGGTTGGCGCGCCTGGCATCGCAGCTCAACTCCTGGCGACCGCGCGGAGACTTTGAGAAAGACCCGAAGGCAGAAAAGCTGTGACACTTTTGACGGAGGGGGTAGGGGGGTGGGGGGGCGGGGGCAGCGCCGAGAGCGGGGACGAAGGGACCCAGCGGGACACGGCTGCCTGCTGGGGGAGGCAGCGATGTGAGCCGGACGTCTGCCCCGGAGGAGTCTGGACCGAACGTCCCCGGAGAGTCGCGGGCCTGCCAGGTAAAGGGGAGAGCTCGGGTGGGGCCCCGCGCGTTTGTCCCTGGGCTGCGAGCGCGGGGCTGCGCAGGACGCCGGAGCCCGTTCTCCCGGGAAGCCGCCCCGGGCGCCGCGCGCGGTCCGACTCCGCGCCGCTCTCTGCCCGCAACTACCCGCCGCCGCGGCCAGCTTGAGAGCGGGTCTGAGTTGGACTTGCTCGTACTTTGGGGGAAGGGGATGTGAAGGAGCTGCCTGGGCTGGGGAGCCGTTCTCTGAAAGCTAGAGCGCAGTGGGGCAGCCTGAGGGCGCGGCGCGCTGGCAGCCGGAGCTGAGCGCCCGGGTGACGGAGACCGGAGACCCAGGAGCGCGGCCCTCTGGGGCTCTTGACCCAGCCTTCGCCCTCGCTTGCCCCGGGGCGGCTGCGCCTCTCTCCAGCAGCGGGTGGGAGAGGGCTGGCCGCGTCCCCGGCTCGAGGATGCGCGCCGGGGACGGGGACCAGAGACCTAGGCTCCAGGGAGGATCGGGCGCCCACGGGGCTGGTCCCAGTCCGCGCCTCGCGCGGCACCCACGCCCGAGTTCGTCCGTGGGAGGAGAATGTGGTGGTGACTCCTAGCGTCCCCGCCACCTGCCGGACATCGCCAACTCCTCGGATTTCCTGTCTCCAGGCCCTGACACTCCCAGGGAAAGCTCTGAATTGCGCGCGAGTTGTTTGGGCTTTGCTCCTTGTAGTTGCTGTGGAGGGAGAGCCGGGGGTGAGGGGGCGGCGAGGGGTCAGATGGGGTGAAAGTTGCAGATTTGTAGAGGAAACGCTCTCGCGGAGCTGCAACGTGCCCTTAGCAACAGGGAGAGACTGCGGGCTGGACTTACGCCGAAGCAAAAGCCTCTGCCTGGCTATCCACCTCGCGGCTGGGGGTGGGGGGGTGGAAGCTGGAACCTGGAGGGCAGCCCGGAGGCAGCGCCAGAGCTGTTTTTTTCTGCTGAGACCAGGCAGAGAGTCAAAGGGCTGGCAGCAGAGAACTGGGGGGATGGTCGCCTAGTAGATTCAGAGTGTACCGTGCCATTATTATTGCCCTTATTATTACTATTATTAATGCTGTTGTTACTGGCACGAATACCAGGAAGGATTTTTTTCTTCTGATTGTTATAGGTCGCCTGGAAACTAAGTCTGCCCCTCCCCCCCAAAAAAATGTCCCTTGACCCCACTCTAATCTCTGATGCTCCTCTCCACCAAGGAAAATTACTCCTCAGAGCTGTGGCGGAGCCAGGGACCCAGCTAAGGAATTGGATCTACCTAAGAACAACAGCAACAAAAAGTCGCAACTTCACAATGTGCTTGCACCAACGCTAAAGATGAATGTTATATTGTTATGGGCTCACCTTCCTCAGCCTCATCTGGCTCCGGAACGGTGGAGGTATTGCCAGTCTTGAACCCATACTTGAGCCAGCTTTTTCTTTTCATGTATTTATACAATCTGGAAATTCATTTTTCTCTTGTCATGACCCTCGCAATCCCACTGGGCATGTTACCCGGCAGGGGCAGACTCCAGTTCCCAACACCCGAGGCAGCCACAAGGGCACCTGCGGTCACCTCCTCCTGGCTTGGCCCTGGTCAGAGCTGCTCCAGGGTGCAGGCTTGGCCAGCTGATGACGCAGAAAACAGGGCAAGAGTGTGGGAGAACAGTGTGTCAGAGTTAAGCCAAGTACAGGAGATGAGGTCAAGCCTCCTTGCTGGCCACATCCCTTCCTGCCAGAGAAAAGAGAGAGACAAATGAAGAGCAAATGGGAAGTATTTTAAATCGGAACCAAGCTCTCGGAGTCTACTTTAGGCTGTTGCCATTGACTTTGGTATGACCTTTTCTTGCCAGTGCTTCTGATTTTCCCTATTTGCCAATGCACGAGTAGCCGTGCCTTTCTAATAGGACAGTTGTGGTGGTGAGATGATCTAATTTTGTATCCCAAAAATGCTTTGAGCATCCTGGGAAAGGACAGTCTATAAAATACTCAATTTTAATGTTTTGTGGAAAGTTTGCCACACTGCAGGTTACGGAGATACATTTTTAGCATGTGTGCCATGTGGCAGTGTAAAATTAAAATAGAAAAGAAAAGTACAAACATAAAAATGACAGCATTCTTGACTTTCTTGTGCATACTTGTAGAAAAATTATCTTTCATTTGGGGAAAGTTGCCCGGGAATTTAATCAGTGTTTATACTACTGTAACGCCCCCTTCTACCTTTCTCCCCAGTAAAATTTTATGACCCAGTTCTCACAGGAAAGGCAATGGGAATGTAGTAAGTGCTGGGGGCTGAGAGGCAGGATGGAAGGGTTGTTAGGGGAACCATCACATAGGATCTGGAGACTGGAATGGGAAGAAAGATGCTATCATCCTTGCAGAGCAGGGAAATGTTCTTCTGGAAAAAAACAGTTAAGCAGTATAGGGCAATAGACCCAGCACTGGCTGTTGTCTGCTCTCTATTTCAGGACTAGAACTTGATCAGATGCTCCAAAGAGGGCTAACCAAGGTGTTTTGCCCTCCTCCCTTTGGTAAAGGTATTGCCTTGCTCTTAACTTTCGATGGCTATTAACTTCTCTCTCCCTGCCTGTACAGTGCAATAGTTTCCCTTGCCTTTGCAAAGAGATTCAGATGTACTCTCTCAGTCCCTTATATATTTGTAAATATTCCCCAAGTTCTGAAGCTTCTCAGAGACGTGCAGCTGTTGGCAAATTCAAGTACATAGCTGGAAGTAATCAAGAGAGCCACTGAAAAGTGGGTATGTTTTCCCCTGGTGGAGAAGTTATTGAATGCCTTTTGAGCCAGAAAATTAGCAGTTTAGAAAAGCAGGAGGGATTTCCTTGACTTCCCTCTACTCATAAACCAGTAGTTGTATTTTTCTTTCCCTCATAGTAGTGAGCACTGTTTGGTTAAGCATTTTCTACAGTTTGGGACTTAAAATGGGGTTCTGCCTGATGGTGTTCTATGGAGAGAGGAAAAATGTAAAGAGATACGGAAGGAAGAGCTGCAGTAGCCAGAACATAAATCAGCCAGAATATATGGGGGGGTGATGAGAATAGGTCTTTTCAACCTTAAAAAAATGTCCACTTTGGAAGAAAAAGAAGTCTGATTATTGGCATCCAAGGCTGAAACCAAGGCAGCTGATGCCGAGAGGAGCCAAAGGGCAGTTCTTCTTAGTTTAGAAACAGCAAGGCAGCCTCTGCCAAAGATTGCTGTAAACACAGAATAAAGATTTCATTGTGGGCTGGTGTGACTAGAATAATTAGACAGTTAATTGTTCATTCTAATCTGGTGGTGTTGTAATCAGTAGGACAGAGCAGCGAAAATAAGAGCAAGGGAGAAATGGAAAAGTAACACATCACTTTTATCTTCACTTGTTTTACTCTGATGGTATTTAGGAAAATCCTGGTTAGTTTTTTTTTTTTTTTTTTTAAGTATATTCATATCCCCAGAGCACTGAGAACACTGGCGATCTAAGATCCCTTGCTGCCATTTTTCCCCACTCCAGGTTCTACTCTGGTTATGGACAAAATTTCTCATCTTCTAAAATCAGCATGGGAAACTACAGTGGGAATGAGTGCATTAGGTAATAACTCCAGGGTTAATTAATACATTTATTATGTGCAAACCTTAGTGTCAGCTCAATCAAAATATATGCAAATAGCACTAGATTTTTGTGCTTCTCCAACATTTTTTTTCATAGACATATAAGGCTTAAGAAGTAAATATTCCATTTTTGGTGTTTAATTATATTCTATTATGAAATAAATTGCATAGTGATTAATCTTTCACATTTAATTGAAGAAATAGCCTCCTCTGTATTTTCATACTAATTTAGAGACAAAAGAAAATGTATTTTAAGTGATAAAGGTGATTTTAAGCAGCTGAGCATCTACAGTTATTACAGGCAGTAGACTGTGACTTACTGTTATTTACTAAAAGATGGCACTGTCATAAATCCCTTCTGAAATGACTTCTACAATAAAGAAATGAGCAAGGGAATAGAGAGCATTAAGTACCTGGTGTCTGGGGTGGAGGAAAGGAAGAACCATGTATTCATTAAGTTCAAACCCTCCCTGAATCCCAATATTGACATAGAATATGGAGCAAATTCTCTTTATTTGAATTTTAAAAAGAAACATTTTTAAGTGTCGACATTAAGTATAATTGTTCTGGGAATAAATCAGTATGTTACAAAGAAAGCATAATAAATTACATAAGGTCATAAAGTCTCATAAAGAGAAATACTTAGTCTCCAAGATATATTCATTTTGTCTCAGTTTAAGAGGTACAAAACTGTCCTTACTAACCTTTAGTTTCTTTTATCCATCATGAATCAAAAGGGACTGCAAAGGAAGAAAACTTACTGAAGTGTTAAAAAAGCATAAGTGGTACAAAATTACAGAACTATTGAGTTTTCCGAAGACAAAATTCTACTTTACAAAATGCACTGTCTACAGCAATTAAAAATAGAAAATCATATTGCCACATTAAATTACGGAAACAATCCATTTTAAAGAGAAATTTAGCCTTTTCTCATTTAATTGCTATTCACGGTTTGCTAAATAGTTTTTCAGAATAAACTGCCAATCTCCTGCTAACCAGGACTGTCTAGTTAAGAATATTCCTAATTACATATGGATTAACTTAATTTTAGGACCCTAAGAATATTCAAATCAAAGCATCATTCAAGTGCAGTGCAAAACAGGTCCAATTTGCCTCAAGGTATATATAATTTTTTTTTAAGTTTAAGGAATCATAAAAGAACAAACATTTGGTGTGGGAGTACATCAATGAATAACTACAATAAAAGAGTAAGGGAAGCTATAAACTGTTATATCTTTTAAATATATGCAAAGTAAAGGTATAGCAATACAGCTCATTTCTTCTTCCAAAGCAGTAAGGGCTGGTCATGCAAATACCATGCGAAGTTCAAATGTCAAAGACATGCACAGCATTGCCTGATATGGGAGTATTTTTGCTATTTATAAGAATGTTTGACAATCTGATCAAAAGTTTAAAATTTATTCCAACAAATGCCATGACCACGTTAAGAATAAAGAGGTATCTTATATGGAAGAGATATTTCTTTATAGTTCCATAGTTCCTAGCTGGAATCTTACACATAGTAGATTCTCAATAAATATGTATTGATTTCATTTTTTATAAGGAAAATAAAATTGGATTAATGGAATTTCCAAGATAGATGAATTTATAATATGTCAAATAGTTGAATGGTCTTTGTTGCTTCAAATTCTTTCTCTAAACTGGCAAGATATGCCTGTGACCAGTAGTCATAATTATTGTCAATATTCTGGTCTGGGTATGAGGGAGGTAAAAAAAGAGGAAAAACTTAAAGGCTTTCCTTTTCTCTAGTCTTACCTAATTACTGAATGTGTTTATGTATACCTAAGTTGATAAAAATGCAGAGTATCTCTTCATAACAAAGATGGCACTTCACCAAATGGTTATTATTTACAAGAAGCCATCACACAGATTCCACCTTTGAAGTACTATTAGACCTATTATGACTAAAAGGCTGCTATGGCAACTAATTAAAGGGTAATTAATAAAATAATAATTTCATTCCAAGGCAATGGCTACCTCTGGTTGTCACAGAAGTTTGTCTGACATACGGCCAAATGGTCAAGCCCAACCACGCAATTGCAGCAGTGTTCACCCTCCTGCAGGAGGACAGAAACCTACAATGAAATTACTTCTGCCCAATATACTTACACTTATCTGTCCCTGCACCTGATTTATAACTAAAATAAGCTATGTTGACCTTCCACCAAAATGAAAAACAGGTGCCCATAAGGCACTGAAATGTCTATAGGTAAATCATCAGGCTGTTTTCTTTTTCTTTTAGGTCTGACCTTAGTTGAATGAACAAGGTGGTCTTAGTGTTTTCCTAGAGAACAGAACACAGTGTAGTATGTTGGCATAATTGGGAGCTAACAGTCAAGAGAAAACCAGGCTAGAATTAGCATGAAGATTCAATTACCCCTTGTTCCCAGAGGCAGTTGTTTACCAGGATTAGTGCTAAGGTTGAGGTCAAAATAGAATGGGAAGATGTGCAACGCAGCTTGTTTGTTCCCTAGCTGATATCCTTGGATGGAACCAAACTTTCGTTTCCACTTTCCACCAGTAAATTGAAACAGAGTTTATTAGATAGTAGCTGATGTAAATTGCTGGCACCGGCTCCGGACGCGCAGGCTCAGCGGCCATGGCTCACGGGCCCAGCCGTTCCGCGGCATGTGGGATCTTCCCGGACCGGGTAACGAACCCGTGTCCCCTGCATCAGCAGGCGGACTCTCAACCACTGCGCCACCAGGGAAGCCCTGGATACACATTTTATGAGTACAGTTGAGCATAAGTATTTTAGATGTATTTATTAAAATTTGTGGTTAAAGATATTGTATACATAATATTTTTCTGAAGGAATAATGTATATTTTAGATCATATTCATTATTACTTTCTTTCATTTTATAAAGCTAATGACTTTGAATCCCTTATCAATTCCTAATATGGGGTTAATTTTCACATATTATAAATAATCAATGAACTTACCATAATTTGTTTTCAAAAACAACAGAAGTGATTTCATTTAGCAATTTAATTAGAAACTGGCTAAAGGAATTTCATTTAGATGTAATTTCTAAAGGCAACCAAATAGGTGTTTTTTTTTTTTTTTTTTTTGCTGTACGCGGGCCTCTCACTGCTGTGGCCTCTCCCGTTGCGGAGCACAGGCTCCGGACACACAGGCTCCGCGGCCATGGCTCGCGGGCCCAGCCGCTCCACGGCATGTGGGATCTTCCGGGATCGGGGCACGAACCCGTGTCCCCTGCATCGGCAGGCGGACTCTCAACCACTGCGCCACCAGGGAAGCCCAGGTGTTTTTTAATTTGAAAAATTATTAGCACTCTGATAAGAGTATCAAACAGATGGAAGTGAACACTCAATCTTCGCATCTAATATCTTTTTCTATGCAAATGTTTTGAGTAGACATGTAGAATGGGCAGCATCACCTACTTCCCACTTTTTAAGTTTGGGGAAAAACCAACTGAACATTACACTCATCTCTGTGCCCACCCTTACACAGACCCAAAGGTTCCCTTATCTTCATTTTATTTGTATTTGTATGGACATATATACACTACCAAACATAAAATAGATAGCTAGTGGGAAGCAGCCTCATAGCACAGGGAGATCAGCTAGGTGGTTTGTGACCACCTAGAGGGGTGGGATAGGGAGGGTGGGAGGGAGGGAGACGCAAGAGGGAAGAGATATGGGAACATATGTATATGTGTAACTGATTCACTTTGTTATAAAGCAGAAACTAACACACCATTGTAAAGCAATTATACTCCAATAAAGATGTTAAAAAAAAAAAAGAAGGGCCTCCCTGGTGGCGCAAGTGGTTGAGAGTCCGCCTGCCGATGCAGGGGATACGGGTTCGTGCCCCAGTCTGGGAGGATCCCATATGCCGCGGAGCGGCTGGGCCCGTGAGCCATGGCCGCTGAGCCTGCGCGTCCGGAGCCTGCGCGTCCGGAGCCTGTGCTCCGCAACGGGGGAGGCCACAACAGTGAGAGGCCCGCATACCGCAAAAAAAAAAAAAAAAAAGAAACAAGACAAGTTCCAGTATCTCTCTTTTTCAAATCACTTGATCCCCTGCATCAAAGGCCTCATCTGAAGTATGAATTTGCAAAGGCATCATCATCACATCATTGAAAGAAGCCACACTTGAGAGCATGTGTCTTGTAAGCTTTTTTTGGATATTAAATAAGACTCTAAATCTGTGCCGTACTTTTTGCACAAACTGGCAAGAACTCCCAAGGACACTCATCTTATAAATAAATATTAAATAAGATTTGTTATTATTTGCTGTCGTTAATCTCACTACAAATTGTATTTAAAGCAAATAGAATATAGCAGTCAAAGCACATCTTCATTAAAATTATAGTTTTGAAGTGTTATAGTTGTATCTACCTTTATCCTTAGGCTATGCATTCATCTCAATAATATTGGGAACATTTATTCAGTCTAAAAATATGAGGCATACTCACATTTGGAAATAAAATCCTTGAGTAGTCATTAAAAAATTAATCCATTTAGCAGTTCAACACCTCAGTGTAATACTTCAGGCAGCTAAACACAGAGGCTATCATCTGATTCATGGGGCTGGCAAACATTTGGAGATCAAATTGCTGAGGCTCGTTTCTTTAAACACAGGAAAACAACAGATTTCTTCATGATATAGAAATGCTGCCCATGTCTTCAGATACATCTATATAGTTCGCTTGGGTCGATTAAAATGTGTAGCACTCAGAGAGAAAGCAGAAAGGGCAATAAAAATAACTACCATTTATTTAGTCCTTGTCTCTGTGCCAGACAATGTGCTAAGTGCTTCAGATGCATGACCCCATTAATCTTCTTTGTGAAACCAGTATAGTTATCAACTTCATTTTGCAGATGCAGAAACTGAGGCATAGGATTAAGTGGTCACCCCAGGCAGATTTCAAACCCAGGACTCTCTGGCTCCCAAGTTTGGAGTCCTAACCACACAGTTACACTGCTCTCCCTACAGCAGGGTTTCTTAACCTTGGCACAAATGACATATTGGGCCAGATAATTCTTAATTCTTTTGTGTTTGTGTGTGTGTATGTTTTAACTTCACTGTTTTTTGTGGGGGGGTTTTTTGTATTTATTTTTTTAACATCTTTATTGGAGTATAATTGCTTTACAATGGTGTTAGTTTCTACTTTATAACAAAGTGAATCAGTTATACATATACATATGTCCCCATATCTCTTCCCTCTTGCGTCTCCCTCCCTCCCACCCTCCCTATCCCCACACCTCTAGGTGGTCACAAAGCACGATGATTCTTTTTTTTGTTTTGTTTTGTTTTGTTTTTGCGGTACCCGGGCCTCTCACTGTTGTGGGCTCTCCCGTTGCAGAGCACAGGCTCCGGACACACAGGCTCAGCGGCCATGGCTCATGGGCCCAGCCACTCCGCGGCGTGTGGTATCTTCCCGGACTGGGGCATGAACCGGTGTCCCCTGCATCGGCAGGCAGAGTCTCAACCACTGCACCACCAGGGAAGCCCCTCTTGTTCCTCTTAATATCCCCTGAACCCAACATTATACCTTGCACATAGTCAGTGCTCAATAAATGCTTCTTTAATAAATGACTGAAATTATGGTTAACCTAGTATAGGTTTTGGATGCTCTATCCCAGGCCTCTGTTTAGACTTGACAGGTATTACATTTTCCTTTAATTAGAGGCATTGATGTGCACCTGACAGCATGCTGACCGTATTTATAACTTCAGTGAAACCAGAGGAATAGATAATACGTTACATGAAGAAGTATGATCAAAAAAGCTGATGGGATGGGCTGTATCTAATAAGATGAAACTTACGGTGAACAATGCCAATGAGGAAAACAAACCATGCAGGGATCGAGTGGCCTGCCCAAGGCCTATCTCAGCTAAGGAAAAGCAGAGCTGAGACTCAAACTCAGGCCTCTTGACACCCACATTTTCCAGGGATGAGTCGATCCTGTCTTTGCTTTGTCTTGGTCAGGGGCACCTGAAATGTCCTATTCTGTTCCATGCATCACGCTCTACCTGTGTCATATCTATAGAAAATAGCCACTGGCCTTTGAGGGGCTCAAAAACATGCCTTTCAGATGAATGGCTGAAGGTCTTTAAAATGGCAGTCCTAACATAGAAAAGACTTAGAGGGACCATAATAGTCATCTTCAAGTATCTGGAATATCTTCATGTGACAGAAAATAAGTTTATTACACATTGTCATGGAGAACTGAACCAAGGCCCCTGAATGGAAACCATGGAGAAGCAAATGCTATTGCAGCATAATGATGAGCTTCCTAATGATGAACTGTCCTACACTGGAGTGAGCTCCCCTGGGAAGTAGTGAGCTCTCAGTCCTCAGAGGGGGGCATGCCGATGACTGGCCCATGGGAATTTGAGCCCAAACAGGTGGGAGAATGTACCAGACATTCTCCAGCATTCCTTCTAGCCCTCAGTATATATGAATTCTTTCTTATAGGCTATTCACCTTGTAAATTACTATATGTAGTTCTGTTAATAAAAGCAAGATCTATGTTTTCTCTAATGCACTCTATTCAGAGTCACTGGAGTAAACAGAATAGAATGAGTAGGAGAAAGAATCTTACCACGTGCCATATAGAATAAGAATCACTTCCTATATGCCAAGCACTGTGTAAAGCACGTCACTAGCATTATCCCATCTATTCCTGATAAGAACCTCATGAAGTAGGAACCTGTACAATCACTACTTTGTAACTGAGGAAACTGAATCACAGAGAAGGTACATAACTTGTCCAGGCCCACACAGCTAGTAATTCCAGCCTTACTACTTGAACCTGAGTCAGTCCAAAGTTACAAAGTCTGATTCATGACTACTGTAGCACACCACCTCATCCTTTCAGGAGGAGTACACTATTTTGTTTGAAATGTTGGCAATTTCTAGAGTTTGAGACATGTGGCTAATTTAAACGCAAACACCTAAAACACCTTTCAAAGACTAAAATACGTCATTTAAAAAATTATTTGCTTTTTCTATTATCCATGATGTTGCTCCCTTCAAATAGTGCAAGGCTGAGTCAAATTTAGTAAATAAGCAAAATAGGGTTTTAGGGTTTGTTTGGTTTTTTTAGATGTTTTTAGAAGAAAGATTGGTATTGGAATTTCAGACACTGTTCTGTAAATTAGAGAATTAGAACTCAGGTCTCCAGGCTGAAAGTACTAGTGTGAAAACGGGACTGTGAACTTCCATAAATTTGGAAATTCTAATGGTCAAGTTATTTGACCCAATTATATCATTAAAGATCATGCTCTCTTCTGATCACGATTATCTTGTTGGATGATCTTCTGTCTTACGATTATCTTATTGGATATTTCATAAAACCAAACTGATTTTAAAACTACTTTCTCTGCCTTTATTATTTCAGTGCCAAAATGATGCTGAAAAGCTCTAAATCATTCTGCCAGAGAGCAATGGATTCAGTTACAATGGATTTGTAACTCAGATTTAGTTGAAGATAACTTCAACTTTGCAAATTAAATCTGGTGACTTCCTGTTCTTAGGAAGTACTGCTTCATGCCCACCATTCCAGACAATAATTGGCTAAAGACTTAAAACACTCTTCTGCATTTGCTCTCCAAACTTATTGCTACCCTAGTGCTTATATGACTTCAGCACTTATTGAAGTCCATAATTCTATGTTTATCTTTCTTGCAAAACATCAAGGCCATTGTAGGCGGGGGTCCAAGCACTTATTATAGAACTTAAAGTGGCATTTTATGCAGGTCTCTTCAGGGCAGCTGTTTTGCCAAAAGGAAGGAGGCTTCACTGAGCCCTGTGGCTTGCAGTGCCAAGAAGAGGATGATCGAAGTCATCTGCTGATAATGAAATAGTCTTGTGCTGTATATTCACAGCCCAGCAAGGCTCATGCCTAAAATAATTGCCTTGCTGAGCCTCTTACCATAACATATTCTCATCAGGGTGTCATTCTACCATGTCAAATTGTGGCTTGAAAAACATTTATATGACTTTGTGAAGTGGAATGGAGATTAGCACACTGTTTTATTCACAAATTTTCCCACGGGTTTTTACATTACTCCATAAAGGGAAACTCTTATAAAAAGAGTGTTCTCAATATACTTCATGGTGGGAAATATTCTAAATCAAGAACCAAGACGTCTCCTAAATGAACATGAGTCATGGGAAACATCTCTACAACTCGAAGAATTATGGAACATAGAGAGTGAAACCATGAAACCATGTCTTCAATCATATGTGAGCTACCCAGAATGTAGGATCTGATAGGTTATTCAGGGGATTTGGACAGAAAAAATTAGGAACTGACCTTGGAAGGAGACATCGACAAGCACTGAACAATGTACCAGGCAAATGCTGCTGCCAGTACCTGACCCTGGACTTGAAGCTCCTTGAGTCAATGTGTGTCAAAAGCCAAGTGGCATCAATCTGTACCCTCATTTACAGTTCTGAGAAGCATAGATGGCCTTAAGTCATGGCACCTTTAGAAGTCACTGGCTAAGGGATCTGAATAACTGGGCCAGGAGTAAAGGAAGTACAGAGGAGAAAAAGAGTGACTACAAAGGCATGGCCTTATAATATCATAGGGTAGAGAGGAAATGTGTCATTTTAGGAGTTTGTTTCATTATAATATGCAGCCTTCAAGTTAAAAGAGATGTTACCTTCCCTTTCCTATCCCAACCCTACTATTATTCACGTCCTACAGAAGACACCAAAGATAACTCTTGCACCTTTAAGATAAAAGGAAAACTTTCATACATTTGGTGCTGGGTAAAAGAAATATTTAAGCCAAATTAAAGACATCAAAAATAAGTAAGTGTGTCGAAAAGTCACAGCCATATTGAACAATAAACAATTTATGGAAGGAGCCCAGAAAAATTGTTTTTTAAAATATTGAAAAGCATAGCTTCTGACAAGTATTCTTTATTTATGAGTGTAAGTAGAATTTTTCAAGGAACACAAAAATACTAAAATAAAATGCAAGTTTGACACATACATTTCTCTTTGAGGCTCGGCATAAAAGGGAAATCTAGGTAGATATGAGGTTAACTGCATAGTTTAATTCAATGACCATTAGCTACCCTAATTGAGAGAATAGGAGGTCAGGATTACACAAAATTGTAAATGATTCCAAATCATTTATAGTTGACTAAAGAAGAGTCTTTGGCCTTTGACTTGAATACAGGTAAGCCTGAGGATCTAGCAATTCAGTTTTTAAAAAGATAAAGAAATCTCAATGGGAACACTGAAGATGATTTTTTAATGTATTTTTGAAGGAATAAATAAACTCATTTTACTTTAAAAAAATAAATAAATAAGCTTATATGGAAAAAAAAAATAAGGAAATCTCGTAAGTGAAGTCTAGATGCCCAAGCTTAGAAACTTCTCTTTTTCCTCTCCTTTCTTAGCTCAGCTCCTCCCTACTTGTCCTGGGGTGCTTGTGGGCCATACTCACCAGACCAGAGCTGAGCTTACTTTCTGCTGAGTACGCCAGATAACTGGATGGTTCGTTGGTTGTATTCTTGCTCTTGCTTCCTATTCCCTTAGAGCTCCCATGATTTTATAAATGTGTGGGTTGGAGGGCAAGAAATAGGAGGAGGTGCTGAGAGGATTAACCCAGGAAGAGTTGCCCTAGTGACACAACCCCAGGTCTGACAGACCCCAGACTCTACCACTATCAAAAACACAAAAACAGAAAACACCATCTCTCTTAAATATTTCTCTGGTTCCAAGGCAAGTTGGAATACAAATTGTTTCAAAAGGATCCTGTGCATGCAAAGTGAATAGCTGTCAACAAAGCTATAATTAAGGAGACGAGATGCTGTCAATAAACTTGAAATAATGATCTTCCTCGGAGCAGCCACAGTATGTCTTATCTCTTCTCTACCCTCTCCTCACATGGCCTCCCTCCAGGATAATCTAGAGTTTTCTCAATAACATTTAGAAGGGGAAACATAGCTTTTTAGAGACTGAGAAATTCCACAGACCATGTTTCTCTTCCTTTTCAGATGGACATGTTGCTAACGTTTCCTTAAAATTCACAGTGTATTTTTTAGCCAATTATTATTATTTGTCCTCCCTCCAGTGTTCTATGCATTTAAAGAACCCAATATAGTTTCATTAGCTGATGACTATAGCAATTAAGATACCTCCTGGGTGAAGAGAGTTTTGCCTTTGCAAATTAATTCCACATGTGCTAGTTCATGTTTTCAGCAGCATCTGCCAACAACCCTTCTCTTGGCTACAATTGATTTCATATTATTTCTTTGGTCCACTGGAACATTTTAGGTCTCAACAAAAGTTTTTAAATGAAAATACAGAGCTTCCAAGCCAAAGAAGTCACTTTCCTTAATCTTCCTTTGGTCCCCTGTTTCTGCCACAGCCTTGCTCGTCACCCCCTCTTCTTGAAGAAACCACATTTTTGGGGACCTATGTCTGATCCTTTTTCCCAAAAGATGACTCAAAACTTATCTTCCTGAAGGAGACCACCATTAGCTATAGATTTTTCTGCCCCATCCCCAAGACTCTGTTGTTCTCCCCTACACCAAATTACATTTCTGCACCACGTTAGATGCTGTTTTTACCAGTGATGGTTCTTGTCTCAGGTGTATATTTTCTCTCCCCCATAAGAGTCATAACTTCTTCAAAGGAGAGATGCGGTATTTTCCTTTTCTACAGCACAGAGCTCCCTGCTCTGAATGGTGAGGGCTCATCAGCACCAATGGCCTGGTGCTTTATGATATCCCTGAAACATTTTTTCTTTTCTACCTTGAAACATTCTGCTCTGCCAGCTCGATGCTGGGAATGTTCTAAGTCCACACTCCCCTCAGCTCACTGATCGACACAGCCACAGAAAGATGAGAACTCCAGGGGGTCATTGCCATTTCAGGAAAGGAGGAGCCACAAAGGTAGAAGGTGAGGGGCACAAGAGTACAAGTAGCACTAGGAGAGAGAAAGGAAAGTTAGGAAGGGTGTTGAGAAGGAGCAGTAAAGTAGAATTGTGTGGAAAAGGGAAAGTTTTCAGCTTTTAAAAAATGCATGTGAATAATTACATTTATGTTTACTCCTTGGAATATAGGTATAGCTTTGTGACATGCTGGTGAAAGAAAATTTATTTATTTATTTTTTTTAATTTTTTTTCTTTTTGCGGTATGCGGGCCTCTCACTGCCGTGGCCTCCCCCGTCGCGGAGCACAGGCTCCGGACGCGCAGGCCCAGCGGCCATGGCTCATGGGCCCAGCCGCTCCGCGGCATATGGGATCCTCCCAGACCGGGGTACGAACCCGTATCCCCTGCATCGGCAGGCGGACTCTCAACCACTGCGCCACCAGGGAGGCCCAGAAAATTTATTTTTAAACTGCATGTGGGCTGTGCTTTAAAGGTTGAAGACTGCAAAAGTTGAAACATGTGCTCTTTAGGCTTGGCTGTGAGAAACATCGGAATTACCAGAACAACTAGCCATGGTCTCCATCTCTGAATTCCAGGCACGAGGTGGCATTCTGGCAAATATGTTCTCTGTATCCTACCAGGTAAAAAATCTTCTGTTTGACCTTCACCATCTGCCTCCTACGAGCAAATCCAACCCAAATCCAAAATGAGCAGGTGGATTTAGGTCCTGGAGATTGGCACTTCCCAGGGAAAACTGGAGAAACTTATTAATCATTAGCAGTTTGAAATACTCATTTACAAGTATTTCTCTGAATATGTCTTCCCAGGATGAGATGTCTGAATATGAGACATCCAGTAAATAGGCTAATTTAGAAGGAATTTGAGTTCGTAATGAGTGTTTCCTACAGATTCTGTAATGACTCCATTCTGTTTTTGACCGTGTAAAGAAGTATACCCTTTTCAATGTTGTTAGCATGCACTTTTTAGAGATTCGCTCCTACACAGTACAGTGACAATAATTTTTCGGTGGATATCTACAGATTCAGTACCTACAGGTTCTGCACCGAGAATTAGAACGTGTTCATTCAAGCCATACCTCTCCAAACCAATACTAAAAACCAAATGCAGCAACATCCCAAATAAGACCAAAGTGCTATATAAACTCCTAAATTGCCACATGCATGTGATAAAAGAAAATATCAAAATTGGATGTTTTGATCAATCTCACACCATAGCTTGCCACACTGTAATCTGGTTTATATCTTCACAAATGAACATGAGCTGATGATTTAAATGGATGACTAGAGAATCAGGGCAAAGGTCACATATCAGACTGCTCAGGCTGCCATAACAAAATAGCACAGGCGGGGGTGTGAAAATGGAAGTCCAAGATCAAGGTGCCAGCAGAGCTGGTGTCTAGTGAGGGCTCTCCCTTGGAGACCTCTTCTTTGTGTGTGCATGACGCACATGTGCACATGTATGTGTCTAGAGACAGAGAGAAGTAGAGAGAGAGAAGGGGAGAGGAGGGGAGGGGAGAAGAGGGGAACGGAGGGGAGAGTTCTAGTGTCTCTAAGGACACTAATCCTATGGGATTAGGGCTCCACCCTTATGACCTCATTTAACCTAATTACTTCCTTATTCCTTATAGCCACACTGGGTAGTTAGGGTTTCAACATATGAATCTGAGGTGGACATATACATTCAGTCCTTAAAAGTGACATTTTAACCAATAAAGCTTATTATTGTTTTGTCACATTTAGATTGACTCAAGCATTAAGGAATCCCTGAACGCTATTTGAACCCACTGAGTTTAAGTGACTTCCCCAGTGGTCACACAGTACTTGGCTAACCTGAGACTGGATTCCAGGACCACATGCCACTGTTCTTGCCAATACCATTCAGTGCCCCCTCCCCACTCTCTGCCAAAGTGCCTCTGTACTGCTTAGGTGGCCACTGAATTTCATGTTGTTTAGCCATGTCTATTGCTGTCAAGTCTTACAAAATACCTGAAGAATCTAGGTTTTTCTCTCCATTCTACTGCTTTATGTTCTATCCCTTGTCATTTTTGTTTAAATTTCTAGCTTAAAATTATTGGTGGTCTCCATGCCTGTATTCTCATCTTCTAGCAGGCCACTTAACTTTCTAACAAGACTGTACTCCCTTCAATCATCCCCTCGGTTCTAGAGCTGGACTCCCAGGCGTCTCAAGTTGATATGTCAAGGTAGCTATGGAGTGGACAGCTGAAGCTTGTTGTGCATTGGAAAGAGAAAGGGTGCAGTGTGAAGGCCCAAGGCCACTGCTTTAAGTAGAACCTAGGGTACTATCTGCTAGGTGCTATAACAAGAACACCAAATGTTAGTGATTTAACACAGTAAAAGTCTATGTCTTACTCATATCACAGCTCAAGTTCATGTCAGGTGGACCTTCTGAGGACTTTCTCTCCAAGCAGTGACCCAGAAACTCAGGCTGCTTCCACCTTGTAGCTCTACCACACCTAGGGGCAGAGAAGTTTGCCCAAAGTGAGCAGAGAGGCAAAGACAAAGTGTGAAGGATGGTTCAGAATGTTTTCTAGTTAGGAACGAAAATGGTGATGCCACTTCCAGCTGCCTTTCTTTGGCCAGAACCCTGCCACATGACCCAAAGATAACAGTTAGGGAGGCTGGGAAATGTACTCTTTCTGTGTGCCCAGGAAGAGGAAATGGGGCTCATGAGCACCTGGTCAGTCTCTGACGTAGCTCACAACCCTTTCTTTACTACTAAGAAGGATTTTGGTGTTTAGGTGAACTCCCTGATTTGGTGGCACTGCAGAGGGGTAATAATTGTCAGTAATTCCACGTTACCTATACCATGAAATGCAAATTCCTTGGTGACTCTCAGAAGACACAACAGAGCAATGCTGTGTAATTATTAAGTGCATTGTCTCAGGAATCAGACAACCTGGGTACAGCTGATACTCCTGGTTCGAGGATCATACATCGAGAACCACTGACCACAACCCATCCCACATTCTGTGAACGGGGGTGTCCATCTCTCCATCTGATGATAAGCTCCTGCAGCATTGGTTGTAGGATGAGTCAATAGCGTTGGAGTCTGGTTGCTTTAAATCACTGTTCCTGACTCTCCCTGAACAAGTTACTTAAATTCCTGGACAAGTTAACTTCATCTTTCTGAGCAAGCTCACTCATTTGAAAACTGGGAGTAATAATGCCAGTCTCAAAGGAATAATATTGAATTATCTATATAAAGTATTTGCACCTTCGCTAAGACACAGGAAACACAATAAATGCTAACTGCAAATGTTATCAGAAGAACATAGGGACTATGTGTAGTTTGCCTCTATACAATATCTAGCCAACAAAAATAGTATATCTTTCCATTTGTTTGTGTCATCTTTGATTTCTTTCATCAGCATCTTATAGTTTTCATCTTTTGTTTCCTTAGGTAGGTTTATTCCTAGGTATTTTATTCTTTTTGAGGTGATGGTAAATGAGATTGTTTCTTTACTTTCTCTTTCTGATCTTTCATTGTTAGTGTATAGAAATACAACAGACTTCTGTGTATTAATTTTGTATCCTGCACCTTTACCAAATTCATGGATGAGGTCTAGTAGTTTTCTGGTAGCATCTTTAGGGTTTTCTATGTATGGTATCATGTTATCTGCAAACAGTGACAGTTTTACTTCTTCTTTTCCAATTTAGTTTCCTTTTATTTCTTTTTCTTCTCTGATTGCCATGGCTAGGACTTCCAAAATTATGTTGAATAAGAGTGGCAAGAGTGGACATCCTTGTCCTGTTCCCAATCTTAGAGGAAATGCTTTCAGTTTTTCACCGTTGGGTATGATGTTACCTATACGTTTGTCATATATGGCCTTTATTATGTTGAGGAATGTTCCCTCTATTCCCACTTTCTGGAGAGTTTTTATGATAAATGGGTGTTGAATTTTGTCAAAAGCTTTTTCTGCAACTATTGAGGTGATCATATGGTTTTTATTCTTCAATTTGTTGATGTGGTGTACCACACTGATTGATTTTCAGATATTGAAAAAGCCTTGCATCCCTTGGATAAATCCCACTTGATCATGGTGTATGATCCTTTTAGTGTATTGTTGGATTCAGATTGCTAGTATTTGGTTGAGGATTTTTGCATCTATGTTCAGCAGTGATATGGGTCTGTAATTTTCTTTTTTTGTGGTGTCTTTGTCTGGTTTTGAAGAATCAATATTGTCAGAATGACTATACTGCCCAAGGCAATCTACAGACTCAATGCAATCCCTATCAAACTACCAATGGCATTTTTCACAGAACTAGAGAAAAAAATCTTAAAATTTGTATGGAGACACAAAAGACCCTGAATAGCCAAAGCAATCTTGAGAAAGAAAAACGGAGCTGGAGGAATCAGGCTGTCTGACTTCAGACTACACTACAAGGCTACAGTCATCAAGACAGTACGGTACTGACACAAAAACAGAAATATATATCAATGGAACAGGATAGCCCAGAGATAAACCCATGAACCTATGGTCAATTAATCTGCGACAAAGGAGGCAAGACTATACAATGGAGGAAAGACAGTCTTTTCAATAAATGGTGCTGGGAAAACTGGACAGTTACATGTTAAAAAAATGAAATTGGAACATTCTTTGACACCATACACAAAAATAAACTCAAAATGGACTAAAGACCTAAATGTAAGACCAGATATTATAAAACTCTTGGAGGAAAACATAGGCAGGACACTCTTTGACATAAATCGCAGCAATATCTTTTCCAAGCTGTCTCCTACAGTAATGGAAATAAAAACAAAAATAAATGAATGGGACCTAATTAAACCCAAAATCTTTTTCACAGAAAAGGAAACCACAAGCAAAACAAAAAGACAACCCACAGAATGGGAGAAAATATTTGCAAACAATGCAACCGACAAGGGATTAGTCTCCAAAATTTACGAACAGCTCATGTGACTCAGTATCAAACAAAACAAACAATGCAATCAAAAAATGGGCAGAAGACCTAAATAGACATTTCTCCAAAGAAGACATACAGATGGCCAAGAGGCACATGAAAAGATGCTCAACATCTCTAAGTATTAGAGAAATGCAAATCAAAAACTACAATGAGATATCACCTCACACCAGCCAGAATGGCCATCATCAAAGAAATCTACAAATGCTCGAGAAGGTGGGAATGTAAATTGGTACAGCCACTATGGAGAATAGTATGGAAGTTCCTTAAGAAACTAAAAATAGAGCTACTATATGATCTGGTAATCCCACTCCTAGGCATATATCTGGAGAAAAACATGGTTCAAAAAGATACATGCACCCCAGTGTTCACTGCAGCACTATTTACAATAGCCAAGACATGGAAGTAACCTAAATGTCCATCGACAGATGAATGGATAAAAAAGATGTGGTACATATACACAATGGAATATTACTCAGCCATTAAAAAGAACGAAATAATGCCATTTGCAGCAACGTGGATGGACCTGGAGATTATCATAGTAAATGAAATAAGTGAGAGAGAAAGACAAATATCATATGATATCGCTTATATGAGGAATCTTTTAAAAAGATACAAATGAAATTATTTACAAAACAGAAACAGACTCACAGACTTAGAAAAGGAACTTATGGTTACTAGGGGGAAGGGTGGAGGGGAGGGATAGACTGGGATTTGGGGATTGACATGTACACACTTCTATATTTAAAACAGATTACCCATAAGGACCTACTGTATAGCAAAGGGAGCTCTGCTCAATTTTCTGTAATAACCTAAATGGGAAAAGAATTTGAAAAAGAATAGATACATGTATATGTATAACTGAATCACTTTGCTGTACACCTGAAACTAACACAATGTTGTTAATCAACTATGCTCCAATATAAAATAAAAATTGCTTTAAAAAACTGCAAAATTGAATTTTTAAAAAATAATTTTTTAGGTGGTATGGGGTAGTTTAAAAAGCAGCAGTTTTGGCATGCCTAAATCTACATACAAACTGTGGACTTTGGCCAAGTAACTTGACGTATCTTTCTTTAAAATATATTCCTATTATCTATGTCACAATATTGAGGTCATGACTACCTACGTCATGAGATAACACGTAGAAGCTTCTTAGCAGAGTTCCTGTAACACAGTTGGTGCTCAATGCAGTTACCAAGTTCCGCTCAAAATGGTTCTACAATGGAAAGTAATGTTTCAAACTATGTGAGTGAGAAAAAGCAATCTTAGAAAGACATATTTTGGGAGAATTAAATGATTATAGTTTCAATCAGATGCTTATACAGGTGATTTTTTTATCTTTGACCTTCAATCCCATCTGAGAACAGCTTCTCAATGCTTTTATTCAAATGATAATCACTGTGCAAAAACTCAACATCTCTTCATTCGGGAACTTACAGTACCCATCTTAATAAACCACAATGAACTGAAGACGTGAAGAATAACTGGATAAACAGGCCTCTCTCTCCAGCTGTCAAGTCTGTTTGTGATAGCAACTGGTATTTCATTGTAAAAGATGCTAATTTCAATTTGAGCTGTGGCAGTGTTAAGAGAAGCATAAAAGGAATTCTTGATTATCTATATCAGTAACTGTGGTCCCTGGGGATACACCTGGAAACTTCAGATCACATATGGCAAGAGTGCTGTGATAACATATGCATCAATGAAGCTTCAAGATTTATGATAATAAAGAAATGGATAGTTTTGTCCTCTATGATAACTATTTGTGGCTGGTATTTCTCTCTTTTTACTATTTCTGGAGGCTTTATAAATGACACTTGTACTAATTATTACATCATTCTGTACCTGGACCACCATTTCATTTCTGTAACTGCCCTGTCAAATTCCTGGGGGCTTATCGTAATACTGTTTCAATAATAATGATTTTCCCAATCTAAATTTAAGTAATAGTAATTACCTTAGCTGCTGGACCGCATTAGCTGCCTCTCAGTTAAACAAACACTAATTATTATTTCAACTTAAATATCACTGCTTACTAGCATTAGCCAGACCACAGAGGAGAAGAGGGAGGTAGAAGTTCTCAGAGATGCATAGTATCATGGGGGGAAATGGGTGTAGGGGTGAAATCAGGGTAACCACTATCTTTTCTTGGGAATAAAGAATAAAAATTCTTTATTTTAAAATTATGTTCTTCCTATTTTGGGGGCCGGGGCTGTTGCAATGTCTTTTCCTAACTTAAATAGTGATAATACCACATGTTTAGGTTGGGAAGAGGTTTAATATCCTTGCTTGGCAAAATTAAAACTTAGCAACTCTAACTCCTCCCTTTATTGGTTTTGACCAGCCCTTGAAATCTCAAAATCTGGAAGCCAAATGGACTCTTCCCTATAACATCCCAGCACAGAGTCTTCGGTGGCCAAGGGCTTACTCACCATTTTACAAGTTATCTGTTCCATTCATAGAAGTGCTCATTATTTACTAATTTTATTGATCCAAAATCTACCTTCATATCCCACAACCCTATCTCAGTCCTCCCGTGCTACACAGAATATTCTCATCCCTTTTGCTATAATTCAAATACATAAAGAGAGGCAGCATGGTCTCCCAGTTGGCCTCCACTGAAGTAACCCTCATCTGCTGCCCACGGTTTTTACTCCATGGCTTCCTCACTTCCAATCACCTCCACGATGTGTGCCTCTACAAAAGAAGGGTCTGATACATCAATTTAGAAACTTAGAAACATTCATTTAATTGTCTAGAGAACAAAGCCCAATGTGTTTAGAGCAGCATTAACATCTCCACCATCTGCTTCCAAACAAGCTTTCTCTCCCACAGCGTTCTCTATTGTACAACACACACCAGTACAAATCCTCTCTCCATTCCCATACTCTTTCTGACCCTGGGCCTTTTCTCATCAAAATGCTCATCTCTGTCTCTTTGACTACTTTTCAAAGCTCACCTCTTCCACAAAACCTTTTCAAATCCATAGGTTGGTATTCACTTCTCCATCCCCTGGGTTCCCTTAAAATGGACGTTGTATTGCAATACCACCACTAATGATTTTTTTACTTGTGTTCCTATTGGTTTCAGTAGGACATTATAAGATTTATAATTGTACAGACAACCTTACTTGCTTTTGAATACCCTATAGTGTCTACCACAATGCTTTGCACATGGTTTAATGTTCATTAAAATTGTGTTCAGTTGAATTAAATGGTCCCTCAAACGCACACAAACTATCAAAAACCCTTTAGCCACTAGTCTCCAGTTTTCCAACCACAACCCCCATTGAGATCTCTCTTGATCTTGACCTATTCTGTCCAATACAGGAGCCACCAGACACATGTGGCTATTCAATGTTAAACTCGCATCAATGAAAGTTAAATGAAATTAAATCTTCAATTCCTCAGTCTTACTAGGCACATTCCAGAGCTCAATAGCCACATGTGCCTAGTAACTAGCATACTGGACAGCACAGGTTTGGAACAGTTCCATCACTGCAGACAGTTCTGTTGGAGAGTGCAGGTCTAGACACCATTCCTTGCTGTGTGATTAGCCACATCACACTGTTGGCAAACAGCATGCAAGCCTCTGGCTAATTAGGATCCCCAGATCTTTTTTTAATGAACAGCTTTTAAGTTAAGGTCCCTTCATATTGTACTTAGATGATTACTTTTAGGGATCTAAAGGCAACCCCCTTCCCCTCATTAAACTCTAATACATTTTATATCTTCTGTTTTATCCCATCCATCTAGCTTATCGAGATATTCAATTTTTAACTCTGGCATCTTTTGAGATATCCTATCCTAGGTTTGAGTCACCTACACATCTTTAAGTACTCCTGATTAAAGTGTTGTCTATAAATTGAGTGACTATATAATTTGTCATCCAAACCAGGACAATTTTCAGAGTGAAATGAAATGCTATAAAAATTATGCTGAGGCACAAGTATTAACTGGGACTATCCAAGGCTCACTGCGATGGATAGAACTTTGTCCATAAAAGATCACATCCAGAACTATTGCCCCATCACTAGAGAACGTCCCCCAGATTGACTGAGCTATTTTCAAAAATCTGGTAATATGTTGACTAAATTTTATATCATTTCAGACCATATTACTCCATTTAATTCATGAGGCTATCATGAGAAGCAACAAATATCTTACTTAAGTTCAAATCATCTTACTGCTTTCAGCACTCAATAAATGGACCAATACAGCAGTTTTTTATTTCAGAAAAAGAAAACACAATACAAATGGAAATAAAATTTATGTATACATTATATAAATATGAGCAGAATAAATGAGTTTACAAAATTTGGATATAGTATCTTTCTTATTATTATATAAGGACTCCTTATTGTTATATATGGACTTTCTTATTGTTATATAAGGATGTTCACAAAAGTCCTCCTTGTACATGAAAAGCTCACAATGACTTGAAGCTCCATTTTAAGATTCCAACAAGAGGAAAGAATACATGTAGCAATTTTACTTGCGAAAGTTATCCAACATATATCACTTTATTTGTGAAAGTGTCAATTTGTAGGAAACCTACAGCTCCTGGAGGTCTTGAACTATCACTTGCCATTCATCTATGGCAACTGGGCCAACAAAATCCCTGTAAAACTCTAAAACATAGAACATGAGCCCTTACTTTTTAAAAAAGGAAAGACAAAATCAAGTGCAGATGCTTAAAAAATGAAGATGATGTTGTAGCACTGCCAAACCCACATAAAAATAAAATAAAACAAAGATTTATGTGGAAGTCTGTTTTCATGGAGTTTTATCTTCAGAAATATGAATAAATTTGGGCAAAAATCAGACAAAAAGTCCTATAAATTAATGTAGCAAAAAATTAGATAAAGATCATAGCATAAGATTGAAAGAAAGAGATGAAAGAATAATATTAGACTGAAACCAGGAGAGAGGGACCAAGTCTTGGCTCCACCTCTACCTAGCCCTGGAACCTTGGTCAAGTCTTTCCTGATCTCTGCACTTGTTTCATCATTCATCCAGGGAGCAATCTTTGTCCCCAGGGATGACTTGGGTGGGAGTAAGGAGTGACATGACCCCTCAAAGACTACACAGATAGACTGGAACCCAAGAGTTCTCCAGCTTTAAAATTCTGTAATCCTAGATATAAGTTTAGAAGGAAATACTTAAGCTTCTTCTATTCATTGAAAATATAATTATCAATTATGATTGAAATAAACTCTTTTTGGAATTGTCATTTATTTCTTGAATCTCTACAATGTGTAGCAAGTGTATACCATCCACCTTCCACTTTTAAGACATTTTAAAGACACTCTATAGTATTATCCTACTCATGTCTTCTGCTTATTTTTTCATGTTTTCCTCATGTAGATTATTTTTTCCTTAATCTTGAAATCAGATATTTGTAATTAGGTATTTATAAGTTAAATATTATTTCAATAAAATCTTACTTCTATTGACCTATCATAATAATACTAAGATGAAGCATATATTATCTCTTAAGAAAATACTTATTTTCCTCTGCAGCCTAGATATATATGAAAAAAAAACAACTTTCTAAACCATAATTTGTGGGATTAATATATGTTATCATTTTATTGGGGGCATTAATTCCCAAGCTCACAGCAATTCACAGGCAGTTAAGAAACCCAATTCGATCAATTTTCAAAGTTCCTTGTTTTTCATTAGGATGATCCTTAAGGCAGGTGGCCTTCAATTAGTTTGGCTGAAAGCTCTGGCTAATGTTTTAATGATCCCTAGCAAGGGAAACAAAAAAAGAGAAAAAAAAAATAAGGAGATTTACAATGGTGAGGATAAGCTAGATCAGGCAGGGAGACAGAGTACATAACCACTAACTAACTCTCGTCCTTTAAACGTCTGCAAGCCAAAAAGAGATACCCAAGTATTCCTGAACTGCTCACAAGTCCTTGAAGCATATGCTACAAAGAGTAGCCTCTAATCCTATATTCCCAGACATGTAGGAACCTGTCAAACAGCCTAGCTAATAATACGATTACAACATCTAATTTTTGAAGGTGTAACTATACCAAAATACTTGTCATAAAACAAATGGAAGGGACAACATCATCTCTTTTTTTTTTTTTTTTTCTTTTTGCGGTACGCGGGCCTCTCACTGTTGTGGCCTCTCCCGTTGCGGAGCACAGGCTCCGGATGCGCAGGCCCAGCGGCCATGGCTCACGGGCCCAGCCGCTCCGCGGCATATGGGATCCTCCCAGACCGGGGCACGAACCCGTATCCCCTGCATCGGCAGGCGGACTCTTAACCACTGCGCCACCAGGGAGGCCCTGGACAACATCATCTCTTACTACAGCCTTCTAATTGTTCCCTCTGTTTCCATCTTGCCTCACTGCTGTCTAATTTATACACAGCAGATAGAATACTCTCCAAGAATAAACGAGATTATATCACTCTTTTGCTTAAAACCGCCTAAAGGCTTCCTGTTGCAATGAGAATAAAATGCAAAAATATCTTCTGTGGCAAATAAACCCTACCTGATCTGGCCCTGACCACTTACACTTCACTTTTAGCTACATGAATTAAAAACCCAACTATAATGGCCTCAACACTGTAACACTTTGACAAGCAAGTGATGTAAGCACTTTACCCTTAACCAAGTAAGAGTTTTTTTTTTTTTTTTTTTTTCTCATGTAACAAAAAGTCTAGAGGTTGGCAGCGCAGGCCTGGTACAGCTGCTCAACAAAGTCATTAAGGAACCAAATTCTGACTTCCTGCTCTGCCATCCTTCGCATGTGGGTTTTTGTCCTCATGGTTACAAAATGGCTGCTCTATCGCCAGGCACTGTGTCTATATGCCAGGCAAGAAGGAAGAGAAACCGCAAAGAATGAAAGTACTGCATGCCAGCTGAGTCTGTCACTTTTAATGAGGAAAACAATCATTTTCCCAGAATACCCACCCAGTAATCATCATCTTGTTTAGGACAATTTCACAAGGCTACTGCAACACAAGAAAATCAAGTGTTGTGGGATTTTTGTTACTTCATTTCCTAATCTCTTCACTCCATTCTCCATGCTCCAGCCATCCTAGCCTCTCTGTCTCTAAAATACCTCTTCTACATTCCTATCTCTTGATCTTAACACTTGTGGTTCCCTTCGCCTGACTGTTCTCCAAATGACCGCACGGGTCATACCTTCACATCATTCAGACCTCTACACTGAAGTCAACTCCTTCAGGCACCTTTATCTGATCCCTCTAGCAAACATAGCTTTTACCCCATCTTCGGTTGCTCTCTTTCTCTTTATTTTGTTTTGTTTTTGTTGTTGGTATTACTTTATTTTCTTCATATTATTTTTGTCATTTGAAATATTTTATTGTTTTTGTTTTTGTGCTTATTATCTACCCGCACTAGAACATAATCTCATAATTGTGAGGTTTTCCGTCTTTTGCCTGCTACATCCAGTGCCTTGAACATTGCCTAGCACAGGGTAGATGCTGAGTTAATAGTTTGATTCTGGCTTAACAAATGGATCGGTGGTTTTCCTGACCTATCCTGAATTTTCAACCCTTCTCTTCACTGCATTCTTAGACACTCATCTTTGACTCTGAAATGAGTCATAGCATAATGCTGCTTGATTCTATCTGAATTTTTAAATTACATTTCATGTTTTCTTAAATTACTATATTTTTTAGTTGGCTTTTGTAAGCATGATTTTCTTGGTCATAAAATGTATCTGAGAAAATTCTTTCCAATTGTTTTGTATATGCACTGGAACTTTGATTCTCCCATCATTTATAAGCTTTCATTTACAAACCTCTGCTTTTAATTATTCTAAATATTTGTGCCATGAACAATTCTTTCACATTTTCTGAGTGACTCTGTATTCTAGGGACTATTGGTCCTGCACCCTCTTCTGACTTAAAGTCCAAGAGAATACACTCCGTAATTCTTCACAAGCATCTCTAGATCCCTTATGAAGTAAACAGTTAAAACATTCAATTTCCACATCCTCCTGTCAAACAAATCTCTAAACTCTGGAATACAAATATTTTTGACTGTCTGATTTTTGTCCCTGATTCAAACTTGGTAGATATAATAAAGGACTTTAATGTGAATTTTCTATTCTATCTCTTTTTTGCATCCCCCCATAATGCATTTTGCAGAGCATTACAGAAGGACTCAATTTTCCTTATCCCAAAGATTTAACACTTATTATGCGCAAAGCTTCTAAAGATTTTTTTGGTGTAGATTTTTCCTTTATATTCACTTGTCCCACTGCAGGGACAAAAAGCTAGGAGAGCAGGGGAAAAAAAAAGAAAAAGAAAAAATTGCACCAAGCTTAGAAATCTTTTTCCCTTTTCCTCATAGGCATAAATGAGAACCTTTCATAACCAATCTTCTAAGAATTCATGTTTCTTTTCACTCTGACTTCACTGAATAAGGGTGGGGAGCATGGATTATCTGGGTAAAGTAGAAATAAAAATAGTGCTAAACTGAGATAGGTCCTTCTTGAGAAACCTTGAGACGTACATTTTTTTTTTAATTGTCCAGTTGTCCTAATGCTGGGGTTTCTTTCTAAAGAGACAAGAACATTTGGATATACTGAGAAGAATTAAACACGTGTGAAGACAAAGGCTGTTCCTTACAGGTGAACCAAAATTGATCTTTCTGGCCATGGGTTCTAGTCACTGGTAATCAGGCATCACCCGTCATTACAGCTAGTTCTCTGGCTGCGCCAACTCCATGGTTAAGTGCTGGGCTGCCCTGTTGATGCCCTGAATTTAGCATCGGGCCCTGCCTCCATCGCTATGCACAGAGTGACAACAGACACAGGCAGCTGTCCCTTGAGCAAGGTAAACTCTGCCAGAGATAATAGAATAATGGTTAACAACATCCCAAAGAAAGGAGTGCCTGTCAAATTTTAGAGGGTGCAAGAATCACCGAAGAGCTTGCTGAAAATGCAAATCATTTTTTTCTTTTCACTCTACTCTCACTGAATAAGGGTGGTAGCATGGAAGTAGAAGTGAAAATGGTGCTAAACTAAGATTGGATATTCAATAGATGGGATGTGGAACCTGGGCACGCACATTTAACAAGCACCCCAGGTAATTTTGATGCAGATGATCTGTAACCAACACTTTGAGAAAAGGTGCCCCAAACTATTAAAATGGGGAAAAGGGAGGAACATGGCTCATGCATTGAAAATTAAGCCTGTTCTCCAAATTTGATGACAATAGATGGGCGTATGAATAAATGAATGAATGAAATGTTTTATTCACTAACATTTATGAAGAGAATACAAAATGAAAGAAACAATGCTTGCCGTAGAAGTTCTCAGTCCCTTGAACGATGCACAAGCAGCCTCCACCGCCAGTGGCGAGTGCATAATAGAGGAGTGCAGAGCAGGGGCCATGGGGAGGAGGGCTGAGATTTATGGAGCAGTTAGCCTGTGCCAAGCATTTTGGAGACAGGTGTCCTACAAGCTCTGCTTGGTGGCACTGAGTCAGGCCTCAGAAGAGAGAGAACATCTGAAGAATGAATAAGAATTTATCTGGTGATTAAGGTGGGAACGTTCCAGGGAGAAGGAGCAAAGAGTACCAATGCACAGCCAGGCAAAAAAATCCAACACACTTGCAACTCTGCTTGCCCCAGGGCTGGGTGCAGGCAGAGAAATGGTGGGAGACCATTTCCTTAAGCTGCCATCAAAACCATGAATGTTTTTCTACATCTAAAACTCTCCCTTACCATGTCAGTTGCAACTTGCAGAAATCACACCATATTTGCCACACTCATGTTAGCAATGGAGAAGCTACCATGATTTGTGTCTCAGAATTTTCAAGCAAGTGTGCATGATAAATCTCAGTCTGGGTCTGTGGCACTAGATCATTAAGGTCTAAGGACAATTCATATGATTGTCATTCAGACTATTTCTCAGAATGTCTCTAACAAGCCCTGTATAGTGACTACACGTGTTTCCATTAGTTTGCGAAAGCAAATTCCACTCACTTTTCCCCACTGCTTCGTGGTTATTACCCTTCTCCTTGGCTGGAAGCACGGTGGTAACAGAAGCCTATAGAAGAAGCTAAGGAGAAGGGGGTAAATACCTGTGCTTAAGGGCATCCCCCAACCATATTTAACAGATTCCAGCGTTGTCAATGCTGTACACGTGAATGAAATTTTAAAACTAAGGGGCAAATTGTCCTTCTAGAAGATTTTACAGGTTTTTTTTTTCTATTCGTACCTTTTTTCTTTTATCTCTTTTTCAATGTACTTGACTTTTATTTATGAATTTTATCATCTAAGTCAATTAGCCTCTTGAAATATCTGCATAAAGGAAAATCTAACAACCATTGAGCTAAGAACAGAAAATAATATTAAATAAAATACACCTCTCTGATCAGTCATTCATTGGTCACAGTAATAAAACCAGAAGACTCATTAAAGGCCGCCTAAATGGCAGCCAGCAATGGTTCTTGACCACCTAAGTACAGAAATCGGGAGTGTTTATAAACATTTATAGCAATTTGACAGAGAAATATTTTGTGTATTAGCTCTAAAAATAAATTTTAAATTGGGGCTTGTATTTTCAATTTTTTTCCATTTCATTTTTCTATCATCTCTTTCATTGTATTATATAAAAGCATCAGAACACAATAGATTAGAAAATAAAAGCAACTGATCTATCAGCACAGATAGTTCAAAATGCCCTAAGATAATCCTCAGACCTATAATAATAGTAATTACAATATTAATTTACAGTTGCACAGAGCTTTATGTTTTTCAAACATTCCCTTGGTTTTGAGTGCAACCTTTCTAATTGTTAATCTCCATTTTACAGAAGAAGAAATCCATCTCCAGAGGTTAAGTGAATCATTCAAAGGTCAGACAGCCAATCTGAGGTACACCTAGTACAAGGACCTGTGGCCCCTTACTCTAAGAAAGCGTTTTCTCTCTTTCCATAACTCAAAACCATAACTTTAAAAAAAAAAGACATTTCAGAAAACTTAAGAAAATCTACCAACATGAGGAAGGAATATTTTTTTTAAATTTTAGGGCGTGGTTCAATTGTAGGGTTTAAAAATACTTTTCTGTTGATGCATGACTTTCACACCAGCAGGGATATTAAGTATCCATAACGTACACACCTCTCTTCCCATTACACAGATGGGAAAAACAGAGACCTAAAAATACAGGTATCCCTGGCTTTTCAAAAGTTCTCTTTAAGCTGTTTCACTTTTATGAAAGACCTACATTAGCATCTGTTTTCACTAACCTAAAAAAAAAATCCAAAGAGGATTTTCGCTTTTACAAAAAAAAGGTGAACATCAAAATTAGCATTCCGCATTTGTTTTGCAGCCAGCAGTTACAGAGGCATCATGCACCCTCAGCAGTAAGAATGGCACCACCAAGCCCCCTCCCCAGGAACTACACTCAGCATCTCACCATCAAGCCACAGTAGCTTTCAACTGTGTGAGCATCTGTGCTTTATCTCAATTTATTTTGCACATCTGCTGGCAAGATAAGTCTTAAGGTAATTGCTTCTCCACTTTATGCCATTTCAGCTTACTAAAGGTTTCACAGAAACACTCTACTCTGGTATAGCAGGGGGCGGGGGGTGGGGGGAGAACCTCTACAAGTGCTATTTATCGACAGAGCCAAGGTTAGATGGATGCTGTATGTCTCCTGACCCTGTGTCCTTTCCACTTGTAAACACCACCTCTTTCATTATTTACAGCACATATTTAGTGAGCACCTACTGTGCACCAAGGGCTATCCTAGGTGTTAAGGATACAAACAAAAATTCCAGCCCTCTAGTAGCTTACATTCTCATGGGGATGGACAAACGATAAATACAAAATAAGTCAACTAAATATGTTAGACAGTAATAAGCACTATGCAGATTAAGAGGAGGAAGGGGAGTGTGAGAGAGAGGGAGACAGCAATTTTAAGTAATCATGGAAGACATCACAGAGTAATCTTTGCTCAAATATACATATTAATATAATATGTACATGCATATATTATTTCTTTATTCAGAGTTTCTCAAAATGACATCAATTTTGACCAATGATGGAAGTGCATTAGGAGCAAAATCATAGTTTACCAGCCTTCGCAGAAGGTAAAACCTTTGAGACAAGAGACTTTGAAGGTGTGAATGCCCTGGAAAAGTTCTATGTCTGTTCTTGCCTCGTCATGATCCAAGGGGCAGAAATGAAAGAAAGCAGATGCACCTTTTATGATTAATTAACGAGTGTTTATCCTGCTCCCCTAACATGCCCAGATCTGTGCTTTAACTGGGGAGAAAACAAGGATATGTGGCCTCCTCCCTCTGGGGAGTTTACAGTCCAGCTTGGGTGATGAGAAAGAACATACTTAAACCATTCCAAGAGTCATCTGGGATGAAGGTAAGCAGTAGTGGCTGTAAGACAGAGCAAGGCTGCCAGGCACGTCCGGGAAGGTTTTTACCAAAGCCCTGGGTTGGAATCTCTTTATTAAGTGGTGTACTTTCTATGGGACCCCCAAATTCTCAAACTAGGGAATTCTACTCTCCAACAAATAACAACGTAACAAGCAGGCTGTAATATCCTTTCCATTGTAGCTAATTAATAGGGGGCAGAACAAAAGAGTATTTCTCAAAGTTAAGAATTAAGATTAGGAAAACGTAAGAGACATCAGTAAAATAACATAGCAGCCCTTAATGTATTATTTAATTAACAAATGAAATGGCATGCTTCAATACATTTCAACTACTTTTGTTCTTTTAGCTGAAAAACTGTAAATCTTGAATATTTATGTGGCTTAAGGTGATGCTTATTTTTCTGGGCTTGTGCTACATGTCACAGAGAGAATACGACTTATTGTGGATTTATGAAGAAGGTCTATAAAATTTTATTTTATCTTACTTAAATCAAGAGTCAGGGAATGTGTCCCACTGGATGGTAGTAACAGACTTTTATTACATCAAAGGTGGTGGTAGCTTACAGAGGAAAAATTGGTCTTCGATGGTGTATAACTTCATGATCTAAATGAAATGAGATGGATAGTCCTCCTCTGGGTGATTCTTTATGTTGTTTTTGAAAAAGAAAAGATAGAAAGAACGAAAGAAAGAAAGAACGAAAGGAAGGAAGGAAGGAAGGAAGGAAGGAAGAAAGAAAGAAAGAAAGAAAGAAAGAAAGAAAGAAAGAAAGAAAGGAAAAGAAAGAAAGAAAGGAAAAGAAAGTACTAGTAAAGCTCATCTTCATACAAGGCAGTGTTATTGAGATTATACAGTGCAGTGCCGAAATGTGATCGTGTCAGAACGGCTTAGAACTGCACCTTTAGTACAACTCACAATGGTCATCTCTATAATTACTTTAAATTAATTAAAATGTCTTAATGGGGAATGAGTCATTCTGAATAGCTAAGCAAGAGTTGAGGTTTTACATCCATCTTTAACCTTTAAGCATCTAAACTATATTATTTTAATTTGGATAGAAATCCCATTTCTTACTAGGGAAAGCCTGTGCTTCCACAGTATTTTGTCTCCACTTTCAGGGCACATAACCTTCTATCTAGCAGAAAGTATGTTCCATTCACCTTTGTTTCGCACAGAGGAGGTGATCAATAACCTTTGTGGAGTGAATCAGCAGTGACCTCACCATAACGACTGCAGTGCCTTCACAAAGATTCTCAGTGAAGAGTCAGACGCCATTTTGAACATCCATTATTGAGATTGGACTACAAGACAGAGATTCCCTCGGGTTCTACTCAGGATTGCAGGACTGTTTGCCTCTAATAGCTGGTCCCAGACGCTGTGGGTTTTTTTAATTCCTATATCAAGTTTTGGAGTTTTAGCTATTTTTAATCTGTAGGGAAACCAGACCACCACACTTTTTTCAGATGCTTTGGCATAGTGATGTATTTCCAGTGATAATCCCACGAGTAAAAAGGGTCCAGTGAGTAAAAATATGAGCTTTAATGAAAGAATTTTTTAAACTCTCTCCTGGAAACTCAGAGTCACACCCCCCACCTCTTTTTTAAACTTATTTTTTGGTTCTCAAATATATATCAGAGAAAGGAGGTTGTTGATTACATAGTTGAGATGTTACATTTTCCAAACCTAGAAACTCTTGTAGTTATAGTCCGTTTACAGGTTCCTGGAAATGGAGTCTCTTAGCAAGTAAATGTTTTCTTGGAACTCATGGATTCTACAAACCTCTAAGCTACTTAAGTAGTAAAAGTCACACTTCAATGTGATACAATGTGTGACCACACACTAGATATCACAAATCTTCAACTCCTTACAAAATGGAATTGACCTTGGAGGATTTATGTGTTTAATATTTATAAAGTATTTAAAACTCCTTAAGTAAAAACTTTCTGGTAGAAATATTGTTTTATTGTTACATTTACAACTTAAAAAACAAAACAACACTACTTGAAACACTGCACATTTTAAACCTCTTACAGTTTTCATACACATGATCTAATTTGATCCTCATGATCATTCAAAAATATAAATGACTGTGAGATCTGTATCAATGAATCTGTAATACTAAATTCTCAAATTTCATTTGGTTCTAAAACTAGCCTCCTGAATTTTCTTATCCTAGATATTATTCATTTCTTGTGTAAATGTCAGAGGCCAGAGGAAAATAAACCATTCTGCCATTTGGTATGAAGCAAGGAGTCTAAACCAACATCATTAGTGTACTTAGCATTTATGGTAAGCACTTCAAATACTGAGGATGTTTTTTAAAGTTAGAAGGAAAGGGCTTCTGCTGCCCTTATGGCCTTCTTTTGACCATTTTAAGTTTCCTTAGACTTTATTAAAGTACATGAGTTATGTCATTAAGAAATTTTAAATTAATGTTTTAAATATGAATGTGGCATACATTATTTCTCCAAGATATGCATCAAAGAACTGGACATGCCCATAGATTCTTGTGTTTTTTAATAACAGATATTTGATATTTTTTAAAGAATGGCAACTGTCACTGCTGAGGGCCTGGGTTTGATCACTGGTCGGGGAACTAAGATCCTGCAAGCCGTGCAGCACAGCCAAAAAAAAAAGAATAGCAACTGGTATAGTTTACAACAATAATGGGAGTTGTATTTCTTAATTTTTAATGAAATTAGTCTATAATGAGTAGACAGCATCTCTGATTTAGGCATGCCTTAATTATAATTTTAAAGCTTTTGTTATACAGCTTTGTCTAGAAAAATGTGAATGCTATTTGGAAATTTATAACGTTGCTGCACACACACACACAACTTTTCATAATTCCTTTTTCTACTTTCATTTCCAATAGTGAAACAAAGCAGAAAGAGTGAAAAAAAATCTCTTCTGGCATGCTTGTATTTTACCTGAAGATTATCTATTAACTGTTACTCTACACAATGCTAAATTACTGTGAAAAACTGTGGAATTACTGAGGAGGCTTGTGAGAATACAGGATGAATATATTAGGGCTCAAACAGGTAAAATCAATTCCTAATTCTAAGTATACTAATGGCCATCTCTGGTGTGACTTAAGAGGTACATCAAGGATTGTAAAGTAATTTCAGAGAAGAAGAGAGGAATAAGAAAATGGGTCTATTGTGTGTCTTAGTAAAAGGGCTTCTCTAGCCTTTTTAGAAAAGGTGCACATTTTTAAAACATTTCCTGTTATGTACAGCAAGTGAACATCCTAAAAGAGTTTGCAATTCTTAAGGAAGTGAGAAGAGAAGAGGCACGATGAGTTCCTTTAAAAATGTTTTACATGTTCTCCAAGATAGCAGACAGGGAAGAATGAGCAAGAGCCCGAAAGCTTTGAATCCACAAGAGACAAAACCAAAACAAAAAGAGGCCAAGCAGGATCCTAAGGAAATCAAATTTCACACTTAGGAGAAATTAAACTTATTCGTCATATAAGGTTTCTGTGGCTGCGATAACAAATTACTACTTAGTGGCTTAAAACAGTGCACATTTACTATCTCACAGGTCTGTCGTTCAGAAGTCTAAATGGGTCTTGCTCGCCCAAAATAAAGGTGTCGGCAGAGCTGCCTTCATTCCTTTCTGGAGGCTCTATGATAGTATCCGTTTCCTGTCTTTTCCAGCTTCTAGAGGCTGCCTGCATTCTTGGCTCATGGCCCATTCTATCTTCAAAGTCAGCAGTGGCTGGTCAAGTCTTTCTCACCTTGAATCACTCTATGACTCTTCTGGCTCTCTCTTCTGCATTTGAAGGACTTGAACTCGTTTGCAAGGGCTGCCATAATGAAGTACCACAGGCTGGTAGCTCAAACAACAGAAATTTATTGTCTCACAGTTCTGGAGGCCAGATGTCCAGGATCAAGGTGTTGGCAAAGTTTGTTCCTTTTGAGGGCTGTGAGGGGATGATGTGAAGACACAGGGAGAGGACTGCCGTCTACAAGCTGAGGAGGCAGGCATGGGCCTGTCTCCTCATCTTGTAGACGACAGTCCTCTCCCTGTGTCTTCACATCATCTTCCCTCTGTACCTGTGTCCAAATTTCCACTTTTTATAAGGACACCAGTCATATTCAATTAGAGTCCACTTCAATAACTTTATTTTAACTTGATTACCTCTGCAAAGGCCCTATTTCCAAAAAAGGCCATATTTTGAGGTAATGGGGGTTAGGACTTCAGCATTTGAATTTGGGGGGGTGGGCTGGGAGGATACAATTCAACCCATAACAGGACCCTTGTGTTTGCTATGGGCCTATGTGGGTATCCAGGATAATCATTTTATTTTAAGGCCAGCTGATTAACCACCTCAACTCCATCTGCTTCCTTAATTCCCCCTTTGCTATATAATGTAACCTATTCAAATTCTGGGGATAAGGCTGTGGACATCTTTGGCCAGGGAGTTGCAGTGGGGGGAGTTATTCTACTAATCATACTTTCTCTTTTTTATTTAATGTCAAGTGTTTGTTAGGAAATCTGATATACTTGCTCTATGTTGATGCCTCAGATATTTTAGATAATTGATAATAGAAAGAACTGCTGTTTCAGTGAGGAGTGAAGCAACTAGTAAACATAATTAGAGCCAACATACATTTTTAGGGTTAAATAAGTAATTCTAGAAATTATAAAGATAGATGTAATATATATATATAATATTTTTAAAAGTTAAAATTTTAAGTATGTGTGGATATAGCAAAAAGTCCTAGAAGACTACTTTATGTTTTAGGTTAATACTATTACATCTAAAAACCAGATAATGTTTAAAAAAATGTATTGTGCTAATATTACATATCATATCTCTTAATAACAAATTAGTAACCAATTGCATTTAAAGTATAAGTACACTATTTAATAAACTTTACTTCCAGAATGTTCTTGTGGGGAAGAAGGCAAGCCTTTTTTCAAATGTCAACAAGGAGGAAAAACTGATAACAAAGATGTGGAGTTCACACAAAGCCATCCTGGAAAAAAAAATAAAATAGGGACTAATTCTTTTCCAGGAGACAAATAAGTTCCAAATTAGTTGGGAATTCTGTAAATTATGTTTTCCCATTCTATTAGCCCTACAGAAAAGCTGTGCCACACATTTAATAATTTATAAGCCTAATTTATAATAATTTTCCTGAAAATAAGTCATAAAATACAGGTAGTTCTTAGGACTTGAAAATGTTCTATAGAAACTATAATTTGTGGGTTGAATCCAAACAAAAAAGCAAGAGAAAAAAGTGAAGCAGCACCGCTTATTATGAAAGCCTACCAAGCATGAGATGGTACATATATTTCAAATAACAAGGCTATCAAATAACAATGCTATAAGGGTAGGCAGAATTTTTAAATGTGGAAACAGGCTCAGAGAAGTTGTATGATTTATCCAAGCTCAAATAACTTGTAGAATTTGAAGTCAGGTTTGTTGACTGCAAAGCTCATGCTTAACTCCATGCTGCTTCCCTGAATCAGAAGAAAATATATTCTATGGATTTCTAATCTCTTTAGTTACAGGATAAACTTCTAATGTGAGTATATAACTCTTCACATAATATATATTCAAATTAAGTATTCTATTTAAAAATATCCAGCTTATATGTTAGTGATTATATGCTAAGTTTAGTAGTTTCAGGTAGTATAGTTTAAAAGGGATATACGTCCTATGGTTTAAATTTTCATCTCCAAGAGATGTCTCTTAATTGTGAATTTGTGTAACTAAGGGTTTCTACTCTTATCAGGACAGTTAAAACTTTACAGAGTGCTTGTTCTGTTGTTTTGTTCTTTTGATTTTCTCAGTAAGTTCTTTGTGCTAAGGAAATAAAACACAAAGTCTCTCATCTTAAGTGTAGCGTATCTTATCTAAGGATGCCCTGAGATTGACAGAATGCTTGCTTCCTCGCATGTACTTCTCCACAAGGCATTTGGAGTATTATTGATTTAGTAATTTAGATTGTTTTAAAGTGGGTACATCTACACTTCAGGTCCAGTTAAGTCTAATACCTCTAAATGTAGGACAGTTTTCATAACTGATGCTATACGATCACCATATTACCTTTTTCTTCGCAATATTAGCTGCTCCAATAGTGCATCACCATCGAAAGTATCTTCTTTAAAATGTCATTGAATAGTTATTCAATGACAGATCAATTTTCAACTTGAAAACCATCATCAGGACATTCTTTTAAAATAACAGAGGAATCTTCTCCAATTAGAAAAATATTAGACAAGACAGGTAGCTCCAGCAGTAATTACTGATGGGTAATAAAATCTACTGAACAACAAAAGCACCCTTTTTAATTCAACTCTTTATTTATAGGGCTATAATCTCATATCAGATCTTCTGGATTAAGGATGAATTTTAAGAACGAGAAATATTCATCAAAAAGAGACATCTTCCCTTGAATGTGTGTTTTCTAGGTTTGGGGGAAAAAATGGGAATTAGTAATCTGCAATTAACTTGCTGTATTTGTGCTCTTCTCATTAGTCAAAGTGCCTTCCATTGTAACCGATGAGAGAGCAGAGGGCCAGTATTTCTTCACTAGAGCTGGCTGGCTTGTTTTGGGTTTTTGTTTCCTACTGAAAAAAACTTAACTGGTGATAATGAAATGGTTTCTGTCTTATTATAGGTGTTGTATAGTGAGTCACTACAGCCTTCGTCGGGACTGCCGTCCATATTACTGGAGCACGGCGTTTACTGAACTGAGGAGGCTAGACTCAAGGAAATGAGGCCACACAGGTGTTGCAATCCATTTATACACATGGATATAAAATATACATTTCCTTGCATATAAGGAGATTAAAACACTTCTTTTTCTCTTTTTTAAAGAGAAAAATGAGGTATTTTCTTTCTTACCCATGCCCTATGTGTCATTACACAATAATGACTGACAGCTGCCCAGAGGGCTTAGGTTCCGGAAAGGCTAATAAATGGCCAAATGAAAATAGCTCATTAGGAGCTAGAAAGTAATGACTTTTTATATCCTACGGCTAAATATGTGACAAATAAGATTATTGGCCTTACATTTTCCAAATGGTCTCCCTTCTTTCATTACGGGATAAGAGTACACACTGCTGCAAGTCAACATGTCTAATAGATGATTCCAGTAGAGGATACCGCCTGTAAACAGCATGGCTATTCAGAAATGTACTGACTACAAGAACAATATTTCAACTGTAGTCATTCCCTCCTCATACTTGAAGGTCATGTACTTAAAGATCCCTGTGGGAATAAAATTGCAAGTTGAGAAACTATCACTGTAGATAAAAATGAGGCTGGAGGTCAAAGTCAGGAAAAAAGTCTATAAGAGTCCTTACACTTTTCACTCACTAGATATTTGTGCATGTGTAAATATGTGTGTATATAAATAGTGCACACTAGATATAGTTAACAAAGATGTTTCCCTTGTTTTAAAATTTGAAATAATGAGTATTATACTATTAATTTTCATTTGTCTTTCCTAGCTCTCCAGAATTTCTCAGGATCTCTTTTCCCCATAATTTCAAAGTCCTAGATTTTGTTTTACTTTGTGGCACATACCCATGCTAAAACATTTTCTATGTCTGTTGATCCATTAAAATGCTCAACTCATTTCTAATTTGATAATTCCTTATTAGTAAAAGGAAAATATTTTATAATAAAGTAGCATGTATTTCAATGTGTAAATGTTCAGGAAAGACTTCACTAGAAGACCAAAAATGTCTCCTAAAATTTCCCAAGTGCTCCCAAAGGGATAATTACTCCCCAACAGGACCCTCTAATTTAGACCAGAGGCCCACTGCTTGTTTTCATACACCCCACAAGCTTAAAATTGATTTTTCCATTTTAAATGGTTGCAGTGGAAAAAAAAGAACAATATTCTCTGACATTAAAAAATTATGTGAAATCCAAATTTCAGTGTCCATAAATAAAGTTTTATTGGAACACAGCTACACTCATTTATGGCTTGTGTATGGCTGCTTTTGTGCTACAACTGCAGAGTTGAGTAGTTGTGATAGACTGACTGGCCTGAAAAGCCTAATGTACTTACTAACTGACCCTTTACAGAAAAGTTTGAGGTCCCCTGATTTAGACAGCAGCATCTTCCAATACATCAAGTCATATATTCTCAGCTCTGTCCATCATAAACGCATGGCCAAATCAATCCCTCTTCATTCTAAGGCAGGACTTTACTTTGTCTTCTCTTCTTTTATCTTACCCCAACTCAACTCTGCTTTGGAGTTTGGGGGTTTTCTTTGTTTTTCTTTTGTTGTTTTGTGTGTTGTTTTAATTCTCTCCAGTAGGAATAACTTTTATTGTGCATACAACCTATATATTCCTGACCCCAGCAGATTATACTTATTTTGTATCTAATTACTATTGCACGAGACTCCTTCCCCTAACTGCCAGGAATTAGCCCCCGTCAGGTTCACCCATCATTTCCTCAGGCTGCTGCCCTCAAGAGCTCCCTAATGAACGTCTGTTCCACCACAGGGAGTGTCACTCTGCTGACCACGTTCCTTCCATGGTAACTGCTCTTCGAATTGTTGACTACTCTTCTCCTGGCTGCTCTTTCCAAAGCATGGGACAGACTCTTGATTCCCCACTGCACAAATGAGATCAAGCCTTTAATAAAGGCTTAGGGATAACAGAAGAAAGTGTAACACAAAACATAACTGACAGCTGCTACTAGAATGACTATTTTAAAGCCTACCACCCTAAATCTGCTGGGACCAGAATCACCCATTTCCAGCAAATCACCACCCATCTCCTTGCCTTGGCATCTGGGACCAAGTGAGCCCACGTTGGATGTGGAGGAAACTGACTTCCCCAATCCAAAGCCCACTCATGTCTTAATCCACGTCTGGGGAGATGTCCTTACAATTTCAGATTTACGTCACTAGGTACCTACCTACACAAAGCAAGCACAGCTGAAAGGGTGCTATTTCCCTGGTCTATCCACTCTGGATATAACATCTTATTTTATTATTTATCAGTTTTGCCCACCCAATTTAGGTGATTTTAGCAATACTTAAAGAGGTTCTTTTAATGTGGACCCTTTATAAAGACAGCAAAAACATTAGGTTAGTTGGGAATGACTGAACCCCAAATGTGGGATAAATACTGTATAATATAGTAACAAATATTTATAAATATATATAAACCAAGTCATATATAAATTGGTCATAAACCAATAAATACTTTCTCTAACTCTGTAGCCTCTTTTTTCAACAGAGAAGCAGTCTGACCTCAAATAAGACCCAGAGAAAATAAGGAGTTACCTATAGACTTAAGAAAAGTATCTGCTGAAAATATGAGTCATTTGATCATATAAAGACCAATAAAATGCATATAAACATATTTTATTTTTTGACTTGAATTATTTCATCCATTGATTGAACATTTTTTAATATAATTAAGTTCTGGAATGCAGTTCTAGCTTGCAAATATTTTAAAAAGAAGCTTCATAATAGCACACTGGCATGTGCCCTCTGTTCCTAAAATAGAGTAGGGCCACCAATATTCTCTGTAGGCCAATCATGAGGTGTGAAATCAACTCACCTCCAAGTCTATTCCAGCAGATCCTGTTCACACATCAAATGAATGCATAGATCTATACACAGCAGTTTGTTCCTTATCCTGATTTTACTATCAAATGTATAAAAGATATAAGGCAGCACTACTCAACTCTGTAAAAGCAGCATTTTTATAAACCAACCAGTTCTTTTCTAAAGAAAAAGAATTGAGGTTATATAACCATTATGAATTTTTACATATACATTTTTATGAGACTTAGTTTACATTTGGATATAAAATATCATCATCTATCTATTATTTTTCCATCAGAAAGTCCATTTCCTCAAACTACCAGTAGTATTTTGGGTATTATCTAAGAGATAGATTTCTAGTATTAAATATGAAACACAAGGGACAGTTTCTTAGGTGTTGAAGCTTAAAAACTTCAAATTCTCTTAAAAACTGAAGTTTTCTGACCTGATCTTCCCTTTAAAAAGAATTGCCTCTTATTGGTTTTGTTATTAGCTGTTCTAATTCATTATTATTAAAATACCTACTGTGTGTGTATATGTGTGTGTGTGTGAGAGAGAGAGAAAGGCAGAGACAGACGAAGAGAGAGACAAAGAGAGACAAAGAAAGAGAGAATAAGAGTAAGAAGAGAAAATAAACATGCTGAAAACCTTGAGCCTTGAACTTTACTGGTAAGAAAGGTTATTCTACAGATGGTTTCTCTCTGGGTAAAATACAGGTCTCAAATATCTCTTTGGAAGTTTAACTTTAACTTATTCACACACTTCTTTATATTACAAGCAAGCTATTTCAGGGTGTAACAGCACCCAAAAAGATCAGCAGAGAGGTAATGGTTAGGAATAGGTGTGTGCAAGCATGGAACTGGTTATTTATGGAGGAGAAGTATCAGAGGGGACAATGGCATAAACTTAGGGATTCTGCTAGTGTACCATTAACAAGGATTGTTAGCTGCTCTGGATAAAGACTAAGCTGATATAACAACAATAAAAATACAGAATAGAGGTTTACTTCTCTTTTATAACAATTAGAAAGTAAGGCAGGACTGCTCCATGAGGTCATTCAGAGACATGTGTTCCTTCCAACTTGGAACCCTTAGAATACACATAGTCAAAGTTGAGTTCACCCCACAACCCTTTTCCAGTCTACGGTTCTCATAGGGAAAGTGGGAAAAGGAAATCTGCAACCAGTAATTTCGTTCTAGGGAATTACTTGTAGAAGTCGCACTTGGTACATCGATTTACATTTCACTGCAGAGAACTGAGTCTCGGGGCCACATCTAGCTGCAAAGCAGCCTGGGGAATGTGGTATCTAGCAGGGCAATCATGTATCCAGATAAACTCAATTACAAAGCAACAAGGGGAGAACAGCACTGGGAGAGAACCAGGTGCCTATTTGAGCACTTTATTATGGGTTCCCCAGTTATTGTCATTCACCTGTTTTTTTTTCAACTGTAGTTGACTTACATTATTATATTAGTTTCACGTGTACAACACAGTGATTTGATCTTTTATAGATTATACTCCACTTAAAGTTATTATAAAACATTAGCTATATTCCCTGTGCTGTACATTATATCCTTGTATCTTATTTATTTTATACCTAGTAGTTTCTACCTCTTAATTCCCTCCCCTGTCTTGCCCCTACCCCTACCCCTCTTTACCTGTTTTTACACTGTGGGGCAAAATTCCTTCTTTGAGGGAAAAAATTGTTTACTGGATCTCTGTTACTCTTCACCCCAGAGATCTGCACATATTAGACCACTTACTATCTTTTGGATTAGACTGAGTCCCAGTCCCAACAAATAATGGGTTATTTACTTCACATTTTTGAAATGTCAGGTCTCCCTTTAAGTAAAGGTCTGCCCAAGAAGGAGAAATGTGTACCTTTTGCCAAACTGAATATGTCTATGGGGAATCTAGTCTACTCCTTTGATGCTCCTGCCTTTCTTGCAGATTCTCAAGGGCCAGTAGAGCTCTCTTCACTTCAGAAAAGACTAAAATGCTAAATGGAAGATTGCTCACTACAGGTTCAATCTACCAGGATCAGATTAAATACTTTTATGATTATTCAAAATTAAAACTTAACACAATAGAACTATGACATAGCTTCAGTGTCAAAATTATGTTGACTTTGGTTAGCTGACGTATTAGTCAGGGTTCTCCAGAGAAACAGAACCAATACGATATATATATACATATATAGGCAGGTGAAGACCAATGTCAAAGCTCAAAGGCAGAGAGAATGAATCCCTCCTTATTCAGCCTTTTTGTTCTATTCAGGCCCTCAACAGAGTGGATGACAGCCCACATTGGGAAGGGCAATCTACTTTACCCAGTCCACTGATTCAAATGTTAGCTCATCCAGAAACACCCTCATAGACACACTCAGAATAATGTCTAACCAAATATCTGGGTACCCTGTAGCCCAGTCAAGTTAGCACATAAAATTAATCATCACTGCTGATGACTATCTTTATTCTTTTTAGTAAAAGCTCTGAATTAGATCAAGTATGACAAAAATATCAGGTAGATAATGAGGAAAACAGTTTTGCTTTTTTTTTTTTATTTCTAAAGGACTGGCATTTGACACATCAGCTTAGGTGTGACTTGGGATATATTTTAAGGAAACAACCATACTCCAGGCACAATTAATATGAGACACTCAGGCTACTTATCAGGAATAGAATATATACTGCAAATAGTCAGTCTGAGAGAGAACATGTAGCAATTAAAGAAGATCTTGTGATAAATTTGGATAGTGGCCTTTTTCTCTCCCTCTCAGTAGTTTTCACATAATATTAATATTAAAGACTTTCTGAGATACCTAGATAAATATGATATAAAATAAAAATTCAAGAATAACATCCACAGTTAGGTTTTTTCCCTTTTAAAAACCTAATTTGCAAGCTTTTAGGCTGTCTGTATCTCTTGAAATGATGTATAAAAATGATAATGACACAGACCGTAACACAATCAGATAATTCAGATAATTACAGCACAAGAGTGGATTTTTTTTATTTCAATTGGCTATTTTAATTGATCAGATAAGCCTAATAATCAAGCAATTTCTACTTAATTTGTGCTAGGCACATATAATTTCAGTAGCCTAGAAGCATCATTATGCTCCCTTAAAAAATTTGTTAAGGCTCTTTGGGAAACTGTAATGTCGAAATTTTAATGGCTTTATTGAGGGCACCAAATCTTAAAAGCATTAATAGAAAAATCCCCTCATAGTACTGCATTGGTTTCCTTGGTCTTAAGATATAGATAGAATACACAAACTTAGCAACCTTTCTCTTTCTATTCTTCAGGCTCACAGTATAGTTTAATAAGAGTAAGGAAAAACTTACAAAATATTCTTCAGGACCAAAGAGACAGAATGTCTATTATTAACTAATAGTTTTTGGTACTGGAAGATAGTTCCCAGTATGAATCCCAAAGATATCAAAGTTTTTAGTGTTCATTAAGTAGCTAAGAAAACATCAGAGGGGAAACCTAGTCTGAAAAACTGTGGCCCTGAGATTTATAATCATCTCCCCCATCTAGTCTTTGTATATAAAGTGCCTATTGTTAGGGATGTTCTAATGTGAGTGACCAAGGGTTTTGCTTAAATGAGATAACTGCTACTTAAGAAGGCTGACAAGATGGAGAAAGCAAGTAGGTTTGCTTTTGCTGATTGCATTTGAATTTCATTTTCATTTTAATGTCATGAACCAGTTGCAATCAGACTCCAGGCCTTGTATCTGCTCTCCATCTGCTTCTGGACCAAGGCAGTGAGCAAAGTACTTCTAAGGACTATGGGCTCACAGTTGATACAAGCAAAGTATCCTTGTCAGGATTAATAATGCAGTCAGACAAGTGGATGTTTATTTTAGATCATTCATTCTGACAAGACTGTCGATTTGGAGTTGCTGCAACTGTGGGTAAGGGAAGTACTGAAAGTGGCTGCAGGCAGAGAACACCCCTTAAGGGGGATTCTGGGGAGGAGGGTCAATATCCTGATGAAAAGTCTTCTTGGATTTATCCACAGTTAGCTTTGAGCTTGTAAAATCTAAAGTGAAATCAAAGTGTATTTCCAGGACTTGATGCAATAAACAAGTAACCATGGCAATTGCCTGCACTGCATGGAGACTGAGGGAAGAAGTACAGTCTCAAACTTCATGTACATTAGAAATGCCACAGAAAATTAAGCAGGAAAAGCCCTGGAAAAAGCAAAGTGTGTGAAGAAGAGATGACAAGATATTATTGGTTGCTTTGTTTGGTTCACACAAGTAGAAACTACAATTAATTCATTTTTCCCTGTTTGAATTTCTGCAATTTTTGTGGTAAGAATTAACAAGACTCAGGCTCAGGAAAAATCAGCACAGAAGTACTTGTTGGTCAGTTAGTGGCACGTATTGCTGAAGTAAGACAAATGGGTTCTGATTTTGAAAAGCGATTATTCTGCAGAAAGGATAGAGCCGTCCCTCCCCTTACTGTGGTGAACAATGTGTTTACTATAAAATGCTAATTAGCCCTTAAAGTTATTAATGTAATTATTGTCCATCTAAGGACACAAATCTGACAGCCCCTGAGGACAAGGGCATTGCTCACTTAGAATAAGCAGGCTTAAAGCAGTTTTTGCTTCCCTATTTGCTTATTTTAAACTAAATCACTCTTCAAAGAAAGATGAAAATAAAATATCATCAAGTTGCCAGTCATTCAAAGAGGACAAAGATGCTTGGAGCTGAAATCAGAGGTTATGAGACACATTGACATTTGCATTTACAAGGAAAGCATTATTTTTTAGGCCTAATAAGAGCAGATCATGGATTTAAAAGTAAATGTGCTATGAATGCATCATTTAATCTCTGACAGGGCATCTTACTTTGAGTATAGTGTGGAAGAATCATTTAGGCAGGGAAGAAAATGAAAAATAGTATTGCTCTATTAAATAAATATAGAAGATTTTGAAAAGAGTCTGTTTATGTACATTTCTACAGAACTTCAAAGTTACGTGTCTCTAGGGCAATATTGCCAGCTTGCCCTCATTGCCTTCTTCAAATAGAGAGGTATCACTCCAGTTGTCTGGAGTAAATAAAATTTCCTTGCCACAAAGAGAAAAAGCATATTAGAAATTCGCCAGTCATGTTCAACACTATTTAACTGAAAATGAGGTTTGTACTCCTCATTAGGATGGAAAGGAGTGGGCAGCCTCATTGCCCCAATTCCCAGCCCTTTTATTGTAAAAATTCTTCATATTGCATGTAACAGAAAATCCATGGCTTAAGCAAAAATAGAGAATGACTTTTCTTTTCTAACTGGACACTCTGAAATATAACTAGCTTCAAGTATAGTTTGATCCAGAAGATAACTGTGTATCAAGGCTCCCGCTGTTTTTCACTGTGGTTCTCACAACTATGCCCTGCTCTGTGTGTTGTCTTTGTCCTCAGATGCACTCCCCTCAGCAGCAATACTAGCTGCGGCAGTTTTAGAAATCAGAGCCATATGTTACATGGTCCAAAGAAAAAGAATGCTTTTAAGTCTCTTGGAAGAGTAAGGAAGTGGCTTGTAAGGAGGATGCCCCTGCAAAGGTCTACTTATGGCTCACTGAGCCACACACCAAATGCAACAGACTCTATATGTGGTCTATCCAATAGTTATTACCACCTTCCTCCTTGGTAATAGAACCTCAATTTTGTTTAAGAATGGAGCAGCAATGTGCTTAGGGAAGTGGGCCACTTCTTCAGTCTTAAGGGATGAACCATAATTGGACTAAGTCAATCATGGTAATACTACTTTTTCCAGTGACTAGTTTAGGGCATGAGTGATTCCGGTCAACAGAACCTTTAGAGAAGTCTACTGGAAGCCTCTGGAAAAGATTTTCCTCTCTAATAATAGAGAGACATTTAGGTAGACATCTCTAATCTCTCTACCCTTCTTTGGATGTTATTATATAAGGAAGTAATAGTTGGAGCTGTGGCAGCCATCTTGTGATTATGAGAATCTTAGAGAGGCTGATGCAGAAACTAACTTTGTTGAGTCATGGAAAAAACCTTGGAGCCACCTTATTCTAGAAATTTTTTTGTGGAGAGGGAAAATAACCTCCTGCTTCTTGTGACACTTTTAGTCAAACATTCTGTTACTTGCTACCCAAAGCTTCCTAACAAAATCAATCCTGAGAAGTCAGGAGATGGATGTGGTGATGAGCTTAAGTCCCCCAGGCTTACCTACTGAGTGGTGGGTGGATTAGCCCTATTCAAAGAGCTCAGCTGAGAATGGAAAAGAGGAGTTCTCTAGAGGAAAATGTGAGTAATTTCAAGAAAGGCAAAGGGGAGAGAGGATGCAATCTACCTTCATCAAGAATACCATTCAAGTTGCTAATCAGGAACTCTGTTAACTGTAAAGATAATGAGATGACAGATTCTCATTTTCAGATGTCTGCCAAGCATTTCTTCCTAGATGTCCCACAAGTTCATTACACTCAAAATGTTTAAAATAAAACTCATCTTTCCCCTCAAAAGCTGTTCCATCTTTTATATTCCACATCTCAGGGTATAAAAATCTTTCACTAATTCAAATAAACTGGAAACTTCAAAGACATTCTTTTTTTTGTTTGTTAGGTTTTGTTTTGTTTTTTGGCTGCACCGTGTGGCATGTGGGATCTTAGTTCCCCGACCAGGGATCAAACCCGTGTCCCCTGCAGTGGAAGCGCACAGTCCTAACCATTGGACCGCCAGGGAAGTCCAAAAGATATTCTTGACTCTTCCTTCATCACCACCTCCTACTATGGTCATAACTTCTGTTCCTTCCATATCCAAAACGTCTCTTGGCTTGGTTTCTTCCTCATTATTCCCATTTCCTTGCCCTAATCGATGTTTTATGCCCCATCACAATGGCTAGCTGGACTTCTAGGCTTTAGACACATCTAACTCCAATTCACCATCTCATTGCTATTAGAATTAAAAATACCATTGAATAATTTTTAAAACAACCCTTCAAAAATTTCTTATACTGTTCCTAATATAAAGCCTCTGACTACTTTGTTCCCTAAGTTCACACTTCCAAACATACTTCTAAATACACATAGTGATTAAGCTAACAATAAGCAAATTTACTTTAATAGAAATAATATTTGCTAAAGAAAATAGAGTAATACCTAGGGCAAAAGAATAGAATGAGAAAAGCAAGGGCTTTGGAGTCAGGAAGTCCTGGACCTGAATCTTAGCTTACTAGCTGAGTGAATTTGGTCAAATCTCAACCTCCCAGAGTTCTACTTCCTGACTCTGTGAGTATGGGGAATATAGTCCCCACTTTAAGAGCTGGCAGGGGACTGAAATGAGGTAACAGAGGTTAAGGATTTAATGCAGAATGACAGTAGACACTCAACAAATAACTATTATTGTTGTTCTTATTACTAGGCACTTACAAAATACTGGATTTTCTTCCTTATCCAGACGAAGGCTATTGCAGAGATTTCTTTTTTTAATCTACAGATTCATGTACTAACACTCACACACTTTTCACATAAAAGAGCATACCAGGTTCTTACTCAGTGACAATGAGCAATTTTAATAAGCTTTTTTATTCTGATTTCCGAAGCCCAAATCTGATGAACAGTAGCAAATTGAAAGGCAGGAGAGTAAAAATGGAGAGAAATAGTAGATGACAGCAAGGAAGCTTAAAGAAATACCTTTAAGCTTTAACATACAGATTTAAGAACTCAAAATGCGCAACAGCAGGGCAAATGTACTTCGCAACCCCAGAGGAAACCACCATGAGAGGTATAGAGAAAGAGCATTATGTGGTGGTTAAGAGCACAGATTCTGGACTCTGCTGCATCGGTTTGAAGCTCAGCTCTACTGCGAGCTAGCTTATGGGCTCATCAAGTTTCTCAGCCTCTCTGTGAAATGGAGACAATCATCGTACCTATGCCATAGAGTTGTATGTAAGTAAATGCAGAAGTAAATAACTTAATGCTCTAGGGCACTTAGAACAGTTCCAGACCCATAGCAAGTGACCACAGAAGTACTAGCTTTTATTATTACAACACAGTACCATCAACAGTGCTTATCTGAAAGACTGAATCATCAAATATTATCCCTGTATCCTCTGTTTTTAAAGAGAAGTGGCAATCACTTGAAAGGCAGGAGAGTGAAAATGGAGAGAAATAGTTGATGACAGCAAGGAAGCTTAAGCTTAATCACTTTCTCTTTGAGAATTGATGCAATCAAAAATGTTACATTCTTAAACAGATATGGTGAAAAAAATTAGGTATCTGAAATATTTATGTTATCTGCAATTCCACTGAGAGTAAAAGAAAAATGAGATACTACATTTAGATTCAGAATTTTTAAGTGAATGTTATTTTCAGTATATTAAAAGAAATCTTTTCTTCCATCATGCCTTCAGAATTGCAAAAAGAGACAGGGAGAAAGACAGGTTCTTTTGAAAGGAGTTCCTGCGCATAGCCGTGGGACAGCTCAGCCTAAGTGGAAGTTCCTGGGGTGAGGAAAACTTGGACACGATTCAGCTGTTTCTAAGTGATATAAAGACCCAGCCTTGCAGTTTGTAAGACTGCCAGATCTCTCTTGGAATAAGGCTTCCCTACCTTGCACACAAATGTGTCACAGATATGTTTCTTCTCTTTTCTGAAAAGAGAACACAAAACAGATCTACTCATTCCTATTCCCTTAATCAAAAGAAGCAGGAGACAGTGGTTCTTGCATTTTTCTAAAGAATGAGAAAAACTGCTTACTAAATTTTTGTCGGTATATTGTCTCAAGCTAGTAAGTATCTCTGCTTTAGAGATTTTTTTTAAATAGTAAATCACTCAGAAAATGTTGTGCTCAATTTTCAGTCTAAAAGCAGATTAAAATCATATATCATCATCACTCATAACTTTTTCATTGTACCTCATCAGGAGAAAGAAAATAAGAGTTGTATTGATTAATGGTCCTAATCCAGTCTAATTTTGACAATAAGTTAATACAGTCTTCAATATTTCAATCTTTGTCATAAATCTTCTAAAAGTGGAAAGAACTGCCAGCCAGTGCCAAGAAGACGCAGGGTTAGTGTGCCCTCTCACAGTGTAGCACCTTTTCTCATTTAATCCCTCCCAACAACCCTTAGAGAGTCTAACCAGAAGGGTTGCTAGGACTTTGTGGTGAAGAGGACTGCCTGACATTATCCTTCAACTGCAGTTGTGAGCACTAAAAAAATAGCTGACAGTTAAGTCAATGAGATAATAATTTTATCTTCTTACGGAATCTTTTGGATCCTCTTAGCATTTAGGGCTTAACTCCAAATAATAACCAATTGTTTAAGTAGGTAACTTCCAGCGGAAGGATTATTAAAAGCTCCCCATCAATATTTATTCTTGAAAAAATAACAAGAAGCAAATCAAACTTTGGAACATATAAAAATAACATTCTACTGCAATCAAGTACTTAATCCCATCCATATAAGACTCTATTAGTAGAAAAGAGATAAACCCAATATGATTTGTTCAGTAAAAGAACAAAAAAAGTTTCATAAAATTCCCACCTTTTCCTAAGAACAGTGAAAATAATAGCTAATATTGATTGAATGCCTCTTATGCTCCAGGCTCTCTGCTATGGTTGAGAATCATAATCTCTTTTAACCATCTCATCAACCCCATCCAGAAGATGGCATCACAGAACTCAACTTAAAACTCAAGGCTTAGAGACACTGAAGAATTTGTCTAACACCTTATTTCCAAACCTGGGCCTTAATTCATCATAATATACTACTTATACTCTTAGTTAAAAAAGATTATAAGGCAACAGTCTTATCTGATAAACTATATTTATCCTAAACCAACAGCCAATATCATATGAATGGCAAACAAGAAATCAATGCTTAAGAACCTTAAGACCACACATGAAAGACATTAACAATTTATACAAAAAACCCAAGTAGATACATATGTGGAAAAAAATTATCAGCTTTACTAGTATGTGAAAGAGTGTAATTTTTGAAAGTGAGACACCCTTTATATTCACATTTATTTATTTTATTGGTCAAAATAGCAAACATTTCAAATATAATTCTTTTTTTTTTTTGCGGTACACGGGCCTCTCACCGTTGTGGAGCACAGGCTCCGGAAGCGCAGGCTCCGCGGCATGTGGGATCTTCCCAGACCGGGGCACAAACCTGTGTCCCCTGCATCGGCAGGCGCCAGCAGGGAAGCCCTTGATTAACTTTTAATTCTTCAATACGCATTTGGATTGTTTCTTATTTTAATATGTTTCACATTAAATGTGTCTTTGTGTGTCATCTGTACCAGTGTTAATATTATTTTAAAAATGGAACTGATTTCAAACTTAAACAGATTTAAGTGTTCAGTCAATTCATTCAATTTGCATTTTAGATACTTCTCTTGAGAAATTATAATGGTTCCCCACAGCTCATTATTTCTTATCAATTTGATTAAAGGTTCTGTAACTTAGCTAACTCAGGTATAGAACAACATTTAGAAAAACATATTTAACTGGTTTTATGACATATGTGAGGATGTGAACTGTAATATAAGTATGCAGAATAGTTCCTGGCAGAAATCTTTTCAGACACTTCAACCAGAGACTCCACTGAATCAACATAAAGCCAGTTAGAGGAAATCATTTCACAGTGACAAAAGGACTGTCCAGACAAGGAACAGAAGACTGGGGCTCTAATCCTTGTTCCTCTATTTACTAGACATGAGATTACAGCAAGTGATAAAATCTGAACCTCAGTCTTCCCATTTGTGAAAGACATAATAATAAATACTATGTATTCCTTACTTCACAAGATTATTAAAATCACATCAGAATGTACATGTCAAAATAGATAACCAACAAGGACCTACTGTATAGCACAGAGAACTCTGCTCAATATTCTGTAATAACGAAATGGGAAAAGAATTTGAAAAAGAATAGATACATGTATATGTATAAAAATAAATATGTTTTAAAAATGTACATGTCATCAGTTATGCAATTGTTAAAGACCTTAAAGATAATCTTATTAGGTTTCTAGATTTGGCTCCAAGAGCCCCATTCAGGGGCCCCTAACAAGATGTAGGAAGGGTGGAAACAGGATGAGGAGTATTGCTGCTGAATGGACAGTGTCCTCTCTCTCACACCCGCATTTTCAGCTGAGGAGTCCTAGATTATCTGCTTTACATACTGAGCTCCACAAAAGCTTCCATTTGAAGAAAATGCCCAATAGCTTCAAAGGATTGAAAACCACTGATTTATCCAACTGTCTCATATAACAATGAAAAAGTAAAACAGAGAGAAGCTAAATAACCACCCCGCCCCAGCTTTAAGTAACTATTATAAAGGGGCTGGGCAAATAATAAAATCCAAGCCTTCTGTTTCCAAGCCCAGTGCCTTTTATGACATGCCACATGGAAGTGTTAAATAAATATGTGTACTGACACCAAAGTACTAAGAATCTGTACAAGTGTATACAGGAGATATGACATCACCTGTACAGTATGAAAATTCTGTTCAGCAATATAGAACCACAGTTCATTCATTAACTTGCATATTTATTCAATAAATATTAAGTGTCAGATATGTGCCACTGTTCTAAGTACTGATTTCAACACTGTATACAATTCAATTTCAAAGAAGTTATGACATCCAAGCTTAACACTGAAATACAACATTCCACTTTTTTATGGAATTGAATAATAGGTGGAGTATTATAAATTTAATTATTGCCCATACAAAAATACTTCTTTAATTTCAAAAGTGAAATAAACACTAAATTACTTGTATCTGGGCACATCTCACTGAATTTCCTTTTATTAATTTGCTCCTTCTATCAAAAGCTAACACTCCACTTGTGAAATACCTTCCACCTACTCTCACCTTCAAGGAATTGGAACCTTCAGGCACCTCCTTTCTCTTCTTTATATTTATTTTTCTCCCTTTCTGGTGATCATTCTGAAGGATGTAAATATGCTCTAATATCTCCCATATTGAAAACAAAACAAAACTCTTCTTTGCCCCCGTGACCAACTGCCACCCAATTTCCTTTCTTTGTTTCAAAGCAAATATTTTTGCAAAGAGCTGTCTAAAGCCACTGTGTTTTTCCGATTCTTACCCCCACCAGTATCTATAGTAGAAGGCAAGCTCCGTTGCCTCTTCCCTCTAGTATGTGAGAAAAGGGATCCTGTTTGTTCACCAGCCCCAGCACTTGGAACACCACCTACCACATGCCTAACTCAGTAAATATTTGTAAAAATAAATCATCTAGAACCATACAGTGATTTAGTGAATTATGTATTACATAGCTTGCCAACTTCTCATATATTTCTGAAGGATGGATCACAATATATGCTAAATCTTAACTGATCCCAAATTACAAAAATTCCTTCAACCACTATTTGAAAAAATGTATAATGACCCATAATGCTAGAGTAAAGTTAATCTATAAATGAAATTTAATCCCTACCATAATTGCAACAAGGACAGTTTTTGTATAACTTGGCAAGATAATTCTAAAATCCATTTTAAAGAACAAATATTTTTAAATAACTAGGAAGATCTGACGCAGAAGAATAATGTAGGTAAAATTGCACTACAAGTTATAAAAAACTGTTACAAAATAACACTAATTAAAACAGCGTGAATTTGGCACAGGATGAGAGCTCAGAAACAGATTACAGAGTTCAGAATTGAGCTCAAATATATTTGAGAATTTTGTAAATAAAAAAGATTGCACTTCAAATCAGGGAGGGACATAGTGGTTACTCAATAAAAGGTCTTGGGACAACTGCCTACATACTTGCAAAATAAATAAGTAACCCTTCCTTACTCCTCACACTGAATTCCACACAAATTCACAGTAGAAAATAAAGTACTGGAAAATAATTTTACAGCCTTGGAGTGAGGAAGGCCTTTTGAGTATATCAACAAAACTAAAACCATAAAGAAGAACACTGACTGGAGACAAACTCAACGACAAACTTAAAAGTGAAAGAATGTATATGGTAGAAATAACAAAAAAAAAACTAGAAAACCCTGTCAATAAGATTAAAAGGCAAACAAAAAGCTAGCAAACATTTTTGCATCATATATATGATAAAGGATTACAAAATCCTTGTTATTGTTAAATCAACTGGGAAAAGAACATTCCAATAGATAAATGGGCAAAGGAAATAGATAATTCACCAAACAATAAATATAAATGGTCAGTAAACATGTAAAAAGATAGCCAGTCTCATTAGTAATCAAAAGAAGGTAAGTTAAAATATTAAATTTCCTTTACCTATTATCTTAGCCAGCTAAATTTAGAGTATTGGAAATACACTGGATTGGCAAGGTGATGGAAAACAATTCTTATGCACCTATGACAGAGTAAACAGACACAAAGTTCGTGGGAGTTAGTCTGGTATCAAATGTAAAACATACAATAAGGGAATAACCAGACAATTAATATATAAAGGGTATTCTTTGCAGGGTCATTTATTATTGAATAAAAGTCCATCAATAGATTATTGAAAATATCATTATTGATCCATACAAAGAACTACTATGGAGACATACATAAATATAGAAAGATATCCATAATATGTCAGGTGGAAAATAAAAGATTACAGAGCTATTCTACCTCCTAAATATTTCTGAATCAGTCCCCTTCTTTCATCTCCATCATTACTCTGGTGCAAGCAAACATCTTCTCTTTTCTGCACCCCCAGTTTCCTCTTGGGCCTTCCGTGGGTGGAATTTCCATGTGCAGCCATGGGGGTACTTTTACAATGCTAGTATCTGATTATCTTACTCCTCGCTGAAAAAGTTCACTACCCTTTGCCCGATCTGGCCCTCCTTATTCCTCTAGCTCTCTCTCTTGCCTCTCTCCCCCTTGCTCTAGGTACCCCAACCCCCAATGGCCTTCTTTCAGTTCTTCTGCTCCCCTAGACCCACTCTAACCTCAGTCCCTTGCACTTGTTCTCTGTCTGGAACCTTCTTGCCCACCCTGCACCACCCATCACCACATTATGTCTGTTGACACCGCTGCATCTTCCAACGCTCAGCACAGATGCCATTTCCTCAGGAAAGTCTTCCCAACCACAAAGCATGGATTGGCGCCCCCTTTATGTACCCTCATAGCTCTCTTTCTTTTTTCTTGATCACCTTATCACAGTTTGCAATTATATATTTGTGGATTATATCATAATGATCTATCTCCCTCCTCAGGCTGAGGACAAACAAGGACCATCTCTATTTTCTTCACTATTATGTATCACTGATACATATTAAACACAATTTAGAGACTGACATGTATCAGGCACTGAAATATCTTATAAGTGAAGGAAGGGAGGGAGGGCAAAAGGAAAAGAAAGAATAAGATTTGGTACTCTATTACCTGAAAATCAATAAGAACATCAAGACCCCAAATAACTTCTTGATTATTATTTTTAAAAATGAGTACATCCATCACAGATTTTTAACCATGAAAGCAATAAACAGTCACATCACCAAAGAAGATATACAGATGACAAATAAGCATGTGAAAACATGTTCCATATCATATGTCATCAGGGAAATACAAATTAAAACAACGAAATACCACTACACACCTATTAGAATAACCGAAATCCAGAACACTGACAACACCAAATGCTGGCAAGGATGTAAAGCAACAGGAACTCTCTTTCCTGGTGAGAATGCAAAATGTACAGCTATTTTGGAGGAAAGTTTGGTGATTTCTTACAAAACTAAATATACTCCTATCATACGATCTAGCAGTTGCCTTCCTTGGTATTTTTCCCCAGAAGCTGAAAACTTAGGTCCACACAAAAACCGGCACACAGATGTTTATAACAGCTCTATTCGTAATTGACAAAGCTTGGAAACAACCATGATGTCCTTTAGTAACTGAATGGATAAACAAACTGTGTTACATCCAGATAATGGAATATTATCCAGTGCTAAAAAGAAATTAGCTAGCAAACCATGAAAAGACATGAAGGAAACTTAAATGCATATTACCAAGTGAAAAAAGCCAATCTAAAAAGACTACATACTGTATGATCCCAACTATATGAATTCTGGAAAAGGCAAAACTATGGAGACAGTAAAAACATCAGTTGTTGTCAAGAGTTCGGGGGCGAGGGCTTCCCTGGTGGCGCAGTGGTTAAGAATCTGCCTGCCAATGCAGGGGACACGGGTTCAAGCCCTGGTCCAGGAAGATCCCACATGCCATGGAGCAACTAAGCCTGTGTGCCACAACTACTGATCCTGCGCTCTAGAGCCTGCAAGCCACAACTACTGAGCCCATGTGCCACAACTACTGAAGCCCACGTGCCTAGAGCCCATGCTCCACAAAAAGAGAAGCCACCGCAATGAGAAGCCCGCGCACTGCAACGAAGCATAGCCCCCGCTCACCACAACTAGAGAAAGCCCATGCACAGCAACGAAGACCCAACGCAGCCAAAAATAAATAAATTTTTTTAAAAAAAAGAGAGCTGGGGGTAGAGAGGGATGAATAGGTGGAGCACAAAGGATTTTAGAGCAGTAAAACTACTCTGTATGATACTATAACTGTGGATATATGCCATTATACATTTGTCCATACAATGCAAAGAGTGAACCATAACATAAACCAACATGGCCTTTGGATGATAATGATGCATCACTATAGGTTCATCAATTATAACAAATACATCACTCTAGTGGGGAATGCTGATAAGAGGGGAGGCTGTGCAGTGTGGGGATAGGGGGTATATGGGAAATCTCTGGACTTTCTGCTTAATTTTGCTATGAACTTAAAAATGCTCTAAAAAATAGTTCCTTAAAAAAAAGTAGTGAAGTATTTTTTTTCACTATTTGTTCTTCTCAAATCAGAGGATCAATGACGCATTGTCTGGTTACTGTTCCTCACTGCCATAAACAAGATGGACGATTCATCTCCTGTAGCAGGATCACTGTTTGCATCAAGTTTACAGGCCCTCATGAATTCTGATGCCAAGAATCAGACCCATCTCTAACCCAGAGCCCTGATTTCCTAAGCGTTGTCAATAACAAAGCCAGTTCTATTTTCCATTTGCATACAGTAAATCAAAAATTCTGTGTTGAATTGATGATTCCAGATTTCTACTTCTCAATCTGTCTTGCCATGGCCCTAAAATAACTCCACTTTCTTGGGGAAATTTCATTATAAACCCAAACGGGAAAGAACGATTTCCTCTCCATCCTCTCCTTTCCTAGGCTTTCCACACGACACACCACAGAGCCCATCAAATCTACCCCGAACCACCTATGAAACTCAGGGCAGACATTTTGCTCCCCACAATTATCAAGTTTCATTCCATGGATCCCAGTTCAACATTATATTTGTTAAGTTTGAAATTGCAATAACCAATGTCTACCTGTCAACACAGTGAAGAACTCAGGCCTATTTGTAGAGCCCAGCCCATTTCTCCAAATTAGGTGTTTCTGACCTCACTTAGGAAAGTGAACAACATTAAGGGAGAAGACTATAGTGGTTCCAAGTGGCTTATGATTTTCTTTTTAAAGAATTCAAGAAATTCACTGTGTATTTTGGCATCAAATACATATTATATAAATTGTGTGTAACTATAGGCAGATTGGCACCTGTGGATAGTGGGTGGTTGAAGATTTACAGTCAATATTTAGTCAACAGCTCAGTCATTTTGTACTGGATATAAATGTCTGGGACTTCTTTTATACATTATTTTCCACTGTGCTCACAAGCTTATGTAATCTTTTTCTTGACCAGTTATATGAAATAATTTTTAAAATAATACATTTCAATGACATAACAAAAAATAGGTCTGCAAGTGTGCTTATATACATAGTGTAATTGAAAGAGCAGATTTACAGCTTGTAGACCTTCATCGGGTCATTCATCGTTTCTGGAAGTGAGATTCCCTTACCTATACAATAAAAAATAAGCCAAATGAGCTCCAAGACCTCATTTGCCTTCTCAAATAATCTTTTAATTTATGTAAGAGTCTGCTTGTATCCCACTTAGAACATTTATCAGATCCTACTTATGTTTTAGTTACCTGAGTTTTTCATACTGTATCCATTCCCCTTTACCTCCTCCAATTCCAGTTTCTTGAAGCCAGGGACTCTGTTTCATTCATCTGTATATTCCCTCCTCCAACTTGATAAATTAAAAAAAAAAAAAATTCTCTGATCACAGCCTCCAATCCATTCTTACTTGTGCAAATGCTCCTGTAAAAATTCTACCACCTCCCACGACTTCCAATCCCTAGATGCCACGCTCAGTACTCATCCATCTTCCTTTGTCTTCATTTGCCTCTAGCATTCTTCCTCTCCATGCCAGTACTCAACCAGGTTAACAATGCTCGATAAATGTATAAAGTCATATAAACTGGTACAGTGGGTTCAACACTGTTAAATATTTCCCTCCCTTCCACTAGTTATCCATATAACAGTAAGGTTGTTCCTCTTAAATGTGTTAATAGGCAGGACTCTGGTGACTGTCACATAACTGGGTGTGTAAGTCGTTGTCTCTGGCTTCTGGTTCCCAGTCTAACCCCTAGTCATAGTCATTAATCCCAATGACAGATGTCTGTTTCAAGAGGCAAATGGGTACCCTCCAAGGCTTAGGTTCTTTCCTGAAACCCTGCTCCCCCCTACCAAACACCACTTTTGTCTTCATTGCCAGATATGGGATCTATTTATGGGGATATTCTATGACAAAATGTTCATTTCTTTTTACAAAAGCAACTCAAAAAAATATTTAAAGGAGAATATGTATTTTCCCAATAATCTTAGAAACCATGCCCCTCTGAGTCCATGCACTAGCTTTGCAGTGAAGTCTGGTTCCCCACTCTCCCCACATACACAGTATCTTTACCACTCTGTGTGTGTTTATGTGTGTATGTGGAAGGATATATCATTGGAAAATTAGGAGCAAGCACCATTGAAGGGATACTCAATTCATTTTTACCTTGATAGCCATTTCTCAGAGAGACTGAAGAAGAGTATGCTCACTGTAGCTGGTACTGCTAAAAATGCCCTTTCTTTTCCTGAAATAGTAACTATTAGTTCATTTAGAAAAATCACAGTCCAAATTAGAAGCTACAAAGATCAAATTCAGAAACACACATATGGATCAATGGAACAGAACAGAGAGCCCAGAAATAAACCCACACACCTACGGTCAATTAATCTTCGACAAAGTAGGCAGGAGTAAACAATGCGGAAAAGACAGTCTCTTCAGCAAGTGGTGCTGGGAAAGTTGGACAGCTGCATATAAATTAGTGAAGTTAGAACACACCCTCACACCATACACAAAAATAAACTCAAATTGGCTTAAAGACTTAAATACAAGACATGACACCATAAAATTCCTAGGAGAGAACATAGGCCAAACATTCTCTGACATAAACTGTACCAATATTTTCTTAGGTCAGTCTTCCAAGGCAAGAGAAATAAAAGCAAAAATAAACAAATGGGACCTAATCAAACTTTTAAGCTTTTGCACAGCAAAGGAAACCATAAGCAAAACGAGAAAAGACAACCTATAGACTGGAAGAAAATATTTGCGAATATTGCAAATGACAAGGGCTTAATTTCCAAAATATACAAACAGCTCATACAACTACAACAAAAAACACAAACAACCCAATCAAAGAATGGGGAGAAGACCTAAATAGACAGTTCTCCAAAGAAGACACACAGATGGCCAATAGGCACATGAAAAGATGCTAGTCATCACCAATTATTAGAGAAATGCAAATCAAAACTACAATGAGGTACCACCTGACACCAGTCAGAATGGCCGTCATTTAAAAAGTCTACAAATAGCAAATGCTGGAGAGGGTGTGGAGAAAAGGGAACCCTCCCACATTGTTGATGGGAAAGTGCAGCCACCATGGAAAACAGTATGGAGGTTCCTCCAAAAAAACTAGAAATAGAATTGCCATATGATCCAGCAATCCTACCCCTGGGCATAAAATCCAGAAAAAAACTATAATTTGAAAAGATAACGTGCACCCCAATGCTCATAGCAGCACTATTTATAATAGCCAAGACATGGAAACAACCTAAATGTCCACTGATGGATGAATGGATAAAGAAGATTTGATATATATACACACACATAAAAAAGAATGAAATAATGTCATTTGCAGCAACATGGATGGGCCTAGAGATTATCATGCTAAATGAAGTAAGTCAGAAAGAGAAAGGCAAATACCATATGATATCACTTATATGTGGAATCTAAAAATATGACACAAAAGAACTTATCTACGAAACAGAAACAGACTCACAGACAGAGAACAGACTTGTGGTTGCCAAGGGGGTTGGGGGGTGGGTGGGGATGGATTGGGAGACTGGGATTAGCAGATGCCAACTATTATATATAGAATGGATAAACAACAAGGCCCTACTGTATAGCATAGGATATATTCAATATCCTGTAATAAATGATAATGGAAAAGAATATATATGTATAAATGAATCACTTTGCTGTACAGCAGAAATTAACACATTGTAAATCAACTACATTTCAATAAAATAAATTTAAAAACTCATATTCAGAACTCACCCTTTCTAGGTATTCTTCTAAACAACAATAATTTAATTTACTAAAAATTTAAAACAAGTTTTTTAAGACCTCTAAGGGTACATTCACCTACTCTCTCGTTCTCCTGAAGACCACCTTGTTTTCTTCCCTGAAGGTTTAAAACATTCTCTTATACATTTTCAAACTCAGCCTCATCACAGTCCACTGATATTTTCAAAATCAACAGTGACTTCTGAGAGTCAACCTCATTTCTGTTTGACAGTCCTCCCACAGTTTACACGTTACCTTCAAATGACTTGGTTTTAATTCTAGGGTTTGTACAAACTAGGGTTTGTAATTAACCCATGGTGTGACTATTTGATGCAGGTGAATTTTTACCAAACCTGGAAGGGGCCTCCACAAGAAGCAAGTAGGAGCCTCACTCCACAAACTCAGATGTGCAAGAGACCAGCTTTATTTTCCCATTATTCCACCTCCTTTCTGAGTCTCCATTCTGTGGGGTTAGTGGGCAGTTAATTCCCAGCAATCAGCAACTCCACTTTTCCTGGGGTTGGCCTAACTTTCTGAGGACAGGGGAGAGCTTCCATCATAGTAAGACACCGATAAAGGGCATTTGCCATTCATCTACACTAAAATAAGTCTCCCCAAGACATTCCCTTATGGCCGTCTGCATGATCCCATCAAACCTGGCTGTTCTCTCCCTTGTTTACATTCCTGGAGACCCAGGAACTGTTTGAGCTTTGGTACCACGCTGGGGTACCAGAATCTCTGTGAAGTGATCCATGACCCCATTTGCCTAGCTCTAACTTACTGCCAGTTGTTGGTGCTTCTATGGGCATCTACCCAGGATGTAGGAAACAGATTGCCCCTGATCTCAGCATCTTTGAGTTTCTTGATGGTTGGCTGTGCCCCTAAGACTTTCTCTGGGACCCACCTACATCTCTGTCCTCCTTACTTCCCCTCCATATACTTTCCCATCCCCATCCAAACTCCCCATATTCCAAGAAATATTTTTCTCATCTATAGAAAGCCCAGAGATAAACCCACACACCTATGGTCAACTAATCTATGACAAAGGAGGCAAGGATATACAATGGAGAAAAGACAGTCTCTTCAATAAGTGGTGCTGGGAAAACTGGACAGCTACATGTAAAAGAATGAAATTAGAACACTCCCTAACACCATACACAAAAAGAAACTCAAAATGGATTCGAGACCTAAATGTAAGACCGGACGCTATAAAACTCTTAGAGGAAAACAGGAAGAACACTCTTTGACATAAATCACAGCAAGATCTTTTTTGATCCACCTCCTAGAGTAATGGAAATAAAAACAAAAATAAACAAATGGGACCTAATGAAACTTCAAAGCTTTTGCACAGCAAAGGAAACCATAAACAAGACGAAAAGACAACCCTCAGAATGGGAGAAAATATTTGCAAACAAATCAACGGACAAAGGATTAATCTCCAAAATATATAAACAGCTCATGCAGCTCAATATTAAAGAAACAAACAACCCAATTCAAAAATGGGCAGAAGACCTAAATAGACATTTCTCCAAAGAAGACATACAGATGGCCAAGAAGCATATGAAAAGCTGCTCAACATCACTAATTATTAGAGAAATGCAAATCAAAACTGCAGTGAGGTATCACCTCACACCAGTTAGAATGGGCATCATCAGAAAATCTACAAACAACAAATGCTGGAGAGTGTGGAGAAAAGGGAACCCTCTTGCACTGTTGGTGGGAATGTAAATTGATACAGCCACTATGGAAAACAGTACGGAGGTTCCTTAAAAAACTAAAAATAGAATTACCATATGATCTAGAAATCCCACTACTGGGCATATACCCATAGAAAACCATAATTCAAAAGGACACATGCACCCCAATGTTCATTGCAGCACTATTTACAATAGCCAGGTCATGGAAGCAACCTAAATGCCCATCGACAGATGAATGGATAAAGAAGATGTGATACATGTATATAATGGAATATTACTCAGCCATAAAAAGGAATGACTTTGAGTCATTTGTTGAGACGTGGATGGATCTAGAGACTGTCATACAGAGTGAAGTAAGTCAGAAATAGAAAAACAAATATCGTATATTAACACATATATGTGGAACCTAGAAAAATGGTACAGATGAACTGGTTTGCAGGGCAGAAGTTGAGACACAGATGTAGAGAACAAACATATGAACACCAAGTGGGGAAAACCGCGGTGGGGTGGGGATGGTGGTGTGCTGAATTGGGCGATTGGGATTGACATGTATACACTGATGTGTATAAAATTGATGACTAATAAGAACCTGCAGTATAAACAAACAAACAAACAAAAAAACAACTAATACTAAACTTTCTTTGGGTTATTTGTATGGAAATACGTTAATATAAATGTTTCAGACATTACATGAAATTTCTAAAAATCTTACATGTTCTGGTATAATGTTATAAGTCATAATTCTAGTTATTACTTTAAAATGTATATCTCAGAAATAACTAAAAAAATATGTATATATATATATTTTTTTTTTTTTTTTCTCATCTAGAGGAATTGTTTTCTCTATCTCACGAAGTTTCTTCCAGGCATTTTGTCTGGGATACCGTTCTGGCTCTCACTCCCCTCCTGAAGTGACAAGCACCCACCTGCCTGCTCTAGCCTCCCTGGCCCCTGTTGAGTTTCTTAAGCACCCAACCTTCCCTTGGCCTGGATACTCTCTCAGTCCTGCATTTGGCTGCCTCCTCCCCACCCTTCCTGCCTCAGTTTAAATGTCACCTCTTCAGTGAACTTTCCCTGATCACCCTATGCAGCCAGACATTATTCTTCGTTACTGTTTGTTGCCTTCATAGCCCTATCACAGCCCATTATTTTTTGTTTCTCTTTTGTTTACCTGTTTGTTGCCTGTATCCCCTCTGGACTGTAAGTTCTAGGACAGCAGAGACTGTATCTGTCTTAAGGTTAAGAGCATGAACTTTGGAGCCAACGTGCCTGGGTTCTAATCTCAGCTCTATACTTACTAGCTGTGTGACCTTGGGCAAGTTACTCAACTTCTTTGTGACTCAGTTTCCTCATCTGTAAAATGTGGGAAACATAACTCATAGAGTTGTTATGACAATTAAATGAGTCAATACCTGGCACACAGTAAGTGCTATCAAGTGTTTATTAGACAAAGTATTGTACCTAATAATTGGTATAATGCCTAAATCATATTTGTTGAATATAGAAATTAATAAAAGAATCAGTGAATGAATGAATGAATAAATAAATACATACTACAAGTCCAAACACATATAGTCTTACATCTGTGACTCACTTGCTCTATTAGCTGAAGCATAGCGCAACAAGATCAAGGTCATTTGCTTGAATCTTAAAAAGGGAAGCATAATTTATTGTTTCACAGCAACTAACTACATCTCTCAGCCTGTGTAGCTGCCTAGCAATTGAATAGTGCTGTTTTCGTCGGGAATGCATAAATTCTGAATGCGTCAATGTTTGTTTGTCACAGTTAATATACAAATCACATACAGGACATGTTTTATTTACTGTAGTTTCATAGTTTCACCTGCTTTATAAATGATAGCTCTCATTTTTAATCATCTTATGAAAACTGTGTCAATTTACCAACAATAATCCTAGAATCTGAGAAGAAAAATATAATAGCAACTTAATTCTGGTCTCCTTGAAATTATTTATATATGTATAAAATTAATAATTTTATTTAGAATTATTTTATAATTTTAATAAAAATTATTAAAAATTTATAAAAATAATCTATAGGTACATATTTACCTATATATCTGGTTATGTCCATCAAAATTTGAGTCAAGTATCTGACTCAAGGAATAGTCCATGGAAGTGTCTGAAAACCTTTCTGTTGATCCACATGTTGACATTTTTTTAATGTCTAAAAAGAACGTAAAGGAAAAGCAAAAATATGTAAGAAGATATGAAGTGATAAAATGATCTTTAAAGATGAGTCATTGCTATGAATTTAAGATAATCTCCACATCTAAAAGCACAAGCATTATTATTTCGTTTGTTTTGTGGGCTTCAAGGCGTCTGCTATGTGCTTTTCTCTTTACTTTGCTTTTCCTCTGTCCAGTCCAAGCCACTATAAAGGAGTACTGGCATAGGGAGTTGGTCTATCACTGCCCAGTCAGAAAGATTATTCTGATATTAGAAAACAGAAATGAGTTTGAAGACTGTGCTTACTACAGGAAAATCTAGCCTACATAAGAGTGTCCTAGGTGGCCAGCGCTCATCATCCAAGGAGGACAGGATGGTCCCCTGACTCCCTGATGAGGGGGAAAATGACTATTTTCCCAGACGCAATCCATTATCAGCGCTTGAGGAGAGCAGAGCTATGATAGGTAAATAAAAGCCCCTTAATCTGTTTGTTTATATACTACGACTGAAACTTAGTCAAGCATGGAGAACATAAAACTTTTATCACAACTAATGGAATAAAGACATAGGTAGGTGCATTTTGCAAGGACCAACCTATCGGTTCCTGACTCTGCAATCATTCAGTATTCACTGCTAATTCACGTTAGGTCCTCAGCTGCATTCCCAGAGCTCTGGCAATGTATCCACCCTACTGAGTAGAACATGAGAAATTTCCTGATTAATGTGCCTAACAGCAAAATGTTCTATATCCCACCACTGATACATGACATACTCAAGTAGCCTAATTTCTAACACTTACCTCTCTTCTGCTTTCCTTGAGTGTCATGTCCCAATTTTAATATCTCTATGGATATAAGGCCATATATAGAAATGCTATCTCCCTGTTACACTCGATTTTGTGCCAACACCATGATTCATTTTATATAGGCAGCTCAATCTAGCATTTCCTCTCCAGCCTAAAATCTCATCGTGTTTTGTTCAGCTCACTGGATCAAAAATATATTGCCATATCATTTTCTCCACTGGAGAACATACTTACTATCATTATTTTTTTTTCATGGAAATCAGGCTTTATCCTTTGCACACTGCTCCTCATCTCTCCCACCAATGCCTCTCTCCGGGCTACCCCTGCCTAAAATTTTTTATCATTCCAATAAACTGATATATTGGAATGGAAAAAATTTAGCTTCAGTCTCAGGGGTCAATTTATGATCACCTTAAATAAGCCTCTTTTTTCTTATTCTTTTCTATTTTTTAAATTTTTGGCTGCGTTGGGTCCTCGTTGCTGCACACGGGCTTTCTCTAGTTGTGGCGAGCAGGGGCTACTCTTCATTGCGGTGCACAGGCTTCTCATTGCGGTGGCTTCTCTTGTTGCAGAGCACAGGCTCTAGGCGTACGGGCTTCAGTAGTTGCGGCACGTGGGCTCAGTAGTTGTGGCTCGCGGGCTCTAGAGCACAGGCTCAGTAGTTGTGGCGCACGGGCTTAGTTGCTCCGCGGTATGTGAGATCTTCCCGGACCAGGGATCGAACCCATGTCCCTTGCACTGGCAGGCGGAATCTTACCCACTGCGACACCAGGGAAGCCCAAGCCTCTTTTTAATTGATGAGTCTACTGCAAATTGCATACTTCAGTTTACTCTGTAAGGAATACAGTTAAACTAAGGCAAAGCTGGTTATGACCCATGTATAATAAAATGAAAACAGTATCATCATTAAACACCAAATAAAGCCATTGATTCCATGTATTATTCTGCCAGTTTTAATTGAATTGCATTTTCCCCCTTTCAGTTCTTAATTATGCAGTTCATGCTTAATCTTTATTTTTGTGCACAGAATGGGATAATGTTCTCTTCCTCCTTACCTTAGTGTCTAAAAATATAAGCCTATTGAGAACAGAAAAGTCTTTGTTGGTCTTATTTAAAGCAAAACACCTGCTTTTATCCTGGGAGCTGAATGTGTTGCTGTATGGAGGCTGTTACCAAGTGAGGGGACAATAGGGCTGCTTCCTGTTGCATGTCCTTCTCCCTGACCTGTGGTCTCAGCTCTTTCCAAATTCTATCAGAAGAAGAAAACCGTGACATCACATTACCCAGCCAAGAAGATCCAGGGGACTTCTCCAGCCTGCTAGTGAGCATTAACTCTATCTAGACTGTCAAGTCTAGACAGTACAAAGTGAAGTAGATACTATTTAACATGGGGGTAGATACGGTTAGTGAGATAATAATCTAAAAATTCATTCTTTTCTTTGGTTAATTTGTGGAAGATTTAAAGGCAAATGCCACACTCTCTTCTCTGATATGTGCCATACAACTGAGATTATGTGCAAATGAAAATGAACAAAGGGAGATGGAATAAGTGTAGAAACCTAGATTTGAAGGAAAGCCTGTGATTACAATGAAATTCCTTTAATTCAAAAGTGGCAAAGGGAACACAACCTCTTCTCTTCTCTCTTCCCATAGGGTGTTGTCTATTTCTGACGTGCTTCTGCCAGAGTCAAGGACATGCATCACTCTCATACCAACACAGTTTTTATTTCTAAGACTTAATTCACAGGGGCCAGATGTTCTTGTCTAGAGGTATCAATGATAGCAAGTAATGGGCAAGTTATTTACCTTGGAGCGTACAATAAAGGCAAAATTGTATATTTTCTGGTAGGACACTGTCCCAACAGAAACCTAGCTTGGTGAATGTATCTCAGAATTGAGAATCAAGGGATGAACTGGGGTCAGTCTTTGATGTCCCAATGACATTCAATAAGAACTAAGTAAATAAAGACTGAAGACACCACCTCACACTGGTCAGAATGGCCATCATCACAAAATCAACAAACAATAAATGCTGGAGAGGGGGTGGAGAAAAGGGAACCCTCTTGCATTGTTGGTGGGAATGTAAATTGATACAGCCACTATGGAGAACCGTATGGAGGTTTCTTAAAAAACTAAAAATAGAACTACCATGTGACCCAGCAATCCCACTACTGGGCATATACCCAGAGAAAACCATAATTCAAAAAGACACATGCAGGGGCTTCCCTCGTGGCGCAGTGGTTAAGACTCCACGCTCCCAATGCAGGGAGCCCGGGTTCAATACCTTGTCAGAGAACTAGATCCCACAGGCAGGCCACAACTAAGAGTTTGCATGCCACAACTAAGGAGCCCATGTGCCACAACTAAGGAGCCCATGAGTCACAACTAAGAAGCCCGCCTGCCGAAACTAAGACCTGGCACAACCAAATAAATAAATATTTTTTTAAAAAGACACATGCACCCCAATGTTCACTGCAGCACTATTTACAATAGCCAGGACATGGAAACAAACTAAATGTCCATCAACAGATGAATGGATAAAGAAGATGTGGTACATACATGTATACAATGGAATATTATTCAGCCATAAAAAGGAATGAAATTGCATCATCTGTAGACATGGATGGACCTAGGGACTGTCATACAGAGTGAAGTAAGTCAGAAAGAGAAAAACAAATATTGTATATTAACACATACATGTGGAATCTGAAAAAATTGGTATAGACGATCTTATTTACAAAGCAGAAATAGAGACACAGATATAGAGAACAAACGTATGGATACCAAGGGGGAAAGGGGAGGGTGGGATGAATTGGGAGATTGGAATTGACATATATACACTGTTGATAATATGTATAAAATAGATAACTAATGAGAACCTACTGTATAGCTCAGGGAACTCTACTCAATGCTCTATGGTGACCTAAATGGGAAGGAAATCCAAAAACGAGGAGATATATGTATATGTATAGCTGATTCACTTTGCTGTACAGTAGAAACTAACACAACATTGTAAAGCAACTATACTCCAATAAAAGTTTTTAAAAAAATAAAGACTGGAGGAATATTATCACAGTCTAGAAGCTCATATGACCAGGGCCTGAGTCAAGGGAAGAGGAAGTGGCTACCATTTGGACACACCCTGAGAGTTGAGGAACTGGCTTTCTGGGACTGAGAATATCTATCATTGTGGAGGAGCTGGGTCTCCCTGGAATTTCTCCGAGCTCTGGCATATCCGACTCTGCCAATCATGCAGCTGTATCACCAGTAGCCATGCTAATGGAGAAAGCTGTCTTGGAATGAGAAAAGGCACTAATTATTCTCATACTCGTTTTACCCATGTTGAAACTCATCTGCCAATAGTTCCTTGTATCATGTACTGCAAATCACTCTAATGAGCTTATTCCAATTCTATCTTTTTTATTCCCAACCTACCCTTTGATGGAAGAGAGGAGAGAAAGAAAAGTGCCCAATAAATGAAAAGGGGGCCATAGGATATAGAACCCACATGCACTGAGTTCTTTCTATGTTACAGGTACTGTTTGATTTTTTTATATCAGTGACCAGTTTTGTTCGTTTTGGTTTCTTTTTTAATATCAGTGATCAGTTTTTTTTAATGTCAATTAGGATTAAAAATGTCACTTAGATACTAGACAAGGGTTAAATGTAAATTCAGAGCCATGGGTCTACATAGTTTATAACATTCCTGACTCTGATTCTATAGTAATAGGTAGCTGGCAAGTCTATAAGTAATGTTGTTGTTGTTGTTTTTTAACATCATTATTGGAGTATAATTGCTTTACAATGGTGTGTTAGTTTCTGCTTTATAACAAAGTGAATCAGCTATACATATAGATATATCCCCATATCTCCTCCCTCTTGCGTCTCCCTCCCACCCTCCCTATCCCACCCCTCTAGGTGGTCACAAAGCACCGAGCTGATCTCCCTGTGCTATGCGGCTGCTTCCCACTAGCTATCTATTTTACATTTGGTAGTGTATATATGTCCATGCCACTCTCTCACTTCATCCCAGCTTACCCTTCCCCCTCCCCGTGTCCTCAAGTTCATTCTGTATGTCTGCGTCTTTACTCCTGTCCTGCCCCTAGGTTCTTCAGAACCATTTTTTTTTAGATTCCATATACATGTGTTAGCATATGGTATTTGTTTTTTCTCTTTCTGACTTACTTCACTCTGTATGACAGACTCTAGGTCCATCCACCTCACTACAAATAACTCAATTTTGTTTCTTTTTATGGCTGAGTAATATTCCACTGTATATATGTGTCATATCTTCTTTATCCATCATCTGTAATAATGTTGATTTTTTATGTTCATTGTTCCTAAGGTTGCAAACTAATGCTCATACCACAGTAACATCTATTTCAAATCAATTTCCTGCAAATGCCTTTCACAACTATATTGCTTTTATTAAGAAATTAAAACACAGCATATTTGGGCAGTGTATTTTTTTTTGTTCCACACAAATTCACAGGGATCCAAAAAGATTATAAAGGAGATAAAATTGTCATTTACAGAGACTCTCCTTCAGAAGGGTTTATGAAATTATTCTTTCACTATTCAAAATGGGAAATCAAAAAAACAAGGAGCCTGTAACAAATCCTTGGCATAAATTCACATGAAGACTGCCTGCCAATATTTTAATTAAGGACAATAGGTTGGATTATCAAATATAATTGAGAGAATATCGACCAAAGGTTGGTTTGTCTAAGGGGCAGTCGATGGAACATGAGATTCTAGGCACAGTCTCTCTCACATTTCCCCTTGACATCCTTTGGAAAGGAACATTCTCCTTCACCTGCCTTCCAAGAACTGAAACGGTTAAATCAAAACACTCAGTTGGATCTGACAGCCAGGTTCTATGGAAATATGAAACTTGGTGCTGAAGAAACTTTATGAAGGTAGTAATTCTATGCCTTTGGGGATCAAGTAGGATTCCCATGACGGAGAAGGGTTGATGCCTCTCTCTGGCTGTAACTTGGCCCTCAACAAGTATTCTGATAAGATTTGCTGAACTACTTCTGAATGCAGAACAACATAGATTTACCCTGCCAGCAAACAGGAATAATGTCCTGAGATTTAAAAAAACGACATATTTTCAAGAAAAATGGAAATCAGCTGACAAAAACACCCCATGAAATACATCCCTTGATTCCTTAATGGCATCATCTTTATAAGCCAGATTTTCTAATGACCTAAACTGCTCCCTGATTGTAAATTAAGCGTTGTATGAATAACTTGCCTGACGGTATTCTAGGGATCTAAGGTTCATGTTTAACTATTAACAGGAAATAAGATTCCAGGTGCTATGACCTGAGAAGAGTACCATTGGGGTACCATGTAGCAAATTCTGTTTAAGTCTTACAATAAAGAAGTAACCTTTAAGCGCTGGAAGAATGCAAGCCAGTGAAGAAATTGATGTGAAAAGAATTTATCCCCTGGGCTGGGGTATTTTATGTCTCAATATTGAAACTTGAACATTTTTTGCATCAGAAAAGTTATTCTTAGTTGTTGGCAGAGTAAATCCATGTTATCCTGCATTCTGAAGCAGTTCAGCTGAATCTAATTAGAACATCTGCAGATTTATGCAGCTTTCTGTATATTAAAGTCCCTACCCTTGTGAAATAAATATTTCTCCTCAGTCCTTTATTTTTACCCATCTCAGTGTTAATCAGACTAATATGGTATAAATTTTAACAGCCACTTTTATGATCCTAGGATGAATGGTACGATACAAGTTTAAAATATCAAGACCTTATAAATAGTGTCAGTGTGTACTGGATTTCAATGCCTTCCAACTCGCCATCAATTTTGGCTTAGAGAAAGGGAAACAATTATGAACTCAGTCATTTGTTTCTTGTTACTAGTTTTTCAGAGATTTTCGAGATGATCCATGCGTTCTTGGGATATTAAGGAGAACCTCTTTGGTCTTGGTTTCTCTTGATAGAGAATTCACTGACTCATGTAGGTAATTACACCAGAAAAAAAAAAAGGTCTATTTGTTTTTGCCACTTAAATAAATTACTCAGACTCATATAGAAAATGTTTTTCTAGAGTTAACTTTAAAATAATCCAACCCTCTTGGGAAGTAAGTCCACTGCCTTTCTTGAGGAGCAAGGCACCTAGATGCTATACTTCACATTAGGACTTTTTAAAAACCTTAACCAGACTCTCTGTCAGATCAGGCTAATCTCAAGGTCATGAGTAATTTCTACCTTAGTGTTATAACACCTCAAGGTGTTTCCCATTAGTCTTAAGATAAAAATCAATTTGAATTTTCTCAGGCTGAGAAGCAGTGTAGTGAAAAGAAGCCTAACCTGGAGTCAGATGGCCCTGTTGCAACTCCAGCTTTGTCACTGACCAGGTGTGAACCACTGGGCAGTAATCAAACTACCATGAAGCTCAAATTTTTCTCCGGTAAAATGGAGATAACATTTACCTTTGTATATGATTATAAGGATTAAATGAAATAATATGTGTAACTAGTACATGCTCAATAAGTAAGAGCGGAAACATAGAGATGGGGACCTGAAACGGGGAGCATGGCAAAAAAGAGACAATTTTTTGGCAATTTAAAAAAAATTGTAACATTTGTTTAATTTTAAAAAGAAGGCACTGTCAACTCCTAACAGATTGTTTTAAACAAATTCCATCAGCTTCTTCAAGTCATGCTACAATTTAAAGCAATGATTCTCAAAGTGCTGCCGGGGCCAGCAGTAGCAACAACTCTTGGAAATGTCTTAGAAATGCAGATTCTTGGGTCCCACCCTGACCTACCAACTCAGAAACTTTGAGAATGGGGCCTAGCGACCTGTGTTAAGCCCTCCAGTGCATGCTCAAGTTTGAGAAACACTGTTTTCAGCCTTCCTTCAAATGTCAGCATAACCCCTAAAGCTTCCTCTATGAGGATGTGAAGATTCCCAGCAGATCTGCTAAATGATCTGAATCCTCACTTCCTCCCTCCTGGCATTCCTCTCCTGCTCTTTATTCAGGACTAATGGGTGTTCACACTGGCCAATTAGTCAGTGCTACAATTCAGATGGCCCCAGCTGTATCCAGAATTAACATGAAAGGTTTCCTAAAATATTTGAGTGGGTTTTTTAAAAAACATTGCAGATCTTCCTGTTTGAAAAACAAGCATTTGGACCTATTTTTATTCAAGTATGAGGTATATTCATGCATTGCATTCATGTGTTGCTTCCTCTATATAATTATTTTACATGTTCATCCAATACAAACACTGCTAAAAACTAGTTTGTTAAGGCTTCTACAAGTTGAGATTATATCTGAGCTCAGTCCTAAAGAACGGAAGGAATCGCTTAAACAAAGAGGTGGAGGAAGGCGGAGAATTTCAGGTGGAGGTTAGTTACAGCAAGCAACAGCTTGGTGCTTTTCAAAATGTGAAAGTAAGTCAATGGAGAAATATTGGGAAAATATAATTAAAAACATATTTTTCTCCCAATCCAGGAAACCTCTCCACAAACATAGAAGAGAAAGAAAACAATTTTATTATTGAATCAGTGTTAAGCCAGAATGTGATACTCGTCACAGCAATCCACTAAGAGAGTATAAAGACTGCAAGATATCTCACCCTTTCATAAAGCCAAGCAGATCAACCTTTTACAAACATGTTCTCAAGATAAACAATAACTAGTCAAGTAAGAGGACTTGACAGCACCACTTGTCACACACAGTTCTTCCTAAATTTACTTAGTAGTCGGGGTGACCATCTGTGTTAGCTAATTGGCTTTATCCAAAGGAAAAATTAACTTCTCTTTATGGCAAGGGGTAGTTTTGTAACTTGGAGCGAGGGACCACCAAAGTTAGGCTCTTACCCTCCCACAGAAACTGGGCCATGGAGGCTCCATCTTCCTGGATGATGACATTTCAAAGAGACAGCAGAAGGAATGTAACAATCACAAGTTCTCTAAAGTAAATACTCTAAGAATAGAGAGCAGGAGGAAGTCTCTTCCCTTATTTTCAACAGGGAGAATGAAGCCTATTATTTTTCATTTGTATTCACCCTTGCAAGAGGCATGAATTAAAGTCCACAGAAGGGGCTTCCCTGGTGGTGTGGTGGTTAAGAATCTGCCTGCCAATGTAGGGGACATGGGTTCGAGCCCTGGTCTGGGAAGATCCCACATGCCGCAGAGCAACGAAGCCTGTGCACCACAACTACTGAGCCTGCGCTTTAGAGCCCGCGAGCAACAACTACTGAGCCCACATGCCACAACTACTGAAGCCCATGCACCTAGAGCCCGTGCTCTGCCTTAAGAGAAGCCACCGCAATGAGAAGCCCGCGCATCGCAATGAAGAGTAGCCCCTGCTCACCACAACTAGAGAAAGCCTGCACGCAGCAACGAAGACCCAATGCAGCCAAAAAATAAATAAATTATAAATAAATAAAATAACGTCCACAGGAGACTGGATTTTGCAGGCTCTGAGACTCTCAGAGAAACAGAACCCCACTGAGGGTCTGTGACATGATTTAATTTATATATTTAACGAGACATTTAGCGCCCTTGATATGATATACTGAGAAGGGCAGGACATCACTTTTGTGATAATTCCTGCCAAAAATGCATAGCCTAAATCTAGCTGTAGAAGACAACAGACAAACCCAAATTGAGGGACATTCTACAAAAGAACTGACCAGTACTTTTCAAAAAGTTAAGGTCGTAAAAGACAAAGAAAGACTGAGGACGAAGGAGACTTGACTACTAACCGTAATGTGGGATCCTGGATTGGATTCTAGACCAGAAACATGAGTGGGAAAACTGCTAAAAATTGAATAACGTCTGTTACCTTAGTTAATAATATTGCATCAGTGTTAATTTCCTTGTTTCCATAATTGGTTATGTAAGACATTAATGTTAGGGGAAGCTGGGTGAAGGATATACGAGAACTCTCTGCACTACTTTTGGAACATTTTTATAGGCCTAAAATTATTTCCAAATTTTTTTATTTTAATATTTTTTAAATATCATTTAAGCTACTGATATTTTGATTAGGGGAGTGGGGAAATGGTGGCAGCAAAGATGGAGAAAATTAGTCATCAAAGTGCATTTTTCAGACAGAATTGACAGTATTTGGAGACGTACTGAACGTGAGAAGTGAAGGTCAGGGATCATTTCTAAGAGTTTAGTGTAAGTAACTGTTGGGGTATGCCATTTGTTCAGATAGAGAGAACTAAGGGAGACAGAGGGTTATGGGCAAAATGATCTATAGTTCCAACCTCTCCTCTAAAATGTCATCTCATAATTCCAACTCCCAGTGAATGAGAAGAGGGCATTGATCAATGTTATAATGATCAATCAATGATTCTAATATTATTCCTCATAGAATTGGCTACAGACACTTCAAACCCCAGTTTAGACCTGTGTATGAAGTGCAACCTACATGTGTAAGACTTTTTTCTTACCCGTATTTAGCTTTGGATTCATTTTCTTCCCCTCTACTCCACCCAAATTACCCCTAAACCTTAGACAGCAAACTAGCAAGAAATAAAGAGATAACTAGAACCTTGGCTGAACCTTTTGGTCCTTTTATTTATCCAATCGTGGAAGCCAAAAGAAAATCACCACCTGTCTAATTGTTATTTAAAGAGTCCTATTGCAGCATGTGGACTTAGCTAGTTTTAACTAAACTTCACAAAATTGACAAGTGCAGATAAAAGAAAATAGTAGTAAGAAAAATGACATGCTCTGTGGTGACCTAAATGGGAAGGAAATATAAAAAAGAGTGGATATATGTATATGTATAACTGATTCACTTTTCTGTACAGCAGAAACTAATACAACGTTGTAAAGCAACTATTCTCCAATTTTAAAAAAAGTTAATAAAATAAAATTTTTTTAAAAAAAGAAAAATGACAGAACTGACATTTCTAACTCTAGTATAGCTCTTCATCCACCACGTTAAAACTTAAAAGTAAGCACAATTAAATCGGATAAAGCAGTAACTTACTGCTCTGCATTTAAAAAAAATAATTACAATCTACCCCTTCCCAGGTAAGGGTGCCTTTTTATGGAGACTATTACTACTTTTTACAAGAAACTTATGCTATGCCTCCATAGCATTTTTTGCTCAGAAACATTTGAAATGATTGCTTAGGAATATTTTTAACAATACATGATTTTGTCACCAAAAACAATCTAAGTCTTCCTCACAGTTCTCAGTGTGGAGAAGTGGCGTCTAAAGCATTCTCACATCCACTTTTACAAAGACTAAGACCCTGACTTTTAAAGAAATGGGCAACTGTTTCTGTCTTTGCTGGCCTGACCCTGCGGCAGACTCCTTCAGCATGTGTTCATGGCTGTCCTGGGGAAAGGACGGTGGCCTCAGGAGACGCTTTGAGGAAGAGTTTGGACTCCAAAGCCTCACTGCCTGGATTCACACTCTGGGTGGGCCACTTGCTAGCTATGTGGCCTTGGGCAAGTTTTCTATCTCCCCGAGCCCCAGTTTTTCATCAGAAAGCGGGGGTTAACATGATGCTTGCCTCATAGTGTTGCTGACAGGATTTAGTAAGTCAAGGAGTAGAAAGCTTTTAGAACAGAGCAGAAAAAAGTTGGCTACTATTACCCTGTTTACCTAGAGGTAGGAAGTTCCTTAGTTCTTGGTTTCAGAATTGTCCTGCTCCTGGATAAACCATTATGTTCTCCTTAGTTAAGGCATGAGCTGTTACTAAAACATACAGATCCCCTAATATGAGCACATTAAACTGAACTGAAAATATTTTAAAAGAATTACAAAACTGAATAACTGTATGAGAAGATTTCAGCCTTACTAGTAATCGAAGATATGTACAACAGTTTATTAGATACTGTTTGGCTATCAAGTTGGCAATTTAAAAAATATACATATAATATACAAAACACATATGTGCAAGTATTAGTAAGGTGAAATGAAATAAGTGTTTGCATTTACTGCTAGTAATGAGTGTAAGCTGGTATGGCCCTCCTGGAGCCTTGAAACCATGCATAAAATCTGACCCAATAATTTTACTTGAGGAAGTAGGTAATGTCTTTTTCTTTCTTCCAAATGCAAAACACATTAAAGGGTTATAAAAATTAAAGCAGTATATTATTTGAATAAGAAACAGAATAGAGAAAAAACTGAAATAGATATGACTATTTAGTATCTTAAGCTGGTATTTGAAAGGAGTGGCAGAAGATGGTATGGAATAGAAATGATTTGGCGACAACTGGATATTCTTTGAGAAAGAAAGTTAGACCCTCCTCCTCATACCATTAAGCAAAAACTAATTTCAAATGGATTAAATATCTAAGCAGAATAGTCCTAGAAGAAAACATAGAAAACTATCTCATAAACTTCTTTTTAATTTTTTTTTCTATTTCTTTATTTTTTTATTTTTCTTTTTTTGGCTGTGTTGGGTCTTCATTGCTGCACGTGGGTTTTCTCTATTTAAATATTTTAAATATTATTACTCAGATATTTCTCTTCCAGGAAGATATATTATGTAAATACTCAACATGTACACAAAGATATATGTCCAAGGGTGATTATGGCAGTTTCGTTTATAATAGGGAAACAAACAAACAGGAACAGTTCAACAGTAAATCAACTGGGGAATATGGGATTCAGCTGAAAGGGGGTGTACAGTCAAAAAAAAAATTTAATAGCAATAAACGAACAAAAATTAAAAATAACGTGTCATATCCAAGCTATTGCTTTAAAACTTACCGTTCATCTACAATGAAATACTTTACTTTCATTAAAAATGACACTTTAGGGACCTTCCTGGTGGTGCAGTGGTTAAGATTCTGCCTGCCAATGCAGGGGACACAAGTTCGAGCCCTGGTCCAGGAAGATCCCCCATGCCACGGAGCAACTAAGCCCGTACGCCACAACTACTGAGCCTGCGCTCTAGAGCCTGTGAGCCACAACTATTGAGCCCACGCACCACAACTACTGAAGCCCGTGCACCTAGAGCCTGTGCTCTGCAACAAGAGAAGCCACTGCAATGAGAAGCCTGCGCACCGCAACGAAGAGTAGCCCCCGCTTGTTGCAACTAGACAAAGCCCATGCACAGCAACAAAGACCCAATGCAGCCAAATATTAATTAATTAATTAATTAATTAAAATGACACTTTAGAATATTTACTTAAATAGGAAAAGGTCCATGGCTTAGAATGAGGTTACAATATCACATGTTTAGTATGACCTATTTCTGCAACACATATACTCCAAAGGAAGGAAAACATTAACACACGAACACATTAACAATGACATCTCTGGGTGGACTAGGAAAGGGTGTTCCAAGGTAGTTTATTTTTTCGCTTTATTTATATTTTCCAATTTCTTCAATAATCACAACTGTCTTTTATAATTAGGGAAATAAAAGTTTAACAGGGAACCACAAGATGAAGAATTGGGACAAGGAGAAGAAGAATTCCTGGAACTAAGGCAGAGTGCTTTATTTTCTCTTTCTCCCCAAACCTCAACCACCTAAAATGAAATGCTTTATGCTTATTTTGTACACCTAAATGCAAAATGCTTTAATTTCATCTCCAAAGCATCAATAATACCGTCCACACTCACATCCGTTAATCTGTTATGTTGGGGGTTTTAGAATCTGTATGGTGGGATCTATGAAGTCCACATTCTGCTGTCAATCTTAACACCAGGGGTTTTAGAAAGTAGCATGAATGAAATGTGCTAACCCTAGCCTTGAGATACAATAATTTTATAAAACATGTTTATTTTTTAACCAAAGAATTAATATACATTTCAGCTGCTATACATAAAAATATTCACTTTTCAACTTGAAAGCTCAGCTGCAATGGGAAGAGAATATAATGTCTTGTAAGAAAAATTTAAAGTTGTAAGCTTGTGTGGCCATGCATAAAAACTCTGAAAAACTGTGACCATCCAAGGATTGCTCTCTGAATGGGTCTTTTATTCCAGTGAGTTGGCACAGTGAAAGATGCCCTGCATTGTTCCAACATCACACCAGGGTGAAAACACACATTTCTGTTGACATCGATACAATGCACTACAATATATTTTTTAAATCCTCTGTAGGTGTTCTGAAAGGACCCCATTGGTGGAAATGTTTTTTTAAAAAATTGCAGGAAAATCCCTGCAATGAATAGAGCACAAAAGCATTTCAATTTCCTAGGAAAAACTGGAGTCTACTTAGAAATGTAACAGTAACATTAAGCATACAAATAGAAAGAAATTTCAAAGGGAACATATAAAACACTTTTCCTGTGTCACAGTTCATTATGCAAACGCTACACATCTTAGTATAATGCGGTATACTTCAGAAAATTAGTTTATCAGGAAACTTGTGTATAATAAAACTAAGCGGATCAAGAGAAACTTAATTTTGATGTAGACATGGTTTTATCTCTCTCTCAGCTCTTTTGCTCCCATGCTTCCTGATCTTAATCAAAATTATCTTTATTTGAATTCTTATAAATGAGTTTTCTTGTGGACTTTATAGCCCCTCTATCAAATTCCAGAAATCAAACTCTAAAATATTATCAGATGAAGGTGTGAATGGCAATATGGATAATATGGGATGAAATTAAACCAGTGGAAAACCAGACAAGTAAGACAGATGCAAAGTGTGGACTCCAGTGGGTCTTGGATATGGAATATTCAAGTGTAAGAAGAGCTCAGAATCTTGTTACATGCAGCTTGACTCAGAAACTGGAGAAGCACAAAAGAAGCTACTCACCAAAATCAATTCATCTCAGCCATATATATATATGTATCCGTCTCCTACGACTCTCACATTGTGCAAAACAATAGCCCCAAAAGAATTATAGCAATTAGGATACTTAAACATTTGCTAGCTTAATTTGATGTTAATTATAGAAAGATATAGATAGATATTAAATGAAAATAATATAATACAGTGTGCTTAAACTGATATGGGCTCCATTGTATAAAAGTGTCAAAATGAAGTGATTTAAGATTCTATATGCTATATCTGCTCTCTTATATGCATATTCATATAGTACAATATCCATATAATAGTAATTCTGTCCTAAAACATGTAGAACACCCCACCCAAAATAAAGGCACGAGTAAGAAGGAAACCAGTCATTAATTAAAGCATTCTATTGAAAACAATTTGAGTTTTAATTTGCCAGAGAAGAGGAGGTAAGAAATTTTTTTAATTTTTAATTTTTTAACTTGTGGTAAAATATAAATAAATATAAAATTGACCATTTTAACCATTTGTAAATGTACAGTTCGGCAACATTAAGTACATTTACATCGTTGGGGTAACATCACCACCATTCATGTCCAGAATTTTTTCATCTTCCCAAACTGAAATTCCACACTCACTAAACAATAAGTATTCATAGTAAAAAAATTTAAATATAGGAAAAAATCAACATCATTTAGTAAATCAAACTTAGATTAAAGAAAATAGATTTCATTGTGATGTTTCCCAAATGTAAAAACTCTTTTGTGATTTTTTTGCTATATTCTAGCATGTTTATTAACTAGTATTTTTATTAACTTCATATTTATTATCTGATTAGCTAGCTATTTCTGCTTAACCCCCAGTACACTGGAAAAAATACTCATCACTGTTTATCATCTAAGTCCAATGGACCCTTTTTATTTTTTTATGTGTTAAAGTCATTTTACAAATAAATTACAGAAGAATAAAGAGAAAAATTTTAAACTATTTAAAATTTCACAAGAATTTAAACATAAATAACCTCGTTTGATCACGTAAATTTTGATGCGCAAGCATCATAAAAGATGAAATAGTACTGTCATACATGCTTTTTGTGAGTCTTGTCACAAAATATAGGCATATTGAAGTCCTTCCTAGTTGAACAACAAACTAGATGAGAATGACCTATTTTGTGTCCTTAGAAATAAACTGTTCACTCAATGGTTTTTAAATTTGGGAAAATACATGCTAGACAGCTCCATCTGAAAACTAATAATCTCAAATTTTGCTTGTATGATCAATTTATGATCTGCCTCTTTGCATTTATCATTTGATTCATCCTATAATTTTGAACCAGTTTCCTCTATTTCTTCCCTTTGCCATTTTGAGCAGCAATGTAAAATTCTGAATTCTCAACCTTTTCAATGAAAACTAAAAGCAGACCACAAAGATGATGTCTTCAGTCTTATACCATTTTGAAATACGATACAATACTTTGGGCAACATAATAAGAAAGCTGAAGAATGATTTATTTTACTATTATATCATTTTTGGAGGACTTCAAATTTAGGGGATTCTATCATTCTTATTGATGAGTAATGATGAAATAATTCCTAAGATGATAAACTAGAACAATGTTCCAAGATATGAAAAGTAATGATAAGATCACTAAGATCTCATATCTTAGATTTACAGAAGTGTTTAATGGACCTATACAGAAATTGCAAAATTGAATGAGGTTTTTTCCTATTTAAAAGATATGGCAAAATTTCTCTTTGTTCTTTGGAAGGCTTTGAAGAAAGAATAAAAGTCATGAAGTACCAATCCTTACAAATAGCTAAACCTGTTCAAAAAATAAACTCCCAAACTAAAATTGGATCCAATGGATCCCAATGAAATAGATTACTGTAGAAGTAAACTCTGTATCACTAACATAATTAGAAAACCAATAATATTGATACTTGCTGTATCTGTTAGTACTATGTTCCTTTATATATCCACTTAAACTAACAAATAAATCTCTCATGAAAAAGCAGTCAAGAGATAGCTATGGTAGTGCATTGGTTATCAGAGTTCAGTATCCTTCTTATTTTTCTGCTTTGTCTTTCTTAGCATGAGTCCTTTGTTCTCAAGATTGTTTCATGATCTAATTCAACTGCTGTTGCTCCAGCCATCTCATCCATATGAGAAGCAGAAAAGAAGAATGGGGCTGGGATAGAAAGTGTGCATCTCTCAGATGAATCAGCTCTCTTTAAGCATCCTCCCTGGATGTCACACATGGCATTTCTGCTCATCTCACTAGCCAGAACTAAGACACATGACCACACCTAGCTGCAAGGAAGGCTAGGCATTACAGTCTTTCAGCTGGATATATTGCCACTACCAATAACAAACAGCCTCCTTTAATAAAGAAGAATGTAGTAATGAAAATAGGGTAGGTAATCAATATTTTGTGCCACAACTACCAAAACCCAGAAAGTAATCACAACCCACACAAGAAAAAATAATATTATAGATAGATATATATTATTGATAGCTGAAGTCCAAAGCCCAAAAGCTTCTCTCACTTGGTTAAAAAGGGAAAATATCAAGTACTAGAAAAATGTTGGCGATTTTCTCCTTGACTTCAATCAATACTGAAAAGGGCAATAACAATTTCCCACCAATGATTTGATTTAGTGATTCAGTATGATTAATGACACATTTACGTAACACTTAAAATCACCTCCTGAATGACCAGTAGTGTGCCTCACACACTTTGGAAAAGTAAAAAAACTGGTTGCTAGGTCAAGGAATTCTAAATTAGAATTTTGGAATTTATACCTCAACAGGTACTTAGACATTATCTACCCACAGAATCATAAACTCACAAAATTTAAAATTATTTTAGAAGTAATCTTTTCCTGTTGAATAGGATGATTATTTTAAAACCATCTTTGGAGGCTAGTTATCTAAAACGCTTTCAACTCTTGGAAGGTCCGAACCATTGGAATGAAGATAGAGCCAATAATTGGCAACCAATTCCATTTTAAAATCTTTCTAATCCTAAAAAATGTTTCCTTATACAAAATTAAAATGAGCCTTCTAATACAACTTACCCTATTTCCTCTCTAGAACTATATAGAAAAAGGAATTTAACCACTCTTCCATGTATAAATCCTCTAAAATTTTATTTATCTACTTTTATTCATTTATAACTTCCACTTATTCTTATTTAAAAGACCACTTGAATACATTTCTATGTAAAAATTAAAATTTATACAAATAAAGAGCCCCTTGACCCTCCCTGAATCCCACAGAGGGTATCATCATTATCAGCTTGTTATGAATTATTACAGATCTTTATCTCTTTATGCACATAGGGAAATGTATTGTTTTGTGAGGTTTTCCCATAAACTATAATACACACATATTATATACAACATTTTTTTCACTTAATAAACCTTCATGATATTTTGCATGTCAGAATTTATGGATCTGCCTCCTTAATTTTAACCACTGCATGGTATTCCACTGTTGTGTCAAGGGTACAGCCTATGATAAATCCTTAGGATATTTCCTATTTGAGGCAATTAACAAAACTGCTAGAGTAAAGAGCCTTGTAAATTTATTTGTATATGTACCTTTGTGCATATGCACTTGTGTACAAAATTTCTCTGCATCACCTACAAATGTGCATTTTTTTAAAACTATACGTTTTAAAATGAGCATTTTTCAAAAATTGAGCATGCCAAGTTGGCATGCAACACAACTATACCATCTCAGACCCTAACAGATTATGAGAGTCTCCATTTCCTCACATTCTCACCAACACTGGATACGATCAGTATCTGTGCCTTTTCCTAACCCAAAACAACCATTTTTTTAAAATCATTTGCAATATTTCTAAAATCTTTTCTTTCCAAGCCTAGCCCTCCAGTTCCTTCAATCCTACCTTTATAGGTTGTGGTTTTTACACCCTTCACTATCCTAGCTTACCTCCTGGAGATGCTTCAGTTTATCACATCACTGTAGCTCTTCAAATGTATTTCCAAGAACTGATTATAATGCTATACAACTGTACTTTGACCTGACCTGTATACAAAATAGGACTGTTACCTATCTTCTTTCGAACTGGTAGATCTTAATATTTTGAGAGTCACTGTTCTCATTAAGAATCCAATAAAAGGTATGAACCTTTTCTCCTAAAAAAAAAAAAAAAGGTACACATACATGCAATATGCATACAATGTCAGAAGTTTCATGAAGTAAAGATCCAAAGTTAATCATTTATTAATGCAGCTCCAAATCACATTTATATTTTAGTAGCCATATCACATTATTGTTGATTCACATTGAGTTTGCAGTCAACTACATCTCAAGTCTAATTTACATTATATATTTAACTACTGGAAAATTACATCTTTGTCAGCCTATATTTTTTATACTTTTTGAATTTAAGTGCTGAGCATTTGCATTATTCTTTTAATGTTTCATCTTTTCACTTTCTAGCTATTCTATCAGCCCATTGAGCTCTTTGTGAACTGTTTTAAGTCTGCTAATTTATGAATGTCTTCATTCATCTCAATGAAAAATAAGTAGGAGCAAAACATGCCATACAGCTTCTCTCCAGAAGCTTTCAGTTTTTTTCAACAAATATTTTTTGAGTGACCACTGTGGTCTAACCTCTGACGTAACTAAGCTGTGACCTAACACCTATCTGTCTCCCCCGCGAAAGATCCTAGTATGAATTCATCAACGTCTTGCTGAAATCCAGGTATAGTTTATGCATAGTACCATGTAGTCTACCAAATGAGTAACTTTAGGAACTGATATTAGCTAGCATTGCCCTGATTTGTTCGTATATTCTTTCAAAAGATTTTTTGACCATATTCTAGGTGAGAGGTGCTGCCCCTGAGCTGGAACTACAATGGTGCACATGACAAAATGATGCCTCTCTTGCAGAGCTTACAGTCGGGTGAGGGATCACTGTGCTCATACTGGCTCCAAGTCTGCCACACCTCTTGCTGAGTGTTCCAAAGCTTCTATCAAATAATCCATTCTAAAAGCATGCCCACTATAAAAACAATGGGTCAGGGACTCACTTAATCTTTCCAAAAGTAAATAGCTAACTCATGATTAAGTTTGGCATTATTTGATCAACAGTAAGAGTGGTGAGTTACAAAAATGGTGTCTAAAAAAAATTCAAGAATTTTTTTGTAAGTAAATGAAGCGGAAAAGGACAACAGAGGACAGCAAGAAGATTACAACAAACTCAGAACACTGAAAAGTAGTGTAATATAATCTATTGAACTTGAAGATAAATTTCATTTAATGAAATTCATAGTATTCTCTCTTATTATCTTTGCAAATTCACTATCACCAGAGGCACATCCCCTACTTGCATATTCCAAAAAGGAAGTCCAGGATCTAAGTCTCTGAGTCTCTGGCAACCAAGCTTAAAGACTTCACTGTTTAATCATGTAGTCCATATCTATGAAAATGCCCAGCTCTATTCCTAGATTTGTGGGTGTCTCAAAATGTAACTATCATAAGTATTGCTTCTTCAGGAGGGCACATGGTAACACAGAATTAACAATTCCACTGGAAAAGTTGAATTTGGTTTGTTTAGTGTCAATGAGCTTTTTTTAAGCAGTTTTCATCTGAATAGTCACAAATTCCATTTTCAGTAAAGTCCATATCATAAAATGAGCTCCTTTTCTAAGCTGCTTTTTTAAAATCTATATAATACCACACTTACTGTGCTTAATATCTAAAATAACAAAAGAAGCATATTGATTTGGGATTAATATGGTTTTAAGACCACGTATTCATGACCTGAATCTGGATGTAACATAAAAAAAATTTTTTTTAAATTCATGAAGTGCATTGTTAAATTAACATCAGTAGTTCTTGAGCTCCGTGGGACAGAAAAGTGATTCCCTACATAAGCGTAAAGCCATAATTAAACATATATTTCATTTCTCTTTCAAGAATATTCTTTTGAGCACATCTGATAACAGCTGCAGGGAAAGCAATTGGCAGTTTCCAGTCAAAAGGAAAACTACTGGTTCTTTATAAGCTACTTCATGGCTTTTCAAATTCTCTTTTTGTCTCTCCACCTCGTGTTCCACTGCTTGATGTTATTTGTTGAATCAGAAATCAGTGTTTTACTGGAAAAAATAATGTTGCTACAAGTGAAAAAAAAATTAAACAGCCAAATTAATGAGAATTTCTCTAATTGCTTTCTAGTTAACCAGGCATTTCTGTTGACCCTTGCTCTGTGTCTTTGAGAAAAGCTGTTATTAGAGAAAACTACATAGTAATAACTGCAAATTACATTTTTTTAAAAAACCCAAACTATTTCTATATCTCAGAGAAATATTACTACTCAGCATGGGAGCCAGGATTCTGAAAAAGATCATCACACTGTGAGCTTTTGATTACATGAGCTTTAATAGAAATTATTCATAGACTACACTATAAATAAGAATGAAAATATGTATTTGTTAAATGTTATATTTCTATGAATATGTAGTAAATATATAAATACATACATATTTATAAACATGTCAAATATATGAATGTATTTCTAAATATATGTATTTTTATAAATAGCCATATTTCATAGGTATAACTAGTAAGCGTAAAAGGGCCTATAATTCATAAATAAAACTGCCCATGACTCATCTATTTAACATAAACTTACTCTATGAAACACTAGGGGAAATATGTTCCAATGACTATATTTTGCTCTTGACTGTTCTTCTGCACAGACAGCAGTGTGTTTTTCTATTATTCTTGCTTACTTACTGTCCTGAGTCTATACACATTAACAATTAGCAAAGGAGGAAATATTTTCCGTGAATTTAAAACATTTGCAACTCTTCTTTCCCTTCTAGGCAAGTTAACTTTCTCTGAAGCAGCAGGAGAGAAGAGAGGAAAAAATTAAATTGTTAATTTTGTAACTCAGGGTAAGGCTTGTGAATAAGCAACCAGCTTACCTACTAACTAAGAACACAACTTTATAATTATCACCTGGTTTTATTGCTTCCTGTTCTTTCCCTTTATCCAACATCACAATAAGCATTAGCTACTACACATAATGGTTACCCACAGCATCCATCCTAAGCAAAATTATGAAACTGACAATCATGTTTTTACTTTAGAAAACACGTGAGTGAGCCAAAGCTTAGTAAGCTAGTCAGCTGTTAAAACTAAATCATCGAGCATGGAGGAAACGCAATGGCTTTGTCCAATGGGAGAAGTAGGAACTAGGGCAAATCCTGGGCAGGTCAAGAATCACATGAAGAGTGGGCCACGAAAGATGTAGTCAACAGACTCAGGCCAGCACCAAAGAAGCAGAGAATGAGTATTTAGAGCACGGGGAGAATAATTTTTGGAGGGGGCTCTATCCCCTTAGTGTCCCCCTTGTCAGCCCTGCCAGGGCAGAATCAATGACAGTGTTCATCATTAGATTCCAGAGCTTCTAAAATATCTCCCATTACTCAACAGTCCCTTTCCCTTTCTCTCCCTCCCCCTCCCCCTCTCTCCTTCCCTCCTGAAAATGCAAGAGAAAACTGAGGATTATGTTTCTGAGAGGAAGGCCAAAATCCTCGAGATGCCCATGTCAGACTGCAGGGTCTGTATTTACAATTTCCTCACCTTTTTTATTCAGATTTGTTCTCAGGCAGAGAAAGATGAACAGAACGTGGTGGGAAGGTCCAGGGAAGATGCTGTCCTTGCCCCACAGAGTAGAAAGTGTGGCCCTCTGCTCTCAGAGAAGAGGAAGCTCGAAGGAAGGAAACAGAGAACGAGGAAGAAGGGGGTGCGGGACAGCTGAGGGGCAGCGGAACGAGGGGCACCCCGTGCCTCCCTCACTGCCCCTCAGGCGGTGCTGAGCAGGTGACCCCAGCAAGGCCTGCCCCGCCCGGAGCACGTTCCCCCTGCCACTCACTGCACCGTTCTGTGCCCCAACTTAAAATGGGAATAAAGAGAAACTACTTCCCAGGGTGGCTGTCAGGATCAAATGAGTTAACATACAGAAAGCTCTTAGAAAAGGGCCTGGCACACAGTAAGCCCTCACTAAATCATTCTGTAAGAAATACAGCATGGCATACAAGAGGTCTAAAGACATAAAATTTCGAAAGGGTTTGAAGATGGTTTTTCAAAGCCTGGGCAAAGGAGAGGAATTATATGAGGAAAATGGCATTCTTTATCTTCTCGAAATACAGTATTTTTAATAGACCTAGAAAATGGACAAGGGAGCAGTTTTTGTTAGTTTGTTTGCTTGTTTTGTTTTTTTGACCAAACATAAGTAAGACTCTCTAACTCCAGTCTCATAAGTAAATCAGTTCCTTCGTATGGGCAGAGTGCGAGGAGAATTAAAACATCTTGTCCACTGCCTCCCACTGTTCTTTCCGTGACAGGTCAATATCACTTGTCCCACAAGGACTGGCTTAATGGCTTGCATCAGCAGAATGCTGTGAGATTCATTTTCTTTGCAGTAAACTCAGTCATCATTTTCATAAGCATCTGAAGTCACTGCTCATCTTTGCTGCGGTGTTCCTGTGACACATCCTCACTGTTTCGTTAAGCAGCAGTCTTAACGAAAGACTGTCAGGATGTCGACCAGCCCTGCTGACCTCTGGGATGACTCAAGCAGGGAAAAAGCCCCGAACACGGGAGAGCAATGATTTGGTCTGTGGTCAGTTAGGCAGGGACCTGACGGAACCACAATGATGAAACATGTTTTAAGAATAAACAGTGTGAAAGGGGCACAGAGCAAATTGGGGGTCAGAGCAGAGTGAGAGGAGAGCATCAAGAATTAGGAGAACAGGGCTTCTCTGGTGGCGCAGTGGTTGAGAGTCCGCCTGCCAATGCAGGGGACACAGGTTCGTGCCCCGGTCCAGGAGGATCCCACATGCCGCGGAGCGGCTGGGCCCATGAGCCATGGCCGCTGAGCCTGCACGTCCGGAGCCTGTGCTCCGCGACAGGAGAGGCCACGACAGTGAGAGGCCCGCGTACCGCAAAAAAAAAAAAAAAAAAAGAATTAGGAGAACAGTATTACTGTTGGTACAAGGAGACTTGGGAAAAAGAGGAAACAGTGAGAAAGAAGAATCTATTGAGATGTATGGGGATCTATGTCTCTCTTTGAGGAGCCATGTAACCTCAGGCAACTCTCTTCACTTCTGAGTCTGTTTTTCATCTGTAAAAATAATAATGAGTATAACATTTACTATGTGGCAGGCCTTGTTCTAACTACCTTATATGCGTCAACTCATTCTATCATCACAACAATCCAATGAGGTAGGTACTAAAAATTTTGTTATTATCCTAACCCATTCTACAGAAGAGGAAACTGGAGGAACAAAGATTAAGTAATTTGCCCAAAGTCACACCCCTAGAAAGCAGAGGACCCAGAATTCCCACCCAGGTAGCCTAGCTCCAGGGCCCATGCACTCAAACACTATGCTACACTGCCTCTCTGAAGAGGCAGAGAACTGAACTACAAATGTGTCTCAAACTTTTCTTTGAAATGGACAAAAAGACTTCTTTGTTTCTTTCATTTTCATCCCTTCATAAACCACTACTATTGTAATAGAAAAGTATTAGAAAAATAAGCACAGGATTGGATGTTCTTGCAATGTCAAATTACTATAAAAGTTTCTAAATGCACTCTATTTCTGTACTTTTATCACAGACCAGTTACAAATGGTTCCCAGACCAGCCTCAGTCCATCAACCATGCTACGTGCAGCACTAAACTGATGATCCCTAAATTCCAGCTTCATGGTTCTAAAGGGCAAATTTTGAAACACTGTCCATGTTTCCCTCTTCTCTACAAAGCCTCAATCCCAATAGAGGTTAAAATCAAACCTAAATAAGGCACCTAAAACAGTGCCCACTTTAGGTTAGAACCTTCCCTTCATTGACAAGCAACTTGCTGAGCACCTGCTTCATTTCTGGTGTTGTATCAGGTGTCACAGACAGAAAGATAAAGATAGAGCCCCTTCCACAAACTCAGACTCTGGAAGGGAAGACAAAAACTACATTGGGTGCTACCAGATTGCCACAAGTGCTGATGACATTTAAAGCTATAAGAGCAAAAAGAAGAGATGTTCTTTCCTCTCTCACTTCAGCCCCTTTCGAGAAATAAATGGAATGAAAATTGTGATTCCCAAGCCATCCATTCTACCAGCTGAGTATAGGGTGGGGAGGTGTCAGGGTGGCATAAAAATGGAATCTCCAGTCAAGTCACAGCATCAGTTGGGCTTTGGCCTTACCCATGCTACAGCAACCCTGGCCCTCTTCCTCCTTAATATTTCTACCAACGAGGTCTGGGTGCCCACAAGATGTTTCGTGTATGCTCCATAACTACTCCCCTTGATGCCCGTGGGACATCATGGCTGTTTTCCTCCTACTTTGAGCTGGTTCACTGTGGTGATGTCTTCTCTTATGTATGTAGGTAAGTGATAGCTCAGGCACTGATCGCCACTAGAGTCTCCTGTGCTCAATAAGGAAGGTCCCGCTATCTGGTCAAGTTTTCCATTTCCTATCACCATTGAAGAACTCCATCAATGTCTCCATATCACAACTCTCCTAGAGTTTGTTTGTTCTTCCACTGTGCTTGCCTCATTTCTCTTGTACGGAACTGAAGTCTCGGTTCACAGGGTCAGGGTTGAAAGGACACCGACGGACTCTAGGTAGAATCACGCCTCTCAGACACTAGTGCAAGGCTCTCTGAGATGTGCACTTCACCTCTACCTCTGAGATGAAATCATCCCAGTCCCCTTAGTTCTTTCAAGTAAAATGGACCCACCAGTCCTCAGACAGGCCTGATACAGGCTTAAACTAGAACACCTGCTCAAGATTATGCCTGCAGCTCGACAATACGTCCCCTCTCCTTTCATTTTTAATGATCACCATTTGTCTATACACCACGGTGATTCCAGGCTTCAATAAGCCTCCGCAACACTACACCCAGTAATCTATTTAGTGCAGGCAGCAGTGGATCGTGTTATACAGGAACCTGGGGGATGATGGGGCTTTTATATGAATCTCTGGGCAATGTGGAGGTGTGCAGAGAATCACAAGCCTGTGACTTCTTTGCTATACATAGCAAACAAGGGAACTTTTTGGACAATCATAATGTGCTAGATTTTTAAATGCTAATTCACATATCTTTTGACATTTGTTTCTCCATTATTCTCCTTCCAAACACATACCATTGCACTGGGTGTTGATTCTGGAAGTTTTGCAGAATACCTCCTACATCTTAGAGTCATATTTCCTCTCTCAGCTGCTCTTACATAAAACTTGACTTTCGGATAAGATATGTTTTTTGTCTTGCCCTTTCAATTGTATATAACCTCCAAATAATCACCATTATTATGTTTGTTGTTCGAATAAATAGCAAGCCAATTCTATACATCCGGTGACTTCTGCTCTAAAGGGAAATCCCGGTTTTCAAATGCACCCACAACTTAATTTTTTTTTACCTTTTTTTCCGAATTTGACTTATCTTCTCCAAACCACCTGGAAGCAGCACAGAGCACTCTTACCTCCTCTTCTCTCCAGCACACCTGTGCGGCCTCTCCTCCCCTGATTCTCTCTAGCACAAAAGAGTTAAACCACCACGGCTGTTCTTTCAAAGTCAGCAACGTGCCTATCCCATCTAGAGCAGACAGAAGCTCTGGGGAGTTCATTATGAGAAGTAATTCTTCACTAAGCCTTTCTCAAATACACAGTGATGATTTACAATTATTATTTCTTGTTTCAAATTATAGCTACCCTTCTCTCCCTTACTTCAGACTTATGTTCCTTTGTAGTTGATACTTTGGGGGAAAAAAAGACTCTAGAATCATTACACTTCAGCCCCTACGTTTGTGTCACATAGCATACATGTAACTGTGAGGAACCTGTAACTTCATAGATGACCCACACTGGTGTCACAGCACAGGGCACCTGGAAGGATTCAATAATGACAGCAGAATTTTTGGCTCCCAATTTTGCCCCCTTATCCTAGGTATCCTTTTTTTTTTTTTTTTTGCTTGCTTGTTTTTTAGGAAAATGCCTGAGTTATTTTTACAGGTTAGTCATACTTACAACCATAAATTTCACAGTTTACCTAGATTGTAAACTCTCTGGGAATAGCAGTATTCTTTTTGTTTTTTTGCGGTACGCAGGCCTCTCACCGCTGCGGCCTCTCTCGCTGCAGAGCACAGGCTCCGGACGTGCAGGCCCGCGGCCATGGCTCACAAGCCCGGCCGCTCCACGGCACGCGGGATCCTCCCGGACCGGGGCACGAACCCGCGCCCCCTGCATTGGCAGGCGGACTCCCAACCACTGCGCCACCAGGGAAGCCCACAGTATTCTTTTTTTTTCTTTCTTTCTTTCAAACAGTGATGGGTATAAAATGAGTTCTCAACAACTACCAGTCAGTTGTTTTTGAAGGCAAACCATGAACAATTCTCTTGGAAAATGTCAAGAAAACATGTCTGATAAAGAACTGAATTTGTTGCATTCACCCATTAAATGTTTGTATCGCCTTTACCATCAGCTACAGGTCCCCAGGCAAGCTTTGATCAGAGTGTTGCCTCTCACATGAGTATGGGGTGAAATGAAGGTGACTGAGTCTGAATCTATGAGCTGCCTCCCAGTTCTACTGCTCTCCTCCCCACTAGGGAATCTGCCTCTGCTTTTCTTGCCTTTGTCCCTCTTGACTGGAGACTGGACTATTTGACCCTTTGACCAGTTGATACTTTTAAGGCTTCCGACACATTTTACTTAACTGCCTTCCACAAAGGAAGTGTACCAACACTCCCACCAACAGTGCAAGAGTGCCAATCTTCCAGCATTCTCACCAAAACTGAGCATAAGGCAATGAATGGCAGGTGGTAGAAATTTCTCACTGTTGGACTGAGGTTGATAAGCAAAGTGAGAAGTTAGACTGAACCATGCAATACTGGATGAGAATCAGAGACATAAGAATAGCTCATATTTAGCTTAATACAGACACAGATGGATATAGACAGAGAAATAATTATAGATATATTCATATACATTAATTCACACGTACACATATATTTCCTGGCTCTGTCCCCTGGGAGGGCCAGAAGTAACAATACCCCAGTAGCATCAAGCACACCCAGGGCCCATATCTTGGTTTCTAATACCATTCTCCAATAAAGTGAACCAGGGATCCTTGAAGAAATGTCTGGTTAAGGGGCTGGGGCAGAAAACACACAAGATGAACCTGCAGCATCTTCTGGTGACAGCAAGTAAGAAAGTGCTCAGAAAACAAATGATGGGGACATGTCAGAGGCTCACGGGAGCCCGTCTGAAAGAGCTCCCAGTGGCCAACACTGGGACAATCTGAGCAATAAAATAAAGAGCATAGTACTGAATTATAAACTAAAGTATGAGATAAATATCCATGAGTCCATACTAATAAAAATTAATGATTAGGGCCTCCCTGGTGGCGCAGTGGTTGAGAATCCGCCTGCCGATGCAGGGGATACGGGTTCGTGCCCCGATCTGGGAGGATCCCATATGCCACGGAGCGGCTGGGCCCGTGAGCCATGGCCGCTGGGCCTGCGCATCCGGAGCCTGTGCTCCGCAACGGGAGAGGCCACAACAGTGAGAGGCCCGCATACTGCAAAAAGAAAAAAAAAAAAAAAATTAATGATTAAATAAATAATTTAAAAGGGAGAAGAGACAAATCTCCATGCAGAAGAATTCCAAATAATTTATGTAAATACTCCACCCTCAGCGTGGTGGAGCGTAACTTCCCATTCCTTAATTGTGGGTGCATAGTAAGTTCCTTTCAAAGAGTACAGTATGGAAAGGGGAGAAAGAGTCATTTACAGTGGAGAAGCCTGAGATACTACCTCAGCCAGGTGACCAAGGTTAACATCAACAGTGATAAGCTATGCTGATAGTATGTATCCTGAATATGATGTGAGGATAATGACACTTTACCTATGCGATATTCTTCCCCCAAAACACATAATCCCTGTCTAACTATGAGGAAAACATTAGACAAATTGAGGGACATTTTACAAAATACCTGACCAGTACTTCTCAAAACCCAAGGTCTTCAGAAACAATGAAGTCTGAGAAACTAAGGGTACATGACAATTAAATATAATGTGATAGCCTGGATGGAATACAAGGACAAAAAGAGGACATTAGGTAAAAATTAAGAAACGCCAAATAAAACCTGAACTTTAGTTAATAATAATGTATCAATATTGATTCAATAGTTGTGACAAATGTACCATAGTAATATAACAGGAAACTGAGTACAGGTGAGACCATGCACCTCGGATTGGGACTTGAACCCATGTGCCAGGACTCGAACCCAGCCAAAACCCTGATTGGAACTCGAACCCACGTGGCCAGGACTCAAATCCAGCCAAAACCCAGATTGGGTCTCGAACCCACTCGGCTGGGCCTTGAACCCAGCCAGAACTAAGATTGGGACTTGAACCCACGCAGCCAGGACTCGAATCCAGCCAAAACCCTGATTGGGACTCAAACCCATGTGGCCGGGACTCGAACCCGGCCAAAACCCACAGTCTTCTAACTGGGATCACACACCTGGTTTCAGGACTTAATGAAGCTCAGGTTCTTGATGTCTCATCGCAGAAAGAATTCGGTGAGAGACAAAGTGATAGGTAAGAAGTGGGTTTATTTAGAGAGAAACACACTCCACAGACAGAGTGTGGGCCATCTCAGAAGGTGAGAAAGGCACCAGGGTTGTCAGTTTTTATAGGAGTGGGTAATTTCATAGGCTAATGCCAGCTATTTCAGGAAGGGGCAGGGATTTCCAGGAATTGGGCCACCGCCCACTTTTTGATCATTATGGTCTGTCTTGGAACTGTTGTGGTGCCTGTGGGCGTGTCATTTAGCTTGCTGATGTGTTACAATGAGCGTCTTGAGGCTCAAGGTCTAGTGGAAGCCAACTTGTCCACCATCTTGGACCCATTTAGCTCTAATCCGTTTATGTCATGTCCCAGGGCTATGTCATCCTTTCAAAGGTTGTGCCCTGCCCCCTTCCACGTGTTTCACAGGGTATATGGTAACTCTCTGTAATAGTCTTGCAATTTTTCTGTTAACCTAAAACTATTCTAAATTTAAAAGTTTATTACATGTTCTTTTTTAAAAGGCCTAGAAATTGCCTGGCATATATAAGCATTCAACATATGGTAGCTTCATTATTTTTTAAATGATTTTTGCCATTTTGAAAAGTAAAAGGAAACATTTTGTTGTTTTAATTTTAATTTCTTTGACTACTAATGAGGCTGGACTTTTTTTTAAGTTTTTCTTTTCTTTTTATATCCATGTCCTTTATCTGGTTCTGTAGATTCTGTAACATGATCCCCTTTCATCTAGAAAGGTAAATTATATGGTCACCAACTGTGTCCTGCTGCTGCCCTCATGTATTTTGTGTGTTCTCCCACATAACTGTACTACCATTCCAGATGTTAATCCTCACTCCATCCCTTTCCACCGCCAGTGCCCAAAACATACCTTGACAATTAAACAGGGTAAAATTGGTTGTAGCTAATAGTCTTCTGCCAAAATAACTCAAAATATTTTGCTAAATGACTACGCTTTGTAGAAGATATGGTCTTCAATATAAATTACAACTCAGTTCAGTACTACAATACTCAATTTTCCACAGCTGGAAACAGCACAGTGTTCTAAACGTGTGGGAGTCCCTTCCCTAAACCCTTGTGTTCTGAAGGACATTTTCCTCTGCTCCTGTCCTCTGTGCTGGACTGCATTCAGTGCCATCCCCAAGAGGAGGCATGATGGTACAGAGCTGTATACACACAACACCTTACAGCCAACATAGGAAGACAGGCTTCTTTCTCTCCCTTCCTTCCTTCCTCTCCTCCTCCCCCCTTCCCTCCCCTTTTTCTTCCTTTCTTTTCTTATCTTACTTTCCCTTCATCTTTCCTTTCTCCCTTCACCTCCTGCTTTAATATGGAGGTTGTTTATGGTTCAATTTATTTCCCTCCTTTATTTATTATGCAAATAAACTCATTGAAGAAAATTAGAAAATACAGATAAGCCAAAAGAAAAAAAAATTCCACACCCACGGATAACAATTATTGACACTTTCATGTATCTTTCCCTACATCTGTTAGGGGCAGTGTACCAACGCACAGAGCACTGTTGGAGTCAAGAGTTTCCTGGCTCTCACAAATACTGGCTGTGTGACCGTGAACAAGTTGCTTAACCTTTGTAAGTCTCAGTTTTCACATGTGTAAAATGGGGATAAATGATATATATTGTTAAAATATACTATATCATTATTTACATTAGGATTAAACAAGATAATAGATGTAATCACTCAGGACAGTGCCAAGAACAGAATAGATGTTCATTGAAAGGTAGGGGTTGCTAATAACACCAATTTTTTCAAACATGGGATCATACCCACATTCTAAATTTGGTACCTGGTGTTTTGCTCAACAAAATACAAAACTCTTTATGATTAAATGTAGATAGATCTGCATGGCCATTTTTGATATTTCTTTGTGTTGCATTTTTATTTTGAAATATAATGATGGAAAGTATATGTTAAAAAATAATTAATGAACATCATATATTACCACCACTTTAGAAACTCCCTGAGGATTATAATTTCCTTCTAAATTATCACCATTCTCACACACAAAAACAGGGCCACTAAAAGTAAAAAGTCTGGGTCAATGATGTCTTTGGTAGCCCCTTGCTCTTATGAGCTCCAGATCCTCAAACCCAGATTCACCATCAGGGCCTGGGACTAAGCAAGAGGCTTAATGAGCTCCAAGGAACAACCCAAGCTAAATATAGTATGGCTCAACAAAGTATGAATTTTGGGTAGTGTTTTTGTAATTGTATTTGAGCAACTGCCTCTTTGGGGGGTTTATTATTCTATTTGGGAGACTGCTGTTTGTTTGTCATTGCTGTTTGTGCTGTTCAAGAACAAGGATTCAGCTTGTATTGGCTTTCACAGTTGAGAAATAAGAAATCAGAAAGCATAATTTCTGTTTACTCTTAGAAAGCAGAACCTTAGAAACTACTTCAGGGGTAGAATCAATACAACACAAAGAACAAGTATTGAGTTCTCGAGTATTTGGCTAGATTTTCCCTGGAGAAAAGTCTGGGAGGGCTAAATCTGGGGGGACACACATAGGCATATGTACTCTTTTAGAGCTCCAACATAATAGCAGTAATAGCCCTTTGCACTATGACATATGATATATTTCATAAGAAGTCCATATGTTTCCGAATACATTTTCATATAGCATTCTGTAAAAAACAAATAAATATAATGTATATGAATCAATTTAAGGAGGCTTGATGATATATAAATCTTCCTGTCAGTTAACTGGTCTATTTCATCTATTAGAAGTCCCTGACAAGGACAGGTAGTACAGTCCCTGGCATTTCAGGCAATGATAAATACCTGTTGAACTGATTTTGAGGTAAACAGCTATAAAATATGGTATGGAACTCTGAGTTTGATTTATTGGTTACATGGAGAGTGTCTTCAAAGTATCCTTCAGCTTAAAGCACATTTATTAAAGGCTTACTAAGCATGAGACATTGTAATCAGTGTTTTACATGCTGACCTCACCTCTCTGACAGACAGGAAAACTGAGGCCTTTAGAGGTCAATCACCTACCGAGGGACCACACATAGGAGGCAGAGTGAGACTGACACACGAGCCCCACTTCTCTCCTTTGTGGTACCTGTCCTAGAGCCATCTATGGGCAGTGACACGAGGACCAAGTCCAGGCACCAAAATCAAACCCTTCTGAAGTTCATCAATTATTAAGTTAAGACTGATGAAAAGAATTAATATAACACAAATCAAAGTCATAATGTATGTGGACATTTTGATCCATAAAGTGAATAGTAATTGAACTTATTCCCATTTTTGTACAATTTCACGGTTCTTTCAGAATACTTTCTCTCAGGTGTCCGAGATAAGGACTGAGAGAGAAAACACAGTACAGTTCCTATGTTTAGCCCTTTACTGTGATAGTGTCTGAGGACAGGACTCAAAGTCAAAATAATAATATAAAAACAAAGCATTTTCACCATATTCCAGACAACTTTATATGCATTCTCATTGTATCTTCACAATTCTTAGAAGTAAGTATTTCTATCCTTTTTCTACAGATCAGAAAATTAAGAAGCTTGCAGGAGAAAGATAGTTATGCAGGCCACCAAGCTGGGTTCACAGCCTGGCTCCATCACTTCCTCTCTCTGTGACCTTGAGCAAAGCTGACATTCTGCCCATTATACTATACTGCCTCTTGTGGTGCCACTATATACTACACACAGGCCAACCTCAGACAAAACTGTGACGTAGGCAGGATGCCCTCAGTACCTCCCGTTATCCCATACCCTGCTCTTTTCCCTCCTTTCAATGCACCCATTTCTCCCAGGTTCCCAAGAGTCTCATCCTGTCCAGATTCTCTTTAGCAAAGAACACACACACAGTTCAGCCAGGGAAAGCAGGAGGTATGCCATTACCTGAGAACAAGGAAATAGGTAAAAATATGTTTTTTTAAATATATGTAACAGCTTTATAGAGATATAATTTGCATGTCATATAATTCACCCGTTTAAAGTGGGTAGTCCAATGGTTTTTAACATATTCACAGAGTTGTGCAACCATCGATGCAATCAATTTTAGAACGTTTTAAACACTCCCAAAAGAAATCCTGCACACGTCAGCCTCTCCATTTCCACATACCTCCTACACCAGCCCTAAGCAACTACTAATCTGCCTTCTGTACCTATAGATTTGCCTATTCTGGAGATTTTAAATAAATGGAATAATATAACATGTGGTGTTTTGTAGCACAGTGTTTTCAAGATTCATCCATGTTGAAGCACATATCAGTACTTCACTCCTTCTTACTACCGAATAACATTCCATTGTATGGCTATACCACACTTTGTTCTTCCAGTCATCAGTTGACCAACATTTGGGTTGTTTCCACCTTTTGGCTATTATGAATAACACTGTTATGAACATTCATGTAAAAGTTTTGGTGAGGAAATATGTTTTAAATTCTACTGAGAATATGCCTAGTAGTGGAATTGTTGAGTTAAATCTTTTGAGGAAGTGACATGCTCCTTCTAAAGAAGCTGTACTATTTTCCATTCCCACCAGCAATGTATGAGGGCTCCAATTTCTCCATATTCTCATCAACACTTGTTATTGTCTATCTTTTTTTCTAGCCATCCTAGGGAGTATGAAGCACAATCTATCTCATTGTGATTTTGATTTGCATTTCCCAATGACTAATGAAGTTCAGTTTTAGACACCATGAATTTGAGATGCCTGTGAAACATCTAGAAAGCTTCTAAAAATGCAGCTTTAAGTTTAGTAGAAATTCTGAACTGGGGGTAGCTGCTGTATTTACACTTGGAAGTCATCAGTGTAATTATCTAAAAGAAAGCATTTCTATTTGTGGGATTTAGCCACTACAGCATTAAGTGGAAATTATTTGGAACATGGGATTCTCCCAAGAATTACAAATTGCATCACATGAGTAACTACTAACTCTATTCACACCCAAGACTAGCCTTCACTAAGGAAATTAAAATCAGGCTCTTCCTGTTTTGTGTTATGTCTAGGGACTTTCTGATGGTGGGGAGGCTGTATAGCTAGGAATTAAACACCCTGCCTGTGGGTTTAAATCCTGACTTACACACTACATGCTGCTTGACTTGGGGACATTTTACTTACTCTAAGTCTGTTTCCTTTGCTGTAAATGAAGAGTAAACATGTATATCCACATCCTAAGGTTATTGTGAGGAATATAAAAGAAATAGAACGGGGCCTGGCACATAGTAGGCACTCAATAAATGAAGGCTGAATGACCGATTGAATGAATGAATTCATTCATTAATAGAAATCAATGAATGAACACGTGACTAAAAAAGTACCTAGCACAGTGTCCTGCACTCAGTAAGTGTTCAACAGTTACTATTCATACTCAATACATGCAAGCAGTAAAAATTAATGTGCAGCAAGGGCAAACATTCCATTGCTACCAACATCCTTTGACCAGAGCAAAATGTAAATGGTAGATGTCTTCATATGTTCTGCCCCATTGGCAGGTGGCTCCCTGTGGGCCTGTCAGACAGGAAGAATTCATGTCCACAGTCACTCAGCTCTTTCATCTGAGGAAACGTGATTTGTGAGCCGCCGTGCTCATCATCCTCTTCCATCAGGCCATTTATGGCCCTTACAATTCCACTCTTGATGAGAATGCATAAAATATTATTGGCCCTGTGTGCTTACTGTATAATATACGGAACTTACAACAGACATTATTAAATATTGTTAAATGAAAGGCTGAAGAGGCGCACTAAAATGACTGCATGTTGAAAGGATTCGTTAACCCCAATGATGCCAGAGCAGGTAACTGTCACATTTCCCTGGTTTCTTCTTGCACAAAAATCATTGTTAAATGGTCCAAAGGGGCATGCAGAAAGGAAGTTCTAGGTTAAGAGCACTGACCTCGGCGTCAGAAGCCTGGGTTCAGATATTGGCTCTGGCATTCACATTACCTGGAGCAAGTCACTGTACTTCTCTGGACATCAGTTTCAACTATAAAATGAGAGTTTGGACAATAATGTCCAGGTTCCTTCCCAGCTTTGGCATTCTTTGAACCCATAAAAATATTCAGTGTAGAATTTACTTCTACTACTCTTTTTTTCCCCTCAGTGAATTCTCTATTCATTTCATCTGCACTGTGTTTCCAGGTTGGGCTGGATGAAACAATAAACACAAAGAATCTCAAGGCAGAATTGCCTAAATTGATTTTATTTGGCTCAGATACCCCAACCAAGTGTAGAAGACTTGGGCAGTAGAGTGAAGTGCTGTGGATGACCACGAATAAATATTTTGAAGCTAGAAAGTGGGATCAATGGTATCTCAACAGGTACACTTCAGCTCAGCTGACGGGTCACTACTGTTTCTACATTCAAACCCACTTATGTCTCTATTTCCACCCACTCCTTGTGCACTGTTCTCCCGCACTAACTCTCTACCCTTTATTGCACTTCTGCCTGTTTCTCTTGCTTTCTTTCCCCTCAACTCCTCTGACATTGATTGGTCCCAAGGGACAGAACAGATTTCTTCCCTGGCATCATATGTGATGAAGTGTGTGGATAGGGACAGGAAAAAGAGAGGGACTGATTCAGAGATGATAGGGGAGGTGGAGAATGGTTCTGGAGAGGGCCCTGACTCTCTCCCAAGCATATGTGCTCCTGCCACAGGTACCCCAACATATTTGACACAGAAAGACAGACAGACAGAGGTCGCCTTTAATGGACAAGTCCTTTGGGCAAACCAGCCAAAAACACATAGAGTACTTCAATTTTTTTCAATATGTTATTTCAAATCAATTTTTTCTGATCAATGGTTATAGATACTGCATACTGGTATATATTCATTTTTAACAAAGAAAAATGATTTTTGACTGTCACACTTCCTAAATAATGAAGTGGCAGCATGCAAGGGAAGACCTATCAATGAAAAAAGCAATGTTAACAGTCAACCACAAAAAGCAAAGTCTAGGTTCTGAAACTCTCATAGAAGAGTGCAACATGCCATATATAATAGGGTGTTTAGAGCATTTTTCTCTGTAGTCTGTTATATACAAGATAGAATCCTGCATTTCTATAGTAGCATTAATTTATTCTCATTTCATTGTTCCAATTCATTTTACAGTTCAATCTAAAAGGCATTTGAATTATAGTGCATACTAGCCTACACTCATATATATGACTTTTTGCTGGCTTTACAATTTCTTAGAGCAGAAGAAAGATATTTTCCTATTTTTACAACACTGTAAACCCAAGGAAACTTAAAAGTGGAGTAGATAAAATTATAAAACCAAGAGAAGGAGAAATATCACATAACCCCCAACTGTACTGAACATAAAGAGGAACTAATAGGTGAGTTTACCAAGAAAAATGAAAATATTTTTTGCATATTCCTATTCCAGATAATTTGTTTCCCAAAAAAAACAATTCTACAGTCACACTAGTATATTAACTGTCACCTGTCTTTAATAGGTTATTTTAGCTTTTACTGGGGCAAACTCTTTACTGCATTAATGAGTTTCATGAAGTATTTCAGAAAACAGTTTCCCCATTTTGCCTTCTGAATAATTCTCCCTGTGGTCAATTATTGTTCCTAATTCTTCATTTCTTTCCTATAATAAGATTACACATCATTTCCTTTGCCATGTGACTTCACAGAGCCCAGGAGTATCAGTAAACTAAACTGCCACATTGACTTCCGGCTTAGCAATGTGACTTCCTCTACCCAACAGAATGTTAGTGGGCATGATACAAACAAAGACTTTAAATTTGCTTGCATAAGTTAGCTTGACTCTTGTGTTTCTTCCATCTGTCATGAGGAAATCATGTCCTGGATAGCCCCTGATCCCAGAATGAAAGATACATCAAAGAGTCCTAAACCCTACCATCAGCCTGAAACAGATATGAGGGAAATAAAGAAGAAAAATAAGTATTGTAAACCACTAAGATTTGGGAGTTGTTCATTATATGGCTTTACTGCAGCCAAAGCTGATTGATACACTCCCTCTGTATCAGTTACCTATTGCCACAGTCATGCTGTGTAACAAAGCAACAAAAAAATATATGACTTATAGTAACAACCACTCGTGGTTACCAGTAACACTACAATCATCTGGACAGTTCTGGTCTCAGCTGAGTTTGATGAAACTTACTCATGCCTCTCTGGTCAGCTTTAAGCCAGCTAGGAACATTTTCTGATCTTGGCTAGACTTCAACATATCTGAGAGCTTGGCTGAGACATGGGCTTATTCAGCTCTGCCCCACAAGGTCCCTCATCCTCTAGCAGACTAGGCTTGTTCTCAGCACACAAAGTATCCTGAACTTTGAACTTCTGCTTGAGGCCACTGTCACTTCTGCTGCATTCTACCGACCAAAGCAGGTCACAAGGCAACCCAGATTCAAAGTAGAGGAAGCCGACTCCACTTAAGGAAAGAGCTACAGTCACATTGCAGACGGTATAGATACAGAGAAGGTAGAACTTAAGAAAGAACCAAATTAAAGGCTGGAGCTCATCCAGGAACTGTCTTTTCTTTTTATTAGGTGAACCAAATAAGCAATAAATATAAACTTTGCACACAGAGGTATTCCATATATTGCACTGAAGATGGTGAAACAAAGAAACACTGAACGATTTTGGTGCCCATAAAATACAGTCATGCTGATAGCAATGGGACCTAGTACCTTTGGCAAAGCCACCTTCCTTTAAGCATTTAATAGTACCCAACTTTGATTCCTCATTTATTGTGTGTCCCTTCAACATTCCCATATTCTGTTTATTCTGTAGAATATTTTACATTTTAATGGGAATGCTTTATTGTTCACTTATACACTTATATTCCCAAAGGTATATGATCTAGATTGATTATAATGTGATTTTGAAGTCTTTTATGTACACCATTCCACATTCTCTATTAAGCCATCTCCAATGAGGGTTCCTGTTTGTGTGGAGTTTACAAACTGTACTGTTTTTGTGTTCTCCCATCCACCATGCCTTGCTTAAAATTCTAAACTCAGCTGGCTTTAGATTGAGGAAGAGGTGACTCTCCACCCATTTTTCCTCCCATTCCTCTCATTTCAGGAGCCATAAAATCTTATAATATTTTGTATCAAGTAAACAAATAAAAACAAAGAAAATGCAAACAAAACTCAGGAAGCACCAAGCAAAGCGCTGGTCATGGGAATTAGCCAGGTAGAGCATCTATCTTAGAACATCACAGTGGTTTTCCACTTTACCCATGTCTGGCTAAATGAGGGCTACCCAAAATCAAGTGGTATGCAACACAAATACTCACTGATAATCTTCAATTTTAATTAATATACTTCATAAGGCACAGGAAAATATATTCAAGGCTTTAAACTGGTGAAAAAATAGCATCAAGAAATCTGACTGAAACTAGAGACTATTGTGTGCTTTCAGAGACGTCAGATCAAACACCATTTTGTAAAATTTGTAAGGATTAGAGGGAGCAGTGAAACGAGAATCTTTGTAACAAGAAGATCGCTGAACCATTAGAAAACCAAAAGGCACTTTCTAAAGCAGCACTTTGATATAACCTCCTCTCTTGAGAAGGTTAGTAGTAATTCATCTCTGAGCAGTTAGCAATGTACACAGGGCTGGCCTCTGAGACACCCTCTTACCCCTTGCTGATTTGCCCTCAGGTCTATGTATCTAATGGCTCCCCAGGTTCCAAGAAAAACAGTGCTTAACAGATTGGAACTGTGACTTTGCTGTGCATGAAAGAACATATGCATATCACCTTTTCTCTCCCAATCTCAACACCGAGCAGGCTCAGTGCAATAAATTCTGAGTAATTTTATGATGGAGAGGGTACAAGAGGAGATGAATGGATGGAAGAATAAAGAAAGGAAGAGGAGGGGCATTCTTAATCACACTCCAACCTAGTTCTTCTCCCTCCCAGGACTGAGCTACAATCATGACTGTTTCAGTGACCCCACCCCATGATTCTTAGGGGTTATGAAATCAAGTGCCTCTAGGGAGTGGCAGACAACATAAATACACGAAGTGGGTTAAACGGGCCACTGGGCTCCTTGAAGGTCCATGCCCTATATAAAAGAGACAGTCCCTTCTCAGTTCCATCTGACTGTTGCCATGTAAGAATGTGGAACCCCCAAGACATCTGATGATGAAGGGACACAAAATAAAGGCGTGATTAAGAGGTTTTAGAAATAGGAAATTGTATGTGAAATCTTTCCATTTTAAAATGTTGAAAACAGTGGCAGGCCAAAGAAAAAAAAATTATATATATATATATAAATATATATATATATATATATATATATAACATATATTATATATATATATATATATACATATATATTTTATATATATATATATATATCTGCAGGCCAGATGTAGCCACTTGGATCCCCAATTTGCAATATTCACTTTAGAACTGTGTTTCTCAAAGTATGGCTCACAGATTGGCACCTGTCCACAAATTATTTGTTCCAATCTCCAGCAAGATAGGAAGCCAACACTAAACACTGTTTAGTTCAACTGACATCTTCTCCATAGTGAGATTTTCCTTACAGAAGACACAGGGCACTGATTTATATTCTGGCACAAGTTCCTTATCTCATTGTGGACGAAATTTTGGGGAGCACTATTCTAGAAAGGAACTTTCAGGGGGCCTTCTCATGATGTTATCTCAGAATTGAGAAGCAGTACCATGGCTCCTTGAAGCCCAGTACCCTGTGAGCGATGGGAAGGGGAAAGGAGGTAGAACTCCAGTAGGGTCTGGAAAATTGCTTGCGGAAGGCCCCAGACTAAGCCAGGGCATTAGGACCTGCCTGTACTCCAGTGGATCCGACTATACAATATGGGCAAGCAGCCCGTCAGCCATCCAGAACCATTACTCTTTTCCTTCTCCCAGCATACCCAACACCTGTGCTCTCTCAGGCACCTAAGAGTTTGGGGCTCATAGTTGGGCGAGATATATTGCATGTTACGGATGTTCTTTCTAATAGAACTTGTTCACTTGTCTACTGTCTATCTCCTGAATACTGCCAACCCCTCCCCAACCTCACCGTAGATTACAAGCTCCAGAAGGATAGGGTGTCTAGACCAGTGCCTAGTGCATAGCTGATTAAGCTGTCTGAGGAAGTTCAGGAGAGATTCAGCCCAAAGACAGAGGACTAGTGAATGACCTCAAGTCCTGTGCAAGCCTACATGTGTGGCTAATGTTAGAGCAGAGAACAGAGCTATGACCATGAGTTTGTTGAATGACTGAGATTTAAATCTCCCTCTTCTTTACTAAAATTCCTAAAACTAAGCCTGCTTATCAATCATACTACTTTTCTTTCAGCCTCTTGATCTCCCTTGTTCTCTCATAATTCCAGATACATTATGTTGGAGTGTTGTGGCCTTTTCTAATATTTAGAAACTGATTATTTTTCCAATCTCCTTAGCCTATTTCCTCCTATTCTCAGTACTAGTAGAAGAAAGGGGTCACTCTAAATGCTTTTTGTAAGTCTTTATTCTACTCTCATCATTCAAAAGTTCCTTCTTTTGAAACATATCAATTATTAATATCATCCTTCCCAAAACTTCATCACCATCTTCTACTAGAACCTTCCTCCAACTGCCTCAAAGGCTTTGATGCTTGGCTCAGAATTTTCTAGTCTGCCCAACTCCTACCAGTAGTCAAAAAAATTTCAGGGCTACAATAGTCACTATTATATTTATAATTATGATGTCTTCTATTTATTGAGTGCCTACCATGTGCTAGTCACTATGTTGTTTCTAATCTGTCTTATAGACACCGGTTCCAATCTATAACAACCCTACAAGGTAGGTTTCATCCTCCATTTACACAAGAAGGATGTATGATTCAGAGAAGTTACATTACTTGCCCAAAATCATACAGTTAGCAACAGAACCAGAAGGTAAACACAAATATAACTGACATCAAAGCCCAAGCTCCTTCCAAGCTTCCCTAACAATAACAAGAATGGCTACCATTTTCTGAATGACTATTGCATAACAGTCATTGGCTTTATACTGATTATTTCTAAATCACAAAACAACCCTCGAGGTCTAAATCATTCTCACTTTAAAGATAGGAAAAGTGAGCCTCAGAAACGTTAAGTAACCTCTATTCCAAGTCACATTGGTGGTCAACAATTTGAATTCAGATTCACTCAAAGTGAAACATCTCTGTTGACTGCCTTGCTAAAACTCTATTCCAGTTTTCTGCACTGCACATAAACCACCCAGATTTAATGGCATAAAACAATAATAATCATGTATTTTCCTCTCAAATCTGCAAGTTAGGCAGGGCTCAGCAGGGAAGGCTCCTCTCTGCTACATGTGACATCAGCTGGGGTAGTTCAACCAAAGGTTTGAGGATCTGCTTCCCAATGGTTCACTTCCAGGACTGCCAAGTTGGTGCTGGATTCTGACTGGGAGCTCAGCCTGGGCTGAGGGTCATAGGCCTAGCTGCCTCTCCATGTGGATCTCTCCACATGGCCTATGCTTCCTCAAAACATAGTAGCTGGGTTCCAAAGACAAGCATCCCACAAGAGAGCCAGACAGAAGTTGTACCACCTTTGATGACCTAGTCCCAGAAGCCACGTAGCATCATTTCACTGCATTTTGTTTGTTAGAAGTCACAAAGACTGGCTCATATTTAAGAGGAAGAGTATTAGACCACATCTCAAGGGAAGAATATCAAATAATACGCAAAAATGTTAAAAACTACCACACACACTTCTCCCACAATTTCTCACCAATTTCACCTCCATTCTGCTAACCTACCCATGAAAATAAAAACACGTCAACTTACTCAGTATCACCGAAGAAAATATCAAACGCAAGATTTTGCCTCTGGTGCTCACCTTCTTTAACACTGTCCTACTCTCACCTCTCTCACTACCTTGCTCCTGAACTTGACCTTCTCCATCAAAAACTCTAATCCGGGACTTCCCTGGTGGCACAGTGGTTAAGAATCCACCTGCCAATGCAGGGGACACGGGTTTGAGCCCTGGTCCAGGAAGACCCCACATGCCATGGAGCAACTAAGCCCGTGCACCACAACTACTGAAGCCTGCACTCTAGAGCCCGTGCTCCACAACAAGAGAAGCCACTGCAATGAGAAGCACGCACACCGCAATGAAGAGTAGCCCCCGCTCGCCACAATTAGAGAAAGCCCACGTGCAGCAACGAAGACCCAACACAGCCAAAAATAAATAAATAAATAAGTTAAAGGAAAAACAAAAAAAACTCTAATCCCTTTCTCCATATTCTTCAAGTCCTTCATCTCTCAGTTTGGGTGCCATGGTCATGAATTTCACTGCTGCCTTTTCTAGCACCTTCACACTCTCTTCATTATCTATTCCCTTTTTATCATTTGTAGCCTGTCTTTCCCACAATTCCTCTCAAATTATTTACCCAGAAATTACCAAGTACCTCCTAATCATTACCTATTCTCATTTCTCACTCTCATTTCTGCATGATTATATATGGTTGCCTATTCTGACTTTCTTTAAATTTCTCCCCTTTTTATATCCTGCGATATGTTTGTTCTTGCCTCAATTCACTTCACCTTAACACAGTAGCCTGAAACAAACTGACAGGAAGCCCAGTCCTAAAAGCAGATCAGAGTGTAAGCTATACGACGAATGATAGCACAGCAAAGCAAGTTGCCTAATATGTAGACCAAATAATCGTGTTATCCCCACAAGGAGCAAGAGATTGAGATAAGAAGTCTTGCAATGGCCAACATTTCTGTCTGCACACCAGTATCTGCCCCAACCACTGGGATCATGATTCACAGGAAAGCATCTTATCTTAGGAAGAATGTGCAGTAGTTCTAAACTTTTCTTGGGCCACGGAAATTTTGAAGTATCTAATGAAAGCTCTAGACCCTCCCTTTGGAATAAAAATGGTTACAGAGAGACACAAATGTTTGAATACGGGGGCTAAGTTGCGGCATATTAGACTTACTGAATTTGAGGTGCCTAAGGGACTCCAAAGTAGAGTTTGCTAGAAGATAATTGAACATAAAGTTATTATGCTCAGAAGAGAAATTTAAAATGAACTAGAGATTGTGGAGGCAATACATATAGGTTAGCGAACACCATCGGATGGAGTTTATAGCCGCTAAGATATAAGTATGGTAGATTGCCATGTATGTTAAGGGTAGATTCTTGAGAAACCCTGGGAAGTCAAAGAGAAAGCAAAGTACATAAAGAGATTAATGCGGAGCAGCCAGTGAAGGAAAACCTGGATGGTGTGGTTGCATCGATGTCAGAGAATTTCAAGAGGAAAGAAAGGGGTTTGTAACATTTAATAAATTCATTAATTGCTTTTGTATTATGGATTGAGAATACAGCAATGAAAGAAGTGAGCAAAATCCATGGAGTGAAGAGACAATTAGTCATTACGAGTATGATGAGTTAAACCAACAATTCTCTTTGGAAAGAGAAGTTTAAATCTAAGTTCACATCGTGACTTCAGTTCACTGTTCTCTGCTTTCCTACAAAGCCAGTCTGAAGCCATTTTACTGACTCTCTCACAGACATAAGTCTACGCTTTGAGTCCCAATGTGTTCATCCCAGTAACATTCTACCACCTGCACTTACACTTCACTCCTGTCCCTGCAACAGATGCCCTGAGCCGCCAATTTCTGCCCCTGGAAGTGCTCCTCTCAGCTGTCCTCTGTTATGCTATATTGGGCAAGGGCTCAAGGCTGGCTTCAATCCAAGCTCCACCACTTCCGAGCTACATAACCCCGGACAAGTACTTCACCACCATGAAGTTCAATTTTCTCCTCTACAAAATGAAGGTGATGCCACCCCCCTTCTATGGAGATTGTGGGGCATTAAATCAGATAACATTTGTAAAGCACAGAACACAATGCTTGACCTAACGCTCATTACATATCAAAAGGAAAAGGAAAAGAAGACTAGATATGTGTTTAGGACAATTCAACCTCCCTTGATTTAGAAGGGAGGCTATAGAAAGCCCAGCCCTCACCCTATGACACCAGTTAAGGGAACAATGGGGAACTGTGTATTTCAGAGTAATTGTAAGAACCTCCACCTCTCTCAAATACAGCAGAGAGGTCAAATAACAGAAGCCTGAAAAGTGTCCGTGGACTGGGCAAGAACACCTTGGGTGAGTTTCAAAAGCCGTTTCAATCGATCAGAGAAGCAAAAGCCAGCTCTCACTAGGTTGCAGAGTGAACGGGAAGTGAGAAAGTGAAAATGACATACAGTTCCCTTTCGGGAAGTGTGGCTCTGGCAGGAAGTAGAACGAGACACTATTTAATTATAATTAGCTTGTGCTCCTCTACAATCACCTGAACTTTCCCTGAGGAGAGCTGAATTGGTCTTCTTGGCCTTATTTGAACAAAACGTCATTTATTTTCTCTCAGATACAGAATGTGTTAAGGTTGTTTTCAATATTCATCCTGGGGACTTCCCTGGTGGCGCAGTGGTTGGGAGTCCACCTGCCAATGCAGGGGACACGGGTTCGAGCCCTGGTCCGGGGGGATCCCACATGCCGCGGAGCAACTGAGCCTGTGCGCCACAACTACTGAGCCTGAGCTCTGGAGCCCGTGAGCCACAACTACTGAGCCCACATGCCAAACTACTGAGCCCACATGCCAAACTACTGAGCCCACATGCCAAACTACTGAAGCCCATGCGCCTAGAACCTGTGCTCCACAGCGGGAGAGGGCACGGCAATGAGAAGTCTGTGCACCACAGCAAAGAGTGGCCCCTGCTCGCCACAACCAGAGAAAGCCTGCCCGTAGCAACGAAGACCCAATGCAGCCATAAATAAATAAATTTATTTTAAAAAACAATAATAAATAAATAAGTAAATATTCATCCTGTTCTAATCACCAGCTTTCTCTCTATCCTGCCAATTGGATGACAGTTATGTATCGGGAGGAGTGGCTAAATCTCTTTCTGGAGGTGTTTAAGAAGTGGACAGACATTATTCTTGAAAGGATTAAACTTTGGTTTAAACTGTATGACCTCTGAAGTCCCTTTCTCAATAGCAGAAGTTAATGGCGCTTTGAGTTCCTCTATCTAAAATCAACTCTAAGTGCTCAATTATCAATCTCTCTACTGAGAAAGGACCCATATGTTCTTGCATACATTCCCTATCTGATATCAGATGTACACTCTGACTCCAGGTACTTAGGGAGGCTACTGATGGCTTTCAACTTCATTGCCCCATTTATACTTTGCTTTTGGTGCCAAAAAAGTCAAGAGAACCATATTCACACAGCACTTTTCTCATCAAAGCCAAACATGAGCCTGAACCCCCCTCACACATCTTTAGCACTCAAACCAATAACGACCTCATTCCAGCACAGAACAATGTCTTTCACTTAAAATTAATGTCTTGTCCACATAAAATTGAAATACAGAATGCAGCCTTCCTGATAAGTAGAAAGTATAAAGGTGAAATTTTTTTTTTCTTTTTTTTGCGGTACGCGGGCCTCTCACTGTCGTGGCCTCTCCCGTTGCGCAGCACAGGCTCTGGACGCGCAGGCTCAGCGGCCGTGGCTCACGGACCCAGCCGCTCTGTGGCATGTGGGATCTTCCCGGACCGGGCACGAACCCGTGTCCCCTGCATCGGCAGGCGGACTCTCAACCACCGTGCCACCAGGGAAGCCCTAAAGGTGACTTTTAAGGAGATAAATTTATTCTGTCAGGGAAGGAATAAAAACCTTTTGCTATTCACCTATGACTTGAACACTCCTAAGCAATGAGTTCTTCCCTTATTTGTAACTAAATATGAGGTGTCACTCAGCCTTCCTTTGCTGTCATGTGTTAAATTAAAATATATCCTTAACACATACATCATTTCTGACCCTCACGTGGTTAATGGCTCTGTACTAAAAGACCAGGCAGTGGGTTGACATCCGATAGGCATGCACACGGAATAATATACTATACAAATGGGTAGGTGGTAGGAGCATGGCACTTTAAATTATTTAAACTAGCATAACTGTATCGCCTCCATTTACAGAGAGTATCAAGTGAGGCAGTACAAATTGTTTTGAGTTCATGGAATAATGAAGAATTACAATGATCCAGTAGAGATTTCTGGAAATAAGATTATATACAAATATTTGTTTTGTTTAATATGACAGTCCAGATTTTGAAATAGGAACGTATATTGGATAACGGAACAGAGAAAGGGTATTTTCTTCAATGAATCAAAATCAAGAGTCTTGCATTCAATCTTCTATTATCTAGTTACCAGATGTGACATGAGATAAATAAATTACATTGGCTATTCTCTCGAAGAAGAAGTATTCAGGCTGTGTTTTTGTTACATTACTTCCAATGTAGATGCAACTGGCATTTGGTGAACACTTACTAGGTGTGAGTATTTTATTTAATTTAAGTATTTAATTTAATCTCCACAACAAACCTTCCAGGTGTATTTTAGCATCATTGTCATGATCATCATCCCATTCTGGAGATAATGAGAATAATCAAAACTTGTTAAATACCAGGCACACATTTTAATGCATTTAATACAATGACTCTATGAGGTAGGTACAATAATTACCATCATCTCCATTATTACCATCATTCCCCCAGACAGAGAAACTAAACAACAGAACATTTAAGTAATTCGCTCAAAGTCACCAGTGAGTAAAGAATACAGTCTATCCTGCCTCTCAGAAAGGACAATGAGGCTCAGAGCAGAAAGTTATCTCAATCAAGGTCACATAGCTAAAGAGAAATGAAACCGAAATTCAAACCTCTCTTTTTTTAACTTTACTTTTAATTATGGGATTTTTCAAATAGATACTCAACTATAAAGAATGGTACTATGAACTCCAAACAAGACTTTTAGTCCAAAGTCTAAAGTTTTTTTTCTAGAACATTTCATTTATGAGATGGATGTATTTATCACAACACTTTTTAAAGGAAAGAGTTTCAGTGTTGTTTTTAATTTAAGAGGTAATACATGTTCATTATAAAACCATCTATACAGAATAGAAAGGTTTGCCTCTATAAGTTGCTCAAATCCTTCCAGACTTTCTCTACACATATATGTGCATGTATAGAGATATAATTATTTTTTACAAAATGGAATCATACTATATACACTTTTAAAACCTGATGATTTTTGCTCTTAAAATGTACCATGAACATATTTCCATTACAATGAACACTGATCTATAGTGTCATTCTTTTTTGATCTTTTAGATTGCTTTTTCCTTTTGTTTATTTAGATTAGTCTATTTCTCTCTATATTTACCTCATGGACTTTTGTCATTATAGCTTCATTCTTTATGTTTACGTTCACTACATTATATCAATGAACCATCATTTACTTAACCAATCCCTTGTTGATGAACATTTATGTTTTTTCAACACTTTGTTACCATAAACACATTGTGGCAAATCTCCTATCTTACAGATCTTTATATGCTTGTAAAATTAATTCTTAGAAGTTCCTGCAACATAATAGGTACTCAATAAATGTGTTGAATTAATGGATGAATGAAGAGTGAAATGGCTTGATCAAAGAATTGGTAAATCTTATATTTTGTTATGTATTGCTAAATTGCCCTCCAGAAAGGTAATTAATCCACTTTCTGTTTCTGCATCTTATTTTTAAACTTTGTTTATAGTCTAAATATTTTAGTTTCAAATATTTTACTTTGTGGTCCTGTCTTAGAGACAGTAATGTGTAGGATTAAGAGCCCAACAACTTCTGAAAGCCAACTGCCAAATTTTCAGGAATTTTGAGTTGTAAAATGTAGCCATTATTTAAAAATTACATAAACTTACAATTAAATAAATTATATTTAAAACAAAAGCAATAAATACTCAAAGCACACTAATTCCTAGTTACTTTACTAAATGTTACTATTATCTATGCTTCTGAAGTCAGTTATGACTATCACATGCAGATAGTGGAAATACCATATAGTGGTGTGCTACCCCACATCTCTTCCCAACTCCACATTTAGTGACATTGGTAGCTTAAAATTGGTCATGATAGGAGTATTTACACCATGGAAATCAGCAAGTGCTATAAATCAGGGCTTGATTTAATGTTGAAACTGAGTTTTTAGTTTAATAATTTATATGGGGGTGAGAAGAAGTTTAATAAGCCACATATCAGATTTAATGACAATGCATTTATTGAGAAAAGAGTTAGCAGACTGAGATGCAACTCCATTTGTCAAATCATGGCTGAATATTGACTACAAATTCAAAATCAGAAAAAAAACAAAAAAAGCATTCTTAAAAAAAATCAATTGACTATATAAATAACATTTATTTACAATAAAGAGTATTACAGATTTTTAATTTTTAAATTGTATGCTATGCATCCTCTAGATTAGTAAAATATATAATATTTATCTACATATATGTATATATATTTGCATACATTTTTTTCAGAGAGCTGATTGTTAAACATTTAATGGTACACTACTGTTTAGGGTTTATATTTTGAGAAACATTCCCTTTATAAAAGCTGAAATACCACATGTACTGTATTCTAAGTTCCTATGTGTAGTTGACTATTTCTGAAATTTGTGTTGTTTCATTGATCTTTCTGTGTTACAGCCTTAGTACCATAAAGATTGAATTATTATAGTTTTAAAATGCATTTAGTATCTAAAAGGGCAAATACCACTCACCTCTTCTCTCACGCCACCCAGCTACACCAGATGAACTTAAAAAAATCTCTTTCAACCTCCCTCCATGGTATTCCAGTAATATCTCCTCCTTTCATTCAGCTCTTATTTTATATTCATTGTTAGAATCTTATCATTGTCTTCATATTTACACTACACATTTTTAGTCTTCAAAACTCTACATACTTTATATTATTGTTTTTATGTAACTTCTCTATGGGATTTTTTATATTTTCTTTTTTAAAAATTATTATTTATCACAGATATTTTACCACTACTTACAATTATAGCAAAACTCTTCCACCAAAAACCAAGTTAAAAAGAATAGTCGCAAACCATTTCCAGTAAGAATGATGGCTAGATCATTGTTCAATATCACAAAAGACAAAGAAGACTCAGGGAACTGTCACAGATTGAAGGAGATTAAAGAGACATGACAATTAAATGCAGTGTGGGATACTAGACTGAATCTTGGAATAGAAGACGGACATTAATGGAAAAATCTAAATAAAGTCTGTAGTTTAGTTAATTGAAAAGTATGATTGATGGGTAAAAGTTTTAATGGGACAGTTTGTAAGATAAAGGTTCTGGAGCCATTAATGAAACTATTTTTTGGAAAATAGGTCAACTCTTCTTTTCAAATGTGACTATGCATAGTTAAATCGTCTTGTGATGACAAGGTTTTTGAGTAATTTATTCCATGTTTTGAGTTTCTTCAATATGGCTAATTATAAAACCACTGGAAGTTCACACTGTTCTCTTAATAATGTTTTCTGACCACACTGTCATCTTCTAAGAGATTCCACAAGCATACAATTATTTGCCAAATGTGGGAATGTGAAGATATTATGAGAACGTGAGTTAGACAAGCAAACAAAAAAACATAATTTACCATAAAGAACCACCATACAACTCTGTGCTAAATCGCATTGAAAAAATGACTCTTTTATTTTACTTCAAATTAATATTTGTTATATAAATTGAACCGTTACAATCACCTCCATGATGAGCACCCCTTTTAGAAAGAATTTTTAATAAGTTACTGAAAATGTTTTAACAAAGGCATATAAGTTTAAATTCTACACCCAGCTTCACTATAGAATTTCTCCTACAGAGTTCTAAAAAATGAACTCCCATGACTCTATCACGTAATAAGCTCACAGACTGGCAACTTACCATTCCACAGTAAGATGCTAACCTCAATCCTCTAACCTATAGTTTGGGTAGCCCCGTTCCTCTTATTTGCTCCTAGGTAGGTATGAGATCCAAGGGGCTGCTAAATAATAAATTTCACCACAGTTGATGGTAACAGGCTCAAATTTTTTCCTTCCTTCTTTCAGGTCAACAAATACAAAACATGACCCGGCCTAGGTATTCTATGTTCTCCACATGGTTTGGTAGACACATGTCAAGATCTAGCTATTTGGGTAGGAACTGAGTGCCTTCTAGAGTCAAACCAAACCAACACTGAAAACAGAGGAAGCTGAGGATTCTCCAGCCTCCTTGCCCCTCCCCCCTTTCTGCCCAGTCAGGCCTGAAGCCTCCACTGCCATGGCCATCCACGGCCACTTCCTGATCAGCGTCTCAATGCTGCTGCCCTTCTTCTGTACGATATATCTAATTTTAAAATGCAGATTCTCCAGTGAACAATCTGGGTCCTCAATTGACTCCTTTTACGAGCAAAGGAACTAGACTTCCTTCACACACTTCTAAAACACACAGAGCATATCACAAGTGTTTAAACACAAGCGTCTTTCTGCTCTGTTATCTCCTCTGCCTCTGTATCTTCTCTCCATGACTACTTCTCCTTCCCTCTGTCTGCCTTGCTGTTGGTATGAGACCCTCTCCATCTGGTGCCTTCTCTCTTCTATAACCTCCTTTGCTCCTCCATCCTCTTTTAGTTTACCCTAAGTGGTTATTATATTGAACCGATATTTACTCTATCTCAGAAGAGGGTTTTCCTTGGTTAAGGAGAATAGTGGAATATTCTAAATACCCATTTCCAAAAAGAAAGCCAAAATACCTTAAATTGTTCATAATTTATTTAGCCCTCAATCGCAGTTTATTAGGCCCATTCCTGCACTAGTTGGGGAAGGGGGGTCAGGAAGAGAGCCTGTCAAAGAGACATCTTGGAAAGTATCTCTTCTCCCATGAGGCCCATCATATCCCCCTCCCTTTCAGAGCCAGGCAGCTGGGTCTGAGCTCTGCCAGACGATAGGAAAGAAATTGTTCTCCTCAAACCTCTTTGATTCTGCATACATCAATATAGCCTCCCTCAGGGTTAGGGAGTCAGGCTGAAAGGCTCATAATGTGTGTATCCTGTGATTCCTTTAGGATCTGAACAGAAGCTAAAGGGCCCGTATGCAGTAACTTAGCTTGAAGGTAGACTGTGCTTAAGCATCTGAGAGCAGAAGTCAGCCCTGCAATTGTATGTGAATTAATGAATGCAAATTAGCCCAGGATTTGTGTTTGTTGTGTGGGAAGGTGATGACAGAGTAAATCTTCTAAATTTAAGTATATTTTATGTTAATTGCATAAAGTAGCATAGATTTGTTGCTTTAAATCTCATCCATGGGAAGCTAGAATTGGGCTTGTTGATTTCTTGTATTATCCACTAAAAAGACTGCAGTCTTTGTTTGTATTTACTTGAGAAGCACAGATCTATTTCTGAATAGCTTTATAACTTTAAGTGTTTTAAGAAACTTCTTTTTAATACCATCTAGTTAATTGTACCATGATAGCTCCTAAGTGTACCATTATATCTATCAGTCTTAAGTGCCACTGGGGATATAATAGCTTGGGTCATATTATTATAATCTCTTTTATTTAGAGCACTTGGAAACCTGAAGATTAAATATGCCTCAATCGGTTATCATCCCGACTATTACTTACCTTAATGCTAAGTAAATACTAAAAAAACTATCACCTCTGGTAAAATTAAATTCTGAATTATTTGATGGTAGAATATAGGTTCAATGTATATACAAATCTTTCCTTGTTTTCCCTCTCTCTACTCAGTTAAAAATGGCTTCTCTGTAATAGCAAGCTTCTGTGTGCACTGATTTTTGAACTGTCAATTAGTGCACTTAGTGGGGAAAGAAATAGAATAAAGGGAAAGGCAAATGGTAAGATTACCTCCATGTGTGGGAGACATTACTCAATGCTAAATCCTATATGCACTCAACATATATCAAGCCCAGAAATGGACAGGTTACAGGGGAGAGACTGAGCCAAGAAAGTGAGTCTGAAGCTAGATACTTCCAAAGGGGGCCACCCCTTGCCCCTCTAGATGTGGTTTACCAACTAGCAGCTCTTTACACCAACTAGGAGCTTTTCAGAAATGCAAAAGCTCAGACCCCACCCAAGGCTGACCTAATAAAATCTGCACAGTAACAAGACCCTCAGAGGATTCCTATGCACTTTCAAGCTGGAGAAGCCCTGTCTACACCTCTCCCAGAGCCTCCACTGGGAAGATGGGAAAGTCCACCTTGATTAACCTCAGGAATTAAGTAGGAATACTCTAGTCACTCCCCTTAGAAGAGAATGGTGCTATAGAGATAATGGAAAGTAAAAGGTTGTAAGTCTTTAAAAATTCAAATCGACCATTGAGATCTGGTTGTAGGAGAGGAAGGTGGAGATAGGGAAGACAGAAAGTGTCACACCCTTAATTCCAACCAATAGTTGAAACAAAAAGCTCTTGTTGGAACTATTTTACCCTCTTCTCTGTGTGATGTTATTGGATTTGATTTCCTTTCTTCTAAAGAAGGACACATTGGGGAAAAAACGACCTAAATTCAGTATTCCATCCAGATGCTTTCAATTTGGCAGGCGGGAAGCAAGTTTTACATAGAGACTGAGCTCACTGAAAGGAATTAAGAATTTTGAGCTGGAAATTCCAAAGGCATTTTAAAGTCAAGAAACTGTTTAGGAAAAAATAAATACAAGTGACCTTGATGTAATTCTGCAATAATATTCACATCTCAGAGCCATTTCTGAGGCTCCTCTGGATACATATGTAACCAGTCTTCCTGGCATTGAGTTCAAAACAACAGACTTTAGGCAAATGACAAAAAGTGGGAGGTGTAGTAGGATCCAAACCACATCCAATTTAAGTGGAGGAGCTAATCACAGAAACCTCATGCAGGACAAGGAAGTCATAACATTAAACGGGCAACCACCGCCGCAAAGGCTGCGCATACCCAGCTAATGGCGTCTCAGAATCGGCTGCTCTCTTTGCACTTTAACACAGTTCTGGACCTCCCGCTCAGGAAAGACATCCATGGGAGTGAATGGCAGCTCCACCATCCTTTCCCGAAGGTACTTCTCAAGATCAGCTGACTCTGGTCTCAAAATAAATCTGAGATTTTTGACATCCCTTGACCATATGTTGTATTTATTACATAAGCTGTTTTGCAGTTTCCTTTTTCCTTAGCCAGTTGTGTTTTCCTTATGTTTTTGCCATTTTGTTTTCCATAAGTAGAAATCCTAGACATCAGTAGCTACTAATGTCAAACACTATGTCAATACTTTTTTCATTTATTTTTAAATAATTTACTGATTTAGGATTAAATATATCTTTCAGTATTTTTGAATCAGAATCTTATTTAGACTATCTCAGGTAGTAGGTGCTAATGAATTATATCGCATTGTTATTTATATCTTTTTACTAAGATAGTATAAAAGCAATTTTGGCATTTTGTGAAAAGGTAAATTTGAACCATAGTATATACAGATTATATAAAAATTATACAAATGGCCTATACAGGTAGGGGATTTGAATTTAGTATTAATTCAGAAAATGTTTTAGTTTCTTTATAATGACCATTCCATCTCAAACAGGAGTATACAAAACTAGTGAATTCAAAATTGGATCAAAATGATTACTAACTATAGAAAAGTAGCTAAGCATGGTATATTAGTTTCCTAGGCTGCCATAACAAAGTACTGTAAACTGGGTGGCTTAGAACAACAAAAATTTATTGTCTTACAGTTCTGGAAACTATAGTCCAAAGTCAGGGTTTCGGCAGGGCCATGCTCCCTCCAAGCCATCAGGGGAGAATCCTTCCTTGCCTTCCAGCTTCTGGCAGCCCCAGGAGTTCCTTGGCTTTGGGGCAGGATCACTCCAACGTCTATCGTCTCATGACCACCCTCCCACTGTGTCTCTGTCTTCCCCTCTTCTTATTAGGGTATCAGTCATACTGGATTAGGACTCACCCTAATGGCCTGATCTTAACTTGATTATATCTGCAAAGACCCTATTTCCAAATAAGGCCATTTTCATAGGTACCAGGGGCTAGGTTTTCAACATATCTTTTTTGGAGGGTACACAATTCAACCTATAACACGTGTCTAGCATTTTCTCAGTGATGGAATATAACCTGTAACATTACCAAAATGATAGTATTATTCTCTCTCTGATACAGAAATTATCATTTCTTTTTACTTGCCTTCTTCACAAAACAAAGGAACAGTTAGAAACCAAGCAACAGTTATTAATGTAATGTGCCCAACAAGTATTGGATAGAGGTTCTCTTAGAAAAGAGGAAAGGGCATCTAGGGCATGTCAGTGATAGCTGCTAATAATAGGACCTAATAACTCAAGATCCTTGAGATTTTCAAGTAAACCATCTACTTGGGTGGCTTATGGTTCAAGAAAACAAAGTAATAAGTTCAAAAGACTCATCCAAGGGAAGAGATAGAAGCCTGCCTAAAATAATTTACTCCATAAATATCACAAGTAACTTAGCATGACAATTCTTTGATACCAGCTGAATGTCTAGAAAACATAATTCACACTAAGTTATGTACCATTCATGATTTAACATATTGTAGTAAACAACTCTTTTTTTTGTTACAATTCTGTGCTTGTATTTAAATACATCATTTTCTTCCCAGACTTACAACTTTCCCACCTTCTCCTTGGAGTACCACTTCAAGGGCCCTTTCCATTGTCTCTTTCCTGTCCTCCTGTCTGGGCTCCTTTTCTCTTCCTCTCAGACACCCATAGGCACCTCCACGGGCATCCTCAGCACCACTCTCCTGGTTCTTGGCTTCCTCTAACCTCAATCCCGGCTCCCCACTCCTATCCTCATATCCTCAGTATACACTCATGCTCCTCAAACTTCAATGTGGGAGCTTGCAAAAATGCAGATTCAATTTAGTACATCTGGGGTGGGGTCTGCAATCCTGCATTTCTAACAAGCCCCTGGGTGATGCCCATGTGCTGTCCATGGACCACACTGCAAGTCTGTACACCCTGACTGACTGTCCTCCAAGGCCTCCACTATAAATAATCCCCACCACCTTCCCCCGATGGGCCTCCCAAGGTCCCTTTCTTCAAAATGATCTCTTACACTACCATCTGTGTCCATCTTCTCTCACCAGCTCCTGCTTCCTTAGGCATATCTCAGGTAAGCAAATGAATAAAATAAACCTACTAAAGAAGAAATGGCTGATACACTCTCCTAACCCACCCTCCCCATCCTCCCAGAGGTTTTCTTTAGTGGTTTGTGTGAATCTCTAAATCAAGCAGTCTTCACTTGAAGTGTAAATATTGGTACATTTTTCTGAGGAGTGGAGTCAAGATTGTTATCAGACTTTCAAAGAACTTCCTCATCCCAAAAGATAAAAAGCCATGGTCTAAAGAGTAAAAAAGTCAGGCACTATCAATAAACATGCTTTGAAGGGCATGAGAGGGGTAAAGGCGGAGAGGTCTCCCCTCAAAGCACAAGGCTTGCCTATCTTCCTTTCTCTTCGTGTGGCTGTTCATGAGGGAGGGGGTGAGAGCAGAGCTGGGGCTACAGCAGGGTTCCTACCCACGTTCCCTCAAACTAAAGGAGGAGTTGCTTTGGGTTCTGCTTCCTTGTATTCAAACAAACTTCTCATCTGGAGGCTGGATCAGAAGAAGGCTGCCAGGTCAACTCCCAGCCCTTAGTAAAACTTGAAGGTAAGATCAATCAGATACCAAGGGAACAAGTTGTGTCCTCACTGTGTCCAAGTGTGGCTAAGATTCCAGGGCCCAGGAAGTCCACACATCCAAACCTGGGAGAGGGCAAAGGTCCCCGAACCATCAGGAAAATGTGTGCCCCTGCCAAAGAAGAGAGAATCCTGGGTCTTCCAAAGGGCCTGGAAGTGTAACTTCTCCCTCCTTCACCCACATTGGACCCTGGAAATGCCTTGTTTAGCTACACATTAAATGAGATAACATATGTAAAGCACCCAGCATGGAGCCCAGCAGATATTAGGGAAACAATAAATATTAGTTCCCTTCCCTATTAAAAGTAACACCAGCTACCCTGTTTATGTGATTTGCTTGCTGTTATTACCATATAGCACAGTAAGAAGTGTGCGTGTAATTAAATATGTACCACTATGGTAATTCTGTTTTTAAATTTTATTGATAACATCATTATACGCTTTATGTAAGCTCAGAGTTTTTCTGCTTATGCAGCATGGTCATTGGTTCCTAACTTTCAAAAAACAAATGCAAGAGAACATCTGAGGGAAGAACAGTTTAGCGGTTTAACAAGGTGAAAAAAAAAAAAAAAAAAAAAAAAGCTCATCTTCTGCAGCATGAGCTATCACTTTCCTCATTGTTCTTTCTGTTCTAGCCCATTGGCACCCCTCAACTCTGATGCTCCCCACCAACCTCCCTCCTCTCACCTCCACACAACACTCCCTCCGTTTTCCCTTGTTACACTGCTAGCAAAGACCAGGAAATCTCCAGGAATATCCCCTTCCATCTGTTTCTGGAGGCTTTGAACTCACACACTGTTCAACCCAGGCAGTCTAGGAACACCTGCCATGGCAGGGTGTGCTACAGGAGCTGACAGTTGCCTGTCAAAACTATCCTCACCACAGAAACCCTGATCAAAACACTGGCTAGGAATGAATGTGGGCTGTGACTTGATGCCGCAAGGGAGCTGAAAGCAACCACACCCATTGATCAATATCTGGGATTAGAAGGAAACATTAGCATTAGGGTGAAAAATAGCCAGACCTCTCCAACTTGAAAGCAGATATTAATGAACCAAGATGGAGCTGAAGTTAAAGTTGAGGCTGTGGTGAAACCAGTTGGAACCCTCTGTCTTGTTCTGGACATGAAAATTCTTACTAAAAAAATCTATGGAGCCATTGAACATATTTGGAAAATCCTCAACGGTATTTTTTTTTTCACGGTACGCGGGCCTCTCACTGTTGTGGCCTCTCCCGTTGTGGAGCACAGGCTCCGGACGCGCAGGCTCAGCAGCCATGGCTCACGGGCCCAGCCACTCCGTGGCATGTGGGATCTTCCCGGACCGGGGCACGAACCCGTGTCCCCTGCATCAGCAGGCGGACTCTCAACCACTGCGCCACCAGGGAAGCCCCTCAATGCTATTTATCACTGTATAACAACATCTTGATTCATCACTAACTTCAGGAAATGACAATATCCACAAATGGAATCAATCATTTCAAAATAAGCCTTGTAAGAGCAAACAACTTCAACTCCCAAGTAAATCCCTGAAAATATTTCAAACGTGATCATCACAGAGCTCATTGGAAAGAAACTAGTTGGCCTGGTTGCCCACAAATATCCCCGATATATTTTTTTAAGTGAAATTGAAAATAGGGTCAGTGTCAACAGGCACTGGCACTCTTTACTTTCTACATGTGTATTCCTACAGTTACTAAAAAGAACAGCACCAAATCTATTAACTCCAGTCATCCTCTGGCCCCTTGGCCTCTGTCAATCATAACTTTGCATCCAGTGATTACAACTGCCATTTCTTACAAAGAATGGTCCCATTCCCATCTTCTAACTGTATGGACCTTTTGCTAGTAACATACATATTTCCCATCACATTGAAAAAAATAAAAAAGAACTGGCAATAAGAATCCTGAAGTTGGTCAGAGTTGCCAGGTTTGCAAAAATAAATTGACATTTGATTTCTAAAACATTTTAAAACTTTCATATTTTGGAAATAAAATGATTCTTAATTTTCAGGATGAATTAATGGTCTGGAATTTGTTTTATCAAACCAGGTGAATTTTAATAACTCATTTTAAAAATTAACATTGAAATGAAACAAGAAGGTTGAACAGCATAGCAGACCAAAGCATCCAGAAAACAGAAGTGGATACTTGTGAGGGCAAAGTCAATAAAAACTATCCTCATTCTAATTCTGCAGAAAACCTTAGGAACCCACTCAGATTCAGGGATCTGCCCTGGGAAGCAGGTGTACTTGTCACCTAAACAATATAAAGCTGAATGAAGCCATATTCCTGAGGAGAAGCAAACAACTTCTTTTCACTGTTTGAAACGCAGTCCATCAATTTTTGAAATAAATACGAATGCAGGATTTACAATAGATAAGTAATTCTGAGAGTGATTCTCTACCACCTTCTTACAAAACAAGAAAGAATTCTACCTTAGTTATCCACAAATGTTCAAAGCTTATTTTCTAACATTTACAATAGAAATTTACTATTTCACTTAAATGCTGTTATCACAGAGAACTTCCTTAAAAATTAGTATTCATAAATCTTCCCATGACATGATGTTCCAGTCACAGAACGTTACAGAATATGCAGCTCATGACATCACCGCCATTTCTTCCAAGGCCATTCTCGTTATGACTCTACCTTCTGCAGTTCACCTTATTAATAAAGGTGTCTGAAACAATCTAGGGGTCAGGAGAGAGGAATAACTGTGAAAATCTTGAAACGATTTTTCCCTGAATCCACAACTTGAAGCCAGTCTTCCATGACGTAGATATGACTCCTGCTGGTAAAGTTCTGGTCCAAGGGAACCAAAATTCCCTCAAGCTAGTTTTAAGAAAAAGAGAGAAATCAGGGCAGTTACACTGGTATCTCGCAGAATACGAGGGCAGGAAGCTCAGCTTAGTTTCTCGAGGGACAAAGGACAAGGGCTGGGAGGAAGAGCCTCTCTCCCCCTGCCCTCCTTAGGTGTCTCTCCATCCGGCCTCCTCTGCACTGCCTCTGCAGGACGGAGCACCCCAGCCATTCTTGTACATCCCAAGTCCGCACTGCCAGAAAACAAAACCTGCCTGGTCCAGCCTGACTCAGCTGGCCCCGCCTCTACCCCACACAGCGCTGGCCTAAGGGAGAAGCAGAGTCCTCTGTTACAAATAAGGCTGTGGGGACCCATCCTTTGGGGGAGGGGGCATGTCGCAGACAAGACAGAAATATACTGTACAGGTGCCCCAAAACAAGTCTGGGACAGTTTCTAATAATATGCTACATACATAATGGATGAGTCTGCCATCGGGGAGACATGATGCTAAGACAACCCCAGTCAGATTCTATCATTAAAATTATTTGCAAATTATTTTATTGGAAAATATGTTACATATTTTTTTCTATATTTGGAAAGACTTATGCAGCATAATTTTCCTTCCCCTCCTCTTGAGAATCTGACAATTTCCACATAATCACAATGAAGAAGCATGTTTGCAGCATTTCGGTGTTTATCCCCCCAGATATGTCAAGAATAGTGTCCTTTTAACAAACCAGGAGGAATTTTACATCCTTTTACTAACAAGCTTCCATTTCCCACTACCCACCAAACATAGGGTTTGCAACTTCAACATCTTCAGGGAAATCACCACTGCTGGTCAATAGTTGATGTGAAATCCCAAGCTGCAAAGATTCATTCCCCCTCAAAAATGAAGGAAAATATCCAAATGATTATAAGAAAAGGCTAACATAGTTTACACCATAGGTGTATTATTTCTTCTACTTTGGGAAGGAATTAAACTTTTAATGAACACCTATTATGTTCCCCACACTATGCTCTGCCTGCTGTATACATGAGATGATTTCATCCTTAGAGCAACACTGCAACTCTCTGGATTGGGGAAAAAACTCTCAGAGCCTCAGAGAGATTAAATAATTTGCACCAAAAAAAAAAAAAAAAAAAAAAAAGCAGAGAAGTAGGATCTAAACCTGATTCTGCTCTGATCCCAAGGCCCATGGCGTTCCTCTCACTAGTGCTAATAGCTAGTATTTATGGAGTACTGACAGTGGGCCGAGGCCCAGTTCCCAGCGCTTCATGTATACTGACTATGCAGTAAATGTATTAACCAGTTACTATCAGCTCCATTTCCCAGATGTGAAAAGGGAAGCACTAAGAAGTTCAGTTTAAGCCTATAAACAGTAGAGCTAAGTTTAGGACCCAGGCAATCCAGCTGCATGGCACGTCAGGTTGCCTGCACTTGATTCTGTAGATGGCACAGGGCCTCCTTGGTGACTGCTCTCATTACTGAGTCAATATGCCTCAACTGCATCTGTGAGAGCAGCCATGATTCCATCACAAGGTCAAAGTGAAATCAGGTTAAAATTGCATAGCTCGTCTTTTCACTGCATGTGTCAAGAACGGAAATGATAATCTTGGTAGCCAGGATTCTCAAATCCTTATTTCATCCTACAACAGCTCTTCCTCCCTATATCCCCTAAAGATTCAAGACATCAAGATATGCTAAGGATGTTATAAGTGAGGGAAATCTCTTCATATCTAGTGTAGGTCTGTGAGTGTGTTTGGGGAGACAAAGGGCACAGAATTAAAGAATATTGGTAGCTCTCTTCTAAGAATCTTCTTTTCCTTACCTCTCCTTTTAAACATAAGCATATTTAATCTCTCTCTGCTAGGAGACCTTTAATGGTCTGCATAACTCTAGTATCTTTTCTTTCCCCTGCTTGCTCCATTAAAAGTCTTCCAATTTCAAACAGCTACAGCACGACTGGCTTAGATAATGTAGTATCATCCATTCCTCATACACTGTGTCCAGGGGACTCGCCTTACAGTAAGCGTGACTTCAATTGCAGTGAGCTGGCCACAGGCCATGACCTGTGGGGGCCCTTGTAGCCATTTATTGTAAACTATAGCTTGTGGGTGATGCTAATGAAGTTCTTCAAGAAGCCACATTTTCATGATTTCATATTTTGCTGTGTCTCCTTTAAAATTGCTAATAAAAGACAGACGCGTTCTTTATTATGAATTTCTTCCTCCATTTTCTTCATCCCTTTCTATTCAGGGGAAACCATTTCCATTCCTCCCACTACAACATATCCCTTTACGTCCACCAACACCCGAACACCTCCCCCCAACAAACTGCAAAAAACCTAATGTGGTAACTGCCTCCAAATTTGGAGCTTTATATGCAACTGTTTATGACATTCACAAAACTGGAAAAGAACTGCAATAGCACTGTGCTTCTGGAAAGATGAAGCCAATTTCAGAATCCAATTTTCAAAAGGAAATGCCGTGTTTGTTTCATGTCAGCCTCTGCTTCAGATCAGAATGAAAAAAAAAAAAAAGGAAAAAAAGCCAAACAAAGCAAAAACCGTTGGTCTGGCTGGTTATTTCCCAGCAAAGCAGAGGGCAGATGGAAAGGCATTCAGTTGGCTGTAGCGCCGTCTCGTCTAACCTCTAGTTGCTTTGGAAGCAGCTGAGCAAAGCTTAACCCCTGCTGAATGAGAATTCACACACACACACACACACACACACACACTTCCAAATGTTTATTTAAATAATATTATTTTGAAAATATAGGCTGGGCTGTCGCATGGACAGGTGGTCTGGCTGCTCTAGCAGTACTGATACACCAGGCCGGCGGCCCAGTTTGTCGAGCCATATGCCTCCCGACTGCCCTGTAGCGACAACACAGTACACAGCCATGACTGTACATGTAACCCAACATGATCTCTCATTAAAACGGAAGGATTTCTGGAAGTGAGCCTGTGGCATTTTGTAGATTTAGAATTAACCTGTGGAGTGTGAATATATACAAAAGAGAGAAAATCACCTCTGCTACTGCAACTGTTTGCATTTACATATGTACATTATAGTTTCCAGCTGCCTACATGCATGTGGTATTAATGATTAATAAAAACCTATAGTCTCATATACATGTAAATATACAACAAACACAGAGAGGGATCTAGATGCACTGCCAATGTCATATATGAAATACGTCAAATGACTCAAAGAGATTCTGATTTTAAAAAAGTGTGTAGGAAAAAAATGTAATTGATTTTTAAACGGCTTTCTTTCCCCTGTATTCAGCTTTCTTACCAAAGATCATTTTTCTCATTGCTCTCTGGTGAAAACAATTTGAGTATTGCTTCTGCTGGTCTTCACCAGATGCAAAAAGAACACATGTGCCAAAGTCACATGTATGTGTGCTCACCTCTGCTGGCTGCCTGTGCTGCTGGCTGCCTGTATGTAAGTTCCACTAATCCCCCTGCCAACTGCTGTATATGCAGACAGTGTACACCAGATCCACAGGCGTGTGGGGAGAATACGGCTCGGTTAGCCTGGTGATCGAGATCGTGCGGGCGCATCTCATCATCCCTGTACACGATGTATCCCGTGATTGTCGTCTGCAACACAACTGGGTACTGGCTGTATCCCATCTATTTCTACACTATATTGTCATTGGTCAAAAATGGCCTTGTTCTCCCATTCCCTCCATTTTCCAACTGAAAAAGGAAAGGAACCAGTAAGCCTGAGCTCAATTTGTTCTGGCAATTATTGCAAAGTTCCTACTGTGAGGGAGGCCCTGCCCATTGGTGCGGAATGACACGCAGCCATCCAGGGTCCAGACAAAAGGAGACCCTGCTTTTCTCCAAGTGTATTCAGCCATGTATAGACATATTGGCTGAGATGCCTGCCCATTCACATCTTAATGGGAAAAGGAGAGAGAGAGGAGAACCCGATTTTTAAAAAAAGGAGAATGAAAGATTATCAAGTGACACCAGACAACAAAACATGAACTTGGTTAAGAGGGAAGAAAGGAAACTATTTTGACCACAAGACAGTAAATCACTGATATAATGTAGATACATATGTTTTACTGCTATCCAGCTAAATTATGCTTTTATTACAGAAAAAGGTTACTATAATGATACTGAAATATGAAACTGAAGAAAGTTATGCTTGGAGGTTGGACTCTTCTATCTTCTACTTCCTCTCTCTCTCTCTTCCCTTCACTAAGGGACACATGCACATTAATTCGACCAAATGAAACTCTTAAGATGAAACACCACCAAGATGCATTCTAAAGCGTAATTTTTCTGAAACAAGTATGTAACTTTACTAAAAAACCAAAGTACCAGTCAAAAGGTGAAAAAATATATTACATTATGATGAAAAAGAGGTCATTTAAGGCTGAAATAGCACTTCTATTTGAAATGGAATATGGAGGCTTTTATAACACTGAAAAAAAAAAGTGACTTTTTCTTAATGTTTGTCCTTATTCTCTGCTCATGAATAGAAGGAAAATGTTTGAAGATAAGGTCACTTTAAATTCTAGGCCATGGCACATGTTCCTCTCTGGGGCCAAAAGCCCTCATCTTTTCCCTTTTCAACTATATCGAATGATAACTGTTCTACCGTCCAACATTCCTGTCTACTAGGAAAAACTGACAAGCAATAATGTCAGAGTTACGTCCATGATATATCAGAAATCATTCCTCCAGCAAGTCACACATCTCAAAGAATAAGTAATGAAATGAACAGGAGAAAATTAAGCTAATTTTAAAATCTGCTATTAGTTGCTTCTCTTTACTCATAATGGAAGATAGGGGTAAAAATTACAGATTCAATAACAACAGGCACTTTTCCATTACGAAGGATGGCTAATTCAATGGATGAATCATTAGAGAATGGTCCCTCTAGCCTTATGAAACTCCAGACAAAGAAACCCAAAGGAAAAGTTTAAGATATAAAATATACCATAAAATTGTTGGGAAAAGTGAACTACAATCCCCAATGAAATGACCTCTCATGGCAATTAAGAGCCCGATTGTTAGAGCATTAATAGCCTCAGGCAAACTCAACAAAGCCATTCCTGGCTGCCAGTAATGACAGATTTCCTAGGGAGTATTATTTAATTAACAATAATTTGAAAGAGCAGCTCAGCTGAGATACTGCATTTACTTACTGGAAACACTAAGCAATGGTAAGTGGAAAAGACGTGCAATTTGTTAGCCTTCCAATTATCTTCTGTTTCTGAAATACATAAGTAGCTAATAGGTATTTGCCACCAGATATTTTCAGCTGTCTGTGAGGCCAACATGTCCAAAGAACTTTAGCTCTTACTGTTCAAGGCTGCTAACAGTCTTCTGCCGTTTGATTCTGTTAAGAACTCCCCCAGGGCCTCAAATATTCAGGGATAGCATTCTTTGTCCTTCCCCCATCTAGACAAGGGCAACTGCCAGCTCCCCTTTCTTGTATACGCCAGACTCCCTCCCACCCCCATACATCATTTGCCGCTAATCACCTAACATAAGTGACGCCTTTTGTTCTCACTCCCTTCCCAAGTAGCTTTGGGCTGCATCAGCAATTTGGTAGCTGGCTGGTCTTATCTCCCCCCAGAGATGGACTCGACCCCGTGGCACTGGCAGAGGGGGATGAAAAGCCCTAGCCATGTGTAGCCTTCTCCCCTCAAAGTTACTGGACTAAATTCCCTACATCTGATGGCCTCCTTTAGAGCGGATTATAATTTAATGACCAATTTCAAACTGGCAAAGGGAGGACCACTTTAAGTTGTTCTGACATACAGTGGGAGCTGGAAGCATGAAGTGAACTCCACAACTAAAGTGACAAGCTCAGGAAAATGCAAAAATAGTGCACTCCGTGGAAGAAGGAGAAAAGTAAGTTATAAAACTTTCCATGTGGGCTGTTATTTCTATGACATATCATCACAAAATTTGGTTTAAAATTGGTCCGTGGCACAGAAAGATTGTCTTGGGAAATGAATGTGTCAATTTAGCTCCTGTGGGAGCCAAACAAAGCTAGCTAAGACAGTAATTCTAAATTATTATTGGGTAGCTGTTACTTGTAGTCACTTGTGTCCACTAAAATTCCTGCCAACAGAAAACCTTTATCTTGACTTGATTTCTGATAAGCTTAGAAATGAACACTGTGTGTGGAACATGGTTACTAAGCAAAACAAATTTCTGTTCATGACTTCTGAAAAGACAAATCTGAAATCCCAGCCAGTTAGCTCATACTTATGTTTGGGAGTAGGTTAGGATGGGGTGTATACAGAGCACAAGTGGATTAAGGTTGATTGCAGGAGCTAAAGATTTTTCTCTTTGAGTCTTTTGAATCCAAAGTAGCTTTTGCTCAAATAATATCAAAGGCATCTGATTAAACACATCTCCCAGCAGGATTTTATCGTAGGGCATGCTTTACTGTGTACAGTATAATCACACTGATATAATATGGCATCAGCCAGTGAATGTCTTGTTTTGAAACAACTTGTGGAAATAGACTTTTATCTCTTTCTTTAATCCTAATTTGATGCTATTAACAAATTCCATTATTTAAATCGACTATTAAGATTGGAATCAGTTTGATTTATCAGAATGAGTTTCCCATTAATAAGGCTTTCTTGTTACTCTCTATCTTTACCTTTCATTTACTTTTAGTACTTTGAAGAAAAACATTTGCAAAATCTGTTTCCTTAACATGTATTAAAGCATATGCATTTTTTTCCCGTTAAACTATTCTTAGCCTTAAAGTGTAAGAACAAAAACTTGTAGAGTTTATATGGGTTTCTTTCAATGATTCTTTACTGTATAGGAAAGACGAAAGGGATTATAGGAGAAAAATAATAAATTAAATTTTACAAAGATACATAAGAGCATTTTCCATTCCAAAGAAACCCAATTCCTTTACTGACAGAAAAAGAATATACAGGAATTTTAACTGCTAATGCAGTTTCCACTGGTAACATTTGAACATCTTTGTGGCACTCCTATATGGTATTTAAATATCAGAAAGGGGGGAAAGTGTCAGCATAAAAGCAAGGGAGGCACACAATTTTTCCAGACAGAAGAGCTAACAATCCTATCTTGCCACAAATGTTACCTGAGATCAATCAGCAGGTCATTTTTAAAAATTCTTTTCTTCACTGATATTTTACAGCAAGTAAAAGGAGAAATAGCTAGAATCAAGCATCATCATCAATTGACTGCTCTCTAGAGAAGGACCACAAATTCTTTTCACTGTATGCTTATAAATTCAACATTTCTCCTACGCAAAAATGAGTGAAATGTTCTTACTATGATGTAAAGTCAGCATTTGAAAATATCATTGACTTAAAGGACTTGTAAAAGACTTTATGGCCCTTCGATTCCATCCCCCACTTTCGGCAGACCTAAACTTAAGTCAGTGGGAAACTTCTCCCCTGCAGTCTCCTGCCCCTATCTGCTCCCCACTGCCCCCCGCCCAACAAAAAGGGCAGATTTCTTAATCTCCATAAACACTGTCCCATTTTAAACTTCACTGTCAGAAAATCTGTCTTTGTTTAAATCTCTTCTGCTACTCAGGCCATGCTCCCTGCTCCTGATTCCTAGGAGATGACTATCTTCAGTGAAGATGAATTTTTAAAATTTGGATGTCGTTATCGAGCTGAACCGTGGCTTTTTCTCCTCCAGCCTTAAAGATTTCTTTCCTCGGATACTGTAGGTTTCATCTTTAGGGTCTTGATGACTCCTCTGTACCTGCTCCAAGCTCCCATCTCACTCCCCAATCCTCTTTGGGTTGTAGCTCTCGGAAACTGACAAAGCTCTGGGGAAGATCCCAGTCCCACCTGGTGGTTCCTGGGGATCCTACTCTGTTAATATTGCCATACAAGTGCCAAGATTCTTTTTGAAATGAGAATGTTATATTGCTGAATCGTTGTTCACTTTTTATTTAATTCTATTCCATGTTTTATTATATTCCTGTTTGGTGCCGACACTGTGCTAATTCTGAAGATACAGAGGTGACAGTCACTACCCTCAGAGAATTCACAGGCTAGGGGGGAAAGCAGACCACGGGGGCTGTGCTGGCAGAATGGATAGAGTGGCATGCGGGCACAAAAGGCAGGCCTGGTAATTAATAAATGCTCCCTGGAAGAGAGACTGCTAAGCAAAGAAGGGCCTGGGAAAGGCATTCATGTCTGAGCAAAAGCATGACAGTGTTCAAACATACAGTCTGTAGTTTATTTTGATGGACAAAAAAGTGAGGGGAGCAGGGACAGGAGATGAGCCTAGAATGGTAGTAGGAGTCAGATCATGTAGATCCTTAAGTGCCTATCAAGGAGTTCAGTTAAGAAACGAGGACCTATTAGAGACCTTTTAGCAGGTGAGTGGCCTGATGAGATCCCTCTGGCTGATAAGAGAACAGATTAGAACAGGGACACCAGTTATGAGGCTGCCGCAGTGGTGAAGATATGAAATTTAAAACACCAGAACTATGGTAAGTACAGCAGGAATGGAGAGGAAAGATGGATCTGAGAAAGACTTAGAAGGTAGAACTGGCAGAATTTGACAGGTCTAAGTAACCAGGTATGGGGGGTTGGGGACAGAAGGAATCTGACTTCTGAGTTTCTACTTGGATAGCTAGAAGTGCCATTTGTTCTCCAGGTCAGAAAAAAACAGAGCAAGAGACTCAACAAAGAAAAAAGTTAGGAGTCAAACTGGGAGGAAATATCTACAATGACCCACCAATCTTATGCTTGTTCAATGAGTTCTCATTTCCAGATGTTACTAGATTTTATTGTATTCATCATTGCTCTGTTTATATTCTAACACCTCTCCAAAAGAACCACATGTCGAAAGCCAAGCCACATCCTTTATCACCATCATCTTCACTTGTTCGCTTCGGTAAAATCTCAGTGCTCAGTGACCATGACTTTAGATATCCTTAAAATGATGAATGAATATTAAACACTTGATACAGACCTTACTCCTATATAATAGCACTTGTCAATGCACTAAAGTTCAGAATGATCCACTGATAACAATTCTCCAGACACTCAGTACTGAACAGTCAGAACCATACCTTTTCATCTGTTATGCCTGAGTAAGACATAATCAAACGTTTTGTCTGTACAGCTCACATAGAGCTCCCTCCTTTAGATGCACCCATCCCTGTACAACATATTCCATTCCTAAATGGAAATTAGGTCATTTGGACAGAATATGTTCTATATATGTTTTTTAAACCAAAGAATAATTATCACCACCACCACCAATCCCCTTCTAAATACAAAAACTTGTCTTTGCTATTCTGAGATTACAAAAGTTCTTCCACTCTGAACTCAATGGCCCTGAATGGCCTGATTGACAATCCAGGTGTGGCAGATTGCATTTCCTAAAAATGGCCACAATAATAGCTCCCATCCCACGGGCTCTTCTGGAGCTTTGCCGCTCCCCCATTAAGAGGTGGAGTCTAATTCCCTTCCCTTTGTGTGTGTGGACTTGCTAGTGGCTCGTAACCAACAGAACGCAGCAGAAGTGAAGCTGAGAGGATTCTGAGGCTGGGTCATGAAAGGGGAAGTGACTTCTGCTTTAAGAATGGGAGCAGTAGCACCCACGTGGGAGCCCTGGCCTGAGAAACACCACGCCAGACCCACCCAGCCAACACACATCCAAATTCCTGACCCACAGAAACCACAAAAGCTAATAAAATGCTGTTTTAAGCTACCCCATTTTGAGGTGATTTGTTTCATAGCAATAGCTAGCCAGAAATCAGGAATTAGTGCCAAAATAATCCAGTACAACGTCAGATGATTGAAGATCAGAGGATCGGATCCCCCTTTCCTCACTGAATGAGACATTTGTGCCTCTTGATCCAGGTCTGAGCCTAGCTAATGACCTTGATGCCAAAACTAGACTGGATTCTGATGAGCCTGAAAGGACTGAGAAGATCCTGGATTCAAAACAATTCTCCCTCCTGAGAATGCTGGTCACTTCTGGATGACCCGACTTTGCTTGGAAGGACCTAGTTTTAGACCAGTTTGCCTTGGGCCATTTGGGAATCTCTTTTTTTATACATCACTTGTTAACATGGTAGAACTCCATAAAGAAGAATACAAACTCAGGTATATATTCAACAATCCTAACAGAGGCTAATGGGACTAGACTTTCGGGAGGCAGGGGGACTCTGTCCAGAGTCCAAATGAAGACCACCTCATACACTTGCTTGAAAGGTGATTCCAGTTACTGAGCTACAGAACACTACTGAAGAGCAATCAGGGAATAAAAATAGCCCAGAAAAACGAGGACATTTAACCAATCTCTGCCCCATGATTGTATTACTATTATATAATTAGAGACAGGTTGCTGCTGCAACCTACAGATCAAATAACCACTCTTATCATATGTGTATGCCCAGCCGGTCATGGTCTGTTGGGGAGATCCAAGATACAAGTGGTATCAAGGTGGAGAAGAGAATATTGAATCTCGGGCTTAGGGACAACGCTTTCTACAATTACCTTCTCAAAAGTTCGTTGAGATCTATAGATAGTGGACAACATCAGCCTAGGATCAGCTAATTCTAATATAACTTGACTTACTGTATTAGTTCATTTGAGGTATTTCTAGAGTAGATTTCTTCCTTTCTGATAAAACTGTGAAGTGGCTAAATTTTGTTTCTCCAACTGAAGGGTGTGTGGCAACATGTGTTAAGAAGTTGATAATAAATGGTGTTTTTCAGGACAGCTTTTAAATCAATTCTTGATCTTCTTTCAAAGGCAGAGTTACATAGTGTCCCTTTGCGTGGGATATCATAATTTTTTAAATCATGTTGTTGGAAATCAAGATTAGTCTAGTTTTTGCTATAATAAAAATACTATAATAAATATAAATGCACTTAAATTCAAATAAAATATATATCATAATTCTTTCCTTAGGATCAATTGCATATTCATTTTAAAGACATGACACATTGCAAAATTGCTTTCAAGAAAACTGTTGTCAGCCTACAATCCTGTCTGAAGTATACGAGAATATGCAGTTCCCCACATTCTCAGAAACAGTGCCAGCTTATTTTTTAATGTTTTTCAACTTAATCGGTTGAAAATGGCTTGTATTCTTCAGCTAATTGTGAAAGTAAAATGTTTATCATATATTACAGGTCATGTTATTTCCTCTTTTATGAATTTCTCTTATTATCATTTGATAATATTCTATTGGAATAACTCATTTTTAACACTGAACATAAAGATTCCTTAATATGCTAAGGATAATAAGCCTTTGTTTTCTCACTCATGCTGCCTAATATTTATACATAAAAATATAACAATTTCTAATAATTATTTAGTTCAATCTATCAACATTTTCCTTCACTACCTTTGATAATACTTTGGGAAGGTATTGTAAAAATAATATTCACCTACATCTTCTCTTAGTATCTTTTGTTTTGTTTTTCTGTGTGTTCTACTAACTTTCAAGGTTTACTTTTTCCCATTTGACTCTTCAACGAATGAAGAGCGCATGGGGAACGGTGAAGGAACAGGTGGAGGTTGACCCTGAAAAGAATTAGAGAAAAAAGACTGCATATCAGCCCCTTCGCCCCTCCCCTGAAATTAAGGAAGTAAAAAGCTAAATCACCAGAGATAACTTCATGGTCCTATTCTTTTAAGTAAACAACTAAAAAATATTACATAATTTTAGGCCACTGTAATTTTTCAAATCCCAATTCCCTCATAAGGTTTCCAAGCATCTCTACAAAGGATTCTTTACATTACAAGTGATGCCAAGGTCTACAGCACTTCTGACATGTAAAGGTTTATTACATTTGGTGTCTATAGCACTTATGACATGTAAAGGTTTATTACATTTGGTGTTCAAAAATATCATGTGTAAAATCTCACTGTTTCCTTGACTTCTGTTGCCTTTATACTAATTACACACCACTTAGTACACTGCTGGTAAGAATAGATATTAAAATCAGCATGGAAAAATATTAATTAATTCAAAATAAAAGCCTGAAGACCTAGAAAGAATAATATCAAGCTATTAAATACTTTTTATAGCTTAAAAATATGTTTGTACTCAGTTAATGTTTATTAAGCACCTAGTATGTGCCAAATACTACACTAGGTATCAAGGATACATGGATAAAAGACACTCTCTGGGTCTTCCAGGAGCTGACAGTATGGGGAAGAGAGAGACAAGTAAATAATTACAATACTGAATAATGAAAAGCCAAGACAGGAAATGCAGAGGGTGCTTTGAGAAAAAGATAGACAAAAAGGGAAACATATAGGAAGTAAAATAAATAGATAAATAAAAACAGAACTTAATCTATAGTAATAGGTACGATAATCTGTGATACTCCTTTAAAGAAGATCATCATCCTCATATTTGAGACTCAGAAAGGTTAAGGAAACACCCGTGTGCCACATATCGAATGGCAGAGCCAGAAAGAGTCTTACCAAGGTGTCCTGATTCCAATTATGCACCATTCCTTCAAAGAGAGATTTTGTTTTTGAACGCATGTACTAGAAGACAAGTTTCTCTTTTCCTTTAACAGAATAAATAATAAATATCAATGAGACTTTTGCTTCGTTTTGTTTTGTTTTCCGGGGGTTTCTCTTTTCCTTTAACGGATTATCCAGTTGTCGTCTTTGTGTTCATCCTTTACGCATTAGGAGAATGAAAGATAAAATACCCACGACTCCAATATGAGAGTCAGTACTGTGTAAAAAGAATAACATGTGGGGACCGACAGGTCAAAAAAGTCCCTAGCTAAGTTGAAGTTCAAGTCGGCCACAGGAAGCCACTTACAGGAGGCCCAGCCCCACCCCACCCCACCCCCACCCCCATCAGGGAGCCTGGATTCAGCATGCGGGCTCCGGGAGTGGCGAGAATTACTCCAAGGGAGAGGCAGGCACTCACATTCTTTATGCCCAAAGCTGCTTTGAAGTTTTGGACTAAAAAGAGAAGGAAAGTTCTTGCCTCTTTAAATAATCAGGCAAAGAATGAATTTTTTATCCCTAAGTCTAAAATCAAATTTATTCCCTTGCCTCTAACTAGTGCCTCCTCTCAACTTCCTGCCGTCACCTAAGCATGGAAGTTTCCTTGTCATTGTTTTCCCGCGCCCAGCTTCTTTCCTATCTAGTCAGTTTGCAAGTGTTGGAGACTCTGCCTCAGGAGTTCAGACGTCTCACCGACCTTCTCCGCCCCCATCCCTGGTTGAAGGTCTCCTTACCAGCTTCCCTGGACTCTCAACTGAGTCCCTCACCCCTCTCCACTCCCCTCCAGCAACACAGCTAAACAGAGATTTGAACAATTACATTGACATGCTTAAAACCCTTTAATTGCTCACTATGGACAATTAAATATATTCCAAACACTCCAGTCCAGCAATATTCAAAGCTCCTAGCTACTGGGTTTTGCCTGTATTTCCTGTCTTACCTCTCATTACCCTCCCGAATCGACCTCATTCTCCAAGCAAATTAAATTATTTTTCTCCCCCAGACAGGCCCTTTCCATCCTGCATCCACATCTCTGCACTTGCATTTTCTTTCACTTGGATGCCCTCCTTTCTATCCTGCAAGGTCTAGTTCATATGCTACCTTAAACATTTTCCTCCCTGATAGAAATCGTTTCTCCCTCTTCCGACCTGGTGTAGCATTTTGTTTTTATGGGTCTTAGGGCCCTTATCACAAACAGATCCATGTTATAGTTAGTCATGTACAAAGCACGTGCTGCAGAGTCACTCCTGAGGAAGAATTCCAGTTCATCCCATGACTCGCTATGTGGCATTTGTCAATGGCTGTGGTGCAAATATTCATACCACAGTTGATTTCAAGGAGTTGGAAAGAGATGTGCAAACCGGCTTTAGTGATAGCCGGAAGGAGCTGACCCCAGCACACCAGTATTCATTTGTTTCTTGGTAAAACGGGAAAAGAATACCTTTCCATGGAATTCTTGTAAAGACTAAATGACAAAGAAAATGTATGTCACTTAACACAGCCTGGCGTTGACTAAACACTCCATATGCTAGTCCTTCTGCTGTGATTGCTCCCGTCACTCCCGCTGCTGCTCCAGCACCGTCGTCACCACTGCTAGTAATGGTGCTATGCCTGAGCCTACTCCTACTACTATTCCCACTGCTCGGATTAATGGTAGTATCTGCCCCACTAAACTGCAAACTCCTTGAAGTAGGGAAGCACCTACTCACTATTTTTCAAGCGCAGGGCTTTACCAAACACCGTGCTAAGAGCTTCATGTATATTTTCTCCCTTAATTCTGACCATCACCCCATGAGAGTCTATAATTATCTCCAGTTTCTAGATGGTGAAATGAGATTGAAAGAGCTTAAGTCACTTGCTCAAGAGTGCACAGATAAGAAGTGGTAGGGCTAAAACTGAAACTAAGTTTTGTTTGGCTTCACGAACCATTCTTTGATTAAACATATTTGATGCTCAAGTATTTATCAAATTAATAAATTGTCTTAATTTTAGACAGCAAACTTAACTTTTTCCCCCAAACTCTTCCTCCTATGGATTAATCTTTATGGTCCAGGGAAGACTACAGAATTGTCCTACCTGCCTAAAGTTGTGTACAAAGTCAAAGCTATAAGAGAAAACACTGAGTAGTGATTATTTGTAACTTCTTTTTTTTAACTCTTTATTTTTTATTGGAGTATAGTTGATTAACAATGCTGTGATAGTTTCAGGTGTACATGTAACTTCTTATCAAAGAAGAATTTTAGCCAAAGAATTACATTTAAAACACATGCTTTTTTATAATAAACAAGCACAAATTCAATATAATTATAAATGTCACCTGAGACTAGAAATTAATGAGCATGTGAGACAACTCTGAAAAATCAAAATTGATCATTCTTGTCTAAGTGTAGTCAAAGAAAGTTGCCCATGGACTGAAATGTAGTTTCATTAGCTTGATTAAAAGTGAAAACTGGAGGAAGGGTAAAGTAGGTCAAAAACTTCCTGACTCCTTTAGGATTAAAACATTTACTAGATACTAAGTATGTGTGAAAGGATCAGTAAGAATCTATTTGCCATTCTTGGAGGATATGGAAAGAAAGACAGGACACCCTCAATTGGAAAAATTGATTATAAAGAGAATGAAAAACAAAGAATTGGGCATGAACTCAAGCAAAAGGATTTCTAAAGTGGAAATTCCTTTATTCGTGACCCAAGCTAGAGAATTTATAGCTAGAGGGTCAGTGTATATACAGGATACACAAAGCAGGTTTTATTATGGGACTGATCACGTTTTTCAAAGCCAGCTCTTAATTACATAATTCAAGCTTTCTATCATTTTTTGTTATATTCCTCTCACCCACATGTGGAGACACACACACTCACACACCCCTAGCCTTATATAAGACCATATATTGTTCCTAAAATCTTCATTTGAGCTACCCTATACCTCCCCCTCAGCCACATCAACCCCACAGTTCCATTTTTGAATGTCTTAAAACAGCACTCCCTCTCTCCTAAACTAGTTTTGTGGTGGGAAGGAGAAGGAGAGCAAAAAGAACAAGTGGTGAGAAAGGGAGCATTTCAGAGACTGATCACAACTCGAATGACCACCATAAGAGCTGAACCTTTAGGCTCAGGGTTTCCACAGTTTTTGAGGAACTTGGAGGAGCAGGAACTCATCGAATAATAAATAATCAAAATTAGAATAAGCAAGAGTGATGACTACCTTTTCTAAGAACTCTTCATGGAAATTAAGTATTCTGTTCTTCTTCTGTTTGATTTTTTTTTTCAAAAAAAAAAGGTAATGCCGTAATTCTTCAATTCTAGACACACCATCAATTTATTAACAGCTTCTTTGAGGGATGGGAGAGGAAATATGACCACATTAAATCTACGTAATGATTTTAAGATATATCCCATTTCAGAAAGGTTAACTTTGGAGTTTGGGGCAGTGTCATGAGGCAGGTAAGGTGTGGAGTAGGTGAATGCAAGTGAGAGCACAGCCCAAATCCAAGAAATCTGGTACCTGGACAACCTCTTCTGGTTCTGTTGAGAGTTGGTCACCTCCACAGATGGCTAGCTTTGGGTAGACTGGTGAGCTGATGGCCACAAAAGACGATTGAAGCTTCTACTCACTTAATGACTATCTAGTTGAAAAGTGAGATGGAACATCTGTAGTAAATGAAAAAGACTTCAGGTCAGGGAACTATCTCATCTCCCAGCATACAAAACCATACTATACACCATTTCCAAAACAGAGCCCCACTGGTAAGCTTTCGTCAGTAGCACAGACATACACATACAGATCCAGGAATGTTGAAAGTTTGTTTACAGAAGCACTGAAAATATTTTCTTCATGGGACTCCACAACGGGAATCTTGTTCGTGAACTGTACATAGTCAAAAACACCATCAGCATATGAATTTTTCACTCCAATTTATACCTGGGGCCACCTGTTCTCTGTGGATTCTATACTCCAACCTGAAGGATCTGACTCAAGTAAAATGTGTTTATTCATATTTCTCAAGAGAGACCCTTGATTGGGAGGTGAGATAATGTTGTGACACTGAGCTGTGTTCCGACTGAATGTTGATGATGCACCTCGGGTACACAGTCATATCTCACTTTAATACCTAGGATCTTCTTCACAAAGTTTTGTCTTTCTTTTTAAGTACATTTTTGAAGCTCTTTTTATAAGTAAAAGTGATGGCATAAGAAGTTTAGCTGCCTAAAACCACAGCACCACCGCCTCCATTTACCTCTGTAACGATGTGAGTCTACAACAGAAAATTAAAACACCCCCTGTTCACAGGGGGAGTCACTAGCTGACTGACTTTCTCCTTCTGTAGAGATGTCATTTGAGCTTTACTGTGCAGTACTTCCATTGACCGTGGAAAGCTCAGGAAAACTGGAATAATGAAGAAAGAAATCAGAGGGAGACCATAAAAGCCCCGTTCATTTCAAGGAGAAAGCAGTAACCATCCGTTCCCCCTACATTTTAAATATCACAACAAATCTAAGTAAAGAAATAAACAATTCACTGAGAGCACATTTTATGTACAACTTTAATTTCTTCCTACTGTGTTCATTACCAAGCTGTTTACTTTCTTCAGGCAGGATGGGGGGAAAAAAACTTTTAAAAGACTCATTTAACACAGAAGTCAATTTCCACGAATGTAGTCTTCGTGTGGCATATGTGGTCTTCCAAAGCAGACCTATACACACATGTATACATATATTAGCCTCTTCCTTGATAAGAACAACAGCAATTAGCCTACCTTCAAACACATCATTGCTATTCTTATCCCACAGGGAAAAAAATGAATATGAGAACCATTTTATTTACAATAATTGCAGACTGGTTAATATTTCTGACAGAACCGATTTTCCCCTCACTTGTATAAACAGCTCTAATTGTGAAAAGAATAATGTAACTATTGGCTAACCCAGATTTTACTTCCTGAAAAGTTAGGCAGGGGGTATTTTCCATGCATTCTGCCGTGAGAAAGCAGGAATAAAGTGCTTTCCAATCAACTGTACCTATCAAGTTATTTAACACAGAAGAGAGTTTACAGGCATGTCAAGCTTTGAAGTTTCAGGTGTGTCAGGGGGAATGTGAAAGGGGCACGTGGACCACCAGAGCTTTCACAGGATCACCAAGGACTCCACAGGTCCTAGACATCCAGAAGCCACTTTTGTACGTGTCCCGCGGAAGGGAAGAACGTGAGGGCTTTGCACTGGTGTATAGGAGGCCAAAGTGGGCTGCAAAGAGAGATGAAAGCTGAGGCAACTGAACGGCCTACAAAATATTCATTACAAAGATTCCACAGAATGCCTTCTTTTTTCCTGAGCTCTTCAGATCACACTTATAGGTAAAGATAGGTTTTAATTGGCAAGAATGCATGTCTAGTTTGTAAGAGATGGGGGAATATAAGGGACAGTCTTAAAATTCTTCAAAATTTCCTCAAAGCTCATTCTTTCCAGAAAATTTACCCAGTGGAAACAGGAGAGGAGACATTTGCACCCCCTCCACACACACATACATACACACACACACACACACACACACACACACACACATGCACCTGCTCACTTAGAATCCAAAAACAAGATGCTAAAAGTAGACAGAGAAAATCATCAAAAATAATGCTTAGGGCTTCCCTGGTGGCGCAGTGGTTGAGAGTCCGCCTGCTGATGCAGGGGACATGGGTTCGTGCCCTGGTCTGGGAAGATCCCACATGCCGCGGAGCGTCTGGGCCCATGAACCACGGCCGCTGAGCCTGCGCGTCCGGAGCCTGTGCTCCGCAACGGGAGAGGCCACAACAGTGAGAGGCCCGCGTACCACCAAAAAATAGTAATAATAATAATGCTTAGACAAAATGTCCACATACAAAACACAGACATTAAAGGAAATACATTAGAGTATATATTTTGAGTTCTATCTTTGATAAGTATGATCCAAAAAAGAGAATTTTCTCTATTCTACAGAGTTTTCGAAGAGATAGTCCTTCGATGTTTCCTCATACCAAAAAAAAAAAAAAAAAAAAGTTGGTTATTACAGAATTGGGCTGGGTCAGATTTACTACCCAATAGTACTTATCATTGATGCAGAGATCTGTAAAATAATATATATACATTAGGCCCTTTCAGAATTTTGGTCCGAAAAGTGCCCACAAGATGTTTCAGGCTCAGCTTCATCATTTTTACACGTGACCCAGGTAATTGCTCCTTATGTGGCTGTTCAAATGTCCGTTGACACCTTAAGTCATTTACAGAATACTTTCACCTACATTATCCCAACAGATCCTCACGGTCATCCTGTGAAGTAGGTGGGAGAACTACCATTCACTGCCTAACAGATGAGGAACAAAAATTCATAGAAGTGAACAAGTCAGAGGTGATGAAGGCAGAACCAGGAGCCAAACTGTCTAGTGACCCTTAGTCTGGTGAACTTTGGGGAAATTACAGATAGGTCTGTGTCTCACAACATATGGAATATTCCCATTGTGGTTACCAAGCCCAGTATTCATTCTGGCGATACCTTTTTTTTTTTTTTTTTTTTTTTTGGTAATGCCCTTTAGTCCATCTTCTAGGTCCCTAAAACAGCATAGCTAATTCTCACCAATCTTTTTCATTAATTCATCTCCAGGGTTCAGGTTCCTTTTTCCAGAATGTCTCCCCTTAGACAGGGATCAGAGAAACATGAGCTGGGTTTCTGTCAATCGGTCTAGAGAGAAAGGGAACAGCTAATACTTGGTGGCCCCACTTCTAGCGAACCATTGTTCTTTATTAACAAACACATCACCGAAAATAAGGCACAGCTGGCTTGCTTTTACTTGACAATCAATCTGCCTTTAGAGCTCTAACTGATAGGAGGCACAGCCTCCCATTCTGTTAGAGAAATTCTATAGTCTCCCCCAGCTTTTTCCTCTTTATCAGCTCTCACTGAAGTGATTGCTTATACAGAAATGAAATGGCATATTGTATGAAATGATTATGTCTTTTTAATTCTTTTGTTCAACAGTATTTGAGAGGAAGCTAAAACGAGTTCTGATGATGACAGGTGGAAGATGGTAATTGAGTTAGCAGCAATGCATTCATTTTTAACCACTTGTAGAAATGGAGCATTGCTTAGTTGCCTAGGTCTGAAGTCCCCAAATAAACACATTTGTTATGAGAAGCTAACAGCAGTTCCCCACATTAACAGTGACAGTATTAAGCCCACAGAAGACATTCCAGTTGTTCTGACAGTGGCTTGAGTGCTATGCCACCTCATTAAATCCAGCCAAAGTAAAGGAAGAAAAGGTTGATGAGGTCATCGCCCAGGAGTGAGGTCACCAGCTAATCTGACCTCATAGCAACAAAAGAAGTCTGATGAAAAGGTGTCCCCAGGGTAGAAGTCAGCATCCCTTTGCCTAAATGAGTCTTTCAGCTCAGAAAAAAAAAATTGTTGGCTAGACTCTCTTAGCGTGCCCAGGGTAGCATGTGACTAATAGCACTTTAAAGTCTATTGTGAATGATATAATGATTAACTGACCTTTCAAATCCTAGAAAGGTTACATTAGCAGCCACTATCGGTGCTTCAGAGCTGAAGCAGTAGAGTGTGAAACTCGAATTCCACCATGAGCTCAGAGAATGATTAAAGTCAGAAGTGAGCCATGGCTGCTTATAAATGAAGTCCAAGAGTCCCAATATTATCAATAACATGGAGTAGACAAAACATAATTGTGGGTGGCAAAAAAGATAGTTAGATTTTGCTTTTAGTTTTCTACTGAAAGCAGTTGGGCTAATGAAAATATTAGTTATTAGCTGTAAATTTTGGAAATGAATACTATCTTTAAGAATGTAGGAGACTGTCTTATAAATATTTCAAAGAGCCCTATTAATTCAAGCCAATCAGTAATACAGCATACCCCTCTAGTTACCAGTGAGAAGAAATTTATTCACTAGTTTTATTTCTTCCTGAAATCCATATTTAAAGGTTTGGGACTGACTATGTCAACATAAGTTGTCTTCTTTTTATCAAAATATTATTTATTACTCAAACACTTCTAAAGCAGTGTTATGACTCTAATTTGTTGAGTAGAAAAAAATGAATATTTACTAACATTTCTTGAAAACTTGCTATAAGCCCACAGGAAAGAATTTGACATCATCACACTGTGTTTTCCTTAACTTGACAGGAAGTCAACTTCAAGTAGACTGACTTGAATCAGGACCTCATTTGGGAAGTATAAGTGTTCAATAAACTGCATTATTTTTTTATTTGGAAAATACTCAAGTTCAGTGGCTTTATCATCCTGAACTTTACTTTCTGAAAACCTGGCAATCCCATGTGGACTTCTGGTAGAATGAGCAATGCAAAGAGCTGGCTTGGACTTGGCATGTCCTTGTACTTCTGGGGATTGATGGACCTTACAACCACTGTTCTCTCGGGTACACCAACACCGCCAGGCAAATTAGAAGCGTTCCTGTCAGACAAGCCACAGTCACACTCTCGGACAAAGAGGAGCTGGGTTTGGAACCAATTTTTTGTTCTGGAAGAATACACTGGAACTGACCCTTTGTATGTCGGCAAGGTAAGAACTGCCAAAGAGAAAGATAAATTATCAAAATATTGAATATTGACACTGAATAAGAATATGAATTGACTATGAAAGCTCAAATAGTCTAAGGCCTGAGAACAATTTTAACTAGAGGTATGTTACTTGACAGCTAGCTGAAATCTAATTTTTGCTGTGTCAGATACCGATCAGAAAGGAAAGATTTCTCTCCTTGTTCTTGCCTCTGTTCTGAGTGGGAAATACTAGGAATTGGATTTTTGCAGGAAAAGCCTTGGACCCTGTAAGAACCATTCAAGTCCCCCCAGAGGCAGCAGAAGCCTCAGGAATAACAGGATGGGGAAGAAATAAACGGGGAAATGCAAAGGGAGGAGTAGAGGGTTTTTTGCCTTTTTTTTTTTCCAAAGCATTTCCACAGGTATTGCCTGAGGCCTAAATTTAATGGAAATAAAAAGAATAAAACATTCTTCATTTCAGAAGATCCTAGCTTGTGCTTCAGGACAGTTGGAGACAATCAATGAATATATTTATAAACTTTATACTCGAATTCCCTTGATTTATCTATCATCATTTCATTTTTAATCCGGGCTTTCTCCTGTGTTTACTTATTTTGGATGTTAATCAGAGACCATTTTGCAAAAGCAACCAAATGAGAGAAAATGGGAAACAAGGAACTAATTAGAAAATAAATAATTCATTCAAATAACAAACACTTGTTTAGCACAGAGGCTAAGAGTGTGGGTTTCAGAGTCAAATATATGTGGGTTCAAAACCCAGCTCTGGGCTTCCCTGGTGGCGCAGTGGTTGAGAGTCCGCCTGCCGGTGCAGGGGACACGGGTTCGTGCCCCGATCCCGGAGGATCCCACATGCCGCGGAGCGGCTGGGCCCGCGAGCCATGGCCGCGGAGCCTGTGTGTCCGGAGCCTGTGCTCCGCAACGGGAGAGGCCACAGCAGTGAGAGGCCCGCGTACAGCAAAAAAAAAAAAAAAAAAAAAAAAAAAAAAAAAAAAAAAAAAAAAAACCCAGCTCTGCCAATTGCTTCCAGAGTGACTTCGGAGAACCACGTAATAAGAGAACCACAACTTCTCAAGACCTGTCTACATAAGCTCTTTCCTCAACTCCCACCCACTTCTCAACCCAGTTATCTGACTTCTGCCCTCACTCTGCACTAAAGTCGTCTTTTCAGTGCTCCTAAGGACCTCCCCACCACCAGACCCGATGGGTTCATTTCATGGAACCACCCAACAGCGGCCTTGGACACTGCTGCCCAGTCCCTCCTTCTTGACTCACATTCTTCTCTCAGCTTCATGACCTTCACAACCCCATTTTTCCTCCTTCCTTCTCAGCCTCTTTGCTGGTCCTCTCCCTCTGCCTGACCCCAACCACTGGTGGTCCTGTAAGCTTTGCCCTGGGTCTCTTCCCTATCCACACTCATTCCCTGGGTGGATTTGTCATCCCTATGGTTTTAACCCCCACCCCCAAACCAATGAACTCAAAACCTCCACCTCTGGCTCAGACCACTCGTCTGAGGTTCAGACTTACAAACTCTACCGCTCCACGTTTATGACTCAAAGGTGTCCCACGTGTAGCATATCCAGTAAAGAATTCTCTAAGTCCACCCTGTTAGACTCTCTCACCACCATTATTTTTTTCACGGCTCTAATCACAACCTACAATATCTAATTTATTTGTTTGTTTATATGTGTATTGTCTGAAGCCCTAGACTAGACTATAAGCTCAATGAGGACAAGGACACTGCTCCCATTTTATCCACAAGGCCTAACACAGTACCTGTCACATAGGCAGTGTTCAAAAAGATACTTAGGAAATGAGTACCTCGTCGTGTAGTAAGGATTAAGCAATAAGCTAAGACATGTAAAGTGCTTTAGCAGAGTACCAGGTCCAGAGTAAGATCTTAATAATGGCTACCCTGTAGTAGCTGTAGTCGTCGTCATCGTCGTCGTAGCAGCAGCAGCAGCAGCAATAGTATAGGGAATTCCTTATGTGAATTAAGCAGCTCAGTAATGCATACCTAATGCACCTGCAAATCTCTTGGCCTCAAAACCTGTGAATTTTCTTTGGCTTCTGCCTTTCCTTCTCTTCTTCCTTCGTGCACAACCAGTCACCACACTCTGTCAATAGCTCCTTGCCAGTTTTTCTCAGATTCACCTCATCCTCTCCAGGCTCTGTGATTACTGTGGTCCCTCGGTTCTTCATGATTAGATTAACTAAGCAGGTGCTGTAGGGAGAATCTTCCCATTCCTCCCCCTAGGACTCAGGACATTTACCTCCATGAAGCACCCTTTCCATCATGTCACTCTTTTGATTAAGAAAGCACGGTAGCTCTCCAGTGCTTATCAGAGCTCTTAGCATACAGTTCAAGGACTTCCAGAAAAATGAGTCCTCCTCCCTTATCCAGCCCTCCCCTAGGATTTCTCAAATCCTGTCCTGATCTCAGTCAAGCTGGGTCTCCTTACCGGCCCTGACACAACATACCACGTCGGTCCCTACCCCAGAAGAGTGCCCATGCTACTGTCATGCCAAGGACACACGGTCAGCTCCTCTCTGTTCAATTACATTCAAAGTTCTCAGGGCCCCAGCTTAAAAGCCTTTTCCATCATGAATACATCTTCCACCTATTCAGAGTCCAAAGATCTCTAGCAACTTGACATTTGTAAAACATTTCTTCCAACTAGACACACATAGCTACCGCTAAAATAGGTTTAAGAAAATGTTTTTGTATTCGGTAATTGTTTTGTGTATTTGTACAGTTTAGAGCCCTCCTCCCTGCTCCCAAAGATAGAAACTGAGATGCCATCCCTGGCCTTCCCTACATTTCCCTAACACTGAGTACCCAGCACAGAACTGGACATACAAAAATGCAGAAAGACAAGAGTATCTGGTTCTGGGCTACCACAGCACCGTGTGTCAGTCATATTCTCATAAAGCAGATCATTTAATCATCATAACAATGTTATGAGGTAAGTATAATTCACTACTTTTTGATAATTAGAGTAGGGAACAAGGCTCAGAGAGGTTACGTTCCTTGCCCAAAGTTACACAGAAGGCAACAGGAAATCTGAAACCGAAGCCATGGGCTTTCTTTTACGCTGCCCTGCACATGGCCATGACTTCAGACCTAGCCCTGAGAGATACACAGAAGCATCAATGGTGTCGGTGAGACCAGGAATGTAACCAAGCCTGTTTCCTGAAGGTGGGAGCACACAGCTGTGTAGTACCCTCTAGCACTCATGATTAGTGCTCACCCTTTCCTAATCACCCCAACCCAGGACACAGGATACCTCCGCATCTCGACAGTCATCCTGTCCAACCAACACTCCAGCAAACAATGAAAGTTTTTACCCTGAATTGGGTATGCCACCTCCACATGAAGAAGATAATTATGTATTCACTTACCCCGGCACGTTTCCCCTTTACTTTCTTTTGAAAGAGAATCCATCCACCTGTCATTCCCTCTCTTCCAGGGGTATTTCAGCTTGTCACCTTGAGCTCTGGAAGATGTCTGTTTAGAGAGCTGGCCTGAGTATTTGCTTATTTCAGAAAGGAGTGTGGTAACAATTATCAGCTGTAATTGGTATGGCCTTATACAATCCACACTGGGCTTTCCAGGGACAAGGCAGTGTCGAGTTAAAGCTAGATTATATTGACATATGCAAAGAGGGGGATGCAGAGAGCTTGTGCTTGTGCACGAACCTGTGGTCGGTCCCAAGTCATGCTGAGGTTAGCAACTACACGGAAGCTGTCTAACCACAAATTGTAAGCACTTGCTGCATTCCCGGAACTATACGAGGCACCATGAAAGACAGCAAAAGGAGTGAAAGTCACCCTTGAGTTTAACATTTTTTCATGATCTTCATGTACTTCCCATCATTCGCGACTCCTTTGGCTCAAGATCTTATAGACTAAAGAATTGTTAGGTTAAGTAGACTATCCACCTGCCGGTCTAGGATAAGTACATAACCACGTGCTGCCAACTCCACTCCAGAAACTCCTTACCTTCCTCCAAAGAGCTGGTGCTCAGTCAGTGTTAGCTGAATTAAGTATGGATAAATATAAAACACATTTTTATTGCAGTGCCAATTTGCTGAGTGACTTAGAGAAAAGCTGTTAATATCTCTTCTTTTCAATTTTCACAACCAAATGTGTATTCTATGGCTGGTAAACCTAATGTTAAATGCACAGTACTGTGCTGGTTATTAAGCTAGTGTCTTAGCTCTGTATTCACCTCTCCATACTCCACTTTGTGATGCTGGGGCTGGAACTCTGCAAACCACAGTTTCTCCGTTTCCAACCAGCTCCCACTGGGTTCTGAGAGGAGAACGCACTAGAGAGAGAACCAGATGCAGGAGGAGGGAGAAGGGACTTGTTCCTTTTACCTGCAGCAGTTGATTCCAGTTTCTGGATTCTTTCCACACTCCCAGCCCCAGCCTCATCACACCCGCTGAGAAATATCAGCACCACTGGATGGCACCGCCTTCTCCGAAGTCTGAGTCTCAGTTCCGTGAGAGGTGGGCGCTGGGGGGCACCTCCTCTAAACTCCTGAAGCCCCAGCCTGACGGGGCAGTGCTCCCTTCTCAGAGGTCTCTGGCCCAGCCTCCTCCAAACGCCCAGATTCCAAGAGCCCCAACTTCTGCCCTCTGCTTCCCCAGCCAGAGGGGCACTAGCTGTTTCCTGGAGTTATTATCTCTCCTATGATACCTCAATGTTCCCTTTCTGCCTTTTCAATCCTTCATATTAGATTCTCTCTGCTAAAATGACTGGTGTGGGCTCTGTTCCCTGACTAGATCCTGAACTGATACAATCTCAGGTGACCCTTGAGCAACGTGGGGGTTAGGGGCACCAACCGTCCGCACCCTGGAAAATCCATTTTTAGAGTCAGTCCTCTGTCTATATCCCTGGTTCCTCCATAATCACCGTTTACTCTGTATCCGTGGTTCTGCATCCACAGATTCATGTGTAATACTGTTTGCAGCATATACTATTGAAAAAAATCCACATATAAGTGCACCCTCGTGGTTCAAATCCATGTAGTTCAAGGGTCAACTGTATAGTCCCCAGAAACTAGTTCCGTGTAAGCAGATCCTGGCCCTTTTCATAGCTGGTACTCTTCCTGTTCATAGGAGGCCCTCCTGCTTCTCTGTGGATGTTCTCCCCCTCCCTTCCCCCCTCCTCTCCCCTCTTTCTTGCGCATAAGCACACACACACAAAGAAGGTACCTGAAAGGTGCTTGCCGGCTCTTTTCAGGCAAAGGTAACATGGTTTCACTAAAAGCTTTAACCCTACTACTACACCCTACACCACTCATTCAATAAAATTTTATTGAGCATTTGCTACACGTGAGGACTCACACTAAGATGAAAGCCACGCGGTTCCTGACTTCAAAGAACTCACAGTCTAGAGAGTTCCTCCAATTCTTCTCTCGATACAAACAAAGACAAAGATAACAGATCCAAGGTTCAGCCCAGACTCCACTGACATCAGCCAGCCGAGGAGCTCCTGAGGAACCAGAACCTTCTCTACAGCAGCAAAGATTTCTAGCCTCCTGTTACTTATTAAGTCCCTCCATAGGCAGAGCATTTAAACTTGGCCTATGATGATCACAAGTATGCTTAACTTTCTTAAGGTGCATAGGACAAAACATTTTAGATGACAAATAGAACACCTCAAAACAAGCCTGGGTGTTTTCTTTAACGTCAGCTTCTATTCTTTCTTTTTCCCCTGGATAATCTGCCATGCCCTGAATTAACCTATTTCATCCTAAGTGAAAGTTCTATGCCACATGCCTTAAAACTACACGTATTTATATATTTATATTTAAATATGTATAGATATATATATATGTAAACACACACAAATATATAAATTTTTTTTTTTTTTTAATCCTTAGATCCCTGTCCTCCTCCTCCCAATTCCATTCCTCTGCCTGGGAACACAGTTCCAGATGGAATGGATTTTCATTTCTTTGTGGCCAGGTCCAAATAAAATGGCTTTCTACTCTACACAGTAAGAACTAGGCACCTCTGCTTTTTTAACTGCATAAACAGAAGATTTGGATTGTGATAAAAAATAATAATACTGTATATGGAATGAGGAAATGGGAGAACTTTATATTCTAAATAGAATTCTTTAAGTAGAAAAAAATCCACAGCTATTTTTTCGGTCAATTTTGTTCTCTTACTTCCCTTCTCTAGATAAGACACAGCTGAATTCCTCTAGGCAGCAAAATCGCTGCCTGTGTGATTTGGCCGTGAGTCAATTTGAGATCAGCTCAAAACCAGCCACAACCTCCAAACCCATCCTTGTCTGAGGATGTTGTGAATACACTTTCAGGTGTCCTCCTGGTGTCCGTGCCATTTAATCCTCAGACTAACACTGTCCCAGCGATGCCTCAGGCAGCCTTCTCCAGCTTTTACCATTGGGCTATGCATAACAAAAAGGCCAACAGGTTGTTTTTTTGCCGTCTCTGCTACACTCCTGAAGGTTTGAAGGGAGTACAGAAGAGCTGGGCATGTTAATACCCTTCTCTCTATGCACGTATTATCATCATGGTAATTGGCCCCATTTATAGCTTTCCTATTATGGGAAAGACACTGTACTAGGTGCTTTACATACATTAATCTCTAATGAGCCCAACAAACCTTCACAGTAAGAATTAACATTGTCCTCTACATTTATAGTATGAGGAACTTGAGAGTTATAAGCGTTAAATAATTTGTCAAGGGCACTCAATTTATAACTGATACAGACAGTGTTCAGGCCAGATATACTTGCCTCTCTGGCCTAACCCTAACGCTGGCTGTCTGTTTTATAAACTATATCTCATGGACTTCATCACTGAGCTATGCTAAGTGCTAACTACCCAAGCAACAACAGAGCTGGTGGTAGCTGACTAAGTGTAACTAATTTTCTGTTGCCCCCTTAGAGAAGCACTATTATAAGATAGCACAAAATTCCAGGGTTCTCGCCATCTATATACATTGTCTATAATTAGGGGTGCAGGAGTTTATTTCTAGGCTTAATATGAAAATAGTGCCCCTGGACTCATTTCGAGAGTCTTTACAAAGTAATCTGGGAGGAAATATAGCTGGATGGACAGATAAAAGCATGTCCCTAACGGAACCTTCCACATATAGATTTGAGTGATTCAGTTATGAGGCCAAGAACTGGTCCCACCAAAAGGAGAGATACCCTGATACAAAGAATAATAACCAGCAGTAAAATTCCATTTTGATGCCTGAAACATAAACAAGCATAGGCCTACTGAGTGAAACTACGGAATTCAGAGAGTTTCAAGAGCCCCTGGAAGTCATTTTGTATTTCCAGTACGGTGGCCACTGGTCTATTTATTAGCTATTTCATCAGCTTCTCAGCCAACTCGAATTGTCATAAGGTTTCTGAAATTCCAAAAGTTAATTTATATCAACACTTGTAAAATTTTTAAATGTTTAGCTCGTCCTTTTCTTAAAAAAAAAAATTAAATGGAAAGGCTGGATTCCTTCTTATTAGACTTGCTCCTATTGTACACGTTGGGACCTACACTTTCCAGAACTCCTGTTTTCTATACTTCTCAGGGAGAGGAACTTTAAAAACAGTACTAAGTTAAGGATACTGAATGGGATGTGGGGAAACTTTACTTATTCATCAACTTATATTTGCTCTTTGATATAACCATGTTCAATGCATATTAGTTCTCTGTAGACATTTTAAACATCTGAGTGAAAAAAAGTCTTTCTGTTTGAAAGGAAATCATAAATGTAGACCATACTGAAAAATCTATTTATTTCTGACACCTGTTCATATGTCAGTGCTCTTTTTCCTCAGCTTCATTCGGACATGGACCGGGGGGATGGATCCATCAAATACATCCTCTCTGGAGAAGGTGCGGGCGTCGTGTTTACCATCGACGACACCACTGGAGACATCCACGCCATTCAGAGGCTTGACCGAGAGGAAAGGGCCCAGTACACTTTAAGGGCTCAAGCCCTGGACAGGCGGACGGGAAGGCCAATGGAGCCAGAGTCAGAGTTCATCATTAAAATCCAAGACATCAATGACAATGAGCCCAAGTTCCTGGATGGACCTTATGTCGCCACTGTGCCAGAAATGTCACCAGTGGGTAAGGTGGAGATTCACTGATTCTCACAAACAGCGGTTCCACTATAGAAGATCCTCCTGTCTAAACGTGGAGAAGGACAGAATGTGCAGAACAGTTCACAAATCATAAAACTCTACCAAGCTACTTAGACAATGAAGACAGCCATAGTATAAAATAGTAGTAATACTAGGCCTAGTATTGTTATTCAGTTCCGGTTCTTAAAAAGCAAAACAAAATATAGATGATAGATACACAGACAGATAATACTTGATTCATAAGGGAGAAGCATTTTGGTATTATGAAAAAGAGGAATGAAGGGCCCAAAGTCTGTGCTGTCCTTACGAGTTACTAAGAATTTAAAACACAAGTAACTCCCATCCCCACTGAAGAGGTACTTCTGTACTAAGCAGTTATGGAAACTTGACCTAGAAAGAGGCCCTCCCCAGGAAGCAGACATAACATTTGCAAATGCTTTAAAACTGCCCATTCAGGATTGCATTCAGCCTTTAGCAATTCAACTTGAATAGGTTTCCACCATCTCTCTCCCTCAGGAACTTCTGTTATCCAGGTGACAGCCACAGATGCTGATGACCCAACCTATGGCAACAGTGCCCGGGTAATGTACAGCATCCTCCAGGGCCAGCCATATTTTTCTGTGGACTCCAAAACAGGTATGTGATGTAATACTTGAGTCAGAGGTGTTGATTTTATTCTCTAGTAATTTGTAACTGCTATTTATGACAGACCCAACTCTCCTTTTCAAGAACTCTCCAGGGAATGTATTAACTAGAGAGGATTGTTATAAGCTTTGGGATTAAGAGATCAAACTGGCACTGCCCTGGGGGGTAAGAGCAGCACAAGGCAGAGACAGTGGATAAAGTCTGACTGGAGAGGCCCAAAGAACTGCCTACACAAAAGTATACCTCCTCACTAACCTGCAAAGAATCCTACGGTTGTATTTATTCCCAGGGAGTAAGGTCTCTTGTAACGCCAAGAAGATCTAAGAGGATTGGCATATTAACCTGGGCTCGCTACAGAACTAGAATAATTGATTTTGAAGCTAGGAAGAACCTTAGGGGAATCATCCAGTCCATCACTCTTCACTTAAAGGATAAGGAAATTGGGAACGGACACCTAACAAAGTACTTCTGGTTGTAGAGATGTCCCCTGACATGTGGTCTGATGTTCTTCCCACTGAGCCACCCCATACTAAGCAGAGAGCAAGGCCAGAATGAATGGATGAATGTGATGAGGGGGAGAGAGCACAGAGCATGGAATGTGGCCCCCCAAAAAGGAGGTGCTAAGTGGGATACTCTAACAGGGAGGACAGCATAGAGAACTGGGCGGGTAAGGAGGTAAGGAGCAATGTGCTAGAAAAGAACACGTCAACAATCAACAAATCAATTTGGCTTTGGGATTTTTGTTTTGTTTTGTTTTCAGTTTTACCCAAGAGCTTTGACTACAGAATTTATGTTTTATCTATGAAGGACTCCCTTTAATACTTTCAAGTTGGGCAGAGCAATTATTATGATTATTATCTTGCACTTGTGCCAGACTTTCTCCCTTTTAAAATACATTCATAAATATTACCATATTTGAGCCTCCCAATAATCTTGCGAACTAGTGAAATATATGGAAGTGTTGTTATTCCCATTTCACATACAGGAAAATTGAGGACCGAAGAGTAATTAACACAAAACTTGAGTAAAGAAATTTACAGTCACAGAGGTAAAGTCAATGACAAACACTCAAAGTCATCCCTTTACAGGAAATAGAAAAAACACATTTCTATTAGCAACCTGATATAATTTTTTTCCAGAAGTCCTCAGGGGAACCAGGCATTTGGAAAACTATCATAAAAGTAGAAAGTGAGGGAGTATACATTAGTAGGAGGAAAGAAAAAAGGCTGCAGTTAGGGACTTCCATAAAACAGTAACTTTAACCATTCTACAGATGGAGGGAGGGAGAGTGAGGGGGTGCCCACAGGGAGGAAAAATACAGACAGGAAGACGGTAATGTGTCCTTTACATCCCAAGAGGAACCTTACATTATTTTGACAGCTCCCAGGGGGCATCTATAGCGTTAAGGTCAAAAATACATGAAAAGATCGTTATTGCCATGCCCATAGGCCATTTTAAAAAGGAAAATGCTAAATATTTCACTTTAGAATGTTGTTACTATAATGCAATATATATACATTATAGGAGTAAAATGGGGACAGGTTTGTGGTTCCCAGTTCCTTCCCTTGGCTTTCAAAAGGTCTGCTTAGCCAAGGGTCATGTTGTAAACTTGCAGTAAACAAGCCTTTAATCTTTGCCTAGAGAGCACAGAAGTCAACTTTTCTAAGTGGAAGGGTTCAAAGGAAGATAAAACATTACCCACATCCTTGGCAGGATCAAAACACCACGTTTCACAGGATTTTGACTTAGACCCCTCTTCCTAACTGAAACCATATCATCGTACGGCAGTGCTGCTACCTACTGTCTGGGGGAGATCATCCTGTATGTCTGTTAAAAATAAACAACTCACAGAGCATCTTTCATACCTTAGCTCACGGAATGCACTGAAGCACAGAGGTAAGCAGAACCTAACAAAACAGAATGAACATGTAACAAAAGGAAAAGCACATCTGAATTCCAACCCTGCTTACAATTACTGCAGAGGCAACAGAAAGCAGACTAGGAACGAGTTGCCTCAAGAAGAGTCATTCACACTACAAGGGCTCTAGGGGCTGAATGAAGAAAGAGCTAAAGGAGAAGTATCTAAAACCACAGGTTTGCAGGCATATGAGGCTTTGTTTTCCCGACCCGAAGCCCGCTGTGGCTGGTCAGACAGAGCAGCCTGAAACGGTCTCAGGCTGCCAGTCCCCCAGTCTGTTAGAGAAACATTGCTGCCACCTCCTGTTCTTCCTCAGTAATGTTGCCAAAGGAAATCGGCCCGCGAAGCTCTGCCGGTTGGAATAGTTATTTATTCACCCTTTGTTTAAGCACAGCATTTTTTTGACGCTGGGATTCTGACCTCAAATTTAATAAAACATGTGACTTGCATCTCAACTCTAGCCATTAACAATGCACAAGGAGAAGCCTAGAACCCAATCTTTAAAATGGAACTTGTGGTTTTGTTTTTAAAAACAAAGTCATCTCTATCCTGCAGGTGTAATTAGGACAGCACTCATGAACATGGACCGAGAAGCCAAAGAATACTATGAAGTGATTATCCAAGCCAAGGACATGGGAGGGCAGCTTGGCGGATTAGCTGGGACCACAACGGTCAACATCACCCTCTCAGATGTCAATGATAACCCACCCCGCTTTCCCCAGAGTGAGTACCTAACCAGTGAGAGTATAGGTCTCAAGCCAGAGGGATGCAGCTGTGACAGAGGTGAAAGAGAAAGGCCTGTCTGAGTCCCTCTTTGAGTTCAATTATTCATGGATTCCTTTCTGACATTTATCATGCAATTCTCACATAATTATTTCCCTTCTACATACCAACTTCCCATAGTACTAAACCAGTGTTTAAACTCTTTTTTTCTTGATTGCCATGCCCTGACCACTCCCCATAAAATTAAATATTAAGCAGTAAGACTTGTTGGGTAGGGCTGAACTTTAGAGAGCCACAAACCATTGTAATATATAATAAGCATCTAAGATTTTTTCACCTCTCCCCAACAAGAATCGATGTTTGCCCCCTAGGGGGCAATATTGCCCTTGTTGAGAATGCATGCAGGGAAACTAAGCCAAAGCTGGAGGTGAACATAGTGACCCATCTGACCAGCTTAACCAACCAATTCACAAGCAGGTACCAAGCACCTGCTTTGTAAGGGCCCTGGGCATGAGGGGCACAAGATGCTTGAAACCCAGTCTCTGCCCCTGTGAAGCTTAAAGTCCACTTGGGGAGTACATACTCGATATTCATCAAAAGTTAACCAGGAAGCAGCATTTGCTGTGCCACTTGGTTAGTGTAGAATGAAGCCTTCACAAGAAACCAAGATGAGTAAAGGCTTAATAAAAGGATGAGAGCTCAGCAGGGGATTGAAGAATATAAAGGATTCAAATAGGAAGAAAGGAAAACATTCCAGAAGGGGGAAGCTACTCATTCATTCAGAAAGTATTTGCTTTGGGCAACATTCTAGATATGGGATATAAAGACCTAGAAATAAAGCTGCACATGTAATTTTATGTTCAAAGATCCCTAAAATGAAGACCTGCTCTTCAGTGTTTCAAATGTGTTATATTTCTAACGGAAGTCACTGCAAAGTGTTTGAGCAAGTGAGAAACATAAAGGAAGGCTACTTTGATAGCCGTGTACAGCACTGGTTGCTAGGGGTGGAGACTAGAAGCAGTAGAGTCTGTTAGGAGGCTTTTAGAGTGGTCCAGATTTGAACTGATAAGGATGTAAGGAAACAGCAGAAGGGGTGGAATGGGGCAAATAAGAAAACATGGATTTCTGTCTCTTGATTTCTTGGCTAAGGGAAGATGGAATCAAAGATGACAATGATGTTCTAAGTCTGGGTGACAGGGAGAATTGTACTACTGATAGCAATAGAGGATACATAATGGAACTAGTGGCAGGGAAGGAGGAAGACAAATTCCAATTTGAATATGAAGTGATAGCAGGACAATCGGGTTGAAGGTCCTTAAGGAAGGTGGAACATAGAGCTATGACTGTGGAATGGAGCCCAGGAACAGAGGTGTGAATTTGAGAAGCAGATGCCTAAAAGGGAGCAGTTGGAGAAGTGAGAGCAGCAGACACAATTCCAGGTGAAAGACTTAACCAGGGGAATCAGGTTAAACAACAAGAACAACTAAACTAAAAACTAAAAACCAGACCATCAGCTGAATAGCTGGCTACATTTTGAGTCGGTCAAACCAAGTCAGCCATCTATTTTATCTATGTAAATACAGGAAGAGAACTCCAATATTTACATACAACTGGTATCCATAAAGTCCCCATGAGATTTTGTGAAACTAAAAGACAGTATATTAAATATTTCACAAGTGGTACAAATAAGTAGGTTACTAAGTTGATTGGTTCTACAGTTCAGAATAGTGGCGCATCATGAAAACAGTTTATGAAATGCCATATGGATTGGCTTCTTAATTGCTTTGCTGACCCTGTGGGTTCCATCTTTATTATTTCATGAATGGCTCACACTGTGCACACTGTAGACTACAGATTCTTGAACATCCTTGATCCTATTTGGCTTTGTAATTTGACACTAGACAGTATCTCTGAGGCATAAAGGGAAGAACGAAGTTATTACACAGCTCACAGTAGGTAGATCTGGACATACTGCAGGAAAGTTGTATTGTTACCTACCAGGGCTCTTGGCCTCCTTAATCAATGGAAATTGATCAGAGGCCAGGCAAGAAATTCAGGCAAGGCTTTACTGGGGACCCCGCTGCAGCAGCGGCGAGTGAGAACAACAGTTTCCCTTGCTTGCTCCCAGCACGGGGGAGAGCTCGCTCCTTATATGGGGTGAGGGTAGGAGTATGTGCAGGGGTCGGGACAGAGGGGTGGCTGGGGAGGTCTGCCCACCACTTAGGTGGCGTTGTGTGCAGTTGGCAGGCGCAGTACCCTGCTTTTGCTCTGGGCCCTTCAAACATGGCAGTTGGGTTTTTTGGTCTCTTTGTATCTTTTGTCCAAAATTTGCCCCAACTGTGCATGCACCCAGTTATTTTTAGTCTCATATAGCTTCTCTGTCTTTTGTTACTGGAGGAGAGGTGTGTCCAGGTGCAAGCACTGCAGCCCTGCAGCAAAAGGGCCCAGGTCCCAGCCTGTCTCAATATCACCCCAAACACGGCAGCTTCACAGAAGCATAACACAATACAGTGATAACTGGGGTTTTAGTCCTGCCCTACAAGGCAACATCTTAACACCATTCTAAAGCACACATTTTGAGTTGTCATTTTTTTTGAATAATGAAGAACCTAGAATAGAGTGGAAACACAGACTACGTTGCACGGAAGACAAATGGAAATGTATAAAAGTAATCTCTGTGTCTCTAAACATTGTTCACACATTATCTCTGCTTCCTCTAAAATAGTCATTATTGGGCTTCCCTGGTGGCGCAGTGGTTGAGAGTCCGCCTGCCGATGCAGGGGACACGGGTTCATGCCCCGATCCGGGAAGATCCCACATGCCGCAGAGTGGCTGGGCCCATGAGCCATGGACGCTGGGCCTGCGTGTCCGGAGCCTGTGCTCTGCAACGGGAGAGGCCATGGCAGTGAAAGGCCCGTGTACCGCAAAAAAAAAAAAAAAGTAAAATAGTCATTATTTTTGGACTTTAAAAAATTTTTCTTTATCTCACCATTAATTATTTCTCCTATTTGCTAAAACTAAGTTTAAATGATCTCATTATTCCATAACCTACCTTGGATAAACTCTTAGGCATTATTAATCTTCTGATTCTTCATTCTAGGAATCCTACTTTCCTTCTTTTTCACAAATATTATCATAACTGATTAGGTGTGGTTGACACAGTGACACACCTACTATTTTATATTTAACAAGCTCAGTCACCTTTAATTGAACCAAATATAAGGGAATGTCAAAACCTCAGGCTATTTATTTCTAATATAATGCATTATGTGTAGAAATTATATGTTTGTTTCAACACAGAACATACAGCTTTCCTGGAGAAAATTATTTGTTTTTCCCAAACGTGTTCTGTAATAGAAAAGTCTAATCCATCAACAACTTTGGAAGTGAATGTAAAGAGATCATGAAATCCAAGTGCCTCCAGTTTAGTATAGACATTAGCAATTTCCTGGCTCACACTGGCAAAGAACAGTCATCATTTCTCCTCCTGTGCAGGGGAGGGTGCTGTGAGCTGGCTGGGTGCTGTCAGCCTCCCCAAATCTTTGTGAGACTCAAGCCGTCACATCCCAGACTTTCCAGGTTCACATCCCCACAGCTTGCAATGCATATTAGAATCAGAGAGACCATGTACATATTGAAAATGTGATTGTTTGATTTAATATTTAGTCATTCACGTTATGATTGACAAAATAATGAAGAATGTCAACAAGTTTAGCCCCACAGAAGGTAAGTTAATGAAAATACTACTTCATGGAGACAAAAATGAACTGAATTAGTGAATTCAGGATATCAAGTTGAAAATGAGAACATTACTGGCTCTGAGTTTCCTACATATGTGAGAATTCTGGGGGCATTCCATTCTGGAAAAGAGAATAAGAAGCATCAGAGATCTGTCCATGAAGAAGCTGCCAATGGGCAGTCCCAGGTGCATGGACAGATTGGAGCTGGTGGAGTTTGTTCTCCATGGCTGGTCCTCCTTTGTAGATCACTGGTCTCCATTAAATTTGGGCAGGTGGTCATAGAGACAGGCATTCAGCATGATGGCCAGGCTACAAAGGAAAATGTGGGCATTTGAAACGTGAACAAAGTAAATACAAACTTTGTGACCACAATGTTTTTTCTATTTTTCTCAGAAGTAATTAACATTTGGGGAAATGGCTCATTAGGAAGAAAAGATTGGAAAGCAAGGTATTGATACTTCCTACCACTCTGAAGGTAGATTCACTGAGATGAGAAATATTTTTGCTTTTGTCCTGTCCTACTCCTAGGATTATGATCAAGGTATTTTGGCACCTACTTATCAAACATCCAGTACAGGCTATGACCCAGTAACATTTACTCAGCCTCTTTGGATCTCAGTTTTTTCATCTGTAAAACTCAAGTTTTAACTTTTGGACCATGAAAAAAGATGTTTTACACAGCATGGTGGACATGATGTGATACTGAAGAGGCTTTTTTTTTGGTAGTAACAGATTACAAAGAAATGCATGTTCTAACTCTTCTTCACAGAACATTATCAGATGAGTGTGCTGGAATCAGCTCCGGTTAGCTCTACTGTGGGAAGGGTGTTTGCCAAGGACTTGGATGAAGGAATTAATGCAGAGATGAAGTACGCTATTGTGGATGGAGATGGTGCAGATACATTTGACATTAACACAGATCCCAATTTCCAAGTCGGCATCATAACTGTGAAGAAGGTAATCCAACTCCTTTTTCCAAACCATTTCAATGGAGGCTTTGAATACGTATGAAATATTAGTAAGGACTGTTATATTATTGATATGTATTGCTTCAAATCCTCTGATACACTTTCCTATCATTAAGAAAAAAGCCTCTTACTCCTTTTGTTTACATGTAAACACTGGCTGTGTCATCATTTTACAGAAAGGGTACCAAGTCATGATAAAAATGTATTATAAATATGCCACTTCTCCTAGCTCACTACTTAGCCACTTTAAAAAACTGCTGTAGCTTAATTCCCTAATGATGTTAATGACTTAACCAATATCTGCATTTGAATAACCTCATTTTTGCCATAGTATACCATAAACAACAATAAAGCAAGCTATACTATTATTATTAATCAATAAATAACACACAGGGACTTTTAAATTGCTACTTAAAGACCTAAAGATGCTAATCAGACTTGGAAAGGCTTTATCAAACACAGCTGCTGAGTGATGTTACCACTTGGAACTCCTTCATAGTAAGGAGTTATAATAAGTTCATAAGTTTTCATAGTAAGTTAATAAGTTTTCTGAATGTAAGCTATCGATTCTGTGGCATAAAGCACATATGGACATACTCAGCTGAAAGATAAAACCTAAAAATAATTGAAGTTTTAACATCCTAATAAATATATCTGATAAAATACATTAATTCAAAAAAGTATTGATTTCATCTTCCTTCTCCTCTATTTCAAATACAACTTAAAACCCAAGCTATTTTAAATTATTTCTTCAACAAAGATTTGTTGAGTGCCTACCTATGTGCCAGGCACTGTTCTAGGCATTTAATGTAGAGAATAAGTAAAACAACTGAAAACCTCTGCCCTCTTGAAGTTTACATTCTAGTAAAGGGAGGAAGACAATCAAAAATAGCAAGTAGGGCTTCCTTGGTGGCACAGTGGTTGAGAGTCCGCCTGCCAATGCAGGGGACATGGGTTCGTGCCCCGGTCCAGGAAGATCCCACATGTCGCGGAGCGGCTGGGCCCGTGAGTCATGGCCGCTAAGCCTGCGCGTCCGGAGCCTGTGCTCCACAACAGGAGAGGCCACAATAGTGAGAGGCCTGCATATCGCAAAAAAAAAAAAAGCAAGTAAGTCAATAAAGTTGTATATTAGAAAGTGATAAGTGCTATGTGGGAGGGGGCGTAAAATAGAACAAAACAAGATCAGAAGAGCCAACATGACTTCAAATTTAATTGCATGCTTGTGACTGGCCTCACAGAGAAGTCACAATTATGCAAAGACTTGAAGTGGGCAGGGTCACAGCACAGAGTTGGGCAGGCTGACAATGCACAACCCTCGGAGGAGCCCTATAAATGACTTTCAGTGAGAACCATAAATGGCAGCCCTGTAAACAAGGGAATGGACATGGAAATACTGAGGAAAGTGTTCCAGACAAAGGAACAGCCAGTGCAAAGACCCTGAGGTGGGACTCTGCCTGGCTTGTTTCAAGAACAGCAAGGGGGTTTATAAGGCTGGAGAGGGAGACCAGAGGGAGATGAGGTCAGAAAAGTAACAAGGGGGACAGATTGTGTTAGGACCTTGTAGGCAGATTAAGGGCTTTGGGTTTTAATCTGACTAAAGTGGAGAACTGAAGGATTTTAACAGATGTGTGACATCACTGGACTTTTATTATGAAATAATTACTGTGTAAGCTGTGTTGAGAAAAAGCCATAAGGGGGCAAGAATGGAAACAGGGAGACCAGCTGAGAGGCTACTGCAATAATCAAGGTAAGAGATGATGATGGCTTGGTCTACAGTATTGGGAATGGATGTGGTGAGAACTGGTCAGAATCTGAATATATTTTGAAAGTACAACCAACAGGATTTCCTAACAGATGGGATGAGGATATGAATGAAAAAGAGGAGTCGGTTGAGCAACAAGAAGAATAGAGATGGCACTAAGTGATATGGGGAAATACTGGCATCCAGTTCTGAGCATGTTACGTTTGCAATGTCTATGAGACACCCAAGTGGAGATGTATAGCAGTTGTTGGTTATAGGGGTCTGGAATTTGGAGAAGAGTTCTGGACTGAAAATATAAATTTGAGAGTCATAAATGGTACTTAAAGCAAATAAAAAATAATAATATTCCAAGGGATCGAGCATAGATGGAGAAGAGGGCAGTGAAATAAATCCTGTGGCAGCCCAACGTGACGAGGTCAGGGAGGGAAAAAACAAGCAAGGAGACTGAGGAAGAGAGACCAGGGAGGCAGAAGGAAGATCAGGAGAGTGTGGTGTCCCGGAAGGTGTAAAGAAACTGTTTCCAAGAGAAGAGTGACTGCTGTAAGTGCTGCTGTGGTAAGTGCTGCTAAAGGTCATATAAAAACACTGAAAATTAATCACAGACTTTAGGAACAGGGAGGTCATTGATGACCTTGACAAAAGCAACAAAGTCATAACTTAGAATGTGGCACAAGTTAATGTGTTAATAATAACTTTATTCTATGCTGTTCCATAGAGTTGAATTAACACTGCTTTAGAAGGGAAGGAGGGAAGAGTTCACGTTTGTCCTTATTTATTTAAGATGCAATCAAGTACAGCAAAAGAACAGATAGGGCTTCCCTGGTGGCGCAGTGGTTGAGAGTCCGCCTGCCGATGCAGGGGACACGGGTTCGTGCCCCTATCCCGGAGGATCCCACATGCCGCGGAGCGGCTGGGCCCGCGAGCCATGGCCGCGGAGCCTGTGTGTCCGGAGCCTGTGCTCCGCAACGGGAGAGGCCACAGCAGTGAGAGGCCCGTGTACAGCAAAAAAAAAAAAAAAAAAGAACAGATATATCCAGCATTCCTCCAACCAGAAATCTTTATAACCAGCACACAATGACTTCAAAACAGTGCAAAATGCTGACATTAGCTTTGGAACCATCATATAAATCTGGATGTAATTTAAATATTGCAGTTTATTTTACTCATATTCTTTGAGAACTAATAACACTTTATAAAAGGTGACTAGAATAATAATACCAAGTTGCTGTATGACATAAGATTAAGAACACTTCCCTATTATGTGGCATGCCTCAAGCTAAAAATTAATAATACATTGCCTATCATGACTGGTAACTATAAACAAGGTAAAAGCTCAAAGTTTGGGATAATTATTATCTCTTTAATGCAAAAATTATCTTTAAAGAATTAAGCAATCAGAAGAAAAGCTTTTGAGGTTCTCAATATATTTTAAATTTTATTTTATATCTTAAATAATATATAATTCTAAATAATAAAATAACATTAATTTATGTCAAATTATTAGAATATATCTTAGACCTTACTATAAGCCATTAATTTAAAAAAATATTAACTATTATAATTTTGTATATGATGAGATTGGCTAGGGTGGTATGGCCATAGACTGAATCTGAAAAGAACCTCAAAATGTCGTTTCTCCAGCTCCCTTACCTGGAAAAAAGATTAAACCTCGTAAGACAGAACACTGTCTTTCACTGTCATTGCTAAAACTATATCCATGTTTAATCAAAACATGTATCAACTTTGCCAAGGTCATTTAGATTTCTCTTCTGAACTTATGAGGTGCCAGAAAATGGAATTTTAAAAGAGGTCAATAAGTTGAGTAGATGGACAAGTCAAATACAATAAATACTTTAGAGACTATTGACTGCTCAATCTATACCTTTGGAACGACATTCACTCAGATGCTTGATCCACACCCATCCTCCTACTTTGTCATTAATAATGTCATGTAAAATTGAAAGAAATGTTCTGCTTTTGATCTATTTCCCTTAGGCCTATTATTTGTCTAAAAAAGCACACACTTTTTCAAAAAGAGAAATTAAGTTGAATTGATAGAATTGGGTCTTCATAAAACCACACTGATTACTACCCAGTACCTTGGGTCTTTTTTGGCTTTTAAGTAATCAATCAATTGATTTTCAGTCCCTTAACTTAAATGCTGTTCAAAGATAACTTGAAACATACAATTTTCAGAATGTTCTTTATTCTATATGAGCATGATCTTCCATCTTCCAGCATACCATAAACAATTGTTTCAAGTCCACTCTCCTCTTAGGCAGGCCACAAAGCAGAAAACTTTTGAATTTCATCAAACCTAAGGTACCATGAATTCTCATCACTGTTTTATTTTTAATTTTTTAACATCTTTATTGGAGTATAATTGCTTTGCAATGGTGTGTTAGTTTCTGCTGTATAACAAAGTGAATCGGCTATACGTATACATATATCCCCATATACCCTCCCTCTTGCATCTCCCTCCCAATCTCCCTATCCCACCCCCCTAGGTGGTCACAATGCACCCAGCTGATCTCCCTGTGCTATGCGGCGGCTTCCCACTATCTATTTTACATTTGGTAGTGTATATATGTCCATGCCCCTCTCTCACTTCGTCCCAGCTTACCCTTCCCCCTCCCCATGTCCCCAAGTCCATTCTCTTCATCTGCATCTTTATTCCTCTATTGCCCCTAGGTTATACAGAACCTTTTTTTTTTTTGTAGATTCCATCTGTATCTGTTAGCATACGGTATTTGTTTTTCTCTTTCTGACTTACTTCACTCTATGTGCAAGACGCTAGGTCCACCCACCTCACTACAAATAACTCAATTTCATTTCTTTTTTATGGCTAAGTAATAGTCCATTGTATATATGTGCCACATCTTCCTTATCCATTCATCTGTCAATGGACACTTAGGCTGCTTCCATGTCCTGGTTATTGTAAATAGTGCTGCAATGAACACTGTGGTACATGACTCTTTTTGAATTATGCTTTTCTCTAGGTATGTGCCCAGTAGTAAGATTGCTGGGTCATATGGTAGTTCTATTTTTAGTTTTTTAAGGAACCACCATACTGTTCTCCATAGTGGCTACATCAATTTACATTCCCACCAACAGTGCAAGAGGGTTCCCTTTGCTCCACACCCTCTCCAGGATTGTTTGTGGATTTTTTTTTTTTTTTTTTTTTTTTTTTTGCAGTACACGGGCCTCTCACTGTTGTGGCCTCTCCCATTGCGGAGCACAGGCTCCGGACGCGCAGGCTCAGCGGCCATGGCTCGCGGGCCTAGCCACTCCGCGCCATGTGGGATCCTCCCGGACCGGGGCACGAACTTGTGTCCCCTGCATTGGCAGGCAGACTCTCAACCACTGCGCCACCAGGGAAGCCCTGTTTGTGGATTTTTTGATGATGGCCATTCTGACTGGTATGAGGTGATACCTCATTGTAGTTTTGATTTGCATTTCTCTAATGATCAGTCATGTTGAGCATCCTTTCATGTGTTTGTTGGAAATCTATTTATCTTCTTTGGACAAATATCTATTTAGGTCTTCTGCTCATTTTTGGATTGGGTTGTTTTTTTGATATTGAGCTGCATGAGCTGCTTGTATATTTTGGAGATTAATCCTTTGTCAGTTGTTTCATTTGCAAATATTTTCTGCCATTCTGAGGGTTTTGTCTTGTTTATGCTTTCCTTTGCTGTGCAAAAGCTTTTAAGTTTTATTAGGTCCCATTTGTTTATTTTTACTTTTATTTCCATTTCTCTAGGAGGTGGGTCAAAAAGGATCTTGCTGTGATTTATGTCATGGACTGTTCTGCCTATGTTCCTCTAAGAGTTTTATAGTGTCTGGCCTTACATATAGGTCTTCAATCCATTTAGACTTTATTTTTGTGTATGGTGTTAGGGAGTGTTCTAATTTCATTCTTTTACATGTAGCTGTCCAGTTTTCCCAGCATCACTTATTGAAGAGGCTGTCTTTCCTCCATTGTATATTCTTGCCTCCTTTATCAAAGGTAAAGTGACCATATGTGTGTGGGTTTATCTCTGGGCTTTCTATTCTGTTCCACTGACCTATATTTCTGTTTTTTGTGCCAGTAACATACTGTCTTGATTACTGTAGCTTTGTAGTATAGTCTGAATTCCGGGAGTCTGATTCTTCCAGCTCCATTTTTCTTTCTCAAGATTACTTTGGCTATTCGGGGTCTTTTGTGTTTCCATACAAATTGTATAATTTTTTGTTCCACTTCTGTGAAAAATGTCACTGGTAGTTTGATACGGATTGCACTGAATCTGTAGATTGCTTTGGGTAATATAGTTATTTTCACACTGCTGATTCTTCCAACCAAAGAACATGGTATATCTCTCCATCTTTCTGTATTATCTTTAATTTCCTTCATCAGTATCTTATAGTTTTCTGCATACAGGAATTTTGTTTCCTTAGGTAGGCTTATTCCTAGGTATTTTATTCTTTTTGTTGCAATGGTAAATGGGAGTGTTTCCTTAATTTCTGTTTCAGATTTTTCATCATTAGTGTACAGGAATGCAAGAGAATTCTGTGCATTAATTTTGTATCCTGCTACTTTACCAAATTCACAGATTAGCTCTAGTAGTTTTGTGGTAGCATCTTTTTTTTTTTTTTTTTTTTTTTGCGGTACGCGGGCCTCTCACTGTTGTGGCCTCTCCCGTTGCGGAGCACAGGCTCCGGACGCGCAGGCTCAGCGGCCATGGCTCACGGGCCCAGCCGCTCCGCGGCATATGGGATCCTCCCGGACCGGGGCACGAACCCGTATCCCCTGCATCGGCAGGCGGACTCTCAACCACTGCGCCACCAGGGAGGCCCTCTGGTAGCATCTTTAGGATTCTCTATGTATAGTATCACATCATCTGCAAACAGTGACAGCTTTACTTCTCTTTTCTGATTTGGATTCCTTTTATTTCTTTTTCTTCTCTGATTGCTATGGCTAAAACCGCCAAAACTATGTTGAATAACAGCGGTGAGAGTGGGCAACCTTGTCTTGTTCCTGATCTTAGTGGAAATGGTTTCAGTTTTTCACCATTGAGAACGATGTTGGCTGTGGGTTTGTCATATATGGCCTTTATTATGTTGAAGTAAGTTTCCTCTATGCCTACTTTCTGGAGGGTTTTTATCATAAATGGGTGTTGAATTTTGTCAAAAGCTTTTTCTGCATCTATTGAGATGATCATATGGTTTTTATTCTTCAATTTGTTAATATGGTGTATCACATTGACTGATTTGCATATACTGTAGAATCCTTGCATTCCTGGGATAAACCCCACTTGATCATGGTGTATGATCCTTTTAATGTGCTGTCAGATTCTGCTTGCTAGTATTTTGTTGAGAATTTTTGCATCTATGTTCATCAGTGGTATTGGCCTGTAGTTTTCTTTTTTTGTGACATCTTTCTCTGGTTTTGGTATCAGGTGATGGTGGCCTCATAGAATGAGTTTGGGAGTGTTCCTCCCTCTGCTATATTTTGGAAGAGTTTGAGAAAGACAGATGTTAGCTCTTCTCTAAATGTTTGATAGAATTTGCCTGTGAAGCCATCTGGTTCTGGGCTTTTTTTGTTGGAAGATTTTTAATCACAGTTTCAATTTCAGTGCTTGTGATTGGTCTGTTTATATTTTCTATTTCTTCCTGGTTCAGTCTCAGATGGTTGTGCTTTTCTAAGAATTTGTCCTTTTCTTCCAGGTTGTCCATTTTATTGTCATATAGTTGCTTGTAGTAATCTCTCATGTTCCTTTGTATATCTGCAGTGTCAGTTGTTACTTCTTCTGTTTCATTCCATTGATTTGAGTCTTTTCCCTTTTTCCTTGATGAGTCTGGCTAATGGTTTATCAATTTTGTTTACCTTCTCAAAGAACCAGCTTTTAATTTTATTGTTCTTTGCTACTGTTTCCTCCATTTCCTTTTCATTTATTTCTGTTCTGATCTTTATGATTTCTTTCCTTCTGCTAACTTTGGGGGTTTTTTGTTCTTCTTTCTCCAATTGCTTTAGATGTCACTTTAGGTTGCTTATTTGAGTTTTTTCTTGTTTCTTGAGATAGGATTGTATTGCTATGAACTTCCACCTTAGAACTGCTTTCTCTGCATCCCATAGGTTTTGGGTCATCGTGTTTTCATGGTCATTTGTTTCTAGGTATTTTCTGATTTCCTCTTTGATTTCTTCAGTGATCTCTTGGTTATTTAGTACTGTACTGTTTAGCCTCCAATGTGTTTGCATGTTTTACACTTTTTTTCCTGTAATTGATATCTCCTCTTATAGCGTTGTGGTAAGAAAAGATACTTGATACAATTTCAATTTTCTTAAATTTACCAAGGCTTGATTTGTGAACCAAGATATGATCTACCCTGGAGAATGTTCCATGAGCACTTGAGAAGAAAGTGTATTCTGTTGTTTTTGGATGAAATGTCCTATAAATATCAATTAAATCCATCTTGTTTAATGTGTAATTTAAAGCTTGTGTTTCCTTATTTATTTTCCTTTTGGATGATCTGTCCGTTGGTGAAAGTGGGGTGTTAAAGTCCCCTACTATGACTGTATTACTGTCAATTTCCCCTTTTATGGCTGGTACCATTTGCCTTATGTATTGAGGTGCTCCTATGTAGGGTGCCTAAATATTTACAATTGTTATATCTTGTTCTTGGATTGATCCCTTGATCATTATGTGGTGTCCTGCTTTGTCTCTTGTAACAAACAATTTTTATTTTAAAGACTATTGTGTCTGATATGAGAATTGCTACTCCAGCTTTCTTCTGATTTCCATTTGCATGGAATATCTTTTTCCAGCTCCTCACTTTCAGTCTGTATGTGTCCCTGAGTCTGAAGTGGGTCTCTTGTAGACAGCATATATACGGGTCTTGTTTTTGTATCCATTCAACCAGTCTATGTCTTTTGGTTGGAGCATTTAATCCATTTACATTCAAGGTAATTATCAATATGTATGTTCCTGTTACCATTTTCTTAATTGTTTTGGGTTTGTTATTGTAGGTCTTTTTCTTCTCTTGTGTTTCCTGCCTAGAGAAGTTCCTTTAGCATTTGTTGTAAAGCTGGTTTGGTGGCACTGAATTCTCTTAGCTTTTGCTTGTCTGTAAAGCTTTTAATTTCTCCGTGGAATCTGAATGGGATCCTTGCTGGGTAGATAATCTTGGTTGTAGGTTTTTCCCTTTCATCACTTTAAATATGTCCTGCCACTCCTTTCTGACTTGCAGAGTTTCTGCTGAAAGATCAGCTCTTAACCTCATGGGGATTCCCTTGTATGTTATTTGTTGCTTTTCCCTTGCTGCTTTTAATATTTTTTCTTTGTATTTAATTTCTGATAGTTTGATTAATATGTGTCTTGGCGTGGTTCTCCTTGGATTTTTCCTTTATGGGACTCTGCGCTTCCTGGACTTGATTGACTACTTCCTTTCCCATATTAGGGAAGTTTTCAATTATAATCTCTTCAAATATTTTCTCAGTCCCTTTCTTTTTCTCTTCTCCTGGACCCCTATAATTCAAATTTTGGTATGTTTAATGTTGCCCCAGAGGTCTCTGAGATTGTCCTCAATTCTCTTCATTCGTTTTTCTTTACTCTGCTCTGCGGTACTTATTTCCACCATCTTATCTTCCAGGTCTCTTATCCTTCCGTCCGCCTCAGTTATTCTGCTACTGATTCCTTCCAGAAAATTTTTAATTTTGTTTATTGTGTTGTTCATCAGTTTGTTTGCTCTTTAGCTCTTCTAGGTCCTCGTTAAACATTTCTTGTATTTTCTCCATTCTACTTCCAAGATTTTCGATCATCTTTACTATCATTACTCTGAATTCTTTTTCAGGTAGACTGCCTATCTCCTCTTCATTTTTTTGGTCTGGTGGGTTTTCACCTTGCTCCTTCATCTGCTGTGTATTTCTCTGTCTTCTCATTTTGCTTAACTTACTGTGTTTGGGGTCTCCTTTTCACAGGCGGCAGGTTCATAGTTCCCGTTGTTTTGGGTTCTGCCCCCAGTGGGTGTGGTGGGTTCACTAGGTTGTGTAGGCTTCCTGGTGGAGGGAACTGATGCCTGTGTTCTGATGGATGAGGCTGAATCTTGTCTTTCCGGTGGGCAGGACCGCATCCAGTGGTATGTTTTGGGGTGTCTGTGAACTTACTATGATCTTAGGCAGCCTCTCTGATAATGGGTGGGGTTGTGTTCCTGTCTTGCTAGTTCTTTGGCATAGGATGTCCAACACTGGAGCTTGCTGGTCACTGAGTGGAGCTGGGTCTTAGCGTTGAGATGGAGATCTCTAGGAGAGCTCTCGCCGATTGATATTATATGGGGCCAGTAGGTCTCTGGTGAACCAATGTCCTGAACTCGGTTCTCCCACCTCAGAGGCTCAGGCCTGACACCTGGCCGGAGCACCAAGACCCTGTCTGCCACACAGCTCAGAAGAAAAGGGAGAAAAGAAAAAAATAATAATAAAAGAAAAAAAATAAAATAAAGTTATTAACATAAAAAATTTAAATATATATATTATTAAAATAAAAAAGTAATTAAAAAAGAAAAAAAAAGAAGAGAGCAAACAAAACAATAAACAAATCCACCAATGATAACAAGCACTAAAAACTATACTAATAAAAAACGGACAGATAGAACCCTAGGACAAATGGTAAAAGTAAACCTATACAGACAAAATCACACAAAGAAGTATACACATACACACTCTCAAAAAGAGAAAAAGGGAAAAAAATATATATGTATATATATAAAAAAAAGGAAGAGAGCCACCAAATCAATAAATAAATCTACCAGTGATAATAAGCTCTAAATACTAAACTAAGGTAAACATAAAACTAGAAATAAATTAGATGCAGAAAGCAAACCCCAAGTCTATGGTTGCTCCCAAAGCCCACCACCTCAGTTTTGGGATGATTCGTTGTCTATTCAGGTATTCCGCAGATGCAGGGTACATCAAGTTGACTGTGGAGGTTTAATGCGCTGCTCATGAGGCTGCACAGAGAGATTCCCTTTCTCATCTTTGTTCCCACAGCTCCTGGGGTTCAGCTTTGGATTTGGCACCACCTCTGCACGTAGGTCACCCTCTGGCATCTGTTCTTCACCCAGGCAGGAGGGGGTTAAAGGAGTAGCTAATTCAAGGGCTCTGGCTCACTCAGGCCAGGGGGAAGGAGGGGTATGGAATATGGGGCGAGCCTGTGGCGGCAGAAGCCAAAATGTTGCAACAGCCTGAGGAATGCCGTGTGTCCTCCCGGGGAAGTTGTCCCTGGATCACGGGACCCTGGCAGTGGCGGGCTGCACAGGCTCCCAGGAGGGGAGGTGTGGAGAGTGACCTGTGCTTGCACACAGGATTCTTGGTGGCTGCAGCAGCAGCGTTAGCATTCCATGCCCGTCTCTGGAGTCCAAGCTGACAGCCGCAGCTCATGCCCGTCTCTGTAGCTCCCTTAAGCAGCGCTCTGAATCCCCTCTCCTCACGCACCCCAGAACAATGGTCTCTTGCCTCTTTGGCAGGTCCAGACTTTTTCCCAGACTCCCTCCCGGCTAGCTGTGGTGCACTAGCCCCCTTCAGGCTGTGTTCACGCAGCCAACCCCAGTCCTGTCCCTGGGATCTGACTTCCGAAGCCTGAGCCTCAGCTCCCAGCCCCCACCCGCCCCGGCAGGTGGGCAGACAAGCTTCTCAGGCTGTTGAGTGCTGGTCGGCACTGATCCTCTGTGCAGGAATCTCTCCACTTTGCTCTCTGCACCCCTGTTGCTGCACTCTCCTCTGTGGCTCCTTAGCTTCCCTCCACACCCCACCCCCTGTCTCCTCCAGTGAAGGAGCTTCCTAGTGTGTACAAACTTTTTCTCCTTCACAGCTCCCTCCCAGAGGTGCAGGTCCCATCCCTATTCTTTGGTCTCTGTTTTTCCTTTCTTCTTTTGCCCTACCAAGGTACATGGGGAGTTTCTTGCCTTTTGGGAAGTCTGAGGTTTTCTGCCAGCATTCAGCAGGTGTTCTGTAGGAGTTGTTCCACATATAGATGTATTTTTGATGTGTTTGTGGGGAGGAAAGTGATCTCCACGTCTTACTCCTCTGCCATCTTGAAGGTCCTCCCTGACACATCCCTCATCACTGTTTTATATATCACTTAAAACACACACACAAAAAAAAACCTCCTACTAACTTGAATGTTACAATGCTTTCTCATTCCTTTGTTTGTAGTTACTGGAAAAGCCCTTGCAGACACAGACATATTTGCTTCACTAATATCAGATTTATTCCCTGCTGTTTCCATACCATTTTACCTACACAGCAACTTTTGTTTCAATGTTGAATCATAATACAATATTTCTGAAGACATTTTAGAAGGCAGTAAAGTTCAACACATGTATTACCAACAAGTGCAGAACTCAACCAAAGTACAACATGAATGACTTTGACCAGGTTTGGCTAGCACAAATGGTGACAACTACATCCTACCTCTCTTTGGGCCTGCAGCAATTATAAGATGCTATCAATTGGAGAAGCAACCCTATTTCCAAAATGTCAAAATACAAAAAAATGTGTATCTTTAAATCACTGAAATATGGCAATGTAAAGTCTGTATATATCATCACTCAACTAGTATCAATATGTTAATACACTGAAAAACTTTTGCACTACTCAATGTAACAACATTTTTGGGTTTTAGGCCCTCCCTAGGTACTGGGGAATAAAAATCTGACTAACTCATAATTTTTGCTCTTTAGTATCATGAAAGCAACCAACACAGAAAGAAATATGTATAATACAAAATAAGAAGAGCCGTAATGGAAGTAAGACAAAGTGCTATGGGGAAAGAAGAGGGAATGATTAATGCTGCTTAGGGGAACTGCATTACTATTTTGTAACATAATTTTCATTACTCAATTTTCAAGGATATAATAACTTCATTTTTATGTGCTCCAACTCTAGGAAATTTCTTGAATTTAACTTGGGTTCTCAGACACTACTACTCTTTGATTTACTATTTAAATATATAAAAACAAGTACAAAAACTTTTCTAGACAGAAATGTCAAACTCATATCAATTATGGGCAATTTAAAGTTTAGGGTATTTAAGGCAACGTTTTCTTTAAATTTTAAATAATAAAATTATTTAAGGGAGACAATAATCTTAAATAACATAAAAATCACTGAGTAACTTATTTAAAAAGAAATTTTAACAATAATTAAAAACTCGCTCTAGTCTTTCAACAGTGCTAGAAAAATTGGATGTCTATATACAAAAAAAATAATAATAATAAAGAACCTTGATTCATAGCTACAAAAATAAACCCAAAATAGATGATTTACCTAAATGTGAAAACCTAAAACTATAAAATTTCTAGAAGAAAACAGAGAAGAAAGTCTTTGTGACCCTGATTAGGTAATTTTTTTAGATATGACACAAAAATCCCAATCTACAAAATAAAATGTGATAAATGAGACTTCATCAAAATTAAGAGTTTCTTTTCTTCACTGATAAAAGAGTGAAAAAAAATAAATCACAGATCGGGAGAAAATATTTGCAAATCACCTGTCTGATAAAAGGCTTTAATATAAAATATATAAAGAACTCTTCAAGAAGATATAAAGATGCTCAACATCATTAGGCATTAGGGAAATGCAAATCAAAACCACAATGAGATACCATTTCACACCCAGTAGGAGCTAAAACCAGAAAAACTGACAAAACCAAATAATGACATGGATGTGGAGCAACCAGAACTCTCATACATTCCTGGTGGAAATGCAAAATGGTACAGCCACTTTGAAAATAGGTTTGGAAGTTTCTTATAACGTTTAAAATATGCTTACCAAATAATCCTGTGATCCCACTCCTAGGTATTTACCCAAGTGAAATGAAAACCTATGTTCCCACAAAAACCTGTATATAAATGTTCATAGTAGCTTTATTCATAACCATCAGAAATTGGAAACAACTCAAATGTACCTCCAGTGGAGGATGGATAAACAAACTGTGGTACATCCATACAATGGAATACTACTTGACAATAAAAGGGACAAACTCCATATTCACAATGACATGAATGAATCTCAAATGTACATGTTAAGTGAAAGAAACCAGACTCAAAAGACTACATACTGAATGACGGCATTTATATGACATTCTTGTAAAAGGGACACAAAATAGATCAATGGGTGCCAGGGGGGTGGGATCTGACCACAAAGAGGTACTGATTAGGGCATAATGGGGTGATGGAACTGTTCTTTATCTTTATTATCATAGGAGACACATACATAACTGTATACATTTGTCAAAACCTACAAAATTTTACACTAAAATAGATGAATTTTAATGTATGTAAGTTACAACTTTTTACAAAATTCATACCAAATTAGAAAAATGACTTAAAATTAAAGGAACAACATATTGTGCCTAGCTCAAACCTAACATAAACAATCAGTGTCCACTTTGGGTTACTTCTACATAAGGAAAGAATTCTAAAAGAATACAGTGTAATTTACCAGGAAAGATAAATGTCTAGACTTAAAAGAGTAGTATAAATAAAATAAACTGGTAAACCTATTCCTTCAAATTTATTGAAACCTGAGTGGCAGATTTCCCTGTTTATGAAAACCCTGCCTTTTGACTAAGAACTACGGACGCAGGGCGGCCGGTGGAAATGGCCACTTTGTTCAAATGGGAACGGTGGACTCCATGAAACGAAAAGTACAAAGTATGGTGCTAAGTAAATACAGGACCAGTGGTAAACCAACAACAGCAATAAAACAAACAAAAAACTTTTTGTTAGAATTTGAAAATAACAAATTTAGTTAAAGCAATTCCTACTGCTGTTTGTTTCTCAAAAGCAAACCAGTTGCTTAGACACACGCCTCTTTCTAACATGAAATGTGCTGACATTCAGCACATTTTATGAAAAAGGGACAAATGAATGAAATGTTTAGCTAGAAAAACCTGTCATCACCAAGTTGACATGTGACTTTTAAGCTTTAGTAACTGCTTCACTATCCTCTGTAATTATAGAATTGAGTTTCCATCATTTTTAAATTATTAATGATATTTTGAGGTAAGTGTTGCTTTAAACTTTTATACATTTTTGTCAGTTAAAAAAAAAACACAAATGGATTATTCTTGAGATGGCATTCAAGTCCACTTTCTGCCCTAAAGTGCTGTATTTATTTTGACATAAAACATTCTGAAGGTAGAGATAGATCCAAAAAAGGAAACACCAAAAAAGTTCTATTTTATGCCATGGGGTTTTATTAGACAAAGTTACACTTTCGGGGGTGAGCCTTGAATGAGGAATTTACAAATCAAGAGCAGCATTTCTGCCCTGACACAGCGTAACCACATCAGCTTAGGCCAGTCTGCTCGCTCGCTGAGTCTCAGTTTCTTTAATTGTAAAATGAGGCACTGGATTAGGTTTTTAAAAAAGATTGTCTATGATAAACTAAACACACAAATATTGATCGGACACAGTGCTTTGAGAACCTTTGTGAGGTGCTTATTGATAGTTTATTGGAATAAAATCACTATTGCCTTTGTACTCAAGAATTGGGTTTTTTTAAAGGAAGAAAACAGAAGAGCCTAGGCCTCAGTTGTATGGATATATTGAAACAGAACTCAAACTCTCTCTTAATTATCATGACACCTTTTCAAATGAACAAGCATTTCTAAAGATGACCATACTGATTAAAGAGTAGACAAGTTAAGTCAGCCCTGCCCAGGGTACAGTGGCTTTCTTCATCAGCAAACTGGCTTCCTTTAGCATCCTCCTGACTTTCTTTACCCAAATTGTTGAAACTGACATTAAGACCAAGAACCATGGAACAAAAGAAAAAATGCCCTTATTTTTCCTCTTGCCTCTTTTCCACCATTTTAATACATTTGAGAATCTATCCACTAGCCAGCAGTATCATCCATCCTCTAGAACACTGACGTATATGCTCCTAACTAATCTATTTTCCTGTCATTTACTTTTCAGCCCCTGAGTTTTGAAACCAAGAAAAGCTACACCTTAAAAGTGGAGGGAGCCAATCCTCACCTAGAGATGCGTTTTCTGAACCTAGGCCCATTTCAGGACACAACCACAGTGCACATCAGTGTGGAAGATGTGGATGAGCCCCCTGTGTTTGAACCTGGCTTTTATTTTGTGGAGGTACCTGAAGATGTAGCAATTGGAACAACCATACAGATCATTTCTGCCAAGGATCCAGATGTAACCAACAACTCAATCAGGTTTTTCTACACATTTCACCTTATCCTTATATCCTGGAATCTTCCCTTGTATCTAATTTTCTAGCACTTTTTCTCTGCTTCTTCCATCTCTGAACACTCTATTTCTTTAAATTCTTTTTTCTTAAATAACATGGACTTTCCATGTTATTTAGAAATGAAGTGCCATTATGTCTACAACTCACTGTCAGCTGGTTCAGCAACACACATACACACACCTCTCAATTCTCAATTGTGGCCTTATTGACATTTGGGGGTGTATAATTCTTTGTTGAGGGGGCTGCCTGTTCAATGTATTTATTGTACAATGTTTAGCAGCATCTCTAGCCTCTACCTACAAAATGCTAGTAGCACCCCCTGAGTTGTAACAATCTAAAAAGTCTCCAGATATTGCCAAATAGACAGATACACAGATGTCAAAACATTAAAAATCATTGAATCTTAGTGGTGAATATAAAGGTGATTACTGTACATTCTTTTTTTATGAACCTTTGACTTTTTTACTTTAAAATGGAAAAAATAACATATATAAACACATATTTCCATATACTATACAAAGAACAGACACAGAAACTACTACTGTTGTCAACAGCTTTGATGCCATGTAGACTTTCTATTGCAAGCCCACATAACAACCTCTCCAAAGTATGTTTTGTTTTTTTTGTTTTTTTGTGGTATGCGGGCCTCTCACTGTTGTGGCCTCTCCCGTTGCGGAGCACAGGCTCCGGATGCGCAGGCTCAGCGGCCATGGCTCACGGGCCCAGCCGCTCTGCGGCATGTGGGATCTTCCCGGACCGGGGCACGAACCCGTGTCCCCTGCATCGGCAGGCAGACTCTCAACCACTGCGCCACCAGGGAAGCCCCAAAGTATGTTTTGAACATCAAGATTCCAACCTAGATGCTTCCCCCTCAGGAGGGGTAGAGAGCTGCTCTTAGAGCCATGGCCATCTCCTGTTGACTATGGAACCAAAGTGCAAACCGCTGGTGGACAGATGACACTTCAACCTTCCAGAGCAACCGCCAAGCCTCTGAAGCTTGACACAAAAGATCAGGATTCCAAGGCTGTCTGAGGCCATCTGTCACATTAATTGTTGAAAGCCACACAAATGGATCTAGGGCTTTAGTGCAGATAGCACATTTTAAACACACCCTGATTCATCAAAGGCCTTTTCTGTCAGCCGGTTACTTTCCTCACCTGGTGCCATTTTGTATTTAATGAAAACGTGCTTTTGCAGTTTAATAAAGATGGTTCTCTCCTGAGTTTAACTATACTGGGGGAAATCTGCTTCCTCTAACCAATTAGCAAACATTTTACATTTTCAGGCATTAAAATGGCTAAAATTATTTTGCTTGAATTCTGATATTTGATTTTTAGAAGAAAACTAATCTTTATGCGCTATAACAATTTTATAGAAGTGATATTTCAACCTTAAGCTTTTTAAATGTATAATAGAAGTTAGTGGAATCATAACAACAACACAATGAAACCAATTCTATTATAAATTTATATTTGTAATATAAATATTATATTTATATCAGAAGCCAAGAATATATATCTATCTTCTGATTAATCTATTCATATCAGAGACACTACTGTGGGAAAAAACTCTAGAGAATAAAACTTTATAGAGGGAAAGTGTTTGAAATAAAACAAGCACAGTTTGAAAAAAATCAGATCTCATTTCTAAAAGAGTCAATCAATATCCAGTGGATGCTTCCACATCTTCTTTCCAGATTCTGATTCTGGACTCCTACATGGTAAGCACTGGAAATATGATTTTGTCAGGAGTCACACTACTAAATGACAAGCAAAAGAGACTGAAAGCAGTCAAGAAACAAGGAAATTCACACACACACACACACACACACACACACACACACAACCCTAGAGTGAATGTGCACTATTCAGGACTAAAGTCGTTATCTCAACACATATCTAGGAAGGAAGGAGAAACACCAGCAGGCCTAGATCCACTGCTGGCATGGAGCAAAATGAGGATACAAAATGAGGGGATCCTGTCTGGCTAACAGAAAATGCTGCTTCAGATGATGAGCCACTGAAAACTGTCATTTGGCTGGCATGGCACTGATGCAATTATTAGCATCAGGGAGGTCTACAGTGGGGTGCCTGTGTAGCCCAATACATCCCAGTCAGGAGGAATCCAAGAGTGAACAGGCAGGAGGCATAGAGCAGGGTTCACTGGCCTTATTCTAGGGCAGGGTTCTAGGTCTTGAAAGAGAAACTGGCAAGAACAAGGCAACAGCCACAGACCTGGAGGTAACAAGATAAGCGTTCAGGCACCGGGGATAAAGCACTTATCATAACTAGAGATAATCGTCCCTCTGCATTTCGGTTGGAAAGAAGGAACAGAATTCATATTGTGAGATAGAGTCTCTGACCCTTTGTACTGTCCCACAGGAACAAAGAATGGTCTCTGGAGCCAACCAGAACACCAGGGGTCCTGGATTCTGAGAAGGAAAAGCACCTAGAAGTCAAATCTCTGGCTATTACTTAATAAACCCATTTGGAAAGTACTTTCCTATATTATCTTTCACCAAATTGCTTGTTTTCTCCTTATGTATCCTATAAAAGTTATTTTCTTTTAAAAATAATTTGAATATGCCATATGCCGCTTGTCTATCTTGTGCATTTTTGTTACAAATAAATGAGGTTCACGTTCCTAAAAAGAAAATGCATATTAAATCACCCCAAAAACAACATACCACCTGAGGTTCAAATGCTATGGATAAAAGGTCACTGAACTTTTTAAAAAGATTATCAGGACTTTTATAATCTCATTTCTAGAAAGTTTATGGTTTGTTCAGGCATATAAGCTGGTCATCATTTATTAGTAAAGCCCAAAACTAAGTCTCCAGATTTAGTTATATGTACATGAAAAATACAATGTTTGGATCACCTAAATTTTTAATAAATGCTCAAGGAATTTCTAGCAAGCGGGAAACTGAACCATTAGGCAACTGAAATAGGCTCCTGCTCGTGTGGAAACAACTTGTCCCCCTGTGCCTTCCTAGAGTGTGTATGGATTTAGGGAGCCTGTCCATGACACCCTACCTCCAAAATCACTCCTAAATTCAGAGAATGTCCTCAGCCAAGTAAACAAGCAGGGAGCTCAACGAACACCAGCTATTGTTGGCTGAAGGCAGTTTTGTATGTGTATGTTATGCCTATTCTGCCCACAGTAGGTGAGAATATTATGATTAGAGAAAGGAAAACCACCTACGTAATTCACTAGTGTGTCCCAATTGCCTCATTTTCTATCTGTATCTATGCCTTTAAATTTGTTCTCTTGAGTCCTGAAAATTGGCCCAGTGTCCCATTCAGAGTAATGAATGTTATCATTGCCTCAATTCAGGCCCCGCTTGGGAAATGGAAGAGGAATTCCACTTGAGGGAGGCTTCTCTGAGGCTGGCCCGCAGCGTTTCCTCTCAGTGTGTCAGCGGGCAGTACTGTCATGGGTTCTGCCAGTTATTTCCATCACTCCATCTCCCCTACCACCTGTGACATTTGCTATGGCATTGTAGGTTTGAATGCAGGAAGCTGGTTCATCATAGGCTGCCTCTCCCCTCGGCATTATGCCTACAACTTGGAGAGCTGCCATCAGGGTTACGGCTCTGTGGGCTGAATGGCTGGCTTTTCTCCTGTTTGGGGAGCTGAAAGAAAAGACTGTCAGGAGCCAACCAGTATTTTTTTTCTAAGATAAATTCAAATCTTAAAATAGCCAGTAAAGTTTAAAACTAAATCACTAAATCACTAAAAAAGAACGCTCCAGTTAATTTTAAATTAACTTTGTAGGCATGTGTTTATTCTTTATTAAATAGTCAACTGTCGGCTATCATGGCTTAATCTAATCTTCAAAAAAGAGTTAAGGCTTTGTTTCCTTAAGCAATCTCATACATTCCATATGCCTAGGTTTGATTCCCAGCCGTGCAACCTTGGGCAAATGTGTTAACCTTTCCATGCTCCAGTTTTCTCACCTGTAAAATGGAGATGATAACAGTACCTACCTCATAGGTTTATTGTGGGGATTATATGGGTCAATACAAGTAAGATATTTAGAGCAGTGCCTGGCTACGGTAACAGGGTCAGAAGCAGAGAGAAGCATTACTTTACTTATTTAAATTTCCCAACACTTGGAGAGTTAGAACTGAAATGTTTCCAACTTCTCCAGCCTTTAGTGGTCACCTTTCCCTTTAATTCCTAATTCTCTGAACAGTCATCCTGAATCTCTGCAGGAAAAAATAAATACTCGAAACAAAATACTTTACCAAATAATACATATACTGGTATATACTGTATATATATATATATATTTATATATATTGAAACAAAAGTTTTACCATCAATATTTACCCTTACTGGAATACAGTCTGGCATACATATACATGTTCTTTCTTTTTTTTTTTTTTTTTTTTTTTGCGGTATGCGGGCCTCTCAGTGTTGTGGCCTCTCCCGCTGCGGAGCACAGGCTCCGGACGCGCAGGCCCAGCGGCCATGGCTCACGGGCCCAGCCGCTCCGCGGCATATGGGATCCTCCCAGACCGGGGCACGAACCCGTATCCCCTGCATCGGCAGGCGGACTCTCAACCACTGCGCCACCAGGGAGGCCCATACATGTTCTTTCTATACTAGTCACAACCCACCATATTTATTTCAGATTGAAAAACAATGCACTAAAGTAAAGAAACTACTTACTCCCAACAAATGGGCAGTATTTCCCAGTTTCAACAACTTTAAGATAGAGACTGCAATTGCTGGCAACATTTCTTTTTCTTTTTTTTTTTTGGCCATGCTGCGCAGCTTGTGGGACCTTAGTTCCCTGACCAGGGACTGAACCCGGGCCCTCGGCAGTGAAAACCCGGAGTCCTAACCACTGGACCACCAGGGAATTCCGCTGGCAACTTTTTTTTCAATTAATTTTTACTGGATTATAGTTGATTTAAAATGTTGTGTTGGGCCTCCCTGGTGGCGCAGTGGTTGAGAGTCCACCTGCCGATGCAGGGGATACGGGTTCGTGCCCCGGTCTGGGAGGATCCCATATGCCGCGGAGCAGCTGGGCCCGTGAGCCATGGCCGCTGAGCCTGTGCATCCGGAGCCTGTGCTCCGCAACGGGAGAGGCCACAACAGTGAGAGGCCCGCATACCGCAAAAAAATAAAATAAAATAAAATAAAATGTTGTGTTAGTTTCAGATTTACAGCAAAATGAATCAGTTATACATATACATATATCCACTCTTTTAGATTCTATTCCCATAGAGGTCATTGAAGAGTATTGAGTAGAGTTCCCTGTGCTATACAGTAGGTTCTTATTAGTTATCTATTTCATATATAGTAGTGTATATATGTCAATCCCAATCTCCCAATGTATCCCTCCCCCCCACTTCCTCCTTGATAACCGTAAGTTTGTTTTCTACATCTGTGACTCTATTTCTGTTTTGAAAATAGGTTCGTTTGCACCCACTGGCAACTTTAAATGGAATTTTGAACCCAATATGTTACAATAGCTTATATATATAATATATAAGAAACAGAATCATTTATATATAATTTACAGTATATAATATATTATATATACAATAGTTCATATATAAACACATGTATGTTTCAAATCTTACTGTTGGCTGCAAATTATTAGCGGTGTAACTGTATGAAAGTGACTTTACTTCTCTAAGCCCTAGTTTCCTGTTAGGTGAGATAATAGCTACGTCCTAGAGATGCTGTAGAATTTAAAAAGAAGCTATAGATAAATACAGCCCATCCTGAACTCTCCACAGACTGGCCCTGTAACTTGCAACACTGTGCCTTGTAGAATTGCAGTTTCTCTGCTATTCCCGAGTAAACTCAAGTTCAGAAACCCCATTAAAGGCTCTGGACTAGAGTTTCCTCTTGCTCCTGTCTTTGCCACCCAACCAAAACCTGGAGCTTCCTCTGTGGCCCTGCATGGCATGCAGTGACTCCCCTCTGAGATCTAACAAATTTATGTGATTACAAGCTTAAACCCAAAAGGACCTTCAAGATGGCTGAGGGGAAGACGTGGAGATCACCTCCCTCCCCACAAATACATCAAAATATATTTACATGTGGAACAACTTCTACAGAACATCTACTGAACACTGGCAGAAGACCTCAGACTTCCCAAAAGGCAAGAAACTCCGCATGTACCTGGCTGTGTGGCTGACAGGATCCTGGTGCTCTGGCCGGGTGTCAGGCCTGAGCCTCTGAGGTGGGAGAGCCGAGTTCAGGATACTGGGCCACCAGAAACCATCCAGCCCCATGTAGTATCAATCGGCGAGAGCTCTCCCAGAGACCTCCGTCTCAAAGCTAAGACACAGCTCCACTCAACAACCAGCAAGCTCCAGTACTGGATACCCTATGCCAAACAACTAGCAAGACAGGAACACAACCTCACCCATTAGCACAGAGGCTGTCTAAAATCATAATAAGTTCACAGACACCCCAAAACATACCACCGGACACGGTCCTGCCCACCAGAAAGACAAGACCCAGCCTCATCCACCAGAACACAGGCACCAGACCCCTCCACCAGGAAGCCTACACAACCACTGAACCAACCTGACCCACTGGGGGCAGACACCAAAAAAACGGGAACTACAAACCTAGAGACCCCAAACACAGTAAGTTAAGCAAAATGAGAAGACAGAGAAATACACAGCAGATGAAGGAGCAAAGTAAAAACCCACCAGACCAAACAAATGAAGAGGAATTAGGCAGTATACCTGAAAAAGAATTCAGAGTAATGAGAGTAAAGGTGATCCAAAATCATGGAAACAGAATGGAGAAAATAAAAGAAACGTTTAACAAGGACCTAGAAGAATTAAAGAGCAAACACACAATGATGAATGACACAATAAATGAAATTAGAAATTCTCTGGAAGGCATCAATAGCAGAATAACTGAGGCAGAAGAACAGATAAGTGAACTGAAGATAAAATAGTGGAAATAACTATCACAGAGCAGAATAAAGAAAAAAGAACGAAAAGAATTGAGGACAGTCTCAGAGACCTATGGGACAACATTAAACACACCAACATTCGAATTATAGGGATCCCAGAAGAAGAAGAGAAAAAGAAAGGGACTGAGAAAATATTTGAAGAGATTATAGTTGGAAACTTCCCTAGTATGGGAAAGGAAAGAGTCAATCAAGTCCAGGAAGAACAGAGAGTTCCATACAGGATAAATCCAAGGAGAAACACGCCAAGACACATATTAATCAAACTATCAAAAATTAAATACAAAGACAAAATATTAAAAGCAGCAAAGGAAAAGCAACAAATAACATACAAGGGAATCCCCATGAGGTTAAGAGCTGATCTTTCAGCAGAAACTCTGCAAGCCAGAAGGGAGTGGCAGGACATATTTAAAGTGATGAAAGGGAAAAACCTACAACCAAGATTATCTACCCAGCAAGGATCTCATTCAGATTCGATGGAGAAATTAAAAGCTTTACAGACAAGCGAAAGCTAAGAGAATTCAGTGCCACCAAACCAGCTTTACAACAAATGCTAAAGGAACTTCTCTAGGCAGGAAACACAAGAGAAGAAAAAGACCTACAATAACAAACCCAAAACGATTAAGAAAATGGTAACAGGAACATACATATTGATAATTACCTTGAATGTAAATGGATTAAATGCTCCAACCAAAAGACATAGACTGGCTGAATGGATACAAAAACAAGATCCGTATATATGCTGTCTACAAGAGACCCACTTCAGACGCAGGGACACATACAGACTGAAAGTGAGGAGCTGGAAAAAGATATTCCATGCAAATGGAAATCAGAAGAAAGCTGGAGTAGCAATTCTCATATCAGACACAATAGTCTTTAAAATAAAAATTGTTTGTTACAAGAGACAAAGCAGGACACCACATAATGATCAAGGGATCAATCCAAGAACAAGATATAACAATTGTAAATATTTAGGCACCCTACATAGGAGCACCTCAATACATAAGGCAAATGGTACCAGCCATAAAAGGGGAAATTGACAGTAATACAGTCATAGTAGGGGACTTTAACACCCCACTTTCACCAACGGACAGATCATCCAAAAGGAAAATAAATAAGGAAACACAAGCTTTAAATTACACATTAAACAAGATGGATTTAATTGATATTTATAGGACATTTCATCCAAAAACAACAGAATACACTTTCTTCTCAAGTGCTCATGGAACATTCTCCAGGGTAGATCATATCTTGGTTCACAAATCAAGCCTTGGTAAATTTAAGAAAATTGAAATTGTATCAAGTATCTTTTCTTACCACAACGCTATAAGAGGAGATATCAATTACAGGAAAAAAAGTGTAAAACATGCAAACACATTGGAGGCTAAACAGTACAGTACTAAATAACCAAGAGATCACTGAAGAAATCAAAGAGGAAATCAGAAAATACCTAGAAACAAATGACCATGAAAACACGATGACCCAAAACCTATGGGATGCAGAAAAAGCAGTTCTAAGGTGGAAGTTCATAGCAATACAATCCTATCTCAAGAAACAAGAAAAAACTCAAATAAACAACCTAAACTGACACCTAAAGTAGTCTTCCAAGTGCCCATAACTGAGAACTATCCTGTTCCACATGGCATGCACTCAGTTCTCTTATGTAATATGCCACAGTATGCTTATTCAAATAAAACAATGTGTGTAATCTCTGTTTTTGCAGATATTCCATTGACAGAAGCAGTGACCCTGGAAGGTTCTTCTATGTTGACATTACAACAGGTGCTCTAATGACTGCAAGACCCCTTGACCGAGAAGAGTTTTCTTGGCATAATATCACTGTCCTTGCTATGGAAATGAGTAAGTAAAACAAAAAAACTGCTCTCCATATAGTGACAAAACAGAAGCACTGGAGAAAGTGGAAGTTTCTAGAGCTTGTTGAAACAAAAATTATCTTCTTTATGGAAAGGAATGGAAATCCTGGTTTATGCAAGTGAATGAATGTATTTAGTTCAAATACTTATTGAGGATCTTCTATATACCTAATCCTGTGCGAGAGATAAAAACACACGAACAAAACATGCAAAAGCAGCACAAAAATAGCATCCTTAAATCAAAGAGCTAGACCTCTATATGAAGAAAAGGGAAAACTCCTGAGAACTCTAAGAGGCTTTCAATCTTTAACAAGATTAGGAATGCACAAATAGTATAAAATATTATTATTGGATGAAAGGAAACATTTATAACATATCACCCTTATTACACACATACATATACACATACATGCATTTAAGAATTTCAGACATTTTACAAGACAGATTTTTTAACATAAACTTAAAAATAAAATTGAAAACTAACAAAAACTAAATTAACATATTAGAATCTCAACACAAATTAGATTATATACTACTACACTGCATATTTTTCATAACCCCTAGTGATGAAAAGATTAAGGGAAATGACAAATACTAACATACGGGCAGAAGAATGTACAGCCATTCATGAGAGCAATTTGGTAACTAATCTTTGTATTAAGATCCCCCAATATATTCATACTCTTTTTCTCAAGAATTCTCCTTTAATAATTATCTTAAGGAAATAATCATAAACATTAACAAAGATTTATGTACCCAAATGTCCACTGCATTGTTATTTTAAAATAGGGGGGAATTACCTAAATGTCTAATAATAGGAGTTTGATTAAATAAATTATGGTACAGCCACACAGTAAAATGAGACTATCATGTTGATATTAATACCCATGTTTTCAAAGTATATTTCAATGACACAGGATAATCTTGCCCTAAAATATTAAAGGTCTAAATTCAACTTTTTTATTTTTTTTAATTTCAGTGCGTGTGTGTGTGTGTGTGTGTGTGTGTGTGTGTGTGTATTGGAAAGTTTGGACACATGTAATATAATACATAACGTATAATGGAGCTCTCTGGTGGTAAGACTATGGATCACATTTATTCTTATGTTTTTCTGAATTTTTCATTATTCTTTGTATAAACAAGCAACACCAAGTTACAATGAAAAAAATGTAAATATGGCAGCACTTTTGGTAACCAAGCAATAGAAATATTCAGGGGAAAAACACAGTATAGACATTCTTGAGGGAGAAGAAAAAAAAATGAACCAAAGAACAGGGCATTCTGAGGTTTAATGCAATTATTTACTAAGCATAATTTCTGTGTCTTATGATTTCTATTTTGTCTTCTTGGGATGGTGGCCAAAACAGAAAAAGGCAGGAGGTGCACTAGTGGGGCTGTGAAGTTATCTTTGTGTGGTAACGCCAAGCAAAAGGCAGACCAAAAGGACATATTTCCCCATAAGTGACTACGAGTAGCTTCTCCTACCCCAGCCAAAGATACAGATTTGGTGTATGTTTGATGCTATACTATCTCCCTTAGTCCATAGGTGGAAATAAATGTGCAGTGTTATCTGTAATCCCATGAATAACTTGAAACCTTCTGAAACAGTAATTCAAAGAACTGATTACAGGTTTTCCCACTATCCAAAAGTTAAGTGTTCCTATGAAACCTTTTGTAAGCCAAAATGTTGTAAAACGAAGAAGCAATTACATTAGGACACATCTTGCTAACACATGAGCAAAATAAAAAGCACAAATGCTCACAGACACAGTTCAAAGATATGGCAGCTGGATGCTGAGTATAGTTCCTGGGGAAAGAGCTTGTTGGTGCCACGCTCACAGCTCAGGGTGCGACCTGCCTTCAATTCTAGAATCTGAAGCATGAGCCAAGTGAGAGATTCAAAACCTCTTTTTAAGATTCACTTTGTGATACCTGCTCCCCCCGAGCCTCATCCCTCCCCTCAACCTCCTGATATCACACACTCTCTCCAACACAAAACTCGTCCTGCCCATGCTTATGTTCTGGCCACACTCTTAACAGGCAACCCCTGCATCCTTGTGTTGCTATTTCCATGTACTTTATCCATTCCTTTAAAAACCAGAATGAGGAGGTAAATACCTATTCCAACAAAGAGCTGCTTTCTTGCATTTCTGAACCCTCCTCACCTTTGGTTTTTTGTTTGTTTGTTTTGTGTGTGCTTTTAGGCAATCCTTCCCAGGTTGGAAGCGTTCCTGTCACAATCAAAGTCTTAGATGTGAATGACAATGCTCCAAAGTTCCCCAGATTCTATGAAGCTTTTGTCTGTGAGAATGCCAAAGCAGGGCAGGTAAGGCAGCCTGTGAGGGTGCACCTTGGTTAACCCCCAACATGTGGAAACGACTGTTTCAGATAACCAGATTTGTCATCAAAGAAATTTAAGACTCCAGAAACTAAGTTTACAAAAGAGAGTCCCCAACTTCTGTATATCATGTTGCAACAGATAATTTGTTAAGACAACTATTTCGAGCCTCCATTACATTTTATAATCTAAACAAGGTTGTGAATCAAGGTGGCTTACTCACCTGTGAAGCCAGGTAGTTACCCACCTTCTAAGTGAACTGTATGGAACCAATTGCAGTAACATGTGCTCTGGGTCATGGAAATGAGGGACCATGGAGATGAAGATCGGGAGAAAAAAGGAGAGTCTTTTTCTCATTTTAGCACTCATCCTTGAAAGTGTTTGTAGTAAGGAAAGTTTAGTTTTTATATCTTCCTACCTCCCTTCCTTCTGGCAGCAAGTTTACAGACTGCCTGCCCTATTCTCAGAACACTTCATTACCTAGAATTACCTACTCTCTCTCCTCCCTCAATTAAAACATCCATTTTCTTAGTACCACTCATGTCATGTAAAGTTTTGAGAGGAAAGGCATCTGAAGGAACAAATTTCTACTTATTTGAAACAGCTTTAGTTTCATAATCTTCAGATATATTTGTGTATTTTTTTAAAGTCTGCTTTTAAACCTAAGTGAATATTGGGTTGACTAAATCCCAAGTGGTGTAACTGAAAAACATCCAAACTGTGCTTGGAATGGCCACGTTATTAATGTATGTGTCAGGCTGCTGCCCACCCCATGCCCAGCCTTCCATACCTCAGATCACAGGCAATCTCTCCTCTTATGCTCCTGCTTTTGTAAGACTCTTCAGTCCTCCCTGACGTATTTCCCCCGAGCCTATTTTGTGGTCCTGTGGATTCCAGTTTGGGGACGTTGGGTGCACATGGCAAGGACACACGCTTTGGTAATTCAAGCTTTCCGACTGTAACACAGCTTTTGCTTCCACTTCTCTCACCCTCCTGCAGCATCCCACTGCACAGACTCTCTTTATACAACCAAAACTTTTATTAGCTTCCTGAACTCACCAAAGATTGACACAACACATCTTCACCATTCTACTCAAAGAAAAAGTGACTCCCTTGTTCCAGGGGGGAAAAAAAATGTGTCCTGTAAGTCCTTCTCATCTAAATTATCTCATCCATTGATTCTTGAAACCCAGTGCAATGGTCTATAGCATGCCTAAACTTTTTTTCAACAAGTCTACGATAATTCTACTTCCGTATCTATTGAATTTCTAGTCCAGAAAGACCTGAAATATTATGCAGCTAATAAAGTTACAATGAAGACTTTCCAGCATAAGAATGATCTGTGTTATTATAAGAAAGGAGGTATAGAATCTACATGTACATGCTTGAAGTTATGTAAAACTGTATCTGCATGTGAACAAAAATTGGGAGGCAGGATGCAAAAATAGCAATAGTTACTGTGCTAAGGTAGTTGAGATTTGAGTGAAGGGATTTGGGACTTTATTTTATTGATTTTTTTATTGTAACGTGACAATTTACTTATATATTATAGAAACACCATACATAAATTTTTGTTTTATATTATATAAGATTATCATTATAATATGACAAACATAATACTTTATATTTTAATATGACAAGAAACTAATTTTTAATCTGTAATATAAAGAGTAATAGTAGCACAATAAATTAAACCCCTCATTCCCCAAAAGTGAAACATTTCCTTTCTTAACGGGCTTCAGAAGAGAAGGACAGGGTTTTTTTTTAATATATAAATTTATTTATTTATTCGTTTATTTATTTTTGGCTGCATTGGGTCTTCATTGCTGCGTGTGGGCTTTCACTAGTTGCGGTGAGAGGGGGCTACTCTTCGTTGCGGTGCGCGGGCTTCTCATTGCAGAGGCTTCTCTTGTTGCGGAGCATGGGCTCTAGGCGTGCGGGCTTCAGTAGTTCTGACACATGGTCTCAGTGGTTGTGGCTCGCGGGCTCTAGAGCGCCAGCTCAGTAGTTGTGGCACACGGGCTTCACTGCTCCACAGCATGTGGGATCTTCCTGGACCAGGGCTCGAACCCGTGTCCCCTGCACTGGCAAGAGGACTGTTAACCACTGCACCACCAGGGAAGTCCAGAAGGACAGGTTAATAGCATGTTACCACCTCTCTTGTTTTTGCAGCATACAAGCACACCTCCCATTTCTACATTTCTATATACATCTTCTAATTGTCTATTATACAGTCCTTGGAGGCATGGTTTATCTGTGACTTCAAGTTCAGACCATGAGCCACAAGTCTATCATAGTCTGTCATATTTGTCATCTTTAGCCCAAGATACGGAAACCCTACTCTTTGATTTTGGCTCTGGGACATGTTTTGAGATTTTCAAAAGCACACAGCTCAGTAGGTATGTCTGGTTTATGAAGAACCAGGCCTCCTTGTGTTAGATGTGTCAGACACCGTCGTTAGCTTTGTATCTGCCGAGTTGGGATGTGTGCCTTCCTCTTAGGGAGAAAGGAAGCCCAGAAAGAAATCAGACGACATCTTTGGTGCAGGCTGAGGGCGGCATGAAACCTGCTGAGCAGAACCTTGAATGGCAAGTGGGGCTGAGGATGAAATCGGACCTGCCAGGAGAGGGGAGGCCAGGAGAGCAGGCTCCGGTGCTCCTGACCTGTATCATCGCTCACCCATTCTTTAAAGCCCTGTAACCAACCCATCATATGCCTCAGGTCCCCACCTCACCAATATACATATATACAATTTCATAGGTCAGATGTTCTGAAATGACTTTCTGTTTGCCAAGTTATACATAATCACCTATTTATAACATTCATGAAGAAACATGTCTTCACGTGTTTGGCACCATGGGCAAGACGGAACGTACAGGATTTGTCTCGGCAGGAATGGGGCAGTGGGGTGACCCTCGTGTATGAGCGGCACTGACACCAGGCTGGACTGTGGGGCAGATTTATCTTCAGTGCTCTCCTGATCCCTCTCCTTTATTGCAACTCCATCCCCCCGACCTTTAGATTCAACAGAGCCCCGCTGCCAGTTGGGTTCACCAGGAGGCATAAATGAGATGGAGTTCTGGTCTAAGATGTTTATGAAGGCATGCCCTTGGGGCCAATGCCCGTGGAAGGGAAGAACTGCAAGCCTGGGCAAAAGGAGAAGTCCAGCTGCAGTGCAGACCCACTAACAGCCCTGGATGACTTCACAGAGTTCTAGGACTAGCGTTCTCCTGAGTGGAGATGGGATGGCCAGGCTTTATACTATCGCATCAGTCACTGGATATGGATTGTCCTGGAAGAATGTGGTGACTGTGGGTAGGTGGCTCTCAGCAACTGAGGCAACCGCCAAAGAGACTGACAGGTGAAGGTATCAAGTCCTTCACTGAAGGGGGTCTGAGCAACACCATGTTTACCAGCAGGCCCCTTGCTGGAAGCTTTCCCCTCTGTTATTTAATCTTCTGCATACTGTGAGGGTAGCATTACCTCCTTAATTTACAGATGAAGGAAGAAAGACTAAGCAAGCCCACCTCAGCCCTCCAGCTGACTCTGAATGTTCCATTTTCTACCCTGTTAATAGCCAGCTTTTGACAGCAGGAGTGTGGTGTCTACAGGGCCAGGCCCGAGACGGGTGGGGGGAGTCTGCCGTTGGTTGGCGGGAGAGCAAACACACAGGAAGAAGACCACCCCTTCGACACCTGTTCTATATCCCCCCAGTCTGCCTGCCAGTGTTTCAACTGTGTTATTTCTCACTGCTTTCTTTAGGAACTTTTCCATCCTGATCTTCATAACCTTCATGGTAACTTATGACTTTGAAAAACACGTGGAAGAGGCAAAATTTTGGCCAAAGAGCTCAAGAGGAGGCCACCCCACCTCTTGCTCTCTTCAGCCCCAAGCCTTGCTCCTGACTCCAGTCTGTTCTATAAAGCCCACCCAGGGGCTTGTGCTCTCCACTTTGCCTGGCTCTCCTTCCTGCCAGCAAAGAGTGACTTCTCTGCCACCCATCCCCTCACATCTGTTTTCCATTAAGCTGACACAATCAATGTAGTGTCTGCTTACTTCCCACTAGGTACTGGTCATTTTTAAATAGAGGCCTCTCAAACACAGCAATCTGACCATGAACTATTAACCCAAATGTGAGGCTAAGAAGGTGAGGCGAGGGGACCAAAAAAACTGGGAAACAGGCAGGACCTTGTGGCATCCCAGAATTATTTCACTCAAAGTCTCCTGTTTCAACTGCCTAAAAAGGGCCAGACCTGGGGTGAGGATAGTGTGTTACGTCGACGTCTAACATCTGAGGCATTTAGGTATCATCTACCCTGTGCCTGTGAACACACTCAGGCCCAACAATAAACCAAAATTCAGTTCTGCATTGTGTGATGGCACAGAGACTGCCGAGGGAAGTTTCAGGATGTCCTCATTAGGTATAACAATCTACTACTGGATTTCAGGGTTTGGGATCCCCCCTGCCCTTGAAGCTTTTCTTTTGACTCTGACTCGCCTGATTTCATGTCCCTCCCTCAGCTGATCCAGACAGTGAGCGCAGTCGACCTAGATGACCCACGCAATGGCCAGCACTTCTACTACAGCTTGGCTCCTGAGGCTGCTAACAACCCCAACTTCACCGTAAGGGACAACCAAGGTAATCAGTTGGCTACCGATGCTTTTCTACAGCGTGGGCTGGAAACTTCGGGTTACTATACCATGCAAACAGTGTCAGAGGTCACCTGCTCTTTAACAGCACGAAAGACATCGATGTTAATTTGTATGGTCTTTTATTAAAGTTTTGTTTCAGAACATCAAAGACAACGCCCTCTGCTGATTCTGAAACTTTTACTCAGTCCGTCAGTTCACTCAAACATTTGAGCACGGGATCTGGGCCAGACACTGTGCGAGGCACACAGGCTTCCTTCACCCCCACAGAGAGCAGCCATGTTTGTATGTTCTTTAACTACAGGAAGAATCTGAGAAAGCTGAAAGAAAGAGGCCCAAGGAGAAAACCCTGAGTGAACACTTCTAAGCAAGGATCAAAGGGGGAAACAGTGAAAGCTCCCAGAACAAATGGGAGACAAAGGCTAAGTAACACTTGAGTTACTTAAGAGCAAAGGACAAATAGAGGAACACAACCAGTAGTTCTGGCACCAAAACCACTTTATTATTTTGGAATGATTCAGAAAGAACAGTCAGGTGGGGTTCCCTATTCCAGAAGGTGCTTCCCTCTACATCTTTGCTGGAATGGAATTATAGACCCCTCTACCCCCAAAAGCATTCAGACCAGCTATGGAGTTCACAGACCTAGCACACTCTTCATTGGGCACAGATGGGAAAAGGAGGGCCTTCTGTACTCTGGCCAGAAGATTTTCAGAGAAAGGTCAGAGCAAGTGAAAAAATAATTTAAATCCGTCAAGTGAACCCCTTGTGTTGCTAACTCTGCTACCAACTACCTGTCTGACCTTGGAGAGGGAGGGCATCACTTCTCTGGGCTGTGGTGGCCTCATTTTTATTCCAATTCTAAAGTGCTGTCACTTTAGAACAATCTAAACAAAGGGTAACAAAAAGTCATGATTTGGGCATACCTAGTCTGAGTCCAAAAATCAATTGTTTGGGACTTAAAGTATTAAATCCACCCCACACGATATTCTGCTTTTAAAACTAGAGAATATCAAACCTGTTTTCTTCTAAATGGAAAGCATCCTTCCAAGTCACCCCTTTAATCATCTACATAAAATCATCAAATCACTATGATAATTGTGAAAGGAAGAGTAATATAAATTATAACAATAGAAGTGCTACAATTAAATATCCTGATATTTTTTACTGGGTCAAATTTTGAATTATTCATTTATCTGCTTCACTTGGAAACCCTTCCTGCAAAACGTTGTTTCAGACCCTTCAGGATAGGTTTTTTTTTTTTTTTGGCCATGCCACAAGGCTTGCAGGATCTTAGTTCCCAGACCAGGGATCAAACCCAGGGCCCCTGCCCCTGCAGTGGAAGCATGGAGTCCTAACCATTGGACCACCAAGGAATTCCCTAGGATAGGTTTCATAGTAGAAACCCTGGGGAAAAAAATAATACATTATACTGTTTCTTCAAATTTTCAGCTAAGTGTCACTCTATTCCTCCATTCTGATATTTGTCTGAATCAATACAGAAACAATACGCAGCAAAATGCTGCAAATTTCTTACCAATGACTTTGGGCACCAATTCATGGAGGCAATACCTTAAAAAGATGGGCCCCTGGAACCTGATGACTATAAAAAGAAATGGCTCATCTCTTGGAAGGTTTTTTTTCAAAACGTTAGTCGGAACATCTTCAATAGAAAGAATGAACTCTTAATCTCCTCATGACAATTTATCCTTCGAGTATCCTTTACTGAGGCTCATTAAAAAATTGACCAACATCTGATGTGGTGGATCTACTGTCAAGCCCTCCAACTCCCGTGCCCAAAACATTATATTCATTTATGAACACAACAGTGCACTATTTCAAGTAAAGCCTTTCTTAATCCCCAAAGCATCATGAAAAGGATTGTCCATATACTTCACAGTTTCACACGCATTTTCCCATACTTTGCTTTATTTGATATTTATAATAATCCTTTAAGGTCTTAAGAAAGTTACTAATGACTCTGATGATTCTCATTGTCTCATCTGATAGATAAGGAAAGAAAGTAAATGGCCCATGGAATAGAGAGTATGTATTAAAATTGGGACTGGAAGTTGAGACCTCCTGTTTTAGCCACACACACACACACACAAAATTTTTGTGTCACCCTGAATACTATTTCCAAATGGGTTATTCAAGCTCCAGTTATAATATTCAACAAAATTTTGCAAGTGGCTAAATTCTGCCAGCTCCTTTGTAGGACCAGTCTCAGCAATGTGATGCTCTGATCTTTTTTCCTTAATCTTAAATAATTCTGAGATCAAGAAATCTATGATGCATAGTAGGCATGATGTAATACTTATATGAAATTCAGCTCTTCTCCGGCTTTCTAAAAGTCTGATGAACTGCCCTTGATTAAAATGAAAAATAAAAAAGATTTCTGTTCGAGAAAAACTTTACTTCTGACAAAAACAAAACGAAACTGAAACTGTGAAGCAAAATTACTAGTACTTAGCTATTAAATCTGGAAAACAGAAAAGAGATGGATTGTGTGGTAGGTGGAAATATGAATATAATCTTCAGGTTGGTAACCAACTGCTATCTTTCTCCACTGAGAAGGAAATAAGAGGGAAAAGGCCTGTACCAAAGTAGGAAGAGATTTCAATTAGCTGAATAATTTTCAACATTAATGTTACAAAACTAAGTAAGCGGTTACACAGCACAATGGAAGGAGTATGTATTTGGCGTCAAGAGACCAGAGTTCAAATCCCAGCTCTTCTACTAAATTAGTGATTTTGAACCAATTACATAATCTCTCTAGGCCTTAACTCTCACTGTAAAAGGGTGAGATTATTACTATCTCACCAAATGGTGGTAAAGATTAAATGAGATACTGCATGTAAAGTCTAAATACCTTGCACATAAGCACTCAAAAAACAACTGCTCTCATGATAAAATAGGGGGAGGAGGAGATGGAAAAGTTAATTAAGGAATTATGTATTAGTCAGAATAGGCTAGGTTAGGCTGCAGGAACAAACAACACCAAAATCTCAGTGGCTTAACACCACTAAAGTTAATTTCTTGCTCACATAAAGCTGACTGTGGGTCTGGCGACCAAGGACAGCTGTCCAGGTGTAGGCTGCCTGGCTCTCCATCTCAAATGTTCGTTCATATATTACAACAAGGCAAGAGAGCACAAGAATAACATACCAGCTATTATTGATACATGCTGCTGTCCGGAAGTCAAATGAATCAGTTTTGCTCATTTCCATCATTTAAAGCAAATGATACAGACATGCCCAAATTCAAGAGGGTAGAAAAGATAATCCTTTATTATGTCCAGAAGTATTGATATTGGTATGAATAATGTTTACTTTGGTTAGACTCTCAGAATTTTTTGTGAAGTTCTAGACTCTTCCCTGTGAAATGTGAAACACATCCAGAGGACCTTCCATATTGATGATGTTAGCTTTGTCACTGATTATACGTCCTACCACATCTCTCAAACTTTTCCTCTGATGAAAAAGTTACCAGCTTTGGGCCTCCCTGGTGGCGCAAGTGGTTGAGAGTCCGCCTGCCGATGCAGGGGATACGGGTTCGTGCCCCGGTCTGGGAGGATCCCATATGCCGCGGAGCGGCTGGGCCCGTGAGCCATGGCCGCTGAGCCTGCGCGTCCGGAGCCTGCGCGTCCGGAGCCTGCGCGTCCGGAGCCTGTGCTCCGCAACGGGGGAGGCCACAACAGTGAGAGGCCCGCATACCGAAAAAAAAAAAAAAAAAAAAAAAAAGTTACCAGCTTTCCAGAAAATATATCTGATTTATAAGTCAAACCCACTCAAGAAAACTTGAGAACACAGATTAAAAAAGATCCCAAAACATTACATTAGGCAAATATAAATACAGACAAACAGACACACACACACACATCAGCTTTGTGGAAACATACCAAACAATTTTGCTAATCCCCTTTAAAACTGGGGAAAACAATCCAAAAATGGGCAGAAGACCTAAACAGACATTTCTCCAAAGAAGATATAGAGACTGCCAACAAACACATGAAAGAATGCTCAACATCATTAATCATTAGAGAAATGCAAATCAAAACTACAATGAGATATCGTCTCACACCAGTCAGAATGGCCATCATCAAAAAATCTATAAACAATAAATGCTGGAGAGGGTGTGGAGAAAAGGAAACACTCTTGCACTGCTGGTGGGCGTGTGAATTGGTACAGCCACTATGGAGAACAGTATGGAGGTTCCTTTAAAAACTACAAATAGAACTACCACATGACCTAGCAATCCCACTACTGGGCATATACCCTGAGAAAACCATAATTCAAAAAGAGACATGTACCAAAATGTTCATTGCAGCTCTATTTACAATAGCCAGGACATGGAAACAACCTAAGTGCCCATCATCGTCTGAATGGATAAAGAAGATGTGGCACATATATACAATGGAATATTACTCAGCCATAAAAAGAAATGAAATTGAGCTATCTGTAATGAGGTAGAGAGACCTAGAGTCTGTCATACAGAGTGAAGTAAGTCAGAAAAAGACAAATACCGTATGCTAACACATATATATGGAATTTAAGAAAAAAAAATGTCATGAAGAACCTAGGGGTAAAACAGGAATAAAGACACAGACCTACTTGAGAATGGACTTGAGGATATGGGGAGGGGGAAGGGTAAGCTGTGACAAAGTGAGAGAGAGGCATGGATATATATACACTACCAAACGTAAGGTAGATAGCTAGTGGGAAGCAGCCGCATAGCACAGGGAGATCAGATCGGTGCTTTGTGACCGCCTGGAGGGGTGGGATAGGGAGGGTGGGAGGGAGGGAGACACAAGAGGGAAGAGATGTGGGAACAGATGTATATGTATGACTGATTCACTTTGTTATAAAGCAGAAACTAACACACCATTGTGAAGCAATTATACTCCAATAAAGATGTAAAAAAAAAAAAAACTGGGGGAAAAAACTAGTATTGAATTTTCACCAAATTCATATTAATTGCTTAAACTTAGACCACCAATTAGCGGAAAATAGCAGGGTGTGTCATGATTAGGGGATTTCAAATAAGCTTCTGCTAAACAAGCAGGTTCATCAGAAAGCACAGGAGTTGGTGACTGCATTTCAGAGGCATAAAAGAAAATAGCCGAAGACTTGAACTCCAGCCAAAGTGGCAAAAATAAGCAATGTGCCACAGCCGCATGGGCTCCTCAGCATTCTTTTCCTGGGGGCACAAAGCAGCACAGGGCCTTGGAAAGCTGCTGAGCTAGAACAAACAGGGACCACAAGTCGCCAGTGACTGTTCATTTCTGTCAAGTTTCCCCAGGGACATTTCAGTTAGATCTGAAGTCTGACAGTTCGCCCTGGGCACCTTGTCACAAAGGGTAAGACAGACTCTCAAAACAGGTCTCTCTCCTAGGCCTCAGGGTTTTCCCTAGAAGCAAGCAAAAATCTTGGTTTCTGAATCCAACTGCTGATCCCAAAAAACCCAGCGGTGGCTGTAGCTAACCGCCTCCAGGGCGTGCTGTCCCTGCTCTCTCCTTCCCCACCCAGTTCCTGCCCCCTCGCTTTCCTCAATCCAAAAAATTCATTCTCTTGTTGGTTCTTTCATTTTCCTCTTCCCTCTCCTCTTTCGATCCTGGAACGCCTGTCTTCTTCAGATAACACTGCCCGGATTCTAACTAGGAGGTCTGGCTTCCGGCAGCAGGAGCAGAGTGTCTTTTACCTGCCCATCCTGATATCGGACAATGGGCAGCCGGCGCTGAGCAGCACAGGCACGCTGACCATCCAGGTGTGCAGCTGTGACGACGACGGCCACGTCCTGTCCTGCAGCCCCGAGGCCTACATGCTCCCAGTCAGACTGAGCCGCGGCGCCCTCATCGCCATCCTGGCCTGCATCTTTGTCCTCTTAGGTGAGTAAGTGGCTCCTCTCCATTCTGTGGGGTCCTGCAAGTGCTTACTTAGATACCATTCCGTTATCACCCTGACACAGCTGGCCAGAACTGGTTTTCCACACCGTGCTTATTGAAAAGGTGGGAGCGTAAGGCTGGGAAAAAGTAAAGAATTCGGAGACAGTCCCTTCCTTCAAGGAACTCATGGCCTCTGTGGCCAAATGAAAGCACATATATTTATCAAGCATCTACTGTAGGCCAGGTTGCTGTTCTAGGTGCTGGGATTAATAAGAGAAATGCCCCAGCCTTCACAGAGCTTAATTCAAAATAAAGCAAGTTCATTTTGACATCACAGAACCTAAATAATAATTTTGGACAGGCTATGATGATCACCTCTTCTAACCCCCTCATTTCAGATAAGTAGTAGCTAAATCACAAAGAGGTAGTGACGGGCCCAAGGCCAAATCTCAGTGGCAGAGCCAGGGCTGAAACACAGGCAGGCCCCGCATTGCGCATGCCTGTATCTGAGCAGTACGGCCTTTCTCCCAAATGTTCATCCCCAGATTCAGGATGTGGTAAGTGTTACAGAGAAGGGAAGAGGGACAGGGAGTCCTGAGAGGACAGGAGACAGGGGTGGGTGCCAGTTTAACTAGGGTGGTCAGGGAGGACCTCACTGATAAGACGACCTCTGAGCAGAGATCTGAAAAAAGTGGCAGAGTGAACCACATGGATATCTGGGAGGGTAAGCTGTTAGGGGGCGTTAGCACCCCCCCTCCCTGGGTATCATGGCCTCTAACCAGGGCCAGTTTGCCTCTACTTGTGAAATAAAGATGTGATGACAGGCCAGTGGGAGAGCACTACTGGGATAGGGGATCCTTTCTTCTTCATCTAAAGTCATACTGCAAAGCTGCTCCCTACTCCCTTGCACTAAGGCCATTCATGCTATTATCCTCAAAATCCACACTCAAAACAAACAGTAGAACATCCAAACCAATTCCTGAAACCAAAAAAATATCTGTACATATCTCCCAACTCTTCTGACTGAAATAATTCACAGCATACTTATTTTGCTTAGAGAAAAGCAGACTTAGTACATAGTAATATTATTCGATATGGAAGAAATCCTAGTAAGGGAAAAGAGTAAAGCATTGCAGATTAACATTAGAATTTAAGCCCTGATGCCAGGTTTACCTCCAAACCAAGAGACTGAGTCAGACCAAAGAAAGAAGGTCTAACTAAAATGTCAGTCCCTTGATTGAATTTCCAGTAGGTCTGTGGAATATGCTTCATGTAGTTCAGTGCTACATGAAGGGAAAAACAGTATAAAGAAGTAACCTTTCAAAGTCCTTGGATCCCTGGATCAGAGAGGATTGTTATGGCTTCTGGTCCCTTTCTGTACTGACAAATAAAATCCTCCTGCAATTCCCTGAGTGTCCATAAGGTGGCACTGCGAGTCCTTGAGTGCATAACAGGACACCCTGAAAGAGGCCTTTGAAGAAACTTGCTCCTAGGAGAAATTTCCAGTCTGGCTGTCCTTACTTCTATCTTTGGAAAATGTCTACATTATAAGCTCACCCTAGCCCACAAACAGTAAAAGGAGTCACCACTTCAGAGGGACTGATTTAAAGAGGCTGGCACAAAGAGGTTCTCAAGTTAGAAGTGGTGTGCAAGGGGCGATTTATTTTGTGCTCCCACACCCATTATGTCTTGCCTTTGGAATTGCGCAGAATAAACAGACAGTTTTCAGGACCTAAACCGAGCAAAGCTGTCATAAAATCCTCAGAGTTAGGCTTCCCTGGTGGCGCAGTGGTTGGGAGTCCGCCTGCCGATGCAGGGGACGCGGGTTCGTGCCCCGGTCCGGGAGGATCCCACGTGCCGCGGAGCGGCTGGGCCCGTGAGCCGTGGCCGCTGGGCCTGCGCGTCCGGAGCCTGTGCTCCGCGACGGGAGAGGCCACAACAGTGAGAGGCCCGCGTACTGCAAAAAAAAAAAAAAAAAAAAAAAAAAATCCTCAGAGTTTTAGGCACTTTCACTTCTAAGAGTGTACATCCCACATTAAATATAATTCATAAAACTGAGTAAGACTGAACTGCAGTTGATTTGTCAAAGAAATACTACATTTTGTGGATAATTATATTAACACATTAATTTTGACTATGGATTTTTTTCCATGTTTCAAATACGTATCTAGTTCCTAGAAAATCTCATAGGCCCTATGCACTGTGCCTATAGATCCTAAAGAATAAACATCTCTAGAACTGACTCTCTTCTGTCAGGGAAGCCTGTCAGCTGAATAGGATCATTTTTCCCAAAATGTGATTTTCAGGGGGTTATATAATACTTGATATTTAAATAAGATTACCTAAAAATAAGATACATAGCAATCTTTATTTTTTTTCAGAGTTCTATAAACTGCCTAATTCTATATCATCAGAATTCTTTCCAGTACAAACTCAAAGACTTTTCTAATATTGCTTCCAAGCATTTTCTGAAATACCACACCTAGCACTCCAGTGTCACCTGTGTGGAGGTTGTCCCAGGTCCCCAGGAAGAATTAACTGGCCCTGCTTCTGTATTCTCTGCAAAACTCTTGCAGCTCCAGGATAGTCCTTTCACCACCTGTTTCATATTAGTCACTAATGTCTATTATCTCCTTAGATTGCATGCCTGTAAAAACAGAAATCATGTCATATTCTACTTTGTTTCTGTTTTGCTTCAGATAATGTCTAAAAAATATGTGAGTTTAGTAACTCCTTACTCAATCCCACAAACACAGCAAGTTCACTCAGAATCCCATTTCTCCACCCTGCATCCATCCAAATCACACCCCAACCTCCAATGCCCAGTTCAAGCCCCCACTTCATTGAAGTCCTATTAGTCCATTTCTCTGAAATCCCATAGTCCTCTAGTATATGAGTTACATTTTTGCACAGAGATAAAATACAAGAGTATATAACTGTTTCCTGTGTGTGCATTTTGTCACCCGAGCTATTCAGGAAAATATCATGTATTAACATCATTAACCGCAATTTACAAAAAGCACATTCCACATTCAAGTTTAAAAAACCATTATTGTTATTTTTTTAAGTTAGTCCATAATCTTACTGGGCATATGACTGTACTCCATTCCCCCCTACCCCTTGGATAAACTGGGCTCTTATTCTGCACTGTTGTCAAGCTGTCACTGTTCACCAGCTGTAACAAAGCATGCTAGAAAAAAAAAAAATAGCAGTTCTACAGCCAAAACCTCAACACACTTCCTGGAAAACATTTTTACTCACAGAGATAAATGGTCCAATGGGATTACCTCCATCTCTCCTTTAAACCGCAGTGAAAACATCCTGGGGGGGAAAAAAAAAACATGTTAGGATAAAATTTCATCCAAACCTGCAAGGGCACATCTAACACTGTGGTGCGTCTTTGATAACATGATAAATTATATAAAATGTCACTGCTCATTCCCTCTCTTCCATGAACATCCGTAGACCTAGAAAGTCACAACCTCCTCTCTAATGGAAGGCTTTTCTGAGGAATCTGAGTTAACTGGACAAAGATAGTCATTTATGCTCTCTTATTTTTTGAAGAAAACATAGAAAGACTATGACTTTGGCTCATATTTAACACATGTGTCTATACTCATATTAATTAATATATGACCACAATTGACCCTTGAACAACGGTGGGGTGGGGTTAGGGGCTCAAACCTGCTCTGAAGTCGTGAATAACTTATAGTCGGCCCTCAGTATCCACGGTTCATCATTTGCGGCAACCAACTGCAGTAGTACTGCAGTATGTATTTATTTTTAAAAATCCACAGCTAAGTGGACCCCAGTAATTCAAAGCCATGTTGTTCCAGGGTCCACTGTATATTTAAAAAGTAGGATACTATTGAGAGGCTAATGTAAAAAAGCAGGATTCCACCTATAGAGTAAGGTTTTCACACTATAATGGAGAAACACATATTCGTCCTTAAGTAGTCAGAAAACATGATCTGATCCTTAGCATATACTCCACGGCGGGCCACAGGGCTTCGTGCTTTGTTAATGAGATGTTACACTGGATGGCTGGGTGTACAAACGCACACACATTTCAAAGCGATAAGGTGTGTGCAGAGCCTCTACATGCAACTTCTACTTAAACCACGTGGAATCATGTCACGTAGGGTTCACTCGCCCACAGACTCCCCAACAGTGCAGAAAGAGTGAGAACAGCGTAGACCCTGTGAGGTCACATATCCAAACACTGACCCTGCGCTCCCCACCCAGACAGCCCTTCCCCTACCTGAGCTCCGGTCTCGGCCCACACGGCCGGGGCTCTTCCGCCAACACCTGGTCCTCTGTGTTTCCGGCAGTGCTGGTGCTGCTCATCCTGTCCATGCGGAGGCACCGGAAGCAGCCGTACATCATTGACGACGAGGAGAACATCCACGAGAACATCGTCCGCTACGACGACGAGGGCGGCGGCGAGGAGGACACCGAGGCCTTCGACATCGCGGCCATGTGGAACCCACGGGAGGCGCAGGCGGGCGGCGCCTCCAAGACGCGGCAGGACATGTTGCCCGAGATCGAGAGCCTCTCCCGCTACGTGCCTCAGACGTGCGCCGTCAACAGCACCGTCCACAGCTACGTCCTGGCCAAACTCTATGAGGCCGACATGGACCTGTGGGCCGCGCCCTTCGACTCCCTGCAGACGTACATGTTCGAGGGGGACGGCTCGGTCGCCGGGTCTCTGAGCTCCCTGCAGTCGGCCACTTCAGACTCGGAGCAGAATTTCGACTTCCTGACGGACTGGGGGCCCCGCTTCCGGAAGCTGGCGGAGCTCTACGGGGCGTCGGAGGGGCCCGCGCCCCGGTGGTGACGGAAGCCGGGAGGCCGGCGCGCGGCCAAACCCGGCCGTTCTGAGGCGGAGGCTTCGTGGAAGAGGCGCCGCTAACCGCAAGAGCAAGACTGTGCTGGAGAGTGAGGTTGCGGGGGGAGCGGGCGAGCGGAGCTCTCTCTGAATCAGCTTTACTTGGTTAGATTAAGTTAAATAATCAAAAGGAAACACAGGAAGAGGGGGGCAGAATCTCCAATGACCTTTTCTTCTTTTTTAATTTTTGTGATACTGTATTCAAAGGCGTGGAGTCCAAGGTTAAGTATGGCGGGCTTGACTTTTCTCCGCAGTTCACTTGGTCATTTTGCCACCTCAGAGAGGCTGTGCTTTTCATTGCAGAGGTGGCAGCTGAAAGCAAATAGAAGGTTCTACTCTCCTATCCGTTTTTTGTTTTGTTTTATTTTTAATCATGTTTGTTTCTCCATTTAAAAGTTTTGCTGGCTCATCACACTGCACAAACCAACCCGCATAAAAGAACACTGAAAAATTATTCCTCGGTGAAATTAACCTACTTGTTCTGGGATGGATGGAATTTCTTTTAATCCTTTTAAGACAAGGTTAAGGCCTAATTGACCTTGCATGGGGGTGGGCAGGGGGGCGGGAGAAGGAAGAGGCATTGACTTTAAGCTCAAGTTTAATGGCTGAACCAAGAGTTGTTGGCATTACAACAAATCCACCTCCATGGAGTAAGAGTGCTCTTGTTCTCTCAGCTCTTTAACTGTGCCCCTGCAAAATTATTCAGAAGGAAACCAGAAAATCTGCCTCTTTTGCACTGTAGATGTCTCTTCCATGTGCCAAATGTGAAGATTAGATTCTACAAATGAAAGCCAAATAAAAAGAAGTATCTGATAAAAGCATGGGTTAGAGGGCTTTCCTAATCTGTGTGAGGTCAATTCAAGGGATGTTTACATACTGTAGATAACCTACTTGAACACAAATCAGTATTATAGAGAATAAATGGATGTAAGAAAATTACATGTATAAGTTTTGTATATTTGTTAATAATTTTGGTAATAAATATGATGTACTGCATCTCAGTACCTTAGCACCTCTTTTAATAAAAGTTAAATAGAAGGGCAAGTCTATTGCACATGTGTTTAATTGCTGATTAGGTAAGAGATGGTTTTGTGATCCTGACCTAGTCTCAGGTTCTTGGGGCTGGGGCTCATTCATAAAACAAATGAAGCAGGTAAGAGATGGTTTTGTGATCCTGACCTAGTCTCAGGTTCTTGGGGCTGGGGCTCATTCATAAAGACAACAGCACAGAAGTATGAGGCTGTGCATTCTATTTCAGTCACTGATCAGATGAACATATAGTTTAAACTGTAAAGCTGTAAAGCTTTTCATGAATATTCTTCATTTCCCCATCCCTTAAAAGAGCAAAGGATGGTTTGATAACATCAGCAATACAATAGTGAGTTTAGCCCATATTTTTGTTTTGTTTTGTGAGAGTGTATTGCACATAGCCACCAATGAAGCAGGCCACTGTGCTACTTTCATCTCTGTTCTGTTGGCAAATCAAATATGTACCAAAAATATGTACAAATATGTACATCTTGTCAATACTGAATGAGCTCACAGAACACTGGGGCCATATTTTATTCGTTTCCTTTCCCCACAGTAGCTAAGAGTGGGTACTTAATAAGTGCTTAATGGGTACATGATGGAAGGGATCTCTTTCTTTGACATCGTATTATTAAAGGATATTTTACACAGTTATCCTCACCATTGGAAAAAAAAATTGTGAACAAAATAGTTTTCTGAGTGTCTTGGTTAAAGGTTCTCAAATTTTAATGTTTGTCAGAATCACTTGGAACAGAATCACTTGTTAAACTATAGCTTGTTGGGCCTTTACCCACACAGTTTCTAATTCAGTTCATCTGGGGCAATTTGCATTTCTAACAAGTTCCTGGGTGATGCTGATGCTGCTGATCCAGGGACCACACTTTGAGAACCTTTGGTATATGGTCACACCTTCTCAAATATAGAAAGATTAGATTGTACTGGGGCCTACTCCATCAGTAGAATAGTATTGTGAATCTCTTTTCCAGTAAAAAGGAGAGTTTGGCAGAAATATGTGAGAAGGCTAATAGATGTCTGGGAACCAGCAGGATGTGCTTCACACTTTATTACGTGGTACACTAATAGCCAGGCAAGTTCTCATCTTCAGCCTTCAGCATACTAACCCTTTCCTCCATGAAAGGCAGCTCTCATACATGCTCTTTGAGGGTAAAGTATGATGTAAAAATAAACTTAGCAAAGAAAAAGAAAAAACATGAACTTGAGTCCAAACTAGGCTTTACAACATACCAGTTATGTGAATGTGGGCAAATTGACCATTATAACATTCTTCTTTTCTGTCACTAGCCCGGAGGATAATTTTTTGACTAGCTCACTCTGTGTTGCTTGTTTTAAAAACTGGGAACAGCTGTTATCCTAACCACAGGGGATTATCATGCCCCACATCCTGCAAATGTGGTCCCCCATGAGACTGGGCATGAAGTGATTAAGCAGAATCTCCTGGAGCTTCTGGTCCCTGGGAAGATGTTTAATGGTGTGATACAGGAAGTGTGAGAGAAGCACAGAATAGGAGATCCATTTCAACTCACACTGTAAGCTAATAGAGACTCTTCCCTCCAAATGAGTTTTAGAATTCCCTTTCCACTGCCACAGTTTACCACAAATGCTGGTTCATCTGAAAATAAAACACCATTACCACCAGACAGAATGCAGTGTGATCAGGTTAAAAAAGAGAGCTGTAAAATTATCCAGCCATTTATTTGTAAACAGGTAAAGCAGCTAGCCTTTAATTTATGTTAGAGGGAAAAGGAACATCTGTGGAAATCAATAGATAAGACTCTGTCTGGAACTGTATTCTGAACAAGAACACAAAGATAAAGATTAGCAATGAATTTTCTAAATCATAAAAGCAGAATATCCCAACATGGCAGATAGCAAAGGCAAAGAAGGGAGTAGTTTGCACAAGAAAGAATCTATAAATCCTGAAAACAAATTCAAACAAGCCAAAATCAGTACAGGCACATTGACTATGCATTGTTACTAGTTTACTAGTGATCGAGAACTAAACCTTGATGTCAGAATTCCCAGTATTTCCTTTCTAGCGCTGGAAATACATGAGCACAAGATATACTTTGCAAGCAGTTCTTTTCGCAGATGGACTCAGTCTCAAATCCATTTCTCATCTTCATAATAAAGAACTTTCAAGATATTTTTATGTGTAAATACCTGGATTTGGGAGGCTTCTGCTTGACCCTGAGGGTCAAGGTTCTGATACAGGGAATGGACAAAATTAGATCAAGGAATCTTCCTTTTTTTTTTTTGCGGTACACGGGCCTCTCACTGTTGCGGCCTCTCCCGCTGCGGAGCACAGGTTCCGGACGCGCAGGCTCAGCGGCCATGGCTCACGGGCCCAGCCGCTCCGCGGCATGTGGGATCCTCCCAGACCGGGGCACGAACCCGTGTCCCCTGCATCGGCAGGCGGACTCTCAACCACTGCGCCACCAGGGAAGCCCAAGGAAATCTTCTTTTTAAAATGACCTACTAATGAGATATATCTGTCTCTTATGATTCATGTTGTGCAAAAATTGTGAGTACTAATTTATAATATGTGTAATTAACTACAACATCAACCAAAACCACAATTTTTCTTAAATCTTTCCTCCTAGGACGGGAAGCTGGCAAATCCTACCCCATGTGTTTGTCCATACTCTTGGTTTGTAAGGATTCCATATGACTGATGATGAGGCTGTTTCTTCCACTCCAACATTTTAGCCGCTGAGGCCACCTTCCTGGTACCCATGATGACAAGGGCTACTTTCCATCCCAGAAAACCTTAGACCACTTCTCTGAGAGGACACACTTCCAAAAGCTAGTAAAACTACCTATGAGTCTTTTCTTATTTTTCAGGAAGTTTGGATACTAGCTTTTCTTTTATTATTTCCACTTCCTCCCCTTCCTCATATCAACTGTTTTACCACCATTGCTGCATAAAAAGACACTCAACTTAGTGGTGTAAAACGACAATCTTTTTTTTATTTTTCTGTTTTTTGTCTGCTTTGGGTCTTCATTGTTGCATGCAGGCTTTCTCTAGTTGCGGTGAGCGGGGGCTGCTCTTCGTTTCGGTGCTCGGGCTTCTCACTGTGGTGGCTTCTCTTGTTGCGGAGCACGGGCTCTAGGCGCACGGGCTTCAGTAGTTGTGGTGTGTGGGCTCAGTAGTTGTGGCTCACAGGCTCTAGAGCGCAGGCTCAGTAGTTGTCCCGCACAGGCTTAGTTGCTCTGCCGTATGTGGGATCTTCCTGGACCAGGGCTCGAACCTGTGTCCCCTGCATTGGCAGGCGGATTCTTAACCACTGCACCACCAGGGAAGTCCCCTATCAGCCATATTGTCTTTCCCTTTTTTCTACTCTGCCTCCTTCCTCTATTCCAGGAATCACTTTGGATTCCATTCACCATTTCTTTTCTCGCTTCCATTCCCCCTCCTCTCTATAGAATACATTCTTGTTTTACAGGTATATTACTCTCCAAAATTCAGTTTTATCCCTACCATGCAGTACTTTCAGAAATAAATGAATATTTCATGAAAATACTTAGCAAAATATCTGATATATAAAAGGCACACAATATATTTTTATTGAAGTATAATTAATATACAATAAACTGCAGGTAAAGCATATTATTTAATGTTTTGACATATGTATCCACCCATGAAGCCATCACCCCAATCAAGATAGTAAATATATCTGTTACCCTCAAGAGTTTTCTCATACCCCACTGTAATACCTCTCTCCCATCCCTGCCAGCTACCTCCCCCAAATGCAAGCAACCATCAATATGCCTTCTATCACTGTAGATTTGTTTACATTTTCTAGAGTTTTATATAAATGTAATCATACAGAGTTTACTCTTTTTTGTGTGTGGAGGATGGGGGGAGGGGGTCTGGCTTCTTTCACTCAGCATTATTAGTTTGAGTATCATACATGCCACTGTGTATATCAACAGTTCATTGCTTTTTGTTGATAAGCAGTATTCCATTGTGTAGATAAACCCCAATTTGTTTATTCATTCATGTATTAGTTTGCTCATGCTGCCAAAATAAAATACCATATATTGGGCGGCTTAAATAACAGAAATTTATTTTCTCTTAGTTCTGGAGCTGGAAGCCCAAGATCAGGATACCAGTGTGGTCAGATTCCAGTGAGGACTCGCTTCCTGGTTTTGAAATGGCCACTTTCTCATTGTATCCTCACATCGTGGCAGGAGCAAGTGAGCTCTCTGGTGTCTGTTCTTATAAGGACACTAATCATATCAGATTAGTGCCCCAGCCATGTCACCTCATTTAACCTTAGTTAATTACTTCCTCACTCCAAATACAGTCACATTAGAGATTAGGGCTTCAGCATATGAATTTGGGGTATGGAGGGGGACACAATTCAGTCCATAACAATTCATATGTTGATGGACATTTTGATTGTTTGCAGCTTTTGGCTGTTACAAGTTAAGCTGCTAAGAACACTTGCATGTGAGTCTTTGTATGGACATATATTTTCTTTTCTCTTGGATAAATGCTTAGGAGTGAAATGGCTGGAGTCATATGGTAGGTATATGTTTTCGGTTCTTGTTTTGGTTTTTTTAAACTGCCAAACTATTTTCCAAAGTCTTTTTACCATTTCAAATTCCCACCGGCAGTATATGAGGGTTCGCTCCATTTCCTCTTCACCTTCACCAATACTTGGTACGGGCTGGGTTTTTTTTTCATTTTTGTCATTGTAATAGGAATGTCGTAGTATCTCGCTGTGGTTTTAGTTTGTAATATCCTAATGACTAATAATGCTGAGCATCTTTTCACATGCTTATTTGCTATCCACATATCTTCTTTGGTGGAGTACCCAGAGGTATTTGCCCATTTTTAATTGTTTCATTATTGTTGAGTTTTGAGATTTCTTTTTATTTCCTGGATATGAGTCTTTATCAGGTACAGACTTTGTAAAGATTTTTATTCCAGTCTGTGGCTTGTCTTTTCATTCCCTTAATAATGTCTTTTGAAGGGCAGGAGTTTTTTTATTTTGGTGAAATCCCAATTCATCAATTTGCTCTCTTGTATTGTGCTTTCAGTGTCATTTCTAAAAAAATCTTTGCCTACCCAAGGTCACAGATATTTTCTTCCATGTTTTTTTTCTAGAACTTTTGTGGTTTTAGGTTTTACATTAGATCTATAATTCATTTGGGATTTATCTTTGTAGATTTTTAGGTATGAACTGAAGCTCTGTTTTTCTTCTCTCTTTTGGCATATGGATATCCAATTGTTCTAGAACCATTTATTGAAAAAGGCTATCAATTATTTACTGCATTGCCTTTGTTGTGAGTTGAATTGTGTCTGCCACAAAGATATGTTCAGGTCCTAACCCCCAGTACCTGTGAATGTGACCTTATTTGGAAATAGGATCTTTGTTTACAGATGTAATCCAATGGACTTGAGGTCATACTGGACCAATGATTGGTGTCTTTATAAGAAGAGAGAAATTTAGACACAGAAGCAGAGACACAGAGTGGAGAATGCCATGTGACAACTGAGGCAGACAATCGAAGAGATGCATCTATGAGCCAAGGAGTATTAAGGATTGTCAGCGACCACCAAAAGTTAGGGAGAGGCGTGGGACAGATTCTCCCTCCAGAAGGAACCAACCCTGCCCACACTTTGAATTCAGACTTCTAGCCTCCAGAAGTGTGAGAGAATACCTTTCTGTTGTTTTAAACCACCCAATTTGTTCTGGCTGCCCTAGGAAACCAATAGAAGCCTTATATAATACATTTTTTAAGATCTATTTTAACATAAAAAATAACTCAGTATGAACCCTTTACATGTCCTTGTCACTTTGGCTGGATCTACAACACATCCACACACCACGTTGCTTATTAATTAATTAACTAATTAGTGTGTTCGTTTTGCAGGATCTTTTTTTATTTCAACTCAGCCTTTGCACATGGTTGGAGTGTACGGAGAGGGCTCTGAAGATGCCCTGCTGTATGGCAGGTCTCAGGCAGCAGCAGAACTCTCCAGCTGACTTGGCAGCCTGCGAGCAGCTCTCATAGTTGCAGGCAAGGGGGAGGGAAAAATGAATCACCAGATGGCTGAGAAGAGACACTTCCATTCCTATGACCCCACTGATGTGGGCGGTGCAGAGAGGTTACAGAGAAAGCAGAGAAGGCAGGAGCTGCTGAAAACGGCGCTAAGTGCCCATTGGTCCTCAGGCAGCACAGGAAAAGGACAGCATTCAGAGAGGTGTCCCCCACTCGCCCACAATACGGAGCATATGTACCCTTGGCATGACTCTGCAAGTGAAGAGCTGCACAGCAGAGTGAAAGAATTAACCTTCAAAGAGCAGGCTGCGTGGTTTCCTTCTGTCTCTTGTACTTGCTATTCCCCTGCTGCCCCAGGAAACAGATGCAGTCCTCTGTGTTTCCCTGCCAGGCCCATATGCAGTGAAATTCACTCATCCTAATCGCTAGTCTTCACTAGCCTACTGGGGGAGGGCGGGGCACCAAAGGTCTGCCCCCCGTGTTTACCTCCAGGACTGGCCTCATCAACCTCAAATTGTTACATTTGCCAATGACTTCTTGGGACTGTGGCTATTGGACTATATGATGGTTGGTGTGAGATGAGATTCTTTTTTTTTTTTTTTAAAGGAATTTTGCCTTTTTAAAATTTTATTTATTTATTTATTTATTTATTTTGGCTGTGTTGGGTCTTCGTTTCTGTGCGAGGGCTTTCTCTAGTTGCGGCAAGCAGGGGCCACTCCTCATCGCGGTGCGCGGGCCTCTCACTGTCACGACCTCTCTTGTTGCGGAGCACAGGCTCCAGACGCGCAGGCTCAGTAGTTGTGGCTCCCGGGCCTAGTTGCTCCGTGGCATGTGGGATCTTCCCAGACCAGGGCTCGAACCCGTGTCCCCTGAATTGGCAGGCAGACTCTCAGCCACTGCGCCACCAGGGAAGCCCCGAGATGAGATTCTTAAATGCAGGGCATTACCTGAGGATGAATATTAGTTACACTCAAGAGGGGACTCAGGTCCTCATCAGCATGCTCCAGGTGGACGTCACTGCTGCTGACCTGAAGCAAAGGGAAGGGGAAGGTCACAGCCAACTATTGAGCACCTACTGTATGCCAGCACAGTGCCAGGTGCTTTTACACTAATGATCGTGCTGAAAACATGAGCAAAGCACAGACTTAAAACCAGAAAAGAACACAGAGCCATTTGTGAAACACTCACCTCAGATGTTGATACCACTGGCTCCTCTGGGAGTTATCACATGTAAGGAGCTCTGCACACATCCTTCACCATTGATTGTTGATATCCCGTCTACATCTTAAACCCTAGAGAACTGAATACTGGCCTTCACAGTGGGCAGTGAAACCGGGTGAGGACAGCTGACAAGCATCATCTGAGAAGTAGGGAGTGATCATGCTTTTGAAATTCAGTCCTATGTTCTTTCCAGAAAGTACGTATATTTTTCACTATTATGTGAAGATTTTTTTAAAATAGATGTCATTGGAGAGGACTTCATTATCAGGAACCTTACATAACCCAGGTTAATCTCCTCTCAAAGGAGCAGGAGGCTATTTCTGGAGAACACTGGCACACTGCCATATTTACAGTGTGTCCCTTACCTACAAACTGCGTACAAATTCTCTGTAAACTCCAAGCCACTTATCACATCCAGATTCCCACATGGATCTAAGCATATGCCATGTACACCTCAGGCACAATGGGCAAACAGATTATTTATGGGACTTGGCAGAGATGTCTTGATCAGGCTTTTTAGTCACAGTCTCGGTGACAGCATCCATTGTGACAGTGAGCAGGTAAAGTGAATAATAATATATCCATCTTGGAAGGTCCGTTCCTGCTCATACTTCTAATTATTAAGTACATTATTGAGAGCCTCTCCGTAGCTTAGTTTCCTACTGTGAAGGTAGGCTGTTCATTATTCAAAGTTGTTCTTTTGTTGCAGATGTAGAACAGAAAAAGTGAAAATTGCTCCAGTGCAATCCTTGTATTTTGAAGAAAAAAAAAACAAAGGCACAGATTTTTGACTTCTGGAAATGGAAGGCTGGAGCTTATTTTTTCTCTTTCCGTTTCGGTGCCATCCTCACTGAGTCCGTCAGTAAATCTTCAAGCTCCATTAAAATATAACTTAACTAGGGAACATCCTTTAGCATCATCCTAGTTGGTTTGTTTCCCTCCTGACTAAACACCTCCCTTTGAAGGAAAAGGAAATGATGGAAACTTCTCATTTTATCTCAAAGAGAAAAAGCAAAAAGACACTTGAAGCTGCAGAAATAGGAACTTAACAGCGTAGACAGAAATCTCTTCTATAGGGTCCCTCTAGCCAAAAGTAGACTAGATTAAAAGATGCCAACACAGGAGAAATGTGATCATCTAAATGAGGCTCACATTAATTCTATTACTTGGTCATCCTTGGCCAAGTTTTCTAATAAAGCCTAAATAGATAAGCTAGATAAATAGCAAGCTTAAGTAGATAGATTATTTTTATAACTTCTATATTAACTAGCACACTTGGGAGCCTAAATTATTGAATACTGATCATAAGACTATTCAAGGGATGACCATACATCCTTTATCATTCTGTGCTAAGTCTTTGCTTATGAATGGCATTATTACACATGACCGCATTCTAAGAGTTTGCTCAGCATTGTATTCAGTTGTTTGGCCAAAGTTCCATCCTGCAGGGGAGAATTCGCCCTCTCCCAAACTGAAAAGAATGGTAATATCAACAGGTAATAACTCTGGAGCTGAAGAAATGTGCATCTCAATGTGGTAGACATTGGGGCAGGTCACAAATATTCCAATGACCCTCCGTCTAGGTACACATGGGTCTGAACTTCTCCATCAGGTTACGGTTGTATCCGACCACATGACTGTGCTGAGCTAAGGAAACATGAGCAGGAGTAGCAGCCAATGTGGGATTTGCCGGTTCCTTGCCCCTTCCTGCTGCAGTGATCTTTGAAGTCTGTGCCAAATGGAACCTCTTTCTGCCTAGGTCTGAGTGACCGTATTAAGTAGGGTCCTCCTGCTGGCCTGTAGCCTGAGCTGAAATGAGAGCTGTCACAGGACGAACACACCAACTTTGACAGTGTTAAGTCACTGAGATTTTGGAGTTACTTATTACCACAGTATAATTTTGCCTATCCAGACTAATATGACAATGACAAAAACTGTTAACTTCCCTTAAGAAGAGGAGTTACCCAATTGGTATGACTGGTATGCATGATGACTACTGACGCCTCCTCCAAAATACATGTGCCCTGGTTGTTTTTTACCATGAGTAAGAGTGGATTTTGTTGACCAATTCATCTTTTTTCCCTTTCTTCTCAAAATTAACAGCATACATTTTCAAGATTAAAGAATAAAACAGCACTGTGCCCATAGATGGACACGAACAGAGGGAATGTAGCCATGTGACAACAGACGCAGAGATCGGATCATGCAGCTACAGGCCAAGGAACGCCAAGTGATGTCGGCAACCCCTGGAAGCTGGGAGAGGAGCATGAGCAGATACTGCCTCTGGACCCCCAAGAAGGAACCAGCCCTGCGGCCACCTGGATTTGGGACTTCCGGCCTCCAGAACTATGAAAGATTAAAGTCCTGGGCTTCCCTGGTGGCGCAGTGGTTGAGAGTCCGCCTGCTGATGCAGGGGACACGGGCTCGTGCCCCGGTCCGGGAAGATCCCACATGCCGCGGAGCGGCTGGGCCCGTGAGCCATGGCCGCTGAGCCTGCGCGTCCGGAGCCTGTGCTCCACATCGGGAGAGGCCACAACAGTGAGAGCCCCGTGTACCGCAAAAAAAAAAAAGCATAGAACAAACATTGGATATTATTCCTTTTCTTCCTGCACCTCTCATCTCATCCTAAGCAGTGATTTAGGAAAACTGAATTACTAAGTCTGTGAGTGTCGGCTCCTTCATGGCCAATTACCTGACAATTAACTGGGTCACTCTGGTAGCCCATCAGTCCATCCATACATTGGTGCCAAGTATGCCATGGTCCATTAATGTCATTCCCATCGATGATTACATCAGAGCAACCAAAGGAACAGTCAACGACCAGAGCCAGACTTGGGGTGTTTGAAGTAATAGACCATCACTAATCAGTGAGGACGAAACAAGAAACCTAAGACTTAAGAGGCAAAAATAAAAGTTAATCTGCAAAAGTGAGACTCCATGTGCATATAGCTGTGTCATCAATGACTGTGTACACATACCACATCCCTCAACAGAATTTCTATTTATTCATTTGCTATTTACCTCAATGAGTTGGCACCAAGGTAAGGTATCTGCTGGTTTCCACATATACTCGACTTTCTTTCCAAGCATATGGCAAAGCCAATTTGCTCATTTTGGCTGGGAAAAAGTCCTAATTACCTAAGAACTAGCACATTTCAATCTAGTGAGGACTAAGTTTCACTGTATTAAAATGCAACCAAAACACAGATTTCTGTCTCACACACAGAGAAACGCAACTGAAGGTCTTCTCCCAAAATACTTAATGCCTGGGAGGTTCTCCAGTCAACTTTATCATTTGAAATCATATCCCTTACAGACAAATTAATCTTTTAGCATTAATCTTCCCGAGTTGTGGTGTTTGGGGGGATGTTTTAATTAGCTCAGCTGCTTTATCATTCCTTTAAGTATCTGAAAGTATCTGTTAGCTTCCGACAGGTCTCAGGAAGATGGCCCCTTCCCTAGAGGTGGCTAGGAGATGTGTATTTGCTTTCAAAGTTTTACGGCTTTCTGAGATGAGCATTTCATCTTGTTATTTCCTTTCCACCACTAATCATTAAATGTTGAAGGCCTTAGCTAATTCTGGGTGCCCTAATCCACCGTAAATCTGAAACAAGGGAAAATCAACTGAAAGCTAGCCTGTGGATTTTCCTTTACCAGGAACAGGAAGAGACTGGTCATAAAGATAAAGTAGTTGACTGTTCACATTGGGTTCCAGAAAAGGTCTCTAACTTCTCAGCATTTCCCCTACAGGTCCTTTCTCAAAATGCAAATAACCTGAGGGAGATAAACCCTCTTTATCAAGACATTTTTTTTTTTCCATTGCAGCGTTGGTCAGGGCACAGAAGTGATGGAAATTTTTGTAGAGCCAGGAAGAAAAGGGCTCTGATGGTGCCTGGGTCTATATATCCAGAATATAGAGCCAGAGAGCACCCAAAGAGAGTAAAGATTCCTCAGTCTCTGATCAGACAGAACACTGTGGTCCCTATTTCAGAAATAAGACAACTGAGTCCCTTAGAGTTAAGAGCCGTACCCCACTGAACAGCAAGAAAGCACTAGATGCTTGAAAAGTTTTATGAGTAGAAGAAAGAAGAGAACAGAAAAGGGCAGTGGGAGGGTCAACTGTGCCTAGAATCGTCTCCACTAAGTGAAAATGTTGGTGCCACGGGTGAAGGTGACACACTACGCCACCCCCAATTATGGCTCTGAAGAACTTGGACATGAAAGAGAGGGATTTGGAGAATTCCCTGGTGGTCCACTGGTTAGGACTCTGTGCTTTCACTGTCAAGGGCCCAGGTTTGATCCCTGGTTGGGGAACAAAGATCCCAGAAGCCACTCACTAACCCAACTCACTGAGGACCCTGGGTGAGAACATGGAGGTCATTTACTTACCCAGATGTCATGAGCCCTGAAAGGTAGCCCGATGAAGAATGTCAGAGCTCTGGGCAAAGAGGCAAGAGGACCAAGTCTGAGCTGTGACTCACTGTCCAGGCAACCTTGAGCAAGTCACTTGCACTTTCTGAACATTTTTCTTATTTAAAAATAAGGATTGTACCCTGGTGGTCCAGTGGTTAGAACTCCGTGGTCTCACTGCCGAAGGCCTGGGCTCAATCCCTGGTCCGGGAACCAAGATCCTGCAAGCCACATGGTGCAGCCAATACATACATAAATAAAATTTTAAAAAATAAAAATAAGGATAGTAACATTCACCCCATCTAACTCACTCAGCTGTTTCGAAGGCAAAAGGAATGTTTCAAATGAAACCACGTGAGCTAGATCATTGTGTAAAATCTAAGTCCACTGAGGGAGTTGGTAGAACCAGCGTTTAAAATCAGCCTGTGCTGTTCGCTCTCCACGACCGACCATCCTAACTTGCAATCAGACAATCATACAGGACTCTCCCCAGATAACCAAGAAATTCCTTTCTGCCATTCGATGTGCTACGAGCCTATTTCCAGCACAGACTGTATGGAGTATGCAATGCCCCATGCATGCATAACTAGGATGTGACCTGTGTCCTCTAGGAAATACCGTCTGGAAGAGGAGGTAGCAAATGAACCCCTTACTTCACTGAGAGGCAAAATGAACTAACACTTATGACAGACAAGGAGGCGAAACAGGGGAGGGTGGTATCCAGAGAAGGTCTGGGTCAGCCAGTGGGCTGGGAGGAGGTACAGTGGGGAGAAGGGGGCAAAAGCCGAAACAGGAAAAATCCTTCGCTTTTTCTTTTCCTTCCCCAGCGTCCATCATTCTCCCGTCTGAGAAAGAGGAAGTCACGGTGGTAGAGCAGCAGAGGGTGAAGGTTGGGTTTGCCTTGTTTCCATCAGCAGGAAAGGGCATTTGCAGAGAAAACATTTCCTCCCCGCGCCCTGGGCGCGCCTCTCCCTGCGGGCAGTCTTACTTTCGGCCACAGGAGGGCGCTTCTCCTCCTCCGTGGTCTCTTCCCTGCGGTCGGCACCGCCCCGCCTCCCAGCTACGTCCAGCGGACGCGGGCTGTGCTTCGAACACCTGCAGCCTAGAAGCACTGCACCAGCAGGTGGGGAGCCTGGAAGACGGGGTCACAGCACGCCCAACTTCCAACATTTTATCTCTTTCAGACAAGCCAGGATAGATGTTCAAAAACAATTAGTCTCCCATCAGCAATGCATGCTATGAGGACAATAATGCCTAGAAAATTCTCAGGGAGTATTTTTGGAAGATTTTCTATTGAAGAGACAAAGGCTCAGATTCATCAGGAGGTGGAAATAGTGTCTCTGGCCCTGTCAGCAGCGTCTCCCCCATTCCAGGCTTAAAATAGGGTGATAGGGAATTCCCTGGCCGTTCAGTGTTGAGGGCTCCACGCTTTCGCTGGTGAGGGCGCGGGTTCAATCCCTGGTTGGGGAAATAAGATCCCGGAGGCCTGTGCAGCGCGGCCAAAAAATGAATGAACGAATGAATTTTAAAATTAAAAATAGAAAAATAAAATAGGGTGATTGATAGCCAATTGACATAGCAGGACCTTGTCCCTTCCCAGGGAGACATCCAGTGCGGTGCTAAGGGGGCCCAATAAAGGAGAAGAAAGGGGCTTCCAGATCTGAGACACGACCAGAGAGGGAAAACAGTCACCTTTATTTATTTTTGTTTTAACAATTAATTGTTAAAATACCTGAAGGAAGGAAACTATTAGGTCTGGCTCTGCACCAGGCAAGAATTCCCAAACTGCACTAACTTGGCTGCGCCCCAAAGTCCCTTTGTTATCTCCACACCCTCCTGTAAACATACCCACGCACCACCACCCTGTATTATTTGTCTCCAGTGAATTAGAATGAAAGTTCTAAGATAAGACAGGATGAAGCACTGACAGCCAATCAGGGGCCTTTCACTCAAAACTCCCCATTAGAATGAATGGAGGACTGGTTTTATGGTTTGTTTGTTTTCGCCTCCTAAGAGTAGGAACTGATTCCATGATTTCTGGTTAAGCCACTGGATTGGAGTGGTTCTTTGGGTAGAAACAGCCTCAACTTTCCTAAACTCTGAGATGAACAAGAACTATCACAGCATGTAAAAACAAGAATTACCAGCATGCTAAAATTATCCCCTTCTCAGAAAGGAAGAGAAATCTCTGATTATGAAAAAAGATTTTTAAAACAATCTAATAACTATACAGTAACACTCAAATAGATCTTGAATAGTCTGAGAGATGCTTGGGCTAGAATCCCATAGCTTGCTCCAGAATATTTGTCTAGCCGCATGCCCAGAAAGTACTGTGCATAGTCACAGGAGCTGTCAAAGGAGTGGATCACCATCACCACCACCATCATCATCGGATGAGTGGTTTATTAGATAGAACACATAGTTAAATGTTTCTAATTCTGATTTCTTTTCCCTTATCTTGCTGAGCCTGGGTCCTGATGTTTGGCGCTCTTGCTGGATCATGGATTGCGTTAGTATTACTACAGACACGAAAGAAAACCTTCCTCCAGTCCCCTCCACACAGCAGAACACAATAGGAGAAATCTGAATCAGAGTGTAAGTGGGACATTGTTCTCATCTGTAAAATTGGGCAGAGTCCATCTATTTGGGGGGATATATCCACAGATGCTGTGGACTAGTATGAAAAACAATGATTCCTATAGTTTCTACAGTGGCCACACCTTTGCTCTAAGGTTTATGTCTCTGAAATCATATCAGCATCACTCACTCCAAGGAGATTTGAGCTAAAAAACATTGAGGAAAACAAGATTAGAGAATAAACATTATGTGATAGTTTATTTTATGTGTCAGCTTTGCTAAGCTATGGTAACCAGGAGTTTGGTCAAACACTAGCCTAGATGCTGCTGTGAAGATATTTTGTAGATGTAATTAATATTTACAGTCAGTTGACTTTAAGTAAAGGGGATTACCCTGGATAATGTGAGTGCGCCTCATCCAATCAGTTGAAGGTCTTAAGGACAAATACTGATGCTTATTGGTGAAGGAATTCTGTCTCAAGACAGAAATACCAACTCTTACCTTTGTTTCCAGCATGCTGGTCTGCCCTACAGACTTCAGTCTTGCTGAGTGTCACAGTGGAGTCAATTTCTTAAAATAATTCCTTTTGTGTGTGTGTGTGTGTGTCTATGTGTGTGTGTGGTATGTGTGTTTGTACACACTTTTGATTCTGTTTCTCTGGAGAACACTGACATACAGATTTCAAGTGAATCTTTATTGTGTGCGTGTGTGTGTGTGTGTGTGTGTGCTACCTGTAAATTAAAACAACGATGAGACATTCAGTAATGCCATTTTACATGACATTACACATAATTTGGACTGCTGATTTGGTTTGGGCACCCAGTCCCTCCCTAACAGTCCCCCCACCTCACTGGAAACTGACCTGACCCCCCACCCCACCCCCGACCCCCCCTCAGGGGTAGTCCTGATTGGTCCAAGGCTGAGAGATCCCCTTGCCAATGATTGGTTCAGTGGGATCATGTGGCTTAGAAAGGGCCAGTGAGATATGAGAAGAAGTTTGTAGTGGACTTCCTGTAAGGTTTGTTCTCGTTCTTCAGAGAAACTTTACAGAAGCAGCCGTTCTCTCTGCTGTTGGAGGACAATGAAACAGCACCTGGATTGCTATTGGCAATAACCCTTTGATGGGAAATAACCTGAGTCCCTGATGATGCTGTTGAGCTGGATGGATCAGTCATCCCTAAAGCCTGCACTGACTCTGGTCTTCCTTTAAAATGAGCCAATACGTTTTGTACTGTGCAAGTGAGTTTGAGGTTTCTTGAGGTTTCTTGTTAGTTGCAGCCGAAGGACCAAGTTTTCTTGCCTTTCGTTTTTTTACCTATAACCTGGGAGGACAGAACTAGATAATCTAATATCCCCTTGAATACTCAGTGTTTGTAAATTGCACGTTTAGGCACTAGCACTAACCGTATTTATCAATTACTGTTTAGAGAATCTGAATATTACTGTAGGTTTCTAAATACGTCTTCACTGTTAGAAATAAGTATGTTTCTAAATACAGCTTCATTTTAGAAACAGGAAAATGACATGAATTTTAAGTTCTTATAGTGTAATTTGATGAATTTTTTTCAGCAGGCTTAACTCTAGTCAGCCACTGTCAGCAATAACAATTTTCACTAATGTTTTTTAATATGTAAAAACTCTAACAAATGAACAATAACTAGAAAAAGAGACTAATAGGGAAACGGGGAAAGGATAAAAGCAAACAATTCCCGGCAAAAGAAATGCAAATGAATCTTAAACCTATGAAGAGATGTTCAACCTCCTGCATAGAGAGAGAAATGCAAATTAAAATGACAGTGAGATTGTTTTCTTCACCTAAAAGATTGGCAAATTATAAAAAGTTTAATAACACACTATTGGAGAAGCTCTAAGAAGATAGCAACATTCATACCAATAATGGGAATTATCACTGAAGACCAGCAATTACAGGTAAGGGTGGAAATGGTACAACCTTCAAGAAAAGCAATTTGGCATTATCTGTCAAAATTACAAATCCATATACTCTTTGATGTAACCATTCCCCTTCTAGATCTTTATCCTACAGTTAAACTTTCCCATGTATAAAATGTTATTATTTGTAATTGCAATAATTGGAAACCACTTAAATACGTATCAATAGAGAAAAGATCAAGCTATCATAGCTGTTACAATAGAGTAATTCCCAGCTGTTAAAGAAATGGGGCAGCTCTGTATGCAGTAAAATGGAATAATCTCTAAATTGTATTTTAAATAAAAAGAGTAAGATGAAGAACAATGAGAATTATATGCTGCCATTTGTATTTTTAAAAAAGAATAACTACATATGTTTTTGTGTAGGGATAAACTAGGAGACTGCATAGGAAGCTGGGAATTGTGGTTATATCTAGGGATTGCAGCGTGGGAACTAGAACACAGGGGTGAGAGCCAGGTTAACTTTTCCCTGGATACCTTTTTAAAAAAATGTTAACATATGAATGTATATCAGTTATTTTAAAATTAATGAACTTGGAAGGAAAGTAAAGTTATTATTATAAATACATTTCCTGATTTGCTATTATGATAGTCATTCTGAAGCTAAATTACAGTGCTAATGTTTTGGATAAATGATAATTAACGATCAGATAGGAAACAATGATTTGGTACATTTGTTCTCATTTCACTTTCTGTCTAAATAAAGGTAGTAGAAAAAGGATCAGGAATTAAGGAGAGGAAATTAATCTTATCCATAATATTAAAAAAACTGGTTTGCTAGGCATTTACGTTTCCATGCCTCTACCCCTAAAGTGCCTAAACTAGATTTCTTCTAACCCAGTGTCCTATTGTTCACTCACATCCAGTCATTCGACAAATATTTACTAAATATTGGTGTGCAGTCACTGGAGCCTCAAATGAGAACACGACCCAGACAACTGCTATCTTTAGGAGCTCAGTCTTTTCACTATTGTCTACCTTCCAGATGGGTAGAAAGACGGATGGCGTAATCAATAAACTGAGGGCTGCAGGTCCTAAAATGTGGAGAACCCACAAGCAGAAAAACCCACTAGCTGGGAAAGAAGACAGTGAGAGTTCACGGATAACACTATTGGTCCAAAGAAAACCATTCCAGAATAAACCTTTTCCACTCCAGGGTTTCAATGCCCCAGTAAATGCTTATTTTAGGGAGAAGAATAAGAAGGAAGGGAGGATGGGAATGACAAAAAAAAAGAATGAGCCCAATTGGCAAAATAATCCAGGAGAAATAACCTCTGAACCTGGGATTAATACCTTCATTAACTCATCCACTTGTCTACAAATGTTTACTGAGAGCCTTCCATGTGCCAGGCAGTGATCTAAGAGTCAGAGATGAACCAAAAGGATCCCCCAGCTTGAGAAGCTAACATGCAAGAGGTAATAAATCACTAAATGTATACTGTACTGGCAGGAGGTGATAAATGCTAGGAGTAAAGTAAAGCAGGATCGGCTGGAGTAACAGGGCCACCATGTTGGATGGCTGGTGAGGGAAGTTCTCTCTGAGGAGATGCTGCTGGAGCAGAGAATGGAAGGAAGTGAGGAGGCACGTGGGGACCTGGGTGAAGTGTTTTCCAGGCAGAGGAAGGAGCCCTGGCGTAGAAGTGTACAGAGGTAGTGGAAGACTCCATAAGCAAGATGAGTGAATGTCCTCGTGGAGTTCAGAAAAACACAGCTGAGGAACAATGTTGGTGTTTCTTCCAGAAAACACACCCAACAGTTATGTAACTCCACACAGACAGTTCTGGATCTTTAAAGCACAAACCAAATCTTATTTAGAGACAGGGGTAGGAATCTGCTCATGTGGGATGTTCTGACCGAGGAATGCTTCCCCCCACGCTCACGGATCCTTGGTTTCCTTCTCAAAGAAGCAGGACACTAGGCTCCGTACCTTGAGGTGAACTTCAAAATATAAAATGTCTTGGAAAGATAAGACACAGATTTGAATTCATACCAAAGTAAAAATAACATTATCTGATACTTTTGTGAGCAGTACAGGCTTTCTGAATTCAGGGGAGGACAGGAGGGTGTGGAAAAAATTAAACACGTGTATATGTATGACTGATTCACTTTGTTATAAAGCAGAAACTAATAAAAAAAAAAAGAAAAAATTAAACACGTACAACATGAAAGCTGGAAGCCCTCAAATCAAGCTTCAGCTGCTGTGCTATTTCCTCTCAGACAATCACCAAACGGAAATATTCTTTCTCCTTAGAGAGAAAAAAGGTATTTCTGGTAAGCTTCCATAGCTTGTTAGAAATATCCCTTAGGGACATACAACTCCGTTTGGAGTCTAATTATATATTCATCCAGTGGTGAATTTAGCTACCTGGGAAATACCCAGGAAGAGAATGCCATTTGCAGACAGCTGCGCTAGGGGATGACACATTGTAAATTAATAAATGTATTCTGTTTTATACAATTCCAACTCTGATAAATTTTGCAGGTATGATAGAACCAAAACCCCAAACCTGAAACAACCTAAGGAACAGATGGAAGAGTGACTGGAATTCAAAGCATCACTGTGAACCCCTTGGTTAGACTTCACTGTGCTAAAACCTTCCCACAGCTGGTACCTAAGGGGATTCGTTTCCTGGTTGTAGATTGTGGAAGGAAGCCTCCATTTATTCCACAAAAGATGCAAATGAGTAGATACTCTGTGCTAGGTACAGGACTTCTAAGGCAAAGTAGGAGCTGCCTCTTCACAGGTGAGTCCACCCACTTGCGGCCATTAAGCAGAGTGGGACTAAGGCTGACCTCATGCTCACATTCAAGGTCCTCTACTACCTTTGTTTTATTTTCACAAAGAAACTGCCATTTAGGGGTTACTGGTCAATTCTGGACTCAGGAGAATTGGAGCCGACCTCTGTGTTCTAAATAAGTCTCTGGAGTGGCCCATTAGTGACTTAAATGTTAAGCCGGTACCACCACTTCTGTTCGGGTGAGGGTATGAGCTTAGCACAAGGAGGATGGGGCCTCCTGGGAGGAAAGAAATTGAGACCTTCTTGTTAAGATTTGAACTGGTGTTTTGCACTCAGGTTTCCCCGGCTGAGACCAGATGCCAGAGGGGAAGAAAAGCGTTCAGGAAGAGACGTTCCACAATAGAAGGGAAGAAGAGAGTTCTGGATATGTGGACTGGATCCAGCTATCCAGGCCTAGATGTTCATATCAGAAGGCAGGCTTTAAATGTGTCTGGTTGATACCGAGAGCCACGCTGACCCAGCTGATGTTCCAACATAGTCATGACTTAGTACTCAATAAGGAAGCAGGAAAGAGAGAGAGAGAAAGAGAACGCTGAAAGAGCTCTCCACTAAGAACTGTGGGACCTCAGGTTCTCCGGCAAAGCAGAACATGAGGATGCTCCCACAAAAGATGCCCAGAGTTACCACTGCAAGAATGGCAGCCACGTGTAAAAAGCAAACACCTGAGAATCACGTCAACCTCTCAGCATCATTCACCTGCTGCATTCCTCATGCAGACATTTGCCACTACCTGTATCCGGCTTCACCTGCCAATACTCCCTGCACAAAGATAGCTGCAAGCCACAGAAACCAGTTCAGAATGACCTCAAGGTTGTTGGAAGCATGCCAGGTAACATGCGGACTCCACAGGATGACCGAAGGACAGGGCTTGGACAATAATCAGGAACCCAGCAAAGCTGGGCAGCAGAAGGGATGGCTCCACGACAGAGCTGCCGGCACTGCTTCCAGGGACGTTCAAGGCCCAAGTGCCACGGACTCTAAACGCCGGAGGGCAAATTTCTCAGCTGCCCCGCAGCTTCCCATCGCTCCCCAGAAATTCGGTCCCAGGCTTGGAGGGTCAGCCTGGCAGAGCCTGAGTTCTGACCCTCAAGCTGAATGTAAAGGGGCAGGGAGGGGATTCTCCCAAACTCAGGCTTGGTGGAGAGAGAAGGACCCTGCTTCTCTCCCCTTGCGCACCCACCTCCCACCCCATAACACACAGCATGGAAAGGGGTCCCTGAAATAGGAAGTGGGTATGGTTTGGGGCAGTCAAAAAATGATGCTTGGATGACAGTTGAGGTTGGAAGTCAGAGAGGCAACAAAGAACAAGAAGAGGGCCTCCCTGGTGGCGCAAGTGGTTGAGAGTCCGCCTGCCGATGCAGGGGATACGGGTTCGTGCCCCGGTCTGGGAGGATCCCATATGCCGCGGAGCGGCTGGGCCCGTGAGCCATGGCCGCTGAGCCTGCGCGTCCGGAGCCTGCGCGTCCGGAGCCTGTGCTCCGCAACGGGGGAGGCCACAACAGTGAGAGGCCCGCATACCGCAAAAAAAAAAAAAAAAAAAAAAAAAGAGTAACCCTGAGATGAATCCCTTCTTGGTTAACTATAAAGAGATACCCGTATAGAAAAAAAACAGAAAGTGACTGTTCTACCTGCCCTGGACACTATTATTGAGAGATTTTGAGAAATAAGCTATCCAAAGTACATCTCAAAGTCACCTCAAAGTTATAAGTCAAACAAATTTAAAGTTAATTATATACTTAGAACAGCTAGAATATTAGAAATGAGTCCAATTTATGATATAGTAAAGCTATATTTTAATATAACATAGGTATATTCTGTAATACATTCGTCATTAGTGCCTATTTTATAACCAGTATACACAGTACATTTATGTCTATTTTATGACCTTGAACATAATTTTACTGTTTATATGATTATAAAGGTTTATAAATATTGTGGTTTTACATGTATTATATATTCTTAGTCTGGTCCATAATTTCTTTGAAACAAGAATGTAATCTCCAAAGCATTTAAGATTGACCTTGCCTTCCACAATAATCTGCTTTATCGCATGGTTTCCAGGGACACAGCCAAAACTGAGGCCTGGCCATTTGCTGTACTTTTGTATAAAATTTGATTTATTATTATAATAAAATGGTTAGGCTTTTTGGCTGGGTTTTCCTTTTCCTATAACTTTACAAAATCACACACATCTATAAACGCTTTTCGAAGTTTTCATTTTCCAAAATAATATGTTCTATTAGTGTTTTGGGGCTATGATGGATATTTCTACTGACCAGTATAGGAAGAGGCTATACTAAATGTGTACAGGAAAAAAAAGGCAAGTAGAGAACATACCTGAAGCTCCACTACTCACCTGGGTCATTCGCTTACACCAAAGCTGATGGAGGATTTTGTAATTGGCCTTTTCCCAACATTGTTTACTCGTTGGGCTGCCCCTGATGCCTGCCTCCTGACAGCTCTCTACAAGCCTGAGGCTCTGCTCAACCCGTGCTATGCTTTTGGCGTGAGTTGATGATATCTGTGAGTTGAGGATGGAAATTATTCTGAAATGCATATCAAATTCATTGATGAAAAACATGATTTGCATTTGCATGATTGCAGCCATCTAAAACTCTACCTCCTGGTGTTATGGGCTGAATTATATTCCTCCCAAATTCATATGTTGAAGTCCTAACTACCCAGAAAGTGACTGTGTTTGGAGATAGAGTGTTTAAAGTGTTTAAAGGGGAGTACTCTTGTAGGACTGGACTGAAGCTGATGCTATCTCCGAGAACACAGTGTCAGAAGTGAGTTAAGTTGTAGGACACCCAGCTGTTGTCAGAGCACTGCTTCATGGTATGGGAGGAACCCCTACACATACATTGGAATTGGGTGTCTGAAGTCCTTCACCAGCCCAATCAGAGTCCATGCCAATCTTATGGGGAGCTCTGGAGCTAATTATCTCATTAGAGTTATTCTAACTTGGGCCAAGATAGCCAGGCCTTATATTTCCACATAAATCAGATTGGTCATTGGCTGTTGGCCACCCAAAGAAAAGGCATGATCTTGGGTTTTCTTGGATGTGTAACAAATTACCACAAACTTGTCAGCTTAAAACACCACACATTTATCACCTCACAGTTTCCATAGGTCAGGAGTCCAGGAGCAACCTGACTGGATCCTCTGCTTAGTGGCTCACCAAGCTGAAGTCAGGGTGTTATGCAGGGCTGCAGTTCTCATCTGGACTTGGAGTCTTCCAAGCTCAATCAAGTTGATGGCAGAGTTCATCTCCTGCATGAGTGAGATTCCTCTTTACTTGCTAGCTGGCAGCCAAGGACTGTATTCAGCTCCTGGAGGCCACCTTCAGTTCCTTGCCACCTGGCCCCCACCTGCCGTTCACAGTGGGGATGTTTGTTTTCTTCCCAACCAGCCAGGACATGACTCTATGTCTTCCCTCTGTGACTCCCCATTCTCCTCCAGTCAGCTACAGCATCCATCCCCACCTGCCCTGTAATGTAACCTACTCAAGGGAGAGATTATCCTATCGAATTCACGGGTTCTGCCCACACCAAGGGAGCAGCAGTCTAGAGGGTCATCTTAGAATTCTGCCTACTGCAGGGCGCAAGGTGGCTCTCTGCAGCTGCGACAGTCTCTGGAGGGGCTGACGGCTGAAGTCTGGGCACCAAGTCCTTCACTGAAGAGGGCTCTGGGAAGCGAATCACAGTGACCACTCATCACGGGCTACCTCTCTATCATTAGGTATTCTGTACTTTGGAGGCTGTCTGCCGCCAACAGCTTGCCTGGACTGGTTGTCCCACAGTTTCCCTGTATTATCATGGTGATAGCAGCTCCTGTAACATATGAACCCTGAAACCTCAGTGGCTTAATACAGTAAATGTTAATTTCTCTCTGATGTGAAGTCAGCTTGGGTGTCTGGCAGGGAGTCTTCCACGTACAATGATCTAGAGTATCTTATGGACCCATCATCCTCTAGACCTTGGAGTTCTTGCTTCCAGCAAGTAAAACAGAAAGAGAAAGTGAAGAAAGAGAAAGCAGAAAGAGAAAGTGACTTGTGTCAGTGTGGAAGTGACACCCATCACTTCCATTCACATTCCATCGGTGAGAACTAGTCCTCTGGTCCCACTTGGATGCAATGGGAGCTGGCCATGCAGACTCTGGCTGGACAATCCCCTCCCAATGACTCTACACTGTGGAGGGAAGAGTGACTCTTCGCTGGACAGCTGGCTGCCTCTCTTACGTTCCCTTTATGCCTGACTACACTGTCACCAGCAGCTTTGTCCGTTGTACTCCACCACCTCCCCTCTCCACCAACCCAACCCTGCCTGGTCCAGTGGGCATGTCCAGTTCTGATACGACCCCTTCTAGGATTCTCCAGTCTTCAGGATTCACCCTCCTGCCACCATACTTTGGCTATGATCAAGGTCTTCTTCCTTGCCTTCTTATAAATTCCACTGCTGAATTCTGAAAACCCCAGGAGTTTGTCACAGTGAATCCACAAAAGAAGCCTCATGGTGTGGTCAGTACTGGGAATGATGGAGAGAGGGGCAGAACAGGCCACTGGTCTACATGTATCATTCCTGCAGGGGGCTTCCCTCAGGAGGAGCGTGCAGCTCCAGATTGGCTTGGCTGGTTCGACACACCCTGATTAACAGCCACTCTCTGAGGGCTGGGTGGTGAAACCGCAAAGGAGAGTAAGACACGCCAGAGCTTCCATGAGCTCAGTCCCATGAGGGAGGTGAACTGTTAAACACACTTACAAGGCAGTGTGAAACACACCCAAACAGAGGTTTGTAAAGGTCTGCAAGGACATCGGAGAGGCAGGATCTAACTTCGCCCAGAGTGGTGCAAGGCTTCTTCTAGAAGGCGACATTCAAGTTGAAGTTGAATAGATGAGAAGAGGGGAAGGGTATGCATTGCAGACCAAGGGTAAAACACCTGTCAAAATATGATTGTGGGAACAGCCAAAAGCTGCAAAAAACCCAAGCGTCCATCAACAGGTGAATGGATAAACAAAATATGGTATATGCATCCGATGGAATAGTGTTCAGCCTAAAGAGGAGGGAAATTCTGACACATGCCACAACTTGGAGGAACGTTTAAAATATTACGCTAAGTGAAATAAGCCCAAGACAGGAGGACAAATATTGCATGATTTCACTTATGTGAAATATCTAAAACAGGAAAATTCATAGAGACAGAAAGTAGATTAGAGGTAACCAGGGGCTGGGGAAGGGAGAATGGGAAGTTCTTGTTTAATGGACACAGAGTTGCTGTTTGGGATGATGAAAAAGTTTTGAGGATAGCTAGTGGTCATGGTTATACAGCACTGTGAATGTAATTAATGCCACTAATGTGCACACTTTAAAATCGCTAAAATGGCAAGTTATTCATATATTTTACCACAATTTTTAAAAAAAGATATGGTTGTGTGGAAGAGTATAGGCAAAGGGAAGAGGTTTCTTGATTACCTCTATTTTTAAACATCAAAAATCAAAGATCAACTTGGGAACTTCCCTGGAGGCGCATTGGTACTCTGAGCACGGGTTTGATCCCTGGTCAGGGAATTTAAGATCCACAAGCCGCAAAGAGCAGCCAAAAAAAAAAAAAAAAAATCAACTTTGTCCCTGGCTATAGCCTGCAGTTTTCATTTTCTACACTAAAAGGGGAAGAATTGAGCAAAAACATCAGAAAAAGAGCCACTTTCAGAATTTCATTGTCCAGGAGAATCTGCAGGCCAGCTCCAGTGAGATATCACTTTCTTTTCAGTGGACTAGCTATTTGTGGTGAAAGAAAAACTCTGTGTGCTTCAACTATGACTTTCTTTTAAATGTTCTTTCTATTAGGCAGTAGTCCATTAAATGAGATTTAATTAAAGTTGATTTGATTGATAGTCTAAGATCTCATGGTCTTTCCAAAGGCTACATAGGTTTGTGTCATTGATCAAAAACAACCCTTGCCTTTTGGCAACCTTGTGGTAAAATGATTTATTTCCTTGGTAAAACCAGCAATACTATTGATCTCAGGAAACATCACTTCAGTCATTCCTGCGTAGTGGAGGTTCTTAACTGTTATTAAATCAGCTGTTCATTGGCTGACACATCACAAATTGAAACTACACACACAAATCACACGCTGAACTTGAAAAGCCAAACCTGTTTTTATTGCACTGTGGAAACTAGAAATGGGATTTCATTCTGCCGAGGTTATCACATGGAAATAAAAAAATGCAAAACATCCCTCCTTTTAAAAATAATAAATGACATAAATCATCTCGACAGCTGACCATTACATTGTAACATTTCAGTGAGTTATGCATTAACAGGAAGCTGAATTAGATTAATAACTATGCATTCTCCTAGGCATTTCAAGGAAATTAATTTAGCTCTTCACATGTCTGAGCAAAATGCTTTGAAAATATTAACTACCCGATTCTTATCACCAAAAAACATTTCCTTTACACCTATTTGCACATGGGGCTTTGCTAAGCACTTTTAAGCAATTCAGACTGATGGATTATATAATCTAAAACTGCAGGTTTCCTATTAAAAAGACAACCTGGAACTTGTTTATTTAAGTGCCAGCAGCACTTATTTTTTAAAGTTGGATTATTTCTGGTTATAAAAGTGTGAGGAGGTCTTATTTCATACAAAGGATGCATCTTACAAGACTTTGCATAAGTCAAGAAAGATTTTCTCAAGGGAATAAACATAAAATAAGACAGATGTATTCTCAGAACACATGTACAAGTTGTAACGTATTTGTACTTTAAAGCCACTTTTCCTGTCCCCAGCGTTATATCTAATATTCCACAGAGTTGTCACCCATATCAACTGCACCATGTTTCATCATAGTTGTTTACTCTTCCTCTTGGCATCTTATCACATGTAGCTTCCCCTCAAAAGTAATTGAACTGGGGGCGCACTGTTCAGCCTGAGCACGTAACATCATTATTTTATGAGTACTTGAATGACACTGTTATAGGTTGTAAAAATAGTTTACATGATAATAACAGCGAATGCTAAAATAATAGCATAATAGTAAAAAAAAAAAAATCACTTGCAGGAGTCCCATTGTATGTAAACAACAGCATGGTTTAGAGACTCCTGCAAAGCCAGGTTGACATTTCTGTTTACCAGCTAAAGCGGCAACCATGTTATAAAACTGTAGACAGGTTTACAATATTCCTTTTGCTCATCAGCAATTAAATTACATGATTCTTGACAATTTTTTAAAATTTGGCATGATAGATGTATTTTTATCTTTGTACCTGAATTAAGATTTTATTGGGGTTTTTACATTGATGTTCTCAAGCGTACATACCCCATAGGGCTGCCTCCCCAGGGGGTAGTAGAGGGAACTGGGAAAAGGATGTTTCATCAAAGTCCATGGTGGCTAATGTACAGACTCAAGAGATGGAAGAGACACACCGTCATTTAAGAAGGATTTCATCTCTATCGCGTCTACAAGGCAGGAATTGCAGGGCTCATGCTCGCCACAGAATAAAGATCACTCAAAATGCAGGTTCACTCTTAGCATCTTTCTCCTCCTACGTCTCTCAAAAGGGGTATGGATTTAGGGTAAAGCATAGTCTGTGTTTGATTCTGCCCCGGTCTGTGTTTCAGTCGCTGCTGTCCATCTGAGGGGGTTTAAGTCCCTCCCTCTGAGCCCAAGCTTCAGGATCAGCGGGTGATGGCTTTAGTCTCCATCAGGCTCCTCTCCTTGGGTGGTTGTAAATAGCAAGTGAGCTAATTACAGTCATTCTCAACAGAGGGAAGCGTGCCAATCTAGGTATTAGGGGCCTTACATGGTTTGGAAGAAACTTAGCATTCTTTCTTAAATGGAAGAACAAAGATGTAGTTACCACTAGAACTGGAAATATACTAGCTTATTTTAAAATAAACTTATAGAAAAAGTTTATGTGAAAAATTCCAAAGAGCATGAAGAAAAAGATAAATAATTTCATTATTCCACTGCTAAGAAATAAGCTTTCTAAAATTGTGGCATTTTTTCCCTCCTTTTTCTGTTGCTTTTATATTTTCCATTACTAATATTACATGTATCATTTTTTATTCCACTTCAAAAAAAACATTCCAGCGCATATATACATATCAGTATATCATATCATGCTCAAAAAGCAGTTGTAATTGCTGCTTTCTAACCCAACATTTGGATGTTCTCCTCTATTACTGAACATTTGAACTGTTCCAGAAAATTAACATTTTAAACATATTATTCTCCAAGTGTAGAGAACATTCAGAATTTTTCTATTTATCAAAAATTACAGTATTGATTTTTAAATTCTAAAAATAAGTAGTTTGCTATATACTTATTAATACTCCATCTTGATTTGCCTCATTTTCAAGCCCTGAAGGTCCAACAGTAACAAAGTAACATCCTTGCCCTTAAGAAATGGACATTTTTGATCACCAATGTGTATACAGTCTCATTATACAATGTATAGTGAGACAGTGTATATACAATGTATATTCAGACTCATTGACTTATACCCTTTAAATATAGGTAATTTGGGGACTTCCCTGGTGGCGCAGTGGTTAAGAATCCGCCAGCCAATTCAGGGGACATGGGTTCAAGCCCTAGTCCGGGAAGATCCCACATGCCACAGAGCAACTAAGCCCATGCGCCACACCTACTGAGCCTGTGTGACACAACTACTGAAGCCCTAGCACCTAGAGCCCATCCTCTGCAAGAAGAGAAGCCACCGCAATGAGTAGCCCACGCACTGTAACGAAGAGTAGCCCCTGCTCTCCACAGCTAGAGAAAGCCCACACACAGCAACAAAGACCCAACACAGCCAAAAATTAAATAAATAAATAAATTTAAAAAACCAGATGAGGAAACTGAGGCCCAGCATGAATAAATTACTTGTTCAAAACAAAAAAAAAAAAAATAAGCAATTTTACTACACAAATTATATCTAAAATTAATTTTTTAAAAAACCTCAGTGGATTAAAGTCATTTATTATAGTACTGGTGGTTAATGAGGATTAGCTGCTTTAGGCTGCACACATCTAATGTCAGCTGGATTCACTCATTACCTGTCTGCAAGTTTCCTGTCTACAGGTGAGCTGGGCATCTGCTCTTGTCTGGCTTGGTTGAGGCCTCTTAGCTGGGAAGCTCTGCTCTAAGTCCTTCATCCTCCTCTTGGGACCAGAGGGCTAACCTGGCCTTGTACTTCTCATGGCAGTGGTGAAGCCCAAGAGACACATGTACTCTTGAGGCGTAGGCTTGGAACTTACACACCATGAATTCTGCCTCATTCGTCTGGCAAAGCAAGTGACATGGCTAAGCCCAGGTTCAGCAGGGGTGGCAGGAAGAATAGACCTTGATTCTATTTTTTTTTTAATTTAATTTTATTTATTTTTTTATACAGCAGGTTCTTATTAGTTATCCATTTTATACATATTAGTGTATGGACCTTGCCTCTTAAGTGAGAGAAAATGTAAAGTCACATGACAAAGGGTGTGGATATTAATGCAATCAACCTCAAGCTCCAAGTGGAGATATCAGAGGAGTATTTGGAAATACATGTATGGAATTCAAAGGTCTGGGCTGAAGATATAAAATTGAGGGTTGTTGAAATAGGAAAGTATTTGAGGTTATATGACTAGATGAATCACCTGAAAGTGAATGTTGTTAGAGAAGAGATTCAAGTCTGGGGAGATGAAGAAAACCAGCAGAGGATACCGAAGTGGGGTGCTAGTAAGTTATGTAGAGTAAAGAGAGAACAGTATTCTAGAAGAGGAGCTCAGAACATGTTTTTTTTTTTGGCTGTGTTGGGTCTTTGTTGCTGCGCGTGGGTTTTCTCTAGTTGCAGCGAGCAGGGGCTACTCTTTGTTGCGGTGCACAGGCGTCTCATTGCGGTGGCTTCTCTTGTTGTGGAGCACAGGCCCTAGAGGGCATGGGCTTCGGTAGTTGTGGCTCGCAGGCTCTAGAGCGCAGGCTCAGTAGTTGTGGTGCATGGGCTTAGTTGCTCCGTGGCATGTGGGATCTTCCCGGACCAGGGATCAATCCCGTGTCCCCTGCATTGGCAGGCGGATTTTTAATCACTGTGCCACCGGGGAAGTCCCAGAAGGTGTTTTAATAGGGAGGAATGATCAGTGTGTCAACTGCTGCTCCATGAAATAAATAAAACTTTTAAAAACTGCTGCCTGGTTCTTTCTGGAGAGTCATGTCACAGTTGGGTATATCACTGTGCTAAGCTAGGGTGCAGTTAGCATCTAATAAAAACTGCCTTGCCACACCCACTCCACCTGCAGACACATAAACAAACCAGTTTAAGATTAGCTAAGCCCAGCCTAAACTGGATCTTTTGCTACATTCATTCACTGATGGCTGCCAGGATGATTTCCAACATTTTAGTGCAATCTGTAGCCTAACTACTGTATTTGTGTAATGAATATTTATTGGGCACCTAGTTTCGTCACACACCGCTCCAAGCAATCAGGCTATAACAGAAAGTAAGATAAGTAGGTTTCTAGCTGTCATAGAGTTAACATTTCAGTGGAGGCAATAAACAAAAAACATAGACAGATGAGTAAACATATAAATGAGCACGTAATTTCAGATAGTGCTGAGTGTAGTGATGATGATAAAGCAGAATGATGACTAGAGAGTGACTGAGGAAATTACTTTTGATCATAAGATCAGGTAAGGTGTCTCTGAGGAAGTGATAGTTGTCTGAAATCTGAATTATTCAAATTAGACAACTCCTCAGTGAGTTTCATTATAGCTCTTTGACCTTCCACCACTCCTGAGCTGCTGCACAGAAAGGAGAATCCCAGCATTATCTTCTGTTCTCCCTCTTGCCTTTCCCAGAGCCCCTGGAGAGCTGAAATAAAAGAGGAGAGTAAGGATGCCAGGGGAGGTATACCAGATGTCTGCTGAACCATGTGCCCACAAATCCAGTCTCCTATGGCCAGAGAAGATTCCTTTTAAGGAATTGAACCCAGTTAAAGCTTTTCAAAATACAGAAAGGTCTCATTTGATTCAGAAACTTTCTCTTTTTTGTGGCAGGGAAAGAAGAAGATATTAACTCTGCAGAAGAGAAAGTCATAATTGACCTAAAGCCCCCTTGACTGCCATATCCTTCCAGCATTCTGCTATCAAAGAAGTGAAAGGAGGTGCTGGATGATATATGTGCCATGTCTCCCTGAGACCCATCAGCAAACTCAGATGGTGGAAATCATTACTGGAATGAAGACACTGGCTCAGAAGGACTAAAGAACTTACCCAAGGTCATCCAGTCAATAAGAAACAAAACCAGAATATGAACCAAGGGCTGGCTGTTTCCGAAGCCCATGTTCTTTCAGCTAAATGACCCTGCCCAGCTGCCACACTGGACATCAGAAAACATAAACCATTAAAAGAAACAGGGCAGAACCAATTCATTTGTAAAATTCTTCTAAGAGGAAACAAAAGAGAGAGAGAGTGAGATCAATAACGCCATGTTGTATTTTTAGTGATGGGTAGTGAGAACAAAACACAGCAATTTATAGAAAAGGAAAGGAATTTGTATTCCCTGGGGCTGGAAAGTTGTTGGACATTAATAGCAAGAAAATAGTTAGGAAGGTGACAAGAGGTAAAAGAAATGTCCTTGCTTTCTCCCCTGCAAAAACCTCACTGTAGGAAAAGGGGAAAGAACACAGGATTGAAAATTGAAGTGGGTTTGGTATAGAAACAAACACAGGAGGGAAATATGAGAACGTTTGAAAGAAAACAATATGAAAGGAAAGAATTTCAGAGTAAAGAGAAAAGTAAGAGTAGCTGTTGTGGAAGAGCAGGATGGTTAATTAACAAGGGGGATAAAAATGGCCTGCAGATAATATTTATCATCCTTCCCCGTTCTCCCGTGGCTTTAGTTGTGCCCATCTGTCAGCTCAATCTTTTCCAAGTGTCTGCTGCCACAAACACAAGCCATGAATTTACTGAAAATATGACTGAAATTAGATTGCTTCTGGCCTTCCTGTTGTTTTTCTTTTAACTTTTTAAAAAATTGTGTTTATCTGTGTGCCTGTTTGTGTTTTCATTTGGCAAGTGGAGGTTTGCCCAGGCTCAGAAACATAGGCTTCCCAATTCACAAGAAAAAACATGGGAATCTTTCCCGTGTTCGGAAGCACACCCATCTAATTTTGCAAAACAATTCTGTCAGATGTCCCTGTACACACACCCCTGTTCCCCTGGGGTGAGAAATCTAAACCTGAAACATTCTGACAAAAAAAAAAAAAAGAAAACAATGGCACTGTTGCATTTATTTGCTTTAGCAAAAAAACATACATAAACAAGTGGCTCTTAGTATAAACACATCCAGTTTATGTTTAAAAAAAAATTCATCATACTAAGAAACGAGTAGGTGGTACATTTAGATTATACCCATTTTTATTTCAAAAACAGGGACAAAGTCCTTCCTATCGACTCTGTCACAGGTTGGTATGTCACCCCAATTGAAGCTGTTATCCAAGGAAGATAATTGTGACATTTTTAATGTTACATAATCGAATTTTTTAATCAGCATTTGCATGTATATTATGAGAGTTGTGAAGAAGCAACTCTTCAAAGGGTCTGAGGCCTTGACTTGATTTCTTCAGCTTCCCAAGGTTGCCCCCAAAGAGCAGACAGGCCACCCAAATCTCCAGTTTGTCAACTGCTCTGGCCCCAGGAGGGATTTTTTAGTGCTTTCCTTCAAAGAATCCCACCCAGGCTGGTTGGCTGCAGATGTCAGCTGCCTATTATTTCTCCTTCATTTCCCAGGACATCTGGGTGCTAGAGCTCCCAGCCTCCTCGTGGGCATGGTGCCCTGCCTCTTCACAGCCCCTTCTTAGGCTCAGCAACACTTTAACTGGAGAATCCCAGCTGCTTCACCTCCCGGCTCACTTGCTGGCAGTCTGGTGTGCAAGACAGAGGGGAGAGAGGTGGAGAGAGGAGAACCAAGCAGCTTTTGGTGGTTTTGGGGGGAAGGAAATAATCTTATTTTTTCTCTCTACCCGTCTTAGGTTCATAGGCTGGGACCAAACTGATAAAAGACAGATGGGAAATTCCCTGGCGGTCCAGTGGTTAGCACTCTGTGCTTTCGCTGCCAAGGGTGTGGGTTCAATCCCTGGTCAGGGAACTAAGAACATGCAAGCCCTGCAGCTTTGCCAAAAAAAATAATAATAATAATAATAGTAAAATAAAAGATTAACAAGGGAAAAAAAAACACATTTAACTATGTGTATACATTTGCAAGGGATTTCACAAAGAAAAGGTAGGGCTTCCCTGGTGGCGCAGTGGTTGAGAGTCTGCCTGCCGATGCAGGGGACACGGATTCGTGCCCCGGTCCAGGAAGATCCCACATGCCGCACAGAGGCTGGGCCTGTGAGCCATGGCCGCTGAGCCTGCACGTCCGGAGCCTGTGCTCCACAACTGGAGAGGCCGCAACAGTGAGAGGCCTGCGTACCACAAAAAAAAAAAAAAGAAAGAAAGAAAAAGTACAGCCAGATGATTGAGGTTTATACACCATCTTAGACTAAACAAAGAAAAAGGGGTTTGGGACTTCTAGGTGGGAAAGGCAAGCTATGGGAAGGTGACAAGTAAAAGTACTGTCAATAAGGGTTGCTTAGTGGGATGTGTTATGCAGACTTAAGTAGGTACCTTCTCCACTGAAGAGATGTTATAGTCCTTCTCCCCCTGGTGCAGGATGGGGAGGCTTTACAAAAGGATAAGTAAATTATGCCTGTTTTTAGAGCTTTCCCTGCATCTACTGTTTCTTAACGGCCTTTAACTCAAAATAGTCCAAATGTCAAAGGGAGCTATTTGGGGTGCCATATTCTTGAGGGAGAAAAACATGTTTTAAAGGCTGAAGGACTGGAGATTAAGCAATTAGCTTCCGCAAAATAAAGTATGTATTTCAGTTACAAAAGTCAAAAAAAAAAAAAAAAAAAAAAAAGAAGTTGCAGAAGGTACTGCAGGGGAGGAAAAGTAATTTCCCCTCTAACCTTCTAGGTTTTTGGCGGAGATGCCCCTGCAATAAAAGAAAGATTAACAAGAGAAAAACAAACATAAGTTTAATATACCTTCTGTATGCCTGTATACAGAACTGAGTGTGTCCCTGAAATGGCCCAGGCCAGGAGCTTAAATACCATCCTTAGCAAATGACAAAAAAAGACATTGAGGGGTAGAGGAAGTCCTGTTAATGGGAGGTGACCTGGAATAGCATGGTAACAAGCAACAAGGTCATGGTTGTTATGCAAATCAAAGTCTTTGCCTTCTCAGTGGATAAGAGTTGCTAGGGATTTAGTCATCTTTCTCTTCGAGGTATGGAGAGACACCCCTACATATGGAGATTTTCTTGTAAATGTAAATGTCTCCCACAAAAGGGTAATTTCTACTCAATTTTCAGAGCTTTTCCTGAGTCTGCTGTTTTTTAAAAAATAACAGCCCCAAGTAATCTTTATGCCAAAAATGCATATTTTGGGGTGGCAAATCCTGTTCCCCGTCAGTACCCTTGTTACCCAACACAAGTTCCTGTGCCCGATGCACAGGGAGGTCAAACAAACTGAAACGTTTCTATAGGCAAAATTTGGGGTGAGGGCTTCAGGGTGTGTGACTTTTTTCTGATTGGTTGGTGGGGAGGGAACAGGGTGGTGTTTCAGGAAACCTGTGGTCAGCCTGAAGTTCCAGCCTCCACCTGGGTGAGGGCCTTAGTTCTTGCAGAAGAGCTCAAAGGTATTGTTATGAATATTCCTTCAGGAGGAACTGGGACCCTGCCACAAGGCTGCACTACTGTTTCTGAAGTCCCTCTCTTCCCTGATTGGCAACCGTTTTAATCTGCCCTTTGGAACTCAGGGAAAGTCTAAGAGGCTGAAAGAAGCCTATATCCTACAAACAGGAAATGAGAGATGGACAGGATTTGTAGCTGAGAGGACCTCACAGGGTCCTGCTCAGTTTCACCCTGGTGGATTAAGGGCAGGATATCCCCAAATATTATGAGTGGACACTCCTGAGCCTACATAAAAGAGGGGGAAATCTGCAAATTGTGGCAGATTTGCCCCAAATGTTAACCAAGTTCACTTCAAATGGTCATTTTCCTTGTGTTTAAATGTCTGTTGATGCCCTTCTAATCTGAACAATCAAGAACATATTATAGTTGTATCTGGTGGAGCCAATCAGTATGTTCAGATGCACAAGGAGAACAGTAGGAGACCAGAACATGTCACTCCAAAATATGCCTCTTTAGCATAAGGATTATTGTGAGCTGATTATTTACTAATCAATAGACACAAGAGAAGCTCTGTAGACAAAACATACAAATTTACATTTTTAAAGGAAGTCTCCATTTATAAGGTGTCTCCCTCTATTACCTGAAAACTGGGTTCACCTCTTGATGGGTGTTGAGCCAATAGACACAACCAAGACAAAGATCAGGAGAAGAAAGGATTTAATACTTGCAGCAAGTAAGGAGAGCTCCAGGGACCTTTCCCAAAGCAGTGTATCCCTGAACAGCAAAACTGGGAAAGTTTTGTTTTTCTTTATTTATTTATTTATTTATTTATTTATTTTGCGGTATGCGGGCCTCTCACTGTTGTGGCCTCCCCCGTTGCGGAGCACAGGCTCCGGACGCGCAGGCTCAGCGGCCATGGCTCACGGGCCCAGCCGCTCCGCGGCATATGGGATCCTCCCAGACCGGGGCACGAACCCGTATCCCCTGCATCGGCAGGCGGACTCTCAACCACTTGCGCCACCAGGGAGGCCCTGTTTTTCTTTTTTTAAAAAATAAATTTATTTATTTATTTTTGGCTGCATTGGGTCTTCGTTGCTGCATGTGGGCTTTCTCTAGTTGCGGTGAGCGGGGGCTACTGTTCGTTGCGGTGCACGGGCTTCTTATTGTAGTGGCTTCTCTTGTTGCAGAGCAGAGGCTCTAGGTGCACAGGCTTCAGTAGTTGTGGCATGTGCACTCAGGAGTTGTGGCGCACGGGCTTAGTTGCTCTGCGGCATGTGGGATCTTCCCGGACCAGGGCTTGAACTCGTGTCCCCTACATTGGCAGGCGGATTCTTAACCACTGTGCCACCAGGGAAGCCCAAAACTGGGTAAGTTTTAAGCTAAGGGTACATGTTTATTCATGAAGGGGCTTGAGCAGAGGAGAATTGAGCATAGAACTGGGGCAAAGGTCGACAGAGTTCAAGTTTTAGTTGATTGGTCACGAGGATCGACAGCATCATTCCATCCTCCACCTTGGTGGGGGCCTTAGTTCCTGCAGAGCTCAAAGACTGTATCAGATTATTATGTATATCCCTTGAGGAGGAACTATGACTTGTTTTATGGCTGAACCATTGTTTCTTGACTGCTTTTCCTTTGTTCCTGCTTTCCCTCACTTCCCTGAAGATCATTAATTACTAAGACCTATTCAAGGGCAAGCATTGTGGCCAGGCTTAGATCACAAAATGGCTTAGGCCAAAAATGGCTTCTCTTATGCCAAGAAAGCCATGCCTAGTTCTCTTTCTCCAGGGACCCCTACCCCATCTGAGTACACCTCTTTGTATCAGGAAAAGAAGGATGACTCTTAATCACAAAAGACTCATCAAGACTTTGACTTAAACCTGTATAACAAAACTGATCTTGTTCACCGTGCTTTTCCTGGCCACCTTCCATAACTCGTATCCCCTCGACCGAGAATTCCCCAAACTTTTTTTTCCTTTGTTGGTACTTAAACCCAAGTTCTAACCACCCCTTTGAGTTGCTCATCTCTGGGTACTCCCACATGTTACTTGTATAATGCACATGTTGATAAACTATAACTTGTTTTTCTTTTGTTAATTTGCCTTTTGTTGTAGAGCCGCAGTTGAGGGCCTAGAAGGGTATCTCAGAAACCAAACTCTGCTCACTGAGTAAAATGAAGTACATAGAAAGATGAGTTTATTACAAGAGTTTTGACTTACAAGCTGGGAAGCTCAAGGCTACGTACAGGAGCAATGGGCTCCAAGTTACTCACAGACTAAAGGGTTCTTATGGAGTAAATCAGAAGTCTTCAGCTTTTTTAGCTGATTGGTTGCCTAGTGGTCTTATTTGGATCAGGGTCGCTGAGTCTGGGGAGCAAGGAAATCCAAAGATGGCATGAATAGACTTGGCATTTGAGGATTGGCTGACTGAATATACCATGTTTCTGGTCCAGCAGAGCCTTTACAGGGGCATGAAAGCTACCTAAGTTTCTGTTTGTTGATGCAGCACCCCAGTAGGAGCAGCTCCATCCTGGGCCTAGAAATGTATTTCAAAAGTAGAAGAAAAAAACAAAAATTTCCCTCCCTTACAGACCAAAAGAAAATAAAATTAATTTCTAAGGTGTGATGGTTCTCCAGGCTCAGTTTTACTATGGTCTTTACAGACAAAAATCCCCCCAGATGGCTTCAGCACATCAAAAGCCCTTAGTTCATGATAGTTACTGCCTGATACCTGCCCTGAAGAGGCTTTAGGAATTGGCCATAAACGACCAGCTTGGGGTCTGCAGGGTGACCCTGGAATCAGCCACAGGTCCGAATTTCAATTTCTGGTGGACTTAGCTAGAGGAAGAATTTTGATTTAAGACAAGAAAAGACATTTATTTATTCAACAGGGGGACCAGGAAGCATTTTTCAGGTTCTGGCACCAAGTCTTTCTAACAGAACCCAGGTCTCAACATTAGGATCCTCTAGGGAGCTTTTATAAAATGTCGACAACCCACCCAAGAGGAACTAATCCAAACATGTGGGAGAGGGACCAAGGCACTCCAATTTTTTTTTTTTAACTCCCCAGGTGATTCTAATATAGAGCCGCTGTAAAAAGAACACTGTGGCATCTAGATTACCCCTAGGAGGAGGATGGGGTGCCCCCATCTGAGCTTTAAGCATTCTCCCTCATGTGGGCTGAGTCAGGGTTATAGACGTGCTGACAGAAGATGATGCAGCTCCCAAGTCTGTGGAATACACAGTATCCACTACACAAGAATTCATTGTTACAAGGGTAAGATGATAAAAATTTCTTTGTTTAGTAAAAGGGAAGTAAGCAGCTGCCTCCCCAGCCTTCTTTTTAGGATGTTTCCTTGACAAAATAATAGCTCCAATAATAGGCCTGACTTTCTGATTTTACAGTGCAACGGTCTTGGGCCCTATGACGCTTGGAACTGCAAACACAGACCTCTGAAATGAGCTCAGGAGTCTCTCCTGAGGAGTTCCGGAGACTGACGCAAGGTCCATTCATTTGTCTTTGGAGGAGATAAGAGAAGTGTTACTTGTTCTTTCTTCTACTTTACTGTATAAATTCATGTGAAATTCTGTGCAGACTTAGTCATCTCTCGCAGATTCCCTGCCTGTCTGTAATCTGATATGCATACTCAAGAATAAATCATATTCTCTGTCTTCTATATTGGTATAGAGGAGTCTTTTTGTTGGCAGGATTTTTTTCCCAATGATCAGGATGGCAGATGCAGGTACGGGAGGGGGATAGTACGGATACCATGGAAGCAAAGGATGAAATGAAGGTCAGAGTCCATGGATCAGGCCAAATCCAAAGGCACAGACCTAGTTAGAAATGGTCAGTGACTAGAGCCAGCTGTGCTCTCCCATCCTTGGCTTTCATTCTCTCCCCCTATGCCCTCGTGTTCTTTGATGTTTAGCAGGCTGCCACCTCTATCTTGTCCCTGGTTTTTGGAGACAGGTGGCTCCCTGAGCAAGAGACTGGAAATTCTCCTGCCCTCTCAGGGCTCTGAAAACAAGGTTGTAGCATTTGCTGAAGCCCAGTTCAACAGGTGTACAAGCAAGAGTAGTGAGTGATAAGACGGTGAAGGAAATTGGGCCTGTGGTCCAGATGAATGACCAGACTGGTGACAGAAGTTAGAAGGAATGTGAGACAAGAGGTAAAAAGCAGTAGGACTTGGCAATTGGTTAAGGATGAGGAGAAGAAAGACTCAAAACGAGGCTCTAAGATTTCAGATATGGATGACTAGACCAGGAGGACCACTGAGCTATGGGCAGATGAGGAAGTCAGGGGAATGAGAAGGGGCCAGGACTTGGGTAGATCTCATGGAAAATTAGCTTAGTTTTAGACATAATGAATTCAAGACAGTGGTAGGACAGCCAGGCTGAATATATTCTGCAGAAAGTACAAATGTTAGAAGTGCTCAGGAGAAGTTAAATTTTGAAATTCATTCCATTTGTGTTGAAGTGGGGGCTGAAGCTTAGAAATGAGTGAGAGTACCAAATATGTAAATAGAGGTCCGAAACTCTGAGTACAGAATTCTGGTCAACACTTAGCATTAGGGGCCAGGAGGAGGGAGAGGAGCCAGAAAAGGACCCAGGAGAAATGGTCAGAGAGGGATAGACAACCAGGACCCAGGAGAAACTGTCAGAGACGGATAGACAACCAGGACCCAGGAGAAACTGTCAGAGACGGATAGACAACCAGGACCCAGGAGAAACTGTCAGAGACGGATAGACAGCCAGGACCCAGGAGAAACTGTCAGAGACGGATAGACAGCCAGGACCCAGGAGAAACTGTCAGAGACGGATAGACAGCCAGGACCCAGGAGAAACTGCCAGAGACGGATAGACAGCCAGGACCCAGGAGAAACTGTCAGAGACGGATAGACAACCAGGACCCAGGAGAAACTGCCAGAGACGGATAGACAACCAGAACCCTGTAAAGTTATAATATTTTCAAGGTTAGAGTATTAATTTCCTAGGGCTGCCATAACAAAACGTCATAAACAGAATGGCTTGAAACAACAGAAATTGATTGTTTCACAGTTCTGGGGACTAGACGTCCAAAGTCATGGTGTCGGCAGGGTTATGTGCCTCTCAAACCTGTAGGAAAGACTCCTTCCTTGCCTCTTGTTGCTTCTGGTGGTTGTCATCAATCCCTGGTGTTCCTTGGTTTGCAGCTGCATTAGTCTTATCTTACCTCCATCGTCACATAGCTATCTTCTCCCTCTGTGTCTCTGTTTCTTTTCTTGTAAGGACATTAGTCATATTGGATTAGGGTCCAACCTAATGATCTTACCTTAACTTGATTACATCTGCAAAGACCCTATTTCTATATAAGGGCACATTCATAGGTACTGGAGGTTAGGACTTCACATATCATTTGGGGGCACAACATTCAGCCCGTAACAATTAATCTCAAAGGAGCAAGCGATTGGCAATACATGCTTTTAAGGAAGCTGGGACCATGTGTGAAAGCTGATGAGTGAACATCTCAGTAAAGTGGTGGTGATGGAAGCCAGCTTTGAGAGCTAAACAGTACAGTAAAAGAGGCAGTAAGTATAGCCTGCAGGTTAGAATGTGGCTGCTGACAGTAGTCGGATAGGGTGGCAGCATGAAGCAACTAGTCTTTACCTCTTGGTGCTGCTGTGGCCCTGATCACAGAAACTCCCTTACCAGGATTGCTTCCACACTGTCCTGTCATTTTCCTGCTTCAGAGTCTGTGCCCTCCTCGGGGCCACCCACCAACATCCTGTTTCCTGTCTGAAGGATGCCTTGGCTCGTCTGCTGGGCAGAGATAACCGATGTGCCAGTGAATGTTGAGCCCAGGGACCGAGCCACCTCCTCTTTCCTGGCCATCTTTCTGGTGACTCACAGCTGTAGTATTCCCAAAGAAAGTGGGGAAGATTTTCCTAAGATTAGTAATTCTGTGATTAAGGTTTGTACGTGAGAACTATGTAACTGAGGGTACACACTTCTAAACAGTAGAACAATTTAACCCTCACATTTCTATAGAGTATATGAGGAGAGATGATTAGATGTGTAAGTCAAAGAAGAGGCAAGGAACGAATTCTTCCCTGGAGTCTCTAGAAGTAACCAGCCCTGCCAGCACCTTGATTTTAGTCCCATAGGACTCATTTCAGACCTCCGTTCTCCAGAACTGTAAAAAGAATAAGACTGTGTTGTTTTAAGCCACTGAGATTATAGTAATTTCTTACAGCAGCAATAGGAAACTAATACACAAATCAGCCTCATATTTAAAGGCCCCCAAAGTCATCCCAAATGCAGCTCAGGCTCTCCTCATATACGACAACTTGACTCTGCCTGTTTAGGTTAAATGCCCACAATTTCCAGTGCTCCCACCCTGGTGGAATCCTCTCCTTCTCCTTCTTTTTCTTGTCTCTTTTGGGTCCCACCCCACCCAAACTTCATCCCTTCCAAATGCAAGAAAAAAGAAAATCTCTGTCTCACTTAGTAGAGAATGAAGATAACAAAACAAGGACAAGAAAGAGATAGAGCAAGCGGCCTTCAGGATGCTTACAAACCCGGAGGCATTGTTATTAGTAATTAAGGGGTTGCTGGTACATGTTCTGACACATTAGTGCAGATCTGGCAGGTTCACTACATTAGTTAATATAGTAAGTGCTGTGTTTTATAATGTTCATAAAAAGGAGTGCCATTGGGCTTCCCTGGTGGAGCAGTGGTTGAGAGTCCGCCTGCCGATGCAGGGGACATGGGTTCGTGCCCCGGTTCAGGAGGAGCCCGCATGCCGCGGAGCGGCTGGGCCCATGAGCCATGGCCGCTGAGCCTGCGCGCCCGGAGCCTGCGCGCCCGGAGCCTGCGCGTCTGGAGCCTGTGCTCCCGAACGGGAGAGGCCACAACAGTGAGAGGCCCGCGTACCGCAAAAAAAAAAAAAAAAAAAAAAAGGAGTGCCATTTAGACCTTGCCAGGACCTCTCCCAAGGGAACTGTATGTTTTCAGATTTTTGGAAAAGATTCTCCAAAAAAAATTAAAAAAAAAAAAAGGAAGCAGAAAACAGAACTGCCCAGTTACCTGCCTTTTTGGTCTCTATTTATACCTCCCGGTGTTATAGGTCTGTGTAGAGGAGTCAAGACTTAACATCTTAGATCAGTGCCTGGCCCATATTAGCACTGATTAGATGTTAGATATTATTATTATTACTAGAATTACTTTCTCTGATCATTCTGAATTAGTTAAGTAATTACCTTCTCCTCTTTAAAAGAACCCTCAGGATTGTTAGAAAATAAAAAAGAAATGTGCAAAGGTCTAACTGGGCTTTGCTGTTCTTGGGAATCACTTCCTGCTTGAAGTACAACTTTTTACATATGCATCTGCATTAAAATGGGACTTTTTTCCTTCTTCTCTCATCTACCAGAACAAATGAAATAAATCTGTTGCCCTGACAGAAATACATAGATTGACCTTGATCATGGATTATTCCAGACTTGTCCAAGCAACCTGCCTTGCCCACAGGTAGATTCAGAGGACAGATTCCAGGTGCAGAGACAAATATGATGGAGATCTGCATTTGCCCAAAAATTCTAGAGGGAAAGCTTCAGAAAGAATGTCCTCTTGCTGCACCCAGGATCAAGAGTGATTGGGAGGGCTTCCCTGGTGGTGCAGTGGTTGAGAGTCCGCCTGCTGATGCAGGGGACATGGGTTCATGCCCCGGTCCAGGAAGATCCCACATGCCGCGGAGCGGCTGGGCCCGTGAGCCATGGCTGCTGAGCCTGCACGTCCGGAGCCTGTGCTTCGCAACGGGAGAGGCCACAACAGTGAGAGGCCCGCGTACCACAAAAAAAAAAAAAAGTGATTGGGATATACGAAAACCCAGGTAGCCTGGCCTCATACCTTGAACTTGACCTCACACCTGATCATGCTCTCCCATCTCTTTGCAGCCCACCCCCACTTTCTCCTTGCCCTCTTTATTTCAGGATCTTTCCTCTCTCCCCCCACTCCCTTCCACAGGAACCCTGACTCTCCCACCTGTGCCTCCACAGCAAGGTTCTCTGTGCCTTGTCCATTTTCCTCTAAATGGAAGGGGTCTTGGAAAAAAAGAAACCTAAATAGACAGAGCTATAAACATGGGATTCATTTTTGAAAACTGTACATGCATTTGTACGCATAAAGTCAAAGCAGGGGATAGAGTCACAAAAAATGATCTTCAAAGCAAATTGCAGCATCTTCTATGCCTCACATCAACTCATAAACTGTAAAGAAATACATTAACTTGTGTTTTTCATCTCTTTATCCTTACTCACCTGGGTGTCTAACAGCTAGCAAATGTCTCATGTGAAATTTTAATGTACACAGACCATTTCATGTTATTAAAGGTCCTAAAATTTATATGCAAAGGTGAGAGTCTCAGCAGCGAGTTCTTTTGCAGCCTTATTCAATCTCAGCCTCCTTTTCTCTGAGGCTCCCATAAAGGCCAGCACTCCATCCTGGAAATATAATGTCAGCTCATGATCTATCAAGCAACTACTGCTGCACTTCCGAGTACACCAAAGGGAGCAAGAAACCAGATTTGTCTGAGAAATCTTCACATCTATTTTCTCACCTAAAAACAATGAAAATAAATCTTGAGTGGAGAAGTGACCACTAGCTTCCAGTCTGCATCATCCACTTCATGTTGCTACATATTTACTCAAGGATGACCCTCACTAGCACTGTTTCCAATTTTATAGGAAGCAGTGTTGTTTGCTGGCCATAAGTTTAATGGGGAAAAGTTAATTCTTATAAGAGTTACAGAAACAACCAATCACTGATCCGGCCAGCTCACTCCTTCAAGACAGAGCTATATTTAAAACTTACTCCATAATTGCTAATGTAAAGTGCTTGCAGTACTTGGTACCCACTAAGATATTAGAAGTCTACCCGGTTTGGGACCTCCCTGGTGGTCCAGTCGTTAAGACTGTGTGCTTCCAATGCAGGGGTGCAGGTTCAATCCCTGGTTGGGAACTAAGATCCCACATGCTGCACAGCCAAAAAGAAGTCTGTCTACCTGGTTTGAATTAGCCCTTCCCTGCCCCAGTACCTAAGTCCCTTTTCTGAGTATGTTAGTTATTTATCAGTAATGGAGTAAGCTGAGTAAGCTTTCCTTAAGTCTAATTTAAATAAAGCAGAAGATAAATGAACTATGTCCTTGGATTTTATCCCATGTTGAATAAATAACCATGTGCAAACCTTCAGGAATACAGCTAAAAATAAGAATGAATACACATTCCCCCAAAAGACTCATGGTTGTCCTTGACAATCATCTCAAAAGATTAAGAGCACACATCAAATCCCAAGATCCACCTGTCTGTAATGATTCAACTCAGTAAACCTTTATCAATCATTTACCATGTACAAGTGACTGGGCTTGTCATCTCAGCAGACATAAAGATGAATAAGACATGGTACCTGCACCAGAAGAACTTATTCATTTCTCATCCATTAGGGTATTGACACCCTTTTAGTATCCAACTTTATTTTCTGTTCCCAACAAGACTTGCATTAGACAGAATCAAAGCGTGTCCTACCCCATTTGGCGTGAGTTAAATCTATAGTCAAAACACAAAAAAGGAAGATAAAAATATAAACAATTTTTCCCTAGAAAATCAATTTGTGTTGATTGGAATCTCTTTTCTCAGAATAGTTTTAGCTCAAAAAACTCTTACATGAATCCTCAAATATTTGTTTTCATAACAAATTTGCTTCTGTTGCTCTAAGACCCATAGGGAAAATCCTACGCTTTATTACATGAAAGGAGGGGAATCAAGCTTCCTTCTCCTTAGCAAAACACAAAACCAGTGAGAGAAGGCTGTTGAAAGAAGAAACCCCAGCAAGTCTGTGCAATTTGGAGAGCTCCTCTTAAGCTGAAATTTTGAACACAGACAAAATGCTGAACAGTTAACGCCTAGAGACAACCAATTCTTTTTTTTTTTTTTTTTTTTTTTGCGGTACGCGGGCCTCTCACTGTTGTGGCCTCTCCCGTTGCGGAGAACAGGCTCCGGACGCGCAGGCTCAGCGGCCATGGCTCACGGGCCCAGCCACTCCGCGGCATGTGGGATCCTCCCGGACCGGGGCACGAACCCGTGTCCCCTGCATCGGCAGGTGGACTCTCAACCACTGCGCCACCAGGGAAGCCCTCTTTTTTTATTTTTTAAATAAATTTATTTATTTATGGCTGTTTTGGGTCTTTGCTACGTGTGGGCTTTCTCTAGCTGCGGCGAGCGGGGGCTACTTTTCCTTGCGGTGCGCAGGCTTCTCACTGTGGTGGCTTCTCTTGTTGTGGAGCATGGGTTCTAGGCGAGTGGGATTCAGTAGTTGTGGCTCATGGGCTCTCTTAGAGCACAGGCTCAGTAGTTGTGACGCGCGGGCTTAGTTGCTCTGCGGCATGTGGGATCTTCCCAGACCAGGGCTCGAACCCGTGTTCCCTGTATTGCCAGACGGACTCTTAACCACTGCGCCACCAGGGAAGTCCGAGACAGTGAATCCTAATGAGCCCTAAGGAGATCGAGCGTTTGAATTCAAATCAGCAGTGTGAGATATAGAAAGTGCCACCCACGTCAGGAGAGCTGGAGCCAGCTCTAATCTCCAGCAAGTCCAGACTCAGTGTAGAGCATTTTCTCAAATGACAATGCATTAGGTTGACCAGTTGGCTGGGCTGGGCTGGGCAAAGGACTTCAGGTTATTAGAGACATGATGTCAAAATGTTGGCAACTACGAGAGCCAATCCTGTCACAACAGAAGTCCACCCCCACATATGCTAATCATTATGCCTGGTGCTAATGTGTGGTAAATTATTTAATGGCCATGAATTCCTTCCAGCCCAGTATGCTCGACACTTTGCAATGTAGCATTGATGATCCTCCTATCCAGCAGAATTATTTGTGTTTTTTCTTTCTTTCTTGTTTTTTGGGTTTTTTTTTTTTTTGGCTGCCCCGCGTGGCCTGTGGGATCTTAGTTCCCTGACCAGGGATCAAACCTGTGCCCCCTACAGTGGAAGCACAGAGTCTTAACCACTGTACTGCCAGGGAAGTCCCTATGTGTAATTATTTCTTGATCAGCTAAATGTGATGGAGCTGATACTGTATGAGTTCTGGAGTCTAGGCTTTAAGAGACCCTTTTGGAGCCTCCACATTTAAAAGAAAAAAAAAAAGATTTTCCTATTACTCTTAAGCTGCTAAAGTGCAAGTGTGCAATTTTATTGATATTTGTGGAGTAGTTCCGCGATGCCCAACCCCAGTCCATGGCACTGTGCCGAGTCCATCATAACACAACCGGAGTTCAATTAATGAAGACTAAACCGAGTGAAACAACTAGAAAAACAGGTCCTACTTGAGACAGCCTAAATAAAATACTCCCTAAACTGATCACTGTAAGGTTTAATCCTTTCAACGAGGCTCTGAATTTGAAGGCTGTTGGATGCAGCCTACTGAATACATCTCTTCTGGGTTTCGGCTAGAACACCTGACAGCGCTACCTCAATTCTGGGCCTGGCCATTTGACCAATATGGTGACAAACTCACCTCCCACCCATGTTTCTTCTGCCAAGGAAGAGCTGTTTCTCTTTGTTTTCTGTTGTTTTGTTTTGAAATTTAACTTGACTGGGCAAATCAAACTTCATGGATACAAATTATGAAGGCCTGGAGGGGTTTAGAGAGCGCTGATTTTGTGGCCTATTGTTTTTCCCAAGTTTACATAGTAGCTTGGCTGACATAACTTCAAACATCCTCAGCTTTACCTAGAGGAGGAACACTTCCCCAGATGCCCCTCATTTTGGTCCTTGAACTTTTCTTCTGCTGTTCTCTCCACTGGGTACCCTCTTTACCCCCCCTATCCATTTCAGCTGGACAGGGTAGTAAAAAAGCACAGGATTTGGAGATGGTTTCTAGCTAACCCCCTGGAATTCTGTAGGCACATGACAGCTGGTTGCCCAATCCAAACCTCGCACCATACTCTCCTCATAGGGCTCAGAAAGAGGAAGAGGTCATCCACAGAAAAAGAAAAAGCATGATAGACATCATTATCTTTCTTTTGTCTCTCTCCAGGTATCACAGAGGTAGAGGGAACTAAGAGAAGTAAAATATTACACAGGTCAGGAATTTGGGGGAAGTCCCTCTGCTTAGGCGTTGAAGGTGACAAGAAGGATAGGACTTGAGGGGAAAACAGGGCCTAGGAGCATGAAATGGGCCCAGTATCCCCCCTCCCCTCCCCCTCCCCTTTCCCCTCCCTCCCCTCCCCCCCCACCGTGATGCACAACTCCAGTAGGGCACCATTCACATTGACCCCCAGAGTTAAGCAATGGGGACAGAGTTGTGCTTCCGTGGAAAACTACACAATGTCTAGATTCTAGAGGACTCCTCTCTGAGTTATACGGTGTCATGAGGGTTATTTTGCAGCTTTGTGAATTGTACATGACTGATCGCGGTGCAAAATAATTCTTGGCGATAGACATGCAAATTTTGCCCTATCTCCAGTGGTTTCATGGACTTCACTTTCCTAAAGTAAAAGATCGGTTGGGGGTGCTTTTGCATATTAATTTCAACATTCCCATATTCATAGGATGGTTCTTTTTCTACTTTCCATTGAACTGGTTTTAACACCTCACCAGTTTGAGTTAAATAAAATCTTTAGCATGTGTTCATATATCAGTATGAGAGTTGTGATTTTACCCTTTTTTAAAAAAAAATGATTCTTTAAGAGTCCACAGTAAGAATCTACTTGGGTCCTTCCCTGTGATCCAGCCGTAAGCATCCAAAACTTGCTAGAAAGGAAGCTATAGCTGAGAACCAAATACTCACTCCGGCTCAGGGCACATTAACATAACAATAGACTCTTCACTCCCAGAAGTCCAGGCTTTTTTCCTTTCTTTCTCAGGGCTCCCCTGAGGTGAAACCCTATTACCCCAGAGATGGTGTTTTAATTCACTTCTAAGTGACTGGACCCCAAGTTGGGTTTGCATCCTCAATCCACTGGAGCCTGGATTCATTTGCAAGTAAATAAAATTAACTCTCCTTTTCTAATAGCCCTTAAGGTCAGCAACAACAAGGAGCTACTATGAAATTTTCATAACTAAAGGGCAAGATTTTACTTTGAATGCTAAGTAAGGCTCTTTAAAGATAAAAATCAAAGCCCTGGCCATTTCCTATAGTATGTAATTCCCCAACTCTTCTTTTTCCCCTGCCTGTCCTCCTTCTATTGGAAGGCACAGTATTATTTGTATAGTAATCAAAATGTATTTGGTACCAAAACACACCGGAAGCTCTGTCAGGAATCTTAGCCTATTGGAGCTACCTGGGGGTTCCTGGGTCTTTTATTTTGCTGAAACTCAGAGACTTAGAAGAGAAGGTACAAATGGCAACTGAAGAGTCAGGATCTAAATTTAGTGGTTCCAAATTCATTGCTTTTTTTCCCTATTACATCCTGACGCAGGTCTCCAAAGTAAAGTGTAGGAAGCAATTATTCAAATTTGCTTCAAGTTATTTTTCTTTATTTTTAACTTAAAATTATTTTATTTTTTAATGTATTTTTTAACATTTTATGAATGTTTTACAATATAATACAGCAGAACTACAGTATGTGTATTTAATTTATAAATGAATGAATAAATAAATGTCAGGGGTGTGTGCTCAAAAAAATTATGATAAGGACGACAAATCAAAATAATTTAGAGGCCTTTTCTTTAGTGCTGATGTTGAACTCTAAGCCCTGTGTTTCCTGAAAGCAGGGATGGTAGAGAAATTCTCCCACCATTTTGTATTCCCAGAAAACACAAAGGACAACCAAAGTAAGATCCACATCTGGCCTTCTTAAGACCAACTAGAAAGAATTAGAAAAATTAGAACAAGCAAATGTTGGTTCTGAGATGATCAGAGCTGGTTGACCCTAAGAATTGAGCTATTTGTTGTTATTGACAGAATTGTTTCCCCCTAAATTTACACATTAAAGCCCAAGTCCCCAATATGACTATATTTGGAGATAGGGACTTTGGGGAGGTAATTAAGTTAATAGGTGGTTGTAGAGGTGGAACCCTAATCCTATAGGACTGGTGTCCCTATAAGAAGAGACACCAGAGATCTCTCTTCTTCCCCCACCCCACGTGCAAACACAGAGGAAAGGCCATGTGAGCACAGTGAGAAGGTGGCCATCTGCAAGACAGGAAGAGAAGTCTCACCAGAAACCAACCCTGATGACACTTTGATCTTAGAATTGTAGCCTTCAGAACTGTGAAATAATAAATTTCCTTTGTTTAAGCTGCCCAGTCTATGGTATTTTGTTTTAGAAGCCCAAATGTCCTAAGACTGCCCAATGCTTAATACAGATGTATGCTATAGGAATTAAGAGAGAGGTCAAGGAAGATCTGATGAAGTGGGATTTGATGTATGGATATTGAAGCGAGATAGTTAGAGATGGTAACAAATGCCGACTTGGCTGGAAAGTCCGTGATCAAGGTGCCAGCATGGTCATGCACTGGTAATAGCACTCTTCCTGGTTCATAGCCAGTGCCTTCTCTCTGTGTCCTTACCTGGTGAAAGGGGCTAGGGATCTCGCTGGAGGCTCTTTTAAAAGGGCATTAATCCCATACATGAGGGCTCCACCCTCATGTCTTAAGCACCTCCCAAAAGTCCCCACCTCCTGGTGCCGACATCTTTGGAGGTTAGAATTTGAACACATGCATTTTGAGAAGACGCAAAGCCTTTTTTCCACTGGCTTCATGATCCCAAATAGAATCATTGCAAACTAAGGAAAAAGTATCTACAAATGGCGCAGAGAAGCATGCTTAGGCAAACAACTGTATTGCCCTGAGTTTGGGTAAGGACTGGGCTTCTGGGTGATGAGAACTGTGAGGAGGCAGAGGTACAGGAGAAAGGGGGTGACTCCCAGACACAACCAATCCATCTCCAAACCTAGTCCCTCTCTTCCAGGAACCTCACTTTCAGGGATGGTGTTCTGAACATTTTAACAGCACTCAGTGCATTAACCTGGGCCTCGTTTGTTATATCCCATTTCTTCCTAACATTCATAACTTCTCATTCTTTGGATTAAATTTTTCTTTATTTCTTAAAGAAATTTTCTATCACCAGTATAAAATATCAGGCTGGTGGCAAGGGCCTATATAATCTAAGAACCTGCAGCTCTAGAAAGGTAGTGATATAAGCAACTAAAATCTAAAATGAGAACCAGGGACTTCCCTGGTGGCGCAGTGGTTAAGAATCCGTCTGCCAATGCAGGGGACGCAGGTGTGATCCCTGGTCCGGGAAGATCCCACATGCCACAGAGCTACTGAAGCCTGCGCACCTAGAGCCCGTGCCCCGCAACAAGAGAAGCCACCGCAATGAGAAGCCCTCGCACCGCAACGAAGAGTAGCCCCTGGCTCACCGCCACTAGAGAAAGCCCGCACACAGCAATGAAGACCCAAGGTAGCCAAAAATAAATTTCAAATTTCAAATAAATAAATAAATAAAATGAGAACCAGATGCCTCACCCAGAACCCCTCTTGGAGGGACCACACCCAAGTCACATGACCATGCTATAAAAGGGATTTTATAGGCTTGGGTTTGGGTTTGCAAAGCCAATTTGAAAGAGTTATCAAGTTCCCCCTGTGCACCCTGTTATCCAGGTACATGTTTATGTTTGCATATGTTTTTCAGTCTCAGGGTCCTGGCTTTTCATAGCCATTGTTAACAGGACTGAAAATACTACCTTGTAGGATCTACATGTTTTATGTTGAATTTTGAGTTTCCAAAATGAAAATGGATAAACTGATGTTGAAATATTGCTTAAGATATTCTCAAGAATTTCCATTCCCAGTCTGCAAGAGGCATGAAGTAGAGAACCTCTTCCCGGTTTATTCTGTCTCCCTTCACCCCCTCCTTGGAGACGTGTTGCAAAATAGCCTTTGCTGAAGCCAGCCTGCCACATGATGCTGCTGCGGTGATTGCCTTGACCTTAATTACTATTGCCTATTATTCAAAAACACTAATTGAGTCATGGTCCCATTGCAAATGTGACTTAACTTGCTGTTTTACTGCTTGCTCAGGAAATGCAAATAAAAAATAATGGCAGTTGTAATTAACTCAGAACCAGCTATATAACCTGTCCCTCAGTCCGTGACGGGTAAAAGTTCAATTAAAAAGCAAAGTTATTAACAGAGTGAGGTTTGGTCACACATCTGTCATATTGAGTGTGACAGGACACAAAAGTTACCCCATTCCACCAGAGAGGGATTCACTAGGACCCTGCAGTAACTTTATTTTCAGGCTTTTAAAGATAAATAGCTCCATATATAAAGCAATTAAAATTATTCCATATATAGAGTCATATGATTAGTCACTTGCTTAAAAAGTCTAAATAGAAGTGTTTATCTTAGAGTCATGAAGGGTATAACAGTAGTAAACTACAAAACTAAAAGCAAAAAAAAAAAAAAAAAAGAATCATGAAGAAATGCCAAGAAGAATGTAAGAAACTTACAGAAATGTATACAAACTACTCAAAAGGTTAGTTATTAGAAACCTTCACTAAGATATTTGACACAATATCTACTAGGTGGCTATAATCCAAAAGAAGGACAATAACAAGTATTGACAAGGATGTGGAGAAATCAGAAAACCTCAAATACTGCTAGTGGAAAAGTAAAATTGAATAGCCACTTGGAAAACAGTTTGGTGGCTCCTAAAAAGTTAAACAGAGAGTATCCAAATGACCTAGCATTTTCCACTTCTAAGTATATACTCAACAGAATTAAAAACATGTCCACACAAAAACTTGTACATGAATGTTCACAGCAGCATTATTCATAATAGCCAAGAATGGAAAACAACACAAATGTCCACTGATTGATAGATGGATAAACAAAATATGGTATATCCATGCAATGGAATATCACACAGCTATAAAAAGGTATGAAACACTGATATATGCTACAACATGCATGAATCTTGAAAACATTATGCAAAGTGAAAGAAACCAGATGCAAAAGGCCACACACTATATGATTCCATTTACATGAAAAGACCAGAAAAGGCAAATCATAGAGACAGAAAGTCGATTAGTGGTTGCCGGGGACTGGGAAATAGGGGTGTAGGGAGGAAAAACCTTTTTCATTGGCTGGGGCCACAAATAGTATTAATAAAAGATGGATTAACAAAAGAAAAAAAATTAAGTATGTATGTATCCACAGGAGCTTCACAAAGAAATGAGACTCAAGGAAGCAACCAGATGATTGGGGCTTACTATATACCATCTTAGGCTAAATAAAATAAAAGTTTATTTTTAGCCAGTTAATAGGGGGCTATAAAGAGCTTTTTCTACTAGTTCTCAGTTGTCTTTAGCTCAAAATAATCTTTATGCCAAACAGTACTGTCACTAATTGGCCAATTCTTTTTTTTTTTAATTTTCTTTTTAAAATTTTTTTTGGTTGCGCCCCACGGCATGTGGGATCTTATTTCCCCGACCAGAGATTGAACCCACGTCCCCTGCATTGGAAAGGCAGAGTTTTAACCACTGGACCACCAGGGAAGTTCCCCAATTGGCTATTTCTTCTGTCAGTCCAATGATCCCTTACCAGAGCTTCTCTCTTTAGTGTAGAGAGCTACTGCTTTCAGGGAGTGGTGGACACTAGCAAAGCAAATAATGGAGACAATAAAGACATAGCTCAGAGTGAAAACAGAAGAACCAATATATGATTCTTGATGTTAAAGGGGTTCAGAACAAACCTCCCCCAAATGTGTCACTTTTGCATTAGGATTATTTTCTAAAATTTTATTATTATTTTATTGAAGTATAGTTGATTTACAATGTTGTGTTAGTTTTAGTTGACATGAGGATTATTTTGAGCTAAAGGCAGTTGAAAAGAAAATTTGAGTTCAAAATTGAGTTCAAAAGAAAATTTGCCCCTCCCTCAACTATCTAGAAGGTTATAAATTAGGGGTCTTTCCCACAATAAGAGTTATTACCAGAGATAATTGTAAATGAGTGGCCCATCTGTATGGCAGGGCAAACATCTAATTACCCAACATCTGCTCTTCTTTTTTTTTGTTTTGTTTTAATTTATTTATTTTTGGCTGCATTGGGTCTTCGTTGCTGTGCACAGGCTTTCTCTAGTTGCAGCGAGCGGGGGCTACTCTTCCTTGCGGTGCGCAGGCTTCTCATTGCGGTGGCTTCTCTTGTTGCAGAGCACGGGCTCTAGGTGCGCAGGCTTCAGTAGTTGTGGCATACGGGCTCAGTAGTTGTGGCGCATGGGCTTAGTTGCTCCACGGCATGTGGGATCTCCCCGGACCAGGGCTCGAATCTGTGTCCCCTGCATTGGCAGGCGGATTCTTAACCACTGCACCACCAGGGAAGCCCACATCTGTTCTTCTTATCATTCTATAAATTACCATCCTGTCCCTGGAAGTTCCAGACCCCCATCCCATTCCTTACCTCAGGATGGCATGTAGACCTTATCTTACCTTTATCTTTGAACCTCTTATGTATGTGTGATACATACAAAATTAAATTTGGTTTTTCTCCTTTTAATCTGTTTCATGTTATCAGAGCAGCCAAAAGTAGCTTTGAAAGGTAGAGGAAAATACTTCCTCCCCTACCATAGCTTTGCCTGGGTGTCTATATTGTATCAGGATTGCAAACTTTAACCTACACATAGAGAAAATATAATTTTTTATTTTTTTCATAAATAATCTGGCCTCCCTCCCATGATTTTTATGATTTAAAAACTTTTAACTAAATCTCCAAACCTGTTTAAAATGAAATTCAATCTGACAATATCAACAATGCTTTCGGATGTGTCCAGTAACTCCTGGATAAAGGGGCTCAGCTCTCAGATAGCTTCAACTTTCCCCAACTTCTCGCCTACAGACAATCCCTGGACATTTCGGGGAGGAACATGCGACTGCCCTGCCAGCGTTCTTGGCTGAATTCTTCAGCTAGTGTAAGTTATGATCTGGTCGTTCCTGGTTTGAGCACTGCTCTGGTGGTTCACGCTGGTTCACCAGCACCCTCCAAACCTATTCAACTCTTACTGCTATAGACCCCTGAGCCTCTGGCCTTTCCTCTCCTCCAGGCAGCCTGCTGTCCTGGTGGTCCTCTGCTCTGGCAGACCTCCACCAATTCCAACCTCAGCTCTGATGTCCCTTTCCCCTACCACTGCGGGCCTGGGGATGGTCCCATGGCTCTCAGCTCAGCCTCCTGCAATGTGGGATCCCAGACAACTGGGGTTAGGTCAGCCCAGGGTGCCCTCTCTATCTAGTGCCTTTGGCAAGCTGCCTCCCAGGTTGAGCTGAGCAGGTCTGAGAATTGACCCAGAGATATTTTCAGGATCCTAATAAACATCTTGGTTTGAGAGAGCCCTTCTTCTGCTCTTGGCTTTTCTCTCTCCTTACTTAAGCCAAAGCCAAATGAGGCAAAAATCCGGGCACACACATCATTCTCTAGGGCTCCTTCCCCCCTTCTCTGGGCCTCTTAGGCTATAATCTCTTGGGGCTGGAAGAATCAAGCTTTCCCCACCTTCCATTGTCTGGCAGGCAATAAATCTCAGTTTTCACTATCATATCACGTCCACCCTCTTCAGCAGGAGAACTATATGGACTGGGTTATCCAGAATTGGCCTTACGATGTTAAAGGGGAAAAAGGAGTGGGAAGTGGAATGAATTGGGAAAATCTTCTCTTAATTCTATTTTACGCAACAGAGGCCCAATGCTATCTCCAATTTCCCAGCATTCACACTGTAATGTGACAGATGTCCCAGTCCATACACTCCCCCTCCCTGGACCCAAGGCAAATGGATGCTTGGGGAGAGCTAGGTCAAAGCCTGGGTCTCAAAAAGGCAGAAGAGGAATAGACATTACTGCTTTTCAAAACATTTCCCTTTTCCACATATGTACACACTATTTTATGGGAGACATTTAGTAGTTAAGGACATTAAGGAACCCTGGAATAGTTTTGAGAACTCAAAACATAACCCCTTAATGTATTGTTTTTTTTAGATTAAAAGTGCATTTCATTGTGTTAACAGCAGGTGCTCTTATACTACAATGAGATATAGATGCACGTAAATGCTAGACGTAAAATGTAAGGGTCCATAAGAATGCTCTGGAACCTGGATTCAAATCCTGACCCTGCCACTTAGGCAAGTTGCCTATCTTGTGCCTTCATTCCCTCGTTTGTAAAATGGGGACAATAATTCATAAGGTGTTTGTGATGAATACGTAAAATAATACACATACGTAGAACCATTCCTAGCACGTAGTAAAAATGTAACAAATACTGTTATATGTGCATATACAATTATGATATGCATGTAATTGTGATATGACTCTTACTCCCATATATATTCCAGTAACTATGGGCCAGGTGCTGTTCTAAGCATTAAAACTACAAGTTGAATGAGGTAGACACAGTCCTGCCCTTATGTGTGTATCAGAGCTGAATACAAAGACCTGCAGTAGCTCGTTGTACATAAACACGATCAAGGTGTTCTCTCTTAGGGAATCCTCAGTTAGCCAGAGTTGTACGACTTCCCAAATACCAGTCAGGCTACCCCATGTGAAATGTCACTCCCGTGGACACGTACGTCCTTGGCTGACGCTCTTTAATCAATGGCCTTTCAGCTCTGTCCACAGTTCTGTTGGTGTGTCCCCAGGTCTTCTGGTTCTCTCCAGGTGTGTGGACTACTATCCCGGGACTGAGTCCTTCCATCCATGATACACATGGGGGCAAGCGGTGGCACTTGGGCTTTAAGTGATGTGAGCCCTGAAAACAAAGGAAAATAAAAATAATGGAAGGCAAGGAAGGAGGGAGGAAAGAAAAGGGGAAGAAAGAAAGAAGGGAGGAAGGAAGGAAAGAAGGAAAAGAAGTGTGGCGTGAAAAGGACTCAAGACAAATTTTAGTGTTTTGGCCCAGGTTCTTGTTCCCTTCTGGACATCAGGCGAAGTGTGGGATTCATCCACCCAAGTGCATAGTGAGGAAGAAGGTCTGATGTGGGGAAGTATAGGAGGCCCACGAATGCTGGAGCCCACCTAAGAGGGCTGAGCTGAGCACCCCTAGGGAAGGCTCTCCCACCTTCAGGCACTTAGGGCTCAGACTAGCTCTGACAACACCCTGTCCTGCCTTTTCACTGGCCCCGGGATGTAACCTGCATTCCTTTCTTGCTCGAAGCTGCCATCAGCCACTCTAGCCTTAGACATTTCCTCTTTTCTGAGCCAGCTCAGAGTGAGCCCCGGTGACCCAGCTACCACACTCCACCCAGCCCAGAGCAAGCCCACAGTCCATTTTCTTTCTAAGAGATTTACTACCAGGAAACAGATAAGAGGTAACAAAAATAAGCAGAGAGGGAATTATCAAGATAAAGGCAGCCTTTCACAAAACCAGATTGAATTGAATACTCTGCTTTTTCCAGGAGAAAAGGTGACTAAAGGTGCAAGTTTGCCCAGGACAGAGGGGAGTCGTAGGACGGGAGTCCTCCTTCAGTGCTAAAACTGGGACTCGGGAGGCCTCCTTCAGTGCTAAAACTGGGAGAGTCCCGGACGAACCGGAGTTGGTCACCCTATGAGTGCTCAAACGTGGCCTCTCCTTGGCTTGACAGAGCATCCTGACTCAAACCTGTGGGAAGCCCCCCATCAGGGCTGAACAACACGTGGTGGTTAGGGCTCCTTCAGGCGCCTATTTGTCTCAAATGGCCAATTCACATTTCTCAAGATCATTACTAAGGCATCACTCCTGATTCCGACTCTTAGGAAGCCCGCGCAGCGTGCTTTCTCCTGTCCAGCTTCCCCACCTAAATGGCAGGAGTCAGCAGGGCTCTTTCCAGGGGCTCCCCTGGCCATATTCTAGGGATTGGTTACCTTCCCCTTCTCAGACCACGGAAATCCTCCCATCTCCGACCCCTCAACAGCATTTTGCAAACTGCTATTTCCTGGAAGACTATCTTATAAACCATCTCAAAGTTAAACCTGTTCCTGTGCTGTCGGGGTGCGAGGGGATTTTCCTTCTCTTCTTCTAGGTTCTTTGGCTGTTCTAATAATTCAATTGACATAAGACACATTAACAGGAGAAAAACCAGTTTTTATCTTGTACATACGGGATCCTCATAAAATTATGACACCCAAAGGCAGCCGGGCAATGGAGGCTTATATGCAATCCTGAGCTACAAGATGGGACAAGGGCTGGGGCTTCAAAGGGGAGGAAGATAACTTCCTGGAGGATAAGAAGACCAGATTTTGATAATAGAGGCTTGCCCTGCCATACTCATAGGTCATTCAGATAAAAAGTTATTTCTGGGTCAGGCCCCTTATCTACATTCTTTTAGGTCGTTAAGGGAGAGGTAACAGCTCTTCTTGAACCTGCTGGGTCTTGATGGACTTCAGCTCAAAATAATCCACATGCCGAAATGGCACATTTAGGGGGTGGCATATCCTGCTCTCCTTCAACGTTAAGGAACATTTCTTAGAGGGACACAAAGGATGCAGCCCCTCCCAAACTATTAAACCACAGACTTTCCTCCCTTCTCTTCAGGGAGTTACCATTACAGCCTCCAGCACCTCTGTTTTGAAGAGCATGTGACCCTGGAGTCTTTGATTCCACTAAGCAGCTTTGGGCCTTTTCCTGGTGATACCCAGTGCTATTTTCATGGAAAAATCATGCAGAACGCTGGGAGATTTTACTGAGGTGGACCCAGCACCAGGCCAGCCATGCCAAGCAATGTGCAGGGTGTGTGTGTGTGTGCACACGCATGTGCACGTGGATTGGAAGTCTGCCCTACTCAGTTCTTTGCACCTCAACCCAGGTTGCAAGCGCATCTTTACTGACTTGGGAGGAGCTGTTGAAAGTCTCTCCAAAGGCCACTGTACTTGAATGATTTCTTGCACTTCCTGAAAATTGTGAGGTCCAGTAGGTGCAAATTCCAGCCAATTCAGTTCTTGGGTCGCAACCCCTCTTGTGCCAGCATAGGTAGGATTCACTGTAAACAAATGGCTATATTCTTGCTTATATGTACTAGTATATATGTACATGTTAAGTTTTCTAGTAGCAGTAAAGACTGTTGAACTGAGATTAGCTTAAAGCAATACACGTCATAGCTCTTCTTTCCAGTGATACATCTCTTCGTTTCTTTCCTACATTTTGTTTTTGTAATTTTTGAAATGGCAACAAAACCAACCAGTGCTGATTTATATATTGAAAACAGGCTCTCTGAAGTAACTTGGGAAATGGAGTTCGAATTCCTGAATTTATTTATTTTCCCCTGCAGTTAATGTGGCTTGTTGGTTATTCTGGACCTGAGTGCTGATGCTAAGAAAGTAGAAGGGGCGACCTCCTGCTCCCGAGGGGCATTTATCACCTGTAATTTTCCAGAAGTCCTGCCTCTAATCTCCGAATTTCCTCCAGTGCAAATTGACTTTCACTGAGGTGAGTCTGGAGCCAAGTCGTTTGCAGGTTCAAAGAGGTAAACTCTGCAGGCCATGAGGTGGAGCGCACCACCCTGCGGGGCCCCCAGGAGGGGAGCAGTTACTCTGCCCACCCTCTGCTCAGCGCTGGCTCCACGGGCAATAGTCACCCCAAACACAATCCAAGTTGTTTAATTAAAAGATGTCCAGGGAATTCCCTGCCGGTCCAGTGGTTAGGATTCTGCGCTTCCACTGCAAGGGACATGGGTTCAATCCCCGGTCGGGACCTAAGATCCCGCATGCTGCACGGCCAAAAAAAAAAAAAAAAAAAAAAAAAGTCCAGTCCCTTATTTCCTAAGTGGAGCAGAATGGGAAGTGTTCCTGCTGTAAAGTATAATGGAGACTGGTCTTCTCTCACGCAGCCTGGTGAGGGAAATTGCTCTTAGAAGAACTGTCACCACTTTGGGCTGAGACTCACACATACGTGGTATTAAAGTTGATTTCTCGCAAGTGCCACTCGTGGTATTTATTCAGAAGAAACCAAGTATTTAAATGGAGTTAAAACAAACCAGCCTTTCTGCTCTCCACAACCTACAACCTTCCGTTCAACCTTCTCCGAGATTTTGAAAAATTGACGGCACCCTTTAATTAGTCCCTTCTTTCTGCACCAACTGGTCTCAACTGGCGCTGGAAATGATGAAATGCCAGAGAACACCACAAAGCTGTCTAAGTGGCAGTTTACTAAGAAAAATTCACTTCCTTTAATTTCCTTCCTGGGTTTTAGACCAACTGAGGTCATCTGTTCAAGAACAACCTGTCTCCTCTTCCTGACTGCAAATGAGGGTGGTGCCTGCCAGCAGCTCACAGCACAAACTGCAGCAGGGCCAGGGGTTCTGCTGGCCCAGGGACAGGAATGAGGAACTGGGAGATGGGGACTGACATACGTACACTACGATGTATAAAACAGATAACTAATGGGAACCTACCGTACAGCACAGGGAGCTCTACTCGGTGCTCTGTGGTGACCTAAACAGGAAGGAAATCTAAAAGAGAATGGATATACGTATACGTATAACTGATTCACTTTGCTCTACAGCAGAAATGAACACAACATTGTAAAGCGACTATACTCCAATAAAAATTAATTAAGAACAAAAAAACCGAGTGCATGGTGAATTGCAGTGTCAGAGAATGTGACAGCCAGAAGGGGCGCCAGAGAAGAGGAATTCCCGCACTGCCCTGAAGAGGAGGCTGAAGTGCGAGGCTCTAGAGCATCTGGCTGAGGAGAGGGAAGAAAGCAAGGGGGCTGCTTGGTCCTGCTGACTAATTTTGATCCACCAGAGGACTCACACCTCCACCGCTCCCCAGTTTGGATTTCCTTGTTTCAGGGGAGGAGGCCTGAGGGCTCAGGAAGATAGACCAGCTTCTGGATGGTAGCCAGCACTGCAGGGTGAGGACAGGGCAGGACCAGAAAGTGCTGTGGGCTTAAAAACATGTTTTCTCTGCCTTTCTTTTTTTTTTTTTTTTTTTGATTTAATGTGCAAAGGTTTGAGTTAATTATTCTCCTCAGTTCATAGCACACTATCATCTTTGTCCTCTCAATGGCCCTGTGTTGCTTTGTTTATTTATTCCCTTTATCTGCAAATCCCATTCATTTCCCCTCATAGGCAACCATTCTAAACTGTTTAATCTGTATCTTTTTATTTGAATGTGTCTAGCAAAATGGTATTATTGTGTCGTATGTACGGATATATGAAGAGGTAGATAGATAGACCTCTATTTATATGATATATATGAGATTTTTATTTTGAAAAAATAAAGACACAAAAAATTCATTAAAAACGAAAATACAAAGGCACATGAAAAGATGTTCAACATCGTTACTCATTAGAGAAATGCAAACCAAAATCACAATGTGATACCACAGCACGGTCATTAGGATGGCTACTGTTAAAAAACAAACGGAATTCCCTGGCGGTCCAGGGGTTAGGCTTCCACTGCAAGGGGCACGGGTTCAATCCCTGATCGGGGAACTAAGATCCCACAAGCCGCACATGGCCAAAACAACAACAACAACAAAACAAACAAAAAACAGAAAATAACAAGTGTTGGTAAGGATGTGGAGAAATTGGAAACCCCCTGCATTGCTGATAGGGACATAAAATGGTGCAGCCGCACAGGAAAACAGTTTGGTGGTTCAGCAAAAAGTTAAACATAGGATTGCCATGTAATCAAACAACTCCACTCTTAGGTATAGACCCAGAAGAAGTGAAAGCAGGGATGCAGATTCTTAAACACGAATGTTCATAGCAGCATTATTTGCAATAACCAAAAGGTGGAAACAACCTAAGTGTCCATCAACAGATGAATATGGATTTTTAAAAAGTGTGTTATATGCCCACAGTGAAATATTAAACCTCCCCAAAACAGGAATGAAATTTTGAACCACACTACCACGTAGATGAACCTTGAAGACATTATTCTAAGTGAAATAATCCAAACACAAAAGGACAAATAATGTGTGATTCCACTTATATGAGGTACCTAGAATAATCAAACTCATAGAGACAGAAAGTAGAATAGTGGTTACCAGGCAATGGAGAGAGTGGGGAAGGAAGAGTTATTATTTAATGGGTACAGAATTTCAGTTTGAGATGATGAAAACGTTCTGGAGGTGGATGGTGGTGATAGCTGTACAACAGTGTGAATGATCTTGATGTCACTGAACTGTACACTTAAAAATGGTTAAAACGGGGCTTCCGGTGTGGCGCAGTGGTTAAGAATCTATCTGCCAATGCAGGGGACACAGTTTCGAGCCCTGGTCTGGGAAGCTCCCACATGCCACGGAGCAACTAAGCCCGTGCGCCACAACTACTGAGCCTGCGTTCTAGAGCCCACGAGTCACAACTACTGAAGCCCATGTACTTAGAGCCCATGCTCCACAACAAGAGAAGCCACCGCAATGAGAAGCCCGCGCACCGCAACAAAGAGTAGCCCCCGACTTGCCACAACTAGAGAAAGCCCGCATGCAGCAACAAGGACCCAATGCAGCCAAAAATAAATAAATAAATTTGCTTTTAAAAAATGGTTAAAACGGTGCATTTCAGTTATGTACATGTTATCGTGCACACAAAAAGACACGTAAAAAAAATTCCCCACCACCAAAAATAAGATTACAATAAACATCTCTGGCCTGTCCCACGATGGCGCTGTGTGAGAATTTCTCTAGGATATATTCCTAGAAGCCAAATTTCTGGGACATTTTTAATTTAACCAAGTACTGCCAGGTTGTTCCAGAAATGGAGCTCCAGTTTGCACTCCTTCCCACCAGCAGAGCACAAGTGTTTCTCTGTCCTCACATTCCAGCCAACGTTTGGCATAAGCAGCTTTCTAATTTTTGCAAGTCTAATACAAGAAAAGTGTTGCTTTGATTTGCATTTCTCTAATTGCTAATGATTTTACTCATCTCTTCATCGACTGATTAGCTTTTCGAAATTCTTCTTCTGTGTAATGGCTTAAATGTGTCCCCCGTGAAAAGGCATGTTGAGGTCCTAACCCCCAATGCCTCAGGATGTGAACTGATTTGGAAATAGGGTCTTTGCAGATGTAATCCAGTTAAAATGAGGTCATTAGAATGGGCTCTAATCCAATATGACTGGCATCATTTCTGAAAAAAGGAAATTTGCACACGGAAACAGATGTGCACACAGGGTAGACTATGTGGAGAAATATAAAAAGGACACCATCTGAGGACTGGAGTTGTACTGCCACAAGCCAAGGAATGTCTGGGGCTACCAGAAGCTGGAAGAGTCCAGAAAGGATCCTACTAGGCTATCCGAGAGATCCTGGCCCTGCTGATGCCTTGATTTTAGACTTCCAGCCTCCTCATCTTTGAGACAGTAAATTTCCGTTATTCTAAGCCACCAGTTTGGGTTATTTTGTTATGACAGCTGTAGGAAACTGATACCCTCTGTGAATTGCCTGTCCATATTATTTGCCTGTTTTTCAGTGGGGCTCCTGCATCTTCCTATAATGTGCAGAAGTTCCTCGTCTGCTCTAGATTCATCTTCATTGTTGGCCTTTCTCCCTCTGTCACTCCCACCGGCTCCCATGGGGTCACTTTGAGAGCAGAATTTCAAGTAGAAGGGAAGGGCAACCCAGCTGGACAGAGATGAGAAGGAAAGAGGAAGCAAGGGTATTTTTAGGCCAAAGAGGCTTTGTGCTGCCCCTAAACAGAAGTGGGAAGGCAGGCTTGGATTGGAGGAAGATCAGCCTGAAGATATTGAGGAATCTCTGTGATTCCCTAACTGCCTTGAACCCTTTATCCTCAAAGCCTTTAATGCCCACCTATGGCTAAGATCAGTGAGTGAGTCTCAGCTAGATCCCCAAACCATTTTTGGGTCAGGTTTACAGGTGCTTTGGGCCACCCAGTGACCACCTTCAAGGAAACCAGCAGTTTGCTTCACACCCACTCACATGAGGCCCCATGGAGAAATCATGCACCAGGCTGTGTTAGGCCTTCTGAAACTGCCCTCCAATTTAGTTTCTTTGAGCCTTTCAGAATATCCACGGAGGAAGGCCATGACATATTTTAAAAGGTGTTTGCTTGAGAAAGGCACTTTTGTTAGCAAAGCTGGATGACGTGGCATGGAAAGGCTAAGGCCACTGGAAGAAGTTGGCTTCGGCAGGTGTGGGCAGGGCCAGGGCTGCAGAGGCAGGGGCTGAGAGTGTGATTTTGTCCAGGATGTGGTTTCTAAAATGAGCCCATTTCATCCATCATTAATTTTTACTCCCCTAAACGGTGCCATCTCTTGTTTTCTCACGGTACCTTTCCTGAGAGGCCTCTTAAACTCCTCTACACGTCCCCGGACATGTAGCACCTGGAATTCCAGCAACATATTTCAAAAGACCCTCTAGAAAAACCCTGCCCTAGGTGTGGTACAGGGAGATGACCAGACTCGGAATCCTGTACCAAGAAGATCAACTCACATCAAAAAAAAAAATCAGGAAGACTCCATTTATATACCCTTTGTACAATAAGACTTTAAAAGAATTTTTTTGTAGTTTTCTTTCTTGAAAAAGATCAAATGATATGACTGAGAATACTCACAGAGCTATTGCATGCCTGGAGAACTCAATCTAGGGTAAATGTTTTGGTAAACAAACCTCCTTTTAAAGGATATCATTTAACAGTTTTACAAATATGTATTGCCTGTTAATTCAAGGTATTCAGTGGTTGTATTTTTTTAAATAAAATATTACTCCTGAACCAAACCAAATCATCTCTCTCTCTCTCTCTCTCTTTCTCTCTCTCTCTCTCTCTCTCTATATATATATATACACATATATACATATATATATATATATATATATATATATGTATATATATATATATATATATATATATATATATGGAGTTTAAGTTTCTGTGTTAGGTTTTATCATCTTGCGGTGGAGAGGGAGCCTTCACAAACAAGACATGAAATTCAGAAGCCATGAAGGAAAATGTGCATATGTGAATATATAATGATAATTTTTAAAAAGGCTTCTGCCTGGCAGCAACAAAAATGAGGCAAAAAATCAAATTAAAAAATAAAAGGTAGACTGAGCAAAGATATTGTATTATGTACAACATATTAGGTCAGTAGCCATACTATTCAAAGACCTAGTCCAGGGCTTCCCTGGTGGCGCAGTGGTTGAGAGTCCGCCTGCCGATGCAGGGGACACAGGTTCGTGCCCCGGTCCGGGAAGATTCCACATGCCGCGGAGCGGCTGGGCCCGTGAGCCGTGGCCGCTGAGCCTGGGCATCCGGAGTCTGTGCTCCGCAACGGGAGAGGCCACAACAGTGAGACGCCCGCGTACCGCAAAAAAAAAAAAAAAAAAAAAGCTAATATCTGTCAGTGTCTTACTAAATGCTGTGATTCTAAGCTCTTCGTGTGTATTGACTCTTTCTCTTCACAGAAGTCCTACGAGGTACATACAAAGTAGAAAACCCACTTTGTAGTTGAAGTGTCTGTGTGGTTAAGTAATTTGTCCAAGGTCTCTCAGTTAGTAAATGTGGGACCCTTGTACAGTGCTTCTTAAATTTTAACATGAATCTGAATCACCTGGGCATCTTATTAAAATGCAGATTCTGACTCAGGAGGTCCAAGGTGGGGCCTGAAATTCTGCATTTCTAATGAGCTCCAGGGAATGCCAATGTTGCTGGTTCCACAGACCACACTTTGGGTATCAAGACTCTAGAACTCAGGTCATGATGGTTACACTTTCAGAGCCAAGCTGCAATACCAACTGTGAGCTCCAAGGATGTAGATTAACTGCTCTGTTTAAAAGAAGAGATTGGGGAGGGTGATCTCTGGATGCTGGCAAACTCTACAGTTTAAAACTATTGCAAAATCCTCGTAGAAAAAAAGTTACCACTGCATTCCTGGGCCACACTCAGTGCCCAGGCCCCAAGTCATATACTGTACTGTAGAGAAAGAACAGGACACAAAATGGACAAGTCTTTCCATAGAAAGAGACATCAGAATACATCACTCCTAAAATATGCCCCTTTGGCATATGGATTATTTTGAGCTAAAGGCAAATGAGAGCCAGCAGATGCAGGAAAAGCTCTTTACCTCCAGCAGCTGCCTAAAAATAAGGTATAAATTTCCCCTTTAGAAAAGGAAATTCACATTCATAATGTAAATTTCCATTTGTAAAGATGTCTCTGTACTGGGAGGAGAGCTACTCAGGAGACAATTCTTATGTGCATAACAAGAAGATCCTTTTCTACCCCGCATTTCCTCCTCTCCTCTCTCCCTACCTTGCCCCCCAACCCAGAAGCCCCAACCCCCTTTCCTTTGTTTAGCTTAATGTGGTATATAAGCCCCATTCATCTGACCCTTGAGCCCCATTTTCTCTATCAAACTCCATGCAACATATGTACGTAATTAAAGTTGTTTTTCTCTAATCTGTCTTATTTCAGTTTGACTCCCAGGCCCTAGACATTGAACCTAGGAGGACAGAGGGAAAAAGGTTTTTTCTTCCATTACACATCTAAGCTGAGACATGAAGGGTACCTAGGAGTTCGCCTGGTGAAAGCAGATGGGGAAGAGAGGCAGGCAGAAGAAAGAGCATGAGAGAAGACCCGAAGTCAGCCAGGTATTAAAAGGTAATAAAAGTAATAGTGATTGACCTTCAGGTTGAAAAGGAGTGTGAGAGGTAGAAATGTGAATCGGGCCAGCTCACAGTGTGTCTCAAAGGCCTGGTTTCTTTTCTTTTTTTTTAATTTTTATTTATGTATTTATTTTTGGCTGTGTTGGGTCTTTGTTGCTGCACGTGGGCTTTCTCTAGTTGCGGTGAGTGAGGTCTACTCTTCGTTGCAGTGCGTGGGCTTCTCATCGTGGTGGCTTTTCTTGTTGCGGAGCACAGGCTCTAAGCGTGCGGGCTTCAGTAGTTGTGGCACGAGGACTCAGTAGTTGTGGCTCGCGGGCTCTAGAGCACAGGCTCAGTAGTTGTGGTGCACAGGCTTAGTTGCTCCATGGCATGTGGGATCCTCCCAGACCAGGGCTCAAAACCATGTCCCCTGCATTGGCAGGCGGATTCCTAACCACTGTGCCACCAGGGAAGTCCCAAAGGCCCAGTCTCTTAACATGACCCGTGGGCTAAGGTGATGCAAAGCCTTTGAGGAGTTTTAAGCAGGAAATGGATAAATGGATTGGGATTTTAGTTTAAAGAGCTATAGTGTGTAGAATAGAATGTGGGGAGCGGTTGGGAGGGGCCCAAGGTTGGAGACACGTGTCCACTAGGAGGCTGTTACAGTTATCACTGTGAAAAATGACAGCAACTGCGAACTGGGGTATTGCAGGGGGTATTGCAGGGAAAGAGACACATTCTAGAGACATTTACAAAGAAGACAACGGAGTGAAAAAAGTGAAGGATGAAAAGGAGGTGAGTGAGAAAAAGACAGTGCTAAAGGATGCTTTTTTTTTTTTTTTTTGCGGTACGTGGGCCTCTCGCTGTTGTGGCCTCTCCCGTTGTGGAGCACAGGCTCCGGACACGCAGGCTCAGTGGCCATGGCTCACGGGCCCAGCCGCTCCACGGCATGTGGGATCTTCCCGGACCGGGGCACGAACCCGTGTCCCCTGCATCGGCAGGCGGACTCTCAACCACTGTGCCAGCAGGGAAGCCCTAAAAGATGGTTTTTTTTTAAAAAAAAAAAAGGTAAAATCATGACTCATAGGATATAAAATGAACACATGCTAAAGATTTTATTTCACTCATAAAGAGGGAACCAGGCAGATGTTATAACTGGTTCAAGGGAGAAATTGAAAAACAGACACATCTATGGAGGAGGAATATTGAAATGAATGTACGCACGTTGGCAGAGCTAGCTTCTTCCGCAGTGGGGGAGGGGATTCTGAACCTCCACGAGATAGGACACCATGGGCCCATCTAGAGCTAAGAATTATTTTGCATTCTGGTGGTTATACACCATTTACAGAGTTGTGCAATAGTCCCTGAGGAATCAGAAGACTCAGAGGGGTGTCCCCCAGACAATGCAAAGTTTTCTGCAGAAGCACAAATTTGTCCTTGAAGCAGGGTGACTCTGGGATGTCTGACTTGGACACCTAGGGGGACAGTTAGGACATTCACTGAGCAGGGAATATGGGCAGAGAGGAGGTGCCAGGGGGCTGGGCTGGGGGAGGAGAGAGGCGGTACATTGACTTGGTCACATTTCTTTTTTTTTTTAAATTTTTTTGGCCGCGCTGCAGGCCATGCGGGATCTTAGTTCCCCCAGCAGGGATCGAACCCATACTCCCTGCAGTGGAAGCTAGGAGTCTGAACCACTTGACCGCCAGGGAAGTCCCCGGTCCCATTTCAATAGCTGACGCTTGCCTCTGGTGGAGATGTGGCTGGGCAAATACTTGAAGATATGAAGGGGAAACTCCAGTCTCACGACAGGGCACGCTGTTCAATGGAAGAGGGGTACTTCAACTAGAAAAGCATGAAAAGTCAAATGTCTAAGGCCAGTGGCCCAGCCTTGGGCAGGGTGGTCCTGTTTTGTTTTGGTTTCAAGGATAAAGTATCTCTCTCTCTCGGGCTCAGTGGCTCCAGTTTTGGGGGAGGCGTTGTTTGAAGAGCCTCCCTTGCTTTAACCACGTGTGACATTGATTGAACACCATTTTACAGAAGGTTCTGTGTATCACGCTATGGTGTATTCCAAATAGATCTTGCCTGGAAGGAACTTCCAGGGTGGCTGTTTAACATTTGGATTTTTCATTAGAAAAAATGTCACCCATGTGACCACTTTCCCATCCCAACAACAATGCTCTTTCTTAAGACTCCTAAAAACAGGGACTGCTTTCCAAACCAAATAGTGGAAAATGGGCAAAGGATTGTCTTCAATTTGTCAATTTATAGGAAAGGACATATAAAAATTATTTTAAAATTGAGTTGGTTTTATGGCTTCTGTGTACTGAAAGCAATAAATTCAACTGAGGCTTGGGTCTGCCTGGGACATTTTGGATCATACGGTTAGGAGACGCAGGAAGTAGTTTTAATAGTATGTACTGGATTTTTTGTTTTTTACTAAGTAAAGCAATATGGGGTACTAGTACTAATGAAAACTAACTAGAAAATAGGAAGATGAGATAAGAGTAGAAATTGTGCAGATTTTAGAAGGAATTCTGCTGTTTCCCAGCCTCTGTAGTGCTCTATTTCTCCCAGCAAGTGACAGGTGACACTTACCTACAGTCCCTGTCCCACCTCCAGTCTAGGAAGCTCTTAAATAGAGGTGTTTGGGTCCTTCTAAGTGGCCTTGACAGGTTTTGTGCTGTGGCCACACAGACCTGAGTTTCAGAGAGACTGGAGTTCAAGGTCTATAAACAAGACCTGCCTTGCTCTGGCCATCCCCCTGCTCTGAGCCCTAAGATTAGGATCTTGCTCCGTGCAGATGCCCTTCTCTGTCAGCTGCCAATTTTGCTGGACTTTGAGTACCATCTCCACTGGATTCCCTGCTGTCATGATCTGCCTGCCTGTTGGAACGTCCTGATCTCTGGGGTCAGGCCCTCCTACTCATCCCATGCTGAGTGCTCAGGACTCTGGCCCACGCTTTTTGTATCCTCCAGATACTCTGCCCTGGACTCCACACAAACCTCACCCCGACACCAGCTGTGGGGCTCCCGCCAAGCAGCAAAGCTGCCACGGTGGCCGGATCCCAAGCCTGGCCCCATCCAGACTGCATCTCTGTCCACGCATCCCTGGGCCATGTCTGTCTTCACTAGGAAAATCCAGTTAACGTTGGACTGCAGCACTGTCTAAATTTATATCAAAACTGAAATCTGTCCTTGTTTTATAAATTCATATATTATGGAAACATCAAGGGACATCCAGAGCCTTTGGTTCAAGTTCGCTTATTCCCTTCTGACAAACTGAAATTTTAATCTCCAAATATTGTCTTATACTGCCCGCTACCCTCTCCTGCTTCCACTCTGGAAATCCTTGTTCTCTTCCGCATATTTGCAAAAGCAAAAACATTGCTGTGTTTTACTCCCCGCAGTCTGTGTTATATGGAAGATGTATTGTTTAGTTTTTTAAATATAATTTTAGATACATTCACCCTTCTTCTCCCCAACGTTCAAAATCACTATACCCCATGCATGGATGTGTATGTGTGCATGTGAATACGTGCTTGTTGAAATAAATTACATTGGTGGTGTAATTAATCTCCCCTTGATCTTCGATTCCATGATACTAGCAGGAAACATGTGTGAGGGCCTACTATGTGCCAGGACTGTGCTAAGGGCTTTATATGCACCCTCATTCAATCCTCCTAACAGTCCTATGATTAGCCCTAATTGTTGCATGAAAAATCTGAAGCCTGGGGAGACAAAGTAATTCTCCAAGTTTCACAATTACAGTGGAGCAGAACAAGATTCGAATCCAAGTCAGATGACCCTGGATGTTCTAAATCTCAACATTATCTCTGCATTCCAGCCCCTGGTATGATTCAGGGCACAAAGAGGGCCTTCAATACACGTTTGTTGAGTGAATGAATGCTTCACCCCTCCTGACTTAGATTCAATCTACACCAATTAATGTAGATCGTGTATCTACTTTGTACCAGCCACTGTGCTTTGACGTAAAGAAGCAGTTAATGGTTTATCTAAGATAATACCCATAAACTAGAAGCTAGAAAACAATCAGCCATATGGCAGAACGAAGTCTAGAACAGACATGTTTTTTTTTTTTATAAAACTGCATCACTGACTCTTTTATCAGCCATGATACCTCAGTTCTCCTTTTCGGCTTGGAGAAGGAATGAGTACGACAAAGTGGGGAGAAAAGGATTTTTTTTTTAATGTAACTGAGGAAGACTAAAAAGAAAAACAAAATCAGAGAGGATGTGTAGTCATATATAGGATGTTAGACCCAGAAGAGATTAAATTCAGTTGAGGTGCCAAGGAGGAAGTTGCTGTTTCCTCCTTAGGTGGTTTAAAATGTCGCTCCACTTGCCAAAGCTCATGGGGATCACAGATCACAGCGGAGAATGGCCACCACAGAAAACTTCAGCCCAGAGGACTCAGGTTACCAGGAGCCTCCCTCAGCCACTGAGGCAATGGCCAAGAGTTAGGGTTTTATAAAAAAAGAACGAGATAATGCCATTTGCAGCAACATGGATGCCACTAGAGATGATCATACTAAGTGAAGTAAGTCAGAAAAAGAAAGACAAATACTGTATGATATCACTTATATGTGGAATCTAAAATATGACACAAATGATCCTATCTATGAAACAGAAGCAAAATCAGGGTCATAGAGAATAGACTGGTGACTGCCAAGGGGGAGGGAGGTGGGAGAGGGTAGGAGTGGGAATTTGGGATTAGCAGATGCAAACTGGTATATATAGAATGGATAAACACAAGGTCCTACTGTATAGCACAGGGAACTGTAGTCAATATCCTGTGAGAAACCATAATGGAAAAGAATAGGAAAAAGAATGTGTATATATATATATGTATAAGTGAGTCACTTTGCCATACAGAAGTAATTAACACAACATTGTAATTCAACTCTACTTCAATAAAAAGTAAATTAAAGAAACAAACAGAAAAAAAAGAGCTAGGGCTTTGAAACCAGCTCTGCTCGGGGTCAGATTCTGTCTCCGCCACTCACCAACCCCATGACTTTGGATGAAGGACAATGATGCCCCCATAAGCAGAGTTTCCTGGTATTTGATACATAGTACCTATTATATTTGTTATTAATTATGATTATCTACTAATAAAATATACAATGAAATCTTAAAAGCATTTTGAAGAGAAACAACGCCTCCTGTGAAAGTCAATTGACAAACACCCATTATTCAAAGTGCACTTGACATTCTTTGCCCAAACGAAGAGAAAAGAGTCACTCCTGAGAGGCCAAAAACCGAGAAATGTATACTCCTCCCCAGATGTCCTGGGGCAAGCCCATACGTTGCCACCAACCAAACAGATAAAATATCTCCAGACCTTGAGGAGAAACAAATTCCAAGCCAGTAGGCTTTCCTTGTTGATAACTAATAAAGAGTTCAAGCCAATTCTTTCATGAAGAGGAATTGATATTTATAACCGAACTCATTTTATATTTCTAGTAGTTCATCATATAAAACCTGTAAAGAATCAACGTTACAGAGTGTGGCTTCGGTCACTTCTAAATTATTTTATTGTTTTTATAATATCTTGAATTAAAAAAAAACCCTCCAGATAATTATTCTGTGAGAGAAATCTGTGGAGTTGACCTGCCTCTCCCAATGTTCTAGAGCAGAGTGGAAGAACTAGCTCAGCTCATTTCTGCCTGGGAATGAGTCAAGTTACACAGTCAGAGGAGAAAGGTCACCTAAAGTGAAATTAACTAAGCAATCAGGGCATAAATCAGAGGGAAAAGAGTCATTTTTCTACTTCCCTCTCCTTGATTCCCGTTCAATCGATCAACAGGTCCTGTCAATTCTGCCATCAAGACAGAACTTGAATCTCTTGCCCTCCTCCCTCTGTCACTCCATTTTTGTGGCAAACACCATTTCCTCAAATCGATTCTCATTCAATAGCTAGGATGGTCCTTTTCAACCTGACCTCATCTCACTGCACTGCACTGCTTTAACTCTTCAATTAGTGGGACTCCCGAGTCCTTGCATGGCTGTGTGACTCCTGCTTACTCTGGACTTTACTCTGGACTTTCTCAGGTTCTCAAATGACACAGAGAGAGTTGCTAAATACATGTTGAACATTTGAATAAATTCATGTGCATGGTTGACTTGAAAAGGAGAAAAGAAGAGGCTGGGATGAGCAGTTCTGAGCCTTAACCACCAAGATAATGATTTTCCTGGCAGAGGAGACAATATTTAACAAGTTGTCAACTGGTGCAGGAAAACCCCAAACCAAGGATTTTTATTTAAAATAGAAATTCTGCAGACTTTAACTGTTTGGTATACTACTCACAACATAGACTTAAAAGGAGAAATGCCATCACAATTCACGGGTGAAAAATCCCTTTTGTGCACATTCCTCATGTCTGTAAACTCAAAAGAGCAGGTGATTTGATGACAGGGGCAAAGAAATTGCTACTGAGAAGCAGCTACACAGTGTTGATTTGTGTGTTTTCTGGGCTTTCTCAGGAACAATAGGCTATTTTTGCTTGAACTTGTGTGCACTCACCTAGCACCCTAGATCTCACTTTTGTTAAAGGTTGGCTTTGTTGCGCATTTGCTTTTCACCTCTTTAATTGATAGACTTGGACATCAGCAGAGGTAACTTCAGGCCATGTTTAGGATGCAGGACTCAGGCCCACTAAAGGTGATAAACAAAGATTCCCTTCCAAGAAGAACCTTAGCAAAGGGAGATTCTCTTCCAACATCCTGGCCCAATCGTTCTATACTCCAGAAGCTATTAAATGTTTGGTCTCAGGGGAAGTAAGCCAATTAAACAGTTGTTAAGGGGGAAACCAAAATAAGTTAGGAAAGTTGAATGGAGCCACTGACTGTTCCTCCTGAAATCTAATGAGGGCGACACTCAGATGGCAATTCAGCAGATAGAAACCATCAGTGTAGTCATGGAATGCAGCGACCACAGCCGGATACAATTTAGCTGTCTGGCGAGGGAGGGGGCTGCCCTTTGATGACGCTTTGGGGGACAGAAGGGAGGAAGTATATTAATCTGCAGAGGGCGTGTTAGGTCGACTATGAGCACTTGGGCTGCTGCAATCCAGTAATCCAAATCCATCGTCTGCTCTCTCTTCCACATAATGGGATGTCACGAGGCAGGAGTCTTTTTTTTTTAATTTATTTATTAGTTTATTAATTTATTTATTTTTGGCTGCGTTGGGTCTTCATTGCTGCGCGCGGGCTTTCTCTAGTTGCAGCGAGCGGGGGATACTCTTCATTGCGGTGCACAGGCTTCTCATTGTGGTGGTTTCTCTGGTTTTGGAGCACAGGCTCTAGGCGTGCGGGCTTCAGTAGTTGTGGTTCGCGGGCTCTAGAGCGCAGGCTCAGTGGCTGTGGTGCACGGGCTAAGTTGCTCCACAGCATGTGGGATCTTCCAGGACCAGGGCTCGAATCCGTGTCCCCTGCATTGGCAGGCAGATTCTTAACCACGAGGCAGGAGTCTTTTACCCACTTTTGCTTGCTGGAAGATTCTTAACCTGCTGTACTCCCATTACCTTTACCCATTTCCTGAAAGTCAAGCCCTGCCCAGGCTCTACAGGGGTTAGGATCAAAGTGGTAGGATATGTTCAGAATTCAATGCAATAAAAAGCAGCGCTAGAAAAAAAAAAGAAAAAAAAAAAAAAAGCAGCGCAACTTTCTAAAATGTTCCAGTGAAATGGAAAAGAAAATTAAAAACTTAAGCCTCTTAAAATGTAAATGGTGCCAGTGTGCTTTGCGATTTGGACTCCTGCCCATTAAAAAAAGAAAAAAGAAAGAAAAAAGAAAGCCAGAAAGCTGAGTGCTTACGAGCTGAAGTACAAAGAACACTAAGAGTGCTATAAACACAGTCATGACTCTGGGCCTCCCTGTCCTCACTGGGTTTAATGTCACCCACTGTAATTTTCCCACAAGGTTGCTCTGAGTACAAATCATGCTGATGACCCCAAAGTCTGTTGAAAGGTAAGAAGTACTTCTGTAAACTCCAGATATCATTCGTTAAACCAATCAGCTCTCTATCTGAAATGGATGGAGAGGAAAGAGCCGTTTATGTCAGAGTATAATATTTCAGGACGCTTCCACCCACCTCCCCGCAAAAGGTACACATTAATTTCTCTCTTATGGGTGAGAAGGAAAACTCCTATGACTGGGTCGCTTTCCACACAGGGCGACCACGTGTCTCGCCAGCCTGGATCCAGCAGTGCTTTCTTGCATAACTGATCTTGGAGACGCCCGCGGTATCATGCTTTCATCTTAATCGAGCGGGTGCCCTCTCCCTCCAGTGTGCCCCCAGAAATCTTTAAAGGCAGAACTCAAGTATCTTCACTTTTATGTAGCCCAGTCCGAATGAAATGCTGCTTCTATCACAGCCCCGAATCCTGGGGTTGAACCCCTACTTAGCATGTCATTGGTCCTGCCTTGTCCTGCATTTGTGTCCTGCTAGGCTGGGGGACCCACGCCACCTAACAAGATGCCTTCTTTGACTTTGTTTCCCTCCAGTTGACCAGTCCAGTGCCTAGTACGTGGCACGAACTTGATCACATTTCCCCTTGATTAAACATTAATTGTCTCTCTCTCTTTTTTTTACATACCGTTTTTCAGTTCTAGTCAAAACAGCTAAAAACAATATTTTGCAGCTTCACAACCGGAAAACTGGAAATTTGCCACTGAGGTGAGCAGAAATTTCCACAAGGTTATTTTTCTTCCTCGACATTCAGAAAGCAACATTTCCTGACAAATACTCTTCTCCTATGTGATGAAAGAATTGGAGAGCAGGAGCAGGACTGTGTGTGGGGCAAACATTTGGTATTATGACTTTATACAAGTCAAAAGGAATTATTTGGCCTCTCTAACCCAGGTGGCTTTCAACTGCTCATGATTTAAATGCGTGTGCAACCAAAAAAATGTAGTCAATTTGTTGCTTAGCTTTTCCACATTCATTCAAGTATTACATCATTTCAAAAATTCTCATTGATTTAAAAGTAATAAGTTGTTGATTAAAATCTTAGTTAAAAATGAACTTGTAGGGCTTCCCTGGTGGCGCAGTGGTTGAGAGTCCGCCTGCCGATGCAGGGGACACGGGTTTGTGCCCCGGTCCGGGAAGATCCCACATGCCGCGGAGCGGCTGGGCCCGTGAACCATGGCCGCTGGGCCTGCGCGTCTGGAGCCTGTGCTCCGCAACGGGAGAGGCCACAACAGTGAGAGGCCCGCGTACTGCAAAAAAAAAAAAAAAAAAAAAAAAAAAAAAAGAACTTCTAGACTATGTAATATAATTTTATTGTTGTTTATGAATAGAAGAGGTTTGGAAATACAGATACCCAGATAGATACCTATCAGTTAGGTGGGAGGACAATCTGATTATGGGTAAATCTTACTTTCTGATTTATTTGCATATTTTTTCTGCTTAATAACATTAAAGACTAAAATAGTCAAGGACTTAACTATGTGCTACATACTGTCTTAAGTGTTTTGCATGTATTGATTCTATGTTAGGTCGTATTGTTATCCCCATTTTATAAACGAGGAAACTGAGGGACAAAGAGGGTGGGAACTTGCCCAAGGTCACGCAGTAGTAAAGGCAGAGCTGTAGCCTGACCCAGGAGTCTAATTCCAGAATCCAAACTCTTAACCACTATGCTATATTGCTCCTGTACTGATCATTAAAGACCATGAAGATTTACTGACTTTTAATAATTTAAATATTTTGGCTAAGCCATGTGACTTTGATTGAGTCATTTAACTCCTTGGAATAATGTAGTATAGAGTTTAACCTTGCCCCCAAAGAGGTCTGGACTTTGGCCTTGGCTTCTAGGAGGTAATCCCTATAGGAGTGTTTTTGTTTAAATGAGGACTGGCCATCCCAGAAAGACCAATGATGTGATTTAGGGTGGGAGCTTTGGGTCAGGCCCAGAGGGGGCTGGAGACTGAAAACTGAGGTCCACCACATGGGTTATCAATCAATCATACCTATATGATGGAGCCCCAACAAAAACTCTGAGCCCCAAGACTTGGGTGAGCTTCCCTGGTTGGCATTACTCCACGTGTATCATCACCCATTGATACCAGGAGACTGATGTGTCCTGACTCCATGGAAAGAGAACAACAGACACTTTGCCTGTGAAACACTCCTAGGCTCTGCCCTGAGTGTCTCTTCCATTAACTCTTATATCTTACCTGTATCCTTTCTCTGTAATAAGCCATAACCATGAGTATAATAGCTTTCAGTGAGTTCTGTGAGTCTCTCTAGCAAGTTATCGAATCTGAGGGTGGTTTGGGAACCCCCTGAATTTGCAGCTGGAGTCAGAAGTGCAGGGTGGTCTTGTAATCCTCAAGTTCTTCAGTTTCCTCCTCAGTAAAATGATGACATTGAAAGAAGTGATCTTTAAAGTTTCCCATAGAGCCCAATAGTGTTATTCTGTCATTTGCTGTCTAGCACGGCTCCCCTGGAGGCTGGAAGACTTAACCCAAAGGAGCGCATAGTGAGGAGATGGAGAACCAGGTGAGACTTTGGGACTGAAGTTTCTCCTGCATAAATCACACTATGCATGTCACTTACAGATAAATGGAACTCACCCGGGGTGATGACAATGGCGGGAGGGGGGTTTGGGGTGGGCAGATCCTCTTAGTTCTGAGTCAGTTTCTGTATCTAAATAAATTAGCCAGTGGGTGCTGTTCTACTGTGAGCTGTTTGGATCAATGGAGCCCAAGCACCCAGAACCTATTTCTGCTCCAGTTACAGAAGTCAGAGACTCAGTGCTCTCAGGCTTCCAATATTCTCAAAGGTAAAACTTCAATCTGGAATATTATTTGGACGCTTCACCGTGTCCTTTGATTTTGCCTGCATTCCATTGTTCCCAACCTTTACTCCAGGAAAGAGTCTCTCAGCTTAGATGCTTCACTTACCTTTTCATAAAATCTTCAGAATGCTTTTAGGCACGAGAGGAAATGGTCTCAGTAGAGGTGTAAAGCCCTTTGTTTTTCCCAGGTCCCAGTGTGCCAGAACTCCAGAACTGTAAGATAAACTAGTGTTGTTTAAGCCACTCAGTTTCTGTAATTTGTCACAGTAGCAAGAAGAAACTAACACGGAGCCATTAAGTGGTTGATCAGGGATTTGAACTCAAGCAGTCTGCTTCCAAAGATCAGTTCTTACCTCAATATCCCCATCCCCCAAGTCATCAGCCCCATCAGATCTGGAATGCCTACTGCGGATCATTTTTAACATCTAGTAGTCACAGGTCCACTTCTCTATAGGTTACACGGAGACGCACAGAAGTGAGGAGTCCTGCAGCCAATATAGAGGCTAAGAGCTCAGCAGTGTAAGACTGGCCAGCACTCTCAGGCTTGCTGAGCTTCAGTTTCCTAACCTGTAGAGTGGGGACCAGGATGGTACAAGCCTCCTGGGGATTTGGAAAGGATTCGATGAAATGGTCCAAGTAAATCACTGAATGCAATGCTTGGCACACCAAAACACACTAAAAATATATTATTCTCTTAAAACTTTATTGAGTGCTTAATATTATCTTCTAGCCTTTTGCTAGGGAGTTTTAACTTCAGAATTTCAGGTTTGCAATGGACCATCACAAGGTTTCATAAACAGAAAAAAATTATATCCTCACTTTTTTTTTTTTTTTTTTGCTGTACGCGGGTCTCTCACTGTTGTGGCCTCTCCCGTTGCGGAGCACAGACTCCAGACGCGCAGGCTCAGCAGCCACGGCTCACAGGCCCAGCCACTCCATGGCATGTGGGATCTTCCCGGACCGGGGCATGAACCTGCGTCCCCTGCATCGGCAGGCGGACTCTCAACCACTGCGCCACCAGGGAAGCCCTTCCTCACTTTTATACAATGCTTCTGATTTAGTATGTAGCTATTAGCTGTTATTTCAGAATAAATGATGTAGTGGGTTGAATAGTGTTTCTCCAAAATTCATGTCCACCCAAAACCTCAGAATGTAATCTCATTTGGAAATAGGGTCTTTGCAGATGTAATCAAGGTAGGGATTGAAATGAGATCATACTGGAGTTGAGTGGGCCCTAAATTCAATGAAAGTGTCCTTATAAGAGAAACAAAAGTGCACACAGAGACACACAGGGAGAACGCCATGCGCCATGGAAGCAGAGGTTGGAGCGATGCAGCTACAAACCAGGGAACTCCAAGGATTGCTGGCAGCCACCAGAAGCTAGGAAGAGGCAAGGAAGGATTCTTCCCTAGAACTTTCAGACACTTTGATTTCAGACTTCTCGCTTCCTGAACTGTGAGAGAATAAATCTCAGTCATTACAAGGCACCAGCTTTGTGGCAATTTGTTACGGAGCCATAGGAAACTAATACACATGGTAATTCTGGGGCCCCTCCAGTCACCCCACTGTGGGAGGGACTGCTTCATCTACTGCTCCAGGCTCTCTCCATCTTTCCCCAAAAGGAAGAAATATTTCTTTTTTTTTTTTTTGCGGTATATGGGCCTCTCACTGTTGTGGCCTCTCCCATTGTGGAGCACAGGCTCCGGACGTGCAGGCTCAGTGCCCATGGCTCACAGGCCTAGCCACTCCATGGCATGTGGGATCTTCCCAGACTGGGACACGAACCCATGTCCCTTGCATTGGCAGGCAGACTCTCAACCACTGCGCCACCAGGGAAGCCCAGAAGAAATATTTCATGTAAGAGAGTGGTTCTTTCTCACTTCCACTTTGCAGCATATAGACTGCAGCAAGCACAAAAGGAAAGCAAATCAAAGTCAAGAAGGATTGCTCTTTGGGGTATAAAGTGCCCTACTTGGCATAAGACAAGCAGAAGTGTTTCTGTGCTACTAATTAGCTGCATGACCTTGAGGGGTTGACTTAACCCTCTGAGGCGTCCATTTCCTCAAAGTGAACTGGTTGCACAGAATATCTTCAAGGTCCCTAATGTCATAGAACTATTTAGAGATAATGTTCTTAAGACCAAAAGGAAGAAAAGAGAGGAGAAAGTGAAGAACCCTTGGAAGCTTGTGCACATCCTCCCCAAGAAAAAATATCTCATGTGAATGCTTAGACCCATGTGTTACATAGGGCTCTGGTCATAGCATGATTTTGTGCCTGCAATTGCCTACTTTGCAGTACTGATGTAATACTGACAACAGATTATGCTTTTAATTGTGGACCCTCCTGTTAACCTAGTAGACTGAAATTGTTCTTAGGGCTACTCACATCAACATCAGTATCTCAGGAAAAAATGCTCTTGACGTGTTTCACTATCTGTCTCCCCTCACCTATATAAAGAGGTAGCTGTTGTTTCAGTAACTCCTGATGCAAATCACAACCAGAGAGGTTTCCCCTTGGGAGGATGTGACCTCTTCCAGTCTTCCTGGGAATCTACTTCACCCAGCAGGTTAGATATTACCTACTCACCTTGCAAGCACGCAATATAAGGTTAGAGGAGATTTAATTAGAGAGAAAAGATAATCTTTCAACCTTTAGATTGCATAACAAGGATCAAAGTCTCCAAAAACTCTCACTGGCTGTTTGTAATTTTGCATAAACTCATTGATAGTAGAGAAGGAACCAAGGTTAGGAAGAGTTCATTTAGGTTCTAGATCACATTAAAGTTTCTCTCCTGCTTAGTCCAAGACCTTTAGCCTATGTTTACTTCTTGCATTGTCACATCATTACTCTCCCTTTTCCACCACTTCTTTCCATCCACAGAAACCAGTGAGCTGTGATTTTGTTTATATTCTTTTACAGATTAACTATTTCTTGTCCATTTACATTTCCTACCTAAAGTATCAGTTGAAGTCACCAGCATATTACTTTCTTGTAGATCTTTCTAAAATTTTCTACCATAGTTTTCTGTTTAAGGAAAATAATAATGTGTCTGCTTACATGGAAGGAAAGGAAGTGAGGGTATTGATATTGATAAATTGCTCCAGGCAAACCAGTATGGAAACCTGAAGACTCTGGAAAAATCACATGAAGGAAGACCTTTAGAAAAGGGATTCAACACTTATTACTAATTCCTTGAAGTTTTTAACTCACAGGATTAAACTGAAAACAGATTAATGTAAAAGAAAAAATATAAAAATAAATTATCTAACAAAACCACTTCAGAAGAAAACTATAGGGTGAGTAAAAAGGTGACAACCCCTTCCAAGTGACAATGAGGATGGGGAGGTGGGAAGTTTGGGGACAGAAAGTGCCAACCATAGAAAGGAAAGAGTGACAGCTATGAAGGCACAATCGCTTGTGCATCCTCCTTCAAGTGTTATTGACTAAACAGGGATAACTGTGCAAAATATGCTCTCTGGGAAAAGCAGGAGCTTCACGGATAGCCAGCTTTCTCTTGCTCCTTGAGATGTCCCTGTTAGGTAGATTTCAGAACCAGCACATTCCCCGTGCAGCCCAGGCCCTACTGAAGCTCAGAGGAAAACCCAAGTTACACTAAGACTCCTGCGGTTCTCAAGTCTAGATGCCAAAGTAGGTCATTCAGCAGCCAGCTGTGTCCAGTGACTAATTTATCAGTGCTTGGAGGATTATTTTTGAAGGTATAAATGAATGTCACTCTTTGAGCCCCAGGAACACAGCTCCCCAAATATGAATCATTGTGCTAATCCAGCACAGGATTCCATATGGTGTGAGCTCTATTATTTGTCCTGGCCCCAAAGGAGAAAGAAGTGATATATTTAAGGCAGGGTGTTTTCAGAGAGAGCATTAACACAGTGAATTATAGGGAGAATGTAAATGAAAGAATGGTGAAAGTGACCTTGAGTTCTGCAGTTCAAACTAGTTCCCTGTTAGCTAAGCGCCAAGCTGGTTGAGAACATCAGGAGCAGAGGTTACAGATGTTCTGTTTATTAAACAGAAAACATTAACAACTTGGTTGTACATTGAAACTCATTAAGACATGAAAATCAGCACAGGGTAAAGGGGAAAAGTTCAGTGAATTTTCCCTGACCATTTTTTTTAGTGCCATCTCAGCCCTGGCATTTTTTTTCAAATATAAGTCAGGAAGAAAATCATAAAATAATTTTTTCTTTTTTTTTGCAGAGCTGTTTTTGGTCCTACAAGGTTGACAGTTTTAACGCAATCCATTCGAGAAACTGCCTATTGAAATACAAAGTTGGAGGGACTTCCTGGTGGTCCAGTGGTAAAGAATGCGCCTTGCAATGCAGGGGACGAGGGTTCTATCCCTGGTCAGGGAACTAAGATCCCACATCCCGCGGGGCAACAAAGCTCGTGCACCACAACTACTGAGCTCGCAGGCCTCAGCTAGAGAGCCTGCATGCCGCAAACTACAGAACCCACGTGCTCTGGAACCCATGCACCACAACTGGAGAGCCCACGCACCCTGGAGCCTGCACGCCCCAACTAGAGAAGGGAAAACCCGCATGCCACAAGTAGAGAGAAGCCCACGTGCCACAACGAAAGATCCCCCATGCCTGCCACAACTAAGACCTGACGCAACCAAAAATAAATAAATTAATTAATTAAATAATAAATAAATCTACAAAAAAAAGATACAAAGTTGTAGGTCATATCTTGGAGTAAGACAGTAGCACATTTCATCCCTTGGGGAACAGCAGAGATGGAGACTATTAGCACCCCAAGGGACATTTCCATTTTACAGAAAAGGAAATGGAGAACCAAACAATTCTAATGACTTGTCCAAGGCAGTGATGGAGATGAATCTTGAACTTAGACTCCTGTCCATGCACAGACCACGTGCTTAAAGCCATGAGTCGTCACTCATCAACCTTATAAGTCTTGGGCTAGGGGTGGAGAAAATGGAAGAACACACCTGCAAAGTCAACTCTGAGTACCTGTAAGCATGCTATACTAATTAAATCCCAACTTCTTTACAAAGTCTGTACTGTGTATAGGACTGAAGTGTTATGTATACATGTGACAAAAGCTCCACACGCCACCTGAAATGGTCCACAGCTGCAGGCTGAAGTTGCTCTACCTTCACCCAGACCTCTAAATTCCACCTATGAAGTTTCTTTCTGCTTTGAGAATGGGCTCAGTGAAGTGCCAGCACCAGGTTCAATGTGGCTGTCCAATCTTTGTCCTCTAGGGAGAATCCACTTCCCCTCTCTCCATTGGGTGAAGCCCACTGCATCCACGGAATACCTCAGGCAGGGTGGCAGCCCTCTAGCCAGGCAGAGTCAAAGGATTAAAACATGAACTCGGCCCATAAGAGTCCACACTCAGCTGTTTTGCCTTTCAGTGACAGATACAAATCAGGCTGTCTGGTCAGCTTGGAGTTACATGTCGGCAGCTGGGGAAGCAAAAGGTATTTTCCTTAATGGTCATACTTCCACCAAAGGGACTGAAGAGATTCAGAGGCATGGATGACATTTTGTGAAATTCACCATTTGACTTAGAAAAGGCCAGCAGAGAAATCTGAGTTTGAGTCCGCGTTTCCGTCTATGTAAAACCCATGCTAGAGTTGAGCCAATGAAGAAATTCTAAAAAATAGCCAGGAGCTACCTGGAGAAGGTGAACCACAGAAATTGATGCCAGGGATGCTAATATCTAGAAAAGTGGCAGTGTCCAGAGCAACAAGCATTAATGGTCTGGAGGGGGTTTTCAGAGTATTGTGTGCCTTCCACTTAAGCCCAGCCAGCACTTTGAGAATGCAAACATGTCAGACACTTGGTTGCCATCAGATTGCTCCTAGGAAATTAAGGCTACTAAACCCAGAATAGGATGGGCCTACGAGCTTGTTTCACACAGGTTTCAAACCATTATGCCTTTCTGGTCACAGACAAAAGGGGTTTTATTCCTGGCACCTTAGGGAAGGAAATTTGATAGCATCCCATATTGGTACCACTGGTTAATAATCCTCCGTAGCCAACAGAGAGAGAAAAAAATTAGGAAGGGATCCCCCAACAGACTTAGGCAATTTGCCAGACCTCCAATAGGTAGAAACTAAGAACCAAGGGACTGGATTATACTCCCAGTTTTGCTTCTAAGAAGCAACATGAGTTCAGGCAAGTCCTTAAGCCTCAGTTTTCTCATCTATGAAATGGGACTATTACTTTCCCTACTTACCTGACAGGACTAGTGTGAAGCTCACAAGATACCTTGATATATAAGGATCTTGAAAAGTTCCCTGTAAACATGGGAAAGACTTATTTTAATTAAAGAGAGACAATTTTCCCCTTCCTCTCATTGGTGAGTCTGTGGATTCAGGCGGCTCCTGTTGTCAGCATAGTTATTATTCACCTTTCCAGGACCTGCCAGCTCCCAGAAGTTCAGGGATCTAGGCAAACCAAGCAGCTGCTGAACCACGAAAAAGTAGCTGTAGAAAGGGCATCTTCTTAGGATGTTAACACTCAGAAAGCCCTGGGGCAGAAGTTCTCTCTCTAAGCTGGTGAGGAATTGAGGAGCAGGCAATCATTTGCTTTAACTAAAAAGGTAAAACCCTTACTCTGACCTGAAAACCTTAATATAGCTCAAAAGAGGACCCTGCTGTTTTCCTTATGTAACTGCTGACTCAGCCTCCAGGTTTACACGTTGATCAGATGGGTCAGATGTTGGAAACAGATCTGTGGTTCATGCAAAAATCAGGTCAACAACTCGTAGCTAGAGCCGTTCATTAAGGGCTTCACCAAACCTGCCTTGAGCTGTGCAGTGAGACTGAGTAAAACCTGATTCCTACCTGGACTTAATCAGACTCACTCTATCCTCTTACAGGGAGTTAGTTCCCAGCTCTGAGTATTCTTCTTCTGTTTATTTATTCTACTGCTGTCCACTGTAGTGAGAACCTGAGCTGTAGAGTTGGGAGCTGGGTACTGGAAATGTCCCTTTCCCGGAACACTTCTTTGAGTTGCTTGGTTAGTGAAAGACTAAAAGAAATTTGGAGAGGAGGAGTTCTTTTGAAAACGATGAGGAATCCCTGCTTGGATTGGCTAGAGCGGTCTAGTGGAACACAAATAGAAGACGCGTCAGGGTCTTTGAATCTTACCCAGCAGCAGCCCAAGTTCCTGAAGGGCATGAACAGAAGAGACATGCCAACAGTTGCACACTATTATCGGCCAAGGTTCTGGCCATAAATCCACAGCTGGCTCCCAATCTGATGAGCTGCTTGGGACCATGAGTGAGAAAGAAGGCTCTTTCTGCTTAGATAATATGAAGGCTTAAGCACATTCATCCTTCACATATCCTTTTCCTGGACACCTCCATGAGGATTTTTAGGACAGAAGTCTCCTCCCAAGTAGAGGGAGTCTCAGGCCCAGCGTAGAATTAGGAAAAAGAAATGCATAGAGACAGAGATATAACATATTGTGTTGAGTTGTATATATAGAAGAGACATCAAATTATGAAAAATAAGGAAGATACATGTATGTATATATTCGAAAGTTATATATAGATATTCCAAAGAGTTTGGTACCCAAAAGATGACATTCCACAATGAAGCAAGAGCCTAAACTTCTGCTCTTTTCCTTTGCTGCTTCACATGGTCTAATCGTGTCCTTAGTCAGAGCTTCTCAATGGAGAATTTCAAAGAGGTGGAAGGGTGGTACGGTTCACACTGCTTGAGGAACCCTAAGAGCTTGGCCTGATTTCTAAGACTAGAGGAGCCCTGAGCAGGGAAAGGAAGATGAGAGTGTTTAGTAACCAGAGGAGGAAGACAAAAGTGACCAGCTGTAACAGGCAGTACCAAACGAAAGAGACCTGATGGAAGAGGCAGACGAGAACTTCAGCTGAACAGGAACTAGAGTCCTCAAAGAGATCTAATTAGGCAAGAAAGAGACTTTGTAAAACCCAAAATATATAATATGAATTTTAATTTAAAAACTAAAAAATTTCACTTAATTTTATACTCAGTCATTTAATAGATAATTTGTAAAAGTGAACGGTCCCAATCGAGAATAACTTCAGAGGCCCAGAAGAAATATGTTGTCACACAGATAAAATACAGAAAGATAGAAATCATAGGACAAAAGGAGATCCAGAAGACCTTGCATGTGAAGAAGAGGAGGTCTAGACTGAAAAGAAGGAACAGAGAGAAGAGAGTTAATAATTAAATAAGTTGTAGAGAAAAAAACTTCCAGCCTGAAGAAAGAGTTGAGTCAGCAGATTGAAAGGACTCACTGAGTTCCAGATAATGGAAACATGACACAGCTCCTGGTGAAATTCCTAAATCCCAAGAACAAAGCTAGGGAATGCTCATTTCATTCTCCCAAGGTCATTGTTTTTCAAGGCACAGTGCGTGAACTTGCTACCTCAGAACCAGGAAACTTGTTAAAAATTCAGATTCCAGATCTTCTGAATCACATCCTTTGGTAGGTTTGGGGAACTGCGAACAGTCCACTGTAAGAAGCCCAGGGTGGAGGGTATGGACGGAGCAGGAAGGGTCCTCTTGGGCAATTTCCAAGTATCGAATGACAGGTCACCTTACCCAGCAGAGTCTAAATGCTCTTCCTCAGTGAAGTGTTGCAAATTCTCAGACATGTGCGCACACACACACACACACATACACATAGTAAGACAATTGCACTAAACAGTGTTGTTCTATTTGGGGAAACTAGCGGAACTAATATGAATTACTTCACAGCTCTTTTTTCTTTATTTAAAAAAATGTTCCAACCTTGACTTTGAACTTTGAAAAGTAAAAGAAAAACATAAAACTGAATAATCTAACAAAACCACTTTCCCTTTGTTTCTTTCCTGTCTTTTTTTTTTTTTTTTTTTTTGGCCACAACATGCAGCTTGTGGATCTTAGTTCCCCTAGCAGGCATTGAACCCCTGCAATAGAAGTGCGGAGTCCTAACCACTGGACCCCCAGGGAATTCCCTGAAACCACTTTCCTTACTGTCACTTAACATCCTTACAGAATATGAAGCCCAGGCAGCTACCATGCAACTACAGTCTGACTCTCAAACTGGCAGTGACACCACATTATGTTTCTCTAGGGAGAGGGTTGATGGAGGAAAACTTGCACCCACAGGTAGTCTCACAGCCATCTTCTCTACTTCCAGAGATCATCTGGGTTTAGGAAATAACCACTGCTTTAAAAAAAAAAAAAAAAAAGAGAGAGAGATAATTATGTGCAATAAAATGCACCCATTTTAAAATGTACATTTTGATGTATGGATACCAAGGGGGAAAAGGGGGAGTGGGATGAGTTGGGAGATTGGGATTGACATATATACACTATTGATTCTATGTATAAAATAGTTAACTAATAAGAACCTACTGTATAGCACAGGGAATTCTACTCGGTGCTCTGTGGTGACCTAAATGGGAAGGAAATCCAAAAAAGAGGGGATATATGTATATATATAGCTGATTCACTTTGCTGTATAGTAGAAACTAACACAACATTGCAAAGCAACAATAGTCCAATAAAAATTAATTAAAATAAAGTGTACAATTTGATGAGTGTATTCACCTGTGAAACTATTACTGCAAAGTGAATACAGAACACCTCCATCATCCCAAAAAGTTTCCTTGGCCCATTTTCAGTCCATCCCTCCCTACATCCCTAGGCTCAGGCAATCACTGATCTGCTTTCTATCTGTACAGAGTAGTTTGCATTTTCTTTGTATAAATGGAATCATATAGCCTATTGGTTTTCTAGGTCTGCAGCAACAAATTCCCACAAACTGGTTGGCTTTAAACAACAGAAATTTCTTCTCTCACAGTTCTGGAGACCAGAAGTCCAAAATCAAGGTGTCACTGAGACCTCAATCCCTCTGAAAGTTCAAGGGGAGAATCTTCTCTTGCCGTGTCCAGCATCTGGAGGCTCCTAGAGTTCCTTGGCTTGTGGGAGCATCACTCCAAGTTCTGCCTCTGTCTTCACATGGACTTCTTCCCTGTGCATCTCTGTCTCTTTGTCTTTTCTGTTATAAGGACACACTAAATCCAGGGTGATGTCATCCTGAGATCCTTAACTTAATTACATCTGCAAAGACCCTGTATCCAAATAAGGTCACTGAAGAGAGAAAAACCCAGTTCTCCTCCTGTTTCTCCTTTCTGACACCAGATGTATGGGGGCTTTTCCTCACAACAAGCAATCCTCCACAACAACAGCTGGGTGTCCAATTCTGACACTTTCTACCTGGATCCCACAGGTTACAGGTCAGTCCTACAAGACCACGCTCCCCCGCCCACTTCAGATGTCAATCACAGGTCCAGACTACCACCTGTGTTCTGACCAAAGGGCTATAAATCAAAGGCTTCTATGGGGCTTCCCTGGTGGCACAGTGGATAGGAGTCTGCCTGCCAGTGCAGGGGACATGGGTTTGATCCCTGGTCCAGGAAGATCCCACATGCCACGGAGCAGCTAGGCCCATGCGCCACAACTACTGAGCCTGCGCTCTAGAGTCTGAGTGCCACAACTACTGAAGCCCGTGTGCCTAGAGCCCATGCTCTGCAACAAGAGAGGAGAAGCCCCTGCTCACCACAACTAGAGAAAGCCTGCGTGCAGCAATGAAGACCCAACACAGCCAAAAATAAATAAACAAAAAAAGAAGGCTCCTATGACCCTCTCTTCTGTTTTGATTAAGTTGCTAGAGTGGCTCACAGAACTCAGGAAGACAGTTTACTTACTCTTTATCAGTTTATTATAAAAGGATATGGTAAAGGATACAGATGAACGTTCAGATGGAAGAGATGCATAGGGCAAGGTATATGGGAAGGGGTACGGAGCTTTCATGCCCTCTCCAAGCCACCACCCTCCCAGCACCTCCACGTGTTCACCAACCTGCAAGCTCTGTGAACCTCATACACTGAGAATTTTTTTTTTTTTTTTTTTTTTTCTTTTTGCGGTATGTGGGCCTCTCACTGTTGTGGCCTCTCCCGTTGCGGAGCACAGGCTCCGGATGCGCAGGCCCAGTGGCCATGGCTCACGGGCCCAGCCGCTCCGCGGCATATGGGATCCTCCCAGACCGGGGCACGAACCCGTATCCCCTGCATCGGCAGGCGGACTCTCAACCACTGCGCCACCAGGGAGGCCCTACACTGAGAATTTTTACGGAGGCTTCATCGTGTGGGTATGATTGACCATTCACTCCATTTCCAGCCCCTCTCCCCTCTCTGGAGGTTGAGAGGTGGGGCTAAAAATTCCAGGCTTCTGATCATGGCTTGGTCTTTCTGGTGACCAGCCCCCATCCAGGAGCCCACCCAGGGTCACCTCATTAGAACAAAAAATATTTCTGTCACCCAGGAAATTCCAACGGATTTCAGAACTCTGTGTCAAGAATAGGGTCAAAGACCAAATATTAGACAAAAGATGCTCCTTTTTTTATTTTTATTTTTTTCTTTTCCTTTTTTGTGTACAGCAAACTGATTCAGGCATATATATGTTATATTCTTTTTCAGTTTCTTCCATTATAGGTTATTACAAGACATTGAATATAGTTCCCTGTGCAATACAATAGGTCCTTGTGGTTTATTTTATATATAGTAGTATGTATCTGTTAATCCCAAACTCCTAATTTTTCCCTGCCCCCACTACCCCCGTCCCCAGTGTTCTTATCAGTTAGGAAATAACGAAGTTTTTAGGAGCTTTGTGCCAGGAGCCAGGGCAGAGACCAATATATATTTTCTATTATCTCAGTCACATTCACAGGTCCTAGGGTTTAGAATTTGGACAGAATTGCCTGGATATAGCACAATCTAATAGCTACTTACCTGCAGATGGACATCTGGATTCTTTTCAGTTTTTGACTATTTCAAATAGAACAGCTATGATCATTTGTGTACAAGCCTTTATGTACATATTCTTCCATTCCTTTTGGTTAAATGTGCTTTACCCAAGTGTGTATCTAACTTTATACAAAACTGCCAAGAACTTTCCCAAATTGATTGTACTAATTTTACTGCCCAGCAGCAGGGTATGAGAATTCTACTTGTTCCACATCCTCACCAAAACTTGGTGCTTGTAATGTCAGTTTTTTTCAATTTAAACCATTTGAGTGGGTGTGTAGTAATGTCTCATTGTGGTTTTTATTTGCATTTCCCTGTTGACTAATGATGATGAATATTTTTTCATGAGCTTGTTAACTATTCATATATTTTGTGAAATGTCTGTCTAAATCTTTTGCCTATTTTTAATCAGGTTGTTTGTCTTCTTAGTATTGTAAACATTACTTTCGAAAGTTTCTTTTCTAACAAGTATGAACAAAACTATTTTTAATTTGGGGGCTTAGAAAACTCTGCCAAATGATTAACAACTCAGCAGAGACATTTTCCAAATCAAGACAGAAATTGTCTTGAACAGCATTGGTGATATAGTGAAGAGAAAAACTGCCCATCTGTGATCAGAGAGCTGATATATAGTACCTGAGCTGGTACCCTTTATTCCCTCAATCCAAAACAAGTCACATACATCCTTGGACCTCCATCTCTTCATTTATAAAATAAGGAGTTTGCACTAAAGCAATCAAGCTTTCTTCGAGTTCCAACATGTAAGTGTCAATAGTTCCTTCTGATAAATGGTTAAAACGGCGACAAAGATCCTTCAAAATGTGCTTGTGTTTAGTAAAAGAAACAAAAGCCCTATTACCAAAGACTGAAGTTTAAAAACACAACAAAACAAAAATTCTATTGCTGCTTATGTCAATTAGAAGTACATGAAATAAGACTTTTTACAAATGAGAAAATAAGCAATCCTTATGACTTCTGTCCATCCTGTGGATTATACGTGTGTCTCCATGTCAGTGAAGAAAAGATAGGCTTAAGCCACTGGAGGTTTATTCCTGATTTACAAAGGTGTTCACTGCAAGTCAGCTAACAGCTCACGTCTCCTCACTCAGGATGCAGGCTCGTGGAAGAGCCATGAACTCCAGCTTTGCCAGGTAGAAAGGAAGAGAGCTCTGAAGTGTCTCACAGTAGCAGTCCATAAGACAACTCTTCCACAAGACAAGGAGAGAGGCTGAAGTCCCTCCCCATGAACCACATGGCCAGGGAAATCAAGGTTCTCCCTTAGCATGAATGTTGGAGATATTTCATAACGGTGTTTTAAAATTCTGTATGTAAATAATGGCATTTGGAAATGATGTTTTTTTGTGTGTAACTAGTGCAATCAAACATTTATTGAACATCCACTGAGTGTAAAGGAACATGCTCACCACTGTAGGAGGAGAAGGATAAACAGCTACTACTAAGATGAGCATACGATGCTCTACAAAAGATCAACTGGTATCTGACATGAATTTTCAAAGATCCACTCTAAGATAATGAAATGATTAAAATATCAGGAGACAGTTTTATAAAGTTGGGTTAAAAAGCATGTTTTCCTGTTCCCATTCCAGGGTGGAGTTTTTGCCCATAACTCTCTAGAGACATGTTCTACTTAATTTGTGTTCAAGACCACCAAGCTGAATGAGCTTAACAAAGTTGGAAAAAGACAGTATGGTCTGTCCTAAATTGATTCTACTTTTTTATTTAGTCATGTCTCTGGATTAACTTTTTAAAAGTAAAACATAATACCAACCTAGCAGATGTCCATCTCAAGTGGCCCATTATTTTCCTTACTTTCCTTTGTAATGCATTCGGTTTTAGTTTGTCTGGTGAAGCTTACATCAAAATGTGTGAAAATAGAAATGTCCTATTGGGAGAAACAAAGGAAAGAAATAAAAGTAACGTTGAAGGGATAAAGAAGAAAATAACTTTTCTGCTTCAAACTGGGGGGGAAAAGTGTGCTCAGACTTGAAATAGTGTTTCCATTTCCAGCCCTGGTGGTTTATTTAACTTAGATAGATTAATTTACTGGGAGTGGCATCCTGGTTTATCATCCATGGAGAGGTAATTTTAAAAATCTTTGACCTTGTCAGTTTGGGGGTCACTCAATTTGGAAGTGTTGTATCTGCTATGTCACCTCCAGTTTTCAGGATTCTTTCTTGCCTCGAGATGTTGCCCTTGCAGTTTTTCAGTATTTATTGCAGGTAGTTTTCTTCCAGCTACATTTCTTCCATCCCTTTGAATCTTTCACCCATTTCCCTGCTTGTGAAATACATCGTATTTTTCAATAAAGGGGCTCTACCATTTAGATAATAGTGTAGAGAGAAGAGGAAGGAAACTAACATCTATTACACTTAGTGTGCCTTCAACAATACCTTAGGCACTTCATATAGGATCTTACTTAACATTTACAACAATCAAACATACAGTATTATTACTCTCTCTTACAAACAAGCTAGGTTAACATATCTAAAGATACACAGAACCAGGATTTAAGCCCAGGTCCAATTTCAAAGACTTTCATTAGAAAAGAAATTTTTAAAAACCTATACCACACTTGACATATGAATATTTCTAAATTTAACATCCTTGTGAGAATATATAGCTGTACTAAAAATATTTTACATTCACAGCAAGGTATTTTCCCTTTATAGATTTTTTTTCCAGCACCATTTGTTAAAAAGCTATCCTTCTTCCATTGACTTGTTTTTGCTCATTCGTCAAAAATCCGTTGATTATATGTGTGTGTGTATTTCTGGGTTATCTATTGTGTTCCATTGATCTAAATGTTTATTCCCTCACCAATACCACACAATCTTGATGCCTGTCACTGTATAAGTCTTGAAATTGGGTAAGTGATTCCTCCAACTTTATTCTTCTCTTTCAAAATTGTTTTACATATTCTAGTTCCTTTGCCTTTCCATTTATATTTTTAAATATTCTTGTCTACATATCTGTAAAATATCTTGCTGGACTTTTGACAAGAAAAGTGTTAAAACTGTATGGCAATTTGGGAAGAATTGACATCTTTGTTATATTGAATCTTCCAACCCATAAACACAGGTATGTCTCTTTAATTGGTGTTTTGTAGTTTTTAGCATACAAGTCCTCCACATACTTTGTTAGAGGTACATCTAAATATTTCATTTATTCTTGCTTTTTAATAATAAATTATTGTTAATATAACTTTATCATCATTAATTTAGTTGTGGTTTACTTAGTTATCCCTTAAGCAAAAATCATAAAATGGACTCCTGCCGGGAAAATTCAGCCTGTAGAAAATTTTAATGGGGAGAGATCTTCCGTTTTAAAAGTCCACATTTCTATCTTCTCTTGAGAAATGTGGAAATCTGGTAACACTGGGCCTCATATTCCTACTCAGCAGAATCAGCTGGAACTGTATCGTGTCCATCCCTTACAGGAGGTATGCTTTCTAGTTAACCACAATCTCCACCATGCCCAGTGAATGTATATGCACTTATGTCTGGCCTAATTTCCTCATCTGTTACTGTACTGGCCCTGGTAGGCTACTGAGTTTCCAGTTCTGCCTTAAACTGAGTGGTGATACTTACTGTCATCAACAATACTTTTGGTTTATTAATTCAGCTTTCAAAGGTCACTCATAGGGCATATAATGCATTTTAATCATTCCTACTCTTATTTATTTCCTAAGCTACGCTATATAAATTTATTCCCCTTCACTCCCAGATCTCCTTGTCTCATGACACTTCATCATCACCAACTGTTTCTCCCAACAGGGAAAGCAGAGTAAGTGTGGTCTCAGAACAGATAAAAGACTAGAGAGGATGGACTTCCCTGGTGGCACAGTGGTTAAGAATCCGCCTGCCAATGCAAGGGACATGGGTTCGAGCCCTGGTCCAGGAAGATCCCACATGCCAGGGAGCAGCTAAGCCCATGCGCCACAACTACTGAGCTCGCGTGCTGCAACTATGGAAGCCCAGGCGCTTAGAGCCCATGCTCCGCAACAAGAGAAGCCACTGCAATGAGAAGCCCGCGCACAGCAATGAAGAGTAGCCCCTGCTCACCGCAACTAGAAAAGCCCACACGCAGCAACAAAGACCCAAAGCAGCCAAAAATAAAAGTAAATAAATTTTTTAAAAAAGAGAAAAAACTAGAGAGGAGATGAAGGAACCAACACTAGGAGTCTTCCCTATGAGAGCTCTTCCCCATGGGTTGATATTTGGTGAGACAGACTCACTGGGCAGAGGTAGGCCCCTGGTAAACAAACAGAGGCCATTTTTCTCAGAGTGTCTTTTCAGCTCTGAACTTGTACTTGTGAAGGTACTTTCTCAAGAATTTATCTTGAGAGAATGGAGGTTGCACTTCAACGCACCGCCAATAAGAGTCTCAATTTTTCTCCCAGAAGTGAGAAAAGTAGCTTCCCTTGAATTGACTAAGTTCACTCTGCTTACCTCTACTGTTCATTCAAGTAAATGAAAGGCTTAACCCAGTCCCCATTTAACCTCTCAGAACCATCCAAATATGGCCAGGGAGGAGAGTTCAGTTTTAATATACCACTTTTCCTAATCCATTATCCATGATAATCTATTGTGACCCTCGGTACTTAATCATCAAAGCAATCATAAACCTCTTTTTGAAGATCAAATGGTTCTTTAATCCAGTTACTTACAGTATCCTAAGTTACAGAAAATTAATCTGAAGTATAAGTGGGCCACTATTCCAAGTTTCTTACGGCACCTGTTAACAAGGTAACAAATTGGTAATGGCTTTTATGCCAGTTGGGTCAAAATGTGGAACAAATCACCTTGGTTGGTTGCTTTTCCCTGTGCTCTTCATTCTAACTTAGCTCTTACTGCCTACTTGGGCTGCCTGCCTTCCCAGAATCCCATCAATGAATTAACAAAACTCAGCCAGCCTGAGAGCTAATTGGACTTTAAACCTTCCAGTGAGGGTGACATTAATTCTCATCTTCCTTTCTGTATCAGGTTAGTGGAAACCATTTAGGGAAATCACCCTAGGTCTTTGAACTCTCAAAGAAGTAAGAAAGCAGTAATATTCATTAAGCAAAAGCACCATGTTCCCGGCTAAGTTTCCACAAGTCCTCTTCCCTCAATACTGAGGGACTGTATCAGATTACCCCAAAATGTCCATAGACACTGGTGGCTACTGGGAAGCCTCTTACCCTCAAGAATACCCCAAGGTCATTACTATAACTCCCTCTACATTATTCAGTTACTCAGTTAAGAGAAAGGATAATCATATTTGAACGACTCAATAATAAAAATTGAGATTTCATATTAACTAGAAATGCTATATTCGTATCATCCTTTATAAGGATTTTCCTTTGCCAGAGGAGCTGGATTAACTCCTGACACTGATCATGAGGAGAGCCTTTTTAGTTATTCATTATGCCAGTAACTAAGTGTTCTTTGGTTACAAAAAAAAAAAGGACTTCTAAATAAAAACCCATTCACAGGATGCATGAAAACCCATGCATTTTCCCTGCCCTTTCCGAGTGTCTACTCAACATAAGGTTTCTTCATATGAATTATATATGTATAAGTACATTTATGATGGTTGAAGTATCAGTCAAGAGACTGGGAGAAAGACAAAGAATAATAAAATAAACCCAGGGGGCTTCCCTGATGGCACAGTGGTTGAGAGTCCGCCTGCTGATGCAGGGGACACGAGTTCATGCCCCGGTCCGGGAAGATCCCACGTGCCGCGGAGAGGCTGGGCCAGTGAGCCATGGCCACTGGGCCAGTGCGTCCAGAGCCTGTGCTCTGTAACAGGAGAAGCCGCAACAGTGAGAGACCCGCATACCACAAAAAAACAACAACAAAAAAAACCCCCAGGGACCCAAGAAGAAGGAATAGAAACAAGAGTAAAGCACCCAAAGGGAACAATGCTGCAGGCTGAGCAGTTAGTTTGGGGGGCGGGGGGGCGGCTTATCAGGATGAACTGACTTCTGTGGATTGAAATCCAAGCAGTTATCATTCAGCGATTCTGCCACATGCCAGCGATGGGCTCAGTCTAGCTCAGGATGCAAGCAGGACATGGAGAAAGAGAAATGTTGCTTTTTCAGCAATAGAGAGAGTTGTTAACCCTCCTTGGAGCTTAGTGGAGAACCAGGAGAAACCAGATGTCCAGAGAAGGACACAAGATAGGATGCAGTATTGTTAGGAACTGAATGTTTGTGTCCTTCCAAAATTCACATGTTGAAATGTTTTCCCCCAATGTGATGGTATTTGGAGATGGGGCCTCTGAGAGGTGATTAGGGTTAGATGGGGTGATGAGGGTGAAGGGCCGATGATGGGATTAGTGCCCTTATAAGAAGAGACATCAGAGAGCTTGCTCCTTCTCTCTGCCACTTGAGGACAAAGTGAGAAGGCAGCCTTCTGCAAGCCCGTAAGAGAGCTCTCACCATAAACTGAACCCTGCCAGAACCTTGATCTTGGACTTTCTAACCTTCAGAACTGCAAGAAAATTAATTCCTGCTGTTTAAGGCACCCAGTCTATGGCATTTTGTTATGGTAACCAGAGGTGACTAAGGCAATGAGTTATTTCTGAGAAGGAGTCATGATATAGGGGGCGCTTGTGGGCACACCCAAGGAAATTATCTGGAAAAACAGGGTTGATGAGCACACATTCTGGCTAAGAAGCAAACCTTTGTATAGGGCTTATTCTTCTCATGTTTAAACTCCACTCCAGGGAGTAAGACTCAGTGAGAATTTCCATAAGGGTAAAAATCAGAGAGATGATGGCCGAGGAGTACAAGCCTACATTTATTTCCTGACGGGGATCACTGTCCTTTGTTTCTACATGATCCAGCTAATCAGCAGTCACATTGGCATCCTTCACGTGAGTCCCTCTTCACTCATACAGGGGGATTCTAACCCCCCTTGCTTTTTTTTTTTTTTAGCTGTTGCTACTACAATACTGTTCAAGAGAGAGTGTTTCTGTATCACTCTGTGTCTTACAAGGATCTGTTTTGGACCCTACTCTCCACCATTTACTAGCAATATAACCTTTGGTGTGATGCTTAATGACATCAATTTATGAAATGGGTTATAACACCTTCCTCTTAGGCTTGTAGTGAGAATTTAATGAAATAATGTGTAGAAAACATCTGGGCACAATGCTTGGCAAAATGCTTATGTGATGTCCCTAAAAGGAAGGGGAGTGGGAGTGCTAGTGTGTAACTGGGGATTGGATCTTCCTAGGGGTGGAACACAAGCTCTGGAAGACAGTTTAGAAGAGTGCATGATACCTCCCTCCTTTATGAGTGAGATTTTGGCTCAGTCATCATGGCCGTTCCGTGTGGACCTCTGTAGCATTTCCAGCTGCCTGGAGCACATCTGCTTCTACTTTTGATTAAACAGTCAAGAGAGGATATTCACAACAAGCATTTTCCAGTTTTTGCCTAAAAGCAACAGTTTTTTATTATTGCTACTTCCCTTCCAATCGCTAGTGCTTTTAATGGAATTGCAATAGTAATGTTGTCCCAGGATGACAAGCCACTACAACTGAATAATATACCTGATTCTATTGCTTTTATTAAAAAACAAGTGGGACACAGACTCATCTCATGAATGTTAATGTGATCAAGATCATTGCCCACTGGAAAAATGTGTTCTAATTGAATCGTAATAAAGCATGCCTTGCTACATCAACCAAAAGGAAATCAACAGCCTTCAAAGGATTAGAGTTCTCAGAGGATAAGGGGACAAGAGAAGTAATACAATTTTGACAAAACAGTGTTTTTGAAAAAAAAGTTTTTCAAAAATCTCTCCTTGCATTTATAAGATGGGTTCAGTTAAGTATTTTATTTTTCTTATCAATGAAGTGTCAAAGTGATTTGACCAAATGTTGAGTGAACACTCGGTTTCAGACTTATTACACACACTCTGCAAGCTTGCTTAATGATCAAGCTAGGTATTTTGTTCAAAGACTTGGTATCTTCCTTAATGGGAATCAGGTCAGCGCATTTATTTAATCTTTACAGACTGAGCTCTCCCTCCCATGCAATCCCTTTTCCTTTCCATCACCACCAAGTGACTCTGACATGCTTGGGTGCACCATGCCTTTTGTCATGTGCCCCTCCCAAAGGAAAATCACATTCCTGCCTCTTTTCTCTGTCCTTCCATCTTATTATCAAGAGGAGATCCCTGCAATTTACCTTGATTGTGCAAAATGAGAACAGCTATGGTCAAAGCGAGTTAGCAAATGCTCCCCATGTTAAGACAGACCACTCGGTGATACGCACAAACAAGCAGGTGCTTTACCAGGATATGAAGTGAGGCATTTACACTGGATATATTGACAAGAAATACACTCCTTCCAATGGAAATCAAGCTATAGCATTGCAGCTTGCAGAATTTTAATGTTATATGCAAGTAGATTGCTTTATTAGCCTTTGCCTGTGACCCCGGGAGAGAAGCAAGTCAGAGAGGAGAGGACTGTGCAGTTGCTCAGTCATGTGTTGATTGAGCACTGCCCTGTGCCAGCTGGATGCTGCTGGGTTTTCTAGAAGAATAAAACCAAGTCATGTCTTCCATTCTATCAGGACAATTGTGGGCAAGACAATATTTATGTTCATTCCTTTTGACCACTAGGCAGTAAGGCACAAATTACTAAAAGTCATATTGTTCCAATGACTACACCCAGGTTTAGAGGTAGGAATTCTTTTTGTGGTCATTGAGATGGATATGACCAGATACGAAGTTTTTCTTTTTTCTTTTTTTTTTTTTTTGTGGTACGCGGGCCTCTCACTGCTGTGGCCTCTCCCGTTGTGGAGCACAGGCTCCGGACGCACAGGCTCAGTGGCCATGGCTCACGGGCCCAGCCGCTCCGCAGCATGTGGGATCTTCCCGGACCGGGACACGAACCCATGTCCACTGCATCAGCAGGCGGCCTCTCAACCACTGCGCCACCAGGGAAGCCCCGAAGTTTTTCTTTATTACACATGTTTCAGTTGATTATTAGCATCAAATTACCCAATTCCCTGATACCCTATAAAAACATTTCCAACTGGCTTCCTGCACACAGACAAAGGAAATAGTTTAAAAATTCAGCCAGAGATATGCAAACAAGACTGACAAGGGGCACATGGAATTCCAGAAATTACTATGGCAGGCTCTGTGGATTGGAAATCCAAAAACCTTTCACAACTCTTTTTCCATTGCCTTCCTCTACTATACAGGCTGGAACAATTAAACGTTTTCTTTCCTAGGCTTGTTTGTGGCTATGTAACAGAGTTCTAGCCAATGAATAAAAGAAAAAGTTACTGGACAGCGCTTTCCGGAAAGTTTTTTAAAAGAACAGACTCAGCACAGCTCCTTAGCCTCTGTGCTTCAGCCCCTCTTCCTCCCTCTTTTTCTTTCCTAAAACAGGTATGATAGCTGGGGGTGCAGCAGCCCTCTGGAGACTGTGAAAATGAGAGCCACTTACTAAAGATAGAGAGGAGGAAGATAAACAGAACTGGGCCCCTTGATGACATCTGGAATTGCTTTACTTGTCCAGGATCATCTATCCCTAGACCTTTTGTTACATGTGACAAATGTGGTAAAGAAACTCCTTACTTAAGTCCAGTCAGCTTGATGTTCCGTTACTTGCAGCTAAATGCACTACTAATGGATACACTTAGAGCATTCAAGGTATGCTAACTCAGCTCTGTCTTTCTGCCATTTATCCTAGTGTTCGCATCTGTCTTGGCTGACACCTCCTGGGCCTGAAGAACTACTGAGGTCTTAGACAAAACCTGTCTTTTGCTGAAGTTCTTGGAAATAGAGAATTGCAATGATTATCCCAAATTAGTTTGCTCTTTAAATTCTGAAATCTTTATTTTTGTCATTTCGTTACTTAGTGAGATTTTTGTGGTTTTATTTGAAACCTCCTTTTCTTCTTCATATTCCACATCACTTTTGGAAACAAAGTTCCTACAATTTCCACCTGGGGACTGCCAAAGGGGCCAATTCCATCTACCCTTTCAGTCACAAAGCTAAAATATCTTTCAAGACCATCTTCTACATAGAACCTTTTCCAAAGGTGATAGTTTTCATTCAGAACTCTTATAATGGACTCCACAGCTAGTTGAAAGACAGCAGCCCCTGTTAAAGGCCCATAAATATTTGATGGTCCAATCTTAACTGTTCCTAAAGATGAAACCACTTTATACAGTATCAGATTGTCCCTAAAGACTCTTCTGTCTGAATAGTTGGCTCTAGCCACTTTACTTGTCATTTGTGGCTTCCCACTTTCCCCTTGGCGAACCCAACATACATCAATAGGAAGCAATTTGTCAAATGTATAACATGCTGCTTATTTGTAATTATGTTAAAACCACTGTGTGTATGTGCTGTGTGTGTGGAAATGACTGAGAAGCACCACTGCCATCTCAGAGAGAAGGCAAACATTGCCCTTGTGCCATCCCTACCCTCTAGAGATAACATCAGCAAAGAGAAAGAGTAATAATAGCTAACAGTTACACAGCAGTATTATAAGCCAGGCAGTTCTGAACACTTTAAATATAATAACTCATTTAGTCCTCACAGCAACTCTGTAAGGTAGGTACTATTATTATCCTTATTATACAAATGAAGAAACTGAGGCACAGAGAAGCATAGACACTAAATGGTGGAGCATTTAGTAATTAGAAATCTAGGAATTTGAAAGCAGACAGGCAGCTCCAAAGTCCATGTCTTGACCACTCTATTTCACTGCCTGTGATGGACGGGTTCTGAGATGGGCCCCCGTGACCCTTGCCATCTGGTATTCATGTCCTTGTATAAACCCCTTCCTTTAAACGTCAACTGGACCTATGACTTGCTTTAACCAATAGAGTATGGCAAAGGTGTCAGGATGCTGCTTCCATGATTGCATCACACAAGGAACTAAGAATAGCCTCTGGCCAATGACCAGCAAGGAACCGAGGCCCTCAGTCCAACAACACTTCGGGAACTGAATCCTGCCAACAACACATGAGCTTGGAAGTGGATCCTTCCCCAGGCAAGTTTTCAGATGAGACAGAAGCTCTAGTCCACACACTGTGTGAGAGTTCCTGAAGCAGACGACCCAGCTTATCCAGGACTCCTGACCCACAGAGACTGTGAGATAATAGGTATGTGTTGTTGCATGTTGCTAAGCTTGTGGTATTACACAGCAATAGATAATGTACATACTGCCTCTCATGGTAGGCAACTCGTATTTTGGAAAATAAATCTGGCCCATTAAGAGTTGTCACTAAATGAGAAACGATTACCATCGTTTCTGGTTAAAAGCCTGGGGGGGGAAATGCAGCAAAGGGAGGGAGCCTAGGTGGAAGCATGGAACCAAATCAATGCTTTGATGTGTGTGATAAGAAGAGTGTTGACTACTCTCAGCCACAGCACACACCTTCTGACTTTGTTAATATCAATACCCGACCTTGATTCTGCAGAGAAAACCACCAGAAGAGAGCAGACAAGTACAGAGATGTACCTTATACACTTTTGAAACAATCTGCAACATCTCAGTTTCTGAAGCCATTAATTTTAAGAATTATATGATTTTTGCTGTCATGTTGTATTATGTACGATGAGTGAGCACTTGGGATCCAAGAGCTAAGAAAAGGCTGACACAGGATGAGGGAGTAAGTAACCCAGACCCAGGGAGGTATCAGCTAGGCAGAGGTGAGCATCTGAAAGCAGGACATCAGGGCTGAAGTGCAGGATCCAGGCTGGGCTCAGTGGGTCAGCAGGTATCAAAGGTTGAATTCAGTTATTGATTCAGAATCCAGGGAGAAAGTCATTGAGTGGGGGACAAGAAGACAAAGAAAGTATGCAACAAAGGAGTGAACTGATTGGAAAGACTGAATAATAAGCCCAGAGCAGCAGCAGAAGGAAAGGCATTAGTGACTAAAAGCACTCCTTGGCCTCAGCCTAGTCAAGGGTATCTACTTCAGGCCATATTTGGGAGTAGTCTTCTAGAAAGGCTGGCTGAGAGTCTGATGCAAAAGAGGAATGAGAGATTCTAAGTGGAGAAGAGGTGAGGGGACAGTGGTATTTTGCCCACTGGCTCTGCCTTATCATTCATTCAGATGATCATCTTTCTGGACAGTTCTTCTCCAAGTTCCAGAAGAAAGGCATGGAAGAACCAGTCATAATTCGTAGTGCTGGAATGGATCTTAGGGGTCATCTCACCCCATCACTTCATTTGACAAACTAAGAGAAAACTGAAGCCTGGAGAGGTTAGTAACATGTCCAGGCTCACAAAGCCAGTTAGCGGCAGCCAGAACAGGGCCTGGGCCAGGCACTCTTGTCCCGATGCCGCCCTTGCCTTTTCATCAGTGGGGATCTGGGCCCCTGGGCACTCAGCACTTTGCAGAAAGTGATGCTGTGCAGTTAAGGGCTCAGTTGCATGGACAGGCTGTAAGTGCTAGAGAAGTTCAGAAGATAAAAGGGTGTTGGGGTGATTAGAGAAAACTCATGGGGAAGGTTCGATCCAATTCAGGTCATAAAGAAGTGGGAGAGCTATTTTTCGAAGCCATTCTAAATTCAGTCAGAATCTCTAGCCACTTCTTCCTCAAGATAAGGACCTTCAATACTTGAACATCCCCCCAAACTTGCCCCACTTCCCATCTTCCAAATGTTCATCTAACATATTGCGTACAGAAAAAAATTAGCTTACTATTATTTTTGACAATCGATCCAACATATATTAACCATTTGTTCACCATCGCCTCTCCATCCCATACCTTCCGATTTCATTTTCTTCTTTCTGAATGTAGCTATTGTTCAGTGGTCCTTTCAGCAAGGGTCTCTGAGAGGCAACACGCTCAGCCCTTGTGTGTCTGCCAACGTCTATTTTACCCTCACTCCTGGACGATCCTTTACCTGGGGAAAGCCTCCATCTAGCATTTACTCTCAGTGCTGAAAAGGCTGCTGTTCTTTTGTGGCTAGTGGGACTCTTCTTGCTGCTTGCTAGTAAGGTTTTTCTCTTTGTTCTCTACGTTTGCCAGTTTCATTGTATCTCCACTTGGCTTGTCCCTCCATTCAGGTCTCCACTTAAATGCCATCTCTTCAGAAAGACCTTCCTCAACCCTTACCTAAAATAGCACCTCTGAAAGTCCTTTGCTCTGACTTACTTTTCCTCCGTAGCACATATCTACACATGAATTTGTATTATACATATATAACTTGCATCTGTTGTACTATACCTGCACATTATACATGCGTTCCTCCACTGAGTCCCCTAGAACAGTGCCTGGCAGTAAATGGCTCAATAAATAGCTGCTGGTAAATGAATGGTTATACCTACATGTGGGGGGTTGTGGTGGTTGTTGAATTTATCCTGCCCGGCTCTTTCGACCTTAACATTCTTGATCTGGAAACACTGGCTATTTCCTACGGTAAGTGGTTTAGTGGCTTCTGCAGAGAAACTGAACCAATAGGTATAGATGTGGATATAGATATAGATACAGATCATACAAATAGATAGAGTTTGTATATATGTGTGTGGTAGATAGATAGGCGATTGTGGAGGCATGGTAAGTCCAAAATCAGTGGAATAGTCTGGCAGGCTGGAGAACCAGGAAAGGGCTGCCATTCGAGTCCAAAGACAGACTTCAAGCAGAATTCCTTCCTCTTCCAGGGACCTCAGTCTTTTTCTATCAAGGACTTCAGCTGATTGGATGAGGTCCACCCACATTCTGGAGGGTAATTTGCTTTATTCAAAGTCTGCTGATTTAAATGTTAATCTCATCTAAAATATATCTTCACAGAAACGTATGGAATAATATTTAACCAATATCTTGGTACCAGGGGCTAGCCAGGTTGACACACAGCATCGACCATCACAGGCTCCCACCTAAGCAGGAAGCGCTCTGTGTATGCCTGCCAGCCTTGCTCCCATTTTGCAGGGCTGCCTCTGTGTACTCTTGGGTCTGCTCACTTCCAGCTGGCTCCTGCCTCTTGGCTCTCCAGTGGACTTATTTCATGCCCAATTCTCTGGCTTCATGCAAGAATTCCAGTTTCCCACCAGGAGTAGGACAGGCCCTGCAGACTTTCCCAAGCAGCCCCTGAAGTCCTGTGCCTATGGCCCTTATCTGGTCATGAGTCCTGTGGGCCCTATGACTTCACAGTCCCCTCTCACCACCATGATTTTCCTCTACATTCAGGTTCATAGAGGATTTCTGCCTGTTTGGGTGGGGGGGTTGTAAATTTTTTAAATTTTAAAACAATATTTCATCCTGAGCAGTTGGAGGGGAAGGTGGAAGAGTGTATACACTCACTCTGACATCTGATTGGAAGTCATTGGGAATCAAATAAGTCTAAGAGAGATGGGAAGGCATCCTGGGCCAGCGAAGCTGGAACACCTATGGGAGTGAGCATGTCACATGCAGAGGAAAGCTAAGAGCCCTTCTTGAACATTCTAATATTCAAGCACCTGCTGCGAGCTGTGCAGGATGCTTGAGGCAGTGATGTACAATACATATGCACTCCTGTTCTCACAGGCCCTGCAGCCAGACTGGGGTGAGCATGCTGGGCAGAGTGGGAAGTGGGATTTGATAACTCAGGGTCAGATTTAAAAGGACCTCAGAAGTCTGATAAGAGGCTTGACTTGACTTCTTAAAAAAATAGAGTTGCAGGATTGGGGGGGCATGGAGGTTACATGCTGGAAGCTGTTTAAGAAAGTGAATTTGGTAGTGGAAAACTAGAGGCAGGTCATCAGCTAGGAGTCAATGACGTAATACTTGGTTTGCCTTGGACAGTACATATTTATGTCTCTTGTCCCAGTATAATTACTTATAGTATCCCTTTTTCATTTTCAAAGTGTCCTATTTGGATGATCAATTACCGTGTTACCTACCTAGAAGCTTGAGAATGTGAGCTTCTTGTGGGTAAGGCCTGTGGTCTTTTTGTCTTTGTACCTCAAATACGCAGTACCTGACACATAACAAACATTTCACTTTCGAAAAAGTGAATGACTGTAACACAGGAATCAGAAAGGGCAGTTATGAAGGTAGCAAGAGATTGAAGCTAATGCAATATTTCTGAAACCAGAGTTTCAGGGTGGAGGCTATGGTAAACAAAATCTAGTGTTCCAGGGAAGGCTAGGAGACCACAAGGAATAAAATGAACATGTGCTTCTTGGAGACATGACTAATCCCAGGTCTCGGAAAGTACAAGACCAGCGTGAAATATCTTGGACCAGAAAGCAAGAAAGTGCTGAGAGACTAAGTGGGCATATGTCAAAGGACACACACAGGCACTGGCTTAAAGGGGCTCCCACTGGCCACATTTGTGTTGATTTGAGCTTCAGAAAGAATAATGACGGCTATGGGTTATGAAACAGAAGAAAAGAAAGGAAATCTTGAGTCTGTACTGGTACTGAACAAAAAAGGCTCTTTTAAACCTAAGAACACCAGCCAATAAGGAACTAGAAAAATGCCATTTTGCAGCCATCAGTGCAATAACTGGTTGAGGCAAGGATAATCCATGAATGCTAAAATCACAGAGTGAAAAGCTGTTGGAAACAGGATATTCACATGGTCTCAAAAGAATGCTTTTAATTACAACTGGGAAAAAGATACTTTTACAATGGAGAAATTTGGCAGAAAAAAAACATAGTTACCAAACGAGTAATGGGACAACATCAACATGTACCTCCTGATGTGATGCAACTGGAAGTACACAACGTCATTTAGGTGGTAATCTTGACAAAACATAACACAAAATAATGTTTAATCTGGATCTAAACATGAGGAAACAATCAGATAAGCCTAGAATGAGGGACATTCTGCGAGACAGTTGGCCTGAACTCTTCAAAAATGTTAACTATCATCAAATTTCATAAAAAAGGATGGAACATTCTAGAATCTAGAATTCTGAATTCTAGATTAAGGGAGCTCAGAGGAACAAAATAAAGACAATACATGAAATTTATCAGGGTCCTGGATTTAAAAACAACGACAACAACAAAATTTCAAAAGGCATTTTGTGGGGCAACTTAGGGTTTTGACTATAAACTGTCTATTAAATGATCTTATTGAATCAATGTTAAATTCCTTGCAAATAATAGTGTATTGTAGTGAATGCCTTTAAAAAAATTTAGGCAACAATTGCTTAAGTATTCAGGCTGAAATATTCAAGTGAAATGTCATGGTAAACACAACCTTCTCTCAATTACTCTGCCAACACACACACACACACACACACAGCAGAAGAGCAAATGTGGCAAAATGTTAGTAATTTAGTGAAGTGAGGTGAAGGTTATATGGATATTCATTGTATTATTCTTTCAACTTCTCTATGGGTTGGAAATTTCAAAATAAAAAAGGAAAGGGGAGAAAAAAAGAAAAGGAAAAAAGAAAGCCTGGAGGCTTTTCAATGAAATAGGGCGTCTGACAAGCTTCAAGGGGGCGGGTGATTTGGAGTGGGAGAGAGAAATCAATTGCCACAGGTTATGGAGGTGACAGAGAGGAAAGACGTAAAAGTGAAGACTGTCAATAAGAATGAGGAGACAGGAGAAAACAGGATCAAATGAATGTGATTTGCGGTTTGGTTTTTTTCTTTTTTCTTAAATAGGAGAGTTGTATAATGGTTTGAAGGTAGAGGCACCACATGAAAATGAAGTGGCTGATAACACTGACAGGGCAGGATGAGCCAAGCTGGGGAGATATTATCTTGGATGTGTGTGAAGAAGTCACTTAGGTAACCCAAGACATGCTTCCACCAGGACTGGTGGTTGGAAGCTGTTCCCTCTCCCCAGCTCCCTACCCTTAAAAAATCCACACTGATGTTTCCTCCCCGGATTTGGAGAGGTCATTTCTCACTCTTCTGCAGCCACCCCAATCTTCCATCATCTGAAGACTTCACAGGAATGGATTAGAGAGACTTCTACAGGATTGCACCTCATGTTCGTTTACTAATAATTCCCTGAAGGGCTTCCCTGGTGGCGCAGTGGTTGAGAGTCCGCCTGCCGATGCAGGGGACACGGGTTCATGCCCCGGTCCGGGAGGATCTCACATGCGTGGAGCGGCTGGGCCCCTGAGCCATGGCCGCTGGGCCTGTGCGTCTGGAGCCTGTGCTCCGCAACGGGAGAGGCCACAACAGTGAGAGGCCCGCGTACCGCAAAAAAAAAAAAAAAAAAAAAAAAAAATTCCCTGAAGAGGTCACTTACACCAGAGATTCACGGAGGGGGTCCCTGACACTGTTTCCCTAGACCCCATTTCAGCTCACCTGTTCTTCATCTTTCCAAGGCAGCCATCACTCCCAGCAGAGCGTCCCCAGCACCAAACCCGTAAATCCATTCTTTCTGTTCTACAACCGTGAGGCATGATGGAAAGCTGGAAGCATAGTGCATGGAGGCAGGTTGGAAATGGAGGCAACATATCTCTGAGACGTTAAGGTCCATTGTCATCTCCAGGTTGTGTTTTAGAGGTTTCTGATGCCATGATTTGTTGTATGAGATTTATCTTGAGTAAAGGGAGAAGGTAGGAGCAGGATATTTTTACATTAAATGTTTAATACTTACCCAAAACACTATATGTAATGATACATGTACACAGTTTAAAAAGCCAAGTAGGGCTAATAAGTTTGTGATTAAAAAAACCCAACACTCCCCTTTCCCTTTCCTTTCCACAGCTGGTTTCCATCATTTACCAGCTGCTTCTGATATTTACAGCCATATTTCTAAATGATTCGCTTATACTAATACTTCTTGCTTAATTTTACTTACTATCTCTTCATTTTCTTCAGTTGAAGATAAGCATTTAATGACCTTATCACCACCACCACTTCACCCACATAAACACAAAAACATACCAAAGCCACTCTCCCTCTTCTCACTCTCCCAACAAGAGTTAGATCACAGTTTCTGGTTAAATCAATAGTCATCGTTTACATTCTTATTTATTGCACCACTTTAATAAGTTTCCTGGATTCCCTGAGTGTGAGGCCAGCCTGACTGGGGAGCATGTCTGGCCTGTGGGAACTTGACCTGGGGTAGCAGAACCTCCTTAGGTTGGGTCACTGGGCTTTCACAACAGTCTTGGTCTGGCAGCCACAATAGGAGCTCCAAGTTACCAAACAAGCAAAATTCCTTGGAAACCCAAGTAAATGTGATTTCTCACCCCTTTCTAAACCAAGGGTCCAGCTTATATACAACTTCATAAGCTCCAGGTAAACGATAGGAGAAAAACAGTCGCAAATCGACAAACTGAGCAGGTGTGCTCAAGAATGTGTGGTGAAGGTCACATTATCACCCACATTACTGGTCAATACACCTTAAATGTCACCAGAAACGCGGGTAAATTGCAATTTTAGACAGTGAGCATCAACAATATAGAATTATTGACCAGATGCTTGGCAACAATTGACAATTTTCTTTTCCAGCCGCACAGCATGGCATGCAGGGTATTAGTTCCCCGACCAGGGATCAAACCTATGCCCCCTGCAGTGGAAGTGCAGAGTCCTAACCACTAGACTGCCAGGGAAGTCCACAACTGACATTTAAAATGTTTCCGATTGCTATGGAAACAAATTCAGAATACCAGTAATTATCAATAATTTTTCATGCTGAAACTCAAACCCAGCTCTTATTATTCCATAATAAGCTAGATGTGTTTCCAAAAAAATGCTCAACATCCAAGGATTTTGTTACACCAAAGGCAAAGTCAAATTTGAATAATCCCTCTTGGTACCTGCTTGCCTATGGTACCTCAGCTTGTTCTCAGGACTCCCAAACAGGAGAGATAAAAGCACTCATTGTACTGACGATGAAGATGGGAACAGAGGAAGGATCGCATCATGTGTCAGGGCCGGGGCTGGGGGTGCCTTACACTCCAAGACAAACCTTGAATTGAGCAAGAGCTGGTTCTTAAATGGTGTGAGTGAAAAGGCGCCTTTCAGAATAAGGGTCCTATGTCGCTCAGCCCTGTGCTCGAACACTTAACACTGGCCTGAAAGACAGAAGGAAAACATGCCTTCGAGACTCTCCTTTCCTCCAGATCCATCAGGTTTGCTTTCAGAGTTCACCATCGCCCTTGATCCCTGCAATAAAGAGAATTCCATGTTGTTCTTTGTCAGACATTAAGTGCACATCCAGGTTTGAAACGTTGCCTTGGTCAGAGTATTCACTGTTTTCCCTCACCTATCTATTAAGGCTCTTGGTATGGCCCTTTCCCCTCTACTGCCATATGTCCTCGGATCTTTTCCCCCAATAGTAGCAAGTCTCCCTTGATCCCCACATCCTCTTCTAGTTCTTATCCTCTCTCTTTCTTGTCTTCACAATCAAACACCTGAAAGCTGTGGTCAGGGCTTCCTACCCACCTCCTCACCCCCACTTCACTCCTGGACGACAGGATCATCATTCCTCACCACTGCACTTAAATTACCTGTGATAACATGACCACGACTTAGTCATCAAAAGAAGTACGATGGATTCTTCCCAAGCCTTACTGTTTTTTCACCTTTGTGTAATAATTCAGATTACTAATGACGCCTTGCTTTGAAAATCTCTTTCCAGTTAGTTTTCACATTACTGTTTCTCCTTCTAGCTCTGGCCACTCATTCTGTTTCTTCTGCTGATTCTTTTCTTCCACTAGTTTAGTGTCCCCTTGGGTTCCATCCTGGGTCTTCCTCTCCATGTCCGCCATATATATCCTAAGTAATATCATTTGTACTCAATGTTCTGACTACCAAAAACAGCTGTGCCAACGACGGACAAACCTCTATCTATAATCTTCTTTTCCAGCCTCTATACTCATCTAGTCATCTGCCAATAGGAGCTTTCCACTTAGATATTGTACATAATCAACAAAAGTACCTTGTTCAAGGCTAAATGTTTTCTCTCCTCCAATACCCTCCTTCAAATATCTCCTTTCCTTGTATTTGCTAATACTAGTGAAACCACAACCCTGGACGTCCTTTTTGACTTCTCCACCAATTTTATCTGCCTCTCACCTTGCCCAAATGAATCACCAGATTCTACTTCTTAAAGTGGTAAATTCATCCCTCCATAATTGCCTCAGCTCCAGCCTTCCTAATTTCTCACCAATGACTGCAATTCCCTCCTACTGGCTTTCTCTACATACGATCTTGCCTCTTCTAGTCTATATTGCCACTAGAATTGTATTTGCAAAATGCACATTGGTTTATATCACTACAGGCTTTAAATCACTCAGGGACTCACCTCTGTATTCAATACACAGTTCAAAAACTATCAAGACCTTCATGATTTGACCCTTACTACCTCTCTTATCTCATATCTCAACATTCCTCCCAATGCACACCTGAATTCTAACCAAAGATTTACTATCCATATCTTTGAATTTTTTAATATGTCCTCTGCCTGGAATACCCATGACCAGTTCATCCTGGCCAATGACTTCCATCTTTCAAGACAGCTTAAGCATCACCTCCTCCAAGAAGCCTTTCCTTTGACCTACCCCCAGGATAAGGTAGCAGCCTTTTCTTTTTTCTTTTCCAGCTTTACAGAGATATAATTGATGTATAACATTGGGTACTTTTAAGGTTTACAACATGTTGATTCGATATACTTATCCACTGCAAAATGATCACCACCACAGAGTTAGCCAAAACCTCAGTCACATCACCTAATGACCATTTCTTTTTTTGTAGTGAGAACATTTAATATCTACTCTCTATAACTTCCAAGTATATAATATAGTATTATTAACTATAGTCACCATCTTGTACACTAGATCCCCGGAAACTATTCATCTTATAACTGGAAGTTTGTACTCTTATTGTACCAACTTCTCCCCATTTTCCTCCACCTCCCAGCCCCTGGTAACCACCATTCTAATCTCTGTTTCTATAAACTTGGCTTTTTTAGATTTCACATATAAGTGAGATCATATAGTAGTTGTCTTTCTGTGTCTGACTTATTTCATCAGTAGTGGCCTTTCTTGTGAGCTACCAGGCACCCTGTTCTCACCCATATTATGGAATATTCGCCCTACATTGCAATCACTATTTGTCCTGACTTTCTTCTCCCACTAGATTATAAGCAACTTGAGTGCAGGAATCATATTTTGTTTGTCTATCTGTCCACTACTGTCTAGCCTAGCCCTTGACACAGAGGGGTGCTGAATAGACCTTTATTGAATACATGAGCAGAATAAACGAAGTAAGTATGGAGAAGTGTCAAAAGACCATGGTTCTAAAGACTATAAGAAAAACAAATAGAAATTTCTACAGAAGGCTGTGTTTAGACAGGAGTTTAAAGTTCAAGCTACTAGACCTGGTGATTACGTAAAGTTCGCTATGTAAATAGACTGTATAAGATTGCAATAGTAATGACATTCATTGGCTTTCATTCTACAGAGATTTAAACCTCTATACATATAAAAATCAGGCAGGCACCATAGTAGCAGAGTAAACAAAACAGAGAATTCTGCCCCTCCTCCCCACCCTCATACCTGTTCATGCAACTTACAGTTGATTATTTCAATACCACCTCCCTATATTCCAGGCACTATCCTTAGTGCTTTATAGGCATTTGCATTTAATCCCCATTAAAAACCTTGTAAAGCTGATGTTATTCCCATTGTACAGAGAAAACCATGTCTCATGGAGATTAGGTAAATTGCTAAAGGTCACACAGTAAATGGTAGAGCAAGGGTTTAATCCCAAGTATATCTGATTCCTTTTCCTGCTCTTAATCACTCTAAGAACAATACAAACTTAACTTGAAAATCATTCATCTTCTATTCAGATGTTTGGTTATTGGGGTTTCCCTATAATTCTTAAAGTTATGTGGGAAGTTTATGTCAACTCTCTTTGTATAGATAGTACTATTAGTGTGGGGAGAAGGATTTGTTATAAAAAAAAGATCCAAAAAAATATAGAAATTTTGTAAGCAAGCATTTATGTTCCAAAGCCACGAAACTATGTGTAACAGTGTGATTTACCACCCTCTTCTGGTCTTTGGAGTCTGGAGAATGGGGGAATAGAATAGTTTTGAGAGGTAAGAACCTTACCTTGAGCACTTGCTGTGCTTTGGGTGAGCTCTGCTTCTTTTTTCTCACAAAGGTGATGCCATTCGGAAGCAGCAGCATGTACATGATTATATGACTGGTGTACAAGGGGCCACTTGCTACTTGGGGCAGCAAAGTTATTCAAGGTGTTCAGAAAAATAAATCTGTATCCCACTGAAGTGTTCTTTTTTTTTTTTTTTTTTGCGGTATGCGGGCCTCTCACTGTTGTGGCCTCCCCCGTTGCGGAGCACAGGCTCCGGACGCGCAGGCTCAGCGGCCATGGCTCACGGGCCCAGCCACTCCGCGGCACATGGGATCCTCCCAGACCGGGGCACGAACCCGTATCCCCTGCATTGGCAGGCGGACTCTCAACCACTTGCGCCACCAGGGAGGCCCCTGAAGTGTTCTTTAACCAATGAGTTCTGCAGGGAAAAAGGAGTTTGACTACAGTAGAGATGGAGCCTGAGAGAGATAGAAAGGCAGCAGCAAAATCTATAACGACAAGGCAGCTACCTTTCCATGTGGTTCCAGGAAGGCTTTCCAGAATCCCTGGGAGGGGAAAGTTTGTGTTTCAATGGAAAACTAGACATTGTCTATAGCATACGTTTCCCCCACCATCTGAAGCTGAGTCTATGGGAACTATTTTACAACTGTGAAACGTGTAAGTAACTAACAGCAACGCAAGATAATTCTTGTCTATACACATACAAATGAATTCTGCCTGGTGGGAGGATGACCCTCTCCCTTGTGGAAAAACCAATTTTGCCTCTGTTTGCACATTCATTTCAACATTCCTTTACTTTATTTATTTATTTTTAATATTTATTTAATTATTTTGGTTGTGCTGGGTCTTAGTTGCAGCATGCATGTGGGATCTAGTTCCCTGACCAGGGATCGAACACAGGCCCCCTGCACTGGGAGCACAGAGTCTTGTGTGTGTGTGTGTGTGTGTGTGTGTGTGTGGTACGCTGGCCTCCCACCACTGTGGCCTCTCCCGTTGTGGAGCACAGGCTCCGGATGCGCAGGCTCAGCGGCCATGGCTCACGGGTCCAGCCGCTCCGTGGCATGTGGGATCTTCCCAGACTGGGGCACGAACCCGCGTCCCCTGCATCGGCAGGCAGACTCTCAGCCACTGCGCCACCAGGGAAGCCCCGGGAGCACAGAGTCTTATTCACTGTGCCACCAGGGAAGTCCTGACATTCCTCTAGTTTAAAATTTTTTATTCTTTATCTTCTTCCCTACTGCTTATAACCAGTGATCTGCCTGGTTTTCCCATTATGACTAAAATAAAATCTTTAAATTGAGTTCTTGTTTATATTCTTTTGAGGATATATCCTTTGGAATTTATCTTTATGACTGAGATTCACCAGGGAGGCCCTGCCTCTGGTTCTGCCCCTTTCCTCCTTGACCCAGCTTGGTACTTAGTTCCAAGGTGTGGAAGTTCCCAAGTGCCAAGCCTCAGGTTATGGCTCTTGCACTTGGGAGCAGATAATGTCCACCCTCTGCAACCTTGAGGGTTCCCACAGGTTGACAAATGGCTCCCCTTTGATGTCCTATCCAAAAGCTGTCAACCAATGCTCAGAATGGTATAACATTTTAATCAGCTTTATTAAGGTATAACTTATACACAATAAAATTCATCGTTTAAGTGTGCTCTTTGATGAGTTTCAACAGCTGTGCAGAGTTGCCTACCATCACCACAATCAAGATATAGAACATTTCCATACCCCAAAAGTCGCCTTGTGCCCCTTTACAATCAATCCCCCCTCCCCACCTGCAGCCCTTGGCAGTCACTGACCTGCTCTCTCATCATTGGGTTTGTCTTTTCTAGAATTTCATATAAATAGGATCGTATGACATTTAGTCTTTTTTTCCTTTATTTTTTTAAATTGATGTATAGTTGATTTACAGTGTTGTGTTAATTACTGCTGTACAGCAAAGTGATTCAGTTATACATATATATACATTCCTTTTTCAAAAATATTCTTTTCCGTTATGGTTTATCACAGGGTATTGAATATAGTTCCTTGTGCTATACAGTAGGACCTTGTTGTTTATCCATTCTATATGTAAAAGCTTACATCTGCTAACCCCAATCTCCCACTCTATCCCTCCCCCAACCCCTTCCCACTTGGCCACCACCAGTCTGTTCTCTACGTCCATGACGCTGTTTCTATATCATCATTCATTTGTGTCTTATTTTAGATTCCACATATAAGTGATATCATATGGTATTTGTCTTTCTCTTTCTGACTTACTTCACTTAGTATGATGATCTCTAGTTGCCTCTAAGCAACATTTAGTCTTTTACGTCTGGCTTCTTTCACTTAGTATAGCACTTGTGAGATTTACCTATGCTGTTTTGTGTATGAATAGTTCATGCCTTGTTATTGCTGAGTGATATTCCATTGCATGGATTTACCACAATGTATGTATCCATTCACCAGTTGATGGACATTTGGATTGTTTCCAATTTGGGGTTGTTAATAATAAATAATAATAAGTGGGATGACTGGGTCATATAGTAAGTATATGTTTAACATTCTCCAATGTGGCGACCCTTTTCCATTCCCACAAACAGTACATGAGAGTTCCAGTAGCTCCACACCCTCACCAACACTTAGCATTGTCGCTCTTTCTAATTTTAGCTTTTCTAGTGGGGCCTGTAGTGTTAGCCCAGTGTAGTCTTAATTTGCATTTCCTTAACAATTAATGGTATTGAGCATCTTTTCATGTATTTGTTTGTCATCTGTACATCTTCCAGGGTGAAATTTCTATTTACATTTTATGCCCATTCTTTTTTTTTTTTGCAGTACGCGGGCTTCTCACTGCTGTAGCCTCTCCCGTTGCGGAGCACAGGCTGCGGAGCACAGGCTCTGGACGCGCAGGCTCAGCGGCCATGGCTCACGGGCCCAGTCGCTCAGCCGCACGTGGGATCTTCCCGGACAGGGGCACGAACCCGTGTCCCCTGCATCGGCAGGCGGACTCTCAACCACTGCGCCACCAGGGAAGCCCTATGCCCATTCTTTAATCAAGTTGTTTATCTTCTTATAACAGAGTTTTAAAAGTGCTTTATTTATTCTGAATACAAGTCCTTTATGAGACATTTATTTTGCAATTATTTTCTCCCAGTCTGTGGCATGAGAAAGCCATTACATTTTGACAAATAAGAATTTTCTCATTCAGAATCCCTGGAAATGTGAACCAGTACACCGTGTCTGTCGACGTCTGCAAAGCAGCAGCCAGCCTGCGGGGGAGGGAAGAAAACGAGTATGCAGCTCCAGAATTCAACCTCAGAAGAAGCTGCTCTCTGTTTTCAGCCCCATCTCTTGATTTTCTTGCATTTTATTGATTCCAGTTATTTTCTTTCCTATGTTACTTGCTTTCTGTAGCTACTGCAATTTTAGGCAGAAACATGTATTTGGAAGATCCATCTGTTTCTTTCCTGCTGCAAATGAACATCTCGGCTTCCATATTTCATGGTGAGCCCCAGATAGTAATAACACAACAAAGCCACTCACATGGAAATTGTTCCTGATTGCTCCCAATTCAACCTCTGGATGTTATACTGCTCTCTCTAACTTCTAGGGACAAGCTTGTCTGATATCTTCAGTCTTTGGGGGGAGATAAGAAGGAGAAAGTTCCCAGTGAAAGGAAGCCTTGTGGTATCTATTGTTTTATTAAAACAATGACCCCACTGGAATTCAGAAATTCCAGAATTTCTGCTGGAAATATAAGGCAAGGTCCAATGTTTAGCAGTGCAAGAACGACGCTCTGACCTCCTCGGTCTCTCGTGAAGTAGCTCATAAGACCCTCACGAGAGAGGTCCCCTCCCCGTACCCAGAGAAAAAGAGCGTCCTTATCTCTGAAGACTGAGGGATAGGGAAGAACAGACCTTGCTAACCACCTCCACTCCCATCCCTGTTTACTACTCTTAGCTCATACCCTCTTGTCTTATCCTGTTTTTCCAGAACTTTCCACTCTTCATCATTTCTCTTGGCCTCACCCTGTACTCCAACCCTTGCTATGGAGACCGGGTCCACTCAGCTTTGCCCAGCTTCCCATAGACACAGCTCAAGAATGCCTCATCCCGAGCCTTCTCCCCTCAGCTCCTGCTTCCAGCCCTGGAGCTTCCCTGATGCGGGTGCTGCTCTACATTCACACAGGCCACCTAGAGTGGACTGGGGAGGAGTGGGATCCTGATGCCCAATGGTGGCAGGACTCTTGGAGAAGTATGTCCCCCTTTGGCCTCTGGGCAGCCAGTTCTGAGGGTGTCACAGGAGGCTTCTCGGAAGGTTCCAGCAGGACGGAGCACCAGATGCTTGTAGCATGACCGGCTGGATAATGCATCTTTGTTTTGGCTTTCCCCACTCTGTTCCCTTGCCCTGTCTCTCAAGCCTGCTCCCTGGGATCGGGTACACTCCCAAGTAGATGACTGGCAGGCAAGCCCTTTTTAGGCTCCTCTTTCAGGAAATTCAAGCTAAGACAGAGGATGTTAAATAACTAAGCAAGGGAGCAAACAAACAAACACATGTGTGTGCATGTGTTTATATGTATATAAGATTTCTTTTTCTACCCTTCCAATTTTGGGTTTGGTCACTGATACGCTGATGCATTCAATCCCAGCCAACCACCTGGTAATTGACCACTGTAACATCCTACCTTATGCAATGGCCCCCATCCCACCCCCATGCCCAGACAGGTTTGCACAACTCAGATTTTGCAAAAGTGATAATGACTCCTAAATTGACATCCTGAATTTTAAAGGTACAGAACCTGTAACACAAACTGTATGTGTATAATACACTTTCAAATAGTTTTTTCTGTTGAAGTCACCAAAATATTTTCACATGCGATGGAAGAGGGATGCTGGCCCCTTCTTTAGCTTTAGGTTTAGCATTTTATTTCTTACTTTAAGTCAGTCATCTTAGATTTACAAATGGCCCTCCACTCTTGTTCTCTCGTGGTGGCTTTTGGGGTAAGATTGGAAGGAGAGGAGGGTAAAGACACAGACACGCCGGGAATAACATGATTTGGCACCGTTAGAAACCCCACAGGAGCACCATAAACCTGAAAACAAAAAGCTTTTCTCCTGGGACGTGCCACCTCCCCTGAGCCCTTGCTCCGTGACATTAGCTTAGCGTGTGTTTTCATGCATAATGCAACCTCTTCCACGTCTCTAATATGCTGTCAGCACCTTCCGGAACAAGTTGTATGGGTCAGATCTGCGTTAGTCATGGCTTGTGGGACCTGAGGGGCAGCTGTACCTGATCGGGAAGGGAGACCAGAAGGCTTGTTTTCAGTCTCTGCTTAACCTCTCTCTGTGATACCAGAAAGGACTGGAATTTTTTGTTCCTAGTTTCCCGATACTTACGAGCAGCCTTATGAAAAAGTATCCATTCGCCTGTTTATTTTTAACTATCATATTAAATATTCCAGCAGAAAAATACAAGATCATAACCCCCAAAGGTCGAATGCCTGCTTCGTAGCTGGAGTTTCAAAACTGCTTAGAAGCTGCAAGCCGCCTAATCCCAGGGCATTAATATTCTGGGAAAGCGCGGAGGACTCCGTCCCTGGGGGAGCGTCTCCTGGGTTTGGAGGCGGTGAGCATTCTGTCAGGCGAAAGGAAACACACATTAGCCAAATCCAAGCAGACTGCTCAGATGCTGTAAAAGATTCCCAGTAGAGCTCCTTAAAGCTTTTCTGACTGATCTTCGACTTCAAGATAATGCCCAAGCAAACCACACTGGAAGCTGATGTATTGCAACGAGGCTGGCGACTCACCAGAATCAAACTAGTGCAGACCTTTGACAGATCTGTTCCCTCGGCTGAGAGACGAAGCCCGGGGCTGGGCTCAAAACTCCCAGCTTGGTCAGAGGTTCGGGATGGGAGGTGAGAAGTACAGGGGACTCATACTGCCGTTCCTGATATTATCTAAACACTCCAAGCCACAATTTAAATAAAAATCAGCATTAAACGAAAAGGCTGAGATTTTGTTTACACGCTTGGAAAGGTCATTACCAAAGGAGATGAAATGGCCTGACCCTTTGGCTCACCTCTGGGTCCATAAGCTCTTATACCTTATACATGTTCTCGCCTCATAAATCCCTTAAAATTCAATGGGCTCACAAATTTGCCAGATCTGCTGAGAAAGAGGACCTGGGAACAGACTCTCAGATGGCACATGGAAAGAAGCCCCCGTCTCCCTTCTACACCAGGTTAAGATGGAGAGGTGTCAGCAATTCCTGAAAACCTCTGCCCTGAGGGACTTCAGACAGGAACAGAAAAATTAAGGGGACTTTGGACGATTTCTACCAGCAGAAGTCTGGGAAATGACCAGGTCAGGTATTTGCTGAGCTATTTAATGAGACTACACAAGCAATAAGAAGAGGTTGATAGGGTTTTAGTGTCACTGAGGTTTCCAGGGCGAATTAAAGAAAGCAGTGAAGTAAGAGGAGAGTGGATTTAAAAATTAACCTGTGTGTGAATGTACTATGTTCGAAACAGGAATTAAAGAGCAAACAAGGATTAATTGACCCCTTCCTTCCCCAGAAGCAGGGCACTGGCATTTCAGGAGCAAAATTGATTGGTTGAGAATTCGTTCAGCTAGGTAATTAAACCAGGAAGCCGATCAATACTCAGTAGCTGGGATTTAGAATCCCACTGACAAGCTACAGAAGAATCCAGAAAGGAAGCTGAGAATGGCTGCTTGGTTCAGACACGATTGGATCTTAAAGGTTTCTGAGTTAAAAAAAAAAAAAAAATAGTGCTTTGCTCTCCTCTCTTGCTTTAAAAACTCTTTTGATTCAGTATTAACCCAAAATAAGGATTCCCACTCAAAGCAGTTCTCTTGGTGGCAGGTGACAGATGGAAAGGGCACAATCTGTGATTACGTGGTTCACTTATGCAACTGCAGTTAAGCTGCCTGTGAAGTTCACGTAGCTAAATAAAAATTACAACCAAGTTACTTATTAGCTACCTTGAACCTGCCTCCCTGAGAGCTGGAGGGGTGGTGAGAGAGCCAATTTCCAAGTGAGCTGGAGTGATCCGCCTTGCTATCTGTTGTGCTCAGATGGGTCCTGAGCATCCTGTGCATGACTGAACAACCAGAGCTGCCCAGAGATGTCTCAAGACTGATCAGATTAGTAGACCCACCAGCAACCTGCCAAAATGCTCAGGTCCTAATCAGAGGAACCTGGTCTAACTCTCCTACAAATAAGTGATGGGCCCCAGGCCCTTCTCTTCTGCACACATCAGATGAAAGTGGGAAATATCAGGCAAAGGACAAAGGCAAAAGCCAAAAGGGTTTTCTTCAAAGCACAGGAAGAGGGGAAGCTCTGTTATAGGGGATGGTTAAGGGCATAGACAACACCAAGGCTGTTACTGTTCAAGGCTGTTCACCTGTTACTGCTATTTGTTGGTCTCGAGATTCTCTGGGGAAGAGGTGGAGTGGAAGGAAAATCTAGGGGTAACAGCTCACAACTGGTCCAGTGACCATGGCCATCTCTCAAGCACTCATTCAGGATTTCCAGGATTCCTGGGACTTCTGCAGGAGCCAGTTTCTCCCACTTCTTGCTTGAAAATTCATGGATTGCGCTAGATACATAGCAGTTTGGCTTTCTGGCAGGGAAAAATGAAGGAGATGAGCCTGTAGCAAAAGACTCTTGGAGACACAAATGGCTAAAACGTAGGAAAACACACAAGAGAAGGCAATTCATTTTATCCAAGGAGAGAGAGATCCTTATAGGGTATGAGCAAGTGAGCTGTATCTTGGAGGATCCATATTATAAAATTCTAGAGTCATTCATAGAGACAGAAAGTAGAGCGTTGGTTACCAGGGGCTGGAGGGAGGGGAGGTGGGGAGTTAGTGTTTAATGGACACAAAGTTTCAGTACAGGATGATGAAAAATTTCTGGAGATGGATGGTGGTGATGGTTGCACAACTATGTGAATGTATTTAATGCCCTTGAACTGTGCACTTAAAAAGGTAAATTTTATGTTAGATGTATTTTACCATAATAAAAATAAATTTGAGAGTCATGCAATGACAATGTAATTTCCTGTGTAATTCATATACATAGACATATAGTCTACTGCTAAGTCTTCTCCATGTTTTTTTAAAAACATTGCTAAGGCAGGGGGAGGGATAAATTAGGAGTTTTGGATTGGCAGATGCAAACTACTATTTTTATAAAATGGTTAAACAACAAGGTCCTACTATATAGCACAGGGAACTACATTCAATATATTGTAATAAACTATAATGGAAAAGAAAAACAAACAAATAAAAACATTGCTGAGGGACACCCGAAAGATAAAGACCTCAAGGTGTCGGAGATGCTCCTGTGTCCATTCAAGCTCAAGGTGTTTGTGTGAAACACTTCCCAAAGACCATGTCATCCCAGGTCCCTGTGTCCTCAGCCTGCTGTGTGTGCATCTGCCCCTGTGCCCTGCATCCTCCCTATGTCCAGGCAGGGTTGCCGAAGAGCCAGAGTTTGTCTTCTTGACCCTTAGTCGCTCCTGCCCTTTCTGCTTTTCTTATCCAGTCATCAGTCTCTTTTCTTTCCTGATTTCAGAAAGGGAGCTAATACATTCATTCACACAGAGGTATAAGGGTCTAAGAAGATGTATACAGCCCACCCACAAATATTTACAATTTACCTGGAAGCTAAGCTCTGAGCAAGAAGAGTTAAAATACAGAAATGGGAACAGAGTTTGCAACCTCTCCAACTCTTTCCCCCAGGCTGTGTTTTTATGCTTCAAAATCAGATTCTGCCTGTATGTCTCAGATAACCTTAGAAATGTCTTTTCCACAGTCTCTTTCCCTGGTCAGTTTCTCTGTCAGGCGCTACTTTCAGAAGCCCAGACCATGCTCTCGCCCATCAGCCCTCTTGGCCAGAGCCCTGCACCAAGTTAAGTTGTTCATTGGGCACAGAAATGTCTCCAAGGCACCTTCTAAATCTGCCAAGGCCAATTTAGAAACAGAAGGCTGAAGCCAAATGGGAAAGTTGGGGGAGCACTCGTGGAGAACAGAGCTGGCCTGGGCCTGAAGGCAATTTATTACTAATCCAATGAGTGGCTGCAACCAAACAAGACGCTGGCAAAGAGCACATGGAAAGTTCTATCTTCACTCAAGCCTGTAGCCTGTCCTAGAACAAAGGAGCAAAGGTTCCTTAAACATAAACACAGCTGGCTCTCTGGAGGGAAAGACAGTCTCTCTTTTATATCTGCAAAACCAGAACCAGCAGGGGCTGGGCCCAGGAATCTGTATTTTTACAAGGCTCCCCAGGAGGGCTGATGGTCTAAATTAAAATGATGACAAATAAAACGCCAAAATAGGGTGGTTTTGTGTTCGCTTTTGTTCAATGTTGGTGTGCATATCAACAATAAAGAATGTGATATTCATCTTATTTATTGACTTATTTCTTAAAACAGCAGGAAGATGCTGAGATAGGAGACTCCACTCAACATGGCAGTTCCAAATGATCACAAAGGACCTGTTGTTTCACAGTGAAAGAGTCACCAACTGTCAAGGCCAACAAAAATATGCTCTATGGCTTTGGTTTCCCTTTACTTTGCCCTGATGCATGGAAAACCCTTTTACCCAAGCCAAGTTATAGGGCAGAAGACATATTTTGTTTCTGAATGTGGGAGCGTAGGTTTGGGGGTAAAACAGAAGGCTGCAAATAGAAGGGAGGCTCCAAGGAAGTCTGTGACCTGGAGAGTAAGCTATGGGGACACCTTGGAATTCTACACAGAATGGTCCTACACAGATTTAGGGGAGGGGCTGATTCTGAGACAGAGAAGCCATACCTCTCTCATGTGCAGATCAGTGTGAGCACCTATCTCAGTCTGTTGGTGCTGCCATAACAGAATATCACAGACCGGGTGGCTTGTAAACAACAGGAATGTGTTTCTCACAGCTCTAGAGGCTGCAAGTCTGAGATCAGGGTGCCAGCATGGTTGGGTGAGGGCCCTCTTCTAGGTCACAGACTTCTTGTATCCCACATGTAGAAGGGAAGAAAGAACTCTTGGGGTCTCTTTTATAAGGGCACTAATCCCACTGATGGAGGCTCCACCCTCATGACCTAAGGCCCCACCTCCTAATGCCATCACCTTTGGAGTTTAGGATTTCAACATATGAATTTGGAGGGACACAAACATTCAGACTGTAGCAGCACCAATCACATGGGTGAAAGGCCCCCCCTGTGAGGGGCCAGTCCGTCTCATCTGAGGGCAGCTACCCCACCATCTTTCACAGTCAGCTTCCTCCTCCTGTTTCCTCTTTCCTTTTACATCAACCCTTTTACTCTCTCCCCTAACCTCCCATTTCTCTCAGTCATCCAGCCTCAAAACCTTTGAGTTGATGAGGCATAATGAAAACAGAAATTGACTTGGGGTCTGACAACCTGAATCCAGATCCCAACACCATGAATTTTTGGCCATGTGACTTTGGACAAGTCAATGACACTTTTTTGTAGCTCATGCCTCAGTTTCTAATAACTGCCTAGTCCACCCCACTGGGCTATTGTAGGAATCAAAATGAGCTATATGAAATGGACTTTTTATATCTCCATGTACATATGATCTTGTATTTGACATAACCTCTCACTTGCCACCGTATTTGATGAGTCACCAAGTCCTGCTGATTCTGCTCTCTTTGGGTCCCTCCCATACATTTTTGCTTTTCTATTTTCATTGCTACCACTGCCTTCCTAACCTACTCGTTCAAGTTGACCTGAACCAATGGTTGTTCACTGTTACAGTATTAGGGTTTTAGCCTCTGTCAGCCTTCAGTGGCTGGAGGAAATGAGGGTCATAATCTCCTCTCCCTCTGCCTCTCGACCAGGTGGCCTGTCACAATAAAAGCAAGTCTAGAGCCGAATTCTGACACATAGAGACGCTTATCAGCCAGCAGGAACAAACACCAGACCGCCTGGTTTGTAAGCTCTGCGAAGTCCCAGCTCTCCATCCCTTCACTCAAAAAAGCAGATGTGACAAGAAGCTAGAAGCAAGATTCAGTTAATTGGTCAGATGACAGAATTCTCTTTAAGCAGATAGACACAGAATCTAGTGGAATTCTAAGATCCAGAGACCATTCCAATGGACACTAGCTGCTTACACTCTGCTCATGCAAAGGCAAGGATGCCTGTACAACTTGTCTACCAATCCAACAGATACAACTCATTCCAACAAAAAAATAAATAAAATCTAACGCCCAGTATGCTAATTAATACACCTTCTGATGTCCACTGGAAATACATATAACTGAAGTGTTAGCATCAAGGTCTGGAATATGATAGAACTACTCTTAAATAATCCAAGAGTACTAGGAAACTTCAAATGTTAAATAACCGTGCCTAGGGTGGCAATTAAATAAACTCAAATACACACTATCATCACACTGTTTAAACAGAGTTCTTTTAGATAGATAATATCTAGATATTATATCATCTATTATATTATCATAGATAATATATCAATGCCACACAGGGACTTTCACTTCTCTTTGTCAAATTGTCCTTCCTTTTCCTTTGAACATAGCCCACAAGTATTAGTGTCTTTCTCCTCTTCCTCTTACCTCAAGTAAGCCCTGATTATCTGTAACGATCCTTTATCTCTTAAATGATGCAATATTACCTTTCTGTTCATTTATCTAGCAAACCCTTGAACGCCTAACACAACCAAAAACCATGAAAGCCAGGATGGGAGGGGTTAAGTAAAACAGTGCCCTGACTTCAGGGAGCTCTCAGTCTGGCCAAGAGGCAGACACTGGAACTGACAATAATAATACAAGGCAGTGAATCCAAAGACAGAGGTGTGCACAGGTTACAATGGAAGCGCAAAGGAGGCACTCATCAGGGGGAAAATGTCCAAGGAAGCTTCCTTCCAGAGGAGTGCCATAATGGCTGAGCCTTAAAGAGTGGAGGGTTAGGCGGTGCCTTCTAGGCAGAGAAGCTTAAAAAAAAAAAAATCCAACAATAATAAATAATAATAGCTAAACTCTATTAAACTCCTGCTCTGTTCTTGGCACTCTTCTAGATGCATCACCTCCATTGTTTCATTTACTCCGCATGCTAACACTCAGAGATGGATACTATTATTATCTCCATTGTACAGAAGAAAAACTGAGGCTTAGCATATTTAAATCACTTGCCTAAGGTCATACAGCTGGGATGTGGCAGAGCTGGGATTGGAACCCAGGGTTTTCTGACTCCTAAGACATGACCTTATTCTCTATTCAGGAAACACATGCAAGCGGTTGACTGGGCTTGTAACTGAAGCTCCAGACAACATGGCACAATCAAGTTGACGAGATAAGTCAGCCAGATGATTTTTCTCATCTAGATTGTAAGTACCTGAGTCAATCCCATTTCTCTGTTTCTACCACAGAGTTAAACACACAATAGGAGCTCAAAGAAGTCAGTGACTGGGTTTAGAGGGAAAGAATTTCTAGAATAGCTTGCTGCACCAAATCCTGCCTGGGTAGCGATTCGTGCCTTCTTTACAAAATGAGCCGGTTTCCCTTTAAAAATAGAGCTTCTAACATGCCCAACATCAACGAATATTTGTGTGTCTTCCATGAGGCATGCACTGTTACGGGCAGGAGGATTCAGCAGGGAATAAAGCAAACAAGGTCCCTTTTGTCAGAGAGCTTAAAACAACTGTCTCCTAATTTGACCTCTCTGGTCCCTGAAAAATGCCAAGGAAATACCAACCACCAGTCACATCAGCTCTGGACGTGGGCATCCCCAGAAGCAGGCTCTACACTTGCGTAGTTCCAGCATCTTGAGCCCGTGCTCAGGCCCACCTGAGCACCCAGCCCCTCAGCCCCCGTCATCACTGCTAGGTTCCCACCCCCATGGGGCCCAGGACAGTCACTTGTCTGGCCACCAAGAGCTTGTCCAGGGCACATCCTCTGACTTTCTAAGGTGGCCCCAGCCAGGCAGCACCTGCCGATTCCAGCGCTAGCACCCAGACTGTGGTGTGCTTTGGCCTAAGAGCTCAGCCTTGGGCAAGGCAGTGGGCTTTTTCCCTTAAGAAGAATGCCCCTTTATTCAAACTCCACTCTGCAGGAATGCCTGCAGCACCAAAAACCAAAACAATCAACCAAACAAAAAGGATTCAAAACAGAGCATTCTGCTGTGAAGTCTAGTTGTCAGATTGCATTGTCTTTCTTACTCCAGATCCCAGACGTGCTGAATGTGGAGACTGGAAACATCCCCCAGGTTGTGTGTGGACAAAGGTGGGCCCGGGGAAGCCTGGAGGCTGGGTATCCTCTCTCTCCCCAGCAGGGTGGCCGGGCAAAGTGAGGAGAGGCTGGAAACCAAGAGCTCAAACGGCAGGCGGGCCAGAGGCAGGCCACTTACGGAGAGTGTGTGTGGCCTGTTGTAGATCCTGCCCAGGCAGAGCTTAGGTTCCTGCAGGAAGTGGCCTCTCTGCCCCGCCCACGTGGGGAATCAGCTTGCTGAGCTGGCCGAGGCCTCAGCTCCCACATGGGGCTCTCCTCCACGTCCCCTCCCATCCCAGGCCTGCGTCCCATCTCCCGCCTCCCTTACAGACTTGACCATCCCCATGGGCCCCACTCCTGCTTCTCCCATGGCGGAGCCGATGGCCCCCGCCAGAGTCGCCCTCCCGGGGTTCCGGGGACAGAGGGGCTGTGTATCTGCTGCGCCCACATCTCCCAGCCTCAGCCCTGAGACCCAGGCTCCTCATCTTCCCTGGACCCTCTCTGTGGGGCCGTGTGAGGAGGGCTTGATCCTGAGCCCTTTGCTTGGACCAGACTCATTGGCAGGTTTGGAGCACAAGCTGCATCCCTGGATTTGGAGCTGCTCAAAGTGCTTGTGACACCCTCCCCTGGGGACCTGCTCCCTCCTCCGGGCTCGTGGGGTCTGATGGCTACCACGGCCTTAACCCCCTGCACCACAAACTTCCTGTAAAAGGTCAAGTAGTCAATATTTTAGGGCTTTGTTGGTCTCAAATGATCTCTGACCCATATTCCTTGGTTTGGGAGGGTTCTGTTTTTTTAATCCTTTAAATCTTATCAGGGCCTTAGGCCAGATTTGGCCTGCAGTGGGCCAACGCCTTTGTGAGATTACCTCGGCCTTTCCCAAGTCCAGTAGGATGACGATCTCCTTGGGAGGTGTCCTGACATCCAGACAAGCTGCTCCCTGGTGGTGCCCCTACCAAGGTTATGACGATGTCCTGATCCAACAAGCAAACATCTAAGATCCCAATTAACCAAGAGGGAGCGGGACTTTTGTTTTATAAAAAATAGAATTCCTCATCAAAATAGACAAGCTTGGCAATTTTTAAAATAGTATTCTGTAACAACCACCACATTAAACTTGGTTTCCAGTCGTTGAGGACCTATTAAGTGTCATGATCTGTGTCTTGTGATTCACATGTGTTTTCTGCTTTGATTCCTGCAGCTGCTGAGGTTCCTGTGTCATTTAGGATTGAAATAAAATTGGCTTAATGCCTTGATCTTAAATTCTGTGGGAAGATCAAGATTCTGGCAAGTTCTCAAGCAAGTTCCAGCAACTTCTCAAGGCTCTTTGGTCTCTGTGTTTCCACTGTCTCTCTCTGCCCGCTCACACAGCTAATCCCCTTGCCCCAAGACCTGGGACACAGCTCTCTTCTGTGATTTTCTTCCAAATACACTCATCCAGTAGCTTTGTATTGAAGCTGACTTCACTAAAGGTTTAATACGGTGCAGAGACCCGCCTTAAAGTAGCACCGTCTCAAAATTGCCTGTATCCATAAAACCAAACATGAGTCACCCCGTTTTCCAAGCCTTTTGGCCAGCCCATCAAATATCAGGGGTTTCCCACTGGCCACATTTCTCCTGGGCCTCCCTCCCTCACAGAATGCTCTATGCTTTGAGGTGATTCCCCAGGTAAGAGAAATCTAATTCTCCGGGTTTTATACAGTCACATGACTCTGGATTTTTCTACTTAACTTCCACCCTTTAGAGCAGCTGCTTGGTTGTCCCCTAGCCACGATGGGACATAGTTATTGATGCTGAAATGTCTCCAGTAGATGCTAAGGTGCACTTACTACCTTTTCCTCAGTCAGAAGGTGCCCTGTGTATATACAAGTTTGGGAAGCAGACCTTTCAGTTTCCGGAGGAAGTCCTTGTACAGACTGAAACTGAATATAACCATTCTCTCGGCAGCTGGAAACCATTAACACAAAGCCTAGTCAGAAACAATTTCCTCAAAGTACCTGTATCTCTTCCTGTATAAAATATTTTAACCTACAAACTCAAACACACACGCACAAATAGTCAATGTGTCCTAATAGACATTTAGGGTGCCTTTCAGACATTTCATACCTCTTCATCTGCAGCAGAGCTTAGCAGAATTGCCAAACAGAATAGCAAAACTTTCTAGAAAGCTTAGACCAGCTGCAGAAAATATGCAGACTTCACGCTCTTGTAGCTTCTACCCAAGAAAGCGTGTCTACCCATATGTGTCCTCACTGAAGAATATGCTAGGCTCCCCCTAGAAGTCAGAAAACTTCTTTGGCCTTCTGGGCATTATCTCATGGTTTTTATTTAGAGCCACATAAAAACCAGTGCAAAGGCACAGACCCCAACAATACCAGCCATTTTTTTCTGAATAGAAGGAAATTTTCTTTACTTGGTAATTATTTTCTAGCTTCCATGTGGAAGTCTTACATTCAGAAAATTGCCACAGTTTTGGCACCAGAGAGAGAGAGAGCTATCTGGCCCCTCTGGGGTCCTTGGCTTGAATTTCTGGGGCCATTGTGACTGTCCTATGGGAGGCCTAACACAAAGACATTCCCTAGAGAATGAGAACAAGAAGAGGCAGGTAGTAAGTTGGAGCTTGTAATGGGAGGAAACAGGTGAGCATTCAGAATGCTCAGCCCCAGCGCCCGGATATGTGGAGGGTTAGGATGTAGGAAATCTGGTCATTGTCTTGCGATGGGGAACCACAGCGTTTATACAGATTTCTCTGATTGTCGTGCTCTCTTAGTGGATGGTTCTCAGCCCGTGGCAAAGTTCTATGTTTAAAGGGGCAACTGTTTTCCCAGTAGGGGAAGAAGAGAATAAATTTCTGTGTGAAAGCAAGGGGCAGAAAGGACAGGTTTGGAATAAAAGCTTTGGAGAAGCTAGATCTTCAGGGGCAGGTGCCTATAAATAATTGGTTTTGCGCATTGGCAATTAGCCAGTACAGAAAATCTGCTACAGAGGATGGCATAGCTTGGCACACGAGTGGTATTGTTTTTAGGTGACAGTTCCCTGAAAACCCATCGTTTTTCTTGACAGTTAGGGTCCTCGCAGTGTAAAGAGGAAGCATCTCCTTCCAGTAGGCCCTGGAGTTCTTAGAAACCAGCATGGACTTGTTTTTCATTTTCTTTGATGAGCTTTGTCTATGTGCTTTCCAGATGTAGCCAGGGTTGGTTCTGGAGTAGACACGTGGCTATAGGCAAAAGTAATAATAAGCTGATCCCACCTGTTGTGACCCTGGGGTACAAAAGGACCCTCGTGATTCAAACACCAGCCAGGGTATCAGGCACCATTATGAAGTGCCACCCCTGCAACCCAGTACAGCAACTCCCCCAATCAAAGAGAAACTGGCAGAGAGAAACTACATTGCTCGAGGGCAAGGTGCTACCAATTCAACACATCTTTGCTTGGTGATCTAGGGGCTACCTTTACTTGTGAAATCCTATCACGTGTGTTTCCTTTCTCCTTGCTCATTAGATTGCACATGTAAAACAATTGTCCTTATGTGGGCATCATCACCATGGGGCGGGGCCGGGGGGAGTCTGGCCACCACTGTAGTCATAGTTCAGGATGGTAACCAGGTTGAAAGAGCAGAGAATGGGAGCAAGTCTTTATGGAGCTTCCAGAACATGCTGGGCTGGCACTTGTTGAGCAGGATGTCACTGGGTCCTCAGCACAACACCCCCAAACCCAGGCACAAGTTCAAGGACACCCAGGAATAAGGACTGCACGTACAGAGTTGCAGTTGCTTTTTGGAAAAATTTAAAAGAGGCACCTTTACCAAACTGACTGTAAAAGCAATGATCAGTCCCTGCCTCCTCAGAAAGGTTACAGTAGAGCAGGAAGTACTCTGGAGGAAGAAGATTTTGCAGACTTTCACGAAAAGAATTTCCTTAAGCGGTGTTTTGCGAGAGAGAAAGTGGGCGCTGCAGAAGTTTGTTCCTCTGACAATGATGGCTTCTGCGACTTGCCGAGAGGGGCTTTAAAAACAGGAAAAGGGCCTCCCTGGTGGCGCAAGTGGTTGAGAGTCCGCCTGCCGATGCAGGGGATACGGGTTCGTGCCCCGGTCTGGGAGGATCCCATGTGCCGCGGAGCGGCTGGGCCCGTGAGCCATGGCCGCTGGGCCTGCGCGTCCGGAGCCTGTGCTCCGCAACGGGAGAGGCCACAACAGTGAGAGGCCCGCGTACGGGAAAAAAAAAAAAAAACAGGAAAAGACGGCAAATACTTGAAAAGCATGAACTGAAATAAACCTAACTCACCCGAAGTGCCTATGATGTGCTGCACCATTTTAAGTGCTTTATATTATTAACTCATTTACCTTTACAGAAACCCTATGAGACAAGTACCGTTAGTAGCCAATATAGATGAGGAAACTGAGGCATGGGGAGGGTCCACCAGCTGCCAAAATCATAAGACCAGTGAGCAGCAGAGCCAGGATTCAAAGCCAGGCTGGCTGCAGGGTCCATGCTCCTCATAACTGCACTGCTTTGCCCCGCTGCGTAACTGACTAAGCAATTCCGCCATAAAGAAATGCAAAGTTCACTCAACAGGCCAAACCGCTGAGAAAAGGCAGCTTCTGCCTTATTCATTTTCTCTTGTCATGGCCAAGAAAACCTAGAATGACTGCTGTCAGCACCAGGTGACATGTGAGACATATATCTAATTAAAACAAAGTGGATCTTTTCAACTCAGCATACAATTCTTTTTGCAGGGTTCTGTGACATTGATGAAACAAGGGAGGCCATTGGACTGAAGTGGCCTTAATGCCACGGCAGTCTATGTAAGCAAACCCAAACCTAAGCCTGTAAATGCCTCAAGGTTAAGAAATTGAAACCTAAGGACAACCAGCTTATTGACCACAAACAGCCAACTAGGTTTTGAGCTGTAGCCAATCAACAACTTCCTTGCTTTGCTTCCAGGCCTTCTCTGCATAAGCCCAGCTCCTGTTGGTGGAACACTCCTAACAACTTCCAGTTTGGTCCTGCCCAATTTGAATCAATTTTACTAAAAAAAAACCAAAAAAAACAAACAAAAAGAAATTTTAAACGTTTTAATATGCCTCAGTTTACCTTTTAACAGTTCTAAACACAGCTGGGCAATGGCTCCGGTTTTAGTGGAAATGGCCAGAGTTGAAGCAACTGTCAAAAGTAACTTGAATTTGGCTTCTGCTTTACATTATATTGGATTTCCTCTTTTAAAAGAATACAGGATACACTCCTGAGGTCACATATTTGAATAAACATGGATGTTTTCTCATCCTCCCTTGTCAAGAGGACAGTGCCCACGTGAATCGTAGAGGGTCCTTAGCAGCATCCAGTGCCATCCTGCCGAGACTTGTTCCAGAAACGAAGCCTCCCTCTCCAGCCTCCATACTCACTGGGGGTCCGGGTGTGGTGTGAAGAGGTGATGGGTGGCTAGACGCACAGAGGGACTGGCTGAAGTGTGCCCAGGGCAATTCTAGTGCATCCCCATTCCACTACCCTCGAGACATGGAATGATGTCCCCTCTTTCCTTCTTGAGCAGGGAAGTGGGTTTGCGTGGCCAGAGGCAGGTCCTGGAGAAGGTAGACAAGAGTTGGAGCCTTTCATTCCATCCCCGTTGCTGAATGTTTGTGTCCTTTCCAAAATCATATGTTGAAACCTAATCCCCAGTGTGATGGTATGAGGAGATGGGGCCTTTTGGACGTGAGTAGGTCATAAGAGTGGGGCCTTATTGCTTATAAATGGAATTAGTGATCTTAGAAAAGAGGCCACACAGAGCTCCCTTGCCTCTTCCACCGTGTGAGGACACAGTGAGAAGACTGCCATCTACGAACCAGGAAGCGTGCTTTCACCGGACATCAAATCTGCACTTTGGCTGGTGTCCCAGCCTCCGAAACTGTGAGAAATAAAGGTTTAAGCCACTGTCTATGGCATTTTTATTTTAGTAGCCCAAATGGACTTTTTTCTCCCTCTGAAGTAGGTGTGAGCTTTCTGCATAGAAAGCAGATGCATCCTTCCCACAGATGGGAAGGCAGCTGCCCATACATAACAGAGGCCAGTGAGCTGTGGATGGCATCGTTGACAGGCCAGCAAGGGGGCAACCCCACACCTCTTCTGCCAGTTCCCTCTTCCTGCCTCTTTCCCTCTCTCTCCTGCAGAGAACTTTCTGCCAGGTCACATACTGTCATGGTTACAGCACCTCTGTCCCAGTTACAGGGTTTTGCAGCCACAGTCCCTGGTGACTCTGCCTGCATATCTCTGGGAGGTCTTCGAGGGGCCCACAGGCTCTGGGGGCAACACCCAGCTTTGTCAGATAAGGTCCCCACTGAAGAGAAGGACAGGACCACTGAGCTGTCAAGATAGTCCCTTCCAAGATCAGCTCGGTGCTCTGTGACCACCTAGAGGGGTGGGATAGAGAGGGTGGGAGGGAGACGCAAGAGGGAGGGGATATGAGGATATATGTATATGTATAGCTGATTCACTTCGTTATACCAGAACACAGAAACTATAGCAGAAACTAACACACCATTGTAAAGCAATTATACTCCAATAAAGATGTTTAAAAAAAAAGCTATTTCCTTCCACCAGCTGCCACTGTCCCCAAGATCCTCCACACTGAAAGGCTCCAGATTGTCCACAGGACAATGATGCCTAATGATGCCTAAGGTCTGAGGACCACCCAAGCGAAAACACCTTGAATGCTGCTTCAAACATGCCAAGTCCTGGACCTCCAGAAGCGGACCCCTGGGAATAGGTCTCAGGAATCTGAGTAAAAAGGCCACTGGACTTGGAGAACCACTGCTCTAAATGCCTCCATTCCAACAGGAGCCAGACTAACAGTAATAGAATGACCTGCTAACAGTGGTGGGAAACGAGGGGATGGGGCCCGAGATTGGGGAAGCCTGATAGAGACAAGAAATCACCTCTGTTCGGGGCTCAGGTAATCCCACCCCTTCCCCATGGGGAGTTGCTGGTCCCCTAGGGGCTTAGGGTCTTTCTCTTGAAGCCCCGGGAATTCCTTCCTTGAACTAGTTATTTGGTTTCATGTTTTCTTATTATGGCTTCAAAGAACATCACCCTCTACCCTCCCATTCTAACCTCCTTAACGAAGGGGCCTTGTCGGTGTCAAGGACAGAATGGAGGCCTCAAAGGAATGTGCACTGTGGTTCCACGGGTGAAGTGACGGGATCGCCTTTACAAGACGGTCCCTGCTGAACTCCCTTCAGATGGGTCCATGGGGCTAGACTTGGGGTGGGGGCGAAGTCGGGGGGTAGCAAGGAGCCAGGCAGGGGCTGGGTGGGATCTGAGAGTGACAAGGCTGCCTCAGAGATGGAGGGAAAAAGGGGAAGGAGATCCGTGGACATCAACTTGATCCCCCGCAGTTTATCAGGCTAGGAGATCAGGTGGGGTCACGGGGCAGAAGCCCCTATAACACGATTAGGAGCGTTGCCCCCCATGCAGCTCATCCCCCAAGAACCAGGAGGCGCACTGGCCAAGAACCCCTTAACGCAGGTACAGAACCTATAAAGGGGGACAATTGCAACACCTGGTCCTGGCTTTCTCTGCCCCGTCCCCCATTCCCCATGTCCCCCGTCACCTCTGCACACTTGCTCAGGCTTTAGAGTTAACCTAGAGCTTGTAGAAGGTGGATCCAGACTCTACGCAAAGCCATCCAATGTTCCCGTGTGCTCGGCTGTATGTCTAAGGAAGTCCTGCACTTCACACGTGTGTGGTTTCCTCAGGCTGGTAGAGTGGTTTCCTAGGGCTGCCACAACAAAGTGTCACAAACTGGGTGGCTTCAGCAACAGAACTTCATTGTGTCACAGTTCTGGAGGCCAGAGGTCTGAAATCAAGGTGGCAACAGGGCTGGTTCCTTCTGGAGGGCCCTGAGGGAGGGTCATTTTATGCCGCTTTTCCAGCTTCTGGGGGCTGCTCATAATCCATGGCATTTCGTGGCTTGTAGATGCATCACTTCAGTCTCTGCTTCCATCTTCACATGGCCTTCCTCCCTGTGTGGGAAGGAAGAATCTGCTTTTTGTGTAGAAGAAACGTTCAAGTCCTAACCTTTGGGATCTGCAAATGTGACCTTGTTTGGAAATAGGGTATTTGTAGTGTGATCAGCACCTGGATAATTAAGAAAGGGATCCAGAGTGATTTCTGTGCACAGACCCGGCGACCTGCTTCGAGGTTATTTAACCTCCCTGGGCTGCAGCTTTCACTAGTAAAGGAAGGAATTAAATTAGATAATTTCTTCTGGGACTAAAGGTCTCTGAATCTGTTTTCTTTTTTTTTTTTTTTAATTGAGTTATAATTGACATCCAATATTATATTCGTTTCAGGTGTATAACATAGTGACTCAATATTTTTATACATTATGAAATGGTCACCCACTTTCTCCTCTCTTATTTCCTCTGCTGCTTCCTTCTCTGATTGGAGATGGAGGGTCTGGAGGGGGAGGGACTGATGCCCACATGCCTGCCTGCCTTCCCTCCCTGTCAGTGTGCTGGCAGTCTTAGAGCTGGCAAAGATTTTTTGTCCAATATTCCAGGTCTGACCCTCAATTCCTGGTGTAACAACAGAATAAGTGGTCCCCGTGTGCACCCAAACTCCCTCAGCTCCCTCTTGGCCTGGCGGCCACCTACCAGCTCGCACATCCACGCCTTTCCACAGGCTCCTGGCCTGCTCCCTTGATTTATTTCTCGCCCTTTCTCTTGTCTCACCTACACACCAGGTTTCCGGTCTTTCTTCCCATCCATTGTTTAGCTGCCAGTTGGCCTAACCACTCTATTTTCCACTTTTCTCCCCACCAACACCTTTGTTTATATAGGACACACAGGGTTTGGCATCTTGTCTACAGACAAACGGTCCACAGGATCCAGGCTGAGACAGGAGGCCCTGTTTGCACCAGGTTGGGCTGAGCTGCCCTGGTGTGACTGCCGCATCCCAGGGCCTCGCTTTCTCCTGTGGATGATGAAGGTGCGGGACTCAACGGGGGTAACAGGCTCCAAACAAGCCAACAAGGGTGAGCAGGGGACGTCAGAAACGCCCTCTGCCGATCTCGTGTTTCCCACTCACCCCAAAGTAGCCAGAGCAACTCCACCAAATCTGTGGCTCCTCGGGGCTGTGAGGATGAGGCCGGGGCTTGCTTGTATTAATACAGCGTGTTCCCCAAGCATTCAAATACAAGCAACTCGGAGTGACACTCCCACCCCCAAATAAAGGTTTTCAGAGTTCTAGGGATCAAACCCAAGGCTGCAGGGTCTCTGAGGAAGCACAGATTCCCGGACTGGAAGCAGGGAACTGGTCATCTGTTTTGACTCTAAATTTGAGACGGAATTCTGTGAGCTGCTATGTGAACTGCACGAGACTCTGCTGCGTCACGGAAACCAGCGCAGGCAAGATTCCTAGGCAGAGGCGGTGTTCATCCTTGTTACATGGGCAGAAGGTCAACGGAAACGGAAGTCCCTCCAGAGCCCGAGCAGCAAGGTGGGCGTAAGGGAGGGGAGTCGGTGGGCTCCCACCACGTTTCCATACATCCGGCCGTGAGGGGAGGAAACTTGGGTCACCTCCGTGTGCCAGGTGTTTTGCTGGACACCTAAACGCGAGATCTCACGTCAGCCTCAAAGCTCTTGCCGGCATTATTATCACTGTCTTGCGTTGCTGTTTTAGCTGAGGGGAGTGAGGGTGAATCACCTTCTCAAATACACACATAGAAAGAGAAAGACATGACTTAAACTTGACTCCAGCCTGTGCTTTTCCTGCCATGCCTTCCCCTCTATGCTGTGTGAGGAAAAGGACGGCAGCACAGTTATCTTGAGAGGGTAAAAGGTTTTATGAAGTGGTTGTGCTTTTTTTGTGTGTGTGGTACGCCGGCCTCTCACTGTGTGGCCTCTCCCGTTGCGGAGCACAGGCTCCGGACACGCAGGCTCAGCGGCCATGGCTCACGGGGCCAGCCGCTGCGCGGCATGTGGGATCTTCCCGGACCGGGGCACGAAACCACGTCCCCTGCATCGGCGGGGACTCTCAACCACTCTCTTGAGGCGGACTCTCAACCACTGCGCCAACAGGGAAGCCCAGATTGTGCTTTTATGTTAAGGGAAAGCCATGCATATTTGTCAGGGAGGGAAAGGAGTCCATAGCAAGAGGAAGAGAAGACTTCAAGACCAAGAGGAGGGCTCTTCTTTCTATGAGTTGTGGGGATGGGGGGAGGATGGGAGACCAAGGAACAGAGATCTTTCTCCATTTACAATGGTTTGCAAATAGCCTCACACTTGGATCTTTCCACTGCCTCAGACTGGCCTCTTCTCTAACAGGTATAAAGCAGTGAGGTTTCTCTATGGCTTCCTTGCTGGGTCATGGCCAAGTTTGCCTAGAAAATCTCAGCTATCACTGATTCAGTGTTCTTTCTTTTCTCCCTTTTACCACCAACCTCTGATACCCCAAATGAAGTGTTCCGTGAGAACAGAGGGAGATCAATGGTGTGGAAACAGACAAAGGGCGTAACCTTGACCAATTCTGGTATGAAAAACTTGCCAAAATGTCAAGTTTGATTTGTCTGCCATCAGAATGAGTCTTGGTCATCGTTACAAAGCTTTAGAGCCCCAATATGGCACCTCTTATTCCTAAGTCTCCTGTACGCACTGCTAGAACCTGGAGCATATTGCTAGCTCCACCTCAGAGATGGGGAAACTGAGTCAGGGAGAGAGAGCACCAGACCTGTCTGAGCTCCGCCGAGATAAGCAGGCAGAAAAAGACTGAAGTTCAGTCTTCCAGCAATGGGCTAAGGTGTCTTCCTCTGTCTAGAGTAATAGAAATCAGGATTTTAAAGTCTATTCCCTTACTTACCCCAGAGAGCTCAAGAAGTCTTTCTTCTTGCTTTTTAATAACTCTGGTTTTGCCTAGAGAAGTAAGTAGCACTATAAATCCCACATAGCTTCCTACCTGCTGTTCTTCCCTAGTGAGATTAGAAGTGATTACTAGACATGGTTTCCGGCTCTGCAGAATGATAAGAAACTTAAGAGAGTTTGCTTTCTGCTCAGATTTACCAGGGGGAGAGGATAATGTAAATGGCATTTCATTATCTCAAAAGAGGTGGCAGTAACTATGTTTTGTTGCTGAGAACAGACACTTCACTAATTTCTATTACTGGAGATCTTTCTGTTGGAATTAGAGTAAAACTCCCTAGTTCAAACACTTCGCCTTTCCTGATTAGGCAATCTTGTACTGAATTGTCCCTCTTCAAGACCAGGTGCAGTGGGAAATTGTTATCCCTTTGAACAATGAGTAAAGGTAGAGAAGAAAAACATTCAGTACTTTATTTGCCGCAATTCCTATGTGGCTCTACTCATGCTGGACCCAGGAGGGCCCCCTCCTCCTTTCCAGATGGGAAGAAATTGGTTGACAGTCTGAAAGTTGTCTTTTCCAGAGGACAACACTTGCCCCGGGGCCCAACTTATTGAGAAGTACACATTAAGCCAGAATCTTACTACAGCTGTCAGAATCACAATGATTGACAGCTGGGAAATCTCACTATGCATTTCCGCAGGATTACAGCAAAACTTTGATTAGTATTTAGGCATTCACATTTGCACGAGCAGCATTTTTCTTTGCTCTTATAGAATATTTGATAGCACTCAGGCCCAGCATTGAAACTCTGTAATGTGCTGAGAATGAAACCGGTGCTTTACAAAACTAAGGTGTGTTTTGTTTTGTTTCTCCTTAATTTCGTCTTGGCTAGACCAACTCTGCTCTTTCTTCTCTTGGACAAAGAAGGAGCTGAACAGAAGTTATTCAGCCCACAATTTGTTTCCAGGATATGACACAGATTTGCTCTTGACCTCTGAAGCACATTTCCAAATTCTTATATGTAGTAGAAATGAACAGCAGGAGGTTTAAGATAAATAAATCAAAGTGCCACCTTTATTTGCAACTAAGAAGGGTCACATGTATACATTTGGTTAAATAAAACTCCATGGTTATAAGGAAACTTGCATGTGGTCAGTAAGGATATTTTCACAGAATCTTGACTTGTTTAAAGTCATAGGTGACTAATGGTAAAAAATGAGATTTTTTTTTTTTCAAAACAACTCCTTGTGGCACAGCATATGGTGCCTTTGTGTCACAAGGACCATGGGTTCCACTCATTGGAATAGTTTTTGGAAATAGTGATTGTGTTGGGTTTTTGTTTTGTTCTCTTTTTTAAATACATTTATTTATTTGTCTGTTTGTTTGTTTATTTTTGGCTGTGTTGGGTCTTTGCTGCACGCAGGCTTTCTCTAGTTGTGGTGAGCAGGAACTACTCTTCATTGCAGTGGGCGGGTTTCTCATTGCAGTAGCTTCTCTTGTTGCAGAGCATGGGCTCTAGGCGCACGGGCTTCAGTAGTTGTGGCACGTGGGCTCAGTACTTGTGGCTCACGGGCTCTGGAGTGCAGGCTCAGTAGCTGTGGCACACGGGCTTAGTTGCTCCATGGCATGTGGGATCTTCCCGGACCAGGACTCGAACCCATGTCCCCTGCCTTGACAGACAGATTCTCAACCACTGCGCCACCAGGGAAGCCCGACTGTGTTGGTTTTTAAGCTGTTGCTTCTCTGCTCCACATCCACTATTCTGTACTCTGCTTTGTGATTCTAGGGTTGGGTTGCTGTAAATCCCATTTTCCTTTTTTTCTACTCTTCTAAAATAGCCTTTAACTGATACAGAGAGTTTCATTTTACTAATAACTATTCCAAATAAAAAGAGGATTTTGAAATCCATTATTTAGAGCATTTCATTCTCATCAAAATTCTCCCAAATGGGGCATTTTATGGAAATAAAATGTTTAATGAAGACTCTAGGGTCAGAGATTGTACTCTCATTGGACTCCTATCAGCAGTACAGAGCACACAGTAGATGCGAATGTAGCAGATCTATCTGAGAAAGACCTGCTCATTCTACTAATTTCATGGTAGACAGATAAGTACAGAAAATTGTTGCAAAACTGCAAGGCTGCATAAAACTGTCTATTCCCTGAGGTATCCACCTGTTATGGTCTGAATATTTGTGTCCTCCAAAATTCATATGTTGACACCTAACACCCAAAGATAATGGAGTTAGGGAGTAGGCCTTTGGGAGGTCATGAAGAGAGGGCGGAGCCCTCAGGAATGGAATTAGTACCCTTATAAAAGAGGCTCCAGGGAGATTTCTAGCCCCTGGACACAGGGAGAAGTTGCCAGCTGTGAACCAGGAAGAGGGTTGTCACCAGAACCCTGTCACCAGAACCCAACCATGCTGGCACCTTGATCTTGGACTTCCAGGTTCCACAATTGAATGGACACTACTCCAGCTAACCATTCTGAGTAAGGAAGAAGTAACCACTGAGAGCTGTGGAAGCCTGCAGGGTCCAGAGGAATCTCTCTGAAGGTTTTGCACAAAGAGCACAACTGCTCAAGTTTCCATAAAAAGCGACCCAAGCGAGAGCCCTGTGCCCCATTCCTAAAGAGAGGGAAGAGGGCGGTAAAAGAGGATCTGGTGAGTCAAATGGCCGAGAAGACATGAACCACTGGGAGATCAAGTTCCAACTCCAAATCCCCAAATGGAATTTGGAGTTGGAATTTGTTCATTTCCATGTTTATTTTGTTTGTTTTGTTTTAATTTTTTAATATTTTTTATACAGCAGGTTCTTATTAGTCATCCATTTTATACACATCAGTGTATACATGTCAATCCCAATCTCCCAATTCATCCCACCCCCACCCCCACCCCCCGCTGCTTTCCCCCCTTGGTGTCCATACGTTTGTTCTCTACATCTGTGTCTCTATTTCTGCCCTGCAAACCAGTTCATCTGTACCATTTTTCTAGGTTCCACATATATGCATTAATATATGATATTTGTTTTTCTTTTTCTGACTTACTTTACTCTGTATGACCTAATTTCGTTCCTTTTTATGGCTGAGTAATATTCCATTGCATATATGTACCACATCTTCTTTATCCATTCGTCTGTCGATGGGCATTTAGGTTGCTTCCACAACCAAGTAATGGAAATAAAAGCAAAAATAAACAAATGAGACCTAATGAAACTTAAAAGCTTTTGCACAGCAAAGGAAACTACAACAAGATGAAGAGACAGCCCTCAGAATGGGAGAAAATATTTGCAAACGAATCAATGGACAAAGGATTAATCTCCAAAATATATAAACAGCTCATGCAGCTCAATATTAAAAAAAAACAAACAACCCAATCAAAAAATGGGCAGAAGACCTAAATAGACATTTCTCCAAAGAAGACATACAGATGGCCAAGAAGCATATGAAAAGCTGCTCAACATCACTAATTATTAGAGAAATGCAAATCAAAACTACAATGAGGTATCACCTCATACCAGTTAGAATGGGCATCATCAGAAAATCTACAAACAACAAATGCTGGAGAGGGTGTGGAGAAAAGGGAACCCTCTTGCACTGTTGGTTGGAATGTAAATTGATACAGCCACTATGGAGAACAGTGTGGAGGTTCCTTAAAAAACTAAAAATAAAATTACCATACAACCCAGCAATCCCTCTACTGGGCACATACCCAGAGAAAACCATAATTCAGAAAGACACATGCACCCCAATGTTCATTGCTGTGCTATTTACATTTCCATGTTAATAAATTTTATTATATTGACATTTGTGATGGACAACACCAGAGGTTTTTTCTTGAGTTCTGATATTCATAAATACTATTGATAATGGGCAGGCCACTGTAGCATTTTCCCTATAAAATACATAAATGAAAACATAAAAATACAGAGCCACATTGAGATGCAGATGCTTGGTAAGACACTCTGAACATGAGGAACTGGCCCCATACCCTGGCATCCTAGGGAGGAGATTCAGATCATGTGTCAGCAACTTAAATCCCTAAATCATGGCTCTTCTATGTTATTTGCTAATGGTGCCCAAGAATAGTCTAGCAAGTAGTCAAAGCCAAGAAAGTTAAATCTTCCAGTGCCAAAGGTCTAGTCTTTATATTGACTTTGGTTGGGCTCGTTTGATTAAAATCTAGTAACTAAAGTTCATACAGAGTGAGAATACAACATGACATATTGGAAGTAGAATGAAGTTTGAAAGGGGTAGGTTTTATGTAGAGGTCCTTGAGCACAGCATTTGGACTCCCTGAGCCTCAGTTTCCTCATCAGTAAAATAGAGCTAGTAATGATATTTACTTTCCCACATTGTTATAAGGATAAATGCAACATTTCATGTCAGAACACTCAAACACAAGGACAACTTTGATCCCAGGAAACACTTTAGAGCTCTTAATAATCCCTATGGCCAACACAGTGTCTGGCATATAATGGGTGCTCAAGAAATATTCACTGACGACTGAATAAATGAGTGCATTCCATGATTTATTGAAATATCCTGACAGTACCTTCACGCTACGTAAGAGTTTATATAACTCTTAAAAGAGCCCATATCAGGGAGAAGCTACACAGACATTGGAAGGATCTGGACCATTTGTTGTAATTCATTTAAATGTGATCCTTCTCCTGAGAAGCTTTAAGAACTTTCCAGCAATCATATCATTAATCATGAATTCTGGGAAGCTGGGTAAAAGGTATGCAGGAACTCTCTGTACTACTTTTGCAACTTCTTAGGAGTCTAAGATTATTTAAAAATTAAAAAAAAAATTTTTTAACGGACCAAAAAAAGAAAAATCATGAATCCTTCTGATAAAAAAGAGTGCAAGAAAAAAAGCATGCCATCTACAGCAGCTATATGACAGCCATAGAAACTGAGGCAAAACCTGCTTCCCTATCAGCTGCCCTGGGCCCTGGGCTTTCTGGTACTCAGAGATTGGCTGTTTCCAGAATTCAGCAATAAAGAATGGCAAAAATCTGTCGCAGATATGTAACCCAACCGCACTTCTGCTAGCAGACCATATTCTTGTTTCTTCTTCCCTCTTCTGGAAAGGAGAAAATAAATTGATGTTCTCTACTGATTCCTGGTATGCATAGCCTAGCTGTGAAATTTGCTCAGCAAATACAATTGCAGGTTCTGGCTTTTCTAAAAAACAGCCTCAATATTTAGATAGAATAAGGCATAGAGATCACTTGACCAATAGTCACTGAATTCTCTTAACAGCCATTCATTAGAAGCGCTGTGCTTCTAATGAAAGCAAGACCCCACAGCTTAGAACACTACAGAGGAAAGAGAAAGATGTGCTTGCGGCTGACTTCCTCCCACCCCACCCCGTGCTCTGTTTCATTATCTGACACAAATACATTACATGCCAGATGAATTTCCCAAATTCTATCAGTGAAAAAAATGTCCAGGAATCCAAAGATACTTTTTATATTGCTTGATGCACTGGGGATTCCCTGGTGGCGCAGTGGTTGAGAGTCCCCCTGCCGATGCGGGGGATGCGGGTTCGTGCCCTGGTCTGGGAGGATCCCACATGCTGCAGAGCGGCTGGGCCCGTGAGCCATGGCCGCTGAGCCTGCGTGTCCAGAGCCTGTTCTCTGCAACGGGAGAGGCCACAACAGTGAGAGGCCTGCGTACCGCAAAAAAAAAAAAAAAAAAAAAAAAAAAATATATATATATATATATATATATATATATATTAGGCAAAGCCTATTTATATGTGGCATTATTCTAAAACACCAAAAATGACAGTACCACGAGGCCCCTCACAGTACCAGGAAAGGATAATTCAGTCCTATTGCCAGCAGAGGCTATTCAGGAACATGAGATGCCATATAAAGATGATTCATTGTTGGAAATAGAAAGCAGGAATTAAACTGTGATAGCAGAATTTCAGAAAAAGATTTTTCCTGACCACCCAGGATGCAATTGAGGATGCTACAGTTTGGGGTTGTGTCCTATAATCACTAGAGATTCCACCAATGGTTCTTAATAGTGTACTAAATCTGTGACTGAATCTACCTTTGTGAGGCACATTACAGTGAATTGTCTAGATGCCTGTCATTCCCCTTGACCTTGAGTTTCTTGAGGACCTAACATACAGCAGATGCAGGGAGAATGAAAGGAACATTTAAGTAACTGCCAGAAGGGTCACGGTAAGGAAGACCCTGGAAATCTCCATGGGAGCACCTTTTCTGAGGATGCAAAGGGCCTTCTGAAAGTCCTCTGAAGAGAGGACTCTAGGAGGGGCCTAGGGAAGCAACAGTGGGGACACATAATCATGTCAAAGGTGACCAGCCCCTTTGGAAAAGGAGCTCAGCGGTCTGCTCAGGATGGGGCAATAAATTACAGAAAAATATATTTACATTAAACTAACATTTATCACTAGCTCCAACATTGTGTTAGTACGTTCAGCCTGGGTGGCTTAAATAGTTATTTGTCACAGCCCTGGAGGCTGGGAAATCCAAGATCAAAGAGCCAGCACATTGGGCGTCTGGTGAGGGCACACTTCCTGGTTCATAGACAGCCATTTCTCACTGTGTCCTCACATGACAGAAATCAAGAAAGCCCTCCGGGGTCTCTTTCATTAGGGCACTAATGCCATTCATCCAGATTTCACCCTCATGACCTAATCACCTCCTGAAGGCCTCACCCCCTAAAATCCATCACACTGGGGGTTAGGATTTCAACATATAAATTTGGGGGAGACACGTTCAGTCCACAACAACCATCCTTTTCAGGACTTGCCCATTGATAACCAATTCCCCCGGGCCTTCTAGACCTCGATGTTTCTTTTGCCTCCTCTTAGGCAGAGCAGTGAGTGAATCCCCACAGGGTGGCATGGAATCCCAGATCTGCTATTTGCTAACTGTGAGAATGTGGAGAAGTTTCTACATCTGCTTGAATGTCATTTCCTCACCTGACAATTGGGATAATAAAAACTACCTGGGGATTTTGTGAAGGTTAAGTGTCCATTGCTGTCACTATCATATTGTGGCATTCAGGCACTCAATCAAAAAGAAAAAAAAAAAAAACTATTGATTACGTGCTGTATTCTAGCAACTTCCTACTGCTACAGGGCTGACAGCTGTCAGATTCTGTTACACACTTGGGATGAGTGGGAAGAAAGGTGGCCCAGAAGTGTTAAAAAATAAGAATCATTGCGGTAGAGTATATATCATCTAAATACCCATACAGAGCCATAGCTAGCACTCAGTGAGTATTCGTTTTTTCCTTTCTCAATGACAATAAATGATTATTGTCAACTATGACTTTTTAGGGTCACAGAGTGGTGATTCATCAAAGACTCATGGGCACACAACAGCCCCATCTCAGCCTGCAATAATTCAGTTCAAAATCTGGCCAGTCGCATAGAAATATTCATGAGAAGCTTCTCGAATCTATATGCTCATCACTTATTTAAATAATCTCAACGGTCTGTTAGAAGCAGCGGGGAAGTACAGCAAGGATCGGATGAGATCATGGGAGAATCCTTCTGTCAGAAGCAGGAAGACTAGCGTGGTACAGTGGGAAATGCACGGACCCTGGAAACCAGAGACAAAGGTTCCTCATCCAGCCCAGTTGTTACTGGTGTTGTGACTATAGGCAAGTTCCTTAATTTTGCCTCACCATCTATCTCTGTAAAATGGGGCCATTAATGTATACTTTGCAAGGCTGCAGGGAGAATTAAATGAAATGAGGCTCATCAAGCCCCTGACCCATAAACATTTGTTTTCTTTCCTCTTGAATTCCTGTTATAATGGTATATCAGGTTTATGCCATATCATCAAAAATTAGCATATTCCATTCATTATAATATAGGCTGACAATATGTATTCTTACTTATAGACAGTGTAGACCATTATACAGTAAGTAATTTGTCCAAAAGAATTAATGAGATCTACCATGGTCTCAACTGCCCTTCTATGACATAAGCTTCTGAAGGCCATGGTAAATGTCTTACTTACCTTCAGATCCCCCAGAGCGTCAGACCCAGTGCTGGTCACGTATCAGTGCTCAGTAAGTATTTGTGGAAAATGGTCAGTTTGTCTCAAAACATTAAGACGTTCCATTTTACTAGTTCTACATGGCATCCCCCAAATAAATCAATATTTATAAGACACACATTCTTCAGTGGTTCCCACGTTGAGTTTTTCAGCTCTTGGGTTTCCGAAGGGATCTATGGAAGCAAGAAATTTGGGAATCATGATGTCCTTTATTCGTTCCTTTTATGCATTCTTTTCTCCCCCATTGGGCAAGTCAGTGAGTAGAATCACCAGATGGTATCATGGATCCCAGATCTGCCATTTTCTATCTGTAGAACTGAGTGCATACATCATCATCTCCTCCAACCTAGATTACTATCCTGCTCTTAACCAAACTTATTGAATTAAAACAAAATGGCTGGATCTATTATTCAGGGACAATTGCAGCTTCTGCTTCTGGTTGTACTCTGCCTGGCAGAACAATTTTTAAAAAGGCAATGACTACAGCTCTTTGAAGTGTTCCCTCCAACCCACCTCACAAAAGAATATTTCCTTATTCTCACCAGCTAGCCTGGGATTCTAAATTCCCCTGCACAAGAGAGAGACTCATTCTCTGAGGTTAAGGCATTTTCCATCTACCATCCTCTCAGTCAAAGTCAACAGTCAGTCTCTTGTCTTTGAGTTTCCACAACCAAGCCATAGAGATCTTCCTTCAGGTCTTTGAAGGTACCAGGCACTTTGTGGTCTACCAGACTTTGAACTTCTTTCTCTCTACCTGGAAAACTATGTCCTGCCCATCCTAACTCCTGTCATCCCTCCCTTTTCACTTGCTAAATGACTCCTACTTCTCATCTTACAGGTCCCCTCAGCTCCAGAAATCCCTCCCTTCCTTCCTATGTGTTCTTATAGCGTGTTTGTTTCCCCATAGTAGTCAATTAACATGCAATGAAACAAGGGCTATTTATGACCGTGCATGCTCCAATACACTACAAGCCTCATGTGACCAGGGACATATCTGTCTTATTAATTACTGCTTCTCCAGTGTCTGCCCCAATCCCACTTACCGTCTATAATACTCACCCCCATTCATGTTCCATTTTGAAAGGCAAACTGCAAATATTAAATGAAAACTTATTTTGTTTTTTGTATGGATTAATCACTGACATAAATAAATGTATAACAACCTCTAATAAGTACAAATTAGGTTCCTTTGGTTATAAGTAATAGAAATTATGACTCTGGCCATGTATTGGCAGGATATCTGGTGGCTCAGATACTAGAGAACCAATTCTAGAAATTTGGATCTGGTGGGGATGGTGGGTCCGAGAGTTTAGATCACTATTTACAGTATTATCAGAGTGCTACCTCTGTTAACAATGTCTTTTTTTCATTCTGATCAAAATTTAAATTCCAGTGTGGCTTGGGCCACCATCCCATCCCTTGGCTAGGGGAAAACTGGACAACTTTAGTAACAGTCTCACCAAACTATATTAGATGGAGGAGACATAATTTCCCACAAGGCACGTGAAGTACTATTACTAAAATATGTACTGAACTCGAGAGTCAAAAGTATTCTTACTTCAATAAAATATGTAGTGTTACCACATCCAATCAATTAAGTTATAATCAGAAGCAAATAAATTTAACATTTTTGTTAGCCTGGGTAAGCTTATGATGGATAATTTTCTCAAAACAAAAATCTATCTTAACACACTTTAAATTTAGCTTTGAGAAGGAGAAACTCAATAAGATGGAAGCAGAAAACAGCTCTATTCTTCTTCCTCACTGTCTGTTTGAGCTCTTTCTGCCCGCACTCTCTTGGATGGACTCTTGGCTAGATTCCATGTCTTTGTCAGGCACCCTTTGATAAGAAAAAGTTCTCCAGTCACTTTTAGAACCAAGGACAGCCGCCATTCAGTAACTAAAACTCTCTCTTCAGTTTAACAAATAAAACCACAAACTTCATTAAAAGTTACCGCCTCTGCAGATGAGCTTTGTTTCTGGCTGGGAGTCTGCAGGGGGAAGGGGTGGCAGGGTTGACTACTTACTGGCTTCTCTGCCTTTGCCTTCTTCTCCCCTAGTTGGGCAGCCTAGATTGCTGAATCCTTCAGGATTGTAGCTTGAAGGTGGGATTCAGGGGCCAGATACTGGAGGGGCGGTGGGGGGCGGGGAAGACTGGAAAGAGCCTACTTGGCAGCTACTGTCAAGGTCTACTAACGTGTTCTGTGGGCAATTCCTTTGTTGACCCTCTCATGGGGCACCTACTAGAAACATCCATTTGCAGCTCTCTTGACTGAAAATGTGAAGTCTCTCCTCCAGCTGTCTTCTTACGACATTCCGATCAGCTTCTGCATCCAGAAGTGCACCTGGCAGGATGCCATTTCTCTGTGACCTATATTTAGTCTACAGTGTACCCCTGCCTTGCCACCAGCAGCTCAGTCTTCTCCCAGTAGTGCCACGTTGGTGAACGGAAAAATGCCAAAGCATGTCAACAACCACATCAAGGAAATTCTCTTGACATCTTCAACCTCAATCTTTTTCTATGCTTAAGGTCACAAGATAGGCTTATAGAAACCTCATTTGCAAGTCCAGTGTTAAGTGGTCTAGCACCCCACTTAGGAGCATGAGGGTACTTATCTCATTTTGCTCTGAGTCTTTGAAAGAGTCCCATTTCAAAATGTTGATGTGTAAAACCTAATATATTTTCCGAAAGCTGGTCATGCACCAGGCACTGCTAATCACTGGAAATCCAAACATGAATTAAGCTTCCTGCCCTCTAAAAGGCCATAAGAAACATTTTAAGATAGGAAAAAGTATATTTTTAAAATATATAGTAATCAAACATTCTAAGTAAGTATGATCTTAAAAAACAATTGGTCCTTTTTGATCCTTAGCTTCCTTACCTTTAAAAATAAGAGGCTGGGGCTTCCCTGGTGGCGCAGTGGTTAAGAATCTGCCTGCCGATGCAGGGGACACGGGTTCAAGCCCTGGTCTGGGAACATCTCACAGAGATGTTGCAGAGCAACTAAGCCCGTGAGCCACAGCTACTGAGCCTGTGCATCTGGAGCCTGTGCTCCGCAACGGGAGAGGCCATGACAGTGAGAGGCCCGCGCACCGCGATGAAGAGTGGCCTCCGCTCGCCACAACTGGAGAAAGCCCTTGCACAGAAACGAAGACCCAACACAGCCAAAAATAAATAAATAAATTTATTTTAAAAAATAATAAAAAAAAATAAGAAGCTGGTTCCTCAAAAGTTTAAACATAGAATCACCATATGATCCAGCAATTCTAATCCTAAGTATATACCTAAAAGAATTGAAAGCAGGGACTCAGGTATCTGTGCACCAACATTCATAACAGCATTTACAAGAGCCAAAAAATGGATCTTTTGGCTCTTGTAAATAATGTGTCCCTCAACAGATAAACAAAATGTAGTGTATATGTACAAAGGAATATTATTTATCCATAAAAAGAAATGAAGTTCTGATGCATGCTACATCATGGATAAACCTTGAAAACATGCTAAGTAAAATAAGTTAGGCACAGGAGGATTAAATTTCCTATGATTACACTTGATATGGTGTACCTGGAATAGTCAAGATCATAGAGACAGAAAGTAGAATGGTAGTTACCAGGGACTGAGTGGGCCTGGAAATGGAGAGTTATTGCTTAATGGGTACAGAGTTAATATATGGTATGATGAAAAGGTTCTAGAACTAGTTACTGGTGATGGTTGCAAAACATTGTAAATATACCTAATGCCACAGAATTTACACTTAAAATGGTCGAAAGGGTAAATTTTATGTATATTTTATCACAATAAAAAAAAATGAGCTGGGCCTGAGAAACCCTCACAGCTCCATTGGGTTCTAACTCTCTAATTTCTCTGAGTATGGACATTGCTGCTATGATGAAATTATTTTTGCTTGATTAACTATAAATATTAATGTGCAAATTCTAATAGGAAAAAAAGGAAACTGTATCCACCCACCAAGTTGACCTCAGCCTTAAAGGGAAGAGTGTGAAAAGAGTCAGCTGACTGAGGCAAAATGATTCTTATTCTCAGAAACGACAGCTGGCAGGGAGCTCTTAATTTATTCATTTATTGACTGTGAAGACTATGGCTAAACATCTGAGGTGCAACTTCTCATCCAGGAAGTCCCATTATATGCTGTGAAGCAATGAATAAAGTGAAGCAATGCTTTTTGTTGGCACGGGGGTGGTGGGGAGGCGGCGGGGAATGGTAGTGAGGGAACCGAGTTTTAAATGGCTTTTGGGAAGTCAGCAGATCTTGGAGAATGAGACTTACAGACTGAAAAACTAAGAATGCCACCAAACTGCCACCTCGGATCTAGGGAATGAAGTGGCTGTTTTATTTTGAAGGAAATTTTAGGAGACAATAGAAATGAGGGCCCAGGAACCATAGAACCTGAGGTTTTTACCACCCAGATAATGTAGGCGACTAGCTCCTTGGAAGATTTATTTGACACTGAATATTTCACAAGTCTCATTTCAAAACCTAAGTGTGTTAAGGCCATGATTTTGGGAAATGTCACACTTCCCCTCCTCCGCGCAAAGCAAGTTTAGAAGAGGCGGTTATTGGAAGTAAAATGGGCCACATAGGGAGAGGAAAGTGGAAAATGCAAACTACTGACAACATTCCGTACAGAGTAAGCCCTGCCCAAAGGGAAAATCATTTGCAAAATTTATAGTAAATACACCACATCAGAAATCTCTGCTTCTTGCCGAGTGCTTATGTCCTAAATCACCTCTGCTAAATTGTTTTTACTCCAGCTCACTATTGAAAGATTAAATTCTGAGAAGAGGTTTTCTCCTAAATGTCATGTTAATTGGCCTGGTCTGAAAGTAAGGGGGACGCCTGCATTGATTAACAGCCTTATCTGTGGAGAGCAGCCTCTCAGGACAGCAGGCAGATTTGTCGTCTGTCTGCTTGCAGTGTCGGCTGGGTACAGTTTTAATCGAGGTGTAAATTTATTTCCAGTTCATCATTACCCTCAGGACATAGCCCTTTGAGTCTCAGCTTTACGTATGGACCTCTAATCAAACACCCAATGGGTGGGACCCGGCTTTTGTCAAATGTGGCCACAAGGCTTTGAAAACCAAGTTCAAGTTCACTCAACAGGAAATGTTGAATCAGTGCTCCACCTACTTCTATAGGTTAAAGCTTCTACTTAGATTTTGAGTATTCCTTCTTCTTGCTAGCTCATTGATGCATTTGAAAATAATTTTTTAATAGTTTCAGAGGCAGAGTCGTTATGGTACCAAGTCCAGCACATCGCCAGAAATGGAAAGGTTCCTTTAATTTTCACAGGTTTCCAAAGAAGTGGAATTAATTTGACAACGTGCACCCATGTATCTCATAAAATAATTCATAAGACTTTGCCTTAGTAACTTCAGGCTGCTATAGCAGAATACCATAGGCTTGGTAGCTTAAACAACAGAAATTTATTTCTCACGATTCAGAAGGCTGGGAAGTCCAAGATCAAGGCAACAGCAGATTCTGTGTCTGGTGAGGGCCTGCTTCCTGGTTTGCACCTGGCCACTTCTTGCTGTGTCCTCCCTCACATGGCAGAAAGCAGAGAAATGTAACCTCTCCTATGTCTCTTCAATATGAACACTAATCCCAGGGCTTCCCTGGTGGCGCAGTGGTTGAGAGTCCGCCTGCCGATGCAGGGGACGTGGGTTCATGCCCCGGTCCGGGAAGATCCCACATGCGTGAGCCATGGCCGCTGAGCCTGCGCGTCCGGAGCCTGTGCTCTGCAACGGGAGAGACCACAACAGTGAGGGGCCCGCGTACCGCAAAAAAAAAAAAAAAAAAAAAAAGAATACTAATCCCATTCATGAGGGCTTCATCCTCATGACCTAATAATCTCCCAAAGGCCCCACCTCCTAATACCATCACATTGGGGATTAGGGCTTCAATGGATGAACTTTGGGGGACATAAACATTTAGTCCATAGCAAGCTTATTGTTTTCTCGTGACCTTTATATGGTTTGATCTCAAGCAGCTGCATGTGTAGCTCTAAATCAAGAAGATGCAAAAGGAGAAAGAGAGTTCAATAGTGCTTTCTTGTCATCTTGAGTAAACTTTTAATAAGGCATCACTCCTATTCCTCAGCCTCATCCCCCATCCATCCCCACACAGAGGGACTATTAAGATATTTTCAGACATCCTAACGTGGATGGAATGACTTTGAATTTCATTGCTTTGTGAGAGATGAATCTATCTACGAAAATATAAAAGATACTAATCTAAACACCTTTTTTCCCCCTGCTTCCCAGCCCCACTAGTCTAAACATCTTTAGACAGCTTTTCAAGAAGCCTGGCTAACTAAATCATCCTCATAAAGCCCCTTTAGGTTATGGAATCATGGAGGTTTAGAGTTGGAGGTTGTTACTTCAACATCTCATTCAATAGCTAAGGAAGTTGAGGTCCCAATACCTCAGCTGGGACTAAATCTGCACCTCGTACATTGCCTTGCTCATAGGAAGCAACTTGGTTTGATTCAATGGCCTGAACCCCAGTCCCAATCTCTTTGTTCCACACCCCACTGCGAATATTCATACAACCCAAGACTTGCTCTCTGAAGCTATAAGGGCTTTGTAATACAAACATCCCCCAGAGAAACTTCTTTCCATAACCTAATAAGACACATAGAAATATTGTTAATTTATGCTTTAGAGTGAATTTCAGCTTCTATTTTAGCTCATATCTCTGATTTGGCCACTCATAATTTTTATGTGCTATTTGTGTACTTTATAGCCCATTGAGAGCCTGTTGTATAATGTGCACCATGCATTTATGACCAATTCATAGGCATTACTATTTTAATTAATTGAAGAGGTTAATAGTTTTGTATATTTGATTTTATGGCACATATTTTGCATATCCATTATTTATTTGATATTGCATTCTGGATCAGAGATGGAACCCCTCATTATAACATGGTTCCCAAGGGAAAAGATAACTTGCTTTATGATAATTACTTTACGACAACAATTTCTAGAAATGAATTATGGTCTACATATAATTTGTAACATCAAGTTTATGAGTAATGGGATTAGAACAAGTGGCCTGTGTGCTATAATTTGAGAGACAGTGTCAGTAGCAGCAGGATCTTGACAATTTTCCATGGGATAACCAAGATTTTGTGATAATTTGGTGGAGGAGAGGGGATTGGTTGGAAATAAAGCATTTAAAGAAAGAGGGTGTATCATTAACTAGTGTGATACAAAATTGTCTCATCCCACTAATAAAGAGTGCTGAATTTGTTATTTTATAGCAGGCTCTCTGTCTCCTAGGGAATACAATTATTGGTAATATTTTTAATGGGAGAAAGTAGAATGGTGTGGTTGCAGGGGCTGGGGGAGGGGGAAGGAGGGTGTTATGTTTTAATAAGAAGAGTTGCAGTTTTGCAAGATGAAAAGAGTTCTGGACATGGATGGTGGTGATGGTTGCACAACAATGTGAATGTACTTACTGCCACTGAGCTGTATATTTAAAAATTGTTAAAATGGTAATTTTTATATTAAGTATATTTCACTACAATTATTATTATTATTTATTTTTATTTTTATTTTTATTTTTTTTGCGGTACGCGGGCCTCTCACTGTTGTGGCCTCTCCCATTGCGGAGCACAGGCTCCGGACGCGCAGGCTCAGCGGCCATGGCTCACGGGCCCAGCCTCTCCGTGGCATGTGGGATCCTCCCGGACCGGGGCACGAACCCATGTCCCCTGTACCGGCAGGCAGACTCTCAACCACTGCGCCACCAGGGAAGCCCGTCACTACAATTATTTTTAAAGGAAAAAAAAAAAGATGATGTGACCTTAGTCCAAGGCTCTGAATCCTAACATCTCCAGTCTTCTCAGGACTTTAACTCCAGTCATCATCCTGTCTCTTTCTCTCTGGGACTTTCAAGGGCTTTTTTTTTTTTTTTCCTTCTCTCTCTCTCTCTCTCTCTGTCTCTCACCACTTTCCAACCAATATTATTCAATATTATTCAGATAAGTGTATTATTTGTGCACTTTGTAGAAGCTATTTTTTCATTCCCCAACCACTGTCTTCAGACTTGCATCCTCTCCACTCAGTCAACAATCATCCCTTCTCCTAAAATGCAGTGCATGCTTTTTAGTTCTTACCTGGCTGGACCACTGAGCAGCCATTTATCCTATCAATCTCCTCCTCTTCCTTTAAATTGTTTCCATCCCCCTTGTGTCACACCAGACTCATCTGCTACCTCAAGGTCTCACTCACCTCCTGCCTCTTCAAGGTCCTTTGTAGCCATTCTTCCTGTGTGCATAAGGGCTGGACTCCCGAACCCCAGTTCCACCCTGGGTACTTTTTTATTCTCACTTTGCACACTTTCTGAGTGATTGCATCCATTCTGGCCTTTCTCATCATATGCTGATGATGCCTAAGTCCACATCTGCAGTAGAGATTTCACTCCAGAACTTTACACCCATAATTCCTGGCCTCCTCTCCACTTGGATGTCCCATATACATTTCAAATTCAATGTGTTTAAATTTGAACTCATTTTGGCCCCTCTCCACCACACACATACCAATTCCTCCTCCAACATGCCATTGGTTGAAATGGCAGAATTACCATTAAATACCCCAACCAGAAAGTTCACATCATCTTTCACTTCTCCCGCTCTCTCATGCCCATATCTCAACAGTTATAATCAGGTCCATTTCACCTATCCAGGGAAATTAGAAAATCCCCAGGTAGGCCAGTGCCCCTGAGAAGAAACTTTATAATGCTCTGCCCATCTGGGAGGTCATTGATAAGTTTAATAGTGTGCCAGAAAGACATATACTTTTTTAATATCAAGGGTTTTTTTGTTTTGTTTATTTAATTTATGGCTGTGTTGGGTCTTCATTTCTGTGCGAGGGCTTTCTCTAGTTGTGGCAAGCGGGGGCCACTCTTCATCACGGTGCGCGGGTCTCTCACTATCGCGGCCTCTCTTGTTGCGGAGCACAGGCTCCAGACGCGCAGGCTCAGTAGTTGTGGCTCACGGACCCAGTTGCTCCGCGGCATGTGGGATCCTCCCAGACCAGGGCTCGAACCCATGTCCCCTGCATTAGCAGGCAGATTCTCAACCACTGCGCCACCAGGGAAGCCCCAGAAAGACATATTTTAATGGTGGTCTGATCTGTGTATTTGGAGAAAGGATTTGAACCTTCAAATGAATTGACAATCATTGGTAGTAGGTATTTCACAAGGATGTAGTAATCCCCGTGCTGAGGATGCTTTCTACAGTCCGCTTTTGAAGCATTTGAGTTGTATTTGTTGTAAAAAGTGTGTATTCAATATCGGCAAGCATGATAAGTTACTTTTAGAAGCCCTAGGAGCAACATCTCTTGCTAGATGATAAGGCATCAGTTCTAAAGCCCCAAGACCCTGATATGTTGGAAGGAAGCAGTCAGCTGACGTTTGCCAGGAAGAGCTGGTTGAGGAGTCCTTGGCGCCCCCTCTGAAGCCTGCTGGAGATTTTCAGAGCTCCTTCGAAGTTCAAACACTTGGCTCCCTCACTTCCTGTGGGAAGTTGCATCATCCTACCTGTTAAGACCCTCCTTCCTACACTGCTTGGAGGGAAGAAGGCATCTAGGGGGTGATGGCAATAGAACTCATGAAAGTGAAACAACACTGTGGACTACTGAATAATCTGTGCTGTGACTGAAACCTCTTAAAGGGTGTTGGAAATTGAATCGTTTCCCCCCAAAAGATGTGTTTCTAGGATCCATGCCTGTGAACATAACCTGATTTGGAAATAGGTCTTCAAAGATGGGGAGGGGGAAGGGTAAGCTGTGACAAAGCGAGAGAGAGGCATGGACATATATACACTACCAAACGTAAGGTAGATAGCTAGTGGGAAGCAGCCGCAGAGCACAGGGAGATCAGCTCGGTGCTTTGTGACCGTCTGGATGGGTGGGATAGGGAGGGTGGGAGGGAGGGAGACGCAAGAGGGAAGGGATATGGGAACAGATGTATATGTATAACTGATTCACTTTGTTATAAAGCAGAAACTAACACACCATTGTAAAGCAGTTATACTCCAATAGAGATGTAAAAAAAAAAAACAAAAACAAGATGTCATCAAATTAAGACGAGGCCATTGCATTAGGTCCTAATCCAAGGACTGGTGTCCTGATAAGAAGAGAGGAATTTGGACACAGAGCGACACAGGGAAGAAGGCCATGTGAAGACAGACGCAGAGACTGAAGTGATGTGTCTACAGGGAACGCCAGGGATTGCTGTCAGCCATCAGAAGCTAGAAGGGAAACAGGAAACAGATTCTTCCCTAAAACCTCAGAGGGAGTCTTGGTTTCAGACTTCTAACCTCCAGACCTGTGAGAGAATAAAGTTCTGTTGTTTTAAACTCCCAGTTTGTGGTACTTTGTGGCAGCAGGCTTAGGAAATGAAAACACTGGGAATCCCTGGATGGGACAGAAACAGGAGCCAAGAGGGAGGCCTCCGAGGCCTCCACCACAGATGTGAACGGCAGCCGAACCAATACACAGTATGGTAAATAGCTCTCAGGTCCACCCACTTCTCTGAACTAGGCCATCATGCCCCCCTTGGCTGGATTCCAGAATGGCCTCCTGACCAGTCTCCCTGCTCTATTCTTACACCAGTGCATCCTGGAAACCCTGACAGAATTGCCGCATTTATTGAGAACTGTGTCCTTGACGATGTCTGAAGAGTTCAATAGTGTGTGCAAGTGCAGGCTGAATCCTAATGAGGATCCTAATCCTCTATCGTGTCAATCTTGATCACAGTCCTTTGTGATGTGTTGTACGATAAACCTCATTTGGGAGCGTGGGGACACTCCAGCTCAGGGAAGCTGAGTAATTAGCCTGAGGTCACACAGCTAGAACGTGAACTCAGGTCTAGCTGCCTCTTTATACTCTATACTGTATTGCCTGGGGGGAAACCACGGTTCAAGGCTCAAAGGAGCAAGCAGAGCCCCTAACACAGACAGAGCACCCATCTGGAACAGTCCTTTGAAACTGGGAAGAAGAGACATCATCTTTGCCAGTGGAGACACTGAAATCTGAGATTTGCTTTAGGTCCCCGATGCAGATCAGAACTTGGACCAGAAACACCAATTTCTACACTTTCTCTTCCCCCGCCAACCCCCTGGCCTCCCCCCAGCCTCTCTTCACCCACCACCCCACTTCCAGCCCCAGCCCCGCCCCGCCGCTTGCTGGCTGGATAGCCTGTGTGTTATCAGTAACTTTCCCAAGAGTGCAGGGAGAGTTAATGTTTATAAAGGGCTCTGAAAGCCTCTGATAAGGGACGTTAAATGGTATTAACAGAACACATTCTACAGGCCCCGCGTTTCGCTCGGCTTGATTGATACGTGTCCCTCTTGCAGAAGGTGGACTCTGCTTCCGATGAACTGAGCTCATCAATTAGGATCCTGCCTGCAGCTTATTGTGAAGGATGCTTGGTTATTAACGTAATTAGGATCCTCAGCCACCACTATCTCACTGTACACATGTCGGGGGAGGGGGACTGTCTCCTTGAACCCATTGTGTTCATAGTTGCTAAATTCAAGCCCATTATCTTGTACCAACAGGCAGCTGAGACTCTAATATTATAAAAAGAGGAGATCGTTGATTTCAACCGTGCTTTCTTTAGATGATTGGCATGTAAGCACAACAGTGATAAATGCATCACTTAATAGTGCTTCCCTATTTCCAGACATGAGCTCAATTCTGAACCTGTAACATCTCTCTACAGCATTTCCACTCAACATCTCATAGACATTTTAGAGCAAAATCAAGTTTCTTTACCCATTTGCAATCAAGGGGCTCTTTGCGTTAGCCAGAAAACTGTAGTACTTTTAAGGCAATTCTTTACAAAACTGGTCGCACATTAGAAACCTCTAGGGAACTTTTAAAAAATCCAGGTACCCAGGCCCCAGCCTCAGAAATTCTGATCATATGGTCTGGGGACCACGCATAAGTACACCAGTGTGTGTGTGTGTGTGCGTGTGTGTGTGTGTGTGTTGTTTCTTTCTTTCTTTCTTTCAATAGACTTTATTTTTTTATTTTTTTTATTTATTTTTTTTTTTTGGCGGTACGCGGGCCTCTCACTGTTGTGGCCTCTCCCGTTGCGGAGCACAGGCTCCGGACACGCAGGCTCAGCAGCCATGGCTCACAGGCCCAGCCTCTCCGCGGCATGTGGGATCTTCCCGGACCGGGGGACGAACCTGTGTCCCCTGCATCGGCAGGCGGACTCTCAACCACTGTGCCACCAGGGAAGCCCTAGACTTTATTTTTTAAGAGCAATTTTAGGTTTACAGAAAAATTGAGCAGAGTCCAGAGTCCCTATATACCCATACCCATAAACCATATAGAATGTTTTTCAATGCCTGGAGTGATGCAGATGTGCAGGCAGGGCTAAGGATTCGGTTGTAGTGCTGTCATTGCCTACACAGCTGGAATTCAACAGCTTTTTAAAAAATAATTTCTGATTAAACCACAACCCAAACACTTCCGGGTTTTCTCAATACCTTTCCTTAATGTAACAGCCCAAGCTTGAGAATGTGCTTGGCATTCACTCAGATGAAAATGACTCCACTCACCACTGTGGTTTGTGCTTTCAGATTGCATAACAAATGGCCTTATCAGTTATTACAGGTCTTGGAGGACTCTCTTCCTTGTTAGATTAAAAGAAATATAAAGAGATAATACAACAGAGATAACACAGTGGGCAATCTAGAACTCTTTGAAAATGGTTGATGATTTGCAGAACTGAAGGAAAATTAACATATTACTTCTAAAAAGAAGTTATTTAAATATTTTAACATTAGTAGTCTTACTGGAAAGAAAATTAAGTAGAGTGAAGGCAACAATCCATTTGATAGAGAATAAAAAATATGAAAAAAATTTTTACACTATCCAAAAGGCAGCTATGCACTTAACCAAGTCTTTTGGGTCCATATTCATTCATTCATTCATTAAACAAATATTTATTGAGCACCTACTATGTTCCAGGTTCTAGGTGCTGTGGATAAATAATGAACCAAACAGGAATAGAATTGCTGATGGTGTATTAGAATATATACTCTTCCACTTGCAAAAGTATTGTTGAAAATGTCTAATTATCCAACTGGTGGATACTTTTGGAAATGTGAAATATGTAAATTCTAAACATTATTAATATTGACATCACTATGGCCTTTAATCACACTAACATCAAGATACAAAGGGAACTCTAAATTATGAAATACACTTAATTGTTGAATTTTGACTTTAGAAAAAGCTACTATGCTTTGATATTGGTATGTTGTAATAATTGGATTGCTGAAGTATAAATCACAAATCATATAAAGTATAGAAAAGAAATAAATTCAAGTTCCTTTCATAAGGTTAACAGCTCATGCATGTGTTGGTTCTATTTAAGCTGATAGACATGTTTTTGAATCTTGTTAGGAGGAAATGGTATCTTTATTTATTGAAGGGGACTAGTATCTACCAGTTAGCTTATGCTGCATAACAAACTTCCCTGAAATGAAGTAGCTTGAAACAACCACCATTTTATTTAGCTCACAATTCTGTGAGTCAGCTGGAAGTTTCTTCTTGATTGGCTCAGCTGATCTTTGTTGGACATTCACATGTGCTGGGGTCAACTGGGGAGAGGACCTCACTCACAAGACTGGTATTTGGCAATCTGGTTTGTCTAGGGCCCTGCAGCTGGGATGGTGCAGCTCTTCTCCATGTGGCTTCTTATCCTCCAGTAGGCTAGCCTGGACATCTTCACATGAAGGTCTCAGGGTTCCACAAAACATAGGGAACAAGTGCCAGTGTTCAACTACTTTTCGAGTCTGTGGTTGTGTCCCATTGATCAAAACAACTCACAGGTCTAAGCCCAGAGTCAGTGTGAGAGGGAATGACTCGAGGGAATGACTCAAGGAAGAGAAGGAAATTATTTGTGCAAACAACTACCCCAATATCCCAATATCCCATTACTGGGGTACAGGTTTTTAAGTGAGAATCCCCCAGAAATTGCTATTTTATAAGAGAAGTTCCCCATTGGTCCTGAGCTCCACATACACTCAGATCTGACTGTTCCCAGTGAATGCAATCCAGGGAAGATGGCACCTGGTTGCATCACTACCCATCATGCAGTTCTGGGACCTGGAGATGCACACTTCCTTCATCCTCTAGGCTGTCCTACGTACATTCTACCTCTGGGGGCTATGCTTTCTTATCTTTTTTTTTTTTTTTTTTTTGTGGTACGCAGGCCTCTCACTGTTGTGACCTCTCCCGTTGCAGAGCACAGGCTCCGGACGCGCAGGCTCAGCGGCCATGGCTCATGGGCCCAGCCACTCTGCGACATGTGGGATCCTCCCAGACTGGGGCACGAACCCGTATCCCCTGCATTGGCAGGCGGACTCTCAACCACTGCACCACCAGGGAAGCCCTATGCTTTCCTATCTTAAAGTGGCCTCATAAATTTCATATATACCCCTAATCTCCATGGGGACCAAACCCCTGCATCTTTAAGAGAAGAGAAAGCTGTTTGTGATACTGTTGTGAATCTCTCTCTCCCAGGACTCAAACCCACACTATCTCCCTCTTCCTTAAGCCAAAAGTATGAGTGAATCATTGTTAGAACCAGTTGTAGGGGATTGCAGGCTTGGGACTCATGGGGACCAGGTCAAAAAACAGGTTCAGGAAAAAGAGAACAATATACCTCCTGGGCCAACTCAGATTAGAGCTCTTCCCTCAGAGACGAGAGCAAGGGTGACAAGGTGGAAAACCAAAGCATCTCTTTTAGCACCTACATCTCTTGATTTCGAAAAGTCATTAAAAATTTTGATTCATCTGGGCTTTGTTATTGAGTTTGAATATAATTGTCATGAGTAACTCTCTATCCTTGGGCAGGAGGAGAATAGCCTACTCGTTAGGAGGGCAGACCTCCCTGGAGTCCTGCTTCTACCAATGACTACTTATCACCTGTGTAACCTTGAACAAGTTAGTCCATGTAAGCCTCAGGTTCTCCATCTGTATTAGATATGGAAATGTGGATATGAATATAGGTACAGATACAGATATTTTAGAGAGAGAGAGAGAGATTTTGAGGAATTGGCTCACACAACCGTGGGAGCTGGCAAGTCTGAAATCTGTAGGACAGGCTGGCAGGCAGGATTCTGATGAGTCAACGTTGCAGTCTTGAGTCAGAGCTCCCCAGGGCAGCAGGCTGGAAACTCAAGCAAGCTTTCTATGTTGCACTCTTGAGTATAATTTCTTCTTCGAGGGTGACCTCAGTTTCTGCTCTTAAGGCTTTCAACTGATTGGATGAGGCTCACTCAAATTATGGAGAATAACCCACTTTACTCATAGTCTACTGGTTTAAATGCCTAAAAAAAGTAACTTCAGAGCAATAGCTAGACTAGTGTTTGACCAAACAACCGGGCACCATGGCTTAGCCAAGTTGACACATAAAATTAACTATCACATCACCCATCAAAAGGAAGAAAAATAGTACATACATCATAGAATTGTGATGCAAAGAAGCACACAAAGCAGGGAGAATGACTCCTAGCATTAACCTTGGTCATCACTGTTCTTGCCCATATCTTATGGATACAGTAAAGGCTGGTCATTCATGTAAGTCAGGGCTATCTAGTTTGAGGAAAGGGTGAGCACAAGGTTTGGTGGATTTATGACAGGTTGTTTTATTCCTTACAGAACCAGAGCAGGGCCTTTGGGGTTAGTTTTTAGTTTTTATCTTTTGTTGTTGTTGTTGTTGTTTTTAATAAATTTATTTATGTATTTATTTATTTTTGGCTAAGTTGGGTCTTTGTTGCTGTGTGTGGGCTTTCTCTGGTTGCAGCGAGCGGGGGCTACTCTTCGTTGTGGTGCGCGGGCTTCTCATTGCGGTGGCTTCTCTTGTTGCGGAGCACAGGCTCTAGGTGCGCGGGCTTCAGTAGTTGTGGCACACGGGCTCAGTAGTTGTGGCTTGTGGGCTCTAGAGCACAGACTCAGCCGTTGTGGCACACGGGCTTATTTGCTCTGTGGCATGTGGTATCTTCCCGGACCAGGGCTCGAACCCGTGTCCCTTGCATTGACAGGCAGATTCTTTTTTTTTTTGCAGTATGCGGGCCTCTCACTGTTTGTGGCCTCTCCCATTGCGGAGCACAGGCTCCGGACGTGCAGGCCCAGCCGCTCCGCGGCACATGGGATCCTCCCGGACCGGGGCACGAACCCGTGTCCCCTGCATCGGCAGGCGGACTCTCAACCACTGCGCCACCACGGAAGCCCGACAGGCAGATTCTTAACCACTGCGCCACCAGGGAAGTCCTGGGGTTAGTTTTAAATTGATGTTTATTTTCAAAAGAAAAGGAATTTTAAAAGAGCTCTGATCCTTTAAGACTGAGCTATTGCTTTAGAGACCCATCACCTAGCAACAAGAAGGTAATACTTCTCTCCTCCAACAGGTAAACCTCTGGCTTATCTAATTGAAATTTCAGGCTTCCTGCCTCACTCCTAAAAAACTATCACTTTAAAGGGATCAAACCGTACAAGCCAAACAAAGTCAGATTTAAATGCACTACTTTTCAAATGGCAGACTAATGAGATTTTCATTGGGAGAAGAGATTTGAAGCTTTGCAGCTCATAATTTAAGTAGCTTTGTTCCACTGGCATTTGCTGAATTTCACAAAAGGAGTCTGCAGTAAAATTCCTTTTTTGACTCCTGTCTGGCGATCAAAGATAAGTGTTAAAAGAAGAAACAAAGTATAAATTTTAAGAAAATAAAGAATTTTCACCAGGTTGAGTTATCTTTATCCTTCCCTCTCAATCCCCTCCCCTCCCCTCCCACACTCATTGCAAACGCTATCCATTCTGCTCCTAAAATGACAGCTCCTTTCATGCTTTTCCATTCCACTGACACTGCCATTGTCAGGGCTCCTAACCCATCTTCCTGACCAGACTGTCCCAATCTCATCTAATCTTCACATAGCTGGCTGGTTTATTTTGTTTAAGACACAGCCTTTCCTCTTTCTACTTTGCTCAGAAGTTTCAATAGCTACTACTGCTTTTTTCAACAAATTCAAACTCTTTTGCCTGGCATTTAAGAACTTCTGTGATCTGACCTCAAATTCTCTCTCCAAGTTTGTTTCTATTCTTTCTATTCAGCAATTCTAGCCAAATACAAATGTCTTGTCCTCCCCAGACATGGCCTATGCCTCTTTGACTCCACACCTGTTTATACTAGAACTTCCTCAAATGCCTCTCCTTGAATCCTAGTGCGGTTGACCCTTGAATAACATAGGTTTCAACTGCATGGGTCCACTTATATCTGGATTTTTTTTCGAGTAAATGCTACAACACTACACAGTTCGCAGCTGGTTGAATCCATGGATGTGGAGGAACCTCAGATATGCAAGGCTGACTATAAATTATATGCAGATTCACTCCCATGTTTTTCAAAGGTTGACTGTAAGTCACCTAGGCCTTGGTCAAATGCCACTCCCTCCAAGAAGCTTTCCTTGATTTCCCTTCTCCTAAGTAGTAGACTCACCTTTTAGTTACAACTCTGTTGTGATATTATAACATTTAGAGAAGTCAACAGGACACAGTGGTTAAGAGCACAACCTTGGAGGCAGAGAACTGGGTTTGAGCCCCAATTTTGCTGCTTCCTAGCTGTGTTACCTTGGACAAATTGCTTACCTTCTCTGAGTCACACCACCTATGTTTGTCTTTTTGAAAACTGAGGTAGCCCGTGATTGTGAAAGTTGAATAAGTTAAATCATAGAAAGTGCTTAGCACAAAGCCTGGCACGTGGTTGATAGTCAGCAAATATTAACTCCTATTTTATAAAAATCACATTTAACCTTGTTTATAGTCCATATATTCTCCATATCTTTCCTTCACTGTAAAATTTTGGGGGAGTACAATCGATATCATAATCCCACCATGTCCCACTTCCCACAGCATCTGCCATGTACTAGTACTCAAAAAAATTTTATTCAAAATCATGGTTCCTGTGGCCTTCCCTAGGCACCCTACCCCACACGCCAGCCACACTATCTTTTCAGTGGGCCTTGATTTCCCCATGACACTAATTATCATCTGAAGTTATAGTGTATACCTATTGGTTTTGTGATTTGTTAATTTTACTGTCTGTCTTCCCCACAAAAATGTACTTTCAAGAGGACAGAGCCTCTTCTGTGTGTTTTGATTATTGCTGAATCCCAGCACCTAGACTTCTTCACCAGGACTGAGGGATGGATTTGCATGGGTCCATAATACTCTCTGTCCTCCTTTGCGCAAGAACAGATAATTGGCCAGAAGATGAGACATGATCCATGACCACAGGTTATTGCACATGGACTGACTTGCCAAAAGATGAAGTCCATGTCCTTGGCTACATGAGCATGATGCTTTAACCAGCTGAACGCATGAGTCATCCTTAAAGACATTCCCAAACCTACTGATTCATAATTGACACCAATCCAACCCATCCTTGGTGTTAGAAAAATCAAACGTTTTAAGGTGTAGTCTATGTACTTGAGGGTCTTACAGTCTAGTTGGGGTCAAAGTGACTGTGTCTTCTGAAGCACAAATAAAGAGAGAATTGTGCAAAATAATTTTCTGTTTCAGAAAGTCTGGAACTTTCTGTCATGTCAGTATTACATTATAAAAGGTAACACATGATAATCCAAGAGTAGTGTGGACACAGTAAGTGGTATAGAAACAAAAAGCTGCCAAAGGAGGGACTGGGCAAAATTTTATCGAGGAGGAGAGAGAAAGGAAAACTAAGACTTGCATCTGAGATAGGAACTCAGATGTCCACAGGGCCAAGCAGAGAACGTGAGCTGAGTGACACCAGCACAGGAAAGAAATATTAATTCCACGTGTCCACCTGCTGTGTGGGAGTGTGGGGCCCGGGTTACTGGACCTTCTGATTATTCAAGAAAAGGTAGAAATCCAGATATTTGTAAGAAATACCAGATTTTAAAATATTGACAACTAAGATAAACAGAGTTGCAGGTCAAATAAAACGGTTTCTGAGGACTTCCCTGGCGGTCCAGTGTGTAGGACTCGGTGATTCCACTGCAGGGGGCATGGGTTCGATTCCTGGTCGGGGAATTATGATCCCACATGCCACACGGTAAGAACAGTTTCTGGCTGACCTGGATGACTGTTGTGCACTCTGACCCAGTCAGTGAGGTAGGCAGCTTGGGAAAGTTCTTTCTTCTCCTGTCCCCCGAGCCTCTGCATTTCAAGTGACTCATTTTACTCTATGCAGAATATATTTAGCCCTGGTTAAATTGATACTAGATGTAGTGCGCTGACTTTGCATAATTCCTTAATTTTGAAGAGGACATTGAAGATACGCATTCCCCGCCCCCCCATGATTTTGCTCTGTCAGCAGTAATCGTCCTGAGCCACCACGCCCACCGGTCAGAGCTGTGGAAGAGGGATTGGCTGTGATTAGTTAAACTCTGTTTGCTGAGAGCAAATGGCAGCGCCCTCAGTCACGCTTAATGCCTCTTCAGCTGCCTCCAGAGGAAGCTCTTGCCCAGGATTATAAAACTGTTATGGCATTCCTACCCATTTACTTTTTTTTAAATTAATTAATTTTATTTATTTATTTTTGGCTGTGTTGGGTCCTCGTTGCTGTGCACGGGCTTTCTCTGGTTGTGGCGAGCAGGGGCTACTCTGCGTTGCGGTGCGCGGGCTTCTCATTGCGGTGGCTTCTCTTGTTGTGGAGCACGGGCTCTAGGTGCGCGGGCTTCAGTAGTTGTGGCTCACGGACTCAGTAGTTGTGGCGTGCAGGCTCTAGAGCGCAGACTCAGTAGTTGTGGAGCACGGGCTTAGTTGCTCCGCAGCATGTGGGATCTTCCCAGACCAGGGCTCGAAGCCGTGTCCCAGGCATTGGCAGGTGGATTCTTAACCACTGTGCCACCAGGGTAGCCCCCCATTTACTTTTTATTTTATTTTTTTATTGTGGTAAAATATACATACTATTTACCACTTTAACCATTTTAAGGTGTACGGTTCAGTGGCATTAAGCACATTCACAGGGTGGTGCAACCATCACCAGCGTCCATTTCCAGAACCTTTTCATGATCCCAAATAGAAACCAAGTTCCCATTAAACAGTAACTGCCATTCCTACCTCCCCCTACTCCCTGGTAATCTCTGTTCAACTTCCTGTCTCTGCTTGACTGCTCTAGGTCCCTTATGTGCGTGTAATAAGACAATATCCGTTCTTCTGTGTCTGACCTATTACACGAAGCAAAAGGGTTTCAGATCCATCTGTGTTGTAGCAACTATCCCATCTACTTTTTATTTTGTTCCTTTCCTCATGTTTCCTTCACCCCTTTTCATATTTTAGTGGTAAATATTTACAAAAAGGATAATGCTTTAGCATAAAAACCACCAAGGATCATTCAACGTTTTAATTCTCTTAAAGAGAAAGGATCCCTATTTATCCAAATCTATGGCTTTCAGACTGCCTGTATTTGAACCCTGGCACTACCATTAACTACTTATATGGCTCCAGGAATGTGACTTGACCTTCCTGTTCCTTAGAATCCTCATCTGAAAAACCAGGATAGTAATAATTCATACATATGCTAATATCTAATGTTATATATAACATGAGTATACACGAACACAGTAGCACCCATTTATTCAGAAAACTTTTCGTAATTTAATTTTCTTGAAACATAACTAGGACTGGTTATGTATATACATCATATGTATATTCTAAATAATTTTAAAATAATCTAAATAGTTTCTTTAAATAAGTCCTTGTTAGTAAATACTATTTACTAACCAGGGACTGACAGGTGATCCAGGGCTGCTAGAAGTAGAGAAAGAGCCCAGGCACATCTCCCTCTGAGACAGACAGAAGATTGGGAACAGAGGATACAGTACACAACAAGACCACAGTGACAACTCTCAGTAAGAAAGTCAAAAGTCATACTTGGAAGGAATGAAGAAAAGGAGGGGAAAATGAACAGAAGGAGGAAGGGAAAAAGGAGGAAACCAGTCCATTGAACGGGGGCAGTAACCCTGATATCCTTCTTATCAGCCCCTGAGAGCATCAACTGTTTCACCATCCAAGCACTGTACAAGGAGTCCAGGTGAGACAAAAGATACAAGTAAGAACCCTCTCTACAGACCCCTTATACAGACTGATCACAATCCCTAGGAAAGAGAGGTGTGTAAGCCAGTGAGTTCTACAGGAGTGATGAGCACAAGAAGAGAAGTACGTAAGATGCTGGTACCACAGAGGAGGAATTGACGAACCCTCTCTCATACGGTCAGGAAACCTTCCTTGCATCTATAACATCTACACTGGAAAACTGAGTGGGAGTTTCCTAGTCAGACGAGAATGGCTGGAAGGGAGAGACAGTGTGTGGACAATTGCACTCAGGGAACATTGAAGATCCTTTAACACTGCTGGACCTTAAAAATAGACTAGAGAAGTAGGGAGGGAGAGGAATGAGGAGCCCTGTGTGGGATGCTCGGGTACCGAGACCCTGGTCTTAATGATGAGATGGGGCCAGTGCCAGGCTTATTCAGGAGAGGGGCGTGCTCAGAGAACACACTAGCTTTAGTGAAGAGGATACAAAGCTAGTGACAGAGATAGAGCAGAAGGCAGGGACTTTAGCCTTGGCTAATGTCGATTGGAGTCTCCTGAAAAGCATCTAAACTGGGGCATTGGTGGCAAGGATGTAGAAGAAAAATAAACAAATGTGATGCTTCTTTCATCATTCTTTCTGGTCTTTATAGTCATTCACTTAACAGGTGTTTATTGAGCATTCATTAGTAACCGAAGTATTTCATTAACACATGACCTACTTTTAAGCTTATTTAATCATTTTCACAAACTTCATTATCTTGTTTGATCCTCAGGGTAAGTATGTGAGGTAGTAAATAAGTTTTATCCTCCCCATTTGACAGATGAAGAAACTGAGGTTCAAAGAAGTGAGCTCATTTTTCCCAAGGCTACACAGATAGCAAGCTGCAAAGCCCCAGCTTAGACCCAAATCTTCTCACTCTGGCCCAGGTGTACCCTCCAACCCCATCCCATGACATCATAGTCCAAAACAATTTTATTATTTGTGCATCCCCAGGAAATGAAAGTCCACTTGGCAATGGGCTATCCTTCAGGGGAATGGAAAACTTCAAAGAAGATGAAAGCTTTAGCAGTCTGTAGAATTCTCTAAGTCATTGATCTAGACACAAAAGGCCCAGCAAATGGGAAGGAATGCAGAGCTCTTTCTGATTTGCTTTTTAAATAAGCAGTGAATCCACTTACCCACACACACCTCTGGCACAGTTAATAATGACAATTTATGGTGTGCTTGACAGGATGCCGTCACCTCCTCCCTGTGGTAGGGATAAAAATCTGTAAAATCTCTGCATTAGATGAAAAGACTGATGAGTCCATGAAGATCTGCTTGATCACTAAGGAAAACCAAAAAGCATTTGGTGACCCATTTAGGCTTAATTTGCTTTCAGTCTCCTCTACCATCTGCAGAGCTGGGAGGTGAGCTGTTGTTCAGCCCCTTTATACACACTAATTGTGTCTGGTGTCTCCATTCACCTGCATCCCAAACATGAGTCCCTTCAAAAAGACAAAGTCACACCTTCCACCTCTTGCTCAGTTCGTCATTTATTTGTGGCTCCCAGACCTACCTGTCAAAAAATATTTTCCATTCGGAGTGAAATCTGGCTGACTGCGCCAGTGTATTTATATGAGTGGGTCTGTGTTTTATTGCTGTAAAAAGGGATTAGTCCTGCTGTAATAATATTTTCCATTTAGAGAGCACTTTGGGCTGAGAGCCCCATTCGAAGGCATGTTGTTCTGATGCTGCTTTTCTAAAACCAGCCGCTTTATCCCATCAAACTTTGTGAAAATGGCAAATAGCCTCCAGGCGCACAACCCCACAGTCAGCTGGCAGAGGAAACAGCCTTAAACAAGGTTATTTTGGCGATTTATGTCCTGAACCCCCATGGGAAAGACTGCCAAAACCTTGAGTTCAGACCCAAATCAGAGTCAACTGAATTTGTGGGAAAAGCCTGGCTGGAGAAAAAGTAGCCAAAGACTGGGAAGCACCTTAGGAATCACCCAGAAGAGTGATTTCCAAGTTTATTTCTCCTAGCGGAACGCCTTTTACCTGACAAAACAGACGCCTGCTGGTTAGTGTGGCCATCCTTACTTTGGTCCTCCCCTGGTGGCTCCCAAGGGCCCCAGGGAACATTTTTGGAAACCTGTACTGCAGGTCAACTGCTTCATTTTACAGATAAGAAAATGGAGGTCCAGAGAGATGACATGACCTGCTCAAAGTCTGACAGCAAGTGACAGGGACAGCATGCTGTCCTAACGGTCTCCTCAGCCAAGGAGGGACTGAAAAGGAGGAACAGGGACAGCATCTTGGTTCCTCTTTGATGGTTTTGTTTTTTTTTTTTGAGCCTTCTTTTAATTAATTTATTTTTATTTTTGGCTGTGTCGGGCCTTCATTTCTATGCGTGGGCTTTCTCTAGTTGTGGCAAGCGGGGGCCACTCTTCATCGCGGTGCGCGGGCCTCTCACTGTCGCGGCCTCTCTTGTTGTGGAGCACAGGCTCCAGACGCGCAGGCTCAGTAGTTGTGGCTCACGGGCCTAGTTGCTCTGCGGCATGTGGGATCTTCCCAGACCAGGGCTCGAACCTGTGTCCCCTGCATTAGCAGGCAGATTCTCAACCACTGCGCCACCAGAGAAGCCCTCTTTGATGGTTTTGATGTCAGTGGTTTTCTCCTGAGTGGGAAGCTTCAGTAGAGTTTGAATTTGGGTTCTCTCTGGTTTGTTCCTTCCTGGTCCCCCATAGTGGGGACCAGCATCTTTCTTTTTTCCCTCCTTGAACGCAGATTGAAACTACTAGAGACCCTTCAAAGGCACACAGGTTCATCCACCCCAGAGTCTTTCCATTTGTGAATCATAAAATAAATAGACCTCCAGGGACAGAGCCCGGGCCTTTGTCGAAGGGTTGGGGGCACCCTTCACTTCCGGGTCCCCAACTTTGCTCTGCACTGGGCCCCTCTCTGACTGCTCCACCTTCACCCAGGAGCTTCTCTTGTTGTGTATGTCAAATAAAAAGGCAAGCAGTGTGAACCTAAAATGTCAGGATCCAAGAAAACTGCAAGACTAACCTGCTTAACCAAGCATTTCTGGAAGGAAAGAGTCCTTTTGACGAATGCTTTTAGACTGTTTGCTCACTATCCATCCATCACCAGTTTTTGTTTGCCAGTCCCAGGCAGATCATTTATACGTGCTCAGAATCCCTGGGTAATGGGCATGCTGTAAAAATAAATGGAATAAATAAATTAGTGCTTGAGCTTCTCAAATAAATCCAGTTGAATTAGACGCACCTAAAGTCACTCAGTCTTGAAGAGCAAAGTAGAGACTGTAATGAAATGAGAGACAGGCTTTTTGTTTCAGAAAAAGTAAGAAGAGCAGAAAAACCTCACTCAAAGGGCATGAAAAATTTCAAGAAATAAAGGGAGTCATATTTGCACAGAGAGTTAGTCATTATTATTTTTGAGGCTTTGTCTCCCAACTGCCTTTTTCCATAGCTTCAACTCACCTTATATTTCTAGAGCCCTCCACTGAGATTTGAATGCGGGTCTTTTTAAAACTGCCAGTGACAGTTACTTGACAATTATTGTATGTGCCCAAAGAGAAAATAAGGTTGTTACACCTCAAAAAGTTACCCCTCAGAAAGAAGGAAGTAGCCCAGATTTTCACATCCCTATTGTCTTTCCTAATATATTTTGAATAACAAGTTTCTACTTTGGTTAGACACATGAGCTAGAAACACACACATGTATATAACCATCCTTTGTTTTGTGTTTTTTTTTTAATCTAGGTTGAATATTTGCACTTGGAATGAGAAGACCCTTTTTTTTAAATTAATTTATTTATTTGTTATTTATTTATTTATTTTTGGCTGCGTTGGGTCTTCGTTGCTGCTTGTGGGCTTTCTCTAGTTGCAGAGAGCGGGGGTTACTCTTCGTTGCAGTGCATGGGCTTCTCATTGCGGTGGCTTCCCTTGTTGCGGAGCATGGGCTCTAGGCGCGTGGGCTTCAGTAGTTGTGGCTCATGGGCTCAGTAGTGTGGCTCACGGGCTCTAGCGCGCAGGCTCAGTAGTTGTGGCGCATGGGCTTAGTTGCTCCACGGCATGTGGGATCTTCCCAGACCAGGGCTCAAACCCGTGTCCCCTGCATTGGCAGGCGGATTCTTAACCACTGCGCCACCAGAGAAGCCCCTAACCATCCTTTGTTGAGACCCCACAATATACCAGGTACTGTTCTAAGTCCAATATTTGCATTAACTGTTTTTAATCCTCACAACAATCCTATAAATCATTGACTATTATTATCAGATGAGGAGACTGCTAGTTTTAGATTCTTACAGAGGTCACCCAATAGAACTGTTGTTTTAAGAGGCAAAAGAGAAAAATCACCTAGGATTTCGAATGTATTGTACAATTAAGGTAAATTACATTTAAAGTAAACATTTGACATCTATGCTTATAAAAGTTTATATATTCAAGTTGGCCTAAACATAAACATCTATGCTTATAAAAGTTTATATATTCAAGTTGGACTAAATTGCATTTTTCTTTTTTAGGTCTTTCAACTGGGAAGATAAAGTATGACCTTGTAATCTGCATTATTTTCTACGTCGGCATATGCAATATTAACTGAGCATGTACTACGTTTGGAAGACTACCTTGGCAGCTGTGGGGGAAACAAGTGAGATGTATTTGGATCTTACACTCAATCCAGTCACGGTCAAGACTAACACACACACACACACACACACACACACACACACACACACACACACACACACACCCTCCCTTCCTCCTCCCAGAGCTGGGACAAGGGTGAGGAGAGGGAGGCCTCTCAGAGAGTGTCTCCTTAAACAGTCTGCCCTAGAGGTCTCACTTGCATCACCCTAGTCCAGGTCTTGTCCCCTCCTTCTTAAGCACACACCATGTACTGCAATTCAATACAAGAAAATAGAGCGTGTTGATGTATTCAAGCAAATGGACTATGAGGAATGTACAACATCTATAAGTGGTCAAAGTGAGAGGGTTGATGCAGACTTCACTTCAGCGAATTCTGATTAACAAGCGAAGTTGCCAAGCCAGTCAGCCTTGAGCAGGAACATTTTGAGGAAGAGGAAATGACTTTATTGTAAGAAGACAGCTGAACAGGAACAACTCGTTAGAGTGGGTTTGATGGACAGGATGGAGGAAGCAAACTATTCCCCACAGCAATAGCAAGAATCTAAGTCCAGGAAGTGATGAGATCTGCAAAGAAGAGAGCTCCAACCACCCCACATATCCCCAAAGTGTTAGTGCACCAGAGCCTAATGTTACTGAGTTATCTCAGCAGACAGGACGACACATACACTCATTCATTCAGCGAACCCTTACACACCATCGATCACTCCACTAGGCACTGGATGCAATGGCGAGTGCAAAGCACGGAGAGATCCTAGCCTACCAGGGATAGATCCCAGGCAGGATCTACAGGCTCTCCTCTGTCAGTGGTACCAGGACCTGAATCATCATCCCTTTGTCCATCGTATCTCGCCAGTTGGTCACTTAGGAGCCATCTCCATTATGGGATCAACTGTCATGGTATCATATTGCTTGTGTTCAGGTAACCTTTATGTTAGTTAATAATGGCTCCAAAGACCAAGAGTAGTGACGCTGGCAATTCAGATACGTCAAAGACAAGCCCTAAAGTGCTTCCTTTAAATTTGCAACTTCATAAGGAAAGAAAAAAGCATATGCTGAGGTTGCTAAGATCTACAGTAAGAATAAATCTTGTCTGTGAAATTGTGAAGAAGGAAAAAGAAATTCACGCTAGTTTTGTTGTCGTACCTCAAACTGCAAAAGTTACGTGCTTGATAAATTCTTAGTTAAGATGGAAAAAGCATTAACTTTGTACAATAACGTATTTTGAGAGAGAGAGGGAAAGACCACATTCACATAACTTTTATTACAGTGTGTTGTAATTGTTCTATTTTATTGTTAGTTGCTGCTGTTAACCTCTTACTGTGCCTAATTTATAAACTCAACTTTATCATATGTATGTACAGGAAAATACATGGTATATATAGGGTTCAGTACTCTTCATGGTTTCAGGCATCCACTGGGGGTCTTGGAATGTATTCCCTGCAGATAATCAGGGACTGCTCTATGACAACTATGGATTTCATTCCATGAAATTTATATTTCTATTAAAATGATGTTCTGTGAAATGGAAAAAGGATTTCTTTCTTTCTTTTTTTTTTTTTTTTGCGGTACGCGGGCCACTCACTGCTGTGGCCTCTCCCGTTGCGGAGAACAGGCTCCGGACGCGCCGGCTCAGCGGCCATGGCTCACGGGCCCAGCCACTCCGCGGCACGTGGGATCTTCTCGGACCGGGGCTCGAACCCGTGTCCCCTGCATCGGCAGGCAGACTCGCAGCCACTGCGCCACCTGGGAAGCCAAGGATTTCTTTTTAATTTATGTGTTTTGTATATGCTTGTAAATTCCTTTGTTCGCCTAATTCTCTGTGCAGTAGCTCTCAAGGTATGTGGGCCTCTGCCCGCTGCGGGCATGCTCTCCAATCCCAACACTTTTTCTTACCTGCCTCAATGAGATCAACTCATTAATAACTGACTACATATGTTTTGCTAAGTTCAGTATTTTTAAACTAAACTTAGTGCGTTTGAGAGCTGAGAGAGTTTACGTCTGCCTCCAATTTAGTTTTTTGCTAATTCCATGTTTTATTAACATTGCAAGGCTCCTACTGCACACGTGCATATGCAAACAGCTGAAGTCCTACAGTTTGGGGGAGGATCTGTATTCATGATCAGCACTGCCTTGAATGATCATGTTCTTTAATTGCTGCTCTTCTTGCTTCTTAATAGCAAATTATTGTTGGTTTTGCTCATCATTATCAATTTAGTTTGTTGTGGGTTGTTTTTAACCCCACAGTATGTAGTAATGAATATTTATAAATTTTTAGGCTATAATTTTCCAAAACCTCTCTGGTCTCTATGCAACGTGTTCAAGTATGAATCATCCATACCCTTATTACTACAGCAGATGTATACATACTCCCCTCCACACCCCGTGATTTGCTAATGTGAGAACATTTCATTGTTGGACAGGATGGAGGAAGCAAACTATTCCCCACAGCAATAGCAAGAATCTAAGTCCAGGAAGTGATGAGATCTGAAAAGAAGAGAGCTCCAACCACCCCGCATATCCCAAAAGCTACCATTTCATTGGTAATGTGGGCAGTACGTGGAATTTCAGCATGCAAACTGCTCACAATATACCATCAATGTAACTCTAATACAGGTACTGGGTTATTTTTACATTTGCATGACATTGATTTAAAATTAAAAAGCAAACATGAGCTAATGGTTTAATTTTATTACATAATAATAAGCACTTAATGCACTTTGGAGGCCAGATTTTGATGATGTGGAGTAAGTCATAATTGTGAATCATTTTCAAGGTCAATATTCCCCAAACTGTGTTCTACCAGATGTTAATAGGTATTCTGCAAACAATGAGTTTTTTACTCAGATAAGTTGGGGAAAAGTGATGTGCATTGTGCTCCCCTTTGACAGATTTGCAAGGCTCTTGAGCATATTATGATAGTTAATTTTATGTGCCAACTAGGGTAGGTCACAATAACCAAGTATTTGATCAAACATTGGTCTGGATGTTGCTGCGGAAGTATTTTTTATATGACATTAACATTTAAATCAGTAAACTTTGAGTAAAGCAGACTGTTCCCTGTAATGTGGGTGGGCCCATTCAATCAGTTGATGATCTTAAGAGAAAAAAGACTGACCTCCCCTGAGGAGGAGGGAATTCTGCCAGAAGGCAGCCTTTGGACTCAAGCTGCACCATCAACTCTTCCCTGGGTCTGCAGCCTGCTCTGAAGATTAGGGACTTGCCATAGCCTCTACAATTCCTTAAAATAAATCTCTATCTAGATGGTACATACATACTTGCGGATATGTGTATATACTATGTATATCTGTATATATAATCTATATGCATAGATATATGTATATATACACTCTCTCTATGTGTGTGTATATATATACAGAGAGAGAGAGATCTCATGTAGATGCATACACACTTATATGTTTGAACTGCAAGTGTTTCGACTTATACACAGATTTTTTTCAATAAATGTGTAGTACGGTACTACGTGATCCAGTGATCCAGGGTTGGCTAAACCCACAGATGGGAAAACTGCAGATATGGAGGGCCAACTGTAAAGTTATAGGCAGATTTTTAACCGAGTGGGGAGTCAGTGCCCCTAACCCCTGTGCTGTTCAAGGGTCTATATCGAGAGAGAGAATACAAACACACACACACACACACACACACACACACACACCCTCTACTGGTTCTGTTTCTCTAGAGAACTAATACACATATTAAAGTCTCTGATAAGTTCTACAGTTAAAAAAAAAACCGTGCTTAGCCCAGTATTTTCCCAGTTTATTCAAATCATAAAACATTTTTCATATAACACCTACTAATCTCTCAAAATATAACTTGGGAAATGCTTTTCTCAACACTTACTTTAGACAGGCTGTCAATGTCGGGCTCTGAATCTGTTTGATTCTGAAACGAATAAGGATCGGGACATAAGATTCCATGTCGTCTTCTTCTGAACATGGCGAAGGCAGAAGAAAATAACTGCGTGTTATGTGGGCACAAGGAGGTGAAATGTCCCCTGTGGAGACCGTTCCACATGGTGATGACAGATGAAAATATCTACAAGTGAAATGGACCCCATAGCTGTGCTTTTGTCAAATGGTCCTTTGTGGACCTTCTCGGGGACTGGGGAGTCCTACTGAAATATCATCAATCACAGTGTAACACAACACAAGGCAATGCATGAATGGCAGGGGGCCTAACAGGAAAAGCCCACTCTGTCTCCATAAAAACCCTCATACCTCCTTTGTCCCTTATTGTCCCTTCTTGAAAGTGTTTCCACAAATGGTCCTCACGGACACCAATTTATCCTTCAGATCTTATCTTAGAAGACACTTCCTCCAGAGAGGTTTTTCTGACTACATCCCCTACCATGAACCTACCAGGTCAGCCCACCTGCTTCCCTGTTACAGTATGTACATTTGCACTGGACATGAACGTTATTTATTAATGCCTGTCTTCGCTACAAGCTTGTGAGGTTCACGAGGGCAGGGCCCGTTTCCACCTTGTTTGTCTCAGCAGCCCTAGTGCGTGGCGATCAGTCAGTGGAGCTCTGAGCAAAGGAACGAGGGATTGCAGGGGAGCTTCCTTCTCCCTAATTTCTCTCATGATTCTACCCAGACTAGCCTTTCTTTGTAGCCAAATCTGAGTACTTTTCTCTGCTTTGATCTTTCTCAAATGCTCTTCACTCTTTCAACCTTTAAAAAAAAAACGATACCAAGAGTCTATGAAATATTCATATATATGTGTGTACACACACACAGGCATGCATGTACACACACACAGGCATGAATGCACACAGGTACATCTAAACATCCACTTACTCCTGTGAATAATAATGATAATAAAAACAAACATTGGCGGGCTTCCCTGGTGGTGCAGTGGTTGAGAGTCCGCCTACCGATGCAGGGGACACGGGTTCGTGCCCCGGTCTGGGAGGATCCCACATGCCGCGGAGCGGCGGGGCCAGTGAGCCATGGCCGCTGAGCCTGCGCGTCCGGAGCCTGTTCTCCGCAACGGGAGAGGCCACAACAGTGAGAGGCCTGCGTACCGCAAACAAACAAACATACATTGGGACTTCCCTGGTGGCACAGTGGTTAAGAATCCGCCTGCCAATGCAGGGGACACGGGTTCTGGTCCGGGAAGATCCCACATGCCACGGAGCAACTAAACCCGTGCGCCACAACTACCGAACCTGTGCTGTACAGCCCCTGAGTCACAACTACTGAAGCCCGCGTGCCTGGAGCCCGTGCTCCACAAGAGAAGCCACCGCAATGAGAAGCCCGTGCACCGCAAGGAAGAGTAGCCCCCGCTCGCCACAACTAGAGAAAGCCCGCGTGCAGCAACGAAGACCCAACACGGCCAAAAATAAATAAATTAATTAATTTTTAAAAAATGAAAACAATCATTTATCAAGTCTAATAGTGTGAAGAGAGATGGGAATGCAGGGAGCAGTAGGTTTGGGGAATGAGAGAGACCGAACCCAATTACAGCTGTATCACTTTCTGGGTCAAGTAAAATTGTGCAAAAGTTTTCAAACTTATATAAAGAAAAGCAGAGGCTCAGTCTAATTTTTGGATCAGTTCCTTCCCCCCACCCCCTCCCGGGCCACCATTTACCCCAGCCTGCAGCTACGTGGTGGACACTGGACATGGGTTTCTCTTCCCAGAATTATCACTGGAAACAAAAGCATTAAGAAAGACAACGCATTGGCAGATAGACAGGCTTTCATCTCAGGAAATTTGGTTGGTATTTGGAGGGGTATGTATGTAAGGATTGAGAGTGACGGTGGGGTGCAGTGGACACCGGACCTGGCTCCACTCCCTATGTGTGCACCCTGCACCATCCCCATGGGACCTTCAACTACTCACACTCAGCCCCCCCTTTGCAGGGAGGGGCCAGAACGGCAAAGAGCTTGGAGCTGACACAGGCTCACCCTCTCCTTCCAGCCCTGCACCACAAGCAGACCGCCTGTGCCATCCAAACAGTGTCATCTGAAGAGGTTGCCAACGTGGGTTATCCCCAGGCAAGACTGGCGTGTAGAGCTCTCCCGTGATTTCTTTCTCCTTCGCCCTGGCCCCCATTCAGTCTAGAGAAGCCTCGAGATCAAACTATACATGGGATCCAGTCCTGGCTAAGCTCCTGGAGGAGCTAAGACCATTTAAATACCTTAAATGCCTTCTTCGAGTCAACTCTTCCTCTAGCTGACAGAAAAGCTCGGCTCTAACAGTAAGGAATCCCTCCCTGGACCCCCAGCACACACACACACACGCACGCACACACACACACCCCCTCTCTATTTGAGATCAGGGAAATCCACACCAGAAATCCTAAAATATACTAAATAAATTTCACACTTTCAAAAATCTGGACTCCCTAAAAAAGGCCTGTTTTTTTGGTACAGGAAATGAGTATTGAAGCACAGTAACCTCTCATGTTTAAAACTATAGGGATTATTTTTTTAACTTCCCAGCGAGAGCCTGAGCACACTAACACTAGCGTTCATGCATATCCAATCATTGCTAACCCCTTAATTAGGATTAGGGCACCTGTTCAACTGAAATGCAATTCGCTGATGTGATCCCAAGTTATTGAAAGGCAGAATGCTTTTATCCAAAAAGGCTGCCCCAACACCCTCTGTTCCGCTGATAAAAACATTTGTTAAAAGATTCTTTTCCAGACGCAAGGCCAAGAGGCCAGGTCATGGTACTTCTCACTACACAGGGACCTGAGAAATTCTTTTGCACAAGGTACTTAGAGATGGTCCACACAGCATCATTTCTAAATGGTAGAGGATAAAGTTGGGGCCACCAGAAGCCACAAAAACCCAAACTGCAAAAGCACGCTTGGACTTACCCATTACAAATGTGTTCTTTGTCTTCTCAGAGGAGCCCCTTGAAGGTCAACTCCACTTAAAATCCTTGGCTCAGAAGCAGCTTGTTGCTTTATGACCCAAGTCTATTAAAGTTATTAGAGTCTCTGATGATGAAAATTCCAGCCAATTTTTTTCTCTTCATGGGGTGGGGGGTGGGGAAAAACCAACACGAGTCTATTTGAAATCATTTTATGAATTTTAATCATAACAAATGTGTTTTAACAGTAGTCATAAAATCAACATTACCACATATACAAAGGACAAGACATCAGATTGGCATACAAAAATACCATATATTAAAATCGGGTTCATTGGAAAAACTCAGAACTTGCTAAGACACCACCTACAACAGAAAGAGCAAGAATGCTTTTAAGACATTCAGATTTATAAACAGCAGCTTGATATCCCCCTAACGAAGTCAATATTTGGCAACATTTGGACAATATTTTCTACACAGTCCAGCAGCTCATTTATCTGTAGGGCTATTTGGCCCTTTAAAAGAAAAGGTTCTAAAATAAATAATCCACATAATTGTAAATGAAACATGTCAAGGACTTAAGTTAACAGCCTCTGAGCAGCATTAATCTAGCCATTTGACTGGAATACTAGTTATCAAGAGGGCCAGGGAACCCACCAGTGGAGCCATCCAAATGGCAGGGACCCTGTGCAGCAGCTGCATGGCGTATGTTGGCAGTTTGTAACCACCCCAAGCTGAAACCAGCCTCCCCACCTGCATCTGCCAAGGGAGCGAAACAGGAACAAGGGGTGGAATAAAAAATATAATAAATGACCACAACCTGGATAGAAACGGAAATATTCTGAATGAGTCTTCCCAATAGTCTTAACCTACTCAAGTCAGGATACATCCACAGGCACGGGCATTGCATTCCATGGTTAAGAGGATGTCATTAGAGTTTGTCTGCAATGACTCAGCAACCAGCTGCAGAGCAGGTTCTGAAATTGTCTTGTGTGCTAACACCCAATAGGGCCTCCTTGGACCCTCTCTTCAGCTGATCATATTCCCTGTTTGTCCTCAGTTTAAACATCCTGAATTGAATTTGGTGGGCCATACTGGAATGACAAATTGTGCTTGGCTAAGTTATTCCCAGTTGTCCTGGGTTTCTTTCTTCAGCTGGTTTCTGCCACGACTGACCTTCACCTTCTATCTACTTTGTTCAGGAGTTATCACCTCATTACGGATTTCCCTCCCTTTATGCAAGTGTTTTCTCACTCTCTGGGGATATCTTCCTATCTGTTGCCATAGACCCAATGCCACGTCTCCACCTCTACCATACAGTATCTACCTGAGAGCTGGGTTTTCTCTCAGCCAGGAAAATCCAACCAGGAATTTTCTGAAGCACAGGGTAAGACACCAACAATTGTGTCCTCCCACTTTTTAAATAGGGATGACTTAAATATCTCAACTTGTTCCCCTTTAAGGGGCATCTGCCTCATCTATTTCCTCCTTCTTACAGCCCACGCTCCTTCACAACCATCACATCCAACCATCTACCTCTGGATACTCCAAAAGCAAATGTCAAATTAAAAGCTGAGCTTCCCTTTGGAAAACTCTTGCTAGAATAATCCAATGAACATACCCCAGGGAGACCACAGAAGACTTTCACACGGGCTACTAGCCCTACATCCCATGGAGATGAATTTAGAGCAGTGTTCTAGAAGAACGGGACAGCCATAAGAGAACATCCCCCAGAAAAACAAAGAAAATACATGCTGTTGCAGACTTCAAGAGACCCCTCAGTTCTTTGCCCCAAATATTACTGATTGTCTCTAAAAAGATCATAATATGAATAGTATCAAAAACCGTAGACTAGAATAATAAAGTCCACCTAATGAGATGAGTGTTTTCAAGCACCACTACATCATAAGTGAGATTGTATATAGTGGGGTACCCCAGGCAGTGAACCCTGAAAAAAAAATAATTGGCCCGACTGTGCAAGGAAACTTGTGCAGAAAAATCGGAGCCATATTGCAAGAGTTCAAGAATAATGGAGCTCTACCCTCAACAACTTGAGCAGAGCCAAAAAATAAGTCATTTGGAAGACAGAAATTAAATGCCCCACCCACTAATATTCTTTAATGATCAATGGCTTTCCAACAAAATGTATATGGTAGAACCCACCTCTTCATATATTTGAAAAGTCTCAAGAGCTTAGTTATAGACACTTCCAAAGATAGCTGGTTTGACAAAATGGATGCAGCCTATAACATTTGTTGAGAAATTAACATCTAAATTCACCATTATATAACCCACATTGGAAAACATTTTACTTGATCTTTTTAGCTTCAGTTATAGCTAAATCGTGTGTCTACATATATATATTTATATCTATATACAGTGAATCAATTGTGTCAGGAAAATCGATGGCTTGAATTTCCACTTATTTTTTGAGAAGACTTTCATGTTTAACAAAATTCAGCAACTTGTCATCACTTTTGAAATAGACTACCACTTTCAAAACAGTTGCTGAATTATCTTGACTTATTCTTCTTTGGAGTTTCTCTTTCAGTAAGGATTACTTTGTGGGCAATGTTTTACTGAGAATGGTGGAAATAGTAAGGAACAGCTTCTCCTTCTAGGTCAAGGATGACAGACTGACTGACTGATGACACTTGTGTGAAAATGCTGACTAGTTGGCAGCAACATTTTTCTAAGAGGAGATAGTAATTCAAACCAGTGGCATATCACTCCTCTCATACCAATAACCTTTGGACCTCTAATTTCCTCATAAGTCTAAAGAAAAACTATCATTGGGCAAAAAAATTTTTAATCATTTTCAAGGATGAACTAAAGAGTCCTGCCCATTGATGAGTTCTCTATTAAAAAAAAAATCAACCCAATTCTGCTAAATTGAAGCAAATGCATTTGGTTTACAGTATTTTTGGACAATGAAAAGCAGACTAACCAATTTAGACACAGCATAGCTTTTCAAATAAAACTATGAGAACTCTATAAAACCAAATCTAGACTGGAATAAATACTGTACTATCAGGAAGAGTCTGATCTTTCTATGAAAATATATCTCAAATTGAATTTTCTGCTTCCCTTTATTCACTTAAAAAGCAATTTTAGTAACTTTAATAACCTTCAAGGCTTTAAATTCCATGGGCATTTTTTTTTAATGTAAAACAAAGTGTCTTTGTGCAAGGCTTCAAATCTTCGATTCTTTCAGTGATAACTAAAAAAAACCAAACAGGACGAAAACAATGTCAAATCTCACTCTAAAAATAGTACCTATGTTTTTGTCTGGCATCTGAAAAATGATGCCCACCTATGCCCACCTCAAATACAATGACGAGCTGGCAGACTTCAAGGGCAAACAAAAACACTCCCCGTGAACACTGCAAAACATGCTTGCTCTTTTATTTCATACCTTACTAATGCAATGATGGCGTTTGGGTAAGACCCTGAAAGTGAAGAGGGATTTCATTAGGCTTTTTTTTTTTTTCTGTAACATTTACTTTTTGGTCACAAGACACAATTTCACAGTACAGGTCATGCAAGTCAAACGTTTTAGAGCTACTGTCTAACTACTATTTTTGACAATAGATTCACATGCAGCTAATGATCCCAGAAAAGGGGGCTTTATCGAGCACTCTTTAAGCTTCACTGATTATTCCTTGGCCCAGAGTATCTAATAACCCTGAAGAGCAATTGATGCATTTTTACTGTCATACTTGAGATCATACATTTTTAAGCCAACTGCATGTTACTAAACCGAAAACTGTCTTCTTCGCCTTACTCTCTTTACTCCATTCATATTTTGATGCTAAGATTCCATTGCACAACCCTCCAGAAGTGCACTGTCCAATATAATAGCCACTAGCCACATGTGAGTGGCATCTATTTAAATAACTTTAAATTAAATAAAATACAAAATCCAGTTCCTCACTCAGACTAGTCCCATTTCAGTTGCCCAACACCCAATGTGGCTACTGTGTTGGACAGCCTAAGTTATAGAACATTTCCATCATCACAGAAAGTTCTATTGAACAGCGTCAATCTAGAAGATCCCAAGGTTGCACCAGCACACGGTTTTAACCTTCAAGGGACCCACTCAAGTCATGTGCAAGATTAAACTTAATTATATTCCTAAAGGAAATGCTTTATAGCTTTCTGATCATAAAGTATGGCTGGACCTGAGAACCCATTTGCCTTCTCACAACTTATGCCCCAGGTCATTATACAAAAATGTTACAAAGACAATGCTTTTTGATCGCATACTTGGCTCTACTTAGCATACTCGGCATTCTCTTGCTTATGTCCAGATCATTAAGATGAAAATTCATGCTTCTTATAGTTTACTATTTACACAACACTCACTGTCCTTTATAGCTCAAGTGGGAGGGGGGAACCAATGTTTTGCAATTAAAAAAATTCAGATCACATGGTTCTCTTTAACTGTCTATACTCATCCCTAAATCAACCCTCCTTTCATTTCCCAGAGAGGTAGATGCTAACTAAAGTGAATATATAAATCTACGAAAACAAAAAACTTAATAGTTGAGTTAGTAAAGGGTATTGATCCTCCCTGAAAAAGATCATAGACCAACAGAGAGGTTGACAGGTCTAGGAAGCAGCAAGAGGAAAGTGCAGTACAAAGTTCTGGTCCCCCTTTTGCTGCAGAATGACAAACGGGCTTGCACCTCTGGGGGCCCCAGCAGACTCCTCTACAAAATGAAGCCACCAGAGGTTGCTTTCAGCTCTTTCTGTGCTTTCAGTTGTGAGTTTTTTCATTGATGTGCAACTGTGAATTCTGGCTGATTGTGTCACTGGACTTGAGTCACATGGGGTAGATGAGTTTTTAGTGTCGTGGGTAAATGCCAAAGAGGCCAGAGCAACGGGATGCTAAATAACATTAAACATCATTAAGCCTATAAAAATCCTATCCGGCAGGCTGAGACATCACATAGACATGTGCACGCACACACGCGTGCATGCACAGGATTGCACACCCTGATAAGCAGGTACACAAATAAATAACTGCAGGCAGAATCCACATAAACAATTGTTCTGACATCAGTAAGACTCACATGAAAAATTCTGATTTTGGTTGTTATTGTACCTTAAATTGTAACGTCAAGAATCTATCATAGAGCCGATTAATTTTGCACTGCTTGATTGCAGCTCTAGCACAGGGTTGTTTTTAAGTAAAAGGTACACGGACATTTGTACTCTACAGCTTTGCACTAAGAAACACAGGGCACTGTATCATCACATATGTTAGTGTCTATATATAACCTACAGACCATGTAGAATTCTATCACACACTACACTCCAGGGCTGGTCATTTCATACCGGACATAAACATATGTAGACATCATTCACAAAATTAATTTGAAAATGGCATGACTTAATATTGCAAGGGTAAAGTCCATTTGAAATGTAGAATTCTTAATGTAACATTTCTGTGGGGTTTTTTTCCCAAGAGGAATAGAAATTAGGTCAGACATGCATCACGGCAGCCTGGGAGAGTTTGAGAAATTGAAACTAACCCAACAGTATATTAGGTTACATAATAGAGGATAGCATTCAGCTAATGTGATACCTAAATTATTAATACCAAATAAATCCTAGATTATTTGTTGTATAATGCCCAATAGCTTACACAATAAAATGGCATTTTAACCTAATTTCTAGTTTGAGCTTTCAAATACATTTCCTAAAGGTCTAATGACAAATTTGAAAGATTTGAAAAACCCATGTTCATATTTTTATACCAAATCCTCATGTCAATGAACAGGGTTAGCTTGGGATTCTATTCATTATATTGTCATTTTATCTCATTAATTCCATCACTTTAATGTGCATATTTTGTGCTGCTTGAAGGTAACAGTTAGCATAGAAGTAAATTAAATTATCTCAGTCTTAAGGGCTTTTTCTAGCCTTACTTTTCTGTCCCCATTTTCAGGGATTCAATGGAACATAAACAGACATATTTATGAGTGGGGACCTTGGCACATACCACTTGCTTCATGAATTTCTTAAGAGAAACTAGAAGAGAACTGTAAAGCTCACAGCTATGTCTGAACGCACACACATTCAGGGAGAGAAATTTATCATTTAAGACCAGCAGATCTTTCTTCATGAGAACATATTTTGAAATACAAGAGATAGTCTCACTTATACCAACAAGAGGAAACGGGAATTCAAAATGATTTAACTCTCATGGAACAATCTCTTTCAAAAAATAATCATGGACCGTCTTAAAATGCCAGTCCAAGTTTGTTATTGTTTACCAACGCTCATGGCTGTTACAATACATCAAAACCGGGAGAAAAGACAGAATCTTCTGTCACTCTCCCTTAGTGCCTTACAGAATACAGGACTTGAATACACAGAAGAGGAGCAAGTTTGGAAGTGACGGGTCTGTGACCCCTCGCTGGGTGGGTACCGGTGCCCTTGAGGTGGCCATCATTTCAGACCCTGGACTCACTCATGCCCACAAAGTCTTACTCCCGGGATTCTTCTGAAAAGATTCAAAACCTGAGGTAAATCAAATTACACACACACCCACACCCACACACAAATACACAATATTTACATTTAAAATTCTTATTTTGTGAGATGGCTTGCGAAAAATTGGCATGTAGGTTTCCTGTGGGATTAGGCATTTCTCATTATTACTCAGTTTATTGCTCCCCTGTTGGGCATTCCGTTTAATAAACACATAGCGAGCTCTAATTACAAGGGAAGAAAAATGGAGGTACGTGACAAAACACAACACACTGGAAACACTTGTTCAAATATCTTCCTGAAAAAACAACTGTCCACTTAACTTATTTTAATTTGGGTGCCATTCAAAAAGTATAAAAGGCCTTAGCAACTAAATGAAGACTGGGTTTCATTTTTTAAAAAAGGAAAGAAACCAGCACTGCATGTTATCACTGAATTTTTACATGGATTCTCAGATTTAATTCTACTTGTATACATAGCATCTTTGTTTTAATCTACCACATTTAGAGAAGATCACATTGTATGCACTTCCACAGTTTAACATCTAAGTAGAATAGGTCTATCTGGCAACATGATTTTGAGAAATCATAATTACAGTCCATTTAATACATGATTAGGAGGATGCATGCGATCGTCTTGGAAGCTGTTGCCACCAATAATCAGAGCGCTCTGCCTGGTATCTTGCTGACACCTCACATCCTACCCTTCGTGTCTGTCTTGGGTTAATCAAGTGGCAGCCCAGAGGCCAAGCACTCGGAACCCAATGGTCAGCGTGGCCCCCCATCTCCTCACCGTGATCCATCACCAACACCTGCTCAACCGCTAGTTGGCACCCACAAGAGACTTCCCCGCGGCCCTCTTCAGCCACAGGATATCACAGTGAAGCGCTTAGAAATGCAGGACATGTTGTGGAGCACGATGCCGAGAAGGAAGACCAGCACGCAGGCCACCAAGATCACAGTGCACACCCCGGACCACGTGGAGCTTTTCACCGCGCCCCGCCTGGCTGGCTCCTCCTCCACCGCCTCGGGCGGAGCCCCGCCCTGCAGAGGCTGCTGCTCTGCCGGGATGGTCACCACGGTGACGGACTTTTGCTGGCTCCCGGGCAGCAGACGGCAGCCCATGTCTCCGGGCAGCAGCGCTCGCTCCTTGGAGATGGGCAGGGGCAGCATGTAGCACCCATTGCTCGGAAGTTTGATGAAGACTGGGGTGTGCTCGGAGGCGTGCGGGATGGCGATGACGGCAAGGACCTCGGGGTCGTCCGGGAGCTGGGACACGGAGAAGCCCGGGGGCAGCTTGGTGATGCCCCGGCACCAGGGGCACCTCACGTCCTTCTGGCTCGTCCTCATCTGCTGAAGGCACACCGAGCAGCACGTGTGTTTGCAATCCAGCAACTTGGGCCTTCGCCGGGGGCTGTAGTAATTGAAGCAGATCTGACATTCCAGCAAAGACTCTTGGGAGAGCGTCTCCATGGTGGACTGTGGGCAGGAAGGCCAAGCCCGAGGGGGAGGAGCTTGTTCTCAGAGTCCACCACTCCGCCACCTTCTTTCTTGCAGTCTTTCCAAAGTCGCCGGAGGATCGGGGAGTTCACAGGCATCTAGCATACTCAGGCGTGTTCATTTCTGAAGGAGACAAAAAATGCAAACCAACTTAATTACTTAAAACAAGTTGAGATGGATTTATACAGCTGCTCAAAAGTCTTGACACCAGGTCAAAAGGGTAAAGTTTCCCACTTGTGAGACTGTAGGAGTCCCGTAACGTCCAGTGGACAGTGATGAGTTGTCTCCGTGAATACTTTGCTTATTTCTGAAGAAACAAATATCTCTATGGGGTATACAGAGGGAGTCTGCTCTTTCTGTTTTATTGTTCTTCTGGATTGTTCTTCCAAATACACTGCAGAAATTCTCGTTTCCAATAAGTTTGTAGCATTTCGTAAAAGTAAATTTCTTTCCTTAGATCCTCTGACCTTCTTTTTCTGACTCTACTTATCTTCCTGTAAGTATTCATTGCCAGATACGGGCAACTTTAAAAATCCAGGTATTTCATGTAACTAGCTCGCTCACTTGATATGGGTTAGGACTGTTCCCCTCTCACAGGTAATTAAAATGATGCCACCAAAGAAGCACATGCAGGCATCTGTTATCTTTTCCACCAAATCACCTGAACCAAGGCAATTCTTGTCAGTTGGTTTTAAAAAGAGACAAAAACAAAATAACCCCCAAATAACAACAGTGAACCTTTATGCAGTAGGGGTCACAAGAATACACAGGATCACTACTACATTTCAGTCAGTTCTTTTAATTTCATTATTATTTGGGCTTGCATCAATTAACATGACCAAAAGCAAATACTGTTAATTCACTGATCATAATCAAGCATTATTGTCAGAGAAGACTGGTAAGGCAGCCTCACCAGAAAAAAAAAAAAAGGAGGAGGAGGAGAAGAAGAAGGAGGAATGTTAGCCTTCTGGTATTGACAGGAGGCAGAATAACTTAGTTCAACTTAACTGGAGTTTAAGGACCACCCCGTCCCCCCCGCCCCCGCTCCCCGCCAAGTGTTCTAATAAAGGCTGCCCAACTCTGCTTCCTATTAAAAGCATCCAAATTATGTGTCTCTAGATGGAGCCATGATGCCTCTGGAAAGAACTATTCAACCACTATTGTAGAAATAATTGTCAGTCCTAGAACCCCACCTACACCCAGAAGCAGGAGCTAATAACACAGAAAACCTCCTTCACATTTTTCTTAAAAAGTGAACCTTCTTTTTCTTTCCAATTTCCTTTGTGAAATGAAGAATGCACCCCTCCCCAATGATTACGATTTGTTAAAATCAAAATTAAACATGCAGAAAAAGTCAAAAATAATCACTGATAAAAATTAATGCTGACAATCAAAAGAGAAACATTTAAAAATATTTTAGCTGTAGTAAGAGAACTCAAATTACTGAAAGTAAAAATATAGTAACATAGCATTCAGAAAGCTCATATTATTAATATAATCAACTACTCATCTATCCACTAATTCAAGAAATAGTTATGGAATAATTGAAATTTGCTAACCGTAGAACTTAAATGTTCTCACCAAAAAAAAAAAAAAAAAGATAAATATGTGAGATGGCACCCTTTCACAATGTGGACATATTTCAGATTACTGCGATGTCAACTTTACATGTCTTACAATTTAATATGCCAATTATACCTCAATAAAGCTGAAAAAGGAAATAAAAATAAAAAAGAAATATCTACTGAGTATCTGTTATGCACAAAGCTAGCCATGGTAGGATATTAAGATGAATCAGACCGAAATACCACTCTTAAGCAATTTAAAGTTAGGCAAGAATGAACTAGTGAATATATATTCTCTTCTATTCAATTATTCATTCAAATTCTCATTGAATATTTACCATGTGTCAAGCATTATGATATTTATTTTTGTCCCTTGTAACAAAGACCTTGTCACCACTCATAAGAAACTCCCAGCCTGGAGGTACTTAAATAGTTATGCGAGTAAATAGTTATAATTGAAATACAGTGATGCATGCCTTACTGGAGCTGGAGGAATAAAGGAAGGCTCAGTGAAGAATCTGGATTAGGGAGAGGATTCAGACATGTAAAATCAGGGACAGGTTATTTTCAAGTTCAGAAATCAGCATGAGCAAAGGAAAAGGGGTGAGCAATTACAGAATTATTTTTATACTCTAGCTGTGACACTGGCTAGAAGATTTTTTCTAATACAAGAGTAACTTATAGATGCCATCTCTAAGAGTTTTACAGTTTTAGCTTGTAAGTTTAGGTCTTTGATACAGATGTCTTTTAAAGAAACAGAATTCTCACAGAACTGGCAAGCACCCTCCCACAGGCCCAGCCAGGGAGAGCAGGGCCCACAGGAAGGGGAGAGGTGATCAGACCCAGGCACGGGCCACAGACCACAGACCACAGACCGTGGACAGCCTCGAGTGCCAAGGATGTGGGACTTTCTAGTGTGCAATGGAAAAACATCAGAAAGGTTAAGAATATGAGAATGATTCATCAGGTAGCTATATTCAGGATAGACTGGAAAGGCCTGCTGGGAAGCTATTATAATATTAGACGAGAGATAATGAGTAGCTGAAGTCAATAGTGGTGATGAGAATGAAGAGCTGAAAAGTGCTGACAGGTCCTACAGGGGTCAAGTGGGATCTGGCTACATGTGACAATGAGGCTGTAAGGGGGAAGAAGTCCAAGGTCAAGTCTTGAGGGGAGGCTGGTATTATTATTAAAAGAAATAGGGATGGCAAAGAAAAAGATGATGAGTTCTGTTTGGGCCGCATTCCATTTGAGGGGCTAGGAAGATAAAAGAAATCAGCTATCCAGGAAGATGTTGAAGAGTCAAAAGAAAGCTGAATATATGGATCTGATATTGCAGAGCAGCCACAGGGACTATGGTGCACCGTGATCGCATAGTGGTTAGTACTCTGCGTTGTGATATTGCAGAGCAAAGTCAGAACCACATCTGAGAGATCTCGGTGGCATCTCCGGAGCACAGATATCAACCAGAGACAGACAAGGCAGAGCAGAGAGAGACCCCTAGGCAGCACTTATCGTTAAGCCTGGCTAAAAGGAAGAATAGAGGCAGACATAGGCGGAAACCCAGGAACCCCTCCCAGCACATACCCCAGATGGAAGAGTTCCAGGCAGCAAAGGGCTATGAGCAGTGGGCGCCGAGAACAGACCTTGAGGTGTGGTGACCAGGAGGTCACTAGCATTTTGGGGGTGTGACTTCAGCAGGGGACCAGGGGTATGATGGAGGCTGGCGGGATGCTGGAGTTCCCTGTGTTGCGGAGTGACGTCAGGCGATAGGATCATAGCTTAGAGGAAAGAGCATCGAGCAACAGTTCTTTTTCTTTCCAGAGCAGAGAAATTTGAGAAAAGACGGGCAGAGCAAGCAAGTTAGGGTGCTCACAGCCGGATGGTCTGGTCTGTGCTGTTCAATACGGTGTCTGCCAGCCACAGGTCCGAGCAGAAGGTAGTGTCTGAAGCTCAGAGAGGAAAAAGTGTACGGACACTGAGGTGGGGAATGTGGAACGGAAGCAGAAATCCCCAAAGTGTCAGCAGTGAGGGTGGAATTCTTCTAATTTTATACCCAAGGTACCGCATTTCTTTTTTCTTAGAAAATAAAAACCGAACACAGGGTTTGCTGGTGAATCTTGACCAATGCTCTTATCTATCCTCACTGCTAAAGCCCACTGACAGAGAGCAGGCCATAATATTATAAATCATAGGAAGATGTGAATGTTAAATGGAGGGGGGGACAGAGATTGATCATAATGACCTAGGGTGGCAGAAATGACAAAATTGGGGAGGGGTATACGGTAGCCAAGACATGAAAGCAACCTAAATGCCCATTGACAGATGAATGGATAAAGAAGACGTGGTACATGTATACAGTGGGATATTACTCAGCCATAAAAAAGAATGAAATAATGCTATTTGCAGCAACATGGATGGACCTAGAGATTATCATACTAAGCGAAGTAACTCAGACAGATTAAGACAAATAAAATATGATATCACTTACATGTGGAATCTAAAAAAATGATACAAATGAACTTATTTACAAAACAGAAACAGACTCACAGACATAGAAAACAAACTTATGGTTACCAAAGGGGAAAGAGATGGGGAGGGATAAATTAGGAGTTTGGGGTTAGCAGACACAAACTACTATATATAAAATAAACAAGGAGCTACTATATAGCACAGGGAACTAGACTCAATACCTTGTAATAAAGTATAATGCAAAAGAATCTGCAAAAAAAAAGTATGTATATATGTATATATATCTGAATCACTTTGATGTACACCTGAAACTAACACAACATTGTAAATCAACTATACTTCAATTAAAAAAACATTGGGGAGGGGTACAAAAAAGAAAAGCACAGATTCCTGCCATTTTATGAATTTGGAGAAAGCTGTCCTTAACAATGGCACTCAGGGCAACCACCTTCTATGTAAAGAGAGCTGGGAACAAAAAAATACTTTGTGACACCAATACAGAAACAGTGACCACCAGTTCCTTTCTTACCTTTCTCTACTGCCGCATTAATTACCTTGCTTCCATAGAAAAATGTGGGAAACAGCTTAGCAGAGTGGGAAGAATAGGGGCTTTGGCTTCAAAGAATCTTGGGTCAAATCCCTGTTTTGTCACCATCAGCGGTGCCACTGGAACAAGTCCTAAAGCTTCTAGAGTCTGCTTCCTCACTGGCTAATGAGGGGTGATGGAGTTTGTGGCTGAAAGTCAAGTGTGTTCAGGCACTGCCAGGTAGAGAAGGGCTCAGGGAGCCCTGGTGCTAATCCCTCCTTCCTTCTGACTTGGACTCCACACAGTGCCGGGTGTGGTCTACCCAGAGGCGCTTCCTGGCTCTTAAAGTATGGCTGTGTGCAACAGCTTGGGAGGAGGAAGGCAAGCACTCCTCTTGGCCCTGCCCCAAGACCTGCCACACCATCATTTTTCAACAAAACCAACATGCAATTTTATTCATGAATTTATGTTCCAAGTAATGTTCACTTAATTGGTGTTGAGTTCCCTTAAAATTAGATTATACAACTCAATTTAACTCTATCCAAGTAAGTGTAGGCCTTACAACACAGGCTGAACACAAAGGCAGAAGGGGAAAACAGTTCCTATCTTCTGTGCTCAGCCACTCAAGTCATTTTGACAGCAGGGCAGCTCTCTGATTCTGCCCATACTGAACTCCAGTTTATTTCCTGTAGCATAATTAGTAAATGATGATGACAATTTAGGTAAAGAGAAGAAAATTTATGAGGCTCGGGACCAAAGGTAATGATGAATCTTCTTTCTCCCTTTCATCATAAACTCAAAAGATATGAGTCAACTACAGAAGAAACAAGGTCCACGTAAGCTAAAAAAGAAACTCGGAGTTCCTAGTCAAACACAGGATACACAAGCACACACTGGCAACTGCTTTAGAGACCTGTCTTTGGAGTTAGTTTCCTTACAGGAGCAAGACATGATGCTCAAAGTAAGTACTCAAATTCAAAAGAAAAGAGTATTTTGGTAGAACGCATAAGAACAGGTGTAAACTGAAATATACTGGAACGAGTTTTAACAGTTTATTTTGAAAGAACCTAAAGTAAAAATTAAGAAAAAAAAAACAGACTACAAAAAGGGGAATAGCAGCTAAGGGAGGACATTCTCAAACTAACTGTGGCTTATGATCTAGAATTTATGTTCAAACGTATCTTCATAAAACAGTAGTTTCAGGAATTCCCTGGTGGTTCAGAGGTTAGGGCTCCAAGCTTCCACTGCAGGGGGCATGGGTTCAGTCCCTGGTAGGGGAACTAAGATCCCCGCGTGCTGCACAGCACGGCCAAAAAAAAAAGACAATATATATTACCTTAATTAAAAATTACTTTAGGGCTTCCCTGGTGGTGCAGTGGTTGAGAATCGGCCTGCTAATGCAGGGCACACGGGTTCGAGCCCTGGTCTGGGAGGATCCCACATCCCACATGCCACGGAGCAACTAGGCCCATGAGCCACAACTACTGAGCCTGCGCATCTGGAGCCTGTGCTCCGCAAAATGAGAGGCCGCGATAGTGAGAGGCCCGCGCACCGCGATGAAGAGTGGCCCCCACTTGCCACAACTAGAGAAAGCCCTCGCACAGAAACGAAGACCCAACACAGCAAAAATAAATAAGTTAATTAATAAACTCCTACCACATCTTCTTAAAAAATTACTTTAAAATTTAAAAAAACAGTAGTTTCATAAATAATGTCAATTGTACAATATACAAATTAAAGGCTTTGAATCATCACCGAACTCAATACTAATGCATGCCCTGGTTTTAAAATAGTCTAAAAAACTGAGATTTGTATAAATGGAGGAAGGTGTGACTTGGAGGGAAAATGCCAAAACCAGAGGGGTGTGTATATTGTAATTGTTGTTTAGGGGCAATGGACATTTGTTGCTTTACAACATCGATATATTTTCATAAAATAAAATTTCTTCTTTTTTAAAAACTGTATAATTTTAAGCACTTTTATTAAAGGTGTGGGTGTGATAAAATGCTCCCATGAATTTAGTGGGTGGTAAAAAAGCAAAGGTCTCCAACACTGAATTTTTATAGTACCAGTTGCTTTTAGAAGTCTGGGCACATGAGGATAGAAAAGCTGATGAAATATATCCAGTTGTCCCTTGGTATCTGTGGGGGATTGGTTCCAGGATCCCCTCTCGAATACCAAAATCCAAGGATGCTCAAGCCCCTTATTTAAAATGGCCTAGGACAGCTGGCCCTCTGTATCCTTGGATATGAAATTCTTGAATATGAAACCTGCCGACTATAATGTAGGTAGTTTTACTCTGTTTATACTATAAAGACTCTTCATAGTTCTGATTTAGATCCGCGTCTGTGACATCAACTATGAAGCCTCCCCCCACTTGTGACACGAACTGATATTAATTACATGTGCCTGACCTTGAATTATTCCATTTGATGGTCTACACAAGGATCTTAAATTCAATGGTTGTGTTGAGAAAAATCTCTAAGTCAGAGACTAAACTAGTTACTATACTGCTCTTCTTATTCTCTTAAAATAGCATGTCTTTCTGACGCAGGTCATTTACTTAATTTTTCAAGAAAATGTAAATATTTGAATTGAGATTGAAGAAATTAATTACAATTCCATTTAATCTGGCATGTCAGCTGGCAAGACCATTTAGTTATATTGGATCTTGACAAACACTCCGATTAATTGCAAGAATAGGAATGGCTGGCAGTGACAAGATGTGTGGCTGACTTTTGGTTCTCTGGTAGCAGAGAGCAACCCTTTCAGGACAGTTGATACGTGTAAAGTCCAATTGGTATAACTACACTCTGTTTTCATGGAGAAGGCAGTGGATTCCAGGACTCTGACAAATCTCAAGTGAGAATTCTATGGGCCCAAACAGTTACCCTGTTTTCTCCTATGAGCATCATGGTTTGTGTATTTGAAGATGAAAAAATTCTGGAAAGTGAGAATGGTTACTTAAAAGTCTTGGGTGACCAAGGGGGACGGGGCAAAGGACGGTGACGGTGTTGGAGGCCGACTGGCCCCGGTAGCAGACGCAGGCAGGGTAGGGAGAGAGGTCATTGGTTAAATGGGCAAAGAGCAGCAGACCAGAACGCCATGGTCAGCCTGGGGACTTGCCACACAAAGGGCTAGCCTTGCCAGCACTGCCCAATGGGACAACCACGAGCCCGATGGACCTGCCCACAGAGTAGGGACCATACCTCTGCACGTGCCAATCTTTTCGCTGCAAAAATGCAACTAACCAAGCAGCTGAAACCGAACCACAGTTTCCAGAGATGTACTTACATAGGAGCATTTCAATTAAGTCAAGGTAGGGAAAAGATGAATGCATTTGACCTAGCCACAGCTTGGTGATGAATATTTAAAATCACAGTATATTGGAACCAAGACATTTTTAGGAATTAAAGCCAAATTTCATTATTGCCATGACTGATAATAACCACTGGTTTTTGTTGGTTTGCTCGTTTTAATATCTATCAGATAATCATTACTATCAGGAATCAGGAGGTAAGGATTTTAGCTCTAATTCTGCCTATAAGTAGTTGGGTTACCTTAGGCAAATCACCTCTCCATGAGCTGCAGTGTCCTCACCTCCAAGGACACTGGACTAGATGATGCCCTAGAGTCCCTTCTAGTAAAAATAGTTCTATGACCTAAGTAACTGCTAACCACACTCCTGGGTTTTCAACAACATGAAAGAGCTGTCAGGCTGTTTGTTCTATAGTCATTACATCTGACAGATCATTTATACATATTAACTGTCAATGATCTCATGCAGGCTTACATGAGACAGTGGGCATCTAAAATAAATGGGAAGCATCTTACATATTAGAAGTTTCTTCCTTTAGGCCTTAGGTTTAATGAATGAGTCTAAAGAAAGCTAACACCCTAAAAGAAACAGCCACAACCTCGATTTGCAGCAACTATCAAAGGAATAACTATTTATGTTTAATCAATAACCCTCTCAGCTCAAGCAAGATATTCCCATTATCCAAACTTGCTACTACGTGAAGGTGGTTCCAACTGTCCCTTGAGCAGAAGCTTGCATAACTGTCTGGCTCATAGAGAGGCCAAGGTTAATGCTGGAATCAATCAGACACACAGCTTCACCTTCGCTTGCTCTGATCACCCAATGACGGCAAAGAGAAAAGTTGCAGATGGTTATAAAGGTAGAGAAGAGATATAAAGGACTGTCAGGTGATCCCCAGACTCCCTGGAGAGAGGGGATGATAAAAGATGCCATCAGACAGACAGGCACAGCAAAGGGGAAAAGATCAATTACCCCAACTCCTAGAATTCTGAGTAGAGCTGAAGGAACTGACAAGCCAGGCACATAAGTAAAGTAAAGGAATGGAAAACAAACAAAAATCCTAAGTCTTCCCAATGGCTGGACATCTACTAAGATAAAATATGTAGTAGGGGGTAAACAAATATCTACTGGGAATCCACCAAGTGCCAAGCATTACTCAAGGCACTGGGGTCACCATGGCAACAAGAGTCTCTGCCCTCAAGGACCCTGACAGTGCAACCTGATCTGTGAAAAGAGAAGCAAAGGCGAGGGGAAGTGTAGACAAAGCACTGAAAGGGAGACTCTTCTTCAAGTGATCATATGAATTCAATTGATCATGCATAGGGCTTAGACAGAACCACTAAGCAAGAAACTATCATTGCCTGTTAGAGCCAGAAAGGATATTGGAACCCAAGGAGCCTAAGCTGGCCCACGGTTCTTTCCACTTCAGAGACACTGGAGAGCAAGAAGAGTCAGAGGGAAGGACACCGAAATTTCCTTTATATGATTAAGCATTCCATCTGACCTATGTCAGCATCATCCCAGACAGCAAGGTGGCTCTGAGCTCACAAGTCTCAAGAGATGCAGGAGCTTAAGATGGTATCGCAAGGCAGCGATACCTTGCGATATCTAAAGACAGCCCAATGCCAGGGAAGCACATTAAATCATCACTGGGGAGGATGTTTGAGGGCCAAGATTGTGAGTTAAGGACTGAGGGGCTGTCCGAGTAGGCAAGTGCCCAGGGGAGCAGGTCTCTCTCTGTGGAGGGTCCCCTTTGCCCCTGCTCTTCATGTGCAGGGGACAGAGAACCTCTGAAGGCCCCTGACAAACTTCCTATGTAAGTATTTGCATTTTCATAATATGAACCACACACGTGCATCCCCACTCCTATTTCTTACCTAACCACAAATTCCACAAATTCCAACCACTGAAACCTGAAGGCAATTTGTTTTTTAATGTTTTCCCATTATATTTCATCTACTTCAGGGACCCACAGCTTTCCTCTGTAAAGGGGCAGATAATAAATCTTTCAGGCTTTTAGGCTTTTCGGGTCATGCAGGCTCTTCTGCAAATACGCAACTCTGCCACCAAAGTGTGAAAGCAGTCAGGTCATATGTCAAGGAGCAGCAGAGGCTATGTTCCAATAAAACTGCCTTTACAGAAACAGGCCACAGATGGGATCTGGCCAATAGGACATCATTTGCCGACCTCAGATCTACATCATTTCTCATCATCTCTGTCCTTAATCCCAGAAATTCAGTATATTACTCCAGAGATACCCATCCTCAAATCATCTTATTGCTCTAACATGAGTTATCTTAACTGAGTTTTCTGTCAAGCTACAGAATGCAAAATATTTTCATAGTTATTTGGGAAGACATTAAGGGAATATCAGCTTTACAGATGCATTGTTTTGAATGACTATTCCCAGACAACAGGAGGAAAGAGAGTTGAGCAAATAACATTAACAATGACAAACATTTGCTTGTCTCACCAACAGCAAGTACCATTAGTGAGAGCATACAGATAGGGTTCCAAACTTTCTTCACACTTAAAAATATGGATCCACTGCTTCAACAAAATAAGCAATGATTCTAGAAGTCATTATGACAGCACCAGATTGAAGACAAGCCTTCATCTGATGGAATGTCACAAGGACACCATGATAGTGCCTCCTGATGGTCTGAACTTTGGATACAATTCTTGTGTTCATATGCATAGTCATTCAGTAGCTCAACAAATTTAGATTTGAACAGGTGAATCTCAGCCCTATACCAAAGCATCTTCTGATGGTTCACCTTTGCCAAGAAGGGACATTGGGTACATTTCCCAAACACGTAGAGCATTCCTTCAAAGTGCCACAGAACGTGGATGATTTACAATGAGAGCTTCATTAATTTGAGGCATCTTAAGGCTGGAAGAGCAGGAAAGTCTTGGCTCAATTTTTAAAAAACCACCTAATTGTTAAGACTCGGGCTTCCCTGGTGGCGCAGTGGTTGAGAGTCCGCCTGCCGATGCAGGGGACACGGGTTCGTGCCCCGATCCCGGAAGATCCCACATGCCGCGGAGCGGCTGGGCCCGCGAGCCATGGCCGCGGAGCCTGTGTGTCCGGAGCCTGTGCTCCGCAACGGGAGAGGCCACAGCAGTGAGAGGCCCGCGTACAACAACAACAACAACAACAAAAAAAAAAAAAAAAAAAAAAAAAAGACTCACCTACTTTCACACATTAAAAAAAATTTATATATATATATTTTTTTTTTTATTAATTTTTATTGGAGTATAGTTCCTTTACAATGTTGTGTTAGTTTCTGCTGTACAGCAAAGTGAATCAGCTATATGTATACATATATCCCCTCTTTTTTGGATTTCCTTATTTCTTAAGAGTTCTTCAGGCTACCTGGAGAATATTCTATATTAAACATTTGAAAAAAGGATGGCACATTAAAAACCTGGTGGGTTTTATAGCTATCACTTCAAATAAGCCTATTCAAAAGGCATTCATGAGATTATTTTCTTTGAGCAGAGTGTTCATTGCTTCAACCTCCCTACCTACCCTCAATATCAATGATTCATCACACGAGTTAAGCCTCAAACTGAAGCTGCAAAGAATTCCTAAAGGCATTGGTACCAAAAGTAAGCGCCATGGGGAGTCAGCTGTCAGTCTGCTCATTACTTCTGCTTTTTCTTACTTCTGGCTGCACTAACTCAATGAGGGTTGCTTTTCCATTTAGGCAAGGTAAGAAGAAAAGAAAAAACGTACAACCCCCCAAATTAGATATTGAACAGTGCTGCAACCAAAGGCCATCAATCATTAACTCATCTTTCCTAACCAAACAATAAATCCAAAAGATTTTTCCTCTTGCTTTCTTATATTTTTAAGTCAACTTTGAGGTAAAGTTTATCAATAATAAAATACACATATTTTAAGGGTACAGTTCAATGAGTTTTGACAGATGTGTGCAGCTGTGTAACCGCTGTGCCAATCAAGCTATTTCCACCACCAAAGGTCCCTTTTGCGCCTCATCCAGCCCATCCTTCCTACCTCCACCCCAGACCCCCGTCCCTCCCAGCCACTACTCTGCTCTCTATCTTTGAATTCGTTTCTGTATTTAAAACCCTACCTGTGGGCTTTGACTTAGGGGAAAATACCAATACTCCGAGGTTCCTTTCAGATGTCCCAGGACCATGACTCTTGTATATAAGGTGTTTATTCAACTTCACAGAGAAAACCCTAGAGTAGCAAATACTACTACAAATGCATTCATTCAAATATGTATTAAGAGGCACTGTTCTAGGGTTGAAGGATTGAAAGAGAACAAGATGGGGCCCATCACTGCAAAGACAACCATGCTCACATAACTACAGCACAAGTGTGATTTGGGCTTAACATAGGGGGTGGGCAGGGAATCCGGTAGAAATGGAAAAAGGAGCACCCCTATCTGTCTGGGGAAGCCAGGAAAGATTTTTTTCAGAAAAAGACAGCATTTTAACTCCATGGTAAGGACACAGCATATGCAAAAGCACAGAGTTCTAGATGTGACAGAATGAAGGGTGGTTCGGAACAGGGACCAGAGCCTGGAGCCGCCAGCAAGTGACTCCAGTATCTCTGTAAAAGGTGATGATAATACCACCTACCTCATAGGTTGTTCGGACTGAAATACATTTAACACACGGAGAGCACTTAGAACAGTGCCTGGCATCCAGTTGGCTCTTCCAGGGACGATCGCCATCTCAGGAGGCAGGAAGGAGAAGGCTGGGTCCCAGGCAGGGTGGTGGGGTTGGAGCAGTGCTAACTAGTCAACCGATTAAGCACAGTCCTCCCCCCAGGCTCTGAGCTCAATGGAGAAGCAGATGACGAAGCAGGCGGGGGTTAAAACACGAGCTCCGCTGCATGGCTCTAAAGCAAGACTGGAGGAAACAGCCGGGCCCCAAAGCCCAAAGGCACTTCTTTCTCCTTCCCCTTCTAGTCGGAAAGATCAGAGCAGCTGTCCCCACAGGCTGGAAAAGGCCAGGTCACTAGGTGGCAGCTGGTGCAGCGAGCAACACAAGCCCCCAAGGAGGGTGAAAAGGTCTGAGAGATGGGAGAGGGAGGAGAGGCGGAGGAAGGGGGAAGGGTGGGGTGGGGGGAACACAGGCCAAGCAGGGCCCCGTCTTCTCCTCCTCCCCACTCTCAGCAAGGGGCTTAGAGGAAGGCCGAGGCCCCCTGGAGAAGGCAGAAGTGGGAGTTCTTATTTTGTAGGAAGAGGTGGGATTCCAAGGAATGGAACCGGGGCCCCTCCCTTCCTGTTACACAGAGCCTGGATTTTATCTGGGAGGTGATAGGGCTCGTGAAGACTTCACAGGAGAGAGGCATCCCAATCACAACTGCATTATCATTATTATTTTGAACCCTTTTAAAGAATATAATTCAGTGGCATTAAGTACATACATAATGTAGTGGAACCATCACCACTATTTCTAGAACTTGTTCATCATCCCAAACAGAAACTCTATAGCCATTAAACAGTAACTCCCCACCATCCCCTCCCCCAAGCCCCTGGTGGCCTCTATTCTGCATTTTGTCCCAAGGAACTACCTATCTAGGTACCTCGTGTAAGTGGAATCATGTAACACTTGTCCTTTTGGGTCTGGCCTATTTCACTATGCATGTGTGCCAAGGTCTGTCCATGTTAAAAGCAGGTATCAGAATTTATCCCTTTTTATGGCTGAGTAATATTCCACTGTGCATTATTTTTAACAACTCCCCTGGCAGCAGAGTGGGGATGAATTGGCAGGGGTTCAGCTGAAAGGGAAGGATGGGCAAGGCTGGAATGAAGGCCATGAGGATGGAGGAAAAGGGAAGAGAAAATGAAGAGGACTTGGAGATAGGATGGAAGTAGAGAGAGAGGGGAGACCAAGGGAGGAATGAGGGAAAGATCCCCAGTCTCCGGTTCAGACCACTATATGGAGGTAGCATTTTTGAGGAGAGTGGCTCTGATGAAAAGCAGCGAGGGGTCTGGAGGTTACAGAGATGACCCAATACTCTCTGCGTCTTGAAATTTTCTAATTACTCAAGTCCTGACTTCCACATGAAACTTAGACAACTATTGAAATTTTCTAACTACTGAAGTCCTGACTTCCATGTGAAACTTAGACAACTATTGGGAAACTAGCTTTACTGCATACTTTTATTTATATGAAGTTATATTTCACCTAGCCAGTTATTAGACAACAAAGAAATAGGTATTTTCATTAATAGGCCCTCTAGAAAAAATGAAGGTGGGGGAAGAGAACTATGAATCACAAATGTTTAAGTCTGAATTAATCAGTAAGGATTAATCACAAATCACAATCACAAATGTTTAAGTTTTTAGACATTAAACCTTAGCAGTTTAAACCTCCCATTCTTAGCACCTCTGAAAAGCTACAGTAAAATACTTGTAAGGGGTTGTGCTGGGCCAGAGTGATTATTATTAGATTATCACATTGTCAAATAAGGACTATCTCTGGGCCCCCAGCCATTTCTTGCCTCGTAAATTCCTTTCTCAATCAACACCAGGCTGTGATAGAATCAACGCAGGGAAATGCTAGATTCACCACCTCTCCCTTGGTTACTTATTCATCGGAGCACCTTCTTCCTCTGTAAACAGACACATCTTTAGATGGTTCATGGCAGGCACTCCTTTATTAAATGACACCACATTAAAGTGTACACTTACTCTCTTTTTATCTCAACTAAAATAATTCAACTTTCCAAGGAGCCCCAAATTGAAATGTGAGGTTATGGATTCTCCAAATCTTTATATCCAAGACCGTGCACAAAGCATTTAAGCTGGCTGCAAGGAAAAAAATTAAGCAATTTAGGACACAATGTTCCCCCTACTCTCACCAAGTACCCTCAAAGCAAAAAACACTGTAAAAATACAAGCTCTATGTCAGATTAAAAAAAAAGATTCATTTTATTTAAAAACATTACATGTAAATGACTTCTGTTAAAAAAAAAAAAGCTTTCTTGTTTAATATTAAAGCTTAAAGGTCCCATCATCAAATAAGGAACAATTTACTTCCAAAACCTTTTTTTTAAATTATGTAACCTTTTTAGAATATTAATACATATTCTAAATATAGCATGTGGGGATATATATGTGTCATGATCTGTTAGAATATTTTTATATATAGGCCACATAAGATCCAATTCATTTTTTTGAAAATAACAGAGACGGACAATTCTCATATCTTAAACTGGTTTTGTTATAGAATTATTGCAATATTATCTCCATCACATCAAATACATTCAATTTTAGGAGAAGTAAAATATTTAGCTTTTTAATAAATTTTTATTTTTATTTTTATTTATTTTTGGCTGCATTGGGTCTTCGTTGCTGTGCTCAGGCTTTCTCTAGTTGCGGCGAGCGGGGGATACTCTTTGTTGCGGTGCGCAGGCTTCTCATTGCAGTGGCTTCTCTTGTGGCAGAGCACAGGGTCTAGGTGCGTGGGCTTCAGTAGTTGTGGCTCACGCGCTCAGTTTTGTGGCACACGGGCTAAGCTGCTCTGTGGCATGTGGGATCTTCCCGGACCAGGGCTCGAACCCGTGTCCCCTGCACTGGCAGGCGGATTCTTAACCACTGTGCCACCAGGGAATCCCGAAGTAAAATATTTAAGTTATTTTTTTTTTTTTTTTCTTTTTGCGGTATGCGGGCCTCTCACTGTTGTGGCCTCTCCCGTTGCGGAGCACAGGCTCCGGATGCGCAGGCCCAGCGGCCATGGCTCACGGGCCCAGCCGCTCCGCGGCATATGGGATCCTCCCAGACCGGGGCACGAACCCGTATCCCCTGCATCGGCAGGCGGACTCTTAACCACTGCGCCACCAGGGAGGCCCTTAAGTCATATTTTTAAACAATTGATAGTCAGAATATCTGAATTAATCAGTAATGACCAACACTGAAGAATAATTTCTACCAACGCCTTTCCCAATATCCTTTTTGGTTGGAATAAAGTCATCCTAAAGTATTTTGGATTTGAATAAGTTGGTATTGTTATTCACAATATGTGGATATTTAATTTTTTTAAGTACACATGTCTAGACATATTACTTAACTAAAACTACTTAAAGCATAAAAATATGTATCTTTATAGTACAGAATACTTATTTTCCAAAGCTAGCATTTCAGTTAAATAAAGTAATTGATAAGTCTTATTTGGTTAAAATTGCTATCCCAATTCAGTAAGGCAAATACATTTCCCAAATAGCCATGTACTATCCTGTTAACTTAAGTCTATTTAATCTACCAATAACTTACTGAGTTTCAGCTTTCATTTCTTTTGTGAAAAAAATTCTCAATAACTCATCTTTCTGAGAATAGTCAAAAAATGTATCTAAAAACAGGAAGTTAATATTTTTTTAAATTACCCAAACTCTATCCTTGAGTTTAAAACAGTCTGATTTAACAAGCATTCATTTTTTTAAAGTATTGATAGAAAACAAATTAAAATAGAGTCAGGCCAGCAAATAAAACTGATAGGATTTTAGAAGCCACCTCTTTATGGAGCCCACCTATATTAGGTCATGCCTGGTACCAAGCATGTGTTTTCAATCACCAAATGGTAATTTTCTAGGTCTCACATTGCTGAGCTTTTGTCAGTCTGTTCTTATCTTATGAGTACCTTTAATAACACGGTTAATCTATATCTGCTTAATTCAAGATATTTTAGCAGAAGAAATGGTAAAGCATATTTCAAATCTCTATGTCAGTTATACCATGGCAGCGAGCTTCCTTGTTCCTGGTTCTATGGTTCTACTAAACTCAATGACACTTACCAACAGAGAAAATAGCTGTTTCCTTGCTTTATGCATATTATGACACTTTTCATAGAGACATAATAAGAGTAGAAATAAAACAACAAATATAGATTTAAATGAAAATGGATGTCTCATCAGCCATTAGCCGATGTAGGTCACAGGAATCAGATTACATTGGTTTGTTGAGATAGCCGGTCTATTTCGGAAAATAATTCTCTAATGCTCTCAAGATATTGAGTAACTTAAAATGAAACAAGGTCGAATTTAACCTACATTAAAGGAGGGAAGAAGTAGCAAGGCTTAAAGAAATTCAAAGCTAAGGTGATTCACAGTGACCCACTGCTACAGCTGCAAATTCAATTCCAGCTTCCACCAGAACTCCTGTCCTTCAAATGATTGCTTGAATTGTCGCAATTCCTCTGTTTTCCAGTCTAATTTGGAATACCAATGAAACCACAGAACCAGACTCACACACAACACAATTTCCTGAGGAAGTCATTCTACAGCTAACATCACTGAACACAAGTGCTGTCTATTAGTCTAGTCCGTTTGTTTTTCTTTAGCTGATGGGAAACATTCTGAGGGCTCTCAGGGCCAAGAGGACTATGCATTTTTAAAATGCCATCTATACCTGAAGCTGGATTATAATAAGCAGATAAAGAGACAGGAACATTGTGAAAACAATTTGAAGAGATTTTTCTTTCTGTCCATCAATCCAGGATGGGACAATACATCATCCAGGTGACCCTTCCCAATTATGGCTACTTTCATAATCTGATTGCCTTTTGCATTAAAAAAAATCAGCTTTATCCACAAGATAAAATATCAAATACACTGGGAACACCAACTCCTTGAAAGTAGTTAGCAAAACAGTAATGCAAAACTACTCTATTCCACAAATCAGCAAGTCATCTTTCGTGCGATCGACCATCCAATGATTTATTTAACACCCACTATGCACCAGGCCCTGGAGCAGATGATGTGGCCTGTGGTTACTTATCCAATCTTCTTTTTGTCATGCCCTGGCTCGAAGCCCACACTCTAGCCACTTTGAGGCATTTACACTTCTCTAAAAGCAATGTGCCTCTCTCACCGCTAAGCCTTTACACGCACATCATTCTCTTAGCTTGGGATGCTGTCCCTCCCATTTTTAGTACGGAAAAATTCAGCCCAAATGTCCATCAGCAACTCCAAGAAGGCTCCCCTCATCCCTCTAGCTGGGTTAGATGCCACTAGTATGTTCTCTAAGGACCCCTTTCTATAATGATCATAGTCTATTTACTTGTGTCTCCCCATCTTTCCATTTGAACACGGAAAAGAACGATCATCTGAATGTTTGTGTCTCCCCGAGATTGAAGCTCTAACCCCCAATATGATGGTGTTTGAAGGTGGGGCCTTTGGGAGGTGATCAGGTTTAGATGAGGTCATAATGGTGGAGCCCTTATGACGGGATCAGTCCCTTTTAAGAGGAAGAGGCCAGAGCCCTTTCTCCACCAAGTGAGGACACTGTGAGAAAGCAGACACCAGCAAACCAGGAAGAGATCTCTCACCAGTAACTGAACCTGCCCAGCCCTTGCCCTTGAACGTCCCTGTCTCCAGAACTGTGAGAAATAATTGTTTCTTGTTTACGCCACCCAGTCTATGGTATTTTGTTATGGCAGCCCAAGATGACTAAGACAAAGGTAGTATTTTTATAAGACATGGAATTATAAAAAGGATCTGTGACTCCACAGTGATACTCAAAGGGAAAAACATACAGGAAGAGAAGGGGGAAATTAAGAGAGGAACTGCGGAGGGGGGGGTACTTTTTAAATTGACGAATGATGGTTTATAGATGAAAAAAACGATTGATTAAACTTAAAAAACACTGTCATCTCCAATGTAGGAATGATTTAGGCCAAGATCATCAATAGATAACTAAAAATCATTGGATGAAAGCATATTGAAAGGCAGGATATTTACGTGCCTCAAAGTATCGGCTCACAGATTGCTTATTAAATAGTAAAGAGAAAAAAACAAACAAAAACAAACAAACAAACAAAAAACGGAAAAGAGGAAAGTCATCCTTACAATGTGCAGATCAGGCCGATATCACCTTAACCAAGTCGAATTTAGCACATCCATAATGGAACAGACTGATGTGTCATCGTCCTCCTGCAGTGACACAGTGAAATACTGCTAAACATTGCTGTGCCAAAATGTTCATCTTGAACTTCACCATGAGGGAACAAGACATGTAGGGCTGGTAGTGGGCTCCTCAAAACTGTCAATTGAGTGGAAAGGCAAACCAAGGCAAGGAGGCTGTTCCAGATTATAAGAGACTAAGCAGACATGGTAACTAAATCCGATGCATGATCTTTGATGTGATCCAGGATTGAGGTGGGGGAAAACTCTACTGTGATAAAGGACATTTTTGAGCATGGACCGTATATTAGATGACATTACTGACTTAATGGTGAATTTCTTAAGTGTGATGATGTGACTTTGCAGGAGAATGTCCTTGTTCTCAGGAGATACATGCTGGAAGTATTCCAAGGTGAAGGGTCATGATGCTGCAAACGTGGTGAAACGTTAAAACTCATCTCCATTCCACCTGTTTAGTTCGTCCTTCTATTTCTAAGATTATAGGTGAGAGAAAGCCTCAATACAGCTAAAGCAAGTCTCTCACACTTCTAGAAAAGCTGTCAATTGCCCTTTAAAAACTTGCATGAGGACCTACAAAAATAAAACTCCTTGACTGTTATGGGCTGAACGGTGTCACCCCACCTCCCTACCCGCCCCCCCGCAAGATTCCAATGTCCAAGTCCTAACCCTCAGTACCTCACAGTGTGACTGTATTTGGAGACAGGGCCTTTAAAGAGGTGATTCAGGTAAAATGAGACCATTAGGGTGGCCCGAATCCAATGTGACGATGTCCTCAGAAGAAGCGAAAATTGGGGCACAGACAAATATTTTGAAGACCAGGTGAAGACACAGGGGAAAGATGGCCACCTACAAGCCAAGGAGAGAATCCTCCAAAGAAGCCAACCCTGTGGATGCCTTGATCTTCGACTTAGCCTCCAGAATTGTGAGAAAATCAACTTCTGTTGGTCAAGCCACCCAGTCGGTGCTTCTGATTATGGCAGCCTGAGCAAACTCATACACTGACTTGGTGATTTTCTTGATTAATTTTCTCTTTTGCCAGGCACAGTTCCTGGCTTACGTTGCCCAGATGCACTCTTCTCTCCAGGACTCCTCAGAGGTGGTACACAAGGTCCTTCGATCTGGCCCCCATTAATCACACACAGGCCCCATCTCCCACCCCAACCCCCTCCCCAGGCTCCAGGAGGACACGCTCCAACTCCTGGTTTCTCACCTCTGTGCCTTTCTTTGAAGAAACACACACTGTTCCTCCTGACTTGAAGGTATCTCTCCACAACCCTTACAAAGTTGAAGGTTCCCTCCTCCCCAGTTCCTCAGCCCTTTATCAGCCCCTGTTAAGCTCCTTCCCATGATGCATTAAAACTACTTGTTCACTCACAATTCTCACCCCAAGACTCTGGTTCCTCTAGAGCAGGAAATATGTGTTCTTTATCTTTGTAAAGCACAGCATTTAAGCACGTGCTAGGCGTTCGTATCTTCTGTGAATTAAGTTACCATGAAATACCAACAATCCTATACAGTCAATTTCAGACTCTTTTGGCTTTTCACTTATTTGCCATGTTCAAGGGACCAGAGCATCATCACAAAAAGGACTCTAAAGATCAGCCCTGTCACCAAAGGCAGAGGAGTAATACTTAAATCCTCCCATCAGCCTGTACTTGGAGCCAGCCAGATTTTCATTAGTGTTAACAGAAATGAATCTCAGAGAACTGAGATTAAGTAAAATGTACCTCAATGTGAGCTTAAAACAACCTCTCTTTCTAGAATAAACTGCTGTAATCCTTCTGAAGTCCCCGGCAAACCACCTCTCCTGCCCAACTTGGCCCCAAAGCATCTATGGATAGCCACGGAGCGTCCCCAAATGGCACCGACATTCATGGCGAGGAAGAGATGGAAGAGCCACCATTTACCAGGATGGCACTGGAGGGTCCAGCAAAGGACCGCACATAGACTGATGCACGTCTGCTGTTCAAAGCCCCTCTCGAGGTCCCTGCTTTCACCTCCACATCCAGATCCATCAAAGTCTTAGACCCACCCTTTTCTCAGGACTCAACTCCTTGCCTCCCATTTACTCCCCTCCTGGGGAACCCTTGGCGTTACATAGCCTTTTATAGGCTGATGCTCCTTTATCCTAAACTGACAATTTCCCGTTTGCTCCTTCATCCTTGTCCCTACTGGAACCTGCTTTTCTGATAAAGACAACACAATGTCCCAATCCACCTTCAACCTCACTTGTCTGCAATCCGAGCTGAACTTTGCACCATCTTACACAACTTCAGTAAACATGATTACCCATAGGACCTCACATTGTTGCAAAAAACAAATAACGTCCCCCCCTCCCCAAACTACCTGAAAGTAAGTTGCAGACCTGAGGTTCCATTACTCCTGTATACTCAAAGTATTTCCTATTTAACTGCAGTACGACCATTAAAATCAGAAACTTAACACTGGTACACTACCACAGACTTATTCAAATTTCACCAAATACCCTAATAATGTAAAGGGATAGAATCCAGAGTCACATGCTGTATTTACTTGTCATGTTTCTTCATCTGTCCTCAATCTGGAACCGTTCCTCAGTCTTCCCTGATGTTTATAACCTTGACAGTTTGAAGATGACCATAAATTATTTCCTAAAATATCCCTAAACTTGAGTTTGTCTGATGTTTTCTCACGAAGAGATTCGTTTCCTTTTTTTTTTTTTTTTGGCAGGGGAGAGGGGAGATATTACAGAAACAATGTTGTAATTTCCTCCTTCTATCTTAGGAAGTGAGTGGGTTACAGTAACTTGAACACTCGTGTCTCCCAGGTTTCTCCAAAGTAAAGTTACTCTTTAATCCCCCACTCTTTTGTATTTAACAAATACTGGGTTGGCCAAAAAGTTCGTTCGGGCTTAACCGTAACGGCCAACAAAAAGCCGAACGAACTTTTTGGCCAACCGAATACTTTTTGGAGACAGCCTGAGGCTATGTAAATCTTGCACCTTATCAAGCTCTCACCCACTGATTTTAGCACACTTTAACATTTCGTGCCTGAATTAACCATTACATGATGATTGCCAGTGATGTTTTTTTTGTTTGTTTGTTTGTTTTTTGGGTACGCGGGCCTCTCACTGCTGTGGCCTCTCCCGTTGTGGAGCACAGGCTCCGGACGCGCAGGCTCAGCGGCCATGGCTCACAGGCCCAGCCGCTCCGCGGCATGTGGGATCTTCCCGGACCGGGGCACGAACCCGCGTCCCCTGCATCAGCAGGCGGACTCTCAACCACTGCGCCACCAGGAAAGCCCGCCAGTGATGATTTTTAATTCCACCTTTTATTCTACATTTATTAGTGGACTGAAGACCACTACTGAAGACAGAATGTCGTTTTCCTTATTTATTTTATTCATATTAGTATGGGTTCATTGATTTTATATTACTTAATGAATTATGATCCATTACCGCTATATTTATTTTGATGCTGAAAACAAGCCAGGTTTGGCTGTTGGGAGCTTCATCAACCTGTCCTTTTGACATGCCCCCACTATTCTTTGAGCACTTCCTTACTTTGTGGCACAAAAAGGTGTTTTAGGTTCATGTTATAGTTCCCCTTCCCCAGGCCCAGAATCAGATTTCTCCAAGGAGCCCATTCCTTTTAGTTGCAGAATGGTATTTAGAAACCAAGATCTGGCTTATAGATGTGCTCACGGCCATTGGATATCGCTACTCCCAGGCCCTGTAAGTGGACACAGCTAGGAAACATATGTAACCTCTGAGCTCCCCTGGAATGTCCAAAGTTTTGCTCCTATGAAGTAGAAAAGCCTCAACATCAGTAAAGTCTCCTAGAATCCTACAACTTGAACTGGTCTGTATTTTCTTCGCAACCCACAACCCCAAGGAACTAAGCCTACGGAGTGGGGTCCTGTCTCTCACAGCTCTTCCTCCTCTCCCTCCTCTTCCAAAGCCTCACACTCTGGTCTGGAAGCTCCTAGTTCCATCTGATGAGTCATCCTTGGTCTCTCTCCTAGCCATATACTGTTTGCCTCTAACTTCTTGGCTTCATAGGTGAACTTTCAGAGTCCCTGGGTCCCAGGCAGCCCAAGAGCCAGGCTTGCCCTGAACACAACTCCATTCCAGCTCCCAGAACCCAGGACCCCAGGGACCTGTTTGTTCCAGTGGAGAACACCCCCATTGAAAATCAGCACCCAAAAGTATTTAAATCCTTAATTGTGGTCCATCTTAGCCTACATTTATCTCTGATGGATTAAAAAATAGTTTTAGATTGTGAAGCAAAGTGATCTGTACCTTTTTGGGTTTGTGAGGATGATTATTTTTGTCCCAAGGTCAAAATATCTGTCCCAAGGTCAGATAGTCCTGCATTTCTAAGCTTTTCTTTCTCTACAGCTGACACCACAGTTTTCTAAAAGCACCATTGTTATTCCTCCCTCTACTGATCTGCACAACTTCCATCCCCAGAAGCATGTGTCCATCTAGGTAAACTTGACATGACATATAAATCGTCTGGTCCTAATACCTACTGTAGGAGCCTGATAGAGGGTAAAGAATACCCACAGAATACATGAAAGAGCCGTTCACAGGAAAGGCAATGAGAAGTCAGCCTCAGTCCATTTTAGATTCTGTCTTCTGCCTTTTAGAAATTCCTACAGGGTTCTATACATGATGGATATTTAATAACATTGTCAGGCTAACTAGCAGTGATTTCTAGTGGGCACCCATAAAAAGTCATTACAAAGTCCTATAATTTTGGACCTTTGGGCTTTCATTTTTCCAAGGTGGGAGAGGCATGTAATAAATATCTCCAGAACCACAATGTGATATGACAATAGCTATTAAGGCTCAGAGAACCAATATCCATGAAATAGGCCCTTACCCATTAATAATAGTTACAAAATGTCATATCCTATAGCTAGGCTGTGCTGCAAATCTTATATTCTTTATTTAAGCATAAATAAATAAATGAGCACGAGCTGGGTCTGACTTTTATTGGTGTAAGGTAGTGAGATCTTCGTAACCATCACTTCAAACATGAATCCATGAATTCCGAGTCAAGGCCTTCCTTTTCTAGGCTAATGATTCTCAGCGATTCTGAGAAAAACAGAAAAGCAGATTCTGAGAAAGTGATGAAGGGTGCAGACCCCTCCATCTCTGAGAGGGTAGAGATGCAGAAAAATACACATAAGCACACAAACAGAATTGTGCCTATAACTTCATGGAGTTTGATCACCAAAGCCCCAGATGAAGAATGCCCTAGACCATTACTTCTCAAACTTTAATGTGCCAATGAATCACCAATGCTGCTTTGAGTGGCAAAGTTCTAGAATAGAAGTTAACACACTTTTTCTGTACAGGAAGAGATGGTAAACACTTTCGGTATTATGGGTCCTACTGTATCTGTTACCACTACTCAACTCTGCCATCGGAGCAGGAAGCAGCCATTTACAATACGCAAGCGGATGGACGTGCCTGTGTTCGAATAAAACTTTATTTACAGAGACAGGAGGCAGGCTGGATTTGGCCCAAGGACTACTCTGGAAGGTATCACTTCAAAGTCAGCACAGGACTATAATAGCAAATCACAAAACTCAGCTCACTTCTGATATTTTTAAGGGCTCACATTTATTTTTACCACAAATTTTGTCATATTCACTGTTATTTACTTACCCAGCAGTTCCCATTATTGCATTTTTTCCTACTGAACAATTTGTTATGAACAAGCCATTGTTCCATTTTTCAACCAACACAATGAAGATCAGAATAATTCCACATTATAAACATTTCCTGAAAGAGCTTTTGCAGCCTAGTTTTCTGACTCTCAGCAAAGTTTTATTAATTGACAGCTGATCACACACATGATGCAAAAGTAGAACACAATCTTTAGTGTTCCAAGCCGCCTATGTCTCTTCTGGAGGCCGCTGTCATTTCTTTAACATGCCTAGCAGCTGTCAGACTCGGGCCAAGAGTCACAAGGGCTTTGTTTCCCTAGAGACTTATTTTCACAAAAATTAGGACCCACAGGAGGTTCTTCTCTGGCCGATCCTTTCTTCATGGTAAAAGGTCAAATGCTTGCCTACCGAGTGCCTTCCTGGGTCAGCAAGCGTCACCAGTCACTTTTTGTTTCCTGACTCGGTTCTGGCAGTACCCCATCAACCACAACCACCTGACTCCCCAGAATGGATGTGGTATAGATCGGTTTTCCTCCCAAGTGTCCTGCATTTTAAAGCTCAGGCCTGGCCACATGCCTGCCGACCTGCTCTGTGGGAAGGATGTTAGAATGGCCCATGTGGGCTTGTACCAAGGGAATGTAGATAACCACTTCTGAGGGATTGGGAGAACTATTTTCTTTACAACTCATGCAGATACTCACAGAAAAAACAGCTCCAGCTAGAAATGATTTAAGTCCACGGTGTACTTCTAGCCATTTCCACTGGTTTCTCACTCAAGCCTCACCAAACTAGATGTCAACTTTTCAGGATTGCAGTTATGGTATAAAACCCTATATGGTATTCTAAGTGTCTAAAAAGCACAGTGAAACTCTACAGAGCACAAATGTTATCATTTTGTGTGAGAGTCAAAGTCAAATTCATGAGCAAACTTCTTATATAAAATCCCAACTAATCGGGATTTAGTTATCAGTAACAGAACACCGGAAATCATAAAAATCATAACCTACTGCCATCCTTCACATGACAAAGGGCATCCATCACCTCTATCTGGTGCAGTAAACCACACTCGCTCTGCTGGGTTCCGTGTACTTGTTTCGTTGTTCGTGTGTGAGAAGTATATTCGGGTCGTAGTGTATTCATGCACAGCACGTTTTACCTAGAAGGTGAACTTCTTTTTCTAAGTACTTGCACAAATGATCCAACAAATTATTCATCTTACATCTATCCAGTAACTCTAAGGGTTATGAAAGAAGAAGAATAATGAAAGCATAGGTCTGTAGGCCATATGTGCTTAAAACTTGTACCTCCAACGAGGGCAATAAGATGCAGTGAAACTTGATTTCTCAAGGGAACATGCAAAATGCATTTTATCCTCGTCCTTAAAGGCTCTGATGAACTTTAGATATTCACAATGGCCTTGCAAAAAGGCATTTATTCACCTACTCACCCTGGTGACAAACAATTTATGTAGGGCAAGTAAGAAAGTGCCTATTCCATTCATTTTATTCCCTCTATTCCTCCCAGGGACCATAAGTGGATCTGAGGGTAGAAAAATGTTGGTAACACTATAGGATATTTATGCTAGGAGAGAAGCTGGGTTAAGACGATTTTCTTATTCATTTATAGACATGACAGCTTTGGCTGTGCTCTAGAAGAAGGGAAAGGCTAGGGAGGTAAGATAAAACTCCGTTAAACAATGACGATGGCTCAGAGTGCCAGATCTGTTGCCAAGTTCGCACATCGGCCCCACACCAGCTAGGCATACAGTGCATGCCATTCAGGCCGCCACTCAAACTGACTGGGCCATGCAGAGGCTTTTGTGCTAGAAAACATCCACCTTTCCTCTAATTAGGTGCTGAAATTTGACGTTTATAGTCACAAAAGTTTCTTCCCTTACAATAGATTTTGGGAGTTTTTCTATCATCTCATCTCACATGGGTAGATATATTCATTTGTACTTTTGGACGTTGCCCAGTTTAGGTGACTACCCTCTAAAGCACTCTCCACTCTTCGAGAAACTGTCTTCATAAGAGAGGTAGCTGGGCTGACATTGCTCCCAATTAAAACCATCTCCTAATAATCACTTGCATGTGGTGGACCTGACTGTAAGCTCGCTCAAAAATTTAGCCAACACACAATTTCATGAGCCTCAGTCCAGCCATGCTGGCTCTTGTCCTTGGCTTCTTCCTAAACTTAAAAAAAAAAAATCCGGGCCTCCCTGGTGGCGCAAGTGGTTGAGAGTCCGCCTGCCGATGCAGGGGATACCGGTTCGTGCCCCGGTCTGGGAGGATCCCATATGCCGCGGAGCGGCTGGGCCCGTGAGCCATGGCCGCTGAGCCTGCGCGTCCGGAGCCTGTGCTCTGCAACGGGGGAGGCCACAACAGTGAGAGGCCCGCATACCGCAGAAAAAAAAAAAAAAAAAAAAAAAAAAAAAAAAATCCTCAAAGATTATTTTGGAAAGTGGCTACAATATCATGAAATGAAAAAGTCAAAAGGAGGGTAGAGTCAAGATGGCGGACTAGGAGGACACAGAATTCACGTCTCCGCACAACTAGGGCACCTACCAGGCACTGGTGGGGGAACACAGACACTTAAGGGGATGGGAGGAACCCACAGCGACCAGTTGTTTCAATTATACTTTTATTTTTCCTAATATATTTTTTATCTTTCAAATTTTATTCTGTTTTTTATTCTTTGATATTGTACTCCTTCCTTCCTTCGTCTTTCTTTCCTTCTTTCTCTTTCTTTCTTTCTTTCTCTTTTTGCCACGTCACGCAGCTTGTGGGATATTGATTCCCAGGCCGGAGGTCAGGCCTGAGCACCTGTGGTGGAAGCTCTGAGTCCAAACTGCTGGACTAACAGAGAACCTCAGACCCCAGGGAATATTAATCAGAGTGAGGTCTCCTGGAGGTCCTCATTTCAGCACCAAGACCCAGCTCTATCCAACTGCCTGCAAACTCCAATGCTGAACACCTCAGGCCAAACAACCAGTAAGACAGGAATACAGATCCACCCATCAAAAAAAAAAAAGAAATGACAAAAAAATATGTTACAGACAAAGGAGCAAGGTAAAAACCTACAAGACCAAATAAATGAAGAAGAAATAGGCAACCTACCTGAAAAATAATACAGAGTAATGATAGCAAAGACGATCCAAAATCTCAGAAACAGAATGGAGAAAGTATAAGAAACATTTAACAAGGATCTAGAAGAACTAAAGAGCAAATAAACAGTGATGAACAATACAATAACTGAAATTAAAAATACTCTAGAAGGAATCAATAGCAGAATAACTGAGGCAGAAGAATGGATAAGGGAGCTGGAATATAAAATGGTGAAAATAACTGCCAGAGAGCAAAATAAAGAAAAAAGAATGAAAAGAATTGAGGACAGCCTCCAAGACCACTGGGGTAACATTAAACACACCAACATTCGAATTATAGGGGTTCCAGAAGAAGAAAAGAAAAAGAAAGGGTCTGAGAAAATACTGAAGAGATTATAGTCGAAAACTTCCCTAATATGGGAAAGGAAATAGTCAATCAAGTCCAGGAAGCGCAGAGAGTACCACATAGGATTAACCCGAAGAGAAACATGCTGAGACACATATTAATCAAACTATCAAAAATTAAATACAAAGACAAAATATTAAAAGCAGCAAGGGAAAAGCAACAAATAGCATACAAGGGAATCCCCATAAGGTTAACAGCTGATCGTTCAGCAGAAACTCTGCAAGCCAGAAGGGAGTGGCAGGACATACTTAAAGTGATGAAAGGGAAAAACCTACAACCAAGATTACTCTACCCAGCAAGGATCTCAACAAATTAAAACCTTTACAGACTAGCAAAAGTTAAGAGAATTCAGCACCACCAAACCAGCTTTACAACAAATGCTAAACGAACTTCTCTAGGCAGGAAACAATAGAGAAGGAAAAGACCTATAAAACAAACCCAAAACAATTAAGAAAATGGTAATAGGAGCATACATATCGATAATTACCTTAAATGTAAATGGATTAAATGCTCCAACGAAAAGACATAGACTGGCTAAATGGATACAAAACAAAACCCGTGTATATGCTGTCTACAAGAGACCCACTTCAGATCTAGGGACACATACAGGCTGAAAGTGAGGGAACGGAAAAAGATATTCCATGCAAATGGAAATCAAAAGAAAGCTGGAGTAGCAATTCTCATATCAGACAAAATAGACTTTAAAATAAAGACTATTACAAGAAACAAAGAAGGACGCTACACAATGATCAAGAGATGAAGCCAAGAAGATATAACAATTGTAAATATTTATGCACCCAACACAGGAGCACCTCAATACGTAAGGCAAATGCTGACAGCCATAAAAGGGGAAATCGACAGTAACACAATCATAGTAGGGGACTTTAACACCCCACTTTCACCAATGGACAGATCATCCAAAATGAAAATAAATACGGAAACACAAGTTTTAAATGATACATTAAACAAGATGTACTTAATTGATATTTATAGGACATTCCATCCAAAAACAACAGAATACACTTTCTTCTCAAGTGCTCATGGAACATTCTCCAGGATAGATCATATCTTGGGTCACAAATCAAGCCTTGGTAAATTTAAGAATATTGAAATTTTATCAAGTGTCTTTTCCGATCACAATGCTATGAGACTAGATATCAATTACAGGAAAAAAACTGTAAAACATACAAACACATGGAGGCTAAAAAATACGCTACTAAATAACCAAGAGATCACTGAAGAAATCAAAGAGGATATCAAAACATACCTAGAAACTAATGACAATGAAAACACAACAACCCAAAACCTATGGGATGCAGCAAAAGCAGTCCTAAGAGGGAAGTTTACAGCAATACAATCCTACCTCAAGAAACAAAAAACATCTCAAATAAACAACCTAACCTTACACCTAAAGCAATTAGAGACAGAAAAACAAAAAAAACCCAAAGTTATCAGAAGGAAAGAAATCATAAAGATCAGATCAGAAATAAATAAAAGAAATGAAGGAAACAATAGAAAAGATCAATAAAACTAAAAGTTGGTTCTTTGAGAAGATAAACAAAATTGGTAAACCATTAGCCAGACTCATCAAGAAAAAAAGGGAGAAGATTCAAATCAACAGATTTAGAAATGCAAAGGAGAAGTAACAACTGACAATGCAGGAATACAAAAGATCATGAGAGATTACTACAAGCAACTCTATGCCAATAAAATGGACAACCTGGAAGAAATGGACAAATTCTAAGGAAAGCACAACCTTTCAAAACTGAACCAGGAAGAAATAGAAAACATAAACAGACCAATCACAAGCACTGAAATTGAAACTGTGATTAAAAATCTTCCAACAAGGGCTTCCCTGGTGGCGCAGTGGTTGGGAGTCCGCCTGCCGATGCAGGGGACGCGGGTTCGTGCCCCGGTCCGGGAAGATCCCACGTGCCGCGGAGCGGCTGGGCCCATGAGCCATGGCCGCTGAGCCTGCGCGTCCGGAGCCTGTGCTCCGCAACGGGAGAGGCCACAGCAGTGAGAAGCCCGCGTACCGCAAAAACAAAAACAAAACCCAACCAAAGTTCTTGCAATGGCCCACAGGGCCCCGCACCATCCGACCCCACTGTATACCAGGGCCCTCCGCTTGCCCACCCCTGCTGCCCCTGCTCCAGGCCTGACCTTCCCTCTCCCTGGAATCTCTTCTCTCAGTTACGGATGTGTCTTTCCTCCTCGCCTCCTTCAAGCCTGTGCTCAAATGTCAGCTGCATTTTCCTAAGGAGCATTTGAAGAGAGTTAAGGAAGGGACTGTCTGCGGGGCTGTGCAGGGTTGAGAGTCCTATCAAGACCCCCAGGGATTAGCAACAGTGGAAGACCCCACCACCTCCAGGGCTGAAGGGCAAAAGAAGGGAGCTGTCACCAGAATCAGTACAAGTAGTCATGTAGTCTACCAGGAGGAGCTGAGAGAGAAGGAGGGAGATGGGGCTCAGGGAAGGAGGAAACAGGGATGTGCTTTGACTTCTCTCTTCTCTTGTCCTTCCATCTCCTGCCAGTGGCACAACCCAACCTGAAGCCAGAGGGCAAGGAAGCCAGGGTGATGGAGCCCAAGAAGGTCTGGGAAGATGGGAGAATGTCCAGCACACCCTTGTTAGCCGATGGAGATCCTAGAGTCCAGTTCAGGGAAGAGCCTGCAAGGGGAGCCTGGAGGTGGCCATGAGCTTTCCTTACCTCCCCTCACTGTGAGCTGCTGATCCACTAGGACTTGGAAGCCAAGTCTTTGGAGGGAAGTCCTGCCCAGCGGGGGTCAATAGCTCATAACCTAAGTACTAAGTCCCTTGTCCAAAGTTGGTGGTCTCTAGTGCCCAACACACAAAACCTGAGATGCAACTGCTACGTGGTATAGCAGAGTTTCCATTCCTGCTACCGTGAAGTTGACCCTGAAGAACTCCCCTAGTCCCATGATTACAGTTCTGAGAGCCCTGCTCTCTCTTCCAAAGTTATTTCAAATGCAGACTAAGTGACCAATCACTGAGCAATTATAGCAAATACCCACAAAGTTCCAGGCGCCCTTAGCACCCACTCCCCCCAACAGCCACACAAAGGAAGGATTCGTTGCTGGGTTTAAGAAGTAGCTGCCCAAAGCGACCTCTGAGTAGACTCCAGAGCCTGTGCAGTATTCTAAAATAGGAAGAGAAAAGAAGTTTTAGAATTGAATCCAAATTGAAAATTCTTAAACCTCTGATTTCAGATGATCCAAAACATAATGGATCTCTCTGTCATCCATGCAATTGAATTGCTGTAGGTCGTGCAATTGTGTAAACTGACCCTCCATCGAATGAGGTGGAGGAGGAGCCAGCTTCTGGATTAAGTTCTATCAATGATTTACTTTATGACCTTAGGCAATCCGCAGTTTCTCAGCAGCTCAGTGTCCCTAACTCCAAGATAAATATGATGCTTCCTCATCCAAACCTGTCAGGGACCTATTGGGGTGAATTAGCTAATATATCCTTCCTGTCTCCTTCAGAGGCTCTTCTCACCCAACCTCCTAACTGTGCATTTTGCCCAAGGAGATAATAAAGTAGTGTGGAAAGCAAGTCTGAGTCAGACTCATTTGGAAATAAAATGGTAGACCTTTCACTGATGGGACATTTGAACGTGGACAATGTATCCAATCCTGCTGTGCCTCAGTGCCCCTCCTCTGTAAAAAGTGAAAGCCAAGAAAGCACGACCTCATACAACTGCTGGGTGATAAAGTGAGAGTATGCGTGCAAAGCCCTCAGGACTTTGTCTGGCATAGAATAAGCACCCGAAAGCAAAGTGCAATCATCGCAAATATTACCATCATTATCATTCTCATTACCATTTTTCATAGGCAATTCCAAGTGGGATTGGTGAAAGCACAAAATTTCTCTGAGCACTCTCTAGAATTTTTCTATGTCCTTAAAATAATTCTCTTTTTTAGTCTGGAAAAGTAGAGTTGAAAATAACACAAACGGTTACTATGATCACCACCAAACTTGATTAATAGCTCTAATCACTAACGAAACCTAAGTGGCTGAAAAGCAGGGTCAAGCTACATAGACTTGATTAGAGCACAAGAAATTCATCCTAAGAGAAATCTTGGGAAAAGAGGAGTTCATTTTGGAAAATTTTCTATGAAAAAGGTATAAATTCGTGACAGTAAGGGAAACCTGTTTGTGAATGGTACCCAAAAACTAAGTTAAAAAATAAACAATTTCATGAACCATAAAATACCCAAATGCTTCTTTGAGCTCAGGGATCTGGTGAAAGCTTCCTAAAGCTCCTACCTGGCATCCACACTGTAAGTACCCCACCCCTCAACTGTGAAATCTCCTGGTGCTCAGAGAGCTCCATCTGGACAAGCCACCATGGACCTTCAAGAGCTGGCACAGCACCAGGCAAACGGAAATGCCCAATCACCATGTTTGCTCTGACACATGATTGACCATACGGCCAATCGGATCAGAGAACCACGTCCTCTCCCCAGGGGACCACTTGGAGCATCATTCCAACGACCTTCCTCTGCCCTGGTCCCTAGGTCCATCAACCGATACCCGTAATTACAAGAAACATCTTAGGACCTTACTCTGGTTGGTGCAGATAAACCATTTGAAGTCTTACATTTCAGATCTATCAGAAACAAACAGGTTTCACTCACCCAATCCTACCCCATCACCACTTCGTACCAACATTTTTTTTTTTTTTTTTTGGCGCTATGGGGGCCTCTCACTGTTGTGGCCTCTCCCGTTGCGGAGCACAGGCTCTGGACGCGCAGGCTCAGCGGCCATGGCTCATGGGCCTAGCCGCTCTGCGGCATGTGGGATCCTCCTGGACCGGGGCACGAACCCGTGTCCCCTGCATCGGCAGGCGGACTCTCAACCACTGCGCCACCAGGGAAGCCCTGTATCAACATTTTAAATCAAACTTTCAAACCATTAAAGCTCTGGAAAAGAGCGTCTGCTTTGCATAAACATTGTTTCCATGGTATAGTTCCTAAAAGTAGTAGGTGCCCAATAAATATTTATTGAAGGCACAGGAGGAAGGAGGAAGGAAAAGAGGAGAAAACACTAACCCACGCTCCTGAGCTGCCCCAGATACAAGGGTAAGGATGTATGTAGGCCATGGTGACACAGCCAGGATGGGTGCCAGGTTTTCTACATGCCTTAGCCAATCCTTACGGCAGCCTTCTCAGGTATCTTATTTGCCCATTTTACAGATGCCAAAACTGAGGTACAGAGAGGTTAAATCGCTTCCTGAGTATCCCCCAGACAGTAAGTTTCAGAGCCAAGATCTAAACTGAGACAATGTAATACAGAGGTACACTGAAGTACCACCCTACTGTCTGGACACCCAAATTCACCTAGGGCAGCATTAAGCAGTCAAGCATTAGTGTTTCCATTTACATGAGAAAATTAAACCCAACTGGTTAAATGACCAGTAAGAAATCCCATGACTTTCACAGGTACTAGAGCCAGTGCTTCTACTTGGTCACTTAGGACCCTAGAAAATAAGGGACCCCATCCGTTCTTATCATGAATAGAATGAGCTTATGCTACAGGCTTTCTATCATCTTTATAACTTCATGGCAGACTGCACGCTCAAAATACAATAGCAACAATGTACAGCACCTTGTGATTTATAAACATAATTTTATCTGTAATAACCTCCCTGTGACATACATAAGGCAGATAATGTCACCAGCCGTCAAGGCCAGGGTGCCCTCAGTGACAGGGGCCCCAGAGACGCCGGGTGGCACATGACAGCTCACGGCAGCCAGGAACACAGGGAGAGAGCAATGGCAACTTTCAACGCTTTCACAGCTTCTGACTACATGGCTCCAAAGGAAGAAATTTCAAAATGATTATTTTCTCCTTCAGACGGGAGACATAGGACATACAGTCCCAGTAAAACAGTATTTATCAGTTTTCAAGGGCTCGACCATTTGAGGAGAAAGCCTCAGCGTCTGCCTTTTCTCCCCGCAGCCACTGCTTTTAAAAACCCTCGGGCGAGATGAGGAGAAAAGTACTTGCTGATATTGTGTTTGCCATCAGCGCACACCAATCTGTCTGCTGAACTTCTCAGGAGTGTTGGCTAATACTTTTGTATTTCCTACTGGAAGCACACCACAGCTCATAAACTGATGTGTTAATATCACTGAAAGATATAACAGCGAGTCCTCGGCACAGCATTTTCCCCCAAACTCAAAAGAACATCTAGCTACATCAGGCTTCAAAGAGAACTGATTTAAAATCTTGCTCAGCAAACACAGCACCTCTGCAGTGGATCTCACTCAGCCTGGGCTGCCTGCTGCAATCACCTGTGGAGCCTTAAAAATCACCCACATTCAGGTTCTACCTGCAGAGGTTCCAATTTAATCATCCTGGGGTGTGGCCTGGACATTGGACTTTTCAAAGCTTTCCCAGTGACTCTAATAAACATTCAAGGTTGAGACGCACAGGTGCAGAAAGTGAGGCGCACACCCAGACGTTCACCTAAAAAGTGATTCACGGGTGTTAATGACCATGAACAATTTCACAATTAAGAATTATTTGATAACATGGATTTACTTTCTCAGACACAGTTTGTTCACTGCATAACTGAGAAGTCTTGATTCTTGTTCTCTGGGTCTTCCTGACCTACCTTAACCAACTTAACCTGGAAATCCAGATGAATACAAAAATTCATTTTAAAAGTACTAACGTCTATGTAGCACTTTGAGATTTGCAAATATAGAAATACGAAGTCACATTTCACCATTACAAGAACTATGAGGTAGGTAACGTAAGTGTACTCGTTTCCTATTGCTGCTGTGTGTGACAAATTATCATAAGTTTAGTGGCTTAAACAATATGAGTTATTTTTATAGTTCTTGAGGCCAGATGTCCAAAATCAGTCTCCCTTGGCTAAAGTAGGGTATGGGCATGGCTGGCTCCTTCTGGAGGCTCTCAGGGGAGAATCTGTGTCCTTGGCTTTTTCAGCTTCTAGAGACCACCTGCATTCCTAGGCTCAGGGCCCCTTCCTCGTATCTTCTGTCTCCCTCTTATAAGGAAGAACCCTGTGATTACACTGGATCCACTCGGATAATCCAGGATAACCTTTCCATTTCCAGATCCTTAATCACCTCTGCAGAGTCCCTTTTGCCACGTAAGGTAACATTCAACAGTTCCAGGGATTAGAACAAGGACATCTTTGGGGACCAATATTCAGCCTGTCACAGAGTAAGGCAAACGTCACCAGCATCACCACTATGCCTATTCCCTCTGCCCACCACCGTCGCTTTTCAATTGAAACTGAGGCTCAAGGTTGCATGACTTAACCAGGTTCCACGTCTGGGACGGGGCTGAATTTAAACCCGATCTCATAACTCCAAGCCCCACTCCTTTCGGCCGCTCCCGTTGCCCCCCCAGATATGGCGATGCCTGCAATATTATTCTCTTTTCCAGGCTCTCACCATACTGTTAACAAGAAGTATTTCGACTCTGCCCCCATCATCATCTCTGTTCCTCAGCCAACAGATGCCAAGTGGAAACTTCCAGTTCTATTACCCCTGCTGGTCACCCTGTCTCAGGTCAGCCCCCTTCCCTATGGTCCAGCAGAAGCAGCAAGGCACTGAAGCAGCAATTCATTTTACAGACTACGACGTCACAACTACCTGAGAGATTAGTCACACAAGAAAGTATATGGGCGAGGGGGTGTGGAAATGACAGCTCTCAGTTTTAAAAGAGCAAAACAATCTTAACTTGCTAAGACCTACACATACCAGTAACTGTCTCAAGAAAAATGTATAATAGGTGACACCCCCATCCTCCATGTTTGAAACAATCTATGTAGAATACATAGGAAACCGTCCTCTCAGTGATTTTCCATGGTTCCTTCCTCTCTTGCTCTCAAGTGAGGGAACTAGAGAGGGCTGACAGGGTGGTATTTAGAGCCTTAGTCTGTGGTCCCCTGGTGTGTGGTGTGTCGCAGCTGGGTAATCAGAAAGGAGTGGGCAAGGCTTCCTACACGAAGGACATTCTAATACGATGGTCACACTTCCCTTGATGCCTGGGATGTGCCATCCCCTCCTCTCACTTGAACATCATGGAGAAGAAAAGAACCCAGTGTTGAGTCATAGGCACTTTAACAATGGGAGAAAATAAACAAGCCAAGCAGATATCATTGCCCGTGTCTATGTGCAATCTGAAGTGAAAATGGTAGTGAAGGAAAAAAAAAAATCAGTGCCGCATCACAATGCAACTGGTATAATATCAGCAAGTTACATGGTTTTCCTGGACTAAGATAATTCATTGTCTCAGTCCCCAAAACTGTAAAATAAAACAGTGAATAGGGCTTGTAAAGGTCATGCGGAAGAATTCAAACAACCAGAATACTATATTTTAAATAAGCTAATGTGGTGGGGAGAAGGGGGGAGGGCGGTGCTGGAATACATTTTGTGGCTTGTGTTCATGCCAAATCCATGCTCTGAAACTATAACCCTATATACACTTACAACCAATATTTGGACTGATTCTAAGGACAGCAAGATTCCCAGACATCTAAGAGTCAGTTTGGGTCACTATTTCAGAAAAATGAACCAATAAACTTTGTTAAGTTTTTCAAAAAGGGTAGCATCATAAGGGAATTCTGGTTTACCAGGAGTTAACAATAAACATGTTAATAAAATGAGGATGTTCTAATCCACGTGATACATTACTTTGGTGATATCATAGCCTCCAGATAACCTGGCTAAATTAAAAGAGGGTACACCTGCTAAGGACGCCTTACTCCATACTTTATAGGACCACGCAATGCTTCCAGATAGTTAAAGAGCCCTGGGTCCTTGTCCTGACCCCGCCACTAACTTGCCGTATAACCTGGACCCGTCACTCAGTTTCTCTGGGTCTCAGGGTTCTCATCTGTAAGGTGAGGGGGCTGGTCAAGATGACTTCCAAGGGCTCCTCCAATTGCAACTCTAAAAGCTTGCAAAGATCCATTAACAAAATTTACTGACTCATCTGACATTAGATTCCGATTGAGCTGGTGAGTAAAAAGAAGATAACGAAGCTGATGTTTGAGACTGCTAACAACTAAAAGCTGGAAAACACATGGAAGCTGGTGAGCATCATGGTGAAATACACATCGGGTTCCTCTCCTGGGAAAGCTACAAAGCCTGGGGGTCCCAAGAGTTTATTGCAAAACCCCCTGAAGGTGCCTTATGTATCTGCAGGAGGGTCCTCTTCATTCATGCTGCCTCCTGCTCAGCAGCGTCTCGGGTACCGGCTCAGAAGGGATGGGTGAGGTGGGGTGTTACCCTTGGGACTCAGATCCCACACAAATATCATCACTCGGGGCCTTCTGGCCACTGAACATAGCTTTCAAGGTCACTCTGATCCAGGGATTCATTGCCGCCGGAAACTGAGCGTCTGGGGATTTGCTACACCTCCCTCCTCCTGCCCTTACTAGCAGCGGGGAAGGGGGGCATACTCTGTCCTCTTGAGGGCCCGCAAAATTAGCCACAGAAAATGAAAAGTGGATTCAAAGGGCTATTGAGCTCTCTCAGGATTTAGTTCCCTCAACAGCTCTCTCTACGGAACAGATATGCTTCAGTGGGAAAGCCCAGGAAGAAAAAAAGTGACAGGAAAATTGAGGACTTATTATAAAACTCATGTTTAAAAAGCCATAATTATCACAATAGTGTCACCTAAACATTATTTACAAACATCCTTCAGCACAATTCCCCCTCTTTGAACAGCCCTCATCTAGATAGAGTACTATTACTCAGGATAGCATTTTAAATTATTTAAGCAGTAAAACAAGGAAAAACCAGCATTTTTTCAATCAAAACTCTGGAGTGAATATAATTAAAATCGATGCAGGGAAACAGGCATAAAAGAGAGAGAATCTGACTTTTTACCTTTATGCTGATAACTCCTACTTACCGGTTATATAATTAAGTCAGTTTTCAAACACTGTTTTGTGCATTACTCGTTGGATAACCCCCAACGCTGTAAGAGGAAGAGAGGGTAGAAATTCTTCTATTTTGCTGATGAGAAAACCGAGACTTAAGGATATTAAATGATAAGCCCAAAGCGGAGTCACAATAAAAACCCAAATCACCAAATTTCTGATTTCAAAGTCTCCTCCAGGACACCACACACTGTGTCCCAGTGATTTCATCTGCATGGTAAAAACCAAAATAATTTTTATATCAAACGCTGTCATATATTTTGCCTGGGCCTTGCTTTTGAACTTTCAGGCCCTCAGAATACTCTTAGTTTGAATCTTGGCAAAATGAAGCAAATTTCCAACTGCCACATAAATGGAGTTTTCTTTACGAGCAGCTGCAGGTAAGAACACGCCCCTCGCAGTCTGACGCCATTACCGTAGTTCACCTCCTAACCCACTGTTACTTCTTTTAAATGACCAGGCCTATGGTTCATGGCCGTATTCTGATCACACAAGGGCACAAAAGTAGCAAATAATCCCACAGTCCACTTCCAGGCCCTGGCCAGCAATCAGAAATCTGACTGTGGGTCTTTGTTCATTCTATTTTGGGATGACACCATTTCGCAAAACACCTCTCGGCCTCAGCCCTGTTAATCAATAGTCATTTAAAGTAAATTTGTCATGGAAGTGTTTAAACACCTACATTCAATAGTGTTTGCCAAAATAATGCATTTGCCCCGTGATTATAAATGATCAAATAACTAAAACACCACAGCAGCAGCAAAAACAGCTCTAGTCTGTGCTGAGGTGGTGGGTATGAGCTTAGCTTCATTTCTGGGATCCTGTTACTAAATCCACTGAAAGAAATGAAGCGGGGCGAAGACCCAGAGCAGGGCTGGGTAGGGGGATGCTCTGTACCAGACATGGTCTGTCCCAACCCTCTCTTCTCATAGCTGGACTCCCCTCCACCCACCCACCCACCCCAGTTTCTAGGACCAGCCCTAACCTTAGTGGAGACGTCTGAGTAATTTTGGTACAACCCTCTGGGACCCCACCCAAGTCCCTCTGACTGCTGGCTCGACCGTGACTTCCTGCCCAGGCTCCTGTACCTACACATGAGTCCTTTCCTGATTCCTTAGCCCTCCGGGTCTGAAGCTCCCTGGACTCCTGGCCGCCCTTCCATCCCTCAAGCCACCTGGACCTGCTGTCCCTACAACCATGTACCCCAGGACTGGGAGCCTGTCCTGAGAGACTGCCACCTCTGGAAACAGTCTTCAGTTCTGTCTCCTTCAACCTCCTATTGCAACCCATCACCCTGAGGGGACCCCCTCCCTTCCCCAGCCCTCCTGCAGCTCCTCCGTTTTACCTGGAAGTGGACTCCACCCATGGCCCCCACCAGACAAGTCTTCAGCACTCCTTCCGGACCTGGCCGGACCCCAAGAACAAGACCGGCAGCTCCTCAATCAACCGTCTGCATTTCAGACCTGGCTCTTACTTAAGCGCCTCGGTCCGAGCCTAACATCTACTTATTCGTGGAGACAGAGCCCGAGAGAGGCCGTCCTCACCATCACCCTTCACTAGTGACTTGAGATCTGCCAGTGGCTTGCCCTCAGCCACCTATTAACTGCCTTGCAGACATCATGATGCAGCAAATTTCACACAGAGGTGAGAAACCTGAGATCCCATTTTAATAAGAAATGTGCTTAAATTCAGTTGGCAAGACTGGGGCAAAACCAGGACTAGATGCAGGCTGATCTGGCTTCCTTCTTACTGTATGAGTCCTACTTGCGGAAGCCCTGTGTTTCTCAGGCACCAGGTTATGTCAATGACCAGGTGCAGGAGGGCGGAGGAGGCACTTTTTTTTTTTTTTTTAATTTATTTATTTATTTATTTTTGGCTGTGTTGGGTCTTCGTTTCTGTGCGAGGGCTTTCTCTAGTTGCAGCGAGCGGGGGCCACTCTCCACCGCGGTGCGCGGGCCTCTCACTGTCGCGGCCTCTCTTGTTGTGGAGCACAAGCTCCAGACACGCAGGCTCAGTAGTTGTGGCTCACGGGCCTAGCTGCTCTGCGGCATGTGGGATCCTCCCAGACCAGGGCTCGAACCCGTGTCCCCTGCATTAGCAGACAGATGCTCAACCACTGCGCCACCAGGGAAGCCCGAGGAGGCACTTTTTAACCCACGTGCGGCGATCTGATGCCCCTTGGCCACAACCCTGTATTACCGGTGAGGGTTAGGGCTCCCTAGCATACCAGTCACCTGCACGCACCGTTCAGAAGCCACCACGAACTCATTCCACCTCGCAGAATGGGACAGAGTAGGCACGTGCTCAAACTCCCACTTCAGTACTTCTGATAAAATCAATTGTTTCAAATAAAACTGGGAGGACTTTTGCACTTCCCACCGGTACCATCTACGCTTCTTGGTTTCAGGCTTAGTTGACTTAAGTGAAATCAGCAACAGAGCATGAGAGGGCTGTTTTGGTGCTAATCCAAACTCTAAGTTGCTTCCAAAGTGCTGCCTAAGCCTCACAGACCACGTTCCCAGGGGCTCCATGACATAGTCATTAGAGACACAGTGTCACAGCAAGCAGTTCTGGAAAGAGGCAGGAGCTGCATCCCTCTCCAAGGGGGCACATGCTGCTCTCTGAAAATGGGCTTGAAGCTGTGGCGTGAATGAGCATCAAACTCTCTGTTGTGGGAGGGAGACAGGGATGTTATGGGTTGAATTGTGTCTCCAAAAATGGTGTGTTCAAATCCTAACGTCCGGTACCTCAGAACGTGGCCTTATTGGGAAATAGGGTTGTTGCACATTCATCAGTTAAGGTGAGTTCACACTGGAATAGAGGGACCCTTAGTCCAACACGACTGGTGTGTTTAAGAAGAGAAGAGACACATGAGAAGAGAAGGCCATGTGATGACAGAGGCAGAGATTCATGATGCATCTACGAGCCACGGGTTGCCGGCAACACCAGAAGCTGGAAGAGGCAAAGGAGGACCGTCTCCTACAGGTTTCAGATTGAGCATAGCCCTGCCGACACCTCCAATGTGGACTTCCAGCCTCCAGAAATGCGCGAGAACAAGATTCTCTTGTTTTAAGCCACCCAGTTTGTGCGACTCTGTTACAGTAGCCCTAGGAAATTAACCCAAGGGGGAAATGAACAACTGAGGAATCACGAAAACCTCGATTGAGAAGCAGCATCAAATAGGAAAGAGAAAATACAGACGGTCCCCAGCTTAGGATGGTTCGATTTAGAATTTTTCGACTTTACAGTGGTGTGAAAGTAATATGCGTTCAGTAGAAACTGTACTTCGAATTTTGATCTTTTGGGGGGCTAGCAATTTTCAGTACGATCCTCCCTTGTGATGCTGGGCAGTGGCAGTGAGCACAGCTCCCCATCAGCACGCGATCCCCAGAGTAAACAACCATACACTCACAACCATTCTGTGCCCAGATGATCCTTCTGTTTTTCACTTTCAGTACGTAATCAATAAGTTACATGAGATAGTCAATAAATAGGCTTTGTGTTCGATGGTTTTGCCCAGCTATGGGCTAATGGAAGTGCTCTGAGCTCGTTTAAGGTAGGCGAGGTGAACCTACGGTGTTCGGTAGGTTGGCTGTATTAAATGCATTTCTGACTTAAGACATTTTCAACTTACGATGGGTTGATTGGGACATAACCCCATCGTAAGCCAAGGAAGATCTGTACATATTTGTGATCAGGAACATCTTTCACAGCATGGCCGCCTGCCTGGTTGAACTGGAGGAAGATAGACAAGGCCCGGGGTCCCTAGAAGGAAACTTCCTTCCCCTAAGAAACTAGACCATCTAATTCAGGTCCTAAGTAGGGGAAGGAACGGGGTGGGGGCGGGAACAGTAGAAATTTTTTCCTCCCTGTTTACATACAAAATACTCCCTCCTGCATCCTGAGCCTCGGAGTCCCTCTCTGCCTCACGTGCTTACAGAAAGGTACTAATAGGTGTTTTCATAGTCATGATCTCATGTCATCTTCACAGCCATTTTTGCTACAGGGAAGGAGGGAAAATATTATCACCCCCATTTTACACACAAGGAAAATGAGGCTCACACAAGATCACAGATGAGATGACCATCCTGAAAAGAACATCAGCTGACAAAAGGCCTTTTCAAAAAAAGGTGGAGTGGGGCTTCCCTGGTGGCGCAGTGGTTGAGAGTCCGCCTGCCGATGCAGGGGACGCGGGTCCGTGCCGCGGTCCGGGAAGATCCCACATGCCGTGGAGTGGCTGGGCCCGTGAGCCATGGCCGCTGAGCCTGCGCGTCCAGAGCCTGTGCTCCGCAACGGGAGAGGCCCCAACAGTGAGAGGCCCGCGTACCGCAAAAAAAAAAAAAAAAAAAAAAAAAAAAAAAAAGGTGGAGTGGAAGTAGGAGGTGGGGAGTAAAAAACAGCCCTAAATCTTGTCTTTAAAAAAAAAAAAAAGAGCTCAACAAAAGTTCTAGAAGCCTTCCACGTCCAAAACAAATCAAATCTGTTGGCTGTGAAAAGCAGTCCTTTTCCCTTTTTCAGTAGTTGTTCAGGTAATATTGCTTTGGACACAGTCCACTGATTCTCTGACCATTTTTTAAAGTGTCTTTGAGGGAAAACCCCAAACACATTTTCCAGGCTTGAAAATGTAAGTATTCTGGCCTTTGGTGTTCAGTCTCATTCAGTGCTTCCAAATCTTCACGCACTCCTGTGTAGCCACAGGGACCTTTCATAGCCATCACCCTGCACAAGCTGGACTTCAGTGTTTGAGAGGCTGGAACTCCACAGACTCACGTCCAACAACCTCTGATGACTGCATGGACCTTTTCCCAAAGCAACACTGCATAAGGGGAAGGAAGGCAGGGATAGAGCGGGGTGGCAGGCGTCCCAGGAAAGGATGGGACTGAAAGGGTTAAGCCGCAAAACACTGGGGATGAGAGCTTGGGTGGAGAGCTCTGACTGCAACCAGCTGCCTTTTCCATATATTTTAATCTTTCCCCCGCTGGAAAACACCCAGTCACTCACTGGTCACTGAGAAGTCTTGACTTTCATACCCCCAACGCTGCAGCCAAGACATCAGGCACACAGACCCCAGGACCTACCGCTCACCACTCTGGGAAATTACCTCTGCGAAATGCCGTCCCCACATTTTTGTCAGCTTGAAAATATTAAACACCACTGAAAGAAATTTAAGCTTTCTTTTTCAGATTTAAATGTGTACTTATTTCAAAATGAATTAGTAGTTCTCTGGGTTTCATAATGTTTGATTCATTAATGATAACTACAGCTCGAGAATTTGAAAGGGAAATTGCTTTCAGGATAAAATTGAATGCGAAACTCTAAGCAGTGATTCACGGCTGTTCCTATCTAAATTACTAATCCATGTGACAACCTGGTTGGCAGCACAAAAAAGAAATACTCTCTTCCCCCATTGCCTTTATAGACTTTGCTGAAGTGTTTTGCAAATTGTCTAAACCCAAGTCCTAGACAATCCCTTGCTAGCAGCCTCCATTTCGTTGTGGCATTTAGTACTTAGTGTCTCTATTGCCTCAGAGAGGTTCAGAATGGACTGATACTTCTGTGCCTCAGAAAAGAGTTTTCTCAACGTACAGTGCAATGGATTTCCAGGGCAACTCATTTTAAATTGAAGGCGAGTATCTCCGTGCAATCTGTCCACATCCCCCCAAAAGAAACCTGCATAAAACTCTAAAAATGGCAATTTTCTTTTCGTTTGCACGGAGGGCTAGCCAGCTGAGATTCAATTACATATCTCCCTGTTGGAATGATTGGGAACTAGAGTAAACCCTGTGGTCCAGAAGACAAGATAATATAATGTTTCCAAAGCTTCATCAAGCCCAGGTTATACTGCCTCCTAAAATTTCTCTCAGGTCTGTTCCTACAACCACTGCCTGGGTCCACACCTTAGACCAGGGTGGAGAAGCAGGGATGTTCCTGACCGTGTGGCCCCAACTTCCAAAGGCGCTCAGAGGACCAAGGTCCCACAGGACACACCTCACTGGGAACCGCTGTCCAGACCACCACGACAACCCTGCAAACCAGGTCCATCCCCATCTCCAATCTCCCCCTCACTCCCACCACCCTGTGTACTGGTCCTAAATGGCAAGTCAGGTCCCCGGCAGCCCTCAGGAGCACTACCCCATGCCAGGGCTTTAATATGATGATGGCTTAACCCTTGGGACAATTCGGGGAAGGTGCCCTCATGGTCCCAATACTGCGGGGCAAGAGACAGCAGCAAAGACACTCAACACACTTGCCCAGGTTACAGAGCAAGAACATGGCAGAGCCAGGATTCACACCCACACTTTCTGCCCAATTTCCCATGCTTTGAACCATCTGAGCACGCCTCCCACAACTTCGAAGATTCTACTTACTCCTTATGACCAAGGGAGTGGGGCCCACGTGCCCACGAAGGTCTAAAGACCCTTTGGTGATTTGGTTACATTTCCAGCCTCATCCGATCCACACCCTCTTCTCCATCTTCCCCCAACTCTGGCTTTTCCAAACGATGCACGTGCTGTTCCCCCGACCTCTCCTCCCAGGAGGGCTCCCACAACCCCCCTTTATGCTCCTGCAGTGCCACATTCATCCCCTTCGTCAACCATTCACTACTTTCTATTGACATTGGGGACACACGTGTGTCTCCCCCGAGTCCGTGACCTTCTCCAAGGCAACAGCTCTGGCTCTTCTACAACCAGCCCCTGCGTGCCCGCAGCAGGGCCGCAGTGAGCCGGTCCCCAAAGCTTTGGAACTAATGAATGTGCTATGACAAATGTCTTCAAAGCAAAAGCAAAACCAAACAACAGACTTAGGGGCTTGCCCCAAATTGACTCAGGACCCTTAAGAGTAGGGAGGAGGACATGGGGTTTATGTGCCCTTTTTAAAAGCTCTGCCTGTCAGGGCATTTTTTCCCACCACGCATTCAAACATGGCAACCTCGTGATGGCAAACACACCGAGCTATCTGCTCGTTAGCTCAAGGGTTTATGAAGCAAGCCTGTTTCAGATTTTAAATCAGCAAGAGATAACCTTCAGAGTGGGAACTCAAGAGCCACACGAGTTACAAAAGCAAAGAGATGACAAACTGAATCCACAGCTCCGACCGGTTTTTATTGTTGTTTCCTGGCAGCAGGAGGGAGAGCAAAGAGATATTTGGAAGAAGGGGATTTTGTTGTTGTTGTTGTTTTTAATTTTAAGAAGGGAGGGCACCTATTCCCTACATCTCTTCTGTGGACCCTACCACAGGGTGAACCAATGTAAACCAGGCTGGACTCCCTGCAGCACCAGTCTGAACCATTCAGGCCTCTATTCCTGACCATGAACTTGGCATCAAATAAACCCAGATGCCATTGACAATGCAGCATGAAAAGCAAAAATAACAACTGTAACTCGGGGTAATCACCTGAAATATAAAATAATGTTCCTAAATCCCTTAGAATGGTTACCAATGTCCAGGGCACGCAATTTCTCCGGGGAACCCCACGGTACTGTGAAAACACACAAAATGCACATAAAAATACAACTTCAACTGCTATGCTAGCTAAAACAAACAATTCATTAAACCAATTTCACTCACCTTCTTAGAACTTAATGAGCCCCTGGGGGACAATCTGGATGCCCCGTGGCTCCTTCACAAACCCTCATTCGTGGTAAGGCATGAAGCTGGGCTTTCCTTTCTCTGCATTTCCCTTGCAGCCAGCACTGGCCTTCAAGTGTTGCTATCAGCTTATGGCACCTATCTGCACCACGTTCAGGGGTGTTTCTCCCAAGGAAAAGCATTTTTAAAATATTTTCCAATGTTTCTCTTTTCTTCCCAGTTTATTCAATGTCTCAAGAGCAGCCACACCTGCTCAGTGTCAGCTTGGAGACCACAGGGCGGAGAGAAGTCCAGCCTAGTCACCCTTAGCTGACTCTGCAGGGCACTCACTGCCCTGGGCATCCAGAAAGGCCGTCTCAGGTCACAAGGATAAGTATGGGCTTTAGAAGCAACTTCAAAGTCGTCCACTAAATGAATGAGAAGCATACATCAATATTTTGCTGTGTAGTTCTGTGGAGAAAAGATGCAGAACAGAAAAGTGTGGGGGAAAGTCAGGACCAGGCATTGCAAAGGCAGCTTCATGAAAAGGTCAAGGACACACAGGATTCTTCAAAAGTGACTTAAAAGCAAATTGATAAAGAATTGCCTATTCTTGAGTTTCTTAGCGTTCCAACTTTAATGATTAAATACAAAAACTAAAAAGCATTCATTGTTCATAAGAATGTAGATCTTTCATAAGCATTTGAGGTTCTTAGAAAAGATTTTTAGAACATTCTAACATCTTGGTAATCTCGTTTGTTCCGGCAATATCCTAAGTTCTCCATTTCTTTGTAAGTAGGACTAGCTAAAGTAACTCCAGTCTTAACCATTTCAATCACCACAAAATTCTAATTACTGAAATCCACAGAAATGGGAAATGTCTATCCTCAAATTTGAACGGCTGACAGTACAAGGAACAATGATATAAAGACAAAATAAGAAAGCAAAGGTACCTTTGGACAGGAAGCCACGACAGTAACCGTGTAATTAGGATTCACGATAAGCATTTGTATTTTCTGATATAGACTTACACGTTGAGCTCATTCATTCTGAATTCAACCCATGAGGGAAAAGATGGGCAAGTCTACCAACTCAAGTTAGGCATCGCCATATATATTGTCCTATTACATCCTTCCATTTCTCCCAAACCTCCCCCTCTCTTGGAAAGAAATAATAGAAAATATAGAAATATTATTTTACTGGACCCATATCTAACACTAATCCCCTGCTTTTAGGATTGTAAGGAGGCTGGAGTTCATGGGGTGGGTAGGTGTAGAAAGCACAGCAGGAAGCCCTCAGTGGCCAAATTTCACTGCAGCCATGATGTGGCCTATGTACTCCAAACAAGTTTTACTTATCACAGTGTCTGAGGATGGGATTTATTATTGCAAATATGCACAAGCAATGGTATTTTTAAAAAATCCTCATGTCATGCATCTACTTGTCTCCCACAGAGCTGTGTCTACTAAGTGCTCTCATCTGCTCTGGTTTCTTCTACCCAAGGAAGAAAGGGTCCCTCCCCAACCCCGGCTGACCCTTCACCCCTGGCTCTTCACAGCTGGCGTGGTCCCTGGAGAAAAGACTTCACATCCCTGCTGGCTCCATTGCCCCAAAGTCCCGCCCCTTATTTGTGTCTTGACCAAGCAGACCCCAAACCCCACTCCCTGAAGGTTCTGCTTCAGGATGTCACCCTTCTTTCTCTCCCTTCTTTTAAGGATGTGGAAGGAAGAGTTCTTTTAAGGTTAACCAAGAAAGAAAAAGGGTCAAAGTCCTATCTCCCTATCAGCAAGTTTGTAGACCTCACTTCTCCAGATCCAAGAAAAAGAAAAGTGAAGCCAAAGTAAGGGACCACCTCCATCCGGGGCAAAAAGGTCCAGTTTAAATTGAGCGCCCACTGCCTTTCCGTATCCATGCCTCCTGCCTCACTGTGATGCTCACCCTACTCCTCCCACCACTCCCGGGGTCCCTCCCACCACACCATCCTCAAGTCTCAGCCTACCTGCCCAGATCGCGTTACAGCTTGCGGTCATCTTTTTCACCTTCCCTCTATCGGACCTGCCCCTGCTTCTCAGAGGGGCTAAAAGAAACCTGATTCACAGGATTAGCTACTATACCCTTACGGAGGTGAATGTGTTATCCTACCCAAGGGCACTCACGTTTTAGCAAAGGACTCGTGGATATAAAACCCAAAAGGAACAGCAAAAAGAACTAATTTATACTGATTGTCTGTGTACCAGCTCCAGCTCTCAGATACATCATTTAACTTCTCTGGGCCTGCCTCTGATTCTGACCTCGGACTATCATTCTGAGAATTAGTGAGGTGACCTATACAGAACACTGAGAACAGCACCCGGCACGCTTGCAAGGGCTCTGTGCACATCAGTTATCAGTATTAACCTTCACAGCAGCGACCCTTCGAGACAGGTACTGCTGGCCTCATCTTAAATGAGGACACGGAGTGATTTGCTCAGGATCACAAGGCTAATACATAAGTAACAGAGGAGGGATACAGCCCTCAGTCCACTGAGTAACCACCGTTCATGCTGTCTTCTCCATACCACAAGGAATGAATCTCTAGTGGTAAAGCCAAGGACACTGCAGGCCAGCAGAGTGAAAGTGCATTAGCGGGTCCTGTGGTATGCTGAGGGCGCCCCATCAGAAGGAAAGGCTGGACGGCTGGGGTGCGCGTCGAGTGATTCCTGGAGCACGACTGGGGTTGAACAGGATGTCATGTTCTATCAGGGCTGATTCAAGGCCTACCTCTGAACTGCAGAGACCTCAGTCTATCATTTCACCTCATTTAGTCTCAGGCTTTCCCAACTATAAAATGGGAACAAATTTACTCGGGAGGTGGTAAGCTCCTGACACCGGGAAGTGTTCATGGCAAAAGGTAAAACTTCTCATGAGGGAGGTTCCAGAAAAGGATCCTGCGGTCAGGAGGGCAGCAAACCTGATGTTGGTTACTCCCAACATTCAGAATGGGTAGTTCATAGAACAGGCTAGAGATGAACAATGTTTATTTTAAAAACTTAATACCAGAGCCAAAAAAATATTGCTAATGACCTTGATACTATCTGGTTAAAAACTCTGAATGAACTCTGGGCAGTCTGGTTTTTGATCTCCAAAACAGGATCCATAATTAGGCCCCCTTCCTCTCTGGCTTGTCCTACATTTGAAAAGCATTGGCTATTCTACTAAAGTGGACTTCCCTCAGAATAACCTCACTATTCTCTATTTCCACATAATGTCAGCAGCTACTCTTTGCACTATAATCTCCGGATGAATTTCTAGTATAGAAACAAAATAGCCACAATAAGATAAATTACAACTCTATTGTGACCAGAGCACAGAGTGACTGAAACTAAAACTCTAAAATTTTTAGCATTTCATTGTTAATATTATGTGCGTTGAAGATGCTTATTGTCAGTATATTTTGTTTCTGATAGCAATTACTTTTTATCGGTACTTTTCAATACTGCAAAGTTTTGAAAGATCACTGTGTTATAATGAACTGATGTACCAGTGCTACTCCTGAGTTTCCATCCTGGTTCTGCCACTTGACAGCATAATCTAGAGCCAGCTGCTAGACCTCTCCGTGCCTCAGTTTGGTCATCCAAAAAATGGGGACAAAAACCTACTTCTAAATTATTGTAAGTATTACGTTGGGTGACTATGTAGAGTTTTACAAGATGCTTTGGATTTAGTGACTGCCAAGTACATATCAGTAATTTTTTTTCAATTATAAAATTGTGAGACCAATTTAAAGATATTTAATACTTAAAATTTGACCCCAAATTTTGCAATCTCCATACTTAAAAACTGGCAGGCCTTACCTCTTACAGCACTGCGGCTAACACCACCACCTCCTTTTTTTCTGCCAACGTACTAAACTCCCATTACTCAAAAGTTAGTTATGAACGTCAGCCCACCTAAAATTCTCTGAAGGAGGAAAAGCTCTTTCTCCATAACCCAGAGGAAGTGGACTTGTTTTCTGAGAAAATGGAACAGGCCAGAGCCCAGGACAGCAGATTCTAGCTGAGATTGTATTGGTAAACAAACATCAAGAAAGGAAAATTAAAGCTGCTTTACTCCCCAAAGTATTTTCCTAATCTACCTTAATAAGCATAGTTTCATTCTGTTTACTCACAACCATTTTTCATACATTACTAAATGAATTTTGTCTGATTAAGTTAATTTTAGAAACATAAAAACTAAGTTCAGGTTTCTACTCCTGTTTTTACCCATTTGGGCTCTGAGTATATTTTGGTTCCTGAAAACCTAACCCAACATCTTACCTTAATACCAAAGGCAAAAAACTACATGGCAATGTGCCCCGGCACTATCTCCTTGCAGCCACTGCTCAACACCACATTAAGAAAAGAATCAAGATAGTCAATACGTCTTTTGAATAGTAGACAAATATAAACGAAGTCAAAGGTGGTAACTGACATGACATTTCTGATTACAGATACAGGATTTAGCTGTCAAGATGCAGTGGCCCCGACGAGGAAAGGAAACTTTCTGATGCTATAGCCCTTAATCAACCAGTACCACCGAGATACCATATCCAAAAAACAGTGTGGGAAATACAAAAAAGCATTAGATCTCTGCAGCGCTCAAGGAGATTAAAAACTAGTTAGAGACGTAACAGTTCACACTAACATTTACTGGTGAAAGAAGTAGTAAGCTAGGTCCCTGGAATGCAAAGATGAATAGGTGGGCTCAGCCCTCAGCCCTGATCTGCCCTTGGTCAGCAGCAAAGGCCACTTTCAGCTGCAGTTATCAGGGATTCAGTGATGGGATCTGAGCAGGGAATGAAAGAAAGAGTGATGATTTGAATAGAAGGGCAGAGGAAGAGGGAGCAGGCTGGCCGGTCCCGAGCACATCTAGGGGCTGGTGAGTGAACCGGCTTAGGTGAGGAGAGGGTCTTCCAACCAGGTTCCCAATATTCCAGGCAGGGTCCCATAGGGAGCACTTCTCATGCACGGTCCGTAAAGCATTTCAAATCTAGAAGAAATCATAACCAATTTAGGAGCAATACATAGAAATCAAGCTACACGACAACGTGAAGTCACAAACCACTTTTAGTTTTCCATACGTGCAAGTCTCCTCCGCTCCAGATAATTTGTTTCTTTGTTCCTACCATTCTTTTTACCTATGTCCTTTCACAGCCAGCCCTTGAGAGGTTCTCTCTCACACTGGGTAACACGGTTCAAAACTCAGACTCACAATGACCACCTGGGTGTGCCTTACTCTCGAAAGAACAGCTCTGACCTCGCTACTAAATGCATTTCCAAAGTGAACTCTTGATTTCTCCCAAATCCGGTCCTTCCTCCACAATTTTATATTTGTTACCACTATTCACCCAGTAGCTCAGACGTGAAAACCTGTTTACTTCTCACCTCTCATTCAATCGGTCTCCAAAATTCTAACTTTGTCTCGGAAACGCTTCTTGCTTTCGTTCACCCTTTCCATTCCTGTGGCCTCCCCTGGAGTCCAAGTCTTCCCCACATCTTCTCTGGACCCCAACTGGCATTCCCACCTTTGTCCTTTCCTGCCCCGATCCATACCGACTGCTGCCAGATTAAGCTTCTGAAAGCACAGCTTCACATCCACATCCTTTCCTGCCCCTACACCATCAATGGCTTCCTGCAAAATAAATGCCAAAGTCCCCCTCCCACCCACCATTCTAATCCTTTTCCTACAAGTCCTGCTCACATGTTCCAGGCTTCAGGCAGAAAGCATTTTTTGTTGTCCAGAAGACAAGATCCACCCTCCCTTACCACCTTGCTGCTGCAGAAATGCCACTCCAGATGTCCAGATGACTACCTACCCTTCCAGGGCATTGGCAAATGCTACTTCTTCCATGAAGCCATTCTAAACCCTCTAGCAGGAAGTCATCTTTCCCCCCCTCTGAACTCCAAGGCCACTTCATCCAACACCACCCGGCACTTGAGTTCCTTGTGTCTATGTGTTCTTATTCCTACAAAGGTAACCTCCTAAGGGAGCATCTCTATATAAAAATAATCAAACCAACGTGCTAAATTAGCACTTTCTTACAAGGAAGCATTGTGTCAAGAGTTATGGAAAGGGCTTCCCTGGTGGCGCAGTGGTTGAGAATCTGCCTGCTAACGCAGGGGACACGGGTTCGAGCCCTGGTCTGGGAAGATCCCACATGCCACGGAGCAACTAGGCCCGTGAGCCACAACTACTGAGCCTGCGTGTCTGGAGCCTGTGCTCCGCAACAAGAGAGGCCGCGACAGTGAGAGGCCCGCGCGCCGCAATGAAGAGTGGCCCCTGCTCGCCGCAACTAGAGAAAGCCCTCGCACAGAAACAAAGACCCAACATAGCCAAAAATAAATAAATAAATTAAAAGAAGGCTAACATTAAAAAAAAAAAAGAGTTATGGAAGACACAAGGCCATCAGCTGACAGTTTAGTAGGGAATTATGCTCAATCCATGCAAAAATAAAGCAATATCACGAACTCTTTTTAATCATCATATACAAACGTTAGTTGAAGTCATAAAAATACAGGATATCTCAGACAAAGTGAGTCTCCTTAACAGAATGAAAAATCTGAAGCAGCATACTACAGTGGCTTATACCATAAACTCTGGAGCCATTCCTGGCTGGGTTCTAATCCCAGCTCTGGCAGTACTTATTTTGTGATCTTGGGCAAATCAGTTAGCCTCTCTGTGCCTCAAGTTCTTGTAAATGGAGAAATCAAAATAGAGATATTAGTATACCTTCCCCTTAAGGCTATTGTGATAATGATGCACATACTGTATACAAAACACTTAGAGCCTGGCACATAATTAGTGTCATCCATATTAGCTACTCTTATTCTTATTCTTGTGCAAATGTTTTATCTGGGGATAAAAAAAAAAAAAACACAGAAGAATCAGATATTTGGTAGTTAAGGTGCCAGCAGGATTTTTTCTAGAAAGAGAGACTTTACCATCTTAAAATCCGGAGGTCAGATTTGTTCTGTTTGCTGACAGGGAGTCTTTGACGGGTAAGGTAAAATCCACCGGGGGTGGCTCTTTTGTACAATGGACTGAACGCTGTGCAAATGGAGCAGGCACCGAGACCACTGACTCAAACACTAAGCTTTCAGCCAACGAAGGGCTCAGCCACAATCAGCCATTGTCTCCCACAAAGAGCCCCTCTGTTGTCATCCAGATGAGTGCCAAATGAAACCGTTTGACTTACGAGTTGCGGACAGTGGCTCTGCGTCGACACAACCACAAATCCAATTAACTGCTGCAAAGGAAATCTAGCACTAGGCATTGAATTTGGGCTGAGAAGCAAGCTTTGGGGTTCAGCTTTTTAAGGGACACTAATCCACATCATTCAGCTGGACTAAGCATATAGGAGTCTGTTTCAAAGCCCATCACATCATATACAGTGATTTTATGTTAATGGTGTAGGGAACAGCTGTGACTGTAGGGTATCAACATCTCTCATTTTCCCCCCAAAATATGAAAACGCATTAAACATAAATTACCACAGATATCTCAACTTGAACTTGCATTGCAGACTCATATTCATACACAGTGAAACGAGAACCGCTGGGACATGCGATGTTTTATTAACTTTTTACTAAAAGTATTTATAGCTCAGAGCTGCCTGTTATTCACAGGTCAGAATTATTAGAGTGGTGGAACAGCAAATCCACATTTATCATCCTCTTATTTTCTGATACATTTTAGAAATTAAAAGAATTATAGCAATAAGACTGATGCTACCTACACAAGAACAAACAAATAAACAAACTCTCTCTTTTGTCATGGTTAGAATGTCTGATTTTACTCACTGCCTGGAATACTGGCATGGCTGCTTCAGCAAAGTCCCTTCTTTCCAAGCGTCAGGGAAGGTTAGGGAAGGTAGGCTGACTGCCAAAACACGCACCCCCAAATCTCACTGGCCGAACGCATGTGGTTTAATTCTTCACGTTGCATCTCAATGCAACTTGGTAAGGGAGGTTCTGCTCCACACGGTCGTTCAGGACCAGGGGTCCTTCCACCCTGTGACTCCATCATACCCCAGGGCTTCATAGTTCTCCCCAGCACCCCCCTGCAGCTAGCCAGCAGACCAGAAAGAGAGCAGATATGCAAAAGGACCCCCACTCTTAACTGCCTCTCATTTCCACACACATCCTTTCGTGAGAACCAATCTCATCGCTCCACCTACATACAGAAAGTAGTCCAATACAGTGGTTGTCAACTGGGGGCAATTCTGACTCTCAAGAGGCAGGTGGCAATGTCTGGAGACATCTCTGATTGTTATAGCTGGGTGACTGGCATCTAGTGGGTAGAGTCCAGGGAAGCTCCGAAACGTCCCCCAGTGCACAGGACAGTCTCCCCACAACAAAAAATTAACCAGCCCCAAATGGCAATATTGCCGAGACTTTGGTAAGCATCTAGCCAGTCTCCACAATCGCACATACGTCAATGCTCAGATCCATCACCATTTCCCACTACCAAACACCCTCATCAATCGCAACAAATCCATGTATCGATAGTCTGTTCGTTCATTTGCTTGTTTGTTCCTCCATTCATTCATCCAAGCTCCAAGCTCCTAAACAAGACAAGGTCTTACAAGTCAAAGGACTTCACAGTGGAGCAGGGGAGGCAGGCATATGTAGAATTATCAGACATGGGGTAAGTGGGATTTAAAAGAACAAATGGAAGGGCAATTAATTCCGGCTGAGAGAGTTGGAGGAGAAGCCATAGGGAAAGTGGAATAGGACAGACGTCTTGAAGGAAGCATATACTCATGGCTTTCCATCGACATGTTGTGGGGTATTTTTTGCAGGGTGGTGGAGAAGAAAAAGGTGGTTCCAGGAAAAGGGAACTGTACAAACAAAGGAATAACAATATGAAAGGATATGATTTACTCCCGTTTTGTTTAGGGGAAGAAATAGGAACTAGGGGAGGAGGGGTAGTAAAAAACGCTTTTTGGTTCAAACATTTTTCAGCAGTTTATTCATGAAAGTCTTAAGCTCCCAGCCACACACACTGGCTTTCAGTCAAGTGGCCCTTGAGAAACAATTCATACCACCAGGCTTCATAGAAACTTGTTAGCACAGGGCAAAGCCCAGGTAATAGCTGGAAATCTCACTGCAAATTTCCCACCAGGACCTGTCACAGAGTCTTTCAAACCATGCTACCTGAAAGCCAAGATGAAACTGATTCAGGCAGATGGTTGACCAAATGAATCCATCTTTGTTCCCCAAAGACAGGACAGTGCAGAAGTCAGATCTCTTCCTAAATTATGTTACACTGAACCTGTTGGGTTAAAAAAGAAAAGCTTTTGCTTCTTCCGATCTTTAATTCCAGTTGTGAATGCAGTGCCCAGGCTGTGGTTAAGAGCACGGACTGCCCGGGTTCATATCCTGGCTCGGGCGTAAATTCACTGTGCGACCTTGAAGAAGTTACCTAAGTTTCCAGGATCTACTGCCCCCAGATAATGTGCTTAAAGCTCTTAGCACTGAACTTGAAGCATATAATAAACACTATCTCTATCTTTGTACCATAGCCATCTCCTCTGCCCCCCCAAAATTGTCTTTCAGTTGTCATAAAATACATTGTGGAATCTGACATAGTTGGGAAGGGAAAATATCTGATGAACTTTCATGTTGTTTTGTAGAATATTACTAATAGCGACTTCAGTTTGCTTGGGCCAGATGCTATTAATTACAAACCAACATCCCCATGTAAACAACGGTGGTTCTTAATTTTGAAGCTAAAATTAAACTTTTTTAAATACCACACTCCGACACAATTATTTACCCCCATCATTCTCTTCCCGCACGCTTCCTCCCTCAAACTGTTACCTCTCTCTCTCTCTAACTCTTATTTTCACTGTGATCAGCTTCCGGAAAACACTGTATCTAGTTGTTAAGTACTATAGATTATATCGAACGATACTAATCACCTAGCACTAAAAAGCCTCATAAAAGGAAGATATTTATTTCTTTACAAGTCAGAATCTCGAAGAAGTTAAAACGAGGGAAGTGGCCTCCAGAACCCGGAGGAGAGTCAGCCTGTTCCGAACTGCTCCTTCCTATGGTGAGGGGGCAGACCTCTAGGGTCTTAGGCTACGTCAAGTCCCATCCACCGTTAACGAAAAGTGGAAACAAAATTGAATGGCAATGCCTTTTGCCATAAGTCAAGAACAAGGAATAAAACAAAAGTCAAGCCAACCAAAAGAACTAGGTTGAATCACGCTTAGGCTTCAAAATTGATGATCCCTGCCCTCCTAATTTACAAGGAATTCTAAATTGTCTGGACAGTGTCTTCTTCAATTTCCATTGCAGACTGGACTTGATCCCAAGAGAATGTTATTTTAAGGAGCCCATTCAAGAGAGGGTTTGGCATCTGCATGGACGGATTTCAACACGTGAGGTGTAATAAGTCTGGAGTGAAATCTGTCGTGTGCTTTTTAACTTCTTAGTAAAGACACTTTTCCTCGTGGGTCAATGAACTTCTTGTAGGGAAGTACGACCACCCTGAGGTGCAATTCTCAAAAACTTTATTTATTATTTTGATATGAACTCAAGGCGTATGAACAATAAGTTTTTGATGGCTCTGTCACCACTGTTGGAAAAAAAAAAAGTAAACTACGGACTCTGCAAAGAAACACTCTTTGAACTAATATTTAGTATTTTGTGTATAGAAATAAAGGCAATTTAGTAAATGAATTCTGTTTACCCGAAAGACTCCCCCTCCATAGATAAGCTATTTACCTTCTTCTTAGGTGAAGTAAGAAACCATGAAGAAATCTGGCTTATCAGGAACATAAAAGAATATGATTTCTCAGCGTACATAACGATGACACGGGAATCTGATGCGAAGGGTAATGTGAATGTCTGGCAATTGCCCTCAGGTGCTCTGGGCATGAGATTTAGAGAACTGGCAAGCAGCAAACTAATTACTGTTTCTGGCAATTTGTTGCAGGTCCTAACATCCCTGGATAAACAGTTAACACTTCTCAGGAAGAAACAGAAAACAAAAGATTCCCATGTGAAGCCTGAGCTAAAGACTAGAAAAATCTGTGGCGTATCTAAGAGCCTTATAGGTTGCCATCAGTCCTCCATGTTAATAGCGAAGATTCAGGAAGAGGGAACGCTGGCAAATGGGAGCCCGGCTCTGGACATCTCCACCCAGCAGTGTGGAGCCAGGCCTGGTCCCCTTCCCAGCCCCCACTTGGAATTAACAGACTCATCAGGAAATCCCTCCCATACCTTTGGGAGGAAAGCACTGAGCACTGTGTACACAAGCGCCCCCATCACAGCCCACACTACCGTCACGTTTACAACACGGGCACGTTCCAGAAGCATCCTAGCTGCAACCAAAAGACAAGGCAAGTCATCTGCCGGTATCATGTGGTTTCACCGAGAAGAAAAAAACACAAGTCGAGAAGGGCCTAAGCTCCTACATAAATACACTTCGGATATCAGCACAACAAGGAATCTGCTCGCAACAAGAGCAGATCTGGGTTTACACACTTTCAAATTAGGTATCAAAGGCCCAGGCTCAAATCCAGGCTGAAATGGAACCCAGCTCTTAAAGCTATTTCTGAAGATTAAATTGATTCCAGCCTTCCTTCAACAAATATTTACTGAATGTCTACTATGTACCAAGTTCCATTCAACAGCCCTATCAGGCATAGCAAATACCACTGTCTAGGGGAAACTTCTTAAAGATTCCATTAACTTTATATTTTGCATTGTACAGTCTAGTTTTTGTGCCTTTATTAAAGAGCTCTCTTCTTTAAAATAATACTAATAAAGATTCCATCCAAAAAGCAGATTCAAATATAGATTGACAGCCACACTGCCTTCTCCAGTCTTATCCTGTCCCATTCTCTCCTGCCTCCTGTCTTACAATGGCTGTGCCTCTAATGATGTGAAATGTCTACAAAGCCTGCTTCAGGATGTGAACAACAATCATAGAACAAGGACAGGACCCCTAAGTAGGGTGACCAACTGGTCCCAGGTTTCCTGGGACTGTTCTGGTTTTAAAATGGCAAGTCCCTCAACTCAGGTACCCTCTTAGTCCTGGACAAGCTGAGTCAGTGGGTCACCCTACCCCCAAGAAACCAGACCTCAGCAAAGGGAGGTACATTACTTCACTTGCCTGAGGGAAATGAGGCCATAGGAGAAAGGCGCCTGGTGCCCTTTAAGGAGGGCCTGGGTTGCCTGTGGGCTGTCTTAGAACCTCACAGCTTCCTCCAGCTTCCTCCTGAGAAGGCCTATCCTTTTAAAATGCCACACCATTTAAGCTTTACAAAGACTTTCCAATGACAAGACTCCAATGACACTGACATACAGAAGAAATCTTCACATAAATGCCAAAGGCTGGAGTTATTTGGATGTGGGTATTTCCTTGGCTAGTTTAAGAGCTCCTTCAGTTTAGACCATAACTATTCACCCCAAGATTTCCAGAATCCAGCACCAAGACTGGTGGATGGTAAATACTACATAAAATGGACGTTAATAAGAGCTGCCATTATGCAGGGCTTGCGATGTGTAGGACAACACACTAAGCACTTTATATAAATGATCTCACACTCACAATAACCCAGTGAGGTTGATTGACCTCCATTTTCCAGAGGAAGAAACCAAGGCTCAGTCAGACCTTATTTACTCAAGGTCATTATGACAGAGCTCATGTTTGAACCCAACCCATCTTGCTTCAAAAGTTCCATGTTTTCAACCATTCAATTGAATTAGGTTCAAGTAAGGTGAGCATATATAGTAAGGCATCAAGAACTGAGAGAGGAGAGTATCAGACACATTTCTTTTATTCTCTCCACTTTTAGTGTTGCCATTGCAAGAAAAAAAAAAGGCAGAAACCAAATCAATTATGAGTTAAGCTCATACATTAAGCTAAGGCAAGGTAGGGATCTTAGTTAGAATTGGGCAGAATTGTGCCTGGCAAACAGTAGGCACTCAATATTTGAATAAATGTAATAAATACAATTGCATACCTAATATGAGGTTTAAGTTCTTGATGCTCAGTGTTTCAAAGGCTATTTTACCCACCACCATAGGTGAACAGATGAACTCCTACCTGAAGCTTCTGAAGGGTTAGTGTGACGAGGCAGGAATACATGGACAGGTACTTACCCCAGTTAGGGATGGCTGGCACTCTACCTGCATGGTAGAGATCTACCCTCCTGCTCTCTGACCACTTTTAATCTCATTTAACCTGAAAGGAAGCAATCTGCAAACCTACAGAGCAACACAACTGCAAAAGAACATCACACCAAATACTTTGTTTTTGAGACATTTACCTCAGCTCCATTCATTATCCGTCAAACTGAGAACATTGTTTTAATGTTAATATATTCCTGGCCATTTTCTCCAAGCAGCTGAACACATTTCCTCTTTCATAATAACACTATCCATAATGATCGAGCATTCCGAGGGCTAAAGAACTTTCTATCATGTGAATCATTCCAAAATCAAAAGAAGTGAGGTAAACCAGATGTCCCTCCCAAAGGCATTTATGGCCAGAAGTTAATTAAGAAGGGAGGGGTGGTAGCCATTTGTGGGAAACTGTCACCCACTCTTGTCAAACCCAAACAGCACAATCTGCTCCTCGAGTTGGTTGGCTGGCTTGGTGGAGTGTAGAGTTCTGATGCTGCTTACTGTATGTCCCCAAGAAGAGGGTTTTTTTGTTTGCTTTGTTATTGTTTTGTTAGAATCGGCCCAATTCAAGTCGAAAAACAGGCCACCAGTAACAATTCATTTTGTTAGAATGATGACCCTCTATGAGAATGTTCACCTCCCACCCACTGGTATGCACACTGCAGCCTGGCAACTCTAATATGATTCAACATTTAGTCATTATTAATGCGAGGAGGGGAAGCTCTTAAAAATAATTTTCTCTCTTCTTAACTTCAATTCTACAGGCCCAAAGCATATATAATTCCCTTATCACAGTAAGTCAAAATCATTTCTGTGTTTTCAATGATTGAGTATGTATGGAGCCCTTAATTTTTACAAACGTGGTAGGGAATACAAAATAAGGTCAAACCTCATCCAGTCTTCATCTTTAAGGAACTTGCAAGAGAACTGGGATCCTGCTGTTTTAACCTCTACATCTACCAGCCTGCAGGCCCCTTGGAAAGAACTGTATGCCTTACCCTCTCCCCCAGCTGAGCAATGACTTGTGATATGTGGCTTGATGACAAAAGACACCCTGGGACATCTTGTCAACACACCTCCTGTTACATGAACTAGCTTTAGTGGGTTTCTATTCTTGGCAATTAAACAGAAAGAAAAAGACACTTCAATCTTAGGTGATAATACAAGGACAATCTATGGTAAGTGCCCTTTGTAGAATGAATGTTGAGTGAAATGAGAGAGGTAATTTTGACAGAGAACTGTGGAGGCGGCAAGGATTGCTATGAGCTAAAATGACGGAGTTAAGTTTTTTAGGGGAGTTAAGAGCTGAGTCACACCTTTAATGATGGGGTATCATGAGGCACAGGAGCCTGTAGGCCACAGAATATTCCAGGATTAAGAAATAGGGCCATGCAAAGCATTTTGGGGGACTAGTGGGCTAACCATCCCAGCTAACGTTGTGTTTTAAAGTCATGCGGAGCAAAAGTCAAAGTTGGACAGGAAGCTGGGGCTGGGAAAGCCAGGAATGAGAGAAATAAGGTTCCCAGCTAAGATGTGGCAGTGGGGATGGAAATCAAGGAAGATGTAGGAACTGTCACTAAAGATGCTCAGTTCACTACTTACAATAGCCAGGACATGGAAACAACCTAAGTGTCCATCAACAGATGAATGGGTAAAGAAGATGTGGCACATATATACGATGGAATATTACCCAGCCACAAAAAGAAATGAAATTGAGTTATTTGTAGTGAGGTAGATGGACCTAGAGTCTATCACACAGAGTGAAGTAAGTCAGAAAAACAAATACCGCATACTAACACGTGTATATGGAATCTTAAAAAGAAAAATGGCTCTGAAGAACCTAGGACAGGACAGGAATAAAGACGCAGACGTAGAGAATGGACTTGAGGACACGGGGAGGGGGAAGGGTAAGCTGGGACGAAGTGAGAGAGTGGCATGGACATATATACACTACCAAATGTAAAATAGATAGCTAGAGGGAAGCAGCCGCATAGCACAGGGAGATCAGCTCAGTGCTTTGTGACCACCTAGAGGGGTGGGATAGGGAGGGTGGGAGGGAGATGCAAGAGGGAGGGGGCGTGGGGATATATGTATGCATATAGCTGATTCGCTTTGTTATACAGCAGAAACTAACGCACCACTGTAAAGCAATTATACTCCAATAAAGATGTTAAAAGAAATAAAAAACTTAAAAAATAAAGATGATCAGTTAATCTGTTAATAAGCGGAACACCAGTGTGAATAATAATGGTCCCTATTTCCACAGTATCTCTCAAAGCTTTTACCAAAATCTCACCAGTTCTTGGAGAACCTCAGTGAGGAGTACGTTACGTGTGATTATCTGGACTTATTAATGGAAAGTGAGGCAGAAAAGTTACACTTCCTTGACAGGTAGGAGTAAGACGGGGATGGGGGAGCAGAAAGAGAAAAACACAAGCACAGAACCCTGCGCTCGGAGACTCCATTTCCTCACGACTTCCTCTCCACCAGCAGCACATCTGCATTTGATCCATCCCTTCCTCGCAGGAAGTGTGCTACCCCAGGAAGCCTATGTGATGTTACAATAATAACCTTTACCACGCAGGATGTTGCAATGAGTTTCATCCATGCAGGAATTAATAAATCAAGTGGTGAATACAGCATCCTTTCCTACTCAGCCCCTGACTCCCAGCAGCTCACAGGTACCACACCCGCCCACCCCCCTCCCCGCCCCCCGACACACCCACACACACACACACACACAACTCCACAAGGAATGTGCTCCAAGGCCTGCACAGCCACATCAGGTCTCCGCCAGGAAATCCCAGGCCTCAAGAGCTACTCAAAGGAAATGCAAATCACATAGACACTACTTGAGGCCTCCCTCCTGAAATCTCACAATGACAGTAAGTCAACTGGAAATAGGAAATCCTTAACCACAAAACAAGTACTTGTTTTATCCTGGAACATACAGTGTAGCTCCCAAAGCCCTGAGGGAAGGATCAGGAAAACCAACGCGCTCCTTCCTTCCTTCCTTCCGGCTTCCATGACATTGCGACTACGTCATTGTGACTGGCAGTGCCAGGAACCACGTTCCCTCCACAGGGGTCTTCTATCTAGATGGCCAACTTCACTATGAAAGTAAAACGGTAGGAACTCAGAGGCCAAACAAAATATAGACAGGTATTTTGGAGCTTCCCAAAGATATTTCAAGACCAGTCCCTCCGGGCTTAATTTTCTCCCTCTCTCAGTCTGCGCCTTGCCCTGAATTAGTACCTGGAGGTCTTGGATGGGCTGCATCTGATCTCCCTGCCGGTTTCTCAGCTGCTCATCTCCACCTCAGAACTCCTACGGGTGCAATACTTTGTCACTCAAGGAAAGCTGGACTAGGGGGCAGCCTCTGGACTCTTAGGCCAACACTGAGGTCCTCTGGTCACTGACTCAGGAGCTAGCAGGCAGTTTACCACATCACCTGCCTGCAGAGAGCTGTCTGTAAAAATGACTTCAACAAGGTGATTACTGACCCAGAAGCCATACTCTTTTGTTCAATTCCAGACTTATGCTAAAGGTACATATCAAATCCTAAACGTTCTCATCCATGCACGCATTTATCACAACAAAGATTACTTGCGTGACCAGCACTCTGCACAGCAAAATCTCTCATCAAGCCACCAGCCGCTTAATCCACAGCCCCTCACAACGTCTATGCCACAGAACCCAACTATATTTAGGGAGGGTGCAGCAAGGAAGGCTTTAAAACTTACCACCCTCATAGCCACCATGGTTGCTGATGAAAGTCTGCATGTCCCAGAACTCTCAGGTGTTCCATTAGCCCTTTGACCAGAAAATACCTCTTGTCCAAATTCCTTTTTCTAATATCAGAGCAATAAGAGGATGACCCAGACTACCCCACACATCCCCTGCCCCCTCTAGGTCTTATCTGCCATGTTGGCTGAGGGAGGCCACATCCTGGGTGACGCTAGGCCCACCGTTGCTCTTTTTCTACCCTGGGCTGCTCAAACAAACTCAGGAAGTCTTAGACAAGAGGCAGACAGGGAGGGAAAGGAAGTGTGTAAGCAACACCTCTCTATTATATAATGCTAAGCACAGAACCTCCTAGAACCAGCCTTGGAAACATCTCCTGGCCTATCACTTCAGAACAAAGAACTACTCAAAACAGGCAAAAAGAGAAAATAATTATCATTTTTTATTTGATGACCAGTGTGCAGTCGTATTAACAAATATAATACCAACATATTAGTAAAGAACAGGTTGGAGTAGGACCAGATTCTTTAAGCGACGTATCATTTGTTCATTCAATCCATACTCGTGTAACACTCAATGCGCTAAGCTAGACCCCATAGGAACACACTAGGCCACATCACTTGTGGAAGGTCATTAGTGCTACTCACCTATATCCGGTTTTCCCTTTTTCAGCACAAGAAATATCAGATTGTGGTTCAATGGGGTCATAGGACTAGTCTGGTGAAGCAACATAAGTCAATTCAGGGTCAGATCATGTCATTTTGGAGCAAGATCCTCTGGAGCTTCCTCTCCCATGCTGCAGTGATCTGTGACCTTGATCACACGTCAAGATCACACCCCCACCAATTTGGGTCCTTGCGTGACTAAGATGAGCAGGGCCCACCTGCTGACTGTGTTGGACACACAGTGTGGGAAAGAAAGAAACCGGGCCACTGAGACCCGGAGGTTATTTGTTACGGCAGAATAACCTAACCTATCTTGCTGATACATCACTGCTTAAAAAAGAGAGAAATCTGCAAACATCCCCCTCCCATCTGTTTTCTAATTCAGAAAAGCAGAATTTATTTCAAAATTCAAGTGCAGCAGGGCCTGAAGAATGCCTTGAAATGTAGAGGGTGCCAACAGGATAGACAGGTCTAAACAACTCTGAGAGAACAAGGAATGAAGAGAGAATAACCTCTCAACAATGGTGAAATCTACCTGCTCATGTGGAATTCAGCTGCGGAGTTTAAAGACTATGAAGAGAAGGTCACCTTCTGACAAGAGGTCCAGACATTTGTGAAGCAGTGAGCACCCTAATGAAAGAGGCATTCAAGTAGAGGCGGGATGATCATAAGCTGCCACCTCAGAAGTCCAATACCCCCTCTTTGTTCCTCTCTCTCTAGCATCCACTGCACCTAATTAGTCAGGTCTTCATTTCTCCATCACCCCAGAAGCTCTGGAAGGTGGTTCGCCTTTGTGTCTCCACACTCCGCCCCAGCCTGCCCCTTGGCATCTATCAGAGAGCCCAGTGTCTATCAGGTGCTCCATAAGCATCTGCCAAATGAATTAAATGAACACTGTAGAAAGGACTCAGCTCTGGCAGAAAAAGTCGGTCTCATCACCTCTAGGGCTCCTCCAACCTAAAACTAAAACACACTACTGCCGACATCTGGGAGTGGGGAGCATCCACCTAAAAGAACAAATTAAACATCAGTACAACACTTGATTAGGATTTATTACTAGACACAATTGAAAACCACATTGAAAGCTAACCCTGCGCTACGGTTATCTTTGTTCTTGGACATGCATTTATATGTGCAGGCGGCTGTTTTCCCATGTGGTATTTTGTGGGTGAGGTATTTATTTTTTCTATTTAAAACACACACACACACACACACACACACACACCCTTTGTTTCTATTGCATTATTACACTCCCTATTATCCCATCACGTGGCTTCCCCTCTTGCAGGAACACAGCACACACCCTGCATTATTGCTGACATAAAAACCACTTGTCAAAATACCTCTACCTTAGCTCCACTACAAAGCTGATCTTCCCAAAGCACTGGTCTTCGTTTCAGCTGGGACAGGTTGATAACTCACCTACTTTTCCTAGTGATACTTGAATGCTCCGAGTCAAAGAATAAATGCCAGCATCATTGATGTTTTGTTAAAAGTCACGTTTCCAAACAAAACTACCCGAGAGGGGAATGACAAACCTTTCAAGTTTTTAAATTTTATTTTTTAAGGGATTTGGGGGAAAAAATGGTGAAGGGGAAATCTGCCCCGGATACCATGATATGGCTATAGTGGAAGTGACTGCACACTGGCCTCTGGTCCTCATCCATCCCTTCTTCCTGCAAAATAAAACTTGAGTCTATGTCCATACACATTCTTCCTCCCTGCTTCTCGTGTAGGACACCATGACTCTGCCCTCTAGGAGATAACACCAAGTGTGTCCTCATCCATCTGAAGGGTAGGTGTCCTCATCCATCTAAAGGGTAGGCTCATCCATCTGAAGGGTAGGCTCATCCATCTGAAGGGTAGGCTTTCACTGAGCTTTATCAAGATAACCCCAGACCTGGTTAGGTTGCCATCAAAACAGAACTACCCTTGGAAAGAAAAGAATAAGCCAGAGTTTTTGGAAAAGAACCAACACCTAAAGATAAAATGCAGACTGAGGGCCTGATGGTTCATGGCTATATAAATATAAATATTTATAAATATAAATATAAAGCTTAACTGAAGCTCCATTTTCTGCTCCCCCAACTGTCCTCCCTCCCGCCTCCCAGTAACTTACTTCTGCACGTCCCTCTTGATATTGCGAGAACAATTAGGACATTTGACCAATACCTTTTCAACAAATGATATCCCACCTACAGACTGAAGCCAAAATGTATTACTACAGATAAGAAAGCAGACACATATCCAAACCCCACATTCAGATACAACTGCCTATGTGTGGATTATATCAAAATTCCCCTCAAAGGGAACCAGGTGGAATTTATACAACCCCAAACGCAGCCTGCCCTCAATGACTTCTTCAAAGGGAAGGTTTCAAGTCTTTTGCAATTTCTTTCTTTGAATCAGGAGTTTCAGCAGCCCCTTCTGCTCCGCACAGATAGGAATGGATGATGTGTGGCAGAAACCACCCGAATAGCCCCCCTGCAAACGCCCGTTGACCTCAATGACCCAGAGACGCCCAGGAGGCTACCCAGATTAGCGGTGGTTACCTGAATCTGTCACCGAGTCCCTTTCACCCCCTTCTGCGTGATGACATCAAGTGGAAATGGTACGCGTTTGGGAAGCAAGAGGCTGACAAGCAGGAAGCACAACTGAGCCTGAGCTTTGTTCAGCCTGCAGTGAAATACATGCAGTAAGGGTTAGAGAGGCGCAGCAGAGAAACCCAAACAACCTCCCGGGCAGAGCAGCGGTGGTGGCGTGGGTGCACCGGGGGGAGGTGGAGGAAGGCGGCGGAGGTGTGGCGGGCTGGCGGGCCGCCGAGGGGCGTAATGCTTCCTAATCGTCTCCGCGGGACAAACAACCACCTCCCCGGACTCCTCTGCAGTCTCCCCCGCCCCTAAGTTATTCTCTGGTAGTAGAGCCTCCACTGGCAACGGTAATCCCTCAGAAAGAAAGAAAAACGAGAAGGCATAGCGTAGCACCGTGGAGCACAAGCAAAATATACTAGGGAAACCCGGTTATGTGGGAACGCGGGGCGCCCAGTCACGCGCCCAGAGAGACACACCAGCGCTGCGTTCGCGAGCATCCTTCTTTTCGTCGCCCCTGTCCGCCACCTCATCAAGTCCCGGTCACCCTGTTCTGCCGATTTCTCTACTCTCTCCAAAACCTTGCGGCGCTGCCCCCAGCCTAGGCGGGATTGGGGACCGCCGCCTCCGGAGCAGCGTCCCACGAGTCCAGCCTGCTTTGTGCTGCCGCTGCCCTCCCAGGAGCGAGCGCCCCGGACGCGTGGGTGCGCACAGAAGACCCCCAACATCTGGCCCTCCACTAAGCCCTCTCTTCCCCGGAGGGGCCCGGGGACCGCAGAGACAACTTCCGGGGAGGGGGGGAAGCGCTCGACAGAGGCCCTGCCAGGGGCCCATCCCGGGGGGCGCGCGCGGCGTGGGCACGAGACCGGCTCCCTCGGACAGCAGCTCCAGAGGGCATCCGAGGACTCGGCGGAACCGCCGACAGCGCCGCTCCCGAGACCCAGCCGCGGGCGCAGCTCTGCCGGCGTTCGGGAAAGACGCAACTCCAGGGACCCCCTCCCGCGCGCCCCGGGGCTGCCTCGCCGCGCCCCGGGCCCCGCTCCCCGCGACCCCTGCGGCCCCGCGACCCCCACCCCCACAGTCCAAAAGGTGCCCCCTCTACCCACCAGGCGGCACCTCCCCTTTCCAGCTTCCCTAGTTCCGGGCGCGGCCGCCGCGGGGGCGCAGACATCCCTTCGCGCTCCTCTCGCCGCCTGCGACCCAGGAGGGAAAGAGCCAAGAAACCGAAACTCACCGACCTCTCTCCGCAGCGGGCTCCGGCGCTCCCTACAGAAGCGGCGACGACGGCGGCGGCGGCGGCAGCAGCAGCATCGCCGGGGGGTCCCGGCGCGCCCGCCACCCGCTCGGCCAGACGCGCGCCGAGGGCTGCGGGGCGGGCGCGGGGAGCGCGGCGGCGGCGGCGCCTGCAGCCCCAGCTCCCTGCTCGGACCCTCGGGAGGCGGCCCACCTGCCCGGCCGCCCTCCGCGCTCGCAGTCGAACACCGCCGCCAGGCGCTCGGCTCGGAGCGGGAGCTTTTTGTGTCACCGCCCAGACTCGGGCACCGAAAGGGGTGGGGGCGAGAGGCCGGGCTCCGCTCCCCGAGGCACCGCCCTCCCCGGCGGCTCCACCTCCCACGCCCCTTCCCTCTCACCTCCCCGCTGGTCCAGGACTTGAGTCTGTCCGTCCCGAATCGCAACCCACCCACGGGCTGAGAAGCCGCCCACCCTCCCCCGCGCGCTCCCTCGGCCTTGCCTCCAAGTGCCCGACCTCGGCCGGGACCTCGACGTTGTCCCCTCCACGGCGCGCGAGTGGGACCCGAGCTGGAATCAGGTGTGAAAGGAGGCCGAGCTCAGCCGGCAGGAAGGCGGGGCTGAGGCAGGGGCAGCGGCCGGCGGGGACCAGTCTGCAGCTCGGGACCTGGGGACCGAGCGAGGGGGGAGTCGAGATCGTCACGTTTCCAGAAACTGCCCTGGGTCCGCATCACCGCTGGTACTTTCTGGCTGCCCCTAAGAGTTCATGTGGTCCAGGCAGGGCGGGGTCCTGCTTTGGTGGAGGGGAGGATGCGCCCAAAGAAGCCTGAATGACACCCCGCCACCTGGTTCCCTGGGATGGGGTGCAGGGAGCAGGAACAGAGAGGGGCCAGTCCTGAGGGTTACATGGCAGTGCGAATCCCTGGGACCTCGGGGCCCACCCTTTTCTCCACCCTGAAACCGAACTCCTACCTTAGGGACATGCTTAGAATGTCTAGTTCCTCCGAGAAAATCTAGGCGTGGCTCTTGTGTTAACTGCAGAATAGCAGAATGGAGGAGGGAGGTCGCTGGTAGGGGATGGTGTCCATGCTCTCTGTTGCCTTTTTAAAGGATTTCTTTGCAGAACGGAAACCCAAAAGTCTGTTGTATGACTCTAGTAAAGTGAAGCCTGCCAACTTTCCTGGATCTCCAGCACCAGGGTTCAACTGAGTGGTCCCTAGTCATCCAGCAGAGCGGGCAGCCTTTCTGGGCTGCCGGAATGGAGCTGTCTTTGTGTCCCTACTGTCTTGGCCACGAGAAAAGAACTCCCATTCTAACCTCTCCCGATAGCTCATGTAAATGCTTCTGCCAAGATTACGAGATGGAAGCCCTATGAACCACGCTATGTGACCTACTAAAATTCAAAGTGTGCTCAACGGACCCTTCTTGTCCCTCAAATAAAAACCTGTTAATAGTGTTCCCAAATGAGCGGTCACTCAGCACATACAGAAATCAGTCACCAAGAAACATAAAGCTTGATGGGTATAAGGCTTCTCTAGGATCCCAGATAAAATGTTCACCTGGCTGACCCATGTCCTTTTGTTCCCTGAAGTTATATACTCTATTGTACACCTGGCAGGAGTGAGAGCGATATGTCTGCTTTTAAGCAGACATATATTCTTGGAGTAGAAAACTTCAGGAGTCTTATTTTCAGGCTCAACTTCAGGAGCCAAAAAAATTCTTTTCCTTGTTGTTGTTTTAATGAGAAGCTAATAAGAGTATTGCAAACTCTGATGTTGACCAGGAGCTTTGAATAGGATGATGAGTTACAACACACCAAGATTTTACTAGAAAAGTTTAGCCTAGAAATATTATTATACAAGAGTGACTTTAGGGCTTCCCTGGTGGCGCAGTGGTTGAGAGTCCGCCTGCCGATGCAAGGGACACGGGTTCGTGCCCCGGTCCTGGGAGGATCCCACATGCCGTGGAGCGGCTGGGCCCGTGAGCCATGGCCGCTGGGCCTGTGCGTCCGGAGCCTGTGCGTCCGGAGCCTGTGCTCCGCAAGGGGGAGAGGCCACAACAGTGAGAGGCCCGCGTAACGCACAAAAAAAAAAAAAAAAAAAAAAAAAAAAAAAGAGTGACTTTAAAGACTACGTACTTTCAGGGATCGCTAATCATTACAAAATGTTTGAAATCTTTTTCAGCTGCTTTCCAAACAATTCTTTGGGAGGAGTCAAGCATTCAGCATGGTGTTGGGTAAACTCTAACACCCTTAGTCATTCATTCCCCCTGACTGGTATTTTAATTCACAACCGCATCAGGGGTGTTCTGCCTTCTGTCCAGTCTTGTAAAGCTGTCACGCAGAGAAGGTTAATTTAGTGGGGCAGACCGGGATAGACAGCTCTTAAGATGAGTTGGGGGCCAGCACCGGGGCAGGCAGCCACGGTCTGAGTCAGGAGAGGCGCAGGCAACTGCATGTCGAAAAGGATTCTTCAGTGAGAAACTTGCAGGATCGAGGCAGTTAGGAGCAGGCAGTGTTGAGAAGCGCACGCTGGCAGGCAGCGTGGTCAAAGCTTCAGGAAGGCAGCACGCTCCAGACTGAGGCACTGTGCCCATGTGTGGGAGGGAGGGAGACGAGAGCAAGGCAGCACCCCAGGTCTTGAAGAACCAGGCTTATCAGGATGGGGTCCCCGGCACTGGGGAGTAAGATAGGATCAGATAGTCCTTAGTTCATTCAACAGATATTCCTTGAGTGTGGACTCTGTACCTGGAATGTGGCCCTAGAGTTAGAGAAGGAAACAGACCCACACCCCTACCCTCAAGGAACTTTACATCCTAATGGAGGAAGCCGGGAATACACAAGATAATAAGTAAGTGAAAGAAACTGTGTGCTGGGGAGGGAAAGGGAAGGAAAGAGGGGAAAATCAAGCAGGGAGGGGGTTTGTGAAGACTTTGTATTGGATGGAAGCTGAAACTTTAGTTTGGTGGCCAGGGAGGGGCCCCTGAGAAGGTGCCTTTTGAGGGGAGAGCTGAAGAGGGAGAGACTTCCTGCCATCAGACAGGATGTGTGTGAGCGGGTGGGCTCTAATATCCCCACTCCACTCCCCTGGGCTGAGTCAAGGTACTGGGACTGGGTTACAAGGTTAGTCAGACCAGTAACGTTTATTGATGCTTAGTCACCTGAGGTTGAATGAAAGCTGCTTAAATCCAGGCAGGGATGAGCATCAAGCATAGGTATCCCATAAATCTTTATTGAGCTGAACCCTTAAATCTCCTAGAACACGGGGTGGGGCTGAGATAAATGTGACCCCATGATTCCCAGGACTGCCTTTCTATCAGGATGACACTTCCACAAAACAATGTGATAATCTTTTGTCATCACTTTTCGTGACTGTGTTCTTGATCTTCGAGGGCAGAGATTATATTTCAACTTGTTCCCTGAGCACCTAAGACGCTAAGAGGGAGGGAGAGAAGGAGGAAATACAGGAGAGAGGCAGAGACAGAGGAGAATTAGGACAGGGAAACACTCAAACCCAGCCGGGTGCTTAAGACCCCTAAAGATCTTAATCCAGCCCAGTAATGAGCGTGAGTTTTCTGTTTAACAGGTTTGGCTTTTACATATTAAAATTGCATCTTGAAACTGAACTATGGTGATAGTCGTACACTTAAAACAAGTGGATTGGGCTTCCCCGGTGGCGCATTGGTTGAGAGTCCGCCTGCCGATGCAGGGGACACGGGTTCATGCCCCGGTCCGGGAAGATCCCGCATGCCGCGGAGCGGCTGGGCCCGTGAGCCATGGCCGCTGAGCCTGCGCGTCCGGAGCCTGTGCTCCGCAACGGGAGAGGCCACAACAGTGAGAGGCCCGCGTACCGCAAAAAAAAAAAAAAAAAAACAAGTGGATTTTATGGTACATAAATTATATCTAAATAAAGCTGTGTAAAAACATTGAAGTAGGAGCTGCATTTAGACAGCTTTCATGTGCTGTAAATAACCCAAAGAGGCATATTTAACCAAACACATTATCATCCTTCCTAATAGGTGTTTAAACCAAATAGATTTGTATGAAATAATAGGAAAAGATATATATTGGTCCACGCCCCCAGTTCCTGGCACAGAGCTCCTAAAACCCTTGTCATTTTCTCAGTGATAAGTACACTAGAAGCATCTTTTATTCTAATATTTGGTCTTTGATGCTGGTTCCTGACATCAAGGTGATAGAATTGTCTTTTGTTCTAATGAGGTCACCCTGGGTGGGCTCCTGGATGGGGGCTGGTCACTAGAAAGACCAAGATCAGAAACTTGGAATTTTCAGCCCCACTCCATATTCCCCCAAAGAGGGGAGAGAGGCTAGAAGTGCAATTACAGATCAATCATGTCTCTGTGATGATCCTCCATAAAAATCCCGAAAGTACAGGGTTCAGAGAGCTTCCAGTTGGTGAGCACGTTGGGGTGCTGGAGAGGGGTGGCCTGCAGAGGGCATGGATGCTCCTTGCCCCTTCCCACATATCTCGCCCTATGCATGTCTTCCATCTGGATGTTCAGCTGGATCCTTTATTGTACCCTTTTATAATAAACTGGTAAAGAGTAAGTAAGCGGTGTCCCTGAGTTCTGTGAGCTGCTCTAGCAAATTAATCAAACCTAAGGCGGGAATCTCTGATTTAGAGCTGACTGGTCAGAAGCACAGGGGACAATCTGGACTTCTGATTGGCATCTGAAATTGGGGGGTGTGCAGTCTTCTAGGACAGAATCCCTCACCTTTGGGATCTGACGTTATCTCCAGGTAACTCCGCTTCTCCAGTGTCAGATCTGAGTTAAATCATAAAGCTGCCCAGCTGCCTTATGGTGTCACAGAGAATTCCTTACCTTGGGGAAAAAACCCACACATTTGGTGACCAGAAGTGTCAGAAGTGAAGTATTATATGTGAAAGTAAAGGAGAAACAACCAGGAGAAAGAGTGAGTTTTTCTTTCTCAACTTGCAAATTTACTTTTCCCTTATGTGATTTTTGCCACCTTAAAATACACAGTCTCTTTTTAAAAGTGTAAAAAATGGTCTTCAATTACATATAGTCTAAGATAGTTTACTGTTGGCGATTGCTAAAGATAGTGCCCATTTCAAGACTGGTTTTTATTTGGGGGCCCTACGTAAACCAATCTCAACAGACTAATTATTCCAGTAAGGTGTTCTCTAAGTGGGAGAGCTGCTATATTTGAAACAGTGTCTAATCTCTTACCTATTTAGAACCAGGTACTATCTATGGACAATGAAGCCTCATCTGGAACACAATAACTGAAGTATTCTGGAAACTCCAAAGGATTTCATAAGAACCATACCCAGACTGCTTTTCTAAAAGTGGCGATGGGTTGACCAAAGCCATCTTTTTTCTTAACCTTTAATATGTACAATACACATTCCGAAACTGTTGGTTAGAATTATGTGGCCACAAGCAGGGATGATAGTCAACAGCTATAGGCATAGGCATCCACCAATCAATTTGGATGATGACCATAAACCAGATGGCCACTTTGCTGTGTCCTGGCTGAGTGTCAGCTTCCCGTGTGATGCCATGGTCCTCCGGACACCCTCCTCAGCAGCAGGTATCTGCTGCTTTCTCATCACATTTGTACAGTTTGGGGTTGAGTGAGACCCTCGCTCCTACCAGTAAGTTGCTAGAGTCTTTGCTATAAGCTTGGCAGAAGGAAATCACTATAAACTGAACTCTCTTCCTTGTACAATTAATATGAGACACTGTTCTCACGGACTAATGGGTTGGAGTGGCCACAGCTCATCAGCCAGGAGAGGACTGGAAAGCGTAGCTCCTTTCTGACGCCCTTGGGTGTCACCTCCATCTTCTGTCCTATCCTCTCTCCCTCCACAGCACGTCCACCTTCTATCACCCATGCCATTCCTGCTGCCTTCCCTGCCTTTCCTTTCCATCCGCCGTCAGGTTCCTGGCATCCATTGGGCTCCTCCCCTCGCTTGGCCACTACACCTGCTGCTCCGGCTGCCAGTTAGGGCAAAAGTGCAGCTTTGAGAAAAAAGGGAAAAAGAATGAGGATGTTCTATCACCACTTGTCGAGACCCAGGTCTGGATCCAAGGCCTTGTCCTATGGGTCCCCGAAGCTGGCTCCAGACTCTCCAGGATCCATTCTTCTGTACTCCATCCCTAGCCTTCATCTTACCCAAGATGACCTGGCACCCCATACCTGCTCCAGGTCCAGACCTGGCTTCACCCACCCTCTTCTTCCCACTGTCTCTGTTCTCAGCCACCTCCTGCCCTAATCATTCAAACTCAAAGGAACCAAACAGGGCTCCCCTGGTGGCGCAGTGGTTGAGAGTCCGCCTGCCGATGCAGGGGACACGGGTTCGTGCCCCAGTCTGGGAAGATCCCACATGCCGCGGAGCGGCTGGGCCCGTGAGCCATGGCTGCTGAACCTGCGCTCCGCAACGGGAGAGGCCACAGGAGAGGCCACAACAGTGAGAGGCCCGCGTACTGCAAAAACAAACAAATAAACAAACAAACATCTGTACCTGTGCTTCTGGATCCAGAGGATCAAATCAGAGCACCCTCTAGTGGTCAGGAGAGATGGTACCCTTGACATCCCCCAGAGGTCAGGGAAGGATGATGTCAAATAGGACGTTCTTCACATACTTCCTACCTCTTCCGGCTTTAATGTATTTCCTCTGCTACTACTTCCCTCTCTTCCCATGGGTGGAGTGTGGTCGCGGGGTTCCTGGAGTAAAGGACCCCCTACCAGATCCTAAACCTTCTCCTTCACTCTCTTCTGACACCTCCCCCGCTTCACAGTGTCCACAGCAGTTTGACAAGATCACATATTCATCATTTTTAAAGAGCATAGATTATTCTGCCACAGGGCGAGGGAACTACAGGATATCAATCAAGTCCAAAATCAGTAAATACCTATAATCCCTTTTTTGTCAGTGAACGGTTATTGAGCCTGTGTGCAGCTGGTGTCGCTGACCATTTTCCACTCATCCTTAAAAGGACGCTAGCAGCAGTGTGAATGTCTCCACTTTACAGATGAGGACACTGATGCCTAGACAAGTTAAGCACTTTGCCCAACTTAACACGACCAGTAAACGGTGAATGTAAACTTGACCCAGGTCTGTAGAACCCAAAGCACCTCCCGTGAATCTCTGCACCAAGACTCCTCCCATAAACCAGGATCAAGACAATTCCGTTTGAGTTGGTTTAAAGGCATCTGTCTCTTCCAAGCTTCCCCTATTGTAGCTCAGGGTTAGCAAGTGGCTTCTAAGCCTCACTGTGGCTCACAGTCCTGCAGGGCCCCAAGTGTCCCCCAAGATTTCAAGCAGATCCGCTCTTTCTTATCCTTACTCTCACCATTTCTTTGTGCAGTTACATGACCTAGGTTTATCATTGTGATTCCCAAAGATTCAGTGCTTTCAAAGTTTACATCACTGCCTCTCACCCTGACCCTGTGTCCCTTGAGAGCTCACTCAAATTTCTCCAACCAGATTCATTTCTACCATCTGTGCATGAAACCCTGTGAAGCCCTCCAGGTACAAATCCTTTCTTTGTCCCCCATTTCCTGTTAGTAGTAAATAGGCTTCATTCACCCTCCTACACCTTTCAGAGTTCCAAAGAGCAGATTCAAACAGTTGCTAATCAGAGAGGGGAAGGAATGCAGAAACAGAGGAGGAACAATCAAGAAACAATAGTGCAGCGATGGGCAGGGTCCTGGTGCCTCCTCAAGGAATATACATAACAATATCTCTGATCTCTTCTGCAGGAACTAAGGCCCTCCACCCAGGTGGAGGATGGTAATTTCCTGGCTGAGCACAGGATTCCTGAAACACCACCCAGTTCCCTCCCCACCAACCAGTCAGAGCAAAGTCACACACCCTGCAGCCCTCACCCCAAATTTTGCCTATAAAAACTTCTCCCCCCAGTACCATCGGGGAGTTCAGGGTTTTTTAGCATGAGCCGCCCGTTCTCCTTGCTCGGCCCTGCAGTAAACCTTTCTCTGCTCCAGACTCAGATGTTTCGGGGTTTTTGGCCTCCCTCTGCATCCAGCACATGAACTTGCGTTTGGCAACATGAACTCTTAGGACCCATTGGTTATTCTTTTATTTAGCACTTCCTGTCTTCTGCCTTACATCATTGATAGCTTCTCACATATCTACATCATCAGTAGGTCCCCAGAGACCGGAACTGTTGCTTACTCACATTTTCCACCCTGGCATACAGCACGCCCCACAGCATCATGCAGAATAGACAGCCCATGCCCTGCACACAGTCAGGGCTTAACAAATGTTCAAAATGACCAAACAGGAGTTTCTTTTGTCCATTCCAGATTCCTGCTCCCTACAACCCCTGTCAGGGGATTTTCTCTACATTTTAACTTCACAAATCTGTTACAACCCCGTTACTCCAGCTTAGCCAGAGTGGGATTTAGGGTTATTTCCAAATCCATTTAAAATAAAGAGTTTGGGAGGGGGGTGGGTGGGGGTGGGGTGAAGAGTTCCGACCTGACCTGAGAATTCTCACCCTGGGCTTTTCAGGAAAATAGATCTCCATAGCAACTCTTACTGTATATTATGGGTTGAAATGTGTCCCCTCAAAATTTGTACGTTGAAGTCTTAACTTCCAGTACCTCAGAATGTGACAGTGTTTAGAGTAGGGTCTTTGCAGAGGTAATCAAGTTAAAATGAGTGGAAATTACACTTTCTTATTAAAGTGGTCCCTAATTCAGTATGACTCTGGCTCTTATAAGAATGGGAAATTTAGACACAGACATGTACAGAAGATGATGTGAAGACACAGGGACACACCTTGATCTCAGACTTCTAGCCTCCAGAACTGAGACAGTAAATTTCTGTTGTTTAAGTCCTCCAGTTTGTGGCACTTTTTTTGGCAGCCCTAATAAGCTAATACACCCTAGGACTCACAGAATTGGACTCCACAGCCCATGGTGGAATATCCAAGTGCCATTTATTTCCTGAGTATTTACCTGCATTAGGTAAGCTAAAGAAGATAGCCCAGGGAATTCCCAAGAAGACAGCCCAGGGAATTTCCTGGCAGTCTGGTGGTTAGGACTCCATGCTTCCACTGCTGGGGGCCCAGGTTCATTCCCTGGTCAGGGAACTAAGATCCTGCCAGCCTCCTTGCAGTGCAGCTAAAAAAAAAAAAAAAAAAGAAGAAGATAACCCAGCAATTGTGCACTCACACTCCTGAGAGAAGAAAAATAGTCATGACAGCTACCATTTCTGAAGCATTTAATGCGTGTATCAGTAATGAGATAATGATCAATACAATAGTGTGTATAATCACTATACTAGGTGCTTTGCAAACACTATCTTAGTTAATCCTCCCAGCCCCCCAGTTGAGGCGGGCGTTGTTATCCTCAGTTCACAGTGGTGGAAATTGAGGCTCAGAGATGTTTAGGTAAGTTGCCCAGGATTCTGCTTCTCAAGGCTCAACTGTGACCTGTTGGAGGTCTGTTGTGCTCTTCTTCCACGGGGCACGTCCCCCTTCTTTTGTTCCAGCGTCCACCCCACCGCATGGGACTCTGACCATCCTGCCTAGTCCTGTGGTCACTCGTGGTGGTGCCATTTCTCTCTCTGGTGGTTTGAGGATGAGCGTGTGACAAAATTCAGGACAATGAGACACAGAGGAAGTCGGCTGGAAGGCTTGTAGAAAAGGGTTCTTACTATGGAAAAGCACCAAGAAGAAGCAGTTCATTCTCTGCTGCTGGATGTTACTGACCTGTATATGATGTCAGGATGGGGGCAACCATCTTGTAACAATGAGGGGAGGTCCCCTGAGGAGAACACTCTAGAGGTAGAAGGAGGGTAAAGGGCCAGGTGATGACTTCACTTCATATCTCTCATTTTCTGAGGTCATAAATCCACTTACTGCTCAACCCGTTTTGTGTTGTTTTCTGCTGCTGATAGCCGAAATCATACTAATATGCCACTTCTACACATATGCTTTGATTTTCCACAGTTCTTATATTGTATTATTAGAACTAATAACCTTACATTGACTGCCATGCAGAGTTTCAAAGGCCCAACAGAGAGAAATGGCATTTTTTTCTTATTGAGGTAAGCGATACATAACATAAAATTTCCAATTTTAACCATTTTCAAGTGTACAGTTCTGTGGCATTAAGTACATTCACCTTGTTGTGCACCCATGACCAGCACCCACCTCCAGAAATTTTTCATCATCCCACACTGAGACTCTGCACTCGTTAAACAATAATTTCCCATTCTTCCACCTCCCAGCACCTGGCAATCACCATCCTACTTTCTGTTTCTATGAATTTGACTTCGGGTACCTCATGTAAATGGAATCATACAGTATTATCCCTTTGTGACTGGCTTATTTCACTTCACATAATGTCCTCAAGGTTCATCCATGTTGTAGCCTATATCAGAATTTGCTTCCTTTTTTTTTTTTTTTTTTTTTTTGCGTTACATGGGCTTCTCACTGTTGTGGCCTCTCCCGCTGCGGAGCACAGGCTCCGGACGCGCAGGCTCAGCAGCCATGGCTCACGGGCCCAGCCGCTCCGAGGCACGTGGGATCTTCCCGGACCGGGGCACGAACCCATGTCCCCTGCATCGGCAGGCGGATTCCCAACCACTGTGCCACCAGGGAAGCCCCTTGCTTCCTTTTTAAGGCCAAATAATATTCCACTGCATGTATAGATCACATTTTATTTATACATTCATCAAACAGACATTTGAGCTGCTTGTACCTTTTGGCTATTGTGAATAATGCTGTTATGAACATAAGCGTACAAATATCTGAGTCCTTGTTTTCAATTCTGCTGAGTACATACCCAGAAATGGAATTGCTGATTGCTGGATCATATGGTAGTTCTTTTGTTTTGTTTTGTTTTGTTTTAGGAACTGCCATACAGTTTTCCACAGCAGCTGCACCATTTCCATTCGAACCAACAGTACGCAAGGGCTTCAATTTCTCCGTATTGTTGCCCACATTTGTTTCTGGTTGTTTGTTTGTTTTTATTGCCAGTCTAATGGGTGTGAAGTGATGTCTTATTGTAATTTTGATTTGCATTTCTCTAATAATTAGTGGTGTTGAGCATCTTTTCATGTGCTTATTGATCATTTGTAGATCTTCTTTGGAGAATGTCTATTCAAGTCTTTTGCCCATTTTTTAATTAGGTTGTTTGGTTTTTGTTTGAGTTTTAGGCATTTTTATATATTCTAGATTTTAATCCCTTATTAAATATGTGATTTTCAAACGTTTTCTCCCATTCTGTGGGATGCCCTTCCACTCCACTGATAGTGTCCTTTGATACACAAAAGAGCAATAGCATTTCTTTCGGCAGTTTCTCTAAATAATATGGAGAGCCTATCTGTTCTTCAAAATACCCCAAAATCTATCCCTGAAGTAAGTCAGACCAGCAGAGCTAGACACGTCTTTGACTCATGCTGTCCCCTATTATCCATCTATTCACCCACTCAGCCTTATTCAGTAGTGAGCCCCTCTCACTTGATATACCTTGAATTGTGTGCAGATACTGTGTGAGGTACATTAAAAGAACTGGCCCTGTGATAGGTGTTGCTGGGTTCTTGGTATGGATGTTGCCAGTAGTGTTCCCTAAAGACTTTTGTACCGTGTCCCAGTTAGGAAGACCCGTGAGACAGATTTCCCTGTGGTCTCCTATCAGGGATATTTGTGCTTCTTCCTGAGCCACTGACCATGGATACAGCCTATTATTCTTCCCTCCTCACCGTGGCTGCTAGAAAGTCTTCAAACCCCATTCATGTGCAACTTCTAGCAGGCAAATTGGACTGCTAGAAGTCCATCTTGACTTTAATAAACTCAGTCCAGCTCCATCTTAACTTCCTAATTTTATTTTTCCTTTGCCTCAGTAAAAAGCAACTTATCTTCCTCCATTTTAGTCATCATTTATGCTGCCTTAAATTCTTTTTAAAACAAAAGTAACATAAATGAATAATCAAACATTGTCACTCGCTATCAGTACGTCCTATATAATTTGTAGATATATGTATACGTATGGCTGATTCACTTTGCTGTACAGCAGAGACTAACACAACATTGTAAAGCAACTATACTCCAATTAAAAAAAAAATGAAAATGTGGGTCCCCTGCCCCAAAGTTATTAAACATTTCAAGATGGTGACAGCAGAGCATTAAGCCAAGCATGGGACTCTTCAGAGTGTGGGGCCCCGTGTGACTGCGCAGGTCACACGTCCCTGAAGCCAGCCCAGCCAACTACCGTCATTCTCAAAAACATGGGAAATGGACACCATTTATTCTACCATTTAGTAATGACATTATGTTCGCTTATCTCTTAAAGTTTGTTCAAGAACCTCTTAAGACCCAATTTGCATTGTGTACGCTGTTGCGTTGGAGAATGCAGAGGCAGAGAGGTGGGGAAATCAAAGATGTCTTTGGAGATTATATTTAACTAAAACTAATTATTCTATGAAATTATTCTCGGTCAACTTCTCGGTTCACCTATCTCTGGTTCATCTTTGCATTGCCTCACAGATCGATGCCGCCATACAATAGGATCCCCAGCGTTTGCTAGATGGCTGGCTGGCTGGTGGTTGAGTGCAGATAGGCTGCATGTAGGAAACAGAAGAGAAGGTTAGGAAAGCACTTTGGGTTTTGATTTGAGGATGTCTAGAGTAGTAGACTTGGTTTGGTAGGAAATGAAAAGCAGGAGGGTTTTTGAGAAAGACTGTGACACGGTAAAGCTGATCTGGCCCCAATGTAGAGGATGATGAATTGAAGGGCAGAGATAATGGAGGCAAGAGGCTCAGCTAGAGAGCCCTTACCCAGGGCCCCCGAAGGTGATTAGGACCTGAATTAGACTGGGAGCAGTGAGAGTGTGATCATCATAACAACAGTACCTACTTCTTTACAGCTATCATGCCTTTTCACCCCACTGTTTCATTTGCTTCTTCAATAATCTTGCTAGGAACCTTTTATCACATTTTATAGAATTGCAAATTGATTCTCAGAAGGTGTGAATGATTTCCCCAGGTCCGCATAATTAAAGACCAGGTTAGCATTATCCCTCAAGGCAACGCTTTTCCTTGTTCCACCTGACTACACAGTAGAATCTCGGGATAAACTTTTAAACAATAAGCTGTCTAGGCTCCACCCCAGATATTCTGATATAATTGGCCTTGAGTGAGGCCCAAGGGAGTTTTTGAAAGCTCTCCAGGGATTCTAATTTGCAGCCAGGTTGAGAATCTCTCAGTGCCATCAGGACCACTCAGGGTAGGGGGTCTGGCTGAAAACGAGAGACAAGGAGAGATAAAATGGATGAGACTTGATGACTAATTGCAGAAAGATACCAATGGGATGACAAGGTTTTTAGCCTAAGGACTAAACTTCTCAGTAACCTCATCTACACTGCCCAGGATGGATACACCTAGAACAGCTGCATTCAGGGTTAGAATTAAAGGAAAATGGCTGCTTTGGATGTGATCTAAAACAGTCATCTACAGAGGATAACAAGGAAGCATATGACATGTGTATATGGGGAGAGGGGTAGCAATGTGGATGATGCTTCCTCTGAATTGTCCCACAGGCTTCCAATCAGTGGCACTAAACTGTGTCCCTAGAGACATCCCACTAGAAAGTTTCCCTCTTGGACTCTCACAATTCTGCCCAGATGAGTGGTCCCGGGAAAACCACCCGGATGGTGTCAACAGTAGCAGTGTCCTCCGTTAGATTTAAGGCAGTCAGTTAAGGAGGATGGCTGGAGAGAAAGATGGATTTAGGAGTCAAAAACATTTGAGAGGCCGGTAACATATCCAGGGGGAAAAGATCAGCAAGCAATTGGAGATGTAAGATAATCACTAAGGGTTGGTCTGGATTAGATTTTAAAGCAACCCAGGTAGAAATTGGTGTGAATGAGATCGCCAAGGAACTCCATAAAGAAAGAGAAGAGGTCCAAGGACCAAACCGTGAAGAATGGCTGTCCTTAGGGGTTTGGGTGAGAAAGAGGAAGCACACAGGTGCTTTCTTTGTAGTGCTAGCCCACCTTTCCTGACTCATCTCCCACCAGTTTCTGACGTGCATCACAGAGGCAGATCACTGACACTGCCCTCTTTCCTGAACATGACTTTCACTTTTCCATCTCCTTGTTCTTTCTCCTGACATGTTATTTCTCTTCTCCATATGCACATACATGCCCAGTTCTCTGCTAGACCCATCTCAAAGGCCACACACCTCCATCGGAGGCTTTCACTGTTCTCCCACGGGGATGTGACCGCTCCTTTCTTTAGCCTTCATTGTACCTCTTTGCAAAGCTCTAATGCACTGTTATAGTATGGACCGCTCTAACAAATGATACCCAAATTTAGCAGCTTAAAAAACTATCTATTATTGCTCCTAGTTTCTGGGGGTCAGGGATCCAGGAGCGGCTAAGTTAGGTGGTTCTGGCCCAGGATCTCTCATGTGGTTGCAAGGTGTCAGCTGGGGCTGAGATGGGCCAAGATGGTGCCCTCAAAATATTATCTCTAACACAGATAAGGCAGGAGATCCTGAGTGGATCAAAAAGGGTGGCGTGTTCCCATAAGTAGATGGAGAAGAAATAGGAACCCCACCCTGGGTGGAAGACCTGACATATTATCAGCCAAACTTCTGGCTCTCTTCCCTGGGTCCCAACTACACCCAGCTGAAGACACAAAAGTTTTCGGCAGCTTCATAGATGGCTTTCTCTCCCACCTTCATGGAGACTGGTCCTGCTCTACACTCTTCTGCTCACGAGGCCAGAGACGCTCAAAGCTGTCAGCCTTCTCCTCCTCACTCTTATTCTCCTGGCAAAGGTGAAAGAAGGGAAGGATGTAATAAAAGCCTCTACTCAGAGAAGCCATTCCTCTGTCTTTGTTTTACACCCTTCCTAACTAGCCGTGGGATGAAACTAGCTGCTACCAAGCCAAATCAAAGAACCCTGATGCAAACTTTGGAACTCAGACCCAACTCAAGCTCTTTGAGGTCATGGATCTCACGGATCACACCTCTACACCTACCTCACAGTGGGTCCTCCATGAATGTTTAACATTTTGATATTTTTTCTTTCTCTTTTTTTAAAAATAATAGTTAATGTACAATATTGTGTTAGTTTCAGGTGTATAGCAAAGTGATTCAGTTATACATATATATGTATATATCTATAGTCTTTGTTTTTTCGATTCTTTTCCATTATAGTTTATTACAAGATATTGAATATACTTCCCTGTGTTATACAGTAAATCCTTTTTGTTTATACAGGTTTGAACTTTAATAAAGTAAAGAGAGGCTGAGCAGTGAAGTACTGAAGTTAGTAAGTGTAGCTGCCACTTCCAAATGCTTATCAGTGCAGGTAAGGGGCGAGCCAGGACCACTTCGAAGGAATAGCGTCATTCCTTCGAAGTTTCCAAGGCTGGGAGAGACCTAAATGTGTTTGTACACTGAGAAGGAAGAAGATACTGTAGAGTTAAAAATGAAGTCTAGGAACTATTTATTTGACCTATATATTTACTTAAGATTGACCTAAAAACTGAATTTGTTTAAAAATGTAAGTTCACAAGCATTCATGGGACACACACACGCACACATGCACACATATATATACATGTACATGTATGTATGTATACATGCACACACAGTTAAATATGTAGTAAGAAAGAAGATAATTTCAATAAATTCCAGATAGCAAAAATTGTGTAGGTCCTAATCTCTTACAACGACAATTGAAAAAAGTAATGAAAGTTTAAACAAAAAACCCTTCATTATTTGACAATAAATACACTTCCTATTATGTTACTATAAAAATACAAACTGTTTAGAAGAAACAGAAATTAGAACCATACATATTAAAACTTAAGGTACTTAGCCAAAATTGTACCCAAAAACAAATTAAAAAGTTTTAAAAACTCTCACTGTTATTCAGGAAAGGTTGAAAAGAGAAAATATAACCATTTGAATTTGGAAGCTACAGAAAGATCATATGATACCTAAAATGAAGCAAAGGAAAAAAATAAAAGAGGTAGAAATCCCAAAATAATAACATTAGGGACTGGTCAACAAATTCAAGAGCTTTATATTTTAGGAAAAATAAGCATAATAGGCCATGTTTTACAAATTAAATGAAGAAACAAATAGAAATAGCACAAATTTAGAAATGATAAAGTAAGCAACAACTAACATGGGAGGAAATTTAAATAGATTAGCATAGACATGCATATGAAATTCTCATACGATGTTCAACTCTATGCTAATAAATTTCAAAATCTGGCAATTTGCTGAAAAAATGTAAATTTCCAAAACTGAAACCAGAGATAATATAATGTACTAGAGCAATAAAAATAATATAAACTGAAAAAACTATTAAAGAACTACTTCCCCCCAAAAGTTCCAGAACCAAATCATTTCACTAATAGATTCTTTCAAATTCTCAAGGAATGAAAATTCACATCCTCCATGGTTTGCTCCAAAGCATGTAAAAAATGGAAATTACTCCACTTGTTTTGTAATCCTTCCCTTTGCTTTCTTTTACCCCATCTTTCACCATTTATTTATTTTATTGGTCTTTTACACTCAGTTAACCTCGTATTCTATCAAACACTGCCTCACAAAAATGGTTTAAAAAATGTTTTTGCTTCTGAGGAGCTTCTAACAGGCCGTGAAACATGTTTATAGATAAGAAGTAAACAGGAAGATGTTTTTCTCACCCTTTCCAGAATCCAAACTTTCAATAATAAATATCTACAATGTGGGCGACACCTACCCTGCTTTTTAAGAAGGGCAAATGGTTTGTGAATATTATGATGTCTTTTTGTATTTTAACTTTAATATGTAATTTGTTTGGCTTTGTTTAGTTTATTTAATGTCTTTCCTTTTTAAAATCTCTGCTGATACTCAAAAGGGAAGGCCAAAATCTTGACTTTCCAATTCTTCCACTTGCAATGACTCTATAACCATGAGTGTTGCTCCTTACCAATTTTTTTTTCTGCATACCAACTGCTTAATATTCTAGATCAACCCTCAGTAAACAAGTCAGAGTTATGAGCAAGTGAAGAAAACTGCTTGACTCCAGGAAGAAGGTTGCCATCATGCTTGGCACGCTTGCTGGAAAACTGAACAACCTGGAAACCTCAGAAATAATTTCTAATTTGCAGAACTGTGCTCACCAATTTCAAGGGCAAAACTAGTGAGAAGAAAATGTTGCTACCATAGTTCTCTGTTGTGCCTCTTCCATGGGGGCTGTAAGAGGAGTATTTTTGCCAACCACCCATCCAGAAAGATTTGAATCCTTCCAAAAGGGAAGGGGCACAGATTTGCTGAAAGCATTCATAGTTAATTCAATGCAGTCAAAATCATTCATCTTTGAACTTTTCAGCACCTGGACCATGGATAGGTATTCCCTTCCCTCTGCCTCCTTTGAATTTTGTTCTTCCCATGGACCTAACTGCATTCATGTTAGCACACACAAATGCACACACACATACTTATACACGCTCTAGATGTTTGCTGGAAGGTACAGCTCAATTTTTTGTTCCTCGGGGCCTAAAACAGTAACTAGCACATAGTTTATTCTTAATAAATGTTACTTGAAACTAAAGCAAATCCAATTGAATTGAATCTAGCTAAAATAGAAGTATAAAGAAAAAGCTATGGGAGCAACAGAGGAAAGCAGTTTCTAATCCCACCTGGGGGAATGAGAAAAAGTCGAAACAAAAATAACACAAAACGTGTCTTGAGGAGTTATACAAACCATGTGACAATGCAATCTAATTGTATGGAGCAAACATTTATTTAATTTTAATAGTAACTGCTCACACATCTTTACACAGCACTTTAATCTCTGAAACCCTTCCAGACACTCAATAATTGAATTTTCTAGGTCACATTCTTCAAAAATCATGCACATTGATTTAATGTCCCCAACTGAGTAGTCAAATGAAAATAGAAACAAATTAAAGAGAGCACAAAGTTCGGGACCCCCCTTCACATTATTCGGACCACCCACTGCACAAGAGGTGGAACCTAGAGGAGACAGCTGGCCCTGATTCTGTCTCTGAGAAATGGGAACCACTCAAGCCAATGTGGACACCAACATCACCTTCTGTGCACAAGGGAGATCGTCTAAGAACTCCTCAGATCCTCTGGGCCATATGTGCAAAGTAACAGCATCAAAGCTCAACACTGGCTATTCTTCTCAGCACTTACTTCTATAGTCATTTCTTTCTTTCCTAGTAAACTAAAGAACTCCCAAGAATTATATTAGGCTTTGAAGAACTCTCTGATCACATGCAGTGAAGTTTCTGCCCTGGAATATACCTGTGCTATGGTCTATGTATCTGTGAACAGATGTTTAATGGGACTTTCCGTGTTGAAATATATTGTGAGGACAGCCCAATGCTGAGAAAAATCAGAGCAAAATCCCTGTCGTCCATCTGCAGCTTAAGTAAGAAAGACTAGAAATAGGAAAGAATAATTGGAGAAAGTTGCTAAGTGGCAGAGGGAGAGCTTCCTCCCACTCCAGGCTGGAAGTGGGTGGCCATTGAGAGACCCCTCACAGAGGCTGGGGAGGGGGGTCTTCAAGAAGATGGTGGGAAGGCAAGGAAAGGGGAAAGAAGGGAAAGAACCAGCCCTTCCTGACTGTGTCTCTGAGCAGAGGTGAGGCCAGAGGTGGGGAAGGAAGAAGCTTTCGATTGAATGGGAGAATGAAGTTTTGATTTAGACTAGAGCAGACATTTTAACTCTTGAAAAATGAGTCACAGCTACCCAAGTGAGATGATTCTTATAACTGAAAGCCACCCAAAAGCCATGAGACTTGTCCGTGGTGCTGTCATAGGTCAGGAAACAGAGAGCTGACAAAGCCGTGAGGGGAAAAATAACTAATGCCATGTCCTATTTGCATCCACTAAGATCATCCCATTCAGTAAACTGGTTACATTTCCCTAAAACATCACCTCATTTGTCCTAATGTGGCCAAAATAAATATGCTGCTACATGGTCGATTCTGTTTGCTGTTGTAATGATCCAGTTGGCTTAACCACACGGTATTCCAGACAATTGTGCACACAGAAGGTTGACTGAATGGCTGTGTACAGCTGCAGCTTTTGATTTGTTTCCCTTTTTTCTCATAATATAGCTCTCAATAAAACTAAATAATGAAATTTAGATCAAACTGTCATTAACTTGACATTATGACTTATCTGGATAATCAAAACCCGGCAGACATTCAGCATAATTGTTGTTTTAAAACACTTTGGTTTTCCACTCAGAAACAGACCAACAGACCATGATTAATAAGGGCAAAGATTAGCTGGAGAAACAAATTTCAGCCGAGCCTACACAAGAGGGAAGGGATATGGGAACAGACGTATATGTATAACTGATTCACTTTGTTATAAAGCAGAAACTAATTTTTAAAAAAATGTCCCGGGTTTAAACTACCTTTTTACATGGACAAGAGGCTTAAGTGGTATATTCCAGCCCCCAGGTGATTGTGGAAATGGCCTTTTGATTTTGAATCACTGAGACGTGAGACGCCCAGGTCTCATTCAACACCTGCGAAGAAACTGGAAGGGGTTTCTTTCACTATGAACTGCTTTCATTTTCACCTGTTAGAAGGGTCAGCAATCCTGACCAAAAAAAATGAACTAAACTGATCAGGAGATGGCTAAATAAATTAACTAATAAAATCTGAAATGCTTTGTAATCGTACCATAATGACAGAATGTACAGCAATAAAATGGCTCACAATTTGAATTTACAATCCCTACTTACTCCTTAAAGCCCTAGCATTTTAGAGACGAGATTATCTATTCACAAGGCTTCTGCCTAACTCATGTAACAGGATTCTATTATGGGTAAACTGGAGACAAAATGAGAGTTTTAATACGATTATAGGTCAGTGGTTTCTGAATTATTAATGTATAAAAGACCCCAGAGGCATATGCTGAATATATAGTCCGTGAAAGACAAAATTAAATAAACAAAAAGCAATTTACAAGCTGGAAAACATTTTTTAGTTCTCATGCAGCGTTATAACACATGTCCTCTAGCATCCAACTTAACCTCTGGGCTGACACCACAGAAAAGAGGAGAGTGAATTAATTTCGCTTCATAGGCCCAGAACCTGAAAGAAAATGGTTTGTGGGAAAGCATTTCAAAATTGAAAACGTGAACCACAGGAGCAGACATGATTCCTGAGGTCATGGAAGCTTCTTGGAATGAGATTCATCCTAGTGATATATTACAGAATAATGAAGATGAGATATATTTATCTGTGTGCTTATTTATGTTTGCTGTACCCTGCCCACTTCCAGAAGGGATTTGTAGTGAATGAGAAAATTCTGGGGAGTAGGGGACATATTTTCAGTCTGGATCGGGCAGTATTTTGAACGTATGTGTAAGACTGTCATACTAAGTATGGTACCTATGAGAGATGTTACACGCAGCTTCCCCTTTTGCGGTTCAAGGATGACCTTGGCCCTGGTAACTAACTTCCTTATTTTCTTGACTCTTGGTCCTGTAGTTGTGCATTTACGCCATTGGTTTCTCACCCCGAGATGCCCATCTGAAAACATCGGTCCAGAGGAGAGAGATGGCTGTCCTTATTAGTGTCACTGCGCACACACCTCTCCCTGTCACAGCCTAGAAGCATGAGAAACTCTGTCCGCACTTCTAGTTAACGGTTCAGAAACCAGAAACACAGTGCTGGTTGGGGGCAGGGGGATCAGGTTGCAAAACTTATCAGAAATGGCCCTTATAGACTCTCAGATTCTCTGATTCTCTGGCACCAACTGGGTGTCCAACAATTCCATTCCATTCTGACACTACCCAGAGTTAGCTCAGATCCCACAGGTGTGAGGGTTCAGTCCCAGAAGACCCCCTTCACTTCAAAAGCAGGCGATGCCCAGGCCGCTCACGCTTCTTCTGACTTGGCTACAAATTGTGGGTTCCCATGCCCCCGCTTTCAGTTTTGATCATTTGCTAGAAGGACTCACAGAACTCAGGAAAATGCTACTGTTACCGTTTATTATAAAGGATACAAATGGACAGCCAGATGAGGAGGGACACAGGGCGAGGTCCGGAAGAATGCCGAGCACAGGAGCCTCTGTCTCCGTGGAGCTGGGGTGCGCCACCCTCCTGGCACACTGGTGTGTTCACCAACTTGGAAGATACCAGAACTCCCTCATTTGGGGTTCTTTTGAAGGTCTCTTTACACAGGCATGATTGATTAAATCACTGGCCATTGGTGATTGGACACAAACTCAAGCCCCTCTCCCCTTCTCAGAGGTCAAGGGGTGGGGATGAAAGTTCCAACCTTTTAACCAAGACTCTATCTTTCTGGCCAGCCCCCACTCCCATCCAGAAGCTATCTAGGGCCTCGCCCAAAGTCACCTCATTTGCAAAAATTCAGGCTGAATGGTTGAAAGGAATCCATTATGAATAAAAAAAGTTGCTCCTTTCACCCCTAAACTCAGGAAATTCTAAGAGTTTTAGGAGTTCTGTGACAGGAATCTGGGACAAAAACCACATATTTATTTCTTATCATACCACACAGGCTCTGTAGCATTAAGCTTAAAAAGGCTCTTTGAGATCCTCTAATCCAAACCAGCTCTCCTACAGTAAGAAAGTGAGGCTCATTCCCGTCTTACCTCCATGAACCCTGCAGTGCTTTCAGTGGTGATTTCAGTTTTGTTCATGAACAATGCTTATAAGCCAGTTATGAATATTAGGCCCTGCAGGGGTAGAGACCACTACCGGGACCAATTCCTACCATGGGCTGACATTGAACAGCACTGTCCCTGCTCTACTGCATTCAATCCTGTTAACTCGCCTACAAAGACGGACCCATTCTGCAGATGAGGAAACTGAGGCTTCGACAAGTTAAGGAAGGCTAAGGTCGCATGCTAGAAAGTTGTGGAAATGTCATTTGAACTCAGGTCTGTCTGACTCCAGGGTTCAGGTTCTTTACCACTCTGCCTCCCAGCCATCACGAGAGAGCAGACTGCTGTGGAACAGATCAGAGGCTCAGGACTAAAATAGCCAGCAATGATCCCAAATAATGTAAGAGTCCAATACAATATAATATAATATATATAATATATAATATAACGCATGTCTTAAAAATGATGTCCCCCTGGGCTTCCCTGGTGGCGCAGTGGTTGAGAGTCCGCCTGCCGATGCAGGGGACACGGGTTCGTGCCCCGGTCCGGGAAGACCCCACATGCCACGGAGCAGCTGGGCCCGTGAGCCATGGCCGCTGGGCCTGCGCGTCCGGAGCCTGTGCTCCGCAACGAGAGAGGCCACAACAGTGAGAGGCCCACGTACCGCAAAAAAAAAAAAAAAAAAAATGATGTCCCTGATAGTGAGACCCTCGCGGTGATAGCTTTGGCTCCTCTGAGTGGCACGTTCAGTTATTGGAGACATTACAGGTGCAACTACAAAAAAATTTTATGTAATCAAAACAAAATTTTTAAAAAGTAAAGTTTCACTCACAATAAAACCTCATTAATTCAGATGCCGCTAATTCATAATCAGTGTTATATTAATTGGAACCGAGCTGAATTTTACCTTTGTAGACACTCTCCTAATAAATCAAGAGATTAACCGTATTGTTGTATGAGATTTATATTCATTATTGGGTTCCAGAGTACTTTAATATTCTCAATTAAAATTCTGCATTGCTATTTTGACTGTTATCATCATTATTATTATTCTTAAGCCACACTTGCAAAACTTCATAGAAAGGCAAAATATAGTTTCTAGGGTATCTAATATAGAGTGTAGATATTAGAAATATTTATGCAGCAAATATTTGCTTATTTTCCAAAATTTGCATAATCAATTTAGCAAGTTTCTGTTGTTTAATGCATGTATACAGAAAAATCTATAATTTTCTGGTGTAGTAAATATAATACTTACAAAGAATGTGTTTCGGGTGGTTATTTCCTAGGTAATGCTATCATTCATAATAAAAGCTGCAACTTCTAAGATTCCAATAGTATTGGGGTTTAAAAGTTATTTAACAATAAATTTCTAGGGGCACCCCAAGTGTTCTTTCAGGCTATAAAATGTGTTCAGTTGCTTCATAAGAACAAAACAAATAGTCTTCTTTATGGAGTATTTGTTAGACTAAAGGATTCTTTCTTCCTTTCCTACCAAGCATTCCTTCATAACCACTCGGCCACGTTTGTTCATTCTTTCTTACAATAAACATACTGCGTGCTTTCATATACCAGCCACTCCCTTGGGGGCTTTCGTGGCCACTCAAAGAATAGAACACTAGCTTTGCTCTGACAGAACTTATAGAGAAGTTGTGGTTGAAGTTAAAAAGACTTTAGTTCTTGCCTGAAAAGGAGTCGAAAACTTCCATGTGGTTTGTGGACTCTAGCCCTATAGTGAATTTAGCATTTTTTCCTCTAAGGAATAAAAATGTAGCTCAAAAGACCAAGGGCAGTGGACCACTAACTGGGCCCTGTGAATTTCTTCTCATTCACCCAAAGGCTTGGTAATGAAAGCTCAGAAACAGGAGACTGAAACAGAAGAGCACATTTCCCAAGCATGTTCTTCACAGCTGGATTCTTCAGGCAAATGAGTGGTTTCAACAGGCACAGGAGGCATGGAAATCACTAAAGCAAAGACACTAAAGCCACCAGGGAAGCCCATCTGCCCATTTTTTGATTGGGTTGTTTGTTTGCTTTTGTTATTGAGCTGCATGAGCTGTTTGTATATTTTGGAGATTAGGATATCCCTCTTTTGTAATTCCTAACTAAAGAATCAATTTAGCGATTGCTCTTGAATGGTTGCTGGCATAACAAAAAGAGAGATAATTGGATATTACGTTCTTTGTGATGGAAGTCATAAAAAAATTAAACTTGAATCCAATCAAGCCTCCCGATTTCATTGCCAGTTTATAGCAAATACAGGGGACAGAGAAAGATATAAAATGACATCATGGGGATGCAATAGACAAATCTTATGTAATAAGCATGTCTTTTTATTCTAATGTTTTGACAACTGAGGCATTACAAACCATGGGAGACTGACCTCCCAGGGCTAACCAATTACTAGTAATAGCAAAGAATTCACCTTTGAGCACATCTTTCATATACAAACTAACCAATCCAGACAACTGGTACCTTCCTTTCCATGGAAACCATAATAAAAGCTCTTGCCCACACTTCCCTCCCACTACTGTCCCCTGATGACTCCAATGCTTCCTCATGTGGCCTTGCATGGCCCGGCGTGGCCCAGTGTGCCCCTTCCCCTTGGGAACTGTGAGTAACAGACTCTCTTTTCAGCGGCAATTGTCTCCTGATCTGTTGGCTTCACCATACCTGAACAATAATAAACTTACATTTTATTTTTTTTTTAATTTTTACTTTTTTTTTGGTCACAATGCACGGCTTGCAGGATCTTAGTTCCTCGACCAGGGATTGAACCCAGGCCCACGGCAGTGAAAGTGCTGAGTCCTAACCACAGGACCGCTAGGGAATTCCCATAAAACCTACATTTTAAAACACCTTGACTGTGTGAAAACTCTACAAGACAAATGACAAACAAATTGCAAGGGAATTTACCTCAATTAAAAAAATAGAAATAGCAAGGGGATAAAATAAGAGGGAGAGAGAATCTTAGCTTAAAAGAGTCTTAAGAAACAAATCAACTAATTGCAAAGTATGAACCATATTTTACTCTGAATTTGAACCAACTCTTAAAAACATTATGAGACTAATGGAGAAATTTGAACACTGACTAGGTAGCTGATATTTGCTATTATGAAATTAATGATCATATTTTTAGGTGTCATTATAGAATTGCTATAGTTTTAAAAGGAGGCTTTAATCTTTTATGGATTCATACTTAAATATTTATGGATTAAAAGACAGGATGCCTGTGATTTACTTTACAACAATCTAGAATGGGGGTGTTGGGTAAAAGTAGAAAAAAAAACAAGATTGACTTAAAGTAATAGGTGTTGAATCAGGGTTATGAATACATGGCGGGTTATCATGTACAGTATTCTGTTTAATTGTGAAATCTTTGAAAGTTTTCACAATAAAAAATCAAAACCCTTCAAAGAAAGTTCTTTAAAGAACATGTCAAATGCCCCAATTTTTAAAAAAAAGATAAGTGAATTAAGAATGACTAAATAACTTGCCCTATTGCTAATACATGATGGAGCCAGAATCCAAACCCAGGTATGTCCGACCTCCCAAACTCCTTGCGCTCCAAAGTCAAAAGAGAAGCTACTGCTAGAGGCTGTTCCTCTGGCTCAGCCATAAAGGAAAGGGTTGGGTTCCTGCTTAGTCTCCAAGGCAGCAGCCAGCAGCAGGGGAACTGTACCTGTGGCAACAGTAGCCTCAGCACTGGGGCCTCCTGCTGGGATGCTATTTCTTGCTTTCTCTGGGTTGTACCCCACCCCTCACTCCCAACTCTCCTCTGGCTTTATTTTTTATTCCCCTTTCAACAGCCCACAGTGCCCTGCAGAGAGCACAGCAGAATGTGCACATACACTGTCACCTTGGGCATGTACAGATTTACTCTCAGGATATTTTCGAAGCTTTCTCTTTTCCAGTAATTTTTCATGAAATACAGCCTTTCACTCTCAGCTTATGAACCATGTGAAACAACCTCACCATTTTTGCCTGCATTTTGGACTCCAGTTGCCAGGTCTTGGCTTGACCCCTTTCCTTATACATCAGACTCCCCTTCTAAATTACTTTTGACTGCTTGCAAAAATCAAATCTAATATTAATAATTGTCAAAATAAAAAGTCGCCATGTCTCCCACTTATTCAGGGCTAGAAATTGCACTAAGGGCTTTAGGAATAGTATCCTTTTTAATCCTCAGAATAGTCCTTCAAAGGATGAAGATTTGCCAGCACTGAGGATGTTCAAAGAGAGAGCTCAGGGAAAGGGATTAGGGTAGTCCCAAGGTTTGAATTAACCTTGACCTCAACAAAGGATTTAGTAGCCTGGACACTAATATAAGTCTTTAGATACCATTATGTCCTGTCATCTGTGACTCCTGAGATCCTCCTAAAAGAAAAAGACCCTCTGAATAGCAGTAACCTGCTCTCTCCAATCTTCTCCCTACAACAACTATCAAAAGCACCCTATAATTCTTTTCTTTTTCTGAATCCAGCATTCTTTCCTGGGGATTGCATAGAATTTGTTTTAGCATATCACAATATATAAAACTATTTCGGAAAGCCAATATATTCAGAGCTCACAACTCTTCCTGAATTTGCCCTTTGGGTTTCTGCATGGAACAGAATTGCAAGGACATAAAAATGCAACTAGGAAAACTTTTTATTCTTCTCTTCCAATTCTTCTTCCTCCTTCCCCATGCTAGGTCCACTGCATGGTGTTTGCCACTATTTTTCTTCACTCAAACATCGAATTTCCACCTGAACGTTAACAAATATAAACAACTCAAACCGCCACCGGGCAGAGGGAGACTGCTTTCTCCTATGAGAATTTCACCATATACAGATTGGATTTAGAAAGTGAACAATGTCTTGAAAAGGTTAGGGGGTTCTCAGATTCAATTTCCTCATTATAGGCTTTAAACTGTTTTCTAGTTCTGGTGCATTAAATCCTGGGCCTGGAAAAAGAAATTGCCTCTGATCTAAGTGTTAAAAAGAAATGTAGGTTTGGGCTGCACATCACTATTTAAATAAGAGTCAGTAATTTTCCCCCTCCTCTTAGCCAATAGGACAGAAACCATGATCTTAAATGAGTTTAATCCTTCCAGCAAGACAACTGCCGTTCCTCACCAGACATCAGATATGACAACACCAGATGTCACACTCATAAGACCTCATCACCTATCACTTACGTTCCCACTTCAAAATTAAACACATGAGAAAATCTTTGAAAGTATTTGAAAAGTAATATATTTTCCTTATTTGATGTATAAGTGCTATTATAAATAATTCACTTAATAAATCTATTATATCTTTATAAATTTGATCCCTATTCCTCTGAGAGGTTTATTTCTCTTACCTGTAAATACCACAGTTCCTCCATTCATCCTTTAAAAGCTATCTACTCCACAGTTCTTTGGTCTACAGACTTCAAGCACAAGTGTATCATTTAGCCTCAGTCACTTAGTAGCAAGTTGCTTCTGCACACATTTATTACTTGTATTCATAATTAGTCATGATTAACTAGATTGGAAACTCTTCAAGGACAGAAATTGTTTTGTCTATTATTTTATCCTCTAGTGTAGGGCCTGACTCTGAATAAGTGACTAGTTAACACACAGCAATTAATTATTGGGGCCACTGTCAAATGTATAGAGACGCTGGTTTAATAATAATCACCTGCAATAATGACAACAGTCGTATTGCATTTAAGTCTTTGTCTCTACTGGCTAACTTCTTCCGGAAAATGCTTATGAATTTTGCATAAGATTGCTGTCGTCTTGACATTACTGCCGCATGAGATTTATAATCTGGCAAACCATTTGTCACTGAAACAATGTGGAAGATAAAAGTAATTTCAGTAATACGTTGAAAAGGTTCTGCTGTTGAAATGTTTGTACAAACATTGTATAAAATGAGGAGAGACACGTTTTAGAAATATCCTAGGCTGGTGACAAGATTGGACATAGAAAGCAGTGCCATCAGGCCCTGGGCAAGGATGTACCTAACTTGTAATGAACCAGTTTTCTTGGGCCCCAGGTGAAGACTAGCTGGGGCTCAAAGAGGGCAACGAGACCTCCTCAACCAGACCTCCTGCTATGTAATAATCTGTTAGAACAAACGAGATATATTAATTTTCAGGACATAGACATTCAGGAGGGTGGAGTGAGGTGTGGCACTGCTACAAGTACCGCATCACAGCAGAAACATGACTTATTTATTCATTCATGCAACAAACATTACCTACCACATGGCCAGGCACACATTACACTCTTAACATCTCATATAGTGGCAAAGATGTGCATAAGCGTCACAGCACCATGGAACATGCACCATGACAAGTGCCGGGGGAAGCACCTCCTTCCTGAGCCCAGGCCAAACTCTCTAAATCAAGTTTAGAAACTTCAAAAATGCTTTTAGCATGAAGCATTTATTTCCCCAAAATTCAGGAATATATTCCCTGCACAATCACAAAAATTGGAGATAAAAATCTAGTAATATAACTCTGCCTGAAGTGTATTCCAAGAACCATTAGTTCTGCAGGATGATAATGGCTGTTACCCAAAGGGGGAAAAAAAAGAAGAAAAGGGAGGGGAATTCCTGATCACCGAAGTCTAGAAACTGCTGATTGAATTAATGTAGAACTTTTTTTTAGATCCCTTAAAATGTTAGCGTGCATTATGAATCACTAGGAGAGGATACAGTATGCAATATTTCCCAGAGTTAGCTACATGTAGATTTCTTTTTTCAAGGGACATTTTCCTCATTGTACACACCCTAAGAAACTGTTCTCGAGCTTTCCTGAGGCCCATTCTCTCCATATCCTCTTCCAGGAGGGAGACGTCAGGCTGAATATCAGCACAGTACAGAGTGGGTAATCAATATATGTTGATCTCAGAGGTCAAATATCAAGGTCCTACAGGAGGGTATAAATCCATTTCAAAGATCAAGAAATGATGGATGGTGGATTTTTTAATACTTTCTTCCTAGTTCAAATATGTGTAGACAAACTATTGATATTTTCCCCAGTTTCTAGGACTAGACTCTGTGTACTGCCCTTAGGGACACCTACTTTAAATTTACAAATTGGAATACAAGCTTGGTTTCCTGTTTCTCCAGCAGAATTTGGAAAATATGTTGATGCAGCTTAAAAAGCATACATCATAACTCAGAAGCTTGGGTAGACTAGCTTTAGGTAGATGAAAGCAGCCTCTGCAAAACTTGGGGCTGTAGATGTGGGTTCTTAGCCATAGCTGCTTATTGGAATCTCCTGGGGAGCTTAAAAAAACACACACCAGGATCCAGACCTGCCCCAGATGAACTAAATCAGATTCTCTGGAGGTGAGGTCTGAGACCTGTTATTTTTAAAACTCCCTGGCATTTCTAACGTACAGCCAGGAATGAGAAGCACTGCCCAAAACGTCTACCTGTAAGTCACAACAGCCGGCTGCCACGCTGCCTCATTTTCAGGACTTGCTAGTTTGGGGGAACTTGCAGTGTTATATTAATTTGCTCGAGCTGCCATAACAAAGTGCAACAGGCTGGGGGAATCAAACAACAGAAATGTATTTTCTCACAATTGTGGAGGCTGGAGGTCCGAGATCAAGGTGCTGGCAGGGTTGGTCTCTCCTGTGGCCTCTCTCTCCTTGGCTTGCAGACGGCCGCCTTCTCACTGTGTCCTGACGCGGTCCTTCCTCTGTGCATGCCTCCCTGGCATCTCTGTGCTTCCAAATTTCCACCAGTCAGATTGGATTAGGGCCCAACCTAACCCCTCATTTTAAATGAATCACCTCTTTAAAGGTCTTATCTCTAAACACAGTCACATTCTAAGGTGCCAGGGGTTAGAGTTTCAACTTATGAATTTGGGGGGAGACACATGTCCCCCCATAACAAGTGTGATAGGAGACCCCAAAGTCTCCAGGGAACACTGCATACTGTCATGTCCACAAAACTGACACTTTTTCCTGCTCCCGTTGAAGCTAAGCACATGACGGAACATAGAGAAAAAGAAAATCTTTGCCCTTTGAAACAAATCAAGAATAACAGTCACTCTGCCTAGTTATGGCCCCCAAGATAATAAAAATTTGAACACAGACCTTAAAAAAAGGAGAGGGGATGCTTTATCTTTGACTTTTATAATAGTGGTGTTTACAGATATAACATAAACTTTGTGACTGTGATGATCATGTAAAAAATTATTATTTTCCCCTCATGAACAGACTAATAACAACTAATATAAATAAATATAATAAATACAAATATCATATTGACATAAACCAATCATCTAATTTGATCATTTTGTTAAGCTTTGTGGTATTTTCCCACTAAACACCTGTTGTGGGTTTTTTTTGTTTTTAAATATTTATTTTATTTATTTACTTGGTTGCGCTGGGTCTCAGTGGCAGTATGCAGGCTCCTTAGTTGCGGCATGCGGTATCTCTTTCCCTGACTAGGGATTGAACCCGTGGCCCCAGCATCGGGAGCGCGAGTCTCAACCACTGCACCAGCAGGGAAGTCCCCACCTGTTGTGGTTTTTACTGGGCACATCAGTCCTTTTGAAGTCTGACACCTAGCACTTTGAGAGTGAAGAAAAAACATGTTTTTATTTTCCATGTGCTGTTGTGCCTAATTCTTTTTTGCAGTTCTGGAGGCTCCATGGAGGAGATTTATGTGAGGAAGGGCCTTCACCTGCCAGAGCTGACTGAACAGCTTCACCTCAGAACACACTTATCTCATGTGCAGTGTGAACAGATACGTGCCTTGTTTCATTTACAGAATAAATCTCCTGCAGCAAGAGAGCTATACTATCACTGCTTTTTTTTTTCCTCTTCTTCTTCCTAACTCTGTGCTTCTCTGGCTGTTTCTATTTGTGTTTCTGGATCAAGTCTGGTTCCAGGTGTGGTTTGAGCTCGGGCAATAATTTATTCCCTGTTAATGACTGAAAAGTTGAGAATCTAGGTTTCTGGCGATTTCTGTCAGGCGGTAAATAACAGAGACTCTGGTTTATGTGTCATCTTTGTTTATTTGTTTGATGTGGGGATTCTGATATCTTTGACTGTTGAAATGTTAATACAAACATTCTATAAAATGAAGAGAGACGTGTTTTAGAAATATCCTAGGCTGACGACATGATTGGACATCGAAAGCGGTGCCTTCAGGCCCTGCAAGAGGATGTCCTTAACTTGCAATGTGCCACTTTTCTTGGGCCCCAATTGAAGACTAACTGAGGCCCAAAGAGAACCCAAATCTATTCACCTCTGCCTCCCAGATTCTCTGGGTGAACTGGGTTCATGGCTAGTCATCAGCCAAAATTACCTCCCCATCAATGAGATCACATCACTCAAGAAAATGTTCTGTACCTTCTGGAAAGGCAAACAACCTTTGAGATCTACAGTGGCTGGACCCATGAGTGAGCTTTTGTGTTCTGTTTATTTTTTATCTCTAGCTGAGGTTGTAAAACTGAAGCTGCCAGCTCTTTTTGTGTGTGAAAAATACCTTTTTTTCTTTTTCTTTCCTTGTAAAAGGAAGGTAATGAAATATTTTGTTTATCACGTTCTGTATTTGTGGTCACTCCCTTCTTCTCTTCTCCTACTTTTCATTTCCTTTTTCTGCCCTCCCCCCCAAAATTTTTAGAGATTAATTAGTTATAAATATCTTTCATCTATGGAAATGATTGTGTACTTGATGGATAACTAGTCAGATAAAGGAGGGAAAAATTAACACATAACATTACAAAGTTACTTGTATTTATGGGAGTACTTTTCTTCATTGGCATACAGAAGCACTCATATAAATTCAAAATAATAACTTTGAAGGTTAAAATAAATTTAAAAGGAGGAAAATCTGGAATAAATACATTCCTGAAGGGAGGAAAATCAAATTTTAATGTTTTCAAAGTGATGGCTCGCTAAGAAAAAACTTCAGAAGCCTGCTGCATCTATACCTCAGAGGAATAAAAAAGTTTAACTCTCAGATAAATTAATAGCCTTGATTATAGGTTAATAAGATAAAAAGCAAAAGAATGCTAAGGTACTTCAAACACAATTTAAAGAATTTTCAATATTAGGTTTATAACTATAGATATTCATAAAGTATAAAGCTTTTGAAAAGCTTAAGATTCTTGTTCAAGGTGAAAATTCTAATTCGAAGCAATTAATTATATTTCTTCTTGATTTTAACACAATACAGAAAATAATATTCTAGTTTATACAAAACTTGGGTTTATTTTATCATGGAAAGCCTAATTAATCTGAATGCTTTAAAGTTTCATGAGTCAAGGAAGTTTTTATTATTATAAAAAAGTAAAACTATTTGTCCAACTAAATAAAGTATAATAATTAATGTCCTTTAAAAGGGTTTACTCTTGTTAAGTGTTTATAATTCTATATATCATATATATATATGAAATCATATAAATATATGAAATCCCTCATTTTTAAATTGAAGAGAAATTCATCTAACATAAAATTAACCATTTTGCAGTGTCTAAGTCAGTGGCATTTAGTACATTCACAATGTTGAACAACCATAGCCTCTACCTAGTTCCAAAACCAGAGGGGGTTTTCATCACCCCAAAAGAAGACCTCAGACCACTAAGTAGTTACTCCCTATTCCTCCCTGTCCCCAGCCCTTGGCAACTACCAAGCTGCTTTCTGTACCTATGGATTTACTTGTTCCAGCTATTTCATACAAATGGAATCATACAATATGTGACCTTTTGTGTCTGACTTCTTTCACTTGGCATAATGTTTTCATGGTTCATCCATGCTGGAGCGTACATCAGTACTTCATTCGTTTTAACAGCTGAATAATACTTCATTGTGTTTATATACACCACATCATTTTGTTTATCCATTCATTCATGATGGATATTTGGGTTGTTTCCACCTTTTAACTATTGTGAATAGTGCTGCTATAAACATTCATGTACAAGTGTTTATTTGATACCTGTTTTCAGTTCTTTTGAGTATATACCCAGAAACAGAATTGCTGGGTCCTACGGTAATTCTATGTTTAACTTTTTATCAGGAAAAATCAAATTGTTTTCCACATGGCTACATCATTTTACATTCCTACCAATTAACTTTAAGACTTTGAACTAATAGTAAATCAAGCTATTAGTACATATCTTATACACCTGAAAACTCTACTTTTACTATACTCTTGCTATAAGTTAGCTGGTTACAATGGATGTAAAAATTTACTATTTTAAGAATTTCTTAAATATGTATTTGATTGTAGAGAGGTGCATGTGTAAGATGATGGATGTATTATTCTGTTTTGCTTTAATTAAAATTTTCTGGTTGTGCCAGAATATGAAGAAGGAAATAGAAGACAATTTCAGGATACACCATGAATATAGAACAGAGGAAAAAGTAAGATCAAGAGCCTGGGCTTATAATAACTGCATGTAGTGAATTTGAAATGAGCAAAGAAATATGTTTAAAATGTTTGCAAATTTGACTCAGTGATAATCGATTTATTCATAAGGTGGAAAGAGGCTTGTGTACCATTTACTGCAAACTGCTACATAAACGGTAATCAAAAAAGTAAAATAGAATTTGGGTCTCCTTCTGTTAAAAGGGTAAATTGATCCTTGTCTACATAGAAAGCTACTAACAAAAACAAAGACAAAAGAGAAGAGTTAAAAGATGTTCTGTGCCCAGACATCAGTGGTTCTCTTTCTTACTAAAATGCTGTGTAACTTGTTGTTTTTGTCTCACTTTAGTATCAATATTAACAAAATGTCTTTAGTTTTGAAATAGAATTCCTAATAATCATTTTTATGTGTTGCCGTGTTTCCTTTAAATATTACCTGAAACCGTTTCTTGTCTTCACTCATCGTGACTGAGGCTCTTACCATGGCTCCTCTGATAACTCTTTTTAGTACTGCCTTTCCCAAATTCAGGACCCAAAATCAGAACTCCAAAGCTGTAAAGATATCTATTATACCTACGTCACCTTTGGAGTTTCCCAGATGTCCACTGGGTATCACAAAAATTTGATCTCTCAGCTTTTAAAATAAGAGATCATAGAAATAATATGGTTTTACTATACTCAACGCCATTATGTCCACCATATGAAAAATCAGCAAGTCAAAAAGCTAAACTTCTCTGTTTAGCTTTACATATAAATAAAATTTTAATGACATAATGTTCTGGCAATTATGAAATTTTACATCAGAAACATACTTACGTTCATGCACAAAGATGGGCACTATGACTTTCAAAAAATAGATTAATTTTTCAAAAGACCTCTGATTTTCTAAATAAATAATCTTGTCAATTGATGATAATCAGAATACAATTAATGAGACAAATTAAATATTCTGGAGATTTGACAATGCCCTCACTGTTTATACTGTGTTCTTACCCTCATGATAAGTATTAACTAAATCCTTATAAATCGATTGCTTATTGCACTCAATAGAGGATTCTACTTTTCTGCATCCTGATATTGTTGGTTATTATAATGGATTAAACAGAACCTTTGAGTCTTATTATCCACAAGCATTTTCTGCTTTTCCCTTACACTCACCTAAAAGTCTCTGCTACAAGAACAGATCAGAAATTGAATCTTCTGAAAAAAATACTATATCAAAAGAGCTTCAGTAAAGGACTGAGCCAGATACTCAGGACAGTTGAAACTATAAGGACTAGACTCACAGCTCCATTATAAGACATATCTTCACCACACTCTGTGAGACTGTCAAGAGTCCGTTATCAGGACACCCAAAACTTTCCCCTCCAAAAGCAAATGACTTCATGGAGATAAACAGTTTACTCTGAGATCAACAAAACACAATTAACTCCTTAGAACTTAATGAATGGGATGAACTGACTTAACTGTGGCCAGTGTTCTATTTTAAATGCTCTTGTGAGGGAAACTCTTTTCTTCTTAATCCAGCCCTGACCCTCAGTTTGACAGGTTACACTTGTTCAAACTAGTTATGAAACCCTCTTTAAATGCAATCTTGTTCCAACTGGACCCTGAGGATTGGGGGTGAGGGGAATCCTATGAAAGATCTTAATATAGGTTACAAATTAATAAATCATGAGGGAAAACAAGAATGATTCTTTTTAAAAAAAAGATAAAACAATGGCAACAATGGTTAAATATTTTTCAAAGTACCTTTACTAAGTTCCTCTACTAAAGTTCCTTTACTAAGTTCCTTTACTAAGTTCCTTTACTCCCTGTATCAATGGTTAGTATTTGCCTAGGTTCACTAAGAATGTGTTCTTTTTCCAACCAGGGTACAATTGGATAAATCAAATCCAATCTATATTATGATCTAAAATGATACTGTATGTAAATGACCATGTGTGATATCTTGGTGCATTCTCTTACCTGTTTCACAGGGAAAAAATTGGATCACGAAACTGCTTATGATGACCATTTTCCTTAGCCCAGGTTTGTTTTGGGTATTATCTACTTGTGTCAATCATGCCAATTTGAGCTCTCAGTATTCTAAATATATTTATCTGAGAATAAATAAATAAATATCTTCTGGGGAAAAAAAATTCTATACTATGATCATGCCAGAATTCTCATCTAATTAAGTAGCATAAACCCAAGAACTATGCCTTCAATACAGAACAAGGCTGTCAGTGTCCTCCCACGAACCTGGTCTGCAAGCTGTCCTGTGAAACATTGACAAACAAGGGGATGTCAGGGAAAGAGGAGACCTTGACACACAGTGATGGCTAATTTTATATGTCAGTGTGTCTGGGTCACAGGATGCCCAGATGTTGGTAAACATCATTTCTGGGTGTGTCTGTTTCCAGATGAGATTAGATTGAATAAAACAGATCTCTCTCCCCAGTGTGGGTGGGCCTCATCCAGTCCGTTGAGGGCCTGAATGAAGCAAAAACATGGAGAAAGGGAAACTTCTCTCTCTGCCTGACTGTTTGAGTTGGGATATCAGGCTTCTCCTGCCCTCAGACTGGGAGTTACACCATCAGTGCTCCTGGTTCTCAGACCTTCAGACTCGGACACCATCAGCTTTCCTGGGTCCTCAGATTGCAGACAGCAGACTGTGGGGCTTCCCAGCCTCCGGAATGACATGAGTTGATTCCTTATAATAAATCTATCTATGTGTGCATCATCTATCAATCATCTTACCTATCTATCATCAATCTATTTATCATCTGTATCTCTTATCTATCAATCTCCTATTGGTTCTGTTTCTCTGGAGAGCCCTGAGTAATCCTTACATCCAAAACTTAAAGGTACTGCAGATAAAGCCCAGTAGAAATGAATTTGAGGCTTCTTGGGTCCTGATCTCAGTGGACAAACTGACAAGGAAATTAAAATACTTCTGAGACATAAAATTTATACCCCTAGGGGCTTTACAAGGCCTCCAGATAGAAGTAACTCTTAAGCCTTAATATCATGTTGCTCTTGTTCTTTTGAATGTACAAGAGGGTCTTTGTGTATTAAACATTAGTTACTCCTATGAAAATAAGATATCCCTAGAAATTACCTGGCAGTCCAGTGGTTAGGACTCTGTGCTCTCACTGCCATGGCCCAGGTTCAATCCCTCGTTGGGGAACTAAGATCCTACAAGCTGCAAGGCACAGCCAAAAAAAAAAAAAAGAAAGAAAACAAAACAAAACTTATCCACTAAAATAAAAATCATATTAATGATAGTGAAACAGAAAATCACTGAGCATCTTATGCGGTCTAACCCGTACCTTAGGGGCAGGAAGTTGAACAAAGCATGGACTCCTGAAGCACAACTGATATTTTGCTCTGTTTCCATTATGATTAAGGATACAACATACCACAATCAGGAAACAAGAAAAAAAGAGGGTTTGCACCTTGACACAAACCAAAAATGATAGGGGCACTCCTACAAACCTGAACTCCCCAACCAAAATATAGCTTAGTGTCTGACTTTCATAATACCAATGTATTAATCGGTGGATATGATGATCGTGTGAGAAAGTCACTGCTTTCCACCATGAACAAAAGAATATGTTTGACCAATTTATAACCTGTGGTTTTCCCCCTTTATTGGGGTCTTTATTTGGAGGGTCAGTCTTTTTGATGTCTGATTCCCTTTACCTTTTTGCAAGTTAACTTTTTCTCATTTCTTCTTTCTAAATGTTTTTGTTTGTTGGTTTATCCAAACTTGAGGAAAATCCCCACATTTTAATAATCAGGTGCCCCCACAGATGACGGTTTCTCTCTCATTTGGGGCATTTTTTTCATGAGGCCTCGAAATGTTGATCATAAGAAGGGGCTGTTTTGACGCCTACCTCCTTCTCACCTCCCAGAGACACTGAAGCCACAGGCTTGAGTGGTCACTCCAAAGGGAGCACACAGCTCACCTCAGATGAGGGCTAATTAGCTCTTTGGTCCGCAGGGGAAGGACTACACAAAAGGAGATCTGTTTATTTTACTGTTACCAAATGTCAGGGGACCCTTAGTGCAACTTGCTAAGGGACCCAGCATTTCTCACCGTGCAGCATCTGTGAACATCGCTCTGTGCATCCCTCATCTCACTACATTTCCATAAGCTCTTGTCCCAGTTATGCTCAGAAAGCACAGCCCCCAACCCCCAGTAATGTGCTAAAGCAGAAAAGAAAAAACGGCACTGCTATTCTTGGTCAGCTTAATGGCAAGGAGCTTCAGATTCTCTATAAAATGAAAAATTCAGTTGTGTGAGGTCACCAGGTCACAACCTCCCTGAGAACACTGTTACTCGGAGCCAAACATCCTTCTCAGAGGGGTCCTTAAAGCTTAATAACATCAGTCGACTGCAGCAAGACCCTGTGAGCCCATAATCCCAAAATGAGCCTCTGTATGTTGTCTATTATGGAGGATCTCCAGTCTACCTGTGTGCAATTTTAGATCATCAAAGGTGACATTGAACACTGTCCCCGAAATTTCAATCACAGCCTTAACCACCTTGTGAACTAGCCAATAGCAGTTCTGTGGCTCTTTGGTGAAAAAAGGCCACCTTCGCAAGGCTGGAGGAAATGCTTGTACCGCAGTGGGAAGCAGAGAAGCACACACAGTAAAAACTAGGCAAAGTCAAGAGTGTTTGCTTAGTTGCTGTGCCATGGCATGGGATTGCGGTGTCCCTTGTACCATGCTGGGTTCAAGATATTTTTATACAGAACTTCTTTCTTAGTTTAAAGAATTTACATATTATGACACCTGCCCTCTTCTCACTTAACAGCAATCCCAGTAAAAGTGAAATAAGTACAGAAGGAAGGGAAAAGCATGTTCTTCTTCAAATTGCTACCTACCAATGCCTTCAATGAAGATGAATCTCAAATAACTAACGTTGAGTGAAAAAGGGAGACACAGTGAGTCTGTACTGTTAAGATTCCATTTATATGAAGCTCAAGAACAGGCAAAATTAATTTATGATGATAGAAATCAGGAAGAGGCTGCCTCTCAGTGGCCTTATTGGCCAGGGGTCCTGGGGTAAAAGAAATGGTGCTTGTTTACAGGGGGATGTGCATATGCAAAAATGCAACAATTTTACTGCATGTAACTCCGCTGTTTGCTATGGGCTGAACATTTGTGTCCCCCTCAAATTCTTATGCTGAAATCCTAACCCACAAAGGTGATGCTATTAGGAGGTGGGGCATTTGGGAGGTGGTTGGGTCCTTAGGGTGGAGCCCTCATGAATGGGATTGGTGCCCTTATAAAAGAGACCCCACAGAGCTGCCTCACCCCTTCCACACTGTAAGGACACAAGGAGAAGGTGATGGCTATGAACCAGGAAGAGGGTTTTGCCAGAACATGACCATGATGGCACCTTGATTTTGGACTTCCCAGCATCCAGAACTGTAAACCATAAATTTCTGTCATTTATAAGCCACCCAGTCTGTGGTATTTGTTATGGCAGCCCAAATGGACTAAGACACTGTATATAAATTATGCCTCAATTTTTTTAAAGTTTGGAAAAACCCTGTACCTACACACTTGAGCTCTAAAGCTGGGGCTAAGACCACTCTCTACCACCGAGGGCAACTGTCGGACCCCTTTCCTCCTCTCACTGAATAGGCCCAATATGACCCAATGTTTCTTGTTGCCCCTCACAGTAGAGTGGTTGTCCTGCTGTTCTTTAATGAACAACCACCCATATTTTCCCCTATATAGAAATGCTGGGATGCAGCCGGGGTGCACAATTCTAGGTGTGCTCACCTACCTGGACAGTATTTGTTCCCCCCTGTGACCAAAACACTGCAGTGTGATTGCCCTCAAGATGACGGACCTGGTCTGGCATCTCCCCGCAAACTCCGTCCATCTCACCATTCTTATTTAGAAACAAATGCACCAGCCTGGTGCAATCTGACCTGCAGACCACTCACATCTCTGACTCTGCAGCGTCCCCCTGGAGCGTCCCCACCTACTTTGTTGTCTCTTTTATTCAATTCATTTTCTTTTGTTAATCTTAATACCCATGTGCTAATTGGTACCCAGTTCATGAGTCAGTGAGCACGTTGGGACCTGAAGCGGAATAGGAGTACAAACCCCTTGAGCCAAATCATGACCAGAACCAGACCTCAGCTCCCCCAGCTTGGCCCCCGGCGTGCTGATAGAAAATGGCTTCTCCCCATCAAGCCCACCCAGCCAGGGCAGTGACTCATGTTCTACAATTTGATTTGCATTTTCAGTTGTTGACGTTTAGTCTATGTAAACACAACAGTGCAGGGATGCTATCAGCCCATTAGGCATTGGGATTGGGATACTTAAACAGAAGAGAGGTAAATCTGAAGATGTCCTTTGCCAAGCTTAGAAGCAAAACTACATTGAAGGATAAGCACCATTACAGATTTTCACTATAGTGGGGCGACATTTTTAAATGGGAGAAGAATTTTTCCATCAGTGTCCTTCTATTGGCAAGATCCCTTGCAATATCTTTGAGATCTGAGAGAAATAATCACCTATGTTTTATTTTTGTCTCATACCATGGACCAGTAACAAAGGAAATCTCTGCATTTTCACTCTTTGGAAACCACACAACCTTCTCTGAAACCTGATGTGTGCCTTCAAGGTTCTGGCACTGAGCATGAGTTTCAAAATCATATTTTTCTCTCCAAATCATCATCCTTGTCTATGCTCAGTCAGGGGTTTGTTCTTATAAAGCCCCAAGTTTAAATTAAAACCGAAACATAAAGGAAATGCTACTCATTTTTAACCACTTAAATAAAATAGCTTTCTACATTCACGTTAATTTTGTTCACAGGCTATGCAGGGTAAAGCATATTATTTCTTATTTATATCAACTTTTATATTTACAAACATGATTTGCATTAGTTTAGTTTGTCAGCCCATATGGCATCTTTGAAAGTCAGAGCAGAATTATAGTCTCATTTCACAGGTGAAAAAAACAAAAGTCAAGGACATTTAGTAAATTCGTGTCTGAGTAAGCATTTCCAGGGCTTGAATTTCCCATTCATGTCATTATTTTTTAAGTTTTACCAAGTACTGTGGCTTCATACTCATGACTTCCCTGTCACCCACCCTGTCAAGCACTGCTAGGAATATTACATACTGTGACTCCAAGGATGCCTGAAGGGGCGCTGATTCTACCAGAAGCTCAGGATTCCTCAGTGTGCGCCTCAAGGTGCCTGAAGATAAACACTCTGGGATGGTTCGGCAATGCTCATTCTAGATAGTTCTATGGTGATCGGCCCTGTCACTGGCATTCCACAGACGTTGGTTACGTTGCATTCACCAAAGCCCTCGATGGTTCTGTGCTTTGGGTTCTCCTTCAATGCCACAAGTCAATTCTTTGCGCATTTACCTGTTACGCAAGGAACTGTGAGGACTCAGGACATTTATCATTTCTGCTGTGTATGGTTAAATATGGTAGACATGGGGGCATTTCTTGGACACACGTGAATATTTATTTTTACTAAAAAATGGCTGCTGAGTTCCCCCAAGACATTCTCTCATAGTGAAGGTCCAAAAATCTTTGCAGGTGTGTTAATTATAATATTCTCAATGGCTTTAAAGATGAACTAGCCCATCTCATAAAGGAAGGCTGTACTCCACTCCTTGGAGATGGCATTGCCTTGAAAATCCAGTCACCTTCTTTCTTGATCAGAGAAGAGCTAAAATGTAGGCTGGAGAACTAGTCTGATTCCCAATTCCTTTTTTTAACTTGTCAGTAAGTTCCAAGACATTACCTACCGCTATTCCCATCACTAATCGGGGTGCTTTCTGCTATACAACAAATGAACTAGAACTCATGAGTTGGTTTCATTTTCTTTAAATTCTGCTCACTACTAAGACATACCAACCCTCAAGCTTATTAAAATCAAAGTCTGGGCTGCTTATAACCTGGGGCTAAGTCAGTTCACTGTAAGAGAACTCAATTTGCATCTCCACCCAGCCCAGCCTCGTGGGATTTTCCCTCACCTTTTCCTAAGAGCTTAAGCAAATCCCACTCCTGAGCTAGAAGCCTTGTCACCATGAGCTCACCAGACACAGGAGGTCAGCAGGATTTTCATCCCTGGCCCCATGAATCATCCCTGCTGCACCTTCTTGCCAGTCTCAGCAAAACCAGGCTCCTTCTACTGCCCTGAGGCTATCTCTTAAATACAAACAATTCTCCACTTTCGAAAACTTCATTTTAAAGCAATTGTTAGAAATGTAGAATGCATCCCCACTGTCCTCTTCCAAAACGATACCAGCCCAGGATCCAAAAAATTGTTATTCTTGCAAGTTGACAGCTCTGGCCCACTGCTACCATCATGAGAACCATTATGGGACAGAAAGATAAATAAGTGTTCGCGCTTTCAGAGACTCAAAGCGTTTAGAGGAATGAAAAGCAGTCAGAGCTTGGGGCAGCTGGTACCAGGGGAGAGGTATTGGTTAGAAATAACCTGCCTACATGTTGAATGGCTTGACTGGCTGTAATTACAGTTGGCCTTTGTATCCGCAGGTTCCTAATCTGCAGATTAAACCAACTGCAGAGCAGAAATACAGTTCTTTTTAATTCCAGAAAATTCCAAAAAGCAAAACATTTTAGTTTTCCACACCCAGTAACTATTTACATGGATTTACACTGTATTAGGCATCATAAGTAACCTAGGGATGATTTAAAGTATATGGGAGGATGTGTGTAGTTTATATGCAAATATTACATCATGTTATACAAGTGACTTGATCATCCTTGGATTTTGGTTCCTGCGGGGTCCTAGAACCTAACCCCCAAGATACGGAGAGACGACTGCATCTTCACTCACACCGCCTAGAAATATTCACTCTCTAATGTTGACATATTGTAAATGGTGACCTTGCACATATCCACATGGGCACGCAGGTGAACTCCACCCACAGCTCACCTGAGTCTTGGCCCAGTGCCTTGTGTTGCCCCGGGAGGCCTGTGAGGGCTGCTCTGAGGTCCCCTCCCCATTCCACGTCTCCCCCTGGGAGGCTCAGGAGGCAGTTTCTCTTCGCCTTCCAGCTTCTCAGGAGCTTTGAGGCTTCCTTCCTCACCCCTCAGGATCCATCTGCAGACTATAAACCTGCTTAGCTCTCACCTGGAATCGGCTCCTCAGCTACAGGGCAGCTCACAACGCCTGTTGGAGTCCACCTTTGGTTTTGGCGTCATCCTCTCTTGTGTGATGCATTCGGTCCACGAAGAACTGGCACTTTGGCACAGAGATAACTGTTCATATTCTTCAAGTCTCATTGTCCATGGTGAGAAAAGTCACGGGGATCAGGGCCTCTGGTACAAGAGATAGCTTATAAATCAAATATATGGAAACACATCTTTTTGTGACATGTTTACTTTTATAAAGTCCTTAAAAACCCTATGGAAAGATAAAAATGATATTCACAAATCAGTTCCATAATAATACAAAAGGGAATATCATCTTGTACAGAGTCTTTTTTTTTTCTTTTCTTTTTCTGGATGAGGTAAGTACTGTCATCTTCATCTTTTACTAGTATGTTGGCGGCGAGCAACAACTTACATTGATACACTCCCTCTCTTGGTTCCGAAACACACGCCTGGATCTTTGCACTTCGTTTAGCTTTTGTGTTTTTATTCCTCAGTGCAAATTCCTATCAGGAATGCGACCACACTTAATCAGCTTATCTATGTTTCTCAGGGCTTCCTTTTGGTCCAGCTGGATTAGAGGAAACCTACAAGGTGTTTGCACCCGTTGCTATGAAGGACTCCTTAGACATTCTCCTGAAATTGGTTGGGGCGGGGGTGTAGGATGGGGGTGTCACAGTGCAGGGCCACAGCCTTCGGAAGCATCTGCCAGGTCACCTTCCACACTGAGCCAATGGCCTGTCTTCTGAGAAGTGACATTCTCCAACTTCTTTCTGCAGGAACTCTTGACCACCAAGCAGATTGTCTGGGACCCCTACTGTTTTTAGTAAGAATGTTTCCTTCCCTTTATTATTAGACAATATTCCTTAACCTCTGTTCACGGCCGCTTTGTGCTCCTAAGAGCTTTTCTGACTTTTCAGCCAACACTCACCTAATTCTGCCGCTCCAGTCTTTGGTGCTGTGGCAGTAGTGCCAATTGTCCCTAAGAGTCCCCTCAGCGGCTGCAATCAACCCTCACTCTCTGTCTCTCTTGCTGTCTCTCTGTCTCTCTCTTTCTCTCACACGCACACATGACCATCTCGGACCCCACTTTAGGAAACACTCTTAGAAATATTGCTAGTATCTGGTATAATTTAAGCAGAGCAAGATAGGACACCCGACAGTGTTCCTGGAAACAGAAGATCCTATTATTGCCAACAGTTTGAAATATTCGAGTGCTCACATTTTTCAAACCACTCTGCCAAACAGCTATAAATGATGCAAGTCTGCATCATTTCAAGTCATATTTTCAATGTTCTTTATGAGAGGGGTTACCTCTGGCTCATGTCCAGATGGATGGGAAAACACCAACAAAATATGGTAGAAAATATCTGTAGAGCTTAGATATTGAAGGGGAGACCAGGTTAATTAATTTCAGATATACCTCATCCATACTAGCAATTTTGTCACTCCTTGCCTGGAACAACACTGCCTTAAACTTCTCTGGGATTAACTTAGAACGTGAGTTATCTACGTTCTTCATTATTCAGTAGATTAGAACTGTGATGAGAAGAGCTGCTGTTTTTCTCTGAGGTGAGCTATGTTGGCGTTGGGTGCTGTGTTAATATGTATGATTACAGAATGGAGACTGAGGGGAAAGGGCAGTTCTAAAATAAATACCTTCCTAAAAGAGAAAGCCTCAAAGGAACTTTTAGTTCGGATTCTTTGCTCTTGCTCCATCTTCTCAAGAAATATAATTGTTTATCTTTTAGTTTTCTACTCGCTAATGATTCAAGCCTAAAGAAATGACTTCTGTTTCCATTTGGTTGACCTTGCTGGAAGTTATGCTCACAGGATCAGCCATGGGAGTAGGGAACAGGGCATTCCATGGGTCCTTTTGAGAGAAGACAGCTGGTTTGGAAATCTGACAGCGAGGGCCTGAGGAAGGGTGGATTTGAGTAGGAGAGGTTTGGTCCATTTACCCCTCCAACGCCTGACGTGACCCACACCCCACCAAATTAGAGGAAGGAACATACACTGGGCTGACCTGAGAAATAAAGTGTCCCCAGCCTCCCTCTAGTCATTCACCATCTCTGCACTCCTGGCATCAAAGACTATAAGCAATTTTCCCATCTCCTTATTCAAAACAGATATTCTGTTCATTCATTCATACAACCACAGGGGCCTAGGTGGACAGGGGGGTGTGCAATACTGCAGATAGCAAAGCCTTAAAACAAGGAGGGAAGCAGTGTAAAGATGACTCTTATACTCTCGACCTTCTGGATCTTAGTAACCAAGTCACTAAAAGAAATTTCCAAAGGCCCTTACTTTGATCCCATGATCTCACGTTGAGGCATGGGTTAACATAGGGAACTTGCCTAAGCACTATCTTAGACTGGTCTCGTGAAGAACCATAGTTCCTTGTTACAAAAGGAGGGAACTGGACCAGGTAATTGTTAACTTGTCTGACTCTGCCACGTTCTGATTCTCCATCTCAGTCGAGCCTTCAGATAACTGCAGCCCTGGTCAACATCTTGACTGCAACCAAAGGAGAGATCCTGAGCCAAAACCACCAGCTAAGCTGCTTCTAATCCACAAAAAGTGGGTGAAATAATAAATGTGTGCTATTAGTTTAAGCTGATAAATGTAGGGGACCATTCGATATGCAGCAATAGATAACTAATATACCAGGCATACAACTAAATACAAAATCACTGGTGACCACAGCTCAGAAATGCGGAGAAAACCTTAGACACACAGACATGCCCTGAAAACCTGACTGTGTCATTGCCTCCCACCGAATCCAGGAGTTATTTTACCTTCTCAGGATTTAACTATGCTAAAGATTTGAGTGTTAGGGGAGAAAAACAGCACCATCTACGTTACAGAGTGCAGGCAGGTAGGGACAAATATAAGGTAAATAGAGGGTCTGGTTTAGCAGGTGAAGAGAGAGTGGTCCATTCAATCTTTTTTCCATTTACCAATGTCATGGGTAAATCTTCTCAACCAGTTCTCTAAATAACATCTTAGGAACTGGAAGAGGAGCTGAACTTTTCCAAAGTAAGTCATTTTGAACCCCATCCCCATGGCACCCCTTGGCTGTATCAGGCAATCATCCTAACAAAAAAGTTATTTATCCAAAACTGTTATCACTCAGTGTGACCCCTAACATCTCCTGAAATGGTGTTGATAAAAGATTTTAAAATAATGACTTACTTCACCTCTTTAGCCCATGCTATTTTGAAAATTTTAAAGAGTATTTACAAATGTCCATGCTAGTATACTCAAAAGCATGTTGATTTTATCTGTACAGTATTGAGTTAATTTACTCACTGGGATCAGTCTAATTTCCAAAGATTCCCTGGGCCTGTCCAGAGGCACTGAATGTAGCTGACACTTGTGCAAACAGCAGCAGAAAGGCTATGACTGTGTTTAGTTTGGTGTTGTCTGGATTTCAAAATCACCCAGAGTTTTGGCATCAGCCCCAAAAGTAATTTTCCCAAACACAGATCAAGGAACTTCCCCCAAAAGAACTGAACTCCAAATGGAAAAATAAATATTGAATATAAGCAGGGGTGGGGGGGGAAATGTAGCCCCCACCCCCAAAGAGGATTTTAAAAAATTAATGCCAAATATTTTATGAAAGCCCAGAAAACCAAAATGTTATGAAAAGGTATAGAAGAATGTTATGTCTTGTTGAAAGAATAAAGATTCTGAAAAGGTTTTTTTTTGCACTACTTTGTAAAAGATTTTTGCAGATTTTATTAGTCTTCATTTAAAACTCATGGAAATTAGGAGTAACATGTAGGTCTAAATAGTTTTGCTCAAACTTCCAGTTCTTTGGCGCCTGGTTGTGACCTGACAGACGGCAATGGGCAGTGCACAGAGCAAGCTGAAGTCGCCAAGAGGTACCTGACAGCTGACAAGCCCCCATGGACATCTTGGTTGACCAGCAGTCCACAACACTCACTAATTGTTATCATCTAACATGACAGCACCTTGTGTTCCTAGAAAGTTGGGGCTCCCTTAGAAACATGGTGATAACAAACAATCAAAAAATGAGGTATGCTTTCTTGAAACTAGATAAAAATGAATGAAGCTGAAAAAAGGGGTTGTGCTAACAAAGTGAGGGGCTCACAACGAATTATTTGCAAGCGCAGATGTATTATTTTTCTGATTATAGTTTAGCTGCCCATCAACTAGTGCTCCATCTTTGTGATCTGGATAAACAAGGATAATGTGGGTTCATGTTATTACAGGTGGATACCATGTGGTGTGGGGAGGAGAATATAGAAATGACTCATAAACTCGCTGAGGGTAAACTATTTTTGAGTTAAAATGGATCTAGTCCAAATTGGACCACCGAGTCAACTGTTCTCTTTGATTTTTTTTAGGTGTAGGAACCCAGCAGTTTGCCTCTGGGCAAAGCTCAAGTTAGAATCCTTTTACATCACTTTTACATACTTAGAATTGTCTACAGTCTTTTGAAAGTCAGTTCACTAGTTTGCTAGGCTGCCCTGACTATATTTCACTACTTCTCCTCTGTGGTACCTAGACTTCCAACAAACTTGACAGTGATCTGCAGTAGTGAATCACCCCTGTGTTCCTCTTCCTGAAGCACACCATGCAGTTGGACCTAACAGCTGACAAAAGATCGTGGGGACACCAGCAATCCTGCAAAAATGTCCAGTGATATCTCCAGCAACATTAGATATAAAATTTACTCGCAGGGAAGAAATGATGTCAACCCCTTTTCTAAATACTGGTGCAGATGGAAGAATAAGAAATGGAGGGGTAAATGAGTAGAAAGTTCTCTCTAGATGTCTAAAGGATAAAGAGGAGGGCCCCAGAGAGGCTCATAGCATATAGAAAGGTGTGAGTTAAGAGCAGGCCAGACAAATGTTATGTTGCTTCACAATTTTGCCAAGGGCAAAATTGAATCTGAAAGCAGCAGCCTCCAGAGGACATGGCGATGTGTAGCCTACGTTCAAGGCTCCTTTGCGCTGTCTCTTCTGGTTGGGGGAATGACATCATTGACAAGTCATCTTCAATTATGTAAGGAGTTTCAGGGACATGCAGAGATAGCAACAGAATTCAGAAGAGACTAAAAGGTAATGCTCCTTGGGATCCATTCCCAGTTCTATCACTGACTCACAGGGTGACTTTATTATTCCCATTGTTATTAGGGCTATTTTATTGAAGATTGATATAATACTTAGATTTAGAGGTCAATCCAGGACCTCTCCTTGCTTTAGTATCTAAATTAAAGGTAGAACTTTCTTTGGAATACAATTAAGGAGAAAGGCAGATGTGAAGGCTATAAAATCTAAGAGAAGTGGAGTTTGAAATTTTGATGAATAATGCTCTTTAAAAAAATTTTTAACTTATGGAGGTGAAATTCATGTAACAAACTTTACCGTTTTAAAGTTAACAATCCAGTGACGTTTAGAACATTTTCAATGCTGTACAGCCATAACCTCTATCTAGTTCCAAAACATTTCCAACCCTTCAAAGTAAATCCCCACACCCAGGAAGCTGTCACTCTCCTATCTCCTCTCTCTCCAGTCTCTGGCAACCACCAAGCTTTATTCTGTCTTGATGGATTTATTTATTCTGGATTTTTCATGTAAGTGGCATAATAAAATATGTGACTTTTGTGTCTGGTTTTTTTTTTTCTTTTTTTTTTTGCGGTATGTGGGCCTCTCACTGTCACGGCCTCTCCCGTTGCAGAGCACAGGCTCCGGACACACAGGCTCAACGGCCATGGCTCACGGGCCCAGCCGCTCCGCGGCATGTGGGATCTTCCCGGACTGGGGCACGAACCCGTGTCCCCTGCATCGGCAGGCGGACTCTCAACCATTGCGCCACCAGGGAATCCCTGTGTCTGGCTTCTTTCACTTAGCAAAGGTTTTTGAGTTTATCCATGTGGAAATATGTATCAGTACTTCATTCTTTTTCTGTCTGAGTAATATTCCACTGTGTGTTTATGTATTCCACAATTTGTTTATCCATCCATCTGGTGGTGGACATTTGGGTTATTTCCACTTTGGGGTTATTATGCTCCTTCCCTTCTTAAGTTCTATCCCTCACTCCCCACCCAACTCCCCACATACCCAAACTTTCTCCTTTCCTTACTGTATATCTCTCCTTTGGGAAGACACACATTATTGTTAGCTTATCTCCAGGGGCTTTCTGGAGGGCTAAGAACAGAAGAGAGGGCTGTGGGTAAGAAAATAAGAAAGGAGAAGAGTTTGGGAAAGAAGAACAAAGATAGAAGGGATGGATAGAAGAACACTTAGCAGGCACTCCTTTGTGGAGCTGGAAGCACAGGGAACAGATTGAGAAGAGGAAGTTTTGGTAAGTGGTCCATCTTTGTCCAGAGGGCTCTACAGAAATTTCCTCAAAGAGATTTAGAAGGCTGGTTGAAAGGTCACTTATGCTTTTTCTTCTGCTGCCCTCAGGAAAACATTATCCAAAAGTCCAGTGTTTTAAGCAGATATCAGGATTTTCTTCCTTCCAGGTTTCTCTAAGTATTGTTAGTTTAGATATTTTCATAAAAGAATGTCAGGTCGGGCTTCCCTGGTGGCACAGTGGTTGAGAATCTGCCTGCCAATGCAGGGGACATGGGTTCGAGCCCTGGTCTGGGAAGATCCCACATGCCTCGGAGCAACTAGCCCCGTGAGCCACAATTACTGAGCCTGCGCGTCTGGAGCCTGTGCTCTGCAACAGAGAGGTCGCGATAGTGGGAGGCCCGTGCACCGCGATGAGGAGTGGCCCCCACTTGCCGCAACTAGAGAAAGCCCTCGCACAGAAACAAAGAGCCAACACAGCCATAAATAAATAAATAAATAAATAAATAAAATTTTTTAAAAAGTTAAAATTCCTTAAAAAAAAAAACAATGTCAGGTTAATTCCATTTGAATCCTAATATAGTCTTTTAGAAGGGGAGTTAAACATCAGAAAAATATTTCAATAATAACTAATTGAAGAAAATATCGGTATCTCTTTTCTTTTGTGTTTCCCCATTAAAGGAATTGTTCAGTGGCTATTCCTGCCACTGACGTGATGACTCTAATTCACCATTCTAAAAAAAGGAAAAGGAAAAAAACTGACTTTAAAATAAGTCAAACCTTAGAATAAGAACATCCATTTGATGGAGCAAAGTCCTAAATGTCAGAAATAAAACCAGACAAGAGAATCAGTTAATTACAATTTAATGCCCTGGACCCCTGTTCCAGCCCTGAGCAGTGTTTTTCTTTTCCATTGTCAGTGTTTGTGTGTGTGTGTGTGTGTGTGTGTATGCATGTGTGTGCATAATAATTTCTATAATTTAATTTAAAAATTACCTTTGGCATATGTCCAAAGGAGAAGCCCAAATTCTCTACTGAAGATCAGAAAACAGATAAAGTAGTGATCTTCCACACTAAAAAGGTACAGTAGCAATCTTTGCTTCAAAAGATACAGTAGCAATCTTTGATGCTAAAAAGATACAGTGGCAATCTTTGATGCTAAAAAAGATACAGTGGCAATCTTTGATGCTTTTATTGGTAACTCTATATCTCAACAACCTGACATCAAAATCCTATGAGCTCAACTCTCAAGGTCCAGGGAGAAGGAGGCAAGTGATGGATGGATTCCATATGGACAGTATTGTATCTTTTCACAGGACAGAACATGGGTTGCAAACAGCAGGATCTACCAGTTCTTAACCCTAAAACCAGCATTTAAATTCCAAGGAGATGAAATAAAAGAGGTCATTTTTCAAAGACATCTACACCACAAAGTGGCTGACAGCCAGCAAAATCTGAAACAGTGGTTTTTCAAAGTGTGGTCCCCAAACCAGCCACACCAGCAGAAGCTACACCTGGGAACTTGCTACAAATGCAAATTCCCTGCCCCCACCCCAAACGGACTGAATCAGAAACGCTGTGCCTGGGACCCAGTGGAGATTGGGTTTTGGCAAGGCCTCCAGGTGACGCTGATGTCTGCTAAAGTTGAGAACTGCTGATGTAAAAATGAATAGATTGCTCTTGATGTGATGACTAGGTTCTTAAAGTAATAATTTGTGTATTTATTCAACTAAGGATGCTCTTTTCTTCAGGAGCATTTGAACGTTAAAAGCAGGCCTATAGAATCTGCCAAAATGACCAGTTGTGTTGACCTTTTTGTTATCCAGGACTGAAGAGTGTTTTCATAAGGATTTTTGGAAGCACAAAAGTAATCTACACATTGTAAGAAGGAAAGGAGCCAAACAATTTAATGGGGCCAGAAAGGGCTTTTCTGTTGGGACAGCTGCCACTGGAGGGGGGACCTGTGGCATTTGCATATTAAATATGGCCATTTTTTCTCTGGCCCAGCAGTTGTGGGAAAAGAGAAGTTCAGAGGGAAGTATACTGGGCCAGGGAAAGGGGCTTGTCCCTAGTGGGGAAGTTTTTATAGCAGTACTTGGTTTTATTGATTGTGTGTTTTTTCTTTTAATGCATTGATTCTTTTTCTCTAAAATTTATTTATTTATTTTTGGCTGTGTTGGGTCTTCATTGCTGCATCCGGGCTTTCTCTAGTTGCAGCGAGCGGAGGCTGCTCTTCGTCGCCGTGTGAGGGCTTCTAATCGTGGTGGCTTCTCTTGTGGAGCACTGGCTCTAGGTTCGTGGGCTTCAGTAGTTGTGGCACACAGGCTCAGTACTTGTGGTTCGTGGGCTCTAGAGCACAGGCTCAGTAGTTGTGGTACACAGGCTTATTTGCTCCGTGGCATGTGGGATCTTCCCGGACCAGGGCTCGAACCTGTGTCCCCTGCATTGGCAGGCGGATCCTTAACCACTGTGCCACCAGGGAAGCCCTAATGCATTGATTCTTAAATATATTTTTATAAGTAACATTTTGGAGAAATTTAGGAGACTCTTAAGAGTAAAACAAAGCAAATAATTTTTCATAATCTCACTACCCATATACAATAACTGCTCAAATTTTTATGAGTTTTTTTACGTTCTTCTTCCTTTGTACTTTTAAAAAATTTAGAACACACTTTTTCCAGCTTTACTGAGATATTTTGACATATAACATTGTGTAGGTAAGGTGTACAACGTGATCATTTGATACACATATATATGACAGTTATTATCATAATAAGGTTAATGTACTCATCACTCGCAGAGTGACCAGTGTGTGTGTGTGTGTGTGTGTGTGTTGAGGACTTTCAAGATCCACTCTTTCAAGTATATAGTGCAATATTGTTAACTATAGTCATCATACCATACGTTAGATGCCCAGAACTTATTTATCTTATATCTGGAAGTTTGTACCCTTTGATCACCTTCATCCATTTCTCCCACATGCTACCCCTGGCAACCAGAAATCTACTCTCTGTTTCTATGAGTTTGTTTGTTTTTTTTTTAGATTCCACATATAAGTGAGATGCAGTATTTGTCTTTCTCTGTCTGACTTATTTCACATAGTGTAATGTCCTCAAGTTTCATCTGTGTTGTTGCAAATGGCAGGATTTCACTCCTTTTTGTGGCTGAGTAATTTTCCATTGTGTGTGTGTGTAGGTGTGTGTGTGTGTATATATATATATATATATATATATATATATATATATATATATATATATACGTATATATATATGCGTCACATTTCTTTATCTGTTCATTCATTAATAGACACTTAGGTGTTTCCATGTCTTGGCTATTATTGTAAATAATATAGCAGTACTTTGGCTATAAGCAATCGCTTTCTAAAACAATACAGGCAGAATAAATAGCCCCTTCCAGCTATGGTAAACAGAAGAGTAGACACAACAAGAGAAAATAAAGTTAGAAAAGAATTGAGAAATACGTTCCTAAAGGCAAGCAGAAAAAACAAAAACAAAACAAACAAAAAACAGAGAGTAACTGTGATAAAGCTTCAGAACTTGTGATCGAGGGGCAAGGTCGAGCCCCTTAGGAAACCATAAGGGACTTATCCTTAGAGAACAGAAAGACGAATTAAAGGGAAAGTCTTAAGAATAGTACAAAACAGAACCTCAGTTTAGCCCAGTCCAGTGGAAAGTGAAATAAAGGGAAACTGAGGTACAGTGTGAGGTGAATTAAAAAAAAAATCATTTCTCTAATTGGACAATGCACAGAGATGCTAGGGCAAAAACAAATGAAAAAGAACAGCAGAAACAACGTCAGTTAAAGTAGTGGTTCGCAACAGGGGTGGGGAGGAAATTTTGTGCCCGTGCTCCAGAGACATTTGGCAATGTTTGGAGACATTTTTGGTTGTTACAACACAACAGGAAGGTGCTACTGGCATCTAGTGGGTAGAGGCCAGCGATGCTGCTAAACATTGTATGATGCATGGAACAGTCCCCCCTCAACAAAGAAGTATTGGACCCTCAATGGTAACAGTGCCACGGTTGAGAAACCCTAAGTGAAAGTATTGGGAATAGCTTTTCATATGCAAATATGGTAAAACAACAATAACAACAAAAAATGTGGACCCCCTTTTGCTCATTCTTAAAGAACCCATTCAGTTATTCCAAACTCTGGGGGACCTTCGGCAGCTCCCAGAGCACCTGGCTGTCATTGTTTTTCCAGCAGTCATTGTCTTGTACTGCAATGATTTGTGTGTTCTTTTCTTTCCCACTCACAGGACTATGAGTGCCCCAAATTAGGAACCTTGTTCAAGTCTTCTTTGTATTCTTTATCATGTTGTAAATATTTGGTAACTATGGGTTGAATGGGTGAGTGAATGAACGGATGGGAATGAGTCACTGGATACAGACCTGTATCTTGGAGAAATGCATCATCTTTAACATTCATCTGTGACCAGCCTCTTAACCCAGACTGTGTTTAGCTTGTAAGGCACACCCAGCCAAAGCAGCAAAATCATAATCAGATGGTCCAGTTCAGTGCAGGCGTTCCCACAGTAATCACACTTAAATGAGATTCTAACTCTTAACTCGGAGTTTTGGAATTAAAGGCATTTACTGAAAAAGACCAAAATAATATTATATGTAACGTTCTATATTTGCACATAATGTTATATATGCAGATATTGTCTATAATTTCAACATGTGTTTGTTTGTTTTTTTTTTCGGTACACGGGCCTCTCACTGTTGTGGCCTCTCCCGTTGCGGAGCACAGGCTCTGGACGCGCAGGCTCAGCGGCCATGGCTCACGGGCCCAGCCGCTCCGCAGCATGTGGGATCTTCCCGGACCGGGGCACAAACCCGTGTCCCCTGCATCGGCAGGCGGACTCTCAACCACTGCGCCACCAGGGAAGCCCTCAACATGTTTTATATCCATGAATTCTTATTTAATTACAAAATATCTCTTCATGCTGAGCTGACAGAAATCTCTAACCACCAGGGTGGACAGCTGTCTTGAACCTCGTGGTGGTTCTGAATGTATTTATCTTGGGTCGCTGTTTCCTTGAATTTTGTGTTGACAGGACCTCCTTCTTCTCCAGTGGGTGGTTGCTCTTTTCTGGCCATAGTATTGATAGAATTGTGCCTCTGCAGGGGACTCATCTGCATTCATGGATCTCCAGGCTCATATCTTTACAAGTGATGTTACTGTGAACATTCTAGTCCTTGTGTCCCTGGGCCCAAATCTGAGAGTTCCTTAGAAGTGAACCATGGGCTGTAATCATCTTCCAGTTTACTGGTTATTGCCAAATTACTCTCAAAGTAGTTGTAACAATTCACACTCCTACCAGTAATACACGAGCTTTCCTATTGCTTCACACTCTCACTATACGTGGCACTGTCAGACTTTAAAAATTTTTGCCTTTCTGATGTGAGTGAAATGATGTCACAATGTACTTTCATTTTCATTTTCCTGGTAGCAGATTGGGGAAAGCATCTTTTCATGTTTATCAGCCATTTTGATTTCCTTTTTTCTGTTATTGTCAGTTTTTGTAGCATCTTTCTTTTCTTCATCTCCAGTAAGTTGGAAGTTAAAAATTATGCTTCAACTTTTTAATTTTTGAAAACGTATATATTTAACCATAAAATTTCCTAAGATAGCCAAAAGTTATTCAAAATTTCCACCATCCTCCCAATAACCACAATAACCTTAATATACCTCAACATTGAATACCCTCTTTCATCACGTAATTGCTTTCTAGTCTTACAGTTTTACCTGTTTTTAAAAAATGTTTTAAGTTAGTTTTTAATCAATAGTTAAATTTTCAGACACATTTTAACAATTTCTGGATTCCCCATTATTTCATTCATCCCCTGCTTTCCCTGGGGTGTCTCTTTTGTTCTTGCTGAATACTTATTTTAATAGTTATTTTATTGAGGAATTAATGTCAGAAAATGTCTTTCTTTGACCTTCAATCTTGGAAGATAATTTAGCAGGCATAAAATTCCAGGTCAAAGTATTTGTTCTAACACTTTGCTTCTGGGATCCATTGTAGTTGATGAGAAGTCGGCTGTCAGTCCTTTCCTCCTGGGTACTCTGTCTTTCCTCACTGAGCGCTTTTAATAGTTACCCTTACCCTTGATCCTTTGCAGTTTCATTAGATGAGGGTTTATCATCATCCTTCTGGCTTTGTGCTTAGAGTACACTTTGATTTGTCCTTATTTTCACTGAGTCCTAATAATTACTTGCTCCTTGTTCCCCTAGAAAAAAGGATTCTGCAAACTTTTTCTGTAAAGAGCTAAATAGTTAATATTTTAGGCTTTTCATGCCACCTATGGTTTCTGTCACTTCTTCTTCTGTTTTTTAAAGAATTTTTCAAAAGTGTAAAACTCACTTTTAGCTCAGAAGTTACACAAAAAGTTTGCCAGCTCCCACCCTAAAATCCCAGTCAGAACTTCCCACGCCACCTGCACACACTGTTCCTACTCTTCATCTCCTTCCCCAATCACCCCAGCTTCTTATGCAAGAGCTACATACACACAAACGCATACAAACACACACACACCCTACATGTGTGCACACATGTTTCCACACTGCTATAAACCATGTCCTGCTTAACAGGAGTTGGTTCGAATCACCTGAAACCCAAGGTTTCTGCAGGTATGGAATCCTGACATCCAGAACTGTGATTCTGAACATGTCCTACAGGGAGACATTTTACTTGGTGGCAACAGTCTTGGCCTACTGCAGTGTTTCTCATACAATAAGAAATACATTTGCATTGTTACCCAGGATATACATAGACACACATATCTGAAACAGAAATTCCATGAAATAGTACTTCCCCTTACCTCATGCAAGGCATTCTGGTATTTTTCTCATCCATTCTATTCTATTTCATTATTTTTATAAAGGCTGTCACCACTCACTAAATTGCTTTTATGACCCACTAGTTAGTTTTGGCTTTCAATTTGAAAAACAGTGGTCTAGAATACTCTTTTTGGAACATTGGGAGTTAAACAGAGTTTTGTGTGCTGACCTGGGACTCTAACCGTCATTTATAACATTGTTTCACTGCAAAAATGTATTCTTATTTCCTAAAAACTGGATTAGAATCCAATTTGGGGAACTCAATTCATCTGTAAACTGGGAACTGCCAAGGTCTAAATCAGGAACATTTTTATATAAGGAGTTCATTTAGACCAAAACAAGGAAGCGCTGACAACCTTCCTAAAGTAATTCCAGTACACTTGTCTGCTTGGGAATAGAGCTTATCAGGAAGTAGTCAACATTAGCATTTATGCAACTTCTTTCCCCTTCGAAAAAGGACTAAATTTGAATTTCCAAAGATGGCACAGAGGAGATTCATTTTCGCTATAACATGTGGACTGGAAGTTACTTTAATGTGTTTGCTACAAAATGTAATTCTGCAGTTGCCTGCAGGGTTTTCTTTAATCCACTGGTTTTTGTTCCTACAGTTCCATCTGTGTCTTAGGTAAGAACTTTTCCATCCTAACTGGTCTTGATGGAAAAAAAAGTCAGGCAGTTTTGGGAAATATTTCCCCTTGTACCCAAACTTCATCAAAGCTACACTTAATGACCTTTCAGAATATCATTAGGAATGATAGAACTTGGCCTTATTTTCCAAGTCTTTTGGCCTTGGGTTTCCAAGTCTTTTTACTTTATTTTATGTAAATTTGAACAATAGTTTAATCCAATGAACTCTAAACCAGGTGTGTATCAGTAGTTATCTTCTGGCTTCTTTTAGAGATCCATAAATTAATCACTTTATGCAGTTGCTCTCTTAACAACTTCCATATAACATATGACAATGTTAATTATATTTATCATGTTGTACATTACATCCCTAGCACTTGTTTATCTTTTAACTGGGAGTCTGTGCCTTTTGACTGCCTTTGTTGGGGCTTCCAGTTCAAGCTGGAACACTGAGCACTAGTATTTGCTTTCTGTCATTCAAGCTGCCCCTTTCTGCCACATCTCCTACTACACTTAAGATCCCAATCAAATGGTAATAAAAGGATAAATCCATAACAGCAGAGAGAATGGGAGCGGGACAACCACTGGACACTTTGGTGGAGAAAAGACCAGCTCTGACTGACCACAACATCACCAGACTCCAGGATCAGAAAGGGAAATAAAGGAAATTGGGCATAAAGAAAAGAGTTGGCTAGGAACAGTCCCCTCTGATTGGCAAAAGAGTCATGACTTTGGACCTGCAAAAAGGGACAATAAACCTAGCACACAGGGTAAAAACAGATGATTGGTTTTCAGACTTTAAGCATTCACTCATGGAAGATGTCAATGTAATTATAGCACAAAACGTAATATTATCAGTCTTGACTGGAGGTTGTAGAGTACATTAAGAGTGGGGGTTTTGGAGCCAGACTATCTGGATTCAAACCCCACCTCTGTCTCATTGATGTGATGATTAAGTAAAGACTAGAGGAGACGGGACATGTGCATGTCTGGAGGAAATGCATTCCAGGCAGTGGGATCCACAAATGCAACAAATCCAGGCAGGAGGAAACCTGTGTGTTTGGGGAGCAGGATGAGTCAGAGAGTACGCAAATGCAGCCATTAGAAAAAATAAAATAGTATCAAAATTCAAGAAGGATAAATGAATAAACAATTTTTGAGAAGTCAGGAAGTACCTACCATATTTTTAAAAGATGTCCAGGAAAAAAATAAAATAAAATAAATAAAAAATAAAAGACATCCAGGGATTTCCCTGGTGGCGCAGTGGATAAAGAATCCACCTGCCAGTACAGGGGACACAGGTTCAATCCCTGGTCCAGGAAGATCCCACATGCCACAGAGCAACTAAGCCCGTGTGCCACAACTACTGAGCCTGCGTTCTAGAGCCTGTGCTCTGCAACGAGAAGCCACCTCAATGAGAAGCCCATGCACCGCAATGAAGAGTAGTCTCCACGCGCCACAGCTAGAGAAAGCCCCCGAGCAGCAACAAAGACCCAACACAGCCCCCAAAATAATTAATTAATTAATTAAAAAATTGAAAAAAAAAAAAAAAAAGATGTCCAGGTAGCCACCAAAAGAACTAGAAATGAAAACTGTTCAAAGTGGTTGACTCTAGGAAATCATATTGGGGGTGGGAGAGGAGGTAATAACGCACATTTTAATTAAATCTTCTGCACAACAACAAAAAAACCCATGTGCATATAATTTTACTTTGATAAAAGGGAAATGAAATTTAAAACTCTCCACGTGGAAAAAAATGTATTTGTCTGCAGTGAAAGTGATCATAACAGCATTTGCATGATCTATATGCCCCTGAAGTAATTCTACAGCAAATATGTCCCAAGTGGACGCTTTACCTTTGAGATTTTGTGTGTCCCTGGAAAAGCCTTTCCACTCTTCTACTATTTTCTTGGGAAACATTATGCAAATCACTTTACACGCTTCTGCTAGTACAGCTCTATCGTTGCCACATTTTCTGGCCTGAAACACTTAGTCTCTCTACCCTTCCAGAAGCCCCAGATTCAAGTTTGAGTATAGATCACCCAGACACCCAAGGGGAAGCAGATAAAAAGGTGCAACTTAAGAGCAGAAGAATGAGAAGAAAGGGTTTTGAAAGTTCCCTGAGCTCGCAATGCCTGTATAAGACCAGAAGAAGGAAACAACTACATCTGGTTACCCGTGAAGCATGATCACAAAGTCAGCAGCTCTCAGGAAATGACTATTGCTTCCAGAGGCTGCTCATCATACCGGTGTCATTGTCACTACTTTACAGAATATACAAAAAGCAGGGAGTTCATATGTTAACAATTAACCAGAAAATTGCTTTGGACTTAACTAGGAGCCCCACTAGATTTCCCCCTTTTAATTCAAATATGACGATCTAGTTACCTAATAAGCAAGGGGGTGATAAATACAAAATTCAGAATTGTGGTTAAAGAAGATCAGATAGAGATCTTCTAGATGGAAAGGGGAAGAAGATTGATGCAATGATAGTGTCAATCTTCCAGCTCTTAAGTTAGGTGGTGGATTTATAGGAGGTTGTATTCTTATTATCAGGTTTCATTATTTACATATAGAACACATATATTCTTTTGCATGTGTCAGATATTCATAATACGTTTTTAAGGGAAAAAATACAAGTTGCCTGAAAAAGAGACATCTTTTGCATTACCCTACAATATCATTCCATTTCTTAATAGCATTAAGTTATATCTTCCTTTTTTACCCATCTTTTAAGTTCTTCCACATTTCAGTGCTTCGAAAAAATACTGTGCAGGTTGTAGTGGATGAACAGGGATTTAGAGTCAAAGCAACTCAAGTTCAATACCTGTGGCCTCTAAAACTCTCGTGCTAAGTTTCAGCTGTTGATTTTTATTATTGCAGCTACTTCTTCCCTCATTTCACTCGTTCCTGTGCATTGCCTTGTGTCAACATTTACTGTCTTTCACTGAAAGACACCATCGTCCTATAAACTCTAGCTGAGAAAGCGGTATGTCCTGTGGTCAGAACTGATCTCACAGAAGCAATCATTTCTGCTACGGAAATGCCACGACATCTTTCCCATGGACAACTGCACTTACTCCCATGCTGAATCTGAGATCCTGGAACCTCAGCTCAGTCTGCCTCTGACCTCTGCTCGCCTGGCTGGGAGATCCCCACATGGGGGCTGAGGCTGGCTGACGTTCAAGGACACGGCTTGTAAATTCAGATGAACACCAGAGAAAGAAGCCTTGTTGAACCTATGTAACGACTTGCATGAAGACGTCTACAGTGTAATAAAATACCCATTCACATTCAGATAGCCTCGGTCCTTGAGGTAGACTGACTCCAATATGGACACCAACAATCCCTCCCAAGCCTGTGTGCTGATCACTCCTCCATCAGCAGGTGGAGTCTATTTCCTTCCCCTTGAATCTGAGCTGGCCCTGGAATTGGCCTTAATCAATAGAATATGGCAGAAGTAAACTAACGATAGCTCTGGCCTAACCTATAAGGTGTCTGGCGGCTTTCACTTTCATTCTCTTGGAACCTTGAGCTTCCACATAAAGAGGCCCAGATCCTCTGGCAGAGAGACCCCCATGGAGGGTGAGAGGCAGAGAGATGGGGGGCCTGGTCAGGCTCCAGCTGTCCCAGCCGTCCTAGCTAGGGCACCAGACAGGAGAGTGAATCTCTCTTAATTTCCTTCAGCTGCTGTAGGTGATAAAAGTACAATAAATTGGATGGCTTAAGGCAATAGAAAATGTATTCTTTCATAGTTCCGGAGGCTGTAAGTCCAAAATCAACGTGTATCATCAGGGTTGGCTCCTTCTGAAGGTTCTGAACGGGAATCTATTCCTTGCCTCTTCCAGTTTCTGCTAGTTGCCAGCAATCCTTGGTGGTCCTTGGCTTCAGCTACATCACTCTAGTCTGGGGCTCCACTGTCACATGGCCTTCCCCCTGTGTCTGTCTACGTGTCCTCTTCTCTTATAAAGACACAGGTCATACTGGATGTGAGCCCACCCTCATTCAACATGACCTCATCTTAACAAATTATACCTGCAAAGATCCTTTTTCTAAAAAAGTCACATTCTGAGGTTCTGGGTAAATGGGAATTTGGGGAAGACACTATTCAACCTAATACAGAAACAATCTTGAGCATTCCTATCCCAGTCAAACCTCCACACCACTACAGCTGTGTGAGAAACTCCAGAAGAGATGAGTAGAACTACCCAAATTACATTTTCTTTTGCCTGCCCAAATTGCAACATCGTAAGCAAATGAATGGTTGTTGTTTTAAGCCACTACATTTGGGGATGGTTTGTTACACAGCAGAGATAACCAAAACAGTCCTTTTGAAACACTGGAGAGGTGATTTGACCAATCGTCACCTTGAATTACTGATAATGTGCTGTTACCATGTCAATAAAATTACTAGTAAAAGGATGAGAACAGTGAGATTTTTGCAAAAATGCTATTGTAACTTTCATGAAATGTCCTACATACGATTTCATTACATTGTTTTTCTTCACCCAAGGGTTTCTGAGAGGTGATTTCCTGTTTAAAATGAGAAGAAAAAGAAATGTGGGGGAAGGGGGGTCTATGTCTCAAAATGACTGTTAAATGCTGAGTCACATGGAAGGAATGTGCAATGTTCTGAACCAGGGAAGGAAGGTTTGTTTCTTGTGAAGGACAGGAGATTTTATTATATTTGATAGCCCTGGGAAAGAAGAAGTAAGGGAATTGATTGTGTTACAGCTGAGGACCTCGTCTGTAAAGATTATAAGGTGAATAGACTTAAGGTGTGAAAAACATTGAGCTCTGACCCTGACCAGGTGTTCAATAATTCAACCCTCATCTCGCCCAGGCAGATGAGACATTCAAGTCTCTCTCTTCTGAAAGCCTTTTGTCAAACTGGATGAAGGAAATGATAGGCTGACAATTTTCCATAACAACCTCCAAAAATGATGCAGGATGAGAAATGGCAAATGTTAGTCTCTCGTGACCCTAGAAGCAGCAGAGTCTGCTATAAAACTGTTAACTAAGAAAATATAACATGGGATGGGAGGAAGTCCTCCAAAAGGGAATGGATTGTGACTATCATAGTCTACTGGGAAAATAATCACAAATTTTCATAGAGGGACAAGGACATAGTAGACTCAAATTGAAGTCAAAAGGTAGGGGTTCTTTCCACTTACCAAGCATGAGCATTAGGAAAGTTCCCTGTGCCATTTGGCATTTCATACTCCTCATTTGGAAAAGGGGGATGTTAATGCCCTACTTTCCTCAAAAGGTCATTGTGAAAAACATGAAATTATAAATATGAAAGCACTGTGAACACTTGTATGACCAAGATCAGGTTTAATTATTATTATTCAACATATATTTAAGCACATTCACAGGACAAATATTTTCTGCAGTGCTGATTTCAGATATGGCTGATTAAAAGGAATCACTAGGGACTTCTCTGGCAGTCCAGTGGTTAAGACTCCATACTTCCACTGCAGGGGGCATGAGTTCGAGCCCTGGTAGGGGAACTAAGGTCCCACATGCCACACGGTGCGGCCAAAATATTAAAAAAAAAATTTTTTTTAAATAAAAGGAATCAGTAAAGAAACCTGTAGACACTACTACATATAAAATAGATAATCAACAAGGACCTGCTGTATAGCACAGGGAACTGTAATCAATATTCTGTAGTAACCTAAATAGGAAAAGAGACTGAAAAAGAATGGATATATGTATATGTATAACCGAGTCACTTTGCTGTACATCTGAAAGTAACAACACTAAATCAACTATACTCCAATATAAAATAAAATTTAAAGAAAGAAAGAAAAAAAGAAACCTGTGGAACAGTGGTGGTGATCGCAACCATGATCTCATTAACAGAATGTTGAACTTCTGGACTTCTGACTCCCCATTTTCCACCCTGTCCAGGAATTCTAGGACTTTCTTCTGCAAGATGCTTCCTCTAACCTCTACTCTCATGTATTTACAACAATTATAATTATTTGCAAAATGTGAGCTTCCTGTTAAAGTCCTCCAGGAAAACCATTCTCCTGGAATCCCCACACCAGATTCAGCCATCACTTCCTATTAACTGTCAAGTCAAAGACATACCACTGCCAAGACAAAGCTGGTATCTGGAGCATATGTTTTCTCCTTAGGGTCTTGATTACCAGCCAGTTTGGCATCTTATGTGATAATGAGAAGAGAGAAGACTGAATTTATTGTTCTACACCACCACAAATCTCTTGACTTTTGGATTTCCAAGCCAATCTATAAGAAACTAAGTATTAATTCCTGTTAATTATACACCAGACAACTTAGAAAAAAATCTGTCATCCTTACAAATATCTTCTAATATTGATCATATTATTTTCCCCATTGATAAATAAGAAAATCGAAGGTCAAAGATCTTTAGTAACATGCATAAGGCCACAGAACTAATATGTAGTAGAGCCAGAACATGAATCTAGGACTGACTCAGGAATCCAAGCTCTTGCTATTACTTAATACCTTGCTTGGAACCCTCATATAAGAAATACAGAATGAATGATGAAGCTTACACATTCCTTCCAAACTTGGCTTGTTGGCAGCTACTCCACTGTAGATGAGCATACAAGCTGTGGCATGTCTGTGTTCTTTTGGTGCAAATTTAGTCACCCAGGTTTTGCTTCTTTTGCCTATGATATATATGAGTTCTTCTTTTCTTCTTTTTTGGTAACCTAATTCTACTACTAGTCCTTCTATATTAAATCTAATGATTTCTTCAGTGATGGTTCAATGAAAGTCTAAATTCCTAAGTATGACATTCAAGACTCTCCGTGAGCTGGTCCTCTCATAGTTCCTGTCTCGTCTCCCTTATATTTCCTCATTTGCCCAAAGTGCTAGGCAAACCATATTAAGGGTCACAACCTGTGGGGCCCATGTCTCATATTTTCTTATGATGTATTTTCATGTAGAATGATGTTCCCATCTAGGATTAATTCTTGCCAATATTTCAAAAATCTTAACAGAAATTAAAGAGTTACCTGAAATAATAACTTCATAGGCTAACTAAAATATTAAGTGTTTTGGGTTTTTGCCAAAAGGAATGCTCACTCAGTATGGGAATACTGATTATCTTCTCTGATTAGAAACTTTGATTACCAATAATGCATGGCTTTTGCTATCAAATTCAGAAGTAAAGTACCTCTTGATAAATGCAAATTTTATAATGACAAAATCTTTTTGAAAACAACATGGGTTGGGGGAGGGGATGGGTGATAAAAGTGTGCCTTGGTGATAAAAAACTTAGGAACCAATTGACCCACAGTGGTCTCACTTAGTCTTACTAAAATCCTACATATTTTTGGCACCTTAATATAAATGCTTCTTTCTCCATGAAATCTTCCCCTATATTGTCAGAGAGAAGTAATCCCCTTGCTTTTTGATCCTTTGACATGGTGTATATGCTGCTATTACTTCTGTATTTTCTTGGCTCTAAGCTGCTATCCCTTATAATCTGCACCATTATTCTATATACCACAAAGAAAGAAAAACACTAACAACTAAACTATGGAACACCATCTTGACTTCAACATGTGAAAAAGCACAAAAAAAATTTGTGTTACAGAACTGATGAGATACAGTATCATGAGTAGTTTGCATTTCATTTCCCTTACCAGATCATTGAGAGAGCTACTATGTCTTGTTCATTTCTATTTTCTCAGGACATTATACTATGCCTTACCTGTGGTATGTATTCAATATGTATGTGCTATATTGAATTCTTAGCTTAGAATTGTCCAAAGCTGGGTGACACTAAGGCTCTTAGTGAAATTTCATAGACTGTTTCTGTCTTTTGCATATACTTATAGATATGAAAAATCTAGTCTATAAATTAAGTAATAATGAATGCATGTGATCCTAATAGATTCCTCATCTTCACAGCAGCTAGAACTAAACATTTTCACTAAAACATTATTTGTTAGATTTCTATTGAGCCTTTTATTCAGATAACTTGGGGTGCTGTACAGAATATTTCGTATTTACTTTTGAAAATTGGGCCAAGGGAGGACAAGCATAAAGGAGCATAGGGAGAGGAGGAAAAGTCCATTCAGAAATGAAATCTCTTGTCTTTGTACTGGAAGATACATGCCATAGTCTTATGAACCAATGGATGCTTAATTAGCTGGATAGGTGTATGGTTGATGAATGATGTATCAGTCATCCATTACTACAATAATTCTGCATAACAAACTACAGCAAAACCTCTGTGCCACCTAACAATACACATTTCTTTACTTCACATGGTTTGTCTGGGTGCTCTGTTGACCTGGGCTGAACTTACCCACGTATCTGTAAGTCAGCTGGGGGTCAGCTGGTCTAGGCTGGGCTCAGCTAAGGCAGCTGGACTGAAGTGGCTCTGCTCTGCGTGTCCCCCATCCTCTGCCTGGGACCAGAGACATGTTCTTCTCATAGCAACTGGCATAGCACACAAGAGCAAGCAGAAACATACCAGCTTCTTAAGACCTAAGTTCAGAACTGCCGGCTGTCACTCTTGCCTCATTCTATTGGCCAAAGCAAGTAATATATTTGCACAATAGTCAAGAGGCAAGGAAATACACCCTCCCTCTTTAGAACAGGACTTGCTAAGTCACATGGCAAAGGGCATAGTTACAGGAAGGGGTGAGGAATTGGGGTCAATGATGCAATTCTACCACGTATAATAATGGCATCCTACATATAAATATTGATCTAGAGTTTACAAAGTATACTTACAAATATTTTCTCAGTTAATTTCACAATGAGACCACAGTGGCAGAGCAGATATAATTATTCCTACTCTACTGAAGCCAAAAGGGAAACTTGAAGAACTTAAGTAACTTGTCCGAGATATATACCAAGTGATTGGGATGGAATTCAATCAGAATTATCAAATATATTAAACAGATGTATAGGGTTAAGTGATTCAGATAGAATCCAACCCCCTACTACAAAAGCTCTTTGTGGATTAGCACATGTAGTTCCAGGGTAGGCACAGGGCTAGTGTGCTTTCAGTAAAGGACTAGGTCAATTCAGAAGAACAATACTGAGTCTTATCTTCAGGAACAACCAACCACACCCAGAGTTTCTGAAAAGTATGTTCTGGCTGGTTTCTAGGCTACATACGTAAACAGGAATTGCTGCTTGTTTTCACACAAACACATTAATTTGTGAAGAGGTTGGGCTAAGAGTCCAAAGAACGATGAAAATCCAAATGGGTGATAGCACTGAAATGCAAACAGCATCGCACACTGATAAACTGCTTATGGACTTTCTATCTTCAACTGATTGGAAAAAAAAATAGTGTGAGGTGATGAACTGTGACATGTTAGAAGTAATTGGTTTACTAAGACAAAAGATGTAATTTAGAAATATCAATACTACTGCCCTCCTGGTGGATTATGTAGAGACAGAACAAAATCAGAGCTGCCCAGTGATCTGATGGTTTATTGTTTCATTTACGACCATGTATGTCTCACAGACATGGTGCTCAGAATAAGTGGGCTTTTGTGTTTCTGCCAGAAACACTGGTGCCCAGCTACGCACTCACTGACATTTATATTCAGAGGGAGAAAGCATGAAAGTCAAGGTCACCTAATGAAAGAGGGATTGGGGGTAGAACATAAAAGATTAATTGAAAGTCCCAGTAGCTTTCCAATAATTCTACCACTAAATACAATCGGCCCTCCATATTCACGGGTTCCACATTCTCAGATTCAACCAACCATAGATCAGAAATATTCAGAAAAAAAATTCCAGAAAGTTCCAAAAAGCAAACTTGAAGTTGCCACATACCAGCAACAATTTACATAGCATTTACATTGTATTAGGTATTATAAGTGATCTAGAGATGATTTAAAGTATGTGGGAGGATGTGCATAGCATATGCAGATACTAAGCCTGATGGATTTTGGTGTCTGTGGGGGGGTCCTGGAACCAATCCCCAGAGGATACCAACAGATGGACATCTGTATTTAGAGGAAACATTCCCTGAGGTTCCCCTACCACTTCCACCCAAAACTAGGACCCCTGCTATTTGATCTCAAAGCATCTTATGCTATTCTTTTGTTGCATTATGTCAGCTTCAATTTACTATTTATTCACGCGACTGTCTTTGTAATGCATGTTGAATCCTAGACTTTAAGCCTTTTGAAGGGAGATCAGTAAGTTTCTGGTTCATCTTTTGTATCCTAGAACCTAGAACAGTGCTTGCCACACAGTGTCACTCATAACATTTGTCAAATGAAGGACTGATCCAGCATAACCAACTTTTATCACTTCTACTTCCTACAGCACATTCTCTGTAAGCCAGTACCGCAGAGAGCACTGGGGACGTGCTCTTGATTAACTGCCCCGACCCCCTTTCCAATGGCTTCTCCTTAAGAGTAGGACCAAAATCCTTAATGTAATCTATAAGGCACAGGGTGGTCATGCCCCTTCCTACCTCTTTTTCCTGTCTCTTGACTTCTCACCATTAAGCTCCAGATGCATTGCTTCTTCATAGCACTTTCAGTTCCTTGAATGCACTTCAACCCTGCTGGCTCAGGGCTCACTGTACAGATTGCCCCTTCTGCCCTGAACACCGTCTGTGCACCACATTTTCCTCTCTTTTAAAAGACTCATCTCCCAGCTGCAAATCTATCGTCACCTTGGGGAAGTCTTTCCTGACCCCCTAGGTCAGGCGTCCCATCACAGTCTCTCACAGAATCTATGCTATTGTTCTCCTTGAGAGCACAAACTACAGTTGTTACTTTTCATTTGTCTGTGTGACCATTTGATTACTGGCTATACTTCCCCTGGACTGTAAGCTCCATGAAGGCAGGAACTGTGATGATTTCTCCTTACCATCTAATACTCAGGATTATTGCTCACAAGCATCCAGGGCTTGAGCACTGTGCATGGCTTTGGTCAGAACTCAATAAATATGTATTAAATGAATCAATCAATAAAAGGAACACACACACACACACACACACACACACACACACACACACACCCCTCTTCTGTTTCTTTCCTCTCTTCCTCTAGGATGAGCACCTAGAGGCAATAGATCTGGTTCTAAAAATAACTTCTGTTGGTACACCAATAAGTTTGAATTCAGGTGACCTAGGTTTTGGCCAAGAAACAAGTTCCAACCAGTTGTCCTTAGTCGCCGGTAAGAATTGTTTTACTCATCACATACTACCCCTTAGCAATCTTTTGATTAAAAAAAAAAAGACATAGAATTATCTTGTCTCTGTAGAGAGAAACTCCATTCAAGGTAACCCTTCTTACTAACAAACTAATCGTTAGTGAGCTTTCTCTTTATAACTCAGACTTTATCACAGTTTATCACTTCTGTGTTAAAAACTCCTTCTAGGCCCACCGTAACACATATGGCCACAGCTTGTTTGCAAAGAATGTTGATCATGCTTTCAAACAAAACCGTTCCCATAGGCTTATGATTCATTTCCCCCTTTCTGCCTGTGCTTCATTTCTTTTAGAACTGGCGTTTAATTTTGAGACGGTTGCTATGACAAGAAGTGGCTGCTGGGGGAAGAATTAGGAGAGAGAGATACGGAGCTGGGGGGATGAGTGAGACGGACACTGCTTATTCAACACACAGCCAGGATCAAAGACTGTTGGATGGGAAAAGCCCTGTAAAGCGTACCAAGTTCCCACTTGATCCCTTCCTTCGGTTTAAAGTTGGGGAATGGGGAAAACACAGAAATGGAGAGGCAGCTTCCTTTCCTGGAATGCATGATAGTCCCATTATTTACATTACAACTGAACCCAAGACGTGGTTCAGTTGCTGACCAGAGTGACATTTGGAAAAGTGGAAGCATACTCTCTCCAGAGAATATTAATGAAACCGAGGAAGGAGTGGGGTGATTGCTGCTTACAACTCAATGCATGACCTTTTAATGGAGTAAAATGTTTGTAATATAAAACTAACTTGGCACTCCTGGACAATGTATCCCTTCAACAAATATTATTCAGCATTCTTTATGTGTCATAGCCCTTGCTAGGCACTGGGCGTACAGCAGTGGAAAAAACCCCCAGATATCCCTGCCTTCACAGAGCTTACATGTTAAGGAGGGAGGGTAGACAATTAAACAACTAAGCTAGAATATGTATGTCAGAATTTACTTGGTACTGTTGAGAACGTAAGAAGGGAAAATGATTGCAACACACAAGTGAGTGAGGTTGTAGGGCTGGTATTCTGAAAAGAGTAGTCAGAGAGGGTCTCATCTCTCAGGTAAAGAAGTAAGCCACGTGGCTATGGTGGGAGTGGGTGGGGGAGGGGGAGGTCAATCCAAGCAGCTGGAAGAGCAAGTGCAAAGGTCCTGAGGCAGAGACACGTGTGGTGTGCCTGAGGAACACCAAGGAAGCTAATGTAATGAAAGTGGAGCGTAGGAGATAAAGTCATGCAGGTACAAAGGGGCCAAATTAAATAGAGCTCTGCTGTCTAGTATGAGAATTGTGTATTTTACTCCATAGGAGATGGGACTCAACGGAAGGGTTTTGAAAAAGCAGTGACAGGACCTGACTTATGTTTGAAGGTTCACACTGGTTGCTGTGCTGAGAGTGGGGCAAGGATAGAAGCAGGGAGATCAGTTAGACAGGAAGGTACTGCAATAATCCAGGCAAGAGATGGCGGTGCTGGGAAACAGGACTGTCCTAGAGGAAACGGCCAAAAGTTGTATTGGTTTCCGGTGGCTACTATAATGAGTTACCACAAACTTCGTGCTTAAGACAACAGAAATGTATTGCCTCTCAGTTCTGGAGGCCAGAAGTCCAAAATCAGTCCCACTGGGCTAAAATCTAGGTGTCAGCAAGGCTGTGCATCCTCCAGACTCCATTTTCACCTCTTACAGCTTCTGATGGCTGCCCTACGTTTTGACATGTGGCCACATCATTACAGTCTTTAAGGCCAGCATCTTCCCATCTCTCTCTGCTCCATCTTCATGTCCTCTTCTCTGTGGGAGATCCCAAATCTCCCTCTGCTTCCCCATTATAAGGATACACATGTATTTCGGTCTCACCTGGATAATCCAGATAACCTTCCCATCCCAAGGTCCTTAACTTAATCACATATGCAAAGACTCCTCTTTCCTCTTTTTAATCATATCAGGTAATATTCACAGAGCCTAGGGATTAAGATATGAATCTTTTGAGGGAGCAATTTTTCAGCCTACTACAAAAGTAGCAGATCAGGGATATTTTTCGAAGCCATGGCCAGTGGATTTTCTGATAGATTAGTTGTTGGTTCGGAGAGAGAAGAATAAAGGGTAATCCTAAGATTTTTGGAAGGAGCGCCTAGACTCTTCCGCAGAGAAAGATTCTGGAAAGAACACGTTCGGGGAGAAGACAAGTAGCTCAGTTTTGGGATATAAGTTTGAAAAGCCTATTAATTATCCAAATGGTGATTTAAATAGCAAGTTAGACATAAATCTGATTTCAAAAAGGCCAGACAGGGGTTATAAATTTTTGAGTCATCAGAACACGGGTGGAAGTTAAAGCCATGAGATAAAGTGAGATTACCAAGCAGGTGGTTTTGAATTGCGTTCACTTGGCTAAAATGAAAGTATGTATTCCAGAATCTCTTTCCTTATATGGTTCCAGATGTGTGTTGATCAAAAAGGAAATATGAATGAAACTGGAAGGTGGAGGGGTGTTTGGTTAGATGTTGAAAGAGGCAGACACTGAGGTGCTGGTGGATTCCAGCTGAACCCTCTCTCCCCACTCTGCATCCAGCTCCTCTTCCCAGCCGTTGGCCCTGTTGGCAAGAGCAGCCCCAGGTCCACCATCAGACTCAGCGGCAACAGCTTCCATAGACTCTCCGTCTCTCTGGCTGTCCCACCGGAGCAGCAGGATGTGCCTTTGGAAGCTCCAACTCTGTGCTTCAGGAGGGCTGGTTAGAAACTCTACTCTGATCTCTTCAATCCCTCTTTCAGAACCTTCCTTCCCCAGCTTCTTCCACAATCATAGAAGGTCTTATTCCAACAATAAATCTCATTCTGTAATACTCATTGTGGTCCTGTTTCCCTAGTTAAACCCTGACTACCTGTACCCAGGGAGTGAATTCAGACAGGGAAGAGTCTAAGAACTGAGCTCTGGGGCACTCCAAAGTTTGGAAATCAGAGAGGAAAAGAGGAATCAGTGAAGGAAACTAAGCAGGGCTGGCCACTGTTGCACCTGAAGCTTAGACAATTGGCGGGAGAGGGGTGATTTTAAAGAAAAAGAATACGAAATTACAATTCAAAAATAAATATAAAAATGAATATACATTTAGAATGTGAAAAGGGATCATCTCAAGTTACAATTATTAGAAGCTGGCAAATACCATGAATCACATAGTATTTTAGATTATTTAACTGCCTGATACATCCCTATAATACTTTCATCCCTACATTTTTTCGTTGCATACTTTTTGATCAACTCTTCATATTACAATTATCTTCTATTATTATTTTCTTTAGAGAAAATGGAAAAATAAACAGTCTTCCTTCTAGCATGATTGATCCCAGTTTTTAAATTATTTTTCACTTATATGCAAAAAATGCATAAAATCGGTGTCTTCACACACAGACTTCCTTGCTGTTTATAGTCCTGGTAGAAATTTGAACTCCACAAACAAAAGAATCTGCTAAATCTGATTTCAAACAATTCTTTTTTTTTAAATTTAAAATATACAGTACATGTATTATTGCATTCTCTTATATTCTTTTTTTTGTGTGTGTGTGTGTGTGTGTGTGTGTGTGGTATGCGGGCCTCTCACTGTTGTGGCCTCCCCCGTTGCGGAGCACAGGCTCCGGATGCACAGGCTCAGCGGCCGTGGCTCACGTGCCCAGCCGCTCCGCGGCATATGGGATCCTCCCAGACCGGGGCACGAACCCGTATCCCCTGCATCGGCAGGCGGACTCTCAACCACTGCGCCACCAGGGAGGCCCTCTTATATTCTTGATAAGAGAGAACTTCTCTGTTGATAAGTTATCAAAGAATCGAATTTCACAAAAAGAGCATATCATTTTATACATTTGATGATAAGAAGAATTTTCCACAGACTGCTTTTCAAACTTTGTTTCTCTTTCACTCTCACACACTTCTGATGCTGTATACCAGAGGACAGATTCATCGATACCGTGATTCAATTTCTAAGCAGCACCTTTTGTCTTGATGCCAGTTACATTAGCACACTAGGCAGGAGAAATATTTCTCAAAGCCATTCCTACTCCAGAGGAATAGAAATAACTCAACTGTCCACAAAATAAACTACAACAAAACACATAAATATATCCCACAAAACCCAAACTAAAGGTATCTCCAACTCAACCCATTCTTACCTCCATCTGTAAAACACTTATAGTCATCCTAACATTCCAATATCATCTGACAAAAGGGGAAAATTTTAAACTTTGTAGTATGGAAACATTCAAACATGTACAAAAGTAGACAAACTAGTATAATAAATTCCCATGAACCCATTCTACAGTTTCAATAATTATTGATTCATGGTCAACCTTGTTTCAGCAATATTTTTCCTGCTTTCCTCCTTCCTGGACTGAGCTGAAGAAATTCTATATAGCACAACACATCATCTATAAAATTTCAAATTGTATTTCTAAAATATAAGGATTCTTTAAAAATATCATACTTCAAAAAATTAAGAATTATTCCCTTGTATCAGATATTGGGTTCAAATTTCTACCTCATGAGATGCTGTATATTTATTTTTATTTTTAAATAAGTTGTGATTAATTGATATGTTTCTTAAAGTTTTTTTAGCATATAGATTTTCTATCTCTTTTTTCTTGCAAATTATTTATTTAGGGAATCAGGTTATTTGCCCTCTAGCATTTCCCTCAGTCTGCATTTTTCCAACCACATCCCTACGGTGTCATGTGTTTAACATGTCTTCCTGTCTTCTGTATTTCCTCTTCATTGATAGTTGGATCTAGAAGCTGGATAAGATTCTTGTTTGACATTTTTTGGCAAGAATACTTCAACTGGTGGTGTTAGAGGCACTTACCATCTAGCTGTTTCTTGTTTTTTGCTGTTCACAGCTGTTGATTATCAATGTAGCCTTAGGATGGAGTTCCCAAAATAAACCCGAAGACAGGGATTACTGTAAAAAGTACCTTGGGAAACCAGCACAGCACCTTGGGAAACCACTGCATTTAGTGCCTTGGGAGACAGTAAGGTTGTGCAGGGGGCAGAACAGGAAGGGGAGGAAAGCAAACAATAGTGTGATCTCAGGCAAAATCCCACAGAGGGCAGTTTCTCCCTGATCCCATAGGGAAACTGGGCAGTATAGGTAACACTTCAGAAGCGCTCTGACTCAAGGCAAGGGATTCAGGTTTTCCTACACCTCTACCTCTCAGTGATCGGTCAAGAGTTGCTTGACCATGAGAGTGAGTGGCTGAAGGAGGATCTCTGGAGAAGAGAAGAAACTGAAAGGCTATGCACGGTATTGGATAATCTCTATGGCTACTGCAATCCTAAAGTCTTTGACATCCTGTGGCCTATTACTGAGGAAGGTCAATCCTATAGTATCCTTCTCCCTCCCACCTGGACAACCATAATAAGGGCCATTGTTTCAAAGCAGGCCTTCTAGGATGTCCTGTGAACAAGTTCGCTCCATCAACTGAAATAGCACAATATGGCAGGATGCTGGAGGTCCAACACCAGTCAGCTTTTGTTCTTTACATTACCCATTTTAGAAATGAACGCCTGACTCTGAAAGTGGGAAAACACTCTGATGCTTTAAATCAAGCCATATAAATATGAGTTTTGTTATTTACTCTTAAAATATTGCCACCTGTAATATTGAGAAATTTCACTTTGTGTGTGCGTGTATAAGAAATTCATCCATCTGTATGAAAAGTTCAGGAGAGGACTTTTCAGAAGGCCAAACCCCTTGTCATCTCCCAGCATTTGTGCTCATAGACCATATTTCCTCCCTGTAACTATGAATGAACCCTGTGTGCTCCTAAGGTCAAAACACAGTAAGAAGCAAAACCACTGATGACAATATGGAGTTACCAAGGGTCCCGGCTATTCATCTTCTAATAGGAAAACCTCCAGATCATTTTAACTCACCTGTCTCTCACCAGGTCCAGGTCCTGGCTTTTGCCAAATTCTGACAGTTTTCCCTTCACATTTCTCAACTCGGCCCTATCCCTCTCACTGTCTTCTTTCAAAGTCAAGGAAATTGACTTGTTGTTCCAAGGAAATGCAAAATATGATTAAAACTAATAGCTAGACAGACTTAGAGAAGAATAAGCAAAGTCTCAGAACAATCAGAGCCTAGAGAGGGAGGAGAGGGGGAGGAAAAGAAGACAGTGTGAGCCTTGCCTTGGACTGTGGTAGCAGCAGGTGCTAAGGATGGGAGAATTGAGCTTGTGGATTAACGGACATAATATTTGTTTGTTTGTTTGACCAGGATCATCTCATGGCCGACATCGCACTGGCAGGGGAAGGGAAAGTTTCAGGGACTCAAGATTCCCTGCTCGATCTATAACCACAGTTCACCTCATGACCCACTGCAGCTTTCTTCCTTCTGGTGCCCTCAACTCCAAACCAGTTGCAACCGAGTCCATTTAAAATGCTGCAGCTGTGACTCTCCTGGTGGTCCAGTGGCTAAGACTCCACACTCCCAATGCAGGGGGCCTGGGTTCGATCCCTGGTCAGGGAACTAGATCCCACATGCCAGCAACTAAGAACTCGCATGCCTCACCCAGCCTGCCACAACTAAAAAGATCCCGCACATGGCAACGAAGACCCCACGTGCCACAACTAAGTCCCTGTGCAGCCAAATAAATAATTAATTAATTAAAATAAAATGCTGCAGCCAAGAGTCTCTTTACCACTTCTCTGCCAGACTCTGCCTTCGTGGGGGTTTCTTTGGTACAGGACCAGGAACCTTACCACTTCCAGGTCCTTGGTGGAGCATGCTGGATGACCTCGCTGCCCTTGAGTCCATCCAGAAACCTAGTACCCCAGCATCATTCCCCCACCTCAGGACATTTCTCCAAAGCTTACTTCTTGACAAGAGCTGAGCCCCAATGCTACCCTAATTCCCCACATGCCTCCTGGCATCAATCATCAATCCCAAATCCACACAGATAGTCTTTCGCTCCTTGACCTAACAATGACATTGACTCCCTAGTGCCTGTGTCTCTGACATTCTCACGAGCTGCCCAAGGAAAGTGCTTTCCCCCATCCTTGTGTGACCTTCCTCACACTGGCCTTTGATGCCCCCAAAGGGCAACATGGAGAAGTGGTTTTGCTGTTTCACACCCCAGAAGATGGAGGATCATATCTAAGAAGTCTTTCCCCACTAGGAGTTTAAATGCAGAGATGACCCTGACAACCAGAAACAGAATTTTCACCCCAAAACTCGGCTTTGCAGGACAGCTGAGCCACTGAATGGGTCACAAGGACTCAGCAGGACTGAAGACAGCTATCATTTGTACAGTTTTCAATCAGCATTTGGAGATTGTGTCAGTATACAATTTTTCTCTAATATTTTTTTTTCTTATAACAGAAACAGTACTGTAATTAAATTATTATGGAAAAATTGAAAAATATGAAAATGTTATAAAAGAAAATCAAACCATCTCTAATCGCACTAAATGGAAATAACTGCTATTATTATTGGTATTTTGGGTATTGCTTGCCTGTGTTTTTCTACTTACAGGCAATACATTATTGTAGTTAATTTATATACATAGAGTATGAACTGCTTATTAATATAAACAATTTCAATTATTTTTTGTGAATGAACTCTGCATCCCTGAGAATCCTAAAGAACAGTGTTACATTTCACAACATAAATTCTTTTTTTATTTTTTTTGATGAGTTAATTGAGATCTAACTACTCTTATAGAAAGATTATGTCAGCTTTTGAGATCATCAGAGTTAAGTACTGGTCTACTCTGTACCACTTAACAGTTCTATGACCTGAGCAAGTTTCTTAAATCTTCTGTGCCTCAGTTTCCTCTCATTTAAAATGGGGATTAATATCAACTTTAAAGAGTTGATGTGATGATGAAAGGAGAAGGTGCTTAGACCAGAGTCTGGCATGCAGTAAGTATTAAATAAAGATTAGCTATCATTATTATATCCACCATCTTTGTTTTACTCCATAGGTATTAATGTCATACACATAGAATTGTAGCTTCCTTAAGTGCTAATAAAGAAATTTTATTTTGTGGTAATTAGAATTTCACTTTGACGTGCCAGAAGCCACCTTTATCTCAAATGATTTTCTTTATAAATTAACATTGTGTTTTTCTGCCAAATTCAACTCATCACCTCCTGCAGGAATCGCCTTAGACATCCCTGAGTAATGACCTTCCGGCCTTTGCTTAAATACCACCTATTATGCTGGAGAGTTTATCACTTCTCCAATGGACAGAAAGAAATATTTATCTCAGTTTCACACTTGAGGTAGTATCACTTAGGTTTGCACTATGTTGAAAATAACAGGAAAACCAACTAAACAGTGGCTTAAATAAAGCAGGGCTTTGCATATATTGAGTCCACCCTACTTCCAGCTGCCTGCTCTTTCGTTCTAGGACTGTGCCTGGCCTGCAACCCCGTGTTTGTAAGAAGTCTCCTATACCTCCAGGCAGCGCTTCTGCATTTCAGGAAAGGAGAAAGGAAAACGCAAAAACATGACCTACTGAGTCAGCCCCTTTATAAAGAATGTTCCCCAAAGCCTCACCAGAAAACGTGCTCTTATATCTCATTGGCCAGACTATTTCACTTGGCCACATCTGACCACAGAGGTTGAAGTCAAGGTTTTAGAGGGCTTTCCAGAACAAAACTGAGGTTTAGTTAGTAAAAAGTCTAAGATAATTGTTGTTGGGTCAGCCAACAGCAGTATCTGCCCCAAGAATTTAGCCTATTTCCCCATTTTATTCCTTCCCACTTTGAAAGATGAGTAGTCAGAGCCTCTGGGAATAGCTCAAAGCTCAAGGGACCAACTCTGACCCATCTGGGAAGTAAAGGGCTTAGGGGATGACGTCAAGAACAGAGGAACCACTGAGAGCAAACAGAGAAAGCAGAGCCAACTCCTGCTTCCCTTGGGAAAGGAGGCTTCATAAAGGCACCCGGAGGACCTCCAGCTGGTCTGGTAGAGTTGGGGGCGCTGAAAGTGGGAGAGATCAAGTTGAAGGCTGAAATAGAAACAGCTGGTGGCTGTGTTTGCTGGCTGGAAGGGGATCGTTTGTGCACATTCAGTGGAACAGTTCAATTTGATCCATGCACATGCAGAAATCATTGCCTCTTTCACTTTTTAAGCACTTGGAATTATTCTTTCCCCATTTAAGATTTACATTCACTAGGGCTACACATGGCTGTCAGCCTGAAGTTGTAGAACTACCACACTCGGTCCACAAGCATACGGTGCTTACTTACCACCCATCGCTCTAGGAGTTTCATTTTTTGTGGGTTATCACAGACTTCTTCCTGGTAACAGGCCATGGGCTGAGCGCATTGCTGGTTATATTATTGTCTTCATAATGACTTTCACATGCATCCCCTGGCTTCAACTATCACCTGTAAGCTTATGATCCAATGTGGCCTAGGACCTGACTATGTGCCAGACCCTGGCTGAGCACTGGAAATGTCACAATGAATAAGACACAGTCTCCATTCTGAAAGATGATACGGGAAACCTCACCCACCCTAGTGGGCACAGGTGGGAGAAACCTTCCCTGAGGAAGAAACATTGATCAGAGTCTAGGATGGCTGAGTAGAAAAAAGATTGAGAATGGGTGCTAATAAAATTGCACAAGATTTCTATGCAAAACTAGTATCTCTCTATTGAAGGGCATAAAAATGGCCTGAATAAATGGAGGGTCACATCATGTCTATGGATGAGAAGATTCAACATTATAAAGCTGTCGGTTCTTCTACTTATACATGTATTTACTACATATGTATGGTACATGATACATAAAAATGGTATCATACCGCACATATACAGTTTAACTTGGTTATTTTCAGTCAATATTAGGTTTTTGTGATCTATTCATGTTGATAAATGTAGATCTAATCCATTAGTTTTAACTATTGAATTGAGTTCCACTATATAAGTAAGCCAGTATATCGATTATTTCCCTACTGAGAGACAGTTATTTTGTTTCCTTTTGTTTATTTTGTTTTCCTTTGTTTCTTTCCATTTCCAGAAAAACAGTGTTTCAGGCACAGTGAAGGGTATATGTAAAGACCAGAGCAAGAGGGGGGTCAGCTGCATGTAGTTGAGTAGGCCTGGAAAAACACAGTGAGAGATGAGTAACAAGAGGTAAAACTGGAAACATAGTTGGGGACTAGTTCACAAAAGGTCTTATGTGTCCTGAACTCCCATATGTACTTGTATTTGGCCCAGGACTTGTCTCTAAGACTTGATTAGGCAAACTTCCAAGGGACAATCCCCCAGGATTGCATTTGGGTATCTCACGTTGAACAGATCTGGAAGAAAATTTTGGAAGAGAAATCTGGAAGAAAATCTGGAAGAAAAATCTTGCCCTTAAATGCCCTCCTCCTCCAGTTTTTCTTTTTCTTTTTTTTTTTAAACTAAGCCAAGGTACCCACATCCACTGAACATCCAAGCAGAAATATCTACCATCTGTGTGTGACTGCTCCATCCCACAGTCCCTACACCCAGTCAATTGAACAAGCCTGCAAAAGGTTTCAAATATAATTCCTGCCACTGTCCTTGTTGAATTCAAGTTCAGTTAGTCTTTTACCTAGATTATTGCTATCCATGCATCTTAGACCCTTCCAAGTTAATGATAATTGTCCCAACAAGGCCTACTTCAAAACTACATCTGTGGGACTTCCCTGATGGCACAGTGGTTAAGAATCCGTCTGCCAATGCAGGGGACACGGGTTCGAGCCCTGGTCCGGGAAGATCCCACATGCCACACAGCAACTAAGCTCGTGCATCACAACTACTGAGCCTGTGCTCTAGAGCCCGCGAGCCACAACTACTGAAGCCCGTGTGCCTAGAGCCCGTGCTCTGCAACAAGAGAAGCCACTGCAATGAGAAGCCCACACACCACAACGAAGAGTAGACCCCGCTCGCTGCAACTAGAGAAAGCCCATGCATAGCAATGAAGACCCAATGCAGCCAAAAATAAAATTTAACTTAATTTAATTTAAAAAAAAGAATTACACAGAGGGGCAAGGGTTCGATCCCTGGCCGGGCAGCTAAGATCACACATGCCGTGTGGCACAGCCAAGAAAACAAAACAAAACAAAACAAGAATTACACAGAATACTTAGAAATAAGGAAGAGTATTCTAGGTTTCAGAAATGTGAATATTGAGAAATAAATCACAAGAGAAGGTTAATGCTATTATATCCTTTTTCAATAGATAATTTAAAAGTAGGCAGAAAAAAAAGTCTGAGTAGCTATTTGAACAAGACTCAGGATTATTAAATCTAAAGAATGGTACACACCTAAACAATCTTAGCCCTTTCTGAATTTCAAAAGCAAGTGAAGTTTCATTCTGTGTCTGATTACTACCGACTCTATGGCCCCAAGAACTAACCAGGGACCAATTATACCAACAGGGGCACAAAGGCAAAGATAAATAGCAGCCTATTTATTTAACCTACTGCTATTTATTTAACCTACTTTAAAAATGTCTTGAGTTAACAGTTATATCAAATTTGACGACTGTTGTTACTTCAAAGCGTACCCAATATGCTTTCCCCATACAGAGAATCCCAAGGGCCTTCATGGCTCTGGGTCTGCTACTGTGACTCTTGTCAGAAGACGTACGAGCCACAATGAATGTGCTTTGGAGACCAGACAGACACATGAGAAGTTGCCAGAGAAGTAGGAAGGAGGTGACGCTGCTGTCCTCACAGACCCATGTGGAACCATAACTACTGCGAGTGTGCAAATCAGTGTGCCCTGAGAAATGGTCCCTGAGGCACACGCTGTAAAAAAACAAGAAGATGATAAATACTTATTTCTATTTAAATGTACCTTTTTTCCAGTGGCATCTGTTATATTCCAATACTGTCACTGAAACTGTGCTCTCCCGCAGCCTGGCTGTTGCTACTACTGTAACAGGGGCGGGGCGGGCACGCAGCCGTTAGCGTGGGACCATTAGTGCAGGATCGTCAGCGCCGGGCCGTGAGCGCGGGGCCATCAGCGCCGGGCCGTGAGCGCGGGGCCGTTAGCATCTGACCGTCAGCGCCGGGCCGTGAGCGCGGAGCCGTTAGCGTCTGACCGTCAGCGCGGGGCCGTTAGCGTCTGACCGTCAGCGCCGGGCCGTGAGCGTGCGGCCGTTAGCGTCTGACCGTCAGCGCGGGGCCGTTAGCGTCTGACCGTCAGCGTCGGGCCGTGAGCGCGGGGCCGTTAGCGTCTGACCGTCAGCGTCGGGCCGTGAGCGTGCGGCCGTTAGCGTCTGACCGTCAGCGCGGGGCCGTTAGCGTCTGACCGTTAGCGTCTGACCGTCAGCGCCGGGCCGTTAGCGTCTGACCGTCAGCGCCGGGCCGTGAGCGTGGGGCCTTTGGAGGTCCTGCTCTGCCAGTGGTCAGCGTCGCGGCGGTCCGGCAACGGCAAACACCCTGGGTTGCGGTCCGCGGGACCCGGCCCCATTTGGGCGGCCTGAGGAGCCTGAGGGCCGGCCGGGTCCCGGGCACCTGGCTCCCTCAGTGATGATGGCTGAGCGGGGTCTGGGGGCCTGGCCCGGAGGGCGCCGCGCGCTGAGAGCTGCCTCCTCAGCAGAGACCGGGCGCTGGCGGGAGGACCCAGACCCGGGGCTGGACGAGCCCTCCCGGGCAGGTGACCGGCCCCGCAGAGACCCCGTCCTCTTAGCCGGGGCCTGGACCTCGGAGGGCAGAAGTCAATCTTCGGGACCTTGAACAAGTAAAATGAGGGGTAATGAAGTCGCTTTGCTCACGGGATTTGTTAAGTGTGAAAAGCCGCAAGGAGGCTTGGAGACAGAATTTAATGCCTCCCCTTCCGTCTCTTGTCGGAACAGAGAATAACATTTGTTTTGATGGAGGTTTATAGGGACATCGTGACCTGACCTACGTGGACAGTTGCAAGAACAAAAGATCCGACACCACGTAGTCTGTAACAACTAACCACTCCTCTCCGTCACCTTTCCTGTGAAAGGGCTTTGCTGAAAGCCTTCGAGGAGCTCAGGGTTTTTGAAGTATGAGCCGCCCGTCTCCTTGCTTAGCCCGGCTCCAAAGTCCGATGTTTCCGTATTGTTTGGTCTCACTGTGCGTTGGGCACACGGACCTGCATTCGATAACAGTACCACATTCTACAATCCACAGAGAGATCCCACGGAACGGCTGTCAGATTCACTTCCAGCTCCTTCCCCTCGCTCTCAATAATGACAACCAGGCTATGATAAGCACGCCCGACAGTGGTAAGGTGCTGCACGCCCTTATACACCTGGTTCTCCTGGGGAGTCTCTCTTTGCCAGTGGTGACAGCAGAGACTCAAAAGCAGCATCAATATAGCAGAGGGATTCCACTGACTTTGTTCTCCTGAGCTGTTGATCCTTCTAAGTTGTCAGCAACTCTGAAGGAATACATCAAACCGTGTTGGGACAGGCTTAGGCCATTTAGACCATCTGCTGTTAAAAAAAAAAAAAGAAGAAATTAAAAAGCTTTACAAATATTTTAGTTGAAGGAAATGACATTATTTCGGTAGTAGTAGCAGCCAAAAATAGTCTTCTTGGGAAAACTTCGGGAATTTTCTTCTTAAAATTTTTAGAAACAAGTTTCTACTCTTTCTTTTCCGTATTGTGATTCTAATTATTCAAACTGAAAAGCATTGTGTAATAAAGGATAACACTTCTGAACAAAATGCCACTTTGATCAACGTTTTCATGAAGATTAACGTTGCTGGAACTTCCCAGGTAAGAGATGTCCCTTTTATAGCAACTGCCTGATTCTGTTTTCTTAGCTCCTTAAAACGTGGAGCTAACAAGGCCAAGGGTTTGGGTTCGCTTCCCAAGTAAGTAAGTTACCATCAGAGGAAGAAAGGGAAAGAGTCTTCATTGGCGGCAACACTGTCCTGATTCCCAAAAAGCAGTTCGACATGCTTGTCTCTGGATCAGTAGACGAGTGCCATCATCTCTCCATGTGGAAAGTGACACAGACCACAGAGGTCCCGGCACCTCACAGACAGGGACAAGCTGCTGATGGGTCAACACAGAGGCTGCGGCAGCTTTGAGAGTCATTTTCAGGGGCATTAATGTCTTTGTCCTCCAAGAACACAATTTGTGACCGAGACAGGAAGGGAACAGCAAGAAGCACTGCAGGGAGCAGAAAATCTGCTCCATTCTTCTGACGGCTTTATGCCACTTTTCATTTTTTCTGCCCCTTTTGAGTAAACTGATGCAGAGAATCCTTGGGATCTCAGCTTCTCTCTTCTTTTTTTCCTCCTGCTCCCACTAATTTTTCTGTCCACCTACAAAGCCTGAGGAGAATGTGATTGCAAGTCAGTATAGGGTCTCTAGCCATTTCAGGTCCCCTAATCCAATCTCCTAGTCGGCGCACAAGGGCTCAGGTAAAGCTTTTTAAAGGGAGAGACAGGGTTTCCCTGGTGGCGCAGTGGTTGAGGGTCCGCCTGCCGATGCGGGGGACGCGGGTTCGTGCCCCAGTCCGGGAAGATCCCACATGCCGTGGAGCGGCTGGGTCCGTGAGCCACGGCCGCTGAGCCTGTGCATCCGGAGCCTGTGCTCCGCAACGGGAGAGGCCACAACAGTGAGAGGCCCGCGTACCGCGAAAAAAAAAAAAAAAAAAAAGAGACAGCGGGGTGGAAGGATGATGGAGTAGATGGATGAATGCAGGAAAGAGAAATTCCGTTTCTATCTTGAAGGAAAACGCATTTGCTCTGTTGGCAGCCAGTAGAACTGAATCAGCAAAGTTAAATTTGATGAGGGAGGGAATGGGGGTGTTTAGTACTGGTGACGACTGCACCCCAGGATATATTCAAGAGCAGGGCTGTAACTTCAAATTGCCAGTCAGAAAAGCAACAATAAAAACTGGGGGACTTCCCTGGTGGCGCAGTAGTTAAGAAACTGCCTGCCAATGCAGGGGACACATGTTCGAGCCGTAGTCCGGGAAGATTCCACATGCTGTGGATCAACTAAGCCCATGCGCCACACCTACTGAGCCTGTACTCTAGAGCCCACGAGCCACAACTACTGAGCCCACGTGCCACAGCTACTGAAGCCCGCGCACCTAGAGCCCGTGCTCCGCAACAAGGGAAGCCACCGCAGTGAGAAGCCCGCGCACCACAATGAAGAGTAGTCCCCGCTCGCCGCAACTAGAGAAAGCCCGTGTGCAGCAACGAAGACCCAACGCAGCCAAAAAAAAACAAACACACAAACAAAAAACAAACCAAAAAAACCCTGGGGAGTGGGGAAGGTGACTAGGAATGGATGAGAGGGCAGAACAGAGTCCTTTGCAGGAGAAGGTACTGACCGGCCTATTATTAAAGGCCATCCATGCAGTGACAGGAGTCACGTGCATCTGCAGCTCACATCAAAGCGTTCACTGTACTGGGTCAAACTCATCAAGCTGGAGCCAGGCCCCACCAGCTTTGTCCGATGTCAGCAGCCTCCTGGAGGAGCAGGTCCACCAGACAAAATAAGGGAACCTGTGAACCTCGTGCCACACAAGCTCTCAAGTGCAGAGACCCAGGGCATGGCTAACAGGCCCTCACCTCATTATTCATCCCTCTCAGGCCTGCAACACCTCAGAAGCAGTAAAAACAGCAGCCGTCAGACCGACACGAGGTAAGATCTTATAAACGAGAATGTCAGTTAACATTACACAGGGCTCATGGCTTAACAAAGGAAATGCCACTGGAAGGCTTCCCTCTCAGGTTCAGGGAATGTTCCTGTGATGGTGCCCTGTCACGGGGCCTGTGGTGGCAGGCCCCGATGTATGCCAAATCTGGATCAAGGCTGAGAGGACTTGTGTGCAGGGCTCCTGTGGGAAAATTCCCTCTCACATTCTGGATTAGGTCATGGATGCCACAGAGTTAGGGAGGGTGAGGGCCTTCTCAAGAATGCTCCTGAGGCCACGCTTTAAAGGACAACCAGACTTAGGACAAGCTTTCAACTTTCTGCTTTTAACAGAATCCAGACACATAAATACCAAAACTATTGAAGGGAAAAGGAAATTCTCAGGATCTCTTCACTACTTCCAGAAAAATATGGCAGGAATGTTCCAGAAAAGCCAAATCATCAGCAATCTTGACCTTAAAGGGTAATTAACTCCACCTTCAGGTTTATGTGCTGATATTTTAATAGTCACATTTTGTGGTACTCAACCTTATGACCCAGTAAACTGTGTGACTTTCAGATAGAGCGGAGCAGTTGACTTTATTTAGATGGGCAGAAAGCAAGAAAATAATCAGCTCCTGAGTCACCCATAGTTTTAGCAAACGCCTCAGCTTTGGGTGGAGCAGAGAAGTGCTGTTTTGTGAAATGGTTAGAAGGAGGCTTTTCTCCAAAGGTGTTTGCAACTCCATGAGTATTCTAAGTATTTCCTATAGTTTCTCATGTCCTATGCCATTTTCTTTCTGGTTCTACTTGAGTCATTTGCTGGTTTTGATATAGATCAGGAAGTAATGAAATAGATTTCATCACTGAGAGATCATCTCTAACAATCACTTTTTTTTTTTTTTTTTTTTTTTTTGCGGTACGCGGGCCTCTCACTGTTGTGGCCTCTCCCGTTGCAGAGCACAGTCTCCGGACGCGCAGGCTCAGCGGCCATGGCTCACGGGCCTAGCCGCTCCGCGGCATGTGGGATCTTCCCGGACAGGGGCACAAACCCGTGTCCACTGCATCAGCAGGTGGACTGTCAACCACTGCGCCACCAGGGAAGCCCTAAAATAAAGTTATTTTTAAAAATTTAAAAGTAATAAAGAAAGAAAGAAGAGAGCAACCAAACCAACTAACAAATCCACCAATGATAACAAGCACTAAAAACTGTACAAAACAAAACAAAACAAAACAAAACTGGACAGACAGAACCCTAGGACAAATGGTAAAAGCAAAGCTATACAGACAAAAATCACACTAAGAAGCATACATACTCACAAAAAGAGAAAAAGGAAAAAAAATATATATATATATTAAAAAAAGGAAGAGAGCAACCAAATCAATAAACAAATCTACCAATGATAATAAACTCTAAATACTAAAGTAATATAAACATAAAACCAGAAACAAATTAGATGCAGGAAGCAAACCCCAAGTCTACAGTTGCTCCCAAAGTCCACCGCTTCAATTTTGGGATGATTTGTTGTCTACTCAGGTATTCCACAGATGCAGGGTACGTCAAGTTGACTGTGGAGATTTATTCCACTGCTCCTGAGGCTGCTGGGAGAGATTTCCCTTTCTCTTCTTTGTTCGCACGACTCCTGGGGTTCAGCTTTGGATTTGGCCCCGCCTCTGCATGTAGGTCGCCTGAGGGCATCTGTTCCCCACCCAGACAGGACGGGATTAAAGGAGCAGCTGGTTAGGGGGCTCTGGCTCACTCAGGCCGGAGGGGAGGGAGGGATATGGAATGCAGGGCGAGCTTGCGGCAGCAGAGGCCAGCATGATGTTGCTCCAGCCTGGGGCATGCCATGTGTTCTCCCAGGGAAGTTGTCCCAGGATCCCGGGACCCTGGCAGTGGCGGGGTGCACAGGCTCCCGGGAGGGGAGGTGTGGATAGTGACTTGTGCCCGCACACAGCCTCTTGGTGGCGGCAGCAGCAGCCTTAGCGTCTCATGACCGTCTCTGGGGTCCGTGCTGACAGCCGCGGCTCGCCCCCGTCTCTAGAGCTCATTTACATGGCTCTCCTAATCCCCTCTCCTCGCCCACCAAAAAACAGGGCGGCAAGAAAAAGTCTCTTGCCTCTTTGGCAGCTCCAGACCTTTTCCCGGACTCCCTCCCGGCTAGCTGCGGCTCACTAGCCCCCTGCAGGCTGTGTTCACGTAGCCAACCCCAGTCCTCTCCCTGGGATCCGACCGAAGCCCAAGCCTCAGCTCCCAGCCCCGCCCGCCCCGGCGGGGGAGCAGACAAGCCTCTCGGGCTGGTGAGTGCCGGTCGGCACTGATCCTCTGTGCGGGAATCTCTCCACTTTGCCCTCCGCACCCCTGTGGCTGTGCTCTCCTCCGCGGCTCGGAAGCTTCCCCCCTCAGCCACCCGCAGTCTCCGCCCGTGAAGGGGCTTCTAGTGTGTGGAAACCTTTTCTCCTTCACGGCTCCCTCCCACTGGTGCAGGTCCCGTCCCTATCCTTTTGTCTCTGTTTATTCTTTTTTCTTTTGCCCTACCCAGGTACGTGGGGAGTTTCTTGCCTTTTGGGAGGTCTGAGGTCTTCTGCCAGCGTTCAGTAGGTGTTCTGTAGGAGCTGTTCCACATGGAGATGTATTTCTGATGTATTTGTGGGGAGGAAGCTTTTCTCCATGTCTTACTCCTTCGTCATCTTGAAGGTCTCCCCCCGACACCCTTTTTTGAAACAGTATAAGCTGAGGTTTTTAAGTGCAAAAGTATGTGGGGACACTTCTGAAGTATGTGTGCCAGGCGGAAGGGAGACTTGAAGGTCGGTTCTGTGGTCGAGCAAGTGGAAATTTGGGGCATATTGCTATCTTGTCCCTTCACAATGCACATACCAAATTAAATTCCCCAGTACTACAAGAAATACACCTATTTAGCTTTGACTAGGTGTTTCTCAAATATATTTGATCAGGGAACCTTTTTTATTATGACATCTATTTGTATCCTAAGAAACCCATGTTCCAAGGGACATACTTTGAGAAATGCTGCTATGTGGCAAATACTGCAGTATTCAGGGTGGTGAGTTAACAACTGTGATCTGTGTTAGTGTCTCTACGGAAATTAATAAGTGATACATTACTTCTAAAATGTTCTTTTTATAGACTGAGTATTAAGAGCAGAAATCCCACCCAACTCTTTTACAAACCACACTGATGCAGAAATGGGAAAATGCTACAAGATATTACTACAGTGCTGAAAGCACATACCCTAACAATCCCACTCTTAGGCATTTTACAGATAGAGAGAACGTCAGTATAAAAAGAACAACTCTGAAAAGGTGAGACATTACCAAGTTATCTCAGATCTCGTAAGTAATCCTCAGAACTGCTTGAAGGGGATCCTCCCCAAATGATTTGAGTTGGTTTAGCCCATTCTCTTCGGCGGGGGGGGCTCCCCTGGCTCCGCTCCCCGACCAGTAGAGACAATCTAGAGACAATCCCCATGCAATGCCCTGACCTCTGGGCCTGCTCCATCAGAAATTACATATTTGATGGCACAGTTACGTATCAAAAGGTGAAGGCCAAAGGAGTCCCCAGTCCACTACAAGTGTGTAAGGGTGGGGCTGGGGGACATATATGCTCCTAATATCTGAGTTGATTGAAATTCGGAATGAGTTTTTCATGAGAAACGGTATCATAAGTGATGAGTAGATTTTCTAGGTAAGTAGTTCAGCTCTATCATTGTTAAATCGTTTGAGGGGATTATTGTGAGAATATACTACCGCTTATAACATTATTTCCTGAAAAAATAAAAACGCATTTTGTGTTCTAAATACAGCACATTAAAAAAATAGTAGAGAGAATTAAAGCATTTGTAAATTACAGACAGGCTGCAGAGAGTTTCCTAAATCCTTAGGGTTTCCTCCAAGATTTATTCATGGTCCATGTGACATAGCATGTTTTTTTGTTGTTGTCCAATATTTTCTCAACCTGATATTCCCACTTTAATTCTTACAGCAATTCTTAATTTAAACAAATGTTAATCAGCAAATGTCTTAAGTCTTGACTTGAAAACCTGGTATTTATAGTTACAATGAAAAAGTAAATGCCTTAAACAGAAATATATTTTACTTAAATCTTATTTATATTTTCTCTGTTTTTCAATATAAAAATATGCATTTCAAAACACTTTAAGATATTCTGATAAGCTGTGAAATAGAAAAGGCCCATCCAGTGCACTGTTCCCAGGTGAGTCTGAGGGGTCCTGTCACAGTAGAGCAAGGCTGGCCTGTGGCTGTAGGGGCAATCCATGTTTTGTAAATTCACACTGATTTGAAACAATATTAAAAAGACGTGCTTCGAAAAGCAAAATAAAGATAAAGCACCTTTTACCATGTTGTAATAAAATATTCATTAATTCCTCCGTGTGAAAATCTGGAAAAAGATGAAAGGCAAAACTAGATATAAAAGGAAAAATAATAAGTGTTTATAAAGTCAGTTTTCTCTGACTTGTGAAAAGACTGATCAAAAATCCTTTGAGGCAATGTGAAAGTTCATGGGTTCTCCATCTGCCAATACCGTTTCAGCAGCTTCTTAGCCGTCCACCTAGATTTCATATTACAGACTGCATGAGGTCTTACATTGACATCAGTACGTCTCTTGTTCTTTTGTACTATAATGCTTTCGCTGATACCATGAAGTACTATCACAAGTCAATTATAACTATACTTCATAATAAATAGGAATTAAGAAAGTACATTTTGCCAAACTGATTTCTGAATCTCCTAAATTGTATCTGTTCACTCACCTGCCAATTTGAAAAATCTGCTAATTTGCAGAGGGCTTCCTCATCATTAATATGAATTAGTGATGCTATAAATTAATTCAAAATCAATTATTTTTTAAAAATGGGACTCAGACCAAGAAAGCTTAGCATCAGCCAAACTCTCCTGGCACACCATGGGCAAAAGGCCAACTCCACAGTGATATCTAAAGGTCACTTTATGAAGAATCCAAATAAAAATTACTCTCAAAGTATTTTATCCATTAAAATTAGTTTATGAATAGAAATTAAACTTTAATGAGAGGACTTTGGGCCTTTGGGCTAGAATCTCACAACCAGAAAGAAAAGCAATTTTAACACTGACTTATGATATTTTCAGAAAGTTTAACCATTGATTTAAAGAATTCTGTTGGAATAATGCATGATAAAAGCTTTGGAAGTAAGAGCTATTGAATCTACAATTAAAAACTAATCATTTAGGGGCTTCCCTGGTGGTGCAGTGGTTAAGAATCCGCCTGCCAATGCAGGGGACATGGGTTCGAGCCCTGGTCTGGGAAGATCCCACATGCCGCGGAGCAACTAAGCCCATGCACCACAACTACTGAGCCTGCGCTCTAGAGCCTGTGAGCCACAACTACTGGGCCTGTGTGCCACAACTACTGAGCCTGCGCTCTAGAGCCCGTGCTCTGCAACAAGAGAAGCCACTGCAATGAGAAGCCCACACACGGCAACGAAGAGCAGACCCCGCTCTCTGCAACTAGAGAAAGCCTGCGCACAGCAACGAAGACCCAATGCAGCCAAAAATAAATAAATAAAATAAAAAATTAAAAAACCCCCAAAAACTAATCATTTAAATCCTTTTCCCTATGGACAAGACACAAATAACAAGCTTTTTCTGCTTTTCTTTTTTTTTTTCTTTTTTTTTTTTTTTTTTTTTTTTGCTGTACGCGGGCCTCTCACTGCTGTGGCCTCTCCCGTTGCGGAGCACAGGCTCCGGACACACAGGCTCCGCGGCCATGGCTCGCGGGCCCAGCCGCTCCGCGGCATGTGGGATCTTCCGGGATAGGGGCACGAACCCGTGTCCCCTGCATTGGCAGGCGGACTCTCAACCACTGCGCCACCAGGGAAGCCCTCTGCTTTTCTATCTCCAGAAATTCCATGAGAATCCAGAAATGGAAAAAAAAAAAGTGAAGGTAAAACCTGCATCTAGCTGATTGACTATGAAAACTAAAAAAGCACTAAAAAGCATAAAATAGTATTGCTGAATACTGAAGAAAAATGAAAAACACCTGCAAACATTTTTCTACACATCCTGATTGTCTTTGTAATGTTGTTTAGTAGGTAGAACTACTTGCGAAACAAGTGCTGAGAATTGATAAATATTTATGGTGCCACCTGGTGATTTACTTCATGTTCAGCCAGTGCATTGATTTTGGATGTGATCAGTGCTGCCCACTCAGGAGCACATTCTCCTCTGCATATAATACAGGAAGCTGTACAGCTGGGGACCAGAGACTGTTACAGGTGCTCTGAAACCTCGGTGAGAAGAGTTGCCAACTAAAGGAAAAAATGAAAATGCAGAATGCTTTACTCTGCTTTTCCACAGATGTAACCACGACTTCATGCAAAACCTAAAGAAAATGGAAGCTCCTTTATTCCAGATAACCTGTAAATTCAGAATTCCACATATAATTTCCTTTAGATGAGCAGAGTATGTTATACATTAATATCCATCTCCTTTATGAATCCTTGATAAGATTTTAGTTGACAAGGAGAATGAGAAACAGGATCTGGATGCTGAATGATGGCTTTGGCAACATCATATGAGGTGGCTTTTGGGTCTGCCACACAGTGTGAGTTTCTTTGTTGTGAGCATCTGTGCCAGGCCATTGAGAAACACCAGAAAGATGGTCATGGACATGACAATCACGTAGTGGCTGATGCTACAGAAGGAGAAAAAGAAACATGTTACAGGCAGAGAGAACACATAAGAGGAAAAGCATAAGATCCCTCTAACTAATGTTTCTAAATGTACAGTTGATCCTTGAAGAACTCAGGGATTAGGGGTGCCGACCCTCTGAGCAGTCGAAAATCAGCTTATAACTTTATAGTTGGCCTTCAGCATCCAAGGTTCCTAAGTATCTATGGTTTGGCATCCTTGCATTCAACCAACCACGGATCTTGTAGTACTGCAGCATTTACTATTGAAAAAAATCCACATATAAGTGGATCCATGCAGTTCAAACCCATGTTGTTCAAGGGTCAACTGTGTATATAAAATATACAGAATTACAGAGGATAGCAATGATTTTGAAATAGATATCAATGTGTTAAAAAGGACAAATTTGTTGTAGAAGTAGTGATGAACATAATATTTTGAGATAGCTCCAACAACTATAATGATATGAAAATGTCTGATTGGTATTAGTAGTGCCTGTGTCTTTGTCACCATTAGAAACTGAATTTTAAAATTTAGCTTTTAGAAAAATAAAGATAATTTCCCCCCCTCTAATTCTTATATACTCTGAATAACATCCACAGACTCCCCAAGATGTCCCCCAGTTAAGTATTCTGATATTTTAGAGCATGCCATCCCATGTTTTGACATAAGTTAGAAGTACTCTGACAAAACTACCAGCCACAAAGAAAGAAAAATGTTACCCAAACTCAAATTCAGTGAAGCAAAAGTTTTAGTCAAAGAATCTAAACAAAAGAAAAGGGACACATCTCTCTATTAATCTCAGAGTCGAAGCTACTATCCCCAAGACGTTTGGAAAAAGATAGAATACGCTTAAAATTACTCAATCCCAGTTCCCATCTATCAGCAATATTAAATATTCAGTTTTTCTTTGTAAACACAGTACATAGTACATGGCTTGATGATAAATTTGGAAATATGGAAAGAAATTTAGGACACAGATCTGACAAATGTGCAACAAAGCAGAGGCTTCCTATAGTGATAACAGTACAGTATTGCCCAAGCTAAGCTTCAGTGCAGATTGGCAAGTTATTTATTCACAATGCCTATCAGAGTTGTGTTTAACTGTCTAACTTCATAATAGATTCACACATTTTACACTCTTCGACAAAGGTGAAGGGAAGGTTCCGCAGGCCTGTAACCAAGCTGGCTTGATGAAGGGAGGTCATATTTTCTCCCCTTTCCTCTCCTCTACCCACAGCAAACAGAAGTCCTGGTGTGGGTTAAAGAAGCCCCTTCCCAAGAATGGCCCCCAGGACAAGCCCCAGGGAACTTGTCTTAGGGCATCTGGGAAGGTGCCTTTTGGGTGCATCGAAAACAGGCCGATCAGAGAGGGACATGGAGACTAAGGGGAAAGGGAACAGCGGCCTGCAGGCCTCCCTCCCACCTTCTCAATAACTCCAGTCCAATAGGTGGGCAGCCCCCCAAAATGTCCAACTGCTGGCCCTAGGCCAACCTAGGCAAAGCTTCACTGTGCTGTCAGGTAACTGCCCCATAGGCAAGGCCCCTCGAGGCCAGGAAAGAAGGGCCTCTACGCCACGCAGCTTTTATTTATTTATTTATTTTTGGTATTGTTATAAGCTTTTAAGTAAGAACCTCCAATTGTAAAGCTTTATGGTTTGATAAGATTTCCTTTGGAAAGGCACTGATTCCTATTTAGAATCTTTCTCTAGGTTCACTGGTTCATCTTGTAAAGTAAATTTGATATAGAAGAGTTGGCTAATTAAAAAATAAGAATGAGACCTAGTTATGTTAGAAATCTGGTTCTGGACTAGGGTAGGCTCCTGACCTAAAAAGAAAACAATAAGATTAGATCTGTAACTGCTAGCCAAATATTAACATTAAGTTAAGATTTTTGAAATGTTTGTTTATTTTCACTGTAAAAATAATGTAATAGAATATTGGACCTGGAATTTACTTAAATTTATGTGTGTATGTGTTTGTGTGTATGTGTGTTTGTATATTTTTTTAACCCTGAATTAATAGGATATAGCTCTAATCTACCACTTCATTATGTAGATTTTACAAAGCTACTTTGCAACTTTAGTAGCTACAGAGGAAATAAATCACTGATAATTATTTATTCAAAAATGAAAACAATGATAAGACATTTTTATCATTCTACAAAGCCCTTCTGGGAATAAAACTATCTAGATATTTATTTTAACAGAATGCTCTTGAACAACTCATGCCAAAATAGACAAGATTATGTTACTAAAATTATGTGAGTTATGCTGAAATTTTATCACACTAAAGTTGGTAACTGGTTGACTGATTTTACTTTAAACATTTTCCAAAGTGGGGCAATTCAAGTTTATCACAGCACAGAGGTGTTAGAAAACTAGAAGCTTTAAAAAAAAAAAAAATCAGAAAAACTTCCTTTTCCAGGAGATGGAGTAGGTGTACTTTCCCCTATTCTTCCTGCCAAGTACAACAAAAACTCTGGGCATTGTATATAAAAGAAACATAAGAAGACTGAACAGTGGAAAGAATACACACAGGTTAAGGATCTTGGGACCCAAGGAATGACACAGTGGGTAGTTCCCTGGATTTTCTTTTTGCTGGAACAAATCGGAATAAACCAGAAATGCCAATGGACGTAGCCCAACCCCCCCTGAAACAACCCAACATGATAACAAAAGCCTACTCTCTAGCCAAAGGACAGACAAGGAATGGGGCAGGCCCAAAAGATGGAAAACTTTTAGACAGTAACTGTTCCACTTCAGCCAGAAACCACAGAAAAAAGGGTGGTTCGGCTCCTACCTGCTCCAGCAAAGGCCGAGTGGGGAGCCTACACTTCCACCCTCACCAGGCTGTGATGAGGTACTCCAACGCCCATCCATCCCTGACCCTGAACCCCCATGGCATGAGAGAACGCTGAGTAGGGAAGCTGGTACTTTCACCCAAACCTGGCAGTGACAAGCAATTCCCACTGCCCGACAGTGTCAGTGGAGACCACGTGAGAAGCCTCGACTTGCACCCCCGTCCAGCAGTAATGAGGGCCCCCCTCACTGGGGTAGTATCAGACGAGGCCCAGTGGAGAGTCATTCACCTCCGCCCAGAGTTAACAAGGCCATTCCCCTCCCCACTGTGATGTTAGTGGAGGTCATGTAGGGGAGCAATAAGGACTTCCAGCCCTTCCTAGCCACGGAAATACCAGGGGAGGCCCAGTGGGGAACTGTAATTCCTTCCCCTGCCCTGTAATAACGAGGAGACCCCTTTGGGCGTCAATGGAGGCTGAATGGGGAACCTGGATTTCTACTCCACAGTCAGTCAAAAAACAGTTTGGTAGTTTCTTATAAAACTAAACATGCAACTACTATATGACCCAGCAAGTGTACTTCTGGACATTTATCCCAAAGAAATGAAAACTGATGTTCACAAGAATGTTTAGAGGCTTTATTCATAATAGCCCCAAACTGGAAATAACCTCAATGTTCTTCAATGGGTGAATGACTAAACAAACTGTGGTACATCCATACTACAGAATACTACTCCGAAAGAAGAAGGAATGAACTACTGAAACACACAACAGGGCTTCCCTGGTGGCTCAGTGGTTGCGAGTCCACCTGCCGACGCAGGGGACACGGGTTTGTGCCCTGGTCAGGGAAGATACCACATGCCGCGGAGTGGCTGGGCCCGTGAGCCATGGCCGCTGAGCCTGCGCGTCCGGAGCCTGTGCTCCGCAACGGGAGAGACCACAACAGTGAGAGGCCCGCGTACTGCAAAACAACAATAACAACAACAACAACAAAAAACCCCACAACAACCTGGATGAATCACCGGAGAATTATGCTGAGCAAAGAAGGCTAATCCCATAATGTTACATACTGTATAATTCCACATATGTAACACTCATGAAATAACAAAACTACAGAAATGAAAAAAGGATTAATGGTTGCCAGGGGTTAAGGAGGGATGGAAGCAAGAAGGAAGTGGTTTTGCCAATAAAAGGACAACACGAAGGATCCTGTGTTGATAGAAGCTGTTCTGTATCTTGACAATATGAACGTCAATATCCTGGTTGTTCTATAGCTTTGTTGCATGAAGTTACCCTTGGGGGTAACTGGGTAAATGGAGTACAGGATTTCTGTATTATCTCTTACAATCTCATGTGAACCCATAATTATCTCAAAATAAAATGTTTAATTGAAAACAACTGGCAGCTTGCAGACAACACAAAAACAGGAAGTGGGCTGGCTTGCGCTAAAGGGTCCTAGATTGCTGACCTCTGCCCTAGGCTGTCAGGTCCCTGGAGGCAGGGACCATGGTCCCCGTTTCTCTCCCCATTGCATCTTTAAGGTCCAGTTCAAGGCCTTGTGGGCCCTTCAGTATTTGTTAAATTATTAAAAATGGTAATTTGTAATTAAAAGAAATCAGAAAATCTTCTTTTGTTTTACATACTCTGGTAAATTTAGCCTGGACTGAAATCAGACTCCCCTAAAATAAAAGTCATAGACATATAATCAAAATTAAATGATAAAAGACAAAATCCCAAAATATTTAAAGAAACAAAGAGTCTCTCCCAAAATGAAGTAAAACTAGCTCTAGGAGAAATTAAAACATAAAGATAAGTGTAATTCTGGCATTAGAATCAATAATCAGAACCAGGGAATGGAACAGAAAGCACCGTACACTAAAGATAAAGGAACCATCACAAAAAACTCATGCCTGTTCTGGCTACGCTCACTTTAATTTTATGGGCACAGATGAGATTTGGTTCTCATGAATGCCTCAATTCTGACTGCACACTTGTGAATTATTTTTCTGTCTCCAAGTCAAACCATTTAATGTCCTTTCTTCTCAAAGTTCTATCACCTTCCTCCCCTCTCAGGAGATGACTTTGCTTATTTGAGAAAACTTTACTGAGAGCTAAGAGAGAACTTCTCTTCTTGCTCCAAACCTACTAAAACACCCATATCTGTCCATATTTCCTCCTGCACCTGATCCTGTCTAAAACAAACCCCTCCACTTCTGTTCTGGATCCTGTTCCAACTTTCCTACCAAAGGACTTTACTTTTGCAATGATTCCCCCGCCTCTCTTATAGCGACATTTTCCCCTTCTCTAAAGCGAGCAAAGCTGTCACCACGGAGATGTGTAATTTCTCTCATCCTAAAAATAAAAGAAAAACTCTCCCAAGATCCCATGGCTTCCTCTGGCACCATCCTAATTTAAGGCATTTTAAATTTGATATGTAAAACCCAGCTCTTAATTTCCCAAATCTTCCTTCATCAACCTCTCTTTTCTGAGGGGTTTCTCCATCTCGGGAAATGGCTTTACCCTTCATTCACTTAGTTACTCAAGATAAAAAACCTAGGAGTCAGGGCTTCCCTGGTGGCGCAGTGGTTGGGAGTCTGCCTATTGATGCAGGGGACATGAGTTCGTGCCCGGGTCCGGGAAGATCCCACGTGCCACGGGAGAGGCCACAACAGTGAGAGGCCCGTGTACCGCAAAAAAAAGAAAATAAAAAAAAACCTAGGAGTCACCCTTGATTCTCACCTTTTCTTCTCCTAGCACATCCAGCCCATTAACAAATTCCACTCACCTCTCTTTCAGAATACTTTGTAAATCTAGCCTCTTGTTACCATTTTGAATCACTGCCCTAGTCGAAGCTGTCATCATCTCTAGTTTAGAATACTGCAAGAGCCTGTTAACCAATCTTCCTCTTCTCTCTCTCGATCCCTGAGTATGTTCTCCATATTGGCCAAAGTGTTGTTTCCAAATGTAAAGCGTATCAAATACTTCCCTGCTCAAGAGTCTAATGCTTTGCCTTATACTTGGAATAAATTCCTAATTCCTTACAATGACCTTCAAAGCCATAAGTAACATCAACTGTCTTTCTGAACTCTCTCCCTACCATGTTTCTCCTCACACCTTTCTCGTCACAATAACCTTCATGTTTTCAAAAGTAATGACATCGGGGGCTTCCCTGGTGGCGCAGTGGTTGAGAGTCCGCCTGCCGATGCAGGGGACACGGATTCGTGCCCCGGTCCGGGAAGATCCCACATGCCGTGGAGCGGCTGGGCCCGTGAGCCATGGCCGCTGAGCCTGTGCATCCAGAGCCTGTGCTCCGCAACGGGAGAGGCCACAACAGTGAGAGGCCCGCGTACCGCCAAAAAAAAAAAAAGTAATGACATCGGGAAATGGTTATCATAGAAAGCCAACTTAAAAAAAAAACCTGTATATGTTTGCATATAAATTAAGTCTAAAAGGAGATACATCAACCTGTTGGACAGAGGTTAACTCTGAGACACTGAATTATGTGTGACTTCTTACTTTTTCTACATGCTTTCTGTATTTTCTAAAATGAGCTTGTGATACGTTTCTATTTATGTGATGTTTACAAATTATGGTAGGTTTAGACATAGAACTCTTGGCCGAGCTCATAATTATCACAGAAATCTTCAACTCTCTCCCATTTCTGTTCCTCACAGGACATTTCAAAATCTGCAATGGTTCCTGAGATAAAAATCCTCCAGCCAATAAGCTGGATATAATGGTCACAATTCTTCATGTTATAAGAAGGTTCACTCCCCAACCCAGGGACTGGAGTTTGGAGTCAGAGGTGAGATGAGGGACAGAGTGCAAACTGCCCAGTCTACAGCCTCGAGGATCAAATCCAGGACAGCCCAATCTGACCCTGGTTCCATGGGAAGACCAGGCAAGGAGGTTAGGAGGCAGGTAGATGAAGGAAAGCCATGAGGATTGTAAAAGGTTACACTATAAAACGAATATACAGAATGTGGCCTATGCATACAATGGAGCACTATTCAGCAACGAAAGGGAACAAAGTACTGATCCATGCTACAACATAAAGGAATGCCCCAAACATCACACTAACTGGAAGAAGACAGATGTGAAAGACTACATATTGTATGATTCCATTTATTGAAACGTCCAGAATAGGCAAATCTGTAGAGACAGAGAGCAGATTAGTGGTTTCCTGGGGCCAGGTATGGGAATTGCATAGAACTGAATTAGGCACGGGAGAATTTTTTGAGTGACATTCAAAAATATTCAAATATTCAACAACTAGATTGTGGTGATGGTTGCACAACTCCATAAATCTGCTGAAAAATCACTGAAGTGATTTAAATCATTTAAAAGCTTAAAATGGATGAATTTTATGATATATAAATTATACCTCAATAAAGCTGTAAAAAAAAAAGAAGAGATTATATTCTAGCAGATGTTTTTTCCATTAAATTTTACTGTCACTTTTAGGTGTTTTTAAAAACTTTAAAATATTAAATATGACTTGACCTCTTAACAAAGTAGTTTTGTAAAACCAGAAAGTAGGTGACCCATCCTCAAATTTAGTGACAGTCTGTTTATAAAAGGTATTCCACAGATCACTTATCTCCTTGGCCTGAAGTGGCCTGAAATCATGGACTCTTGGCTCATTTAAGCTAACATCATTGGCAGGGAACAGTTGTGAAGCTCATCATCTTCGTGCCACTGAGTCTAAGGCATTCAGTTTGTTATATTTTCCATCAATCAAGTCTTGGTGTCATCACAGCATAGCAGAGTTAAAGGAGCATCAACTTTCTACTTGAAATGAGTTCCGCTGTTCCCACTCTCTCCCCTTGACTATTCTGACAGCATTTAAATCAGTAATTCTAAAGGTATACATATGAGATGGTAGAGGGACAGGGTCTGTGTGTGGAGGGGCATACAGAATCACCAGGCAGGCCTGTTCAACGTGTACAATGGGTGATAAAAGGTTGATTATACTTCTCAATTAGGATAATGGGCAATAGAAGCAGGTCCTATCTGTCAGATGTACTGGGAAAGAAACAGGTTGAGAATCACTGATTTTAATAAAGCTTAGTATTCATTGTCAAGTGTAAAGATATTTTATGGCACTTATTAATTACATTTAGGAGGATATTAAAATATTACTGAACTTAATGATAAGTTTTCACTATATCTAAAGATAGAAGTGATACTTTAGTTGTCATTTATATTTTAATAATGTATAACAATAGTGCATGTAGGAAACAAAGTCCAAATGAATACCACTATCAAACTAAAGTTCAAACTGATGATGATGACTATTCACCTCATATCAAATACATTCAGAACATAAATTTAAATCTATGTTTTTATAGTTATGAAAATTCCCTCAAAGGGATTTTTTCTGTAGTTTAAAAAATACACTTCTCTCAGTATGCAATATAAAAGGCAATACTCTGTAAAGTTTATGGCCTGCTATAAATGAAGAAACTGTGTAAAAGATCAAAACAAGAAAATGCTAAATTACAGCTCTGTCGGCCCAACTCAGTTTCATGGCCTGGGTAGGATATTTTTCACATGGCTGTTGAAAAAAACACCTGATGCCACAAGGTTCTCCAGAAAACCACAGAAATTACACCTACGGTTTCAGGTGATCATACTGACTGGAGTGTATTCCTTTAACAGTTTCCATTAAAGTCTGGTAAAATCTGCTCCAAAGATGCATTTTGAACATATTGGACTACACTTACAAACAGATATCCTGTCTTATGCCCTAGCAATGCAATCTTTATTTTTAAAGACACTATTATTTATTAACCTGAAACTCATAGCTGAGGAATCTCTCCAACCTATTTTGAAAACCCACTGCAGTCCCCACGACGGCACTACAGACATTACAGATACATGTTAGACTGCATTCATGAGGGTCTTTAGCCCCTAGTCCTCTCTCAAATTCTAGGACAAGTTCTCACCATTTATGTATTTATAAAGCAATAAAATAGTGAGGACAAAAGGACAACATTCCATTCCTGTGAATAATAGGCATGGAATGGCTGAAGTTATTAACTGTATTACTAATACAAAGGAGTTTGGAAATAAAATTTGTCACAAAGGGAAACCACTGCAGGAGCACAATTCAAATAACCCTGGTTCCCATTAAGGAAATTATGACAGAAAGTTTAATAATATCTGCAACATGACAAGGAACTGCTCAGCTTTTCAAATGTATATCCACATAGGAATAATTAGAAAGCCAAAACTTAAAGCAATATTCTCACAAATAAAATGCAGGAAAAAGTAGAATAATGAAGTTTTGATAGGTGAACCTTATTGTATGGCGCTTTACTTTTGGATCTTGAAGTGTATTTTCCCCCACTATCCAAGCCTTTTCCTGGCAATCAATCAGATGCTTATGAAGATGCATGAACCACTTCTGCACATTAGACCTGTATCACATGGTTCACTGAGGTACTATATGCCACTACTGCTATACAGGATGCAAAGGAAAGATTTTAGAATTCTAACTCACCAAGAAGAGCAGCAGCAGCAACGAAAACCTCACCTTGCAGCATCAATTGGGGCAATTCCACTTAGAAAGCTTAATTCCACTAACTCAGATTTCATTCTGTCTCTCCATCCCGACCTCTTCCACCTCCCCACTCCCCATCATCTTCCTTTCTCAAGTAGGCATCTTTTGTACAATACAATAAAAGACAAAGAAGACAAACAGAGCAGAGCAAAGAGATATTTCCGCAGGAATGACCGGGAGGGGATGTGGGTAATTTATGTAGGATGGTTCAATGTTCTCAGCCTGATGAATAGAACTGAGCTCTGAAATCTGAAGTCTCAGAGCAAGCATCCCAGTTCACCTATGGGAGTTAGACTCGTGATGATGAAGCATTGAGACTGAGATAAACTGAGGTTTAACATAACTTATTAACTGGCTACACCTTTATTCTCTTCCCATCCACTTTGGATTTTTAATGTTGTATAGATGAGGATGTGAAGATTACACCAGGACAAAAGGCATAAACCGGGGCTTCCCTGGTGGCACAGTGGTTGAGAGTCCGCCTGCCGATGCAGGGGACGCAGGTTCGTGCCCCGGTCTGGGAAGATCCCACATGCCACGGAGCGGCTGGCCCCATGAGCCATGGCCGCTGGGCCTGCGCGTCCGGAGCCTGTGCTCCACAATGGGAGAGGCCACAACAGTGAGAGGCCCACGTACCGCAAAAAAAAAAAAAAAAAAAAAAAAAGGCATAAACCAGGACTGCTCCAGGTAAACCTGGACATACGATCACTGTATGTGTAGGGCAGCTCCCTTTATAAAAAAATACTATTACCACAAAATATTTCTACAGCACAGTTTTTACCCTGTATAGCATTAATTAACTATATACTATTTTAATATGTAATATAAATGAAGTACAGTACTGAAACACGGAGTTAGCGTCCTTTTCTCATGGCTAGTGCTGCTGAGGGAGGGGTCATTAATGCATTCACAGCCTACAAGTGCTAATGCACCATTCTGTTTCCCTTGATTTGAATGATGCTCATTGTTTGTTTTATGCCTCTGCAGCCTCTTTTTTGCTATCATTTTGTGCTTTGATGAACACTTTATTTCCCATGATGGTTGTGTAAAGGAATGCAAGGAAGAGGCCTGGAGGTACCAGACGCGTGCCAAGAAGAACGTCACACTAGATATTAAATTCAAGTTTTGCAATGGGTCAAAGCCTCTTTTAGTAACAAAAATAAAGATAGATAAACTGGACTATATCAAAATTTAAAACTTCTGTGCAAAGGACATAATCAACAGAGTGAAAAAGCAAACTACAGAATGGGAGAAAATATTTGCAAATCATATATCTGATAAGGGGTTAATGTCCAAAATACATAAAGAACTCCTACCACTCAACAATAAAAAACCAAATAACTCAAATGAAAAATGGGCAAAGGACTTGACCAGATATTTTGCCAGAGAAGACATACAAATAGCCAACAAGCACATGAGAAATGCTCAACATCACGAACCATTAGGGAAATGCAAATCAAAACTACAATGAGATATACTTCACACCCATCAATCAGGGTGGCTACTATCAAAAAAAGAAAAGAAAACAAGGATTGGTGAGAATGTGGAGAAATTAGTCTTCTGCACTACTGGTAGGAATAAAATGGCACAACTGCTATGAAACACATTATGGCAGTTCCTCAAAAGATTAAAAACAGAACTACCATATGATCCAGCAATCTAATTTCTGGGTGTGTATCTCAAAGAACTGAAAGCAGGGACTTGAATGGATAATGAACACCCATGTTATAGTAGCATTATTCACAGTAGCCAAAGGTGGGAGCAACCTATGTGCCCACTGAGGGATGAATGGATAGACAAAGTGTGATATACACATACAATGGAATATTATTCAGCCTTCAAAAGGAAGGAAATTCTGATATGTGCTCCAACATGGATGAGCCTTCAGGACATTACCCTAAGTGAAATTAGCCAGATACCAAAGGACAAATATTGTGTGACTCCACCTATACAAGGTACCTAGAGTAGCCAAACTCATAGAGACAGGAAGTAGAAAAGTGGATTCCAGGGGCTGAGAGGAAGGGAAAATGGGGAGCTGCTGTTTAATGGGTATAGAGATTCAGTTATGCAAGATGAAAGAGTTCTGGAGATTAGTTGTACAGCAATGTGAATATATTTAATAAAACTGAGCTGTACACTTTAAAATGCTTAAGGTGGTTTTTTATATTATGTATATATTACGATAATTTTTTTTAAAGAAAAGAAAAACATTATCAAGGAAAATGACTGTCAAAGTTGGCAATTTGGATTTAGTGCAAAGTACTATGACATGGTAATGGGCCCTGTAACATCGCTGAAGCCTGGGAGGACAGACCTTGAAGGAAGCAAGAAAAAATTATGCCTGGAAGCACAGAATAACTTCAGGGATCAAAAGAGAATTGAAGCCTGACTGTTAAGGTTATGACACCAGGAGCACTTAAGGATAATGCTTAATCACCCTGATGGTGCTGGTTTAGTTCGTTCCTCTATTTCCAGACACACATTCTACCCCACCTGTCACTCCACGGAATGAACTTGTATAAAAAAGGCAGTCAAGGGGCTTCCCTGGTGGCGCAGTGGTTGAGAGTCCGCCTGCCGATGCAGGGGACACGGGTTCGTGCCCCGGTCCGGGAAGATCCCACATGCTGTGGAGCGGCTGGGCCCGTGAGCCATGGCCACTGAGCCTGCGCGTCCAGAGCCTGTGCTCCGCGACGGGAGAGGCCACAGCAGTGAGAGGCCCGCATACCGCAAAATAAACAAACAAACAAACAAATAAATAAAAGGCAGTCAAGATTCCTAACTCCTAGGCAATAATTCACTTGTGGAAGTAACATCTAGAATATTAAAGCTCCGGTAGAACCAAAGTACATGGCTGCTCACTTATATGCCAACAGAATGTACACTGTAGTTTTGTATTCAAGGTTCTCCAAGTTTAGGTTCCCAAAGGCTATTTTCTGGAAATTTGTTTACCCAAAACCTAAGGTTTCTGAAATTCAACTTATTTATCACACTCCAGATGAGTAGGCATTGGGCTTTTTCACCTCTATGCTTTGCTCATATCCATTACGTCTGCCAAAAATACTCTACGTCCCCTCACTGAAATTATACCCTTCACTCAAGGCCCAGCTCAAACGCTGACCTTGAGCAACGTTTTCCCCGTCACTGCAGTCGGAATTGAAGCGGCCTCCACTCGGTATTCACATAATGCTGAAGCACATGCTGCCTTGTTTTACAGTTATTCTGTCTTACAACCCTGAACGCAGGGGCCATGTGTCAGAGTCATATCCTTCCAGGGCTGGAATAGTCCTTATAAGTTATACAGTAGAACTTCCCCCTCAGTGCTTGAATTCCCTACGAAAAACTCTGATGCAGGAGTTATCCATCTCTAGCAGTGGGGCATCGCCAAGTCTTGAGGAGGCAATCCCATTCATCTTTGGGCCCTTGGTAACACCTGGGAATGCTTCGTGGATGGTGAATGCTCACTATATACTTTTTCCTGAAGAAATGATCTATATATTAAATGTACATACAATGCAAAAAACTGAAACCTACGTATTCCATGTTATTGTTAAAGTCTTTCAGAGCCAGTTTCCTCTGCTGTAAAGTAGAAATAATTATATTTTCTTCACATCACTGTCATTAAAACTAATGAAATAACCTATGTAAAACTCGTAATATACTGTGTGCAATAAATGACATTTTAATACTAATTATTATATCAATTTAATACCTTTCTCAATAATCCTTAACTTTACTCATTTGCTGCTTAATTTAATCTGGCTTTCCCCCAGATTTGGGTGTAAGTTTTTTTCTGTGGCAAAACAATCCAATCCTCCAAAAGGTTCTGGAAACTTCTAGTGATCCCAGAAAGGAGGAGAGATAAACATGATTGCATTAAATTCCTTAAAACAGTTTAACTTAACATTTCTAAAGAAAGACATTGCAGAATTTTCCAGAGAAAAACGGTGACTATCTTTAAACAAGCAACATGAAAGACTGGGAAAGAGAGAAAATAATTTTTGGACAAAGAAGGATACAGGACTTCCGGAGTGGATCAAGGGCTGATGTTGATGCCAGAAGGTGGAAAATGAAATGCTAAAAAGGGTATTCTTTCCCTTTCTCTCTCTTTCCCTCCCTCTCTTCTTCCCTGCCTCCTCCCCACCCCTCCCTTTCTCTTCCTCCTTTTCTTCTTTCTTTTTCTTCTTTTTGATGAAACAGTATATTACTAGAGAGGAAGAAAAGAAAAGGTAATTTGAGGGGTTGGTGTTGAGGGGAACGTTCTGCTAATTAAGTTTTAGATGAAAGACTGAAGATGACAGAAGGGAACAGGGCCAACAGTGCTGAATGGAATGGGATCCGTGAAGAACTGACAAGAGATGGATGTGAACAAGAGGGCACAATGTAATGAGAAAGGCAGGATGAGAGTTGTTGCTCAATAAGTACTTGTTGAGTGAAAGCATGAAAGACTAAATAAGTCGGTAAGTGGGGGAAAAGGTCCTGAATTCTGGGATCCAATGCTGAAAAGAAATCTCTACTGGAATCCTGAGCAAAAGGTAACCAAGGTCAGCAAAGGTGACGCAGCTAACGAAAATTTCTGATCAGGGCCTTGCTCATGGGTATCTTGATTCATCACTATGTCCGTGAATTTGCCCTTGACTCTCTGTAGCCCTAGCAAAAGTCCTTCTAGGGCACACACAAAGCTTCAGAATTTCATAAGCATCACAGTACTGCAGCGTTTCTTTAACCGTATCTTTTAACTCTCCTAGGAAGAGAGTCTTCTTTATGTCACAAGGTTTTTCTCTCAACCACCAGTATGAGACTATCTGTTGCCATCTTCTGACATAAATAAGACGCCACTTTGCCAGCCGTGCAGTCTGGCAGTGCGTGCTTGGGTCTGGGGTGCCTGGCAGCAGCCTGCATGCCCCGTGACGGCCTTCCCCTAGCACAAAGCTGCCACCAGCCTCATTCCTTGCTTCTCAGTATTTTCTCTTTGAGGACACAACTCCGCTCTGTACACTCAACAAAGGCCTCTGGCCCCAAACAGGACTTTTCTGACCTAAGATGCCCTTACTCTTGGCTCATTCCCTCCTAATGAATATTTCTTTCTCCTGCAAATCCTAGATTTATATTATTCAAAACTTTGCAGTGAATGGTCCCTTTGCAACAATCACAAACATGGGATTAGACACAGAGCCACTTTTCAAAAAGAGGTTATTAGAAATACAGAACAAAGGCTCCGGGGAATTGTAAGTAGAGGCACTTAGGGGCAGTGGAAATACACAGCCCTGGTGCCCAAGGGCTGCCTCCCTGCCCTGCTCAGCCGTTTACAGGCTCTGTGGCATGAGCACGCTGCACTCTCCTTAGGGCCACGGGGTCCTCAACTGTAAAATGAGGCACTAAATATATCCGTGGTGGAAAATGATGTGTACTTCAGTGCTATGCTAAAGATCACATGAAATAACGGGCTGGGAGATACTGTAAGCATGGTGGCACAATACCAGTGTTGGTGATTAGTGCTACAGCTGTGACCAGGGGCAAGCCTTTGGCATCCTGAGCCTCCTACTCAAGTTTGAGCTTCTGTCTTTTTTTGCCTTTTGCCAAATATAAACAGATTCCCTGGTCTCTGAACTGCCTGTATCATGCCTCTCAGGGCCCATGTCTCAAATAACCAACTGCTGGGTACGAGATTCTGTGTTGCAATGCCTTGCTCTGACCTTGCGGGGATGGGTCACTACCCTACTCCGTGAACGGGCTTACTACATTTGAGCCCCGATGCTGGACCCCAGTTCTGACACAGGGTAACCAGATCTAGGGACATTCATGCCTTCCAACTATAATATCATTCCTCACATCACTCATGGCTGAAATGAAATGATAACAAAATCTCAAAAGGAGGTAGGAGGGTATTCCCAGGTGATAACAGCCTTATTTCTCCTTCCCTTTCCAATTAAGCTTGAAAGAGTGGTCTGGACTTCTAACTCTACTTCCTGACCTCCCATTTCATTTATGACTTTCCCTTTAATTTTTTTTTTGAATTAGAACCTTTTTTTGTTGTTGTTATTTCAGTATATTAACAATATACTTATTTCCTGTTTCTCTTCATCTTCCTCATTTTTCTTTTTTTTTTTAAATAGTCATCAATTTTATACACATCAGTGTATACATGTCAATCCCAATCTCCCAGTTCATCACACCACCACCGCCACTCCCCCGCCACATTCTCCCCTTGGTGTCCGTAAGTTTGTTCTCTACATCTGTGTCTCAATTTCTGCCCTGCAAACTAGTTCATCTGTACTATTTTTCTAGGTTCCACAAATATGCATTAATATACGATATTTGTTTTTCTCTTTCTGACTTAGTTCACTCTGTATGACAGTCTCTAGATCCATCCACATCTCAACAAATGACCCAATTACATTAGTTTTTATGGCTGAGTAATATTCCACTGTATATATGTACCACATCTTCTTTATCCGTTTGTCTGTCGATGGGCATTTAGGTTGCTTCCATGACCTGGCTATTGTAAACAGTGCTGCAATGAACACTGGGGTGCATGTGTCTTTTTAAATTATGGTTTTCTCTGGGTATATGCCCAGTAGTGGGATTGCTGGATCATACGGTAATTCTATTTTTAGTTTTTAAGGAACCTCCATACGGTTATGGTGTATCTCCATAGTGGCTGTATCAATTTACATTCCCACCAACGGTGCAACAGGGTTCCCTTTTCTCCACACCCTCTCCAGCATTAGTTGTTTGTAGATTTTCTGATGATGCCCATTCTAACTGGTGTGAGGTGATACCTCATTGTAGTTTTGATTTGCATTTCTCTAATAAGTAGTGATGTTGAGCAGCTTTTCATGTGCTTCTTGGCCATCTGTATGTCTTCTTTGGAGAAATGTCTATTTAGGTCTTCTGCCCATTTTTGGATTGGGTTGTTTGTTTTTTTAATATTGAGCTGCATGAGCTATTTATATGTTTTGGAGATTAATCCTTTGTCTGTTGATTTGTTTGCAAACATTTTCTCCCATTCTGAGGGTTGTCTTTTCATCTTGTTTGTAGTTTCCTTTGCTTTGCAAAAGCTTCTAAGTTTCATTAGGTCCCATTTTTTAATTTTTGTTTTTATTTCCATTACTCTAGGAGGTGGATCAAAAAAGATCTTGCTGTGATTTATGTCAAAGAGTGTTCTTCCTATGTTTTCCTCTAAGAGTTTTACAGTGTCGGGTCTTACGTTTAGGTCTCTAATCCATTTTGAGTTTATTTTTGTGTATGGTGTTAGGGAGTGTTCTAATTTCATTCTTTTACATGTAGCTGTCCAGTTTTCTCAGCACCACTTATTCAAGAGGCTGTCTTTTCTCCATTGTATATTCTTGCCTCCTTTGTCATAGATTAGTTGACCATAGGTGCATGGGTTTATCTCTGGGCTTTCTATCTTGTCCCATTGATCTATGTTTCTGTTTTTGTGCCAGTACCATATTGTCTTGATTACTGTAGCTTTGTAGTATAATCTGAAGTCAGGGAGTCTGATTCCTCCAGCTCCTTTTCTTCCCTCAAGACTGCTCTGGCTATTCGGGGTCTTTTGTATCTCCATACAAATTTTAAGATTTTTTGTTCTAGTTCCGTAAAAAATGCCTTTGGTAATTTGATAGGGATTGCACTGAATCTGTAGATTGCTTTGGGTAGTACAGTCATTTTCACAATATTGATTTTTCCAATCCAAGAACATGGTATATCTCTCCATCTGTTGGTATCATCTTTAATTTTTTTCATCAGTGTCTTATACTTTTCTGCATACAGGTCTTTTGTCTCCCTAGGTAGGTTTATTCCTAGGTATTTTATTCTTTTCATTGCAATGTAAATGGGAGTGTTTCCTTAATTTCTCTTTCAGATTTTTCATCATTAGTGTATAGGAATGCAAGAGATTTCTGTGCATTAATTTTGTACCCTGAAACTTTACTAAATTCGTTGATTAGCTCTAGTAGTTTTCTGGTGGCATCTTTAGGATTCTCCATGTATAGTGTCATGTCATCTGCAAACAGTGACAGTTTTACTTCTTCTTTTCCAATTTGTATTCCTTTTATTTCTTTTTCTTCTTTGATTGCTGTGGCTAGGACTTCCAAAACTATGTTGAATAATAGTGGTGAGAGTGGACATCCTTGTCTTGCTCCTGATCTTAGAGGAAATGCTTTCAGTTTTTCACCACTGAGAGTGATGTTTGCTGTGGGTTTGTCATATATGGCCTTTATTATGTTGAGGTAGGTTCCCTCTATGCCCACTTTCTGGAGAGTTTTTATCATAAATTGGTGTTGAATTTTGTCAAAAGCTTGTTCTGCATCTATTGAGATGATCATATGGTTTTCCTCCTTCAATTTGTTAATATGGTGTATCACATTGATTGATTTGTGTATATTGAAGAATCCTTGCATCCCTGGGATAAATCCCATTTGATCATCGTGTATGATCCTTTTAATGTGTTGTTGGATTCTGTCTGCTAGTATTTTGTTGAGGATTTTTTCATCTATATTCATCAGTGATATTGGTCTGTACTTTTCTTTTTTTGTAGTACCTTTGTCTGGTTTTGGTATCAGGGTGATGGTGGCCTCATAGAATGAGTTTGGGAGTGTTCCTTCCTCCTCAATTTTTTGGAAGAGTTTGAGAAGGATGGGTGTTAGCTCTTCTCTAAATGTTTGATAGAATTCACCTGTGAAGCCGTCTGGTCCTGGACTTTTGTTTTTTGAAAGATTTTTAATCACAGTTTCAATTTCATTACTTGTGATTGGTCTGTTCATATTTTCTATTTCTTCCTGGTTCAGTCATGGAAGGTTATACCTTTCTAAAAATTTGTCCATTTCTTCCAGGTTGTCCATTTTATTGTCATAGAGTTGCTTGTAGTAGTCTCTTAGGATGCTTTGTATTTCTGTGATGTCTGTTGTAACTTCTCCTTTTTCATTTCTAACTTTATAGATTTGAGTCCTCTCCCTCTTTTTCTTGATGAGTCTGACTAACGGTTTATCAATTTTATTTATCTTCTCAAAGAACCAGCTTTTAGTTTTATTGATCTTTGCTACTGTTTTCTTTGTTTCTATTTGTTTCTGCTCTGATCTTTATGATTTCTTTCCTTCTGCTAACTTTGGGTGTTTTTTGTTCTTCTTTCTCTAATTGCTTTAGGTATAAGGTTAGATTGTTTGAGATTTTTCTTGTTTCTTGAGGTAGGCTTGTATAGCTATAAACTTCCCTCTTAGAACTGCTTTTGCTGCATCCCATTGGTTTTGGAGCTGGTTTGGTGGTGCTGAGTTCTCTTAGCTTTTGCTTGTCTGTAAAGCTTTTGATTTCTCCATCGAATCTGAATGAGATCCTTGCTGGGTAGAGTAATCTTGGTTGTAGGTTTTTCCCTTTCATCACTTTAAGTATATCATGCCACCCCCTTCTGGCTTGTAGAGTTTCTGCTGAGAAATCAGCTGTTAACCTTATGGAAGTTCCTTTGTATGTTATTTGTCATTTTTCCCTTGCTGCTTTCAATAATTTTTCTTTGTCTTTAATTTTTGCCAATTTGATTACTATGTGTCTTGGCGTGTTTCTCCTTGGGTTTATCCTGTATGGGACTCGCTGAGCTTCCTGGACTTGGGTGGCTATTTCCTTTCCCACGTTAGGGAAGTTTTTTACTATAATCTCTTCAAATATTTCCTCTGGTCCTTTCTCTCTCTTCTTCTGGGACCCCTATAATGCGAATGCTGTTGGGTTTAATGTTGTCCCAGAGGTCTCTTAGGCTGTCTTCATTTCTTTCTTTCTTTTTTTTTTTTTTTTTTGTGGTACGCGGGCCTCTCACTGTTGTGGCCTCTCCTGTTGTGGAGCACAGGCTCCAGACGCGCAGGCTCAGTGGCCATGGCTCATGGGCCCAGCCGCTCCACGGCATGTGGGATCTTCCTGGACCGGGGCACGAACCCGTGTCCCCTGCATTGGCAGGCAGACTCTCAACCACTGTGCCACAAGGGAAGCCCCGTCTTCACTTGTTTTCATTCTTTTTTCTTTATTCTGTTCTGCAGCAGTGAATTCCACCATTCTGTCTTCCAGTTCACTTATCCGTTCTTCTGCCTCAGTTATTGTGCTATTGATTACTTCTAGTGTAGTTTTCATTTCATTTACTGTATTGTTCATCTCTGTTTGTTTGTTCTTTAATTCTTCTAGGTCTTTGTTAAACATTTCTTGCATCTTCTCGATCTTTGCCTCCATTCTTTTTCCAAGGTCCTGGATCATCTTCACTATCATTATTCTGAATTCTTTTTCTGTAAGGTTTCCTATCTCCACTTCATTTAGTTGTTTTTCTGCTGTTTTATCTTGTTCCTTCATCTGGTACATAGCCCTCTGCCTTTTCATCTTGTCTATCTTTCTGTGAATGTGGTTTTTGTTCCACAGGCTGCAGGGTTGTAGTCCTTCTTGCTTCTGCTGTCTGCCCTCTGGTGGATGAGGCTATCTAAGAGGCTTGGGAGGGACTGGTGGTGGGTAGAGCTGACTTTTGCTCTGATGGGCAGAGCTCAGTAAAACTTTAATCTGCTTGTCTGCTGATGGGTGGGGCTGGGTTCCCTCCCTGTTGGTTGTTTGGCCTGAGGCAGCCCAACACTGGAGCCTACCTGGGCTCTTTGGTGGGGCTAATGACAGACTCTGGGAGGGCTCATGCCAAGGAGCACTTCCCAGAACTTCTGCTGCCAGTGTCCTTGTCCCCATGGTGAGCCACAGCCACCCCACGCCTCTGCAGGAGACCCTCCAATACTAGCAGGTAGGTCTGGTTCAGTCTCCCCTGGGGTCACTGCTCCTTCCCCTGGGTCCCAATGTGCACACTACTTTGTGTGTGCCCTCCAAGAGTGGAGTCTCTGTTTCCCCCAGTCCCGTCAAAGTCCCGCAATCAAATCCCGCTAGGCTTCAAAGTCTGATTCTCTAGGAATTCCTCCTCCCGTTGCTGGACCCCCTGGTTGGGAAGCCTGATGTGGGGCTCACAACCTTCACTCCAGTGGGTGGACTTCTGTGGTATAAGTGTTCTCCAGTCTGTGAGTCACCCGCTCAGCAGTTATGGGATTTGATTTTACTGTGATTGCACTCCTCCTACCGTCTCATTGTGGCTTCTCCTTTGTCTTTAGATGTGGGGTATCTTTTTTTGGTGAGTTCCAGTGTCTTCCTGTCGATGATTGTCCAGAAGCTAGTTGTGATTCCGGTGCTCTCACAAGAGGGAGTGAGAGCACGTCCTTCTACTCTGCCATCTTGGTTTAGGGCTTCCCTTTAATTTTTATCTGAGCCATACACACAGTATTAAAAAAGCAAAATAAGGGAGAAAGGCTTACAATGAAAAGTAATACCCCTCATTCTTTCTTGCCCAATTCTCAAGCAACCACTCTAACTGCTTCCCTTTTTAGACCTTCTGGTGGTTACCTCCTTGACATGAATTAGTATCTTTACATTGCTGTTTATTGATGCATCAATTTAAAACATCATTTATTAAGTCTCTGCTAGGCAAGAGGAGGATTTGGCTGACTTATACCATACCCTACTCATGTCAATTTTAGGTAGTTATTTTAGTTCTATTTTTCTTTATGAATCAACTTTGAAGTATAATTTATATATAAGAAAATGGAACCATTTCAAGTATCTGGTTACATGAGTATTGTCAAATGATTCACCCATGTAACCATCATCACAGTCAAGACGTAGAACACTTCCATCACTCCAAAAGTTTCCACATGCCCATTTATAGGCATGCTTACCCTAATTCCCAGGCCCAGACAACAATTGATCAGCTTTCTGTGACTATAGATTAATTATGTCTGTTCTAAAATTTTACATAAATGGAATAATACAATATGTACTCTTAATGCACCTGGTTTCTTTTACTCATTAAAAATTTTTTAAGATTCATCCATGTAGTTGGGTTCATCAGTCATTCATTTTTTTATTAATAAGTAGTTTTCCACTTTATGGATATAGTATAATTTGTTTTATCCATTCAAGTGCTGATAAACATCTGGGTTGTTTCCAGATTTTGGTTATTATTAATAAAGCTACTATTAAAATTCCTGTACAAGTCTTCTGTGTACATATTTTTTCCTTCTCTTGGGTAGGTATCTAGAAATAGAATTGTTATCCTATTCAGAATAGCAATCAGAGGGTAGTGTTAAGTTTTTAAGAAGGTCTTGTTTTCCTCTAGGTCTAACTCACATATAGGATAGTTGCCAGTAAGTTGTGGATATGTAATAAAAATTGCTATGTCATGTTTTAGGATTAGCAGAGGGTTGCCTGCCTCTGCCCTTTGGGCCGGGGTGGAAGGAAGCTATGAATGCTAGAGTGCAGGACAGTTTTTCTATGAGGTAGAAGCACATGTGTCACAGCAGTGAAATTCTTCACATCTCCTCAGCCTCTTTCCAGGTGACCTCTGGTTTGTCCCTGGGAGTAAAATGCAGAAAGTAGTACTTCCTGCGTGGGGATGAAGGAAGGAGGAAAGAGGCCATGGAGAGCTCACTGACCATCACTGGACTGAGAGACATGCAGTTAATCCCCTTCCTCACTCCTGTGTTCCATATTACTTTTGACTGAGTCTGGAGCCTCTGGGTTTTCCTGTTCCTTTGGCAGCACTTGCTGATAGATTCTGGGCTGCTGCTTCCTCTCTTGGATTATCCATCTTCTAGGAATTTGTTGAACTTGCATTTGCTGATGGTCATTTTTCTATTCTGTTCACTTTTGCTGGGTTTGTTATTTTACTGAAGACTTGGTAGTGAGGAGAAAAATGATTATCTTTGGTCTGTGGTCCTCACCCAGAAATCAATGGATTTGATTCAGTGCAGACATGTAACACTAAATCTTACCACTGAACCGTCCCTGGCCAAGCTCATCAATGACCCACTGTTTAATCCAATGCATGTCTTTATGTCTTCTCCTACTTACTTTCTCTGTGACATCTCGATAACCTCCCTCCTTCCTGAATGTTCTTTTGATTTCCACCACACTACTCTCACCTGGTTTCCTCCTGCCTTTCTGGCCACTTCTTTCAGCCTCACTGCCACACCTCCTGTTCTCTACCTGTAAATATCAGTGGTTCCTTAAGGTGCCACTAGATCTTTGCCTTTATTTATGCTACACATTCTCCCTAGATCTTGTGACCCAATGTGCTCTTCTAAATGCTACTCTTGCAGTGTCTAAACAGTCCCTCTCCTGACAAGCCTTCCCTTACCCTGAAGGCTGAGGTAGGTACCCTGACTAATGTCCCCACAGCACCCAAGAGACTATTCTAGAAATTCTCACACTGCACCATATTGTCTGCTCATAAGTCTGTTTCCTCCTCCAACCTTAAGCCCCCTAAGAGCCTGAGAATGTGCTTTTCATCCCCAGCAATTCACCTGGTGCATAGCGGGTGATCAATAAATATTTGCCCTGTTGAATTGAGATCATGGATATTTAAAAATGCTTTGTGGGCCTCCCTGGTGGCGCAGTGGTTAAGAGTCCGCCTGCCGATGCAGGGGATACGGGTTCGTGCCCCGGTCTGGGAGGATCCCATATGCCGCGGAGCGGCTGGGCCCGTGAGCCATGGCCGCTGGGCCTGCGCATCCGGAGCCTGTGCTCCGCAACGGGAGAGGCCACAACAGTGAGAGGCCCGCATACAGCAAAAAGAAAAAAAAAAAAAAAAAAAATGCTTTGTGTTTTATGCATGTTATTACTGGTAATAACAGTGAAATTTGTATTTTGAAGAACAAAATCTGCCAAGTAAAGATAAACCTCAAGAGAATCAGAGAAAATCAAATCCTTAATTTGTGTAATATAAATTAATGATGCTGTGCAGAAATTAATGATGCACATCTTCATGTGAGAATTATATCCTCTTCATTCCTTCACACCTCTTTAGAGCCAAAACCAATATAAATTTCTCCCATCAAAAAGTCTCAAACCCATGTTATAGCAGCATTATTCACAATAGCCAAAAGGGGGAAACAACTCAAGTGTCCACAGATGGATGAATGGGTAAACAAAATGTGGTCTGTACATACAATGGAACATTATACAGCCTTCAAAAGGAAGGAAATTCTGACACATGCTATAACATGGATAAACCTTGAATACATTATGCTAAATGAAATAATTCAGTCACAAAAGGGCAAATACTGTACAATTTAATTTATGTGAGCTATCCTAGAGTAGTCAAATACATAGAAACAGAAATTAAAATGTTGGTTGCCAGGGCTGGTGGAGATGGGAAATGAGGAGTTTTTTGCAAGATGAAAACCATTATGGAGATGGAATGATAATGATAGTTGTACAACAATGTGAATGTCCTTAATGCCACTGAATTCTACACTTGAAAAGGGTTAAGATGGTAAATTTTATATTATGTATATTTTGCTACAATTAAGAATAAAATAAAAAGTCTCATATGTAATAATGCTATATTTTGTCAGAATATTTTCCAAACAAAATTCTGACCTATGTTTAAAATGAAAATACATTAATCAAATTATGGAGAGAATAAGGAGAGGTATCTCAAATACAAGAAACACTATGAAGGATAAAAAAATAATAATAGTTTCCATTTATTGGAGCTTATTTGATGCCAGGCACTGTGCTAAATGCTTTAGATGGATTAATTCATTCAAAATGACAAGAGACAGAGGGAGATTGGAGACGTTAAGTCACTTGCTGACAGTGTCACAGCTAAAAAGTGGCAGAAACAGATCAATCCCAGGAGCTCTGGCTTAAAGCCCATACCATGACCTACTACCTGCCTGGACACTTTGGGATCAGAGGGCTGGTGAGAAGGACACATTAAAACTTTCCCTAAGCTTCAAACTTAAGAGACTAATGAAAACAAAATTAACGACCTATGGAGTACCCTCTTCGTGCCTAGCACACAAGGAATGAAACAGAGTCAAATCAGCTGACTATCAAGGGAGACAGACCTCTATATAAATAACAAGGCGGTACAAGCCTGAGCTGCCTAAGAGGGTAGGAACAGAGGAGAGGACTTGTAATCGAGTACCTCACAAACCTACACAATTCCTGGCTGAACAAATACTGACTGAAGGAAATAAAATTAGTCTATAAAAATGTATTCTATCTCTGAATGCATTTGAAAACAAAAAGGCAAAAGGATCAACCTTCCTTTCTTCCCCTCAAAGAGAAGAAATTTAACAGATTATGGCAATCATTGACGTTCAAATCACAATAAAGAAGAAACCGACTTTTTGTTCAGATTATACTTTAAATAACAATGTTCTAGGTATCACATGTTAACATGTTCCCATATTGAAGATTCTAGGAGGCATATGATGATTACATGAAATGTAAACTGCCACAGAAAATTCACACTGCAACTTGAATAGCTTCATTGTTCTTGAGAGAGATTGAGAGGTTATGAGAACACAGACACTGGAGTGATCCACCCCAGATTCCAGCAGTTTTCCTTGTACCTTCCTGCTGTTCTGCATTTCTTTCAGACTTAACATCTGTCCCCATATCATCCCAAGGAAACACCTGATAATGTGTTAATGCCAAGAACTGGAGGGACGTGTCTCACCTCCAGAGGTTTAAAATAATTGCTACTTGCTATGCTTACTTCAAAAATCAAATTGAAATCTTCTAAACTAAGATACCAAGTTTCTATTTTTCACTGCACTCTGAAGAATTCTATGTGAATATATACTATACCTTGTTCCAATATCAAGCCAGCTGCCATAATCTTTGATCAAGAAGAAAAAATGCTGTAAAATAAAACAAAATATGGCTTCATTAAAAACAAAGGCTATATAGATTCAGTCTAAAAACAACTTTCTTTTAGGATTATGTCTTTCAGATTTCTGACCCCTCAGAACCACTATCTGACTGGAATCAGTAAGAATTCTCCCTTTATTGAAATTTTTGCTTGGACTAAAATGAGCAATAGCTTAAAAGCCAGAAACAGCGTTACCATTCAGTCATATAAGCACAAAAGTGACATCTTGAATAACTAGAAAGAAAACCCAGCCAACTTTCATAAAAGACACTAAGTATCGATTATACCAAAGACTGCAGTGAAAGGAAGCCGTATCATCTATTCATCAGCAAACATTTACTGATCGCCTACTATGTGCTAATCACTGTGTTAGGTCCTGGAGATAAACTCTCTTTCAGGAGATTTATAATCTAGTGACTGATTCAGTCAATTTATCAGGCATGTGTGTGTGTGTGTGTGTGTGTGTGTGTGTGTGTGTGTGTGAGATGAGTGTTACGATTGGAAATACAGGCAAGTACAGGAGCACAAAGGAAGGGGCACACACCCCAGCTGGGGTAATAAGCGAAGGCTGTCCCAATAAAAAGTCTAAAAATCTAAGTGACAAGTAAGAGTCAGAGGAAAGAGGAGGTTGGAGAGATCCGGGGAGAAGTTTGTTTCTGACAGAGGGAGTAATGTTTATAAACATCAAGGGTCCAGGTAGAGCTTGGCAGGTCCAAGGTGAGGCTGGGGTAGAGGAAACAAGGAGGGAGAGGAGAGACACAATGCCAGTCAGGTAAGCAGAACTTAGACCACACATGGCTCTCTAAGTTAAACGCAGCAGTCTGATTCTTCATATAAAATTAATCAGAGAATTTAAATTCTCTTCTGTTAACATGTCTTTGTCTATTTGCCACTTTGTGAGCAAAACTGAAAGCTAATTTGTTCTAACATTATGTGTGGTCAATTTCGAAATATATCCAGTTCAATACAACATAAAAATGTTCTCATCTGAATCAAGTGACTAGGAATCTGATTTGGGAAGTTACCCTAACAGTCGTCTCTCAGCACTTCCAGCATAAGATGTTGTGTAGTGAAGAATTAACCCTATCTAAAGAGAGGTCTGGCCTTTACCTTCAGCTACTAGGAGGCGATTACTAGGCCCTGCCTGATAGGAGTATTTTGCCTAGGGGACCTCAGCCACTGGACAGTCTAATAATGTGATTTATGTTAAGGGCTTTGGGTTGTGCGTTATCAGTTCTACCTCTAGAAGGACTGGAGATTAAAGGTTAGCCATGGGAACAATATATGATTGGGCTCCAATAAAAAGCCTGGACATCGAGGCTCTGGTGAGCCTGGCTGGCAGTACTCCATGTGCACTGTCACACATCACTGCCGGTAGAGCACGGTTGTCCCAGCTTCATGGGGGGAGTATGGCCAGACCTCCACATCTGGACCCCTTCTGGACTCTGCCCTCTGCATTTCTTCCCTTGGCTGATTTTAATCTGTCTCCTTTCCCTGTAATAAGCCACACTTGTGGATATAACAGTCTTTAGTGAATTATCAAACCTTAGTGTAGCTTGGGGAACCCTCCTGAACTTGTAGGTGTAAACTGGGTTCTTTTTGTTAATACATTACATACTGGAGGCCCACCTACCTGTTCCTCACTAGAACTCATTATTAGAGCTCGCATCTTGATAACATCATCCCACTCTGTTCCCTTTCCTTCCTTCCCTTCCTCCTCCCCTCTTTTTTCCTTTCTTTTTCAATCTGACAAAAAGGTTAAAAATCAGCATTTCAAGTAGGAAAATGGTATATTACCTAAACCTAAAGTTAGCTTTTTCTGTTAATTTCCTATGGAAGTTTCATTTCAGATACAACGTACCATTGAAGACTATGTATAAAGTGACAGATTCTAATAAATCAAGTTAGAAGATTTCTGACACTCTAAGAGCACTCTTACCACATTATAGGTCATATAAAAAGAAAGTAATTTATGTGTAAATTATGCCAGCATTTATAACTCAGTATCTAAAGAGTTCATGTACATAAGTGCATTCATATTTCACTTGATTAAATCAACTCATTGGGGGACTTCCCTGGTGGCACAGTGGTTAAGAATCTGCCTGCCAATGCAGGGGACATGGGTTCAAACCCTGGTCCAGAAAGATCCCACATGCCACAGAGCAACTACGCCCGTGTGCCACAACTACTGAGCCTGAGCTCTAGAGCCTGCGAGTCACAACTCCTGAGCCCGCATGCCACAGCTACTGAAGCTCGCACATCTAGAGCCCATGCTCCACAACAAGAGAAGCCGCCGCAATGAGAAGCCCGCTCACCGCAACGAAGAGTAGCCCCTGCTCACTGCAACTAGAGAAAGCCTGCACACAGCAACAAAGACCCAATGCAGCCAAAATAAATAAATAGATTAGTTAATTAATATATATATGTATATATATAAATCAGCTCATTGTTTAGCTTGTCAATCTTATTTATATTGAATATCCAGTAATGCCTTACCAAAGCCATGATGTCTGATATGTTGATAACCATGAGAAAAAGACTGGAAAAAAAATAAAGAAAAAACACATGTAATACTGCAGACACATTTTAAAAGCACATTAAAATCAAAATGAGAATAATCAAATAATCTAACATTCTGTTATTAGTATTTCTGCTTCTGTAAATATTACATTTGACAAAGGCTCTTTTCACATTATCATGGACTACTGTCCCACAGTGATGGGCTAGACTTCAAAAATGTTATTTAACACGTTGAATATTTATTTCAATGGTATGAAAGGGGCATGATAGAGAACAAACGTATGGACACCAAGGGGGGAAAGTGGCGGGGGTGTGTGTGGGGTGTGATGAACTGGGAGATTGGGATTGACAGGTATACACTGATGTGTATAAAATTGATGATTAATAAGAAACTGCTGTGTAAAAAAAATAAATAAAATTTAAAAAAGAAAGGGACATGAATTATGATTTTTTTAAATTAAAGTTTTTATTTTAGATAATTATGGATTCACATGCAACTGCAAGAAATGATATAGAGGGAACCCATGTACCCTCTGCCCAGTTTCCCCCACTGGTAACACCTTACAAAACTATAGTACAATATCACAACCAGGATATTGACATTGATTCTGTCAAGATACAGAATGTTTCCATCATCACAAGGATCCCTCATGATACTCTTTTATAGTTACATCTATCCTCCTCTTGCTTACTCTCTGTCTAATCCCCAGTCTCTGGAAACCACTAATCTGTTCTCTGTTTCTATAATTTTGTTATTTCAGGAGTGTTGTACAAGTGGAATCATTTGAATCACTTATAACATTTTGGGATTGCCTTTTTCACTGAGCACAATTCTCTTGAGATTCATCTAAGGTTCTGTGTGTATCAATAGTTTGCTCCTTTTTATTGCTGAGCAGTACTCCATTATACCACAGTTTGCTTAACCATTCAAGCACCAAAGGACATCAGGGTGGTTTCCAGTTTGTGGCTATTACAAATAAAGCTGCTATAAACATTTGTGTACAGTTTTTGTGCAAACACAAGTTTTCATTTCTCCAGGAAAAATAGCCGAGTGCAGTTACTGGATTATGTTGTTGGCGCAGTTTCATAAGAAACTGGATAACTCTTTTCAGAGTAGTTGTACTATTTTACATTCCCACCAGCAATGTCTGAGAGCAATTTCTTTGCATCCTCCCCAGCATTTGGTGATGTCACTATTTTTTATTTTTTGCTTCTTCATCATTATTTTGTCCGTTATAGATTTTGCTCTGTGTCGTTTTACCTTTTTACAGTGTTATTTGTTGTTGTTTCTACCAAGTCTAATTTTTCCTGGGTCAAATTTTAGTGCTCTATGGAACCAAAAGGGGGACGTTCTTAAGTCAGTCTTGTGTATAAAAGAAATGTCACAATGTGAAGTAGTAGCCATTTCCAGTTTTATTTTGTGCTGATAACTTCTACCACTAATTTAGCACATGTTTTCACTTTCTATTGTATGCCAGCCACTGTTCTTGTTGCTGGTAAAACATCGGTGAACAGAGCCTACCATCTACTCAGGGAGATGAATAATAAATAGAATGTTTGTAATAACAATAAAATGTCAGGTGGTGTTAAATGTCAGGAAGAAGAGTCGATTGATCGGGGGAGACCTGTATGAGAAGACATTTAAGTAGAGACCTGTGTGAACAGAGTGAACCATGAAACTATATGATTAAAGAGCACTGCAGGTAGAGAGAGTGTGGAACGTACAAAGGGCATGAGGTGAAAACGTGCATGGTGTATTTGAAGAACAGCAAGAGGGTCAGCTTTAAGCAGAGTGTGCTAGCACAAGAGTTGTGGGAAATAAGGTTGGAGAGATAGAGATGCAGGGGCCAGATCACATGGGGCCATTTAGGCCATAATTAGGACTTTAGAATTTTTCCTAGTTGTGACAAGAAGCCATTGGAAGGTTTTAAAGGCTCCTCTGTCTGTTGTATGGATAAAAACTGTAGGAGGACAGGAGTAAAAGCAGGGAGATCAGCTAAGAGGCCCCTGAAGATGACTGATGATAGTGGGTTGGTGGAGGTGATTGAAAATGTGAATAGAAAGAAGAGACGATATCAGTGACGTAGCGAGTGGATTTGGCAATGAGGGATGGATGGACTTGGGCTTGTGTGACGGATTAGAAAAAGAAAACAGGATGAGCAGCTAGAGTTCAACAGGAAGAAAGGGAATTGCTGGGTTCAATGTATGACATATTAAGTTTGAGGGGTCAGTGTTATATTAGGGGGGAATGTCAGTGACTTGTAAAGGTTTAAAGGTCAAAAGAGAAGACATTTATAAAGCCACAACTTTGTCATCTTTGCCTCAGTTCTCTACCTTTGTATTTAGTTTTTCATTGTAGAAAAACTAAATACTAAACGAACAAAACTAAAACTCTCCCTTTGTATTTAGTTTTTCGTTGTACTAGTCTCAGGTTAAAATTACTACACAGGGCCTCCCTGGTGGCGCAAGTGGTTGAGAGTCCGCCTGCCGATGCAGGGGATACGGGTTCGTGCCCCGGTCTGGGAGGATCCCATATGCCGCGGAGCGGCTGGGCCCGTGAGCCATGGCCGCTGAGCCTGCGCGTCCGGAGCCTGCGCGTCCGGAGCCTGTGCTCCGCGACGGGGGAGGCCACAACAGTGAGAGGCCCGCATACCGCAAAAGGAAAAAAAAAAAAAAAAAAAATTACTACACACACACACACAAATACACACATACATATACACACACATTTTGATGAGCCTTCTACTTCTCATCCCACATATCCCCAGCTCTTCTTAAACTTTAATTAAAAGCCCTTCTAGGGCTTCCCTGGTGGTGCAGTGGTTGAGAGTCCACCTGCCAATGCAGGGGACGTGGGTTCGTGCCCCGGTCCGGGAGGATCCCACATGCCGCGGAGCGGCTGGCCCGTGAGCCGTGGCCGCTGGGCCTGCGCGTCCGGGGCCTGTGCTCCGTGGCGGGGGAGGTCACAGCAGTGGGAGGCCCGCATACCGCAAAAAAAAAAAAAAAAAAAAAAGCCCTTCTAAAAACTTGCATCTGTTAACAGAGATGTGAGAAAGTACATGTCACTTACTATTTTTTTTAAATTGCATCTAAGTATCTTCTATGTGGTATTGACAAGGTATAAATGCTTTTTTTTTTTTCTAAAACTAACAAATTCAATGTTTCTTAAACATTCATCTTACCTTTTTGATGATAACTGGGTAGTTAACTGAACAGCTTCAAAAGCACACATCACAAGAGCAAAGGGGATTAAAATCTGTTTAAAAGAACAACAAATGATGCCATGGGTAGCTGTAGCATTTGAAGAAATATTTCTATTTCTCCAAGTTTGTCTGTATTAGTGAAAAGCCAATGCTGAAATAAAACCATGATACCAATGACATATAGAACGGTGACGAAACGGATTTAAAAATCCACATCAACAGCATTTGGTGTATAAAAGATAACAACAAGTATTTCAAATAAAGCCTATTCCAAATTTTTGTTCTATTTAACTCAGTATAATAATTAATGAACCAAATCAAATAAACTATGGAGTCTGATGATTTGATTCACAGATCCCTGAACTCATCTGGTTATTTGATACTACAACTCTATTAACATGATTTAGCTGCTTTACCATTGCTTGTTGTTGTTTTATTTTAATACTAATTTATTTCTGATTATAAAATTCATACTCTGTAAAAAAAAAATGGAGAAAGGTATACTAAAATTTACACTGGTTGAAAAATCTATAATCCAGAAGTAACACTGTTAATATTTTGAGATACTGCTTTCCAATGACCAATTAAAACACACACACACACACACACACACACACACACACAATGTTTAAACAAAGAGGGGAGGGAGAAAATATGGAAAAGAAATGATGTTCAAAACTGCATAAGACTCTTGTTCAAGCGAAGGCTACATGTAGTGAAGGCTACATGACTGAAATAGAGGTCCAGGAGAATTTTCACTTCCAGCCACATCAGTCAAAAAAAGTGACCAAATATATTATGTCAGTAAAACTTACTGAATTAAGCTGGAGATTATAAATCTAGCATTTAGTTTAAACTTCTGTTTTTCTTTCTTTTTTTTGCTTGTTTTTAATTAAAGGCCCATGATCTTTAATAGACTGAGAAAAGAACAACTACCTTTAAGAAAAATGTAAATAAAGAATAAGGAAACTATTAATACACATTTCAAAATAATTCAATAGAGAATGGGACATGAGAAAACAAACATCTTTTTTAACATTTCTTAAAATTACATTTGTATTAGTGCAGTAACAAAAAAAAGGATATTAATCTGTTAATAAACACATACTTTTACAATTATTACTTATGTGATCTGAATAGAAGGCAATCAGATTTTAGGCAGATATTAGTTCCTTTATTTAAACAAATATATACTAGGTATATAAAATGTGCCAGGCACTATGGTAGAGGGAATAAGACAAGCTTAATGATCCTAGAGAAAAAGGGAAAGAGCATGAATTACATTCTATTGGAGAGTCTGAATGCCTGGAAAGCTGATAATTTGTCATTATCTTAGAATCCTCAGTACCCAGCTGGTGCTGATAAGCCTTCAGTGACATATTTATTGAATGAATAAATCAGTTCTAAGTACAGGGATTATGAGAAAAGATGATAACATGTTGGCAGTCTTGGGGGTGGGAACATCAGTTCGGGGAGCCTTTGATCTTGAGGAGCAAGGCAGTTTTGATCCACCCTTCACTTCCCACAGGCTTTAATCACCTTTGATAGGACTTCCTGGGACTAACAGACTCTCTACTTTTTTGAAGTTAAATGGGCTTAGGAGTAAAGTAAAAAGATTAACTATATTTTGGAGTAAAAGCTAAAGTGTCCGACTTCCCATTCAACAGTGTCTGAGAAGGTATCTTCTTTCCATGCAACTTAACTCTGTCGCTTTAGAATCTTAATGTCATATGTTACATAATCTTAATTGTCACAATGAGTTCATAATCTTATTAATCAGTATCTTAAGAAAATAAGAAAACCAACCTTCCACATCATCAGGGCTCCCATCATGTAAGGACTAAACACCGTCAGAAAGCAATAGACGGAGGCAAGATCAAAGCTAAGGAATCAACGAAAAGAGAAAGGAGTTTAGAATTCACATTGTAACTTTAAAAGAATGTTCTTCTAAAAAGCATGTTTAAATTAATTTTCTGAAATCTACTCTTACTAAAGCACAAGTATACATTGTCTGAAGAACTATTACAAAATCAGTAAAACGAATGAGATAGACTTGTATGTGCCCATACATACCAATTTTCAAAATACATCCTTCAGTGTAAAAAGCAAGGTACAGAACAAAATCCCTATTTGTATTATTTTCTGGTTATACATATGCTGTTTTTATTTTAAATTACCTGTTAACAGAAGCTATATTCCCAGTTCCAAAAAAGGCTGTCATTAAGAAGAAAACCTAAATAGAGTTAAGGTAATGCCAAAACATGTCAGAATTCATAAAAGTTCTTTTTCATTTAGAAAAGATACACCTATTCTACCATGAGGGTAATTTGCTTTTCTACTTGTACATTTGATCATAAATTGTTGTAAATGAGTGTTCCATTGTATCTCCTTGTGAATGCATTTGGAAAGAACCAGACTGAACAAGCAATGTACAAAGAACTACGAGGCCTGGGAGGTCATCCTTGTCACTAGTAACCTTGGGAAGGTTACTATTTTCCTCACCTCTAACATAAACAGTTGGATTACTGTTATTTGTAGTTGGCTGCTAATGATTAAAAAAAAAAGCGATAGACATTTTCAGCTGAAATACGATTTCATTTCATACATGCTCGCTGTGTGCCCACTACATGTGAAACGTGCCAGGTTCTTTGAAAGGCTTAGGAAGAAATAAGATATCATGTTTTAAAATAATTCAATAGAGAATGAGAAAGAGTAAACATCTTTTTGACATTTCTAAAACTTACATTTGTAATAGTGCAGTAATAAAAAGTAGGTATTAATTATATTGGAGTCTAAGAACTTACTGCTAGTAAAGTATTTAAAATAGTGCCTGGCCCACTGAAAGGGCTCGATAAATGTTAGTTACTTTATTATCATAAACACATACACAAAAATGGTACAGAAACACTAAAAAGGAAGTATGAATCAAGACAAATTTCAGTGAATAAGCGGCATTTGCGTTGGTAACTTGAGCCTTAAATATATTCATTGTTCCACGCATTCAACCAGTCAACTAACCAACCAAGATTTATTATCTAGTACATGTCAGAGGCAGAGCTAGGCACTAAGAATATAAATATAAATAAAATAGTTTAAAGTGCTCATATGGTGACTAAGATTATGATGATATGTAGAAATATGTAAGATGAATTTAAAGGTAAACTGTGGGAAATAAATGATGTAGTCAAGGACTTCCTTAGCGATCCAGTGGTTAAGACTCCATGCTTCCGGGCCTCCCTGGTGGCGCAGTGGTTAAGAGTCCGCCTGCCGATGCAGGGGATACGGGTTCGTGCCCCGGTCTGGGAGGATCCCATATGCCGCGGAGCGGCTGGGCCCGTGAGCCATGGCCGCTGGGCCTGCGCATCCGGAGCCTGTGCTCCGCAACGGGAGAGGCCACAACAGTGAGAGGCCCACATACCGCAAAAAAAAAAAAAAAAAAAGACTCCATGCTTCCAACGCAGGGGGTGTGGGGTTCAATCCCTGGTCAGGGAACTAAGATCCCACATGCCACCCAGTGCAGACAAAAGAAAAAAATAAATAAAATGATGTAGTCAAGAAACAGTAAACAGGTGTGATAGAAGCTGAGGGTTTATTGAAGGGTACAGTGAAAGATGAAGCAAGAAATATAGATTGGTGGCATATTAATAAAAAACCTTGAACTTCATTGTGGAGACAATGAAGAGCTGGCAAGAATTTTAGATGAGTAATATAAATAAGAAATACCAATAACAGTGAGATATTTGGATCAGGGATACAAATAATTAGAGGCAGGAAATTCAGTTAGGAAGCTATTTCAGTAGTCTATGTTGGGGACAAGGAAAGTCTGAACCAGTGTGGTTAGAGTGGAAATGGAGAAGGAGGGGAGACCATGGAACTTTAAAAGTGGACAGGGAGTTGTTAAATATGACATGTTTGATGCCCTGGGTAGCTGGGAGCATGGCAATGCCATTAAATGAGATGTGACCTGGCAGAGAGTGATTTTGGAAAGGGGTGGGCAGTCATTAGTCAGTGTGGACATATATCTGGTGATGCCCAGCAGGATGTTGGACATATGACTCTTAAGGTCAGAGAGGTCAGGGCTGGAGAAGTAGATCTTAGAGCTGTTTGTACAGAGGTGTCAGTCAAAGCTATAAGAGAGGATGACATTATCCAGGCACAATTAGAGGAGAAGGTTAATGATAGAGCTTGGAGAAAAACATACATGGTTCAAGAGCAAAGGAAGAGTAAGTTTCCATGAAAGAGAATAGAGATGGTGTAAAAAGCTGAGAAGAGAACCTGGATCATGTTCTGGATGTCAAGGGAAAAGAAAGAGAAAAATCAATTGAGTTGAATGTTGTAAGAGTGGTCAAGTAAAACTGAACAGATCAGACTGTGCAATCAGGAAGGCCCTGAAGACCACGAGAGGACAACTTCAGCAGAGACATTTGACAAATACTGAAGAGGTACTATGTGCCAAGCACTGGTCAAGGCTTGAGGATATAGTACATAAATGGGAAGGAAGTAGTAGCGGCAAGGAGCTTGGTAGTAGACACAAAGGACAAGATGAAATTATAATTTAGGGAGATGCAGGGTTCAAAGGAAGAAGTGTTTTTTTTTTTTTTTTTTTTTGCGGTATGCGGGCCTCTCACTGTTGTGGCCTCCCCCGTTGCGGAGCACAGGCTCCGGACGCGCAGGCTCCGGACGCGCAGGCTCAGCGGCCATGGCTCACGGGCCCAGCCGCTCCGCGGCATATGGGATCCTCCCAGACCGGGGCACGAACCCGCATCCCCTGCATCGGCAGGCGGACTCTCAACCACTTGCGCCACCAGGGAGGCCCAAGAAGTGTTTTATTAGTATAGGCTGAGTGGAAGGAATCTGCAAAGACAGAAAGCAAAATTGAGAGTGAAGGCAAGAGGTAGAGGAGAGAATAAGAACATTTATTTTCTGGACCTATAACGTCCAGACTCCACCACGGTAAGTTCAAAGGAAATATCTCCCTATGAGTTTCTTCAACCCAGTCAGCCAGCCTTCCCAAAGTGAGACTTTATTCTGTCACATTGTCTTTCAAACTTCTAATACAAATAACTTTCACACAATATTGCCTCTGATGTGATCCAAAAACCTTGTGGGACAGATGTTATATAACATGAGTATAGTATAAAATACACATAAAAAGATACAAACCTAACTCATAATAGTGGTTTCTTCTGGATGAGGGAAATTAGTTTGGAGTCGGAAGTTGAAAGGAGACTGTCTTTAGCTGTAATATTTTAATTTTTTAAAATGTGTGACATATATGACAAAATATTAGTTGTTGATATCTTGGATGGCAGGAATACACATATATACATTTGTTATATCATTCTTTATGCTTTTCTATAGTTTCAGAATTTTTTTGAAGTATAAACTATATGAGAAAATTATGGTTGGGAGGGTGGTTAAATGGCCTCCAAGGTAATACCACTACCAAATGACAGGCAGAAACCCCTCCCACTTCTTCTTACTCCATTAAATGGGAGGTTGCAGTGCCTTAAAACAGAAGTCCATAAAAAGGATACAAGGAAAAAGGCCCTACGGATGTCATCCAGATAGAGGTCTCGAAACTGGGTTATATCAGTATTATAGGTGAACTGGATACTGGAGACCTGTGAGATAAGAAGAAATTCATAAATGCACAATAACAGTTTGCTTACTTCGACCCTCAAAAGCAAACTTACCGTCAAAGTTACAAGAGCTAGAAAGATAACTTGTACTGACAAGAAAACAAACAAAAACAAATAAATCTTTTCCTATAGCTTAATTTCACCTTAATAACATCTGCCGAAAGGTAAAATATACTGTTAATAATATACTGAACAGAGTTGTAGTATTGCCATATGTGTAATAAAAGTGAGAATTGGGCTTTTTATTATCCTGTATAAATGCTTCACTTTTAAATCCCTATATAATTTTTCCCTTTTCTAACATCTGATTTCTCAGTGTCCCGATCTTCTCAAACTCAAGTATGGTATGATATTAAAAAGCATGATAAATTAAATATTTTTCTGTTTTTTTGTTCTTCTGTTAACTCATTTCCAGAGAAATTATTTTCTCTCTATAAAAAAGTAATATATTTCTGTCCTGGTAAAATAAAAAGCCTCTCAGGTTCCAACATGGTGGATGCACTCTTGCTTAATCCCCCGTTTTCCACAAAAGAAAAACTCATGGATAAGTTTAAAGGGAGACTTTCCCTATCTCCCACTTCCCATGTAATTTTCTGTTAAGTTCTTGGGATGCTTTAATCCTCTTTTCTAGAAAAAGACATATCTCCTTTCAGTTAAAATACAGAATTTAAAAAATAACACAATAAACCTCATTTTTAATTGAATAATATTTTATTATTAAAATTTTGAATATTTAATACTAAGGACAGTCTGACCATTTACTTGAATCTGATCAAAACTTCTTTTCATGTATTATTTTAATATTCCAGGACTGAAAGTTAAAAACCAGTAATTACTCAATATACTTCAATAAAGTTTCTTCTTTATTGAAATTGTTTATTCTAAAGCATCAAGTACTCTTTGTGAACTCAAGTAGAACCAGTTAAGGATGAATCAATGGATCAACTATGAAGGTCTTTTCCTGCAATATTTCTTTTCTCTGACCTCAGTAAAATTGTAAATATTTTATCATCAATTTCTTATAATTATCTTCAGTTCTGAAATAAAGGCAAGAGACATCAATTAACTCTCTAGCTCAGCATAATAAAGGTGTCCTTAATATCTGGTTGGCTTTTAGCCAATTCAAAGTATATTATGTTGAATAAACAGCCTAAGATTTGGACTGAGGCCACGATCACTAAGGTGACAGAATAAGCATTTTGGATCAGAATGACTAGAAAGAGAAAAATAACACTGGAACACAAATGTCACTTTATGATCAAATTCATAAATTGAAGTGTGACAACATAAATATTATTCCAACAAAAATAAATTGAAGGAAAGAAAAATTAGATGTGAAAACAAAGGCAAACAAGATAAAGAACATTCTTTCTCCTGTATTCTTTCACCTATATTAATGTTTTTTTGCATCAGAGATTCTCAAATAATCTCTAAGAAAAGCCCAACACATATAATGCCCATGAAACAATAAAATCATGCTGGGCCTCCCTGGTGGCGCAGTGGTTGAGAGTCCGCCTGCCGATGCAGGGGATACGGGTTCGTGCCCCGGTCTGGGAGGATCCCATATGCCGCGGAGCGGCTGGGCCCGTGAGCCATGGCCGCTGGGCCTGCGCGTCCGGAGCCTGTGCTCCGCAACGGGAGAGGCCACAACAGTGAGAGGCCCGCATACCGCAAAAAAAATAAATAAATAAATAAATAAAATCATGCTTTTCTGTTGTAAGTGAAAATTTCCTTACAAACTGTTTGACTTAATTATTAATGCCTTAAGTACTGTAAATTTTTAAGTAGAATTTTTGATGAAATAACATTGCAACCTCTTTATAGGATAGAGAATATTCTAGTATTCTTAAATAAATGCAAGAATGATTTTGACAAGCTACCTTCTGTTTATAGGAAACAACAGATTGTGGCAGGGTTTCTTGTTCCATGTGTATCCAGACAAACATCAAACATGACAATACTAATGGGAAGAGAGCTTCATACCTAAGGGGTGGGGGGTGTGAGGTGGAAGTGGGAGGGTAGAAAAGAAAAAACATTAAACAAATAAAAATGCAAATTTATAATACTAATAGGTCCTTCTCAAAATTAAAACAATCTTGATAATACTTTTAAGTTACAATATCACGAAATTTAAATTTTTTAGGCTTTCCAGAAGAAGAAAGTAGGAAAGGAAAGTAACATTTAAATATTAACTCTAACATCATCTTTTGAAATTTATCAGATCTTGAGATCATTACATGTTTAAAATAGTAGAGATATTTAAAATTCATTCATGAGGTAAATGACAGAAATACACAAAAAAGAAAGAAAACATAAGACAAAGGTAAAAAGACAATACCTGAGTTAAAATGATTAATATACAGAAAAGAAGATCAAGACAAACATCCCAAATTTTTTTTAAAAATGGGTGCAATATGGGAATATAAACCTCTCAAAAAGAAAAAAAAAGAGCCAATAAATCCATAAAAATGTCTGACCATATTGATAACTGATATAGAAATTATAAAATAGATGCCATAGCCACTTATAATATTTACCATATTAAAAAAATGTCAACAAGAGTATAGTGAAAAAGGAACTCTCATACTCTCTACATAGGAATAAACACTTCCTGGAAGGTAATCTAATACTATGCATCAAGAATCTAAAAAATATTCATATAGTATAATGTAATAATGTCACTTCTAGGAATTCACCCTGAGAAAATAATCAGACATATGCACTATGATTCCCATCTGAAGATGTTACAATATTGTTTACAGAAGAGAAAAACAAGAAAACAACTTAATATCCACAGGGGAGCTTAGTTAAATAATGTATGGTACATCTTTAGGCTGGCGCATAACGTGGACATTATAATGTGGACAAAGGAGAAATGTGCATGAGATAACGCAGTGACAGATGCTTTACCTAATCCTTTTCTGCCCTAGTTTAAGATAAGTGTTTCACCTCTGTAATCCCCCAAATACTCTACATATGATAGTAGTTATCACACTATTTTAATCACATGTTTACTAATATGCATTCCCCACTAGTTTGGAAAATCTTTGACTGGGTCAGTCTTGTCACCACTACAGGCCCCCTCATAATAAGTATTTGTTGATTGGAAGTTACAAAACAAAATCAAGCAAACCAAATTAAAACAAAAAAAACCTGTATTTCTCTTTCAACTTTTTCAACTACTGAACTCTACTCCATATTGCACTATTTCTTAAACAGGAGAAAGCAAAAGAAACAAAATGCTTTAAACTCTACCACCGATCATAAAACTAAAGCACTGAAGATCAGGCAGAAGAAAACATTCAGGTTTGAGAAAGCATACACAAACCACTTGGTATATAAGATTTAGGATGCCCCAGGATATGAACAGACAACACACCATGTGAGAAAATATTATTAGTAAAACAAGTGCAGAAAAATGTATCGACACAAAGCTGCACTATTTTTGGCCTACTAAAATAGCATTTTATATTCTTATTTAAAAATGAAAATATCAAATACTGTGAAGGATATGATGAAGTAGGTCCCCTCATAGGTTGTTGGTAATATTATAAGCTGGCACTGTTCTTAAGACAAAAGTAAAAAAAAATTCATATTTTACGGCCCACCTATACTACAACTGAGAAGTGAAAAAAGGAAATAATCTAACTTTATAAAAGGCTTATGCATAAAAACATAACTCAAAACATTATTTATGATAATAAAAACTGTAAATAAAGTGACCAAAAAATACAGGAAAGATCAAGGTGCATCCATGTCATAGAATATTAAAAATCTATTAAAATGATGGTTAGGGGCTTCCCTGGTGGCGCAGTGGTTGAGAGTCTGCCTGCCGATGCAGGGAACACGGGTTTGTGCCCCGGTCCGGGAGGATCCCACATGCCGCGGAGCGGCTAGGCCCGTGAGCCATGGCCGCTGAGCCTGTGCATCCGGAGCCTGTGCTCCACAACGGGAGAGGCTACAACAGTGAGAGGCCCGCGTATCCCCCCCACCCAAAAAAAATGATGGTTAGGAAGCCTATAAGCCAACTAGGAAAATGCTTCTAAAATAAAGTAGAGGGACTTCCCTGGTGACGCATTGGTTAAGAATCTGCCTGCCAATGCAGGGGACACGGGTTCGATCCCTGGTCCGGGAAGATCCCATATGCCAGGGAGCAGCTAAGCCCATGTGCCACAACTACTGAGCCTGCGTGCCACAACTACTGAAGCCCATGCCCCTAGAGCCCGTCCGCAACAAGAGGAGCCACCACAATGAGAAGCCTGAGCACCGCAACAAAGAGTAGTCCCCGCTCAACACAACTAGAGAAGTCCACATCAGCAGCAAAGACCCAACACAAACATAAATAAAAATAAAATAAAAATTTAAAAACATTAAAAATAAAATACAGCAAAGTAGAAAATAAAGATATAAAATAGTACATGGACTATGATTAATACTGTGTTAAAAAGATAAATACGGAGCTAAGACTGGAAGGAAATATGTCAGAACATCAATAGGAGGGGTAGGGTTAATAGATGATTTTTCTTCCTTATTCCTACTCTTCAAAATGTGACTATACTATGTTTACAATGATTTTAAAAAATTGAAAAAGAAAGAATTAGAATGCCTGTATCCTAGCCATTATTAAAAATTTAGTTCAATTTCCACATGATTCCTTGATGGCACCAGTTCAGCTCCCTTACCCAAACCCTGTCTCTAGTCATTCTTTATATCACATAATCCACAACTTAAATTACGATAACTTAATTGTTGCATTTTGTAATTGCCTAACATTGTAAAATAGAGTCCATATTTTATAGCAGCTTACAACTCTATTATACACCTGGGGTACACTAATTGTTCTAACTGTATGTCTGTCTAGTGTTCAGGGCACTAGAAATGTGAAAAAAACTTGACTAATTGAATCAAGAAAGTGTACTCTCTGAGCAAAAAACAAACAAAGGAAAAAAAAACATGATTTTTGAAATATTTGCACTTATATATGAAATTATTCTTTCCTAATATGTAAAAACATAAATTCCATAGTTCTACAAATAGTACTACAGATTTACTTCTTTTCAAAAACTATAAAATAAAATTTTTGTAAAATGTAGATGAATAAATCTGATAAAGACAATCTTCTTATGGGACTTTATTTCTTTAGAGAATGAATATCTCATATAAAGTCTGTATATCTGAATTAATAAACTGAAATACCAATAAAATGTCATCATGGGCTCAGAGTGTACATAATAAAACCTTTCTAAATTAGGATCTGCTAGTTAGGTCTCTGTGCAAATTGAACAGGGCTGAAAAGACATTTAGTTTGTATTATACTTTGTTAAGCAAAGGGATAATATAATCAAAATTTTGGAGGAAAATGTTTAACCAACTTAAGAGAACTATTTTCAAGTATTATAATAGCTTCCATCTGCATAAAAATAATTAAATGCTGATTAAAAATAAATCTTCTTTATTCATTTGGTCAAGGGTGCATTGTTAGAATGTAGGATTGCTATTATTGTACTTTTGTAAAGTAATGAAAGTGCATTTCTTTTAAATATCCTATAATTCTGACTATTCACTTACTTACATGGAGAACCCTCCAGGTCGTCCAAAAATAGTGACGTGGAATGATAACAGGTGGACTATGTTTTGCAAAACTGATTTGACACTGAAAAATGTACTAACTGAAATTATTAGACTGCTGTTTCAGGCTACCTCTGTCTAAGGTAAATTAAAAAAATTTTTTTTTTGCAAAGGTAAATATACTTTCTGATGTTGGGTAATATATTTCTTAATACATTCATTAATAAGGTCATACTTATTATTCTGATTTTAGGCATGATTTTTCACTTTTTAGATTTCTTAAATTAAATGTGCTTAAATGTGCACAATGGTAAATCCCTAGGTTCTTCTAATTGGGATCAAGATCCTATATTTGGACCAAATTTTGAAACTGTCTGAGTGGTGGTTATTCGATTTGTCTGCTCTATTCAGTGTTTATTATAAAGTGCATATTTCTCACCCTCATGAAGATTTAAGTAAAGATGAAATAAAATTCAAAAGCAAGTGAAGAACTCTTTTCTTCAAAGTAGATGGGAGAGTATGTCATCGTTCTCACTGATTTCTAGAGAATGCTTCAGAATCCAACCCAAATCAAGCTGTTCTTTTTTGGTTTTGTTTTACAAGAAAATTTTAATCTTCAATGAAAATGTTTAACTTTTTAACAGTTTAACTTTTGGGAAAATATTCTAAAAGGTTTCTGAATCAAAAGAAATATCTGTACTATGACATATGTAAGAGTAAAAATAAAATATTATACTCAAAGAAGAATGAACAAATCAAAACATAATTTAAAGTGCATGAAAGGAATGCAACAAAGACTAAAATTCTTATAAGTCATTGTTTGAGACTTAAAATTCCTCCACAATCTATCAGAACTCTCTAACACTGTAGGTAAGCAGTATTTAAGCAACTTCAGGAAATAAACAGAAACACAAATACTATAGGCAATATTGTGAAAATGATAAGAAAAAGAAAACTGAAGATTACAGATCAAGTCACACAGTTTTTACAGAGGAAAAATACTTATAATTTATTCCTCAAGATTCATGTATTTTTCATTTCCAGAGGTTAAATACTCAGAGAAATGTCAATATGTCATGTAAAACTTGCTACTAAAAATTAAAATTTAAAAACAGTTTATACCCTGTGCTTAGAAGCAGGTAGGTCGACATTGAGGAAACAAGAATGCTAAACAGCCGATCAAAGAGAATCAGAGGACTCAGTAGAGGCACGATGAAGGAAGAGGCTGTAATAAAACAAATGTGGGTAGTGTTAGTACAAGCGACACAGGGTATGTTGAGTTTAAAGCACCGAATACTCTATTATCATTTATAGCATTTATTATTTGTGTGACATTTAAAATGAAGCTACATTTGCCCTACTCATTTTTGTAAGAAATTTGAAACTTCACATTTTTAATTAAAATTACATTTCACCATTTTAACCACAATTTAGTTCAGATTTTCCCAATTTATATTCAGCCTTGTTCACTGTAATAACTCTTAAATAAATAATTTGTCATTTTCTAATGTAAATAATAAAAAAAAATTACTCAAGATTCAGCAACTTTTCTCCTAATTAAACATTTAGTTCAAAGACAACTTACTCCCCAGAAATTGATTTTTCCTAAACACTCCCTCCTCCAAGTTTTCCCACTGCAAAGTATGCATTGAGAGTTGTAGTGTGCCAGTTAGAAAATTAGAGACAGGAGACAAGGACTTCACCACACATGACAGTTGTAATAAGAGTAAACCAAATAAGTGAAGTAATCTTTCTTCTCAGGATTAGAAAGCAACTACTTCAGTGGGAGAAGAGCAAATAAATTGGGGGGGGGGTAGCAAAACATAAACTCCCCAATCTTTATTTTGGAAAGAAAATGTGCATAATTTCCTAATCCTCCTGGCTAGGATGGCAATATGCGTGGAATGAAATGCTCTAAAGTATGAAGACAGATAACTTGGGAGGGCATCCTGGCTGAATTACTTATAACTCTTTAACCATGAGGCAAGTTTGTTAATCTATCTAAGCAGTATTTCCATCTGTTAAGTAGAAATGAATAAAGTTGTTGTGAGGTTTAAATACAATTTCACCTATAAAATGCTCCTTGAGCATAGTGCCTGAGATACAGTAAGTGCTTAATAACTGCTAGGTGCTATTATTACTACTAGTCAACATCTACTAATAAGTTAAATGTAAAGACAATCTCATTCAAAGTTGAGTCACTGCAAGATTTAAGATTATGTGAGTTATATTTACAGTAATCTTAAAGGAATCACTTCTGATTTTTTTTCAGATGTGTAGTTCCAGTAACGTTATCATCATCTGGTATATATTTTAACAGAAAGAAATAGTATTTTAATATTTACTTTAAAAGGCAGTTCAAATGAGACCTGTTTTACCAACCTGTATTTTCTGTATTTGTTTGACTTTTGTGTAAAGGATTGATAAGATGCTAAAAGGGAAATAAGAGTCCCCATCCTGAGTGACATAAGTTAGAACCAGTTGCATAACATATAACCCATTTAGGGATCCCAGCACATTAGCAAAAAATGTTCACTGGAGCTAGACTATAGTGAATTAGTGCTTGGAAGATACCTCTGGAGATACTGCTGACCTACCTATGAGTCAACTATTTCATGCATTGCACCATATGGTAGGCATCCTCTAGTACCGATGCTCTCCTAATCCCAAGGAGGAAATGTCTTGTTTAAAATATATGTCCAGCCTATAAGAGACTCACTTCAGATTTAAGGACACACATAGGCTCAAAGTGAAGGAATGGAAAAGATATTCTATACAAGTAGAAACCAAAAGAAAGTGAAGAGTAGCTACAGCTATATCAAATAAAATAGACTTTAAGCCAAAAAATGATAACAACAGACAAATAAAGTCATTACGTAATGATAAAGGGGTCAACTGATCAGGAAGATATAACAACTATAAATATATATGCACCCAACATCAGAGCCCCTAAATATATTAAGCAAATACTAATAGATCTGAAGGGAGAAATAGACAAGAATACAATAATAATAGGAGACTTCAATATTCCACTTTCAGAAAGGGATAGATCATCCAGAGAGAAAATCAACAAGGAAACATTAGACTTGAACCATACATTAGACCAAATGGATCTAACAAAAATTTATATAACATTCCAACTAGTAGCAGCAGAACACATTCTGTGCATGGAACATTCTCCAGGATAGATCATATAATAGATCACAAAAGAAGTCTTAGCAAATTTAATAAGACTGAAATCATTTCAAGTATCTTTATTGACTATAATGGTATAAAACTAGAAATTACAACAAGAGAAAGCTGAAAAATCTACAAATATGTGGAAATTAAACAACATACTCCTGAACAACTAATGGACCAAAAAAAAGAAATTAAAAGGGAAATAAAAAGATACTTCAACAAATGAAAATGGAAACACAACATACTAAAACTTATGGGATGCTAATGTTAATCATATACACTAGTGCACAAGGAAAATATCAGTAGGTTCTATAAGGTAAAAATGATACAAAAAATACTCTCAGACACAATGTAATAAAACTAGAAATTAAAGATAAAGCAAAAATTAATGAGGTAGTGAACAGAAAAACAGTAGATCAAATTAGTAAATCAAAATCCATGTTGAGAAAATAAACAAAAAGAACAAACCACTAGCTAAGTTAATCAAAGAAAAGGAAGAAAGTGCAAATATACAAAATAAATTATGAGGGAAATGACTAATGATACAGAAGGAATTTTTTAAAATCATAAGCGATTACTTTGCATCCCTCTATATGAATAAATTTGAAAATCTAGAAGAAACAGAAAATTCCTTAAGCAAATATAGCTTTCCAAACTAACCGCAGTAGAGATAAAAAGCTTAAACAGACCAATTTCATAGAGAAATACAAAGTTATCAGGGGACTACCCAACAAAAAAGGACTAAATTCAGATAGTTTCACAGGGGAATTCTTTCAGGACTTTACAGAACAGATAGTCCCAGTGCTACATAAATTGTTTCAGAGTATAGAAATTAAAGAGAAACAATTCTTTTTATGTAGCAAATATAACATTGATAACTAAGCCTGATAAATTTAGAACACCAAAGAAAATTAAAGAACAATATCATTTATGATGGAAAAATAGTAGCAAATGAACTCCAATGCTACATTGAGAAAATAGTACATTATAATCAAATGTATCTTAGGAGTTTATATCAGAAACGCAAGAATGGTTCAATACTGGAAATCTATTAGTATTATGCACCATATTAACAGGTCTAGGGAAAAAAACCCATATTATTATCTCCATAGATGTTGAAAATGTCTTTGACAAAATTCAACATCCATTCTTAATAAAAACCCTAAATAAAACAGGAGAGCATGTACTTTCTTTAACATGATAAATATATATACCTCAGTCCTAAAGCCAGCATTTGTCTTAAATGGGGGGACTTCAGAGACACTTCCACTAAGATCAGGAAAAAAATCAAGGAGGTTCACTATCTCTACTATTTAACATTGTTCTGTAGGTATTAGCCAATGCAAGTAAATGAAAGAAAAGAGAGGAATAAGAACAGGAAGGGGGAAATACATATCTGTATTTGTAAATTACATGATGGTATACTTGGAAAATTCTACCTAGAGAGTCAATGATAAACCTAACTCAAGAAAGGAAAATTCAGTAAAGAAGTAGTATATAAAATTAACATGTAAAAATCAATAGCATCTTATACTCAAAAAAAATTAGAAGATACAATGAATGAGAAAAGCTCATTATAACAACAATAAAAAAGATAAAATACTTAGGAATATATTTAACAAGAAACATTCCCAGCCTATATGAAGGAAACTATGAAGACTACTTTTAAAGGCACAAAGGTAGACTTGAACAAGTGAAAGGACATCCCTTGTTCTTGGTTAGAATGTCTCAGCATAACTCATGGGTAAAATATAAGTTTTCCCAGAGTTAATTGGCTATATTCTTCAAAAATGTCAATGTCATAAAAGACAAAGGGAAAATACCATAAAGGATATTATTAAGTCAACTGAAAAATTAATATAAGGATGGTAGAATAGATAAAAATATTGAATATGATGTTTAAAAAATTTTATACATACACTCAAAATCACAGATGGACAAGAACATGAAGTAGAGGATGACTTTCTGTAATTCTGGGAAATTTCTTTTTTTAACCTTTTTAGACGTTTTAGATGTTTAAAAGTGAGATACAATAATATGAACACAAATTCTGTTTTCTTTGCTTCTCTTCGTCATGTGGTTTATCCCTAGGTGACATATTGTTTATATGCTGGTGTGTGTTACATACACTGCATATTTTTGAAGTTATGCAGGAAAATAAAAAGACTTCCCTTTAATGTCATCATTGCCATTCATAATTTTTGATTTTTCTGTGGATTTGAAAACTAACATGTCATATGAGAGACAATTACATATAGATACCCCGCTAGAATACTAGCCCCACCACCCAGCCCTGCAGAATATAAGCTCCAGGAGGGCAGGGACTTGTTCCATATTTATTATTCTCAGAGAACAGAATAGTGTCAGAACACAGTACAAACTAAACACATTTTTTTTTAAATGAAAGAGCAGTCTCTGCTATTGTCATGCAGAATGAATGTAATCAAGATAATTTAAAAGGGAAGGCCTACATAATGCCCATAATGAAATAAAGTTTACACAGTGAAAATAAAGTTATATATACAAGAACACTTATTGTCCAAGAATAACTTCCACTTATACAATGACCAAGGTGTTTAGAAAATGAGCAAATCAAAACTTTAGGAGATACATGTCCATTTCCTGTTGTATTTTTAAGCCTCTGCTTGGATTTTAAGAGCAATCCAAGGACAAACACTCCTATCCCTTAACTGTCTTTTTAAGATAAAGTTCCATCCAAAGATTTTTTTTAATAATGAACAAAAATCATTTATAAATAAATAAATGTTAAATTGCACATCATATCATTCATAGGCATTACAAACTTTTTCTTTTTTTTAATGAAAAACCTGGACTTAAAGTTTGCTCCTGTTTTCCAGTTGGAAGGAAAAGGCTAAGTCCTTAAATGACAACTGTTTGCTCCACACGCATATTCTTAAAAGAACTATAGAGGAATACGTTTTAAAATGTATAATCAGGGGCTTCCCTGGTGGCGCAGTGGTTGAGAGTCTGCCTGCCGATGCAGGGGACACTGGTTCGTGCCGCGGTCCAGGAAGATCCCACATGCCGTGGAGCGCCTGGGCCCGTGAGCCATGGCTGCTGAGCCTGCGCATCTGGAGCCTGTGCTCCACAACGGGAGAGGCCACAACAGTGAGAGGCCCGCGTACCAAAAAAAAAAAAGTATAATCAGCTTTATAAAATGTGTAATGTGTTGGGAGGTGACTAATCAATGTTATTTTCAGCAAGGGAAATACAGATAAAATTTAACTGCTTCCTAGTCCCTGTGTAAGAACTGAGAATTTATGAATTGACATGAAATTTCAGCAAAGGAATCTCTTCACAAAACCCTCTTCTCTTCTGGAAGCACTTTTTATCAGGTGCGAATAAATATACAGCCTCATTATCAAGTCATAAATATTCTATCAAGTAATTCTTAATAACACATGAATGCTCACAAAAGTTCTAACTTTCTTTGTCAACTTCCAACAAGAGACAGAAATAATAGCTCGTTAGTATTATTTTCCCACAACAAAATTGTTTCGACAGCAATGATACAGATGTAAGTGGGTAATTTTAAGATGTAACCTGATGGAAAGTTATCTCATTGGATTTGATTTACCTCTTACCTAATATTATCCAGCTAACAACCTGATTAATAAGAGGCAGTCCTTGTTTCTTGAGTAGACTATTATGAGTGCCATACACAACACACATGGAAAGCACCGTGCTTAGCATCTGAAAACAAACACAGAAGACGTAAATAAAAGAGAAGGTGGTGAGTGACTAATTTATATATTAGAAAGAATACTTAGAAAAGTGCTTGAACAACTGGAATCTGGCCAAAATGTTATTGAAATTGGACCAGCTCACCTTCTTGTGGCTAAGACCAACAGTCAGAATTCTTGTACTAAGCAAAAGCCCTCCTTCACAAGCATGAATGAGGTGTTTTACACTTTCAGGAATATTTTGGCATACATTATCACACTGTTTTTACTTAGAAATATTTGTTATTAATCTTGAAGTTTTCTTAAATCATGGAAGTGCAGAGAGTGAAATGTATATAGCTTGGCATATATGGCTGAGTGTCTTCCACCTCTGGCCCTCACTAACAGTCATATCTATTTATTCATTCAATACATATCTGTGGCCTGAGTTTTCACTGGTACTGGGAATACAAGGAGTACAATATTCTTTAGGGAATATAGACAAACTAGTGTAGAGTTGGTAAACTATTGCTTTTAGAAATATTGCTTTATTGGAACATGATCACTCTCATTCATTCACATGTTGTCTACAGCTCCCTTTGCCCTACAATGGTAGAGCTGTAAAGTGACAACAGACTTCCATATGCCCCACAAGCCTAAAATATGTACAATCTAGCACATCAGAAAAATGTTTGCCGACCCCTGAATTAGCGGATTAACAGCCAGTTTAAGAAATGAGCTAAATTATGGCTATGAACAAAGTAAACTCTCTTAAAGATCAGATTAGCAACCTGATCACCAAATCCTAGAGATACATTTAATTTACCCATATTTTCAGTGAATTAAGAAGGAAAAATTGTTGTCAATAAATCTATGACACAATTCTAGGATCCTTTCAAATGTAAGACACATTCTCATTTTAGATACATTAAAATGTGAGAAGACACAAATCTTAGAATCATAAAAATATATATATGGTACACAATAGAGAAATGAGTGCAAATTAATAAGGTTAATGTCAGAAGGAATTACTTTATACTTAGGGGTATTTCTCAAAAAGTCCGTAAGAATTTTAACATGGTATTCTTTGCTCCTACAGAGTAAGATTCAGAAACACACACTTCTGTCAAAGTATTCATTATTACAGGTGAATTTTTTCAAAGCTACTATGGTTTAGTGTAAAACCAGTCAGTATACCATTTAAAATGAAAAGACACGCTTCAGTAGCTTGATAGGATCTTTGACAAAAATACTTCTCTTTTTATATGTTCTCTGTTGTTCTCCAAGAATGAGTTAACATCTTTTAAGTGTTGTATATTTTAATTTTTGAGTGTTCTTGGAAATACTATTATCCCAGCTTTGTTCTGAGTAAATTTTTTGAGGAGACTCAAATAAGTTTTTTTTATCAGTGTTCTAGATGTGGTTTATTGTTTATTGTTGAAAAGGAAAAAAAAAGTGGTTTCCACTCTTATCTACTTTTAAAGCTATCATTTTACAGAATATGACATCAAATAATCTCTTACAACCCTACTGGATATTATCTTTACAGATTAAAAACAAACAGACAAGTTCTATTACTGAAAATCACACATCTAGTACAAAGCATAACTGGGAATTGACTCAATTTTGAAATGTCAAGTTCAAAGTTCTTTTCACCACTCCAAAGCCACCAACCAAAGTGAAGTTTATTTTCTCCTAGTATGTCATCTGAAGTCTTAAACTGACTAACCTTCATATAAACATACTAAGCAGCTGCTTTCACTTCAAAGAGCTTACTTTTTTCCTGACCTAAACTAGGACAACACAGAATCTCAGACCAGAGGAAGTCTTTTTCAGTTCAACTCTTTGGACAATAACTCTTATGTCTCCTTAATCTCTGCTATCTAGGTGTTTTTGGGGGGCCTCCTGTTGACCTTTTTGCTATTTCATACCTGGTATTGAGGTTAAAAAAAACAGGATGGCGTCTTAAGAACAATATAATTAAATACAACTGTAAGATACATTTTAGTGTATCATTTGTATAACATAGTGTTGAAAATCTGCAACTGACCTGTAATAGATGTAACACCAGCTCTTCATTTACAAAACTATCTTTTCTTTTTAAGACAGATGTTACAACAAACAGGGATAGCAGAAGAACCAGCAAGCCCGCACCCACTCTGTTTTAAAACACAATTCACAATTTCAAATTTTCTTAAGACATTTATAGAATATATATCACATGAAAATATTAGATATTTTACTCTAATATAGAACCTCTCAATCATTTGCTTAATCAAGATGAAGTAACAAAATGAATACACAGGTGTAAGAATAAAAATCTTAGAATAAAGATCCTGTGGGGATGGTGTTATTTGTAATTTTTCACACAATTTTTTAAGTATCTTCATCTTATTTCTATAATTTGATTTTTTTTAACATTTACACACACCATAATTCTCAGCTTGACTTGGACAAATTTACAGGAAACAATATAAAAGATAGCTAAACAAATATATCAGTATCTACGCCACACATTTTCTGACTATGAGCACCTACTCATACAAAAAGGAAAATCTACATTTATAATCCACAAATTGTTCCTCTCTATCATTGACGTTGGTGCTTTTCACAGCTGTTTCTGGCTAAGGGAAGGATGGAAGAGGGGCCACAAAAGTAGCATGTGGGTGAGGCATTGGTACAGTAATGAAACAACAAATTACACTTTTTCAAGAACACCAGATACAATATGGTTCCTGAAGTGGAAGGAGACTAATATCAAGGAAGTTGGTTACACAAAGTTCAAAAGAAAGTAACAAAGATGATTACATGATTAGAAAATAAGAAAGGAAATGCTAAATGAAATAATGATCATTTAATTTGCCAAGCGCCTGCACACACACACACACACACACACACACACAGAGCCATTAGATTATATAATAACTTTAAAGTTAAAAACAAATGTAACCAATTATTTTAAAATTGGTTTATTTTAAAATTTAAAATTATTTTAAAGATTTGTTTGGGATATATTGAGGAGAAATAAATATAACAGCAGCATGGAGAATTCAGGCAAGGTATATAGAATTTTCTAACAGTTTAAGTGATTAAACATGAGAAAGCTGTCAAGGTACAGAGAGTTTCCTCCCATGGAGATCTTTACGTTCAGATTAGAATAGAAGAGAATTTCATTTTTCTCAGACATTTAAAATGTGGACATGATCAAAGGAAAAGAGAGTTTGCATCAATCATCAGTGGCTTTTAGACCTTTTAATTTTGGCAACAGAACATTTTATCATGTGAAACCTTTTACTGATCTCCCAATATATAAAACATACAAAGGCTTCTAGACCTTTAAAAAATTCTTGGCATTTTAAGTTATCACTGGCACAATGTCATTTTTTATGAAGGTCCAGAAGCATCTTCAGGGAGTTTTAATGCCTCTCAGAGCCTGAGCCAAAATTATGACTAATGGTTTGATATTAGTATTTTAACTTCTAGTTTGTTCACATGATTTTAAACTCATGGCCAAGACTTGGTTCATATTTCATAGTGATGATTAAGAAAAACAATTACATTAAAAAGAAAAGTTAAAATATGGTGCATACACTAGAAAGATATTTGGCTTTCGTCCTACAACAGGCATAAGTGGGAACACTGCCAGGAGCAAACAGAAGAAAATCCAACTCAGTGAGGTGCTCTAAAATAAAGAAAAAAGTTATCTTTAGACAATTATGGTACAAAAACTGTCTTCAGTGTTTCACAGACTACATGGCTGTGAAACTAAAAGGAAAATTCAAAGCCTTACATCTGTTTACTTTAAAAAGTAATATAGTTACTATTTGTGAAGGATCTGTTATATAGTAGGCACTATATTAGGTATGATATAGGCATTATCTCATTTAATTCTCACAATAACCTCAATAGGTAGGCTGTATTATTCACAGTATTTCAGATGAAGAAACTGAGCTCAGAGATGGCAAAGGGTAAGTAGCACCACATCTGTTACTAGTAAATGAAGCAGCCAGGATTTACACTCAGGTCTGCTGTTTCAAAGCAAGCACTTCATTCAATTTGTGTTCTACCATATATTGATGACATCTTTAAGAAAGCTGGCCTGCAATCATAATCAAATGATTGTGCCCAGGAGGGAAATAAGTAAAAATACTTCTGTAATTAGATTAAGACCAAAAAAGTTATCAATAGTCCCATTAATTGGAAAATTTTGTAGGTTCTCATAGAGTAGAAAGAAGGTATTTCTATCTTCCTGCTACCTCCACCAAAAAGTATCAAAGTGGAAACATGAGAGTATTCTTTGTAGAAGCACACTGTAATTACCTACCTAGTTAAAGGCAGAAAATCAGGAGTAATTATACTTTAAAATAACTATCATGAATAAATACTTCTCCAGAGAAAAACTGTGGTGGCTCCAGACCAGGAGGGAGGTGACTCCTCTGACTTGAGTCCAGAGTGTGGCCTCTCATGCCACTGCACTGCTCTGGGCAGTTCCTCTGTGGCATTTAGATATTTGAGCCTAAAGGAATCTAGGAAGTGCTTCAGAGATGGACAAATCAGCTCTGCTTCTTGAGTATTTCAATCACCACAAGACCAGTTCACTTTGATATGAAAGTCTGCATGAATCACTGAAACCTTAAAGTCAACATCAGTCCTCCTGTCAAAAGGATCAGGATCTTTATGTAAGGTCACATTCTACCCTTTTCTTAAAAAAATGAATAATTCCCTGAGTTAAACGCATATCAAAACAAAGCCGCTATGAATCTGCCTAATTTCAAAGTGAGTACTTATACCTTTGCTCGAGTCCACAGTGGAGTGATAAATGGCCAACCTGCAAACGCAATGAGTCCAGCTGTAAGCATATAGCGGTAGAAAAAACTGAGAACCTAGTAATGCAATCCAAAGAAGAAAGGGAAAATGAGGTCATTTCAAAGGAGTTACATGTGTATGAAAGAGACCTGAAAATGTGGTAATGTGGTAAATTACTTACTAATACTTCAACTCCCAGGATAAAGAGTAACAGGTATCCAACAAAATGACTTGGAGGGAAGGTCAACAGTAATGTGACCAAGCCTTGAATAACTGGAAATCTGTTTAACAAGATTATTTATAAAAAGATTATTTATAACCTATATTGAATATAAAAAATTAGTTCTCATATAGTAAAAAATATTGTGCATAGAAATCAGGGAACTTTCAATTCATAGATTTTTTAAAAACTAAGATAATCTCCAACAGATTTGTTTCAATGGCTTTACTTACCTAAATCTTTTTTTGATACCTAGTATTCTAGGAAAAATGTAACTTCTGAATTAAGTTGATAATGATCACATTAATTTGCTTGGTTTTTTTATAAACATTAATGACAACAAATGAGTCTTATTGGATCTTAGCTTAAACATGGGCACATACAATTACAGATACAACATCAGAAATAAAATACAATAAACCCAAATGAATAAACATAGAGAACATTTTTAAAATTCACTAAAGTTAATTTTATATTGAAATCTCAACTGTCTTAATAAAATAAAGGTCCGTTTTCCTAGTCTAGGTAGAGAAAATCTTAATTGCACTTTTTCACTGGGCGAAATAACCTTTTCCAAACTCAGTTTAAGATGTCACTAATTGTACACTAATTGTAATTAAATGTGAATTCATAACCATTAAAAATGTATTAAATACTTGAGTCCTTTTTACATTTCATCACTGGAAAAATTTTTTTAGCATTGGTAGTGCATTATTAAGGAGGCAATTATAAAAAGTCAGTATCACTTGGTTTATAACCTTTTTCTGATTGAAAATAATAGTTACATAATGTCATCAAAACGATTAAGGTGCCATGTTAGGAAAGAAAAGCTAACACCAGTCAAAAGGAGAATGTTTCTTTTGTTCTCAACAGTGATGATTTTGTAAAATCATTTAGATTATTTCTAGAAGAAAAGTGAATTTTTATGTTTTATTTTCTTTATAATCTATCAAAAAGATAAAGATAGAATACAACATATTTTCAAAATCACTCTGTCCTTAAAATTTAAATGTAGGGAATTTTGGATAACACATTTCATTCTAAAAATTTTTAAGCCAGAGCAAATGACATTAGGAAAAAATCCAATTTAAATATGTACATCCAGCAACACTATTCCTTTCAAATGGAGAAGTAACAGTCTGTTCTTCTGTCAGTGTCTTTTTGCCTTGTTTTAAAAATGTTAACATTTAAAATATTTTAATATTAATTTTTATTTTTCATATAAAGAAGAGGTGGTCAAAGCTGGAGGTAACAAAAATTAGAAAAGAAAACACATTGTGTCATTGCAACATGCTCGCCAGCCCTGACAACACCCTTATTCTGGGCTGTCATTCCCTGGTCTGCTTTTGGCGTCTGGTTTGCTCAAAGGATGCCCAAGACTAAGTTTAAATTCTAGATTACTGGTGCAAATATAGAAATCAACACGATCTGTAACATGACCCTCGCTGCCTGTGAACATGAACCAGCCCAACATTTTAGTGATTTTCTTTTAAAGTGTTTATAACTTGCATGAGAGCTCTACCTCTGATGTTTCCTACAATGATAAGAATCCACTTCAAGTCCAACTTGTGAGCAAGCACTTAAAGGTAGAACCACAGCATACAAGAATAATCTCCCCTAACCCCTGTAGGTATACATTACTAGATTGGATTTAATGGCGAACTTTCATTCATCTAGGTTTACATGATAGCTGGGAAAGGAGGGGCGAAAACGTATGGAACAAAAGCATGCAAATTGCTTTGTGAAACATGAAGATACACTGGAAACTGGGATGATGAGACAAATTCAAAACGTAAGTCACTCCTGACATAGTACAATCCATATTAATTATTTAATTTTTACTCCAGATTTTTCGTATAAAAGATATTAACACAAAGAAGGGAATGAGGCCAGTGTTACCTCAGGGCAATCAAGATGAAGTCAAAAGGGAAAAGTAAAATAAAAAGGATGTTTAGGGAATTCCCTGGAGGTCCAGTGGCTAGGACTCTGCGCTTTCACTGCCGAGGGCCCGGGTTCAATCCTGGGTTGGAGAACTAAGATTCTGCAGGCCTCAAGGTGCAGCCAAGAAAAAAAAAAAAAGCCTGTTTATATGCAACGTTTATGCTGTTATGAATGAAATGAAAGGGCTTGGAGATTTGAGGGTATTATAATTATCTTTCATGACTTATGCTACAGAAATCTAATGCATTTAAATACAGATTTAACTGTCAGTGAAGCGAAAAACAAGACCACAAGATGTGTTACTTACTCTCTCAGAACCGCATACCATACTGGCAGCGGCAACAAGCAATATATGTAGTAAGTCCAGGGACAGGCTTGAATCAGCAGGAAAAGTGCTAGTAAAACGCCAACAGCTACAAAACTACATGACAGGAGATGGCTTGGTTTCTGAAAGTTAAACAAAACATTGAAAACACTCCAAACCCATGCTACTTGATAGGTTTTTAAAAGAGATTTTATAAAGTAAAGAAAATACATTACTTTCTTTCAGTGATTCTACAACTAGATGATTAATCTAAGAACTGTATTTAAAAAAATCTGTCATTGGAGAAGCACATTATAGAAGAAAAAGCTGGATAGCCTGGAATTGTTGCAATTAGGTAATTCTCAATTTAAAATGACTATGCTCCTAAAGTTTGTTTGCAAGTAACTTCTTCGGAACTCTGAACATATTTCTCCTTAGTAACAATTTTATAAATGTTGACTGAGTTCACTGACAAGCCCACAAAAGCCCATTTAATCTACAATAAACTGTGGGACCTAATCTTCATTTGGAACAATGATTCTATCTATTCAAACTTCAAGTTGACATGCTGCCCACGCGTCTCTCTCCATCACCCAACCACAGTAGGTTCATTCAATCATATCTTCTCTCCCAAACACCTGCCAAACAAGAAAGGAGCTCCTCCATGTAAATCACCAGTGATGGCCTCCACAGGCCGTGGGTGCTCTGGGCCAGGAGTAATGATGCGAGGGTCAGGGACAGAAATGCCAATGATTGGAACAAGAACACATTTATGGAAAGCTGTGATGCTAAGAACGCACAGGAGAAAAAAACAGGACTGGAGGGGTCACATGGTACTCTCTTGCCTCCGTGCCTTGTTTTCTCTCTCTCTGTTTCCCCCTTGTTTTGCTACCCAAACTAAATAAGGTGAGAATTAAGAATTACCTTATGGAGTAGGGGAGGTTAGGGAGGAAAATCAAGAGGTTTTTTTCCCCCTTATAATTCCTCCCTCTGGCCTAAAATATCACCAGAAAGGAAGTAAAGAAGCAAGAATAAACTAGGGCAGAGTCGTAAAAAGGAAGGTGAGACATAGCATTGTGATTGAGAGTTTGGCGCTACACAGATCAGAATTCAAATCCTGGCTCTGTCACTTGCTCACTGTATGACCACGAGCAAAGTACAAAACAGATTCTGAGACTTAATTTTACTCCATCTATAAAATGCGAAGAATAATTCCATATCTATTTATCAAGGCTAGTAATGCTTAAATGAGATTATGAAAAGAGCTTAACAAAATGCCCAGAATATTACTACTGCTTAATAAATAATGGCTACCACTATCACCTTTATTTTTCTTCTCTCCTCCTCTACCTCTCTGCATTAGTCCCAAAAGTCACTACAGAAACCTCTCAGTGACTAGCACTGGAAATGGAGGTCCCATAGCAAGGGGATGGAAGAAGAAGGAGCAAGTCTCAAACAGATATGGACAGGTAGAGTCTCTAAAGCTCAAGGTGCCTGAGGCAGGTATTCACTTGAGGAATTGGGACTGGTTTCACATCACTCTGAGGATAGTAAAATAATAAGAAAATAAGTTTAAAGAGTACCTAAAAAAAAGACACTCGAGGGATTTTCTAGAGTCAGTACAATATCATATAATTATCCAATCCTATGATACATAAAGTAATCGACATTACAAATAGACATCTACTTGTAGGAAACCAAATCAAAAAGAATTCAGTTCAGCTAAAGTAAAAATGGAAAGGATTTTAAATAACAGGAATGGGGAACATTTTCTACCTGAACCATGCTGTGTGCACTGTCATGACTCCTCCATCCAACTAACAATGATTAAGTCGCACAGTCTACGCCACGCTCTGTACTAGGTGCTGGCCTATGAGGAGTTTAAACCATACAGGTGGAGACGGAATCCTGGGACTTTGTTTAAGGGGTTAACATTTTGTGATTTCCCTAAGTAGTGAGAGAATAAGGGAAGCATGTGGCAAAATAAGGATATTCAGTTCTAAAGCAAAAGACATCTGAACTAGCAAAAGCAAAGGAGAAGAGTAGATAGAAGTTAAATGCAGAGTTCAATTAGGAGGAGCTATGGCAAATTACCTTTAAAGAGAATGTTCACTGCAGAGTTGTCTGTAAGAGTGATAAACCTGTAAAATCTGGGGGACACTGTCATGGAGAAGTGACAGAAACTTTGGAGTCAGACCTAAATTTAATTCAGCACTGCTGTTCTATTTGCTGTCAATTTGACTAAACCATTTAGCTTGTCTCAAGCTCTGTTTCCTCATCTGGCAGTGGAGGGTAGAATCTGCTGTGAGCTCATCTCTCACTCCCCCCGGGGCCCTCTACAGTCTAGCCGTATCAGTGACTTGCAGGCCTTCCAAGAAGCCATGCTACCTCACTCCTCATCTGGCACGTGCTGCTCTCCCTGCACCTTTTTCCTTTTTTCTATTGGGCTATCCGACTCACCCTTTAAGATTTGACTTTGGCAACAACTACCTCGGTGAAGGCTCCCTACACCCCAACTGCAAGCATCATGTTCTAATGCGTGCACAGCTGCAATCATCTCATGCCCTAATTGCTCTCCAAGCCTCCCTTTGGTTAATGCTGTAGACTTCTGGCAACTTATTCTTCCTCCAGATGCTGTCACTTCACTAGATTATAAACTCTCGCTGAAGAAGAATCAGAATGTTTTTGCAAACAGAACTAAAGGGTTCAAAATACTTTTAATAACCTCAACTGTAATGGTCAGTTTTATGTGTCAGCTTGGCTAGGCTACAGACCCTAGTTAGTTATTCAATCACACATTAATCTAGGTGTTGGCTGTGAAAATATCTTGTAGATGTGATTAAAGTCCATAACCAGTTGACTTTAGGGAGATTATCCTGAACAATCACGGTGAGCCTGATTCACAAAAGGCTCTAAGAGCAGAACAGAGGGTTCCCTGAAGAAGAAACTGTACCTGTGGAGTGAAGCTTCCGCTCCTGCCTGCAAGTTCCAGTATGCCCTTCCTGATGGCCTGACCTCTGAACTTAGGACCTGCTTAACTAGCCCCACAGTCACATGAGCCAATTCCTTACACTAAATTTCTTAATACAGAGATCCTACTGGTCTATTTCTCTGGTTTAACTCTAAGTGATAGACCAGCTCTTCACTAAATAAAGTCTAAACTCTATAGTCTAGCATTTGAGGCCTTTGATTACTTCCACCTAATCTATATTATCAGTATTATCTCTTATTAGGCCCTTGAACAAACCTCCCAAATCCCCCCCAAACTGAACTATTTATTTTGAAGGCAGCATGGTATAGAAAGAGCATGAATTTAAGTATTAGAGTTCAAGGACACCAGTGTGTCCTTGAGGAAAACATTTATCTCTCTGAGCCTAAATTCCCCCATCCATATTATGAGAATCATAACCATTAAATTTAGGGTAGTATTAAGCTTAACTAAATAACACATGTACAATACCCAGGACAGTCCTGGAATAGTGCAGTTTAATAAATATTACTTATTAGCCCAGCATAAAAACACATCTTCCCATCCCTGCCCCTATTTATATTATTCACTTTGCTTTAATTCTTATCCTCTCCCTATATTCTGACTGTTAAATATCCACCAAGACTTATTTTTTCCTGTTATCATCACCCTAGCTAAAGTGAGATTTTCTTTATTTAAAATATGATAGTCATTGTATCACATTCACTTAACATTTTATATTAAAGTTGTCAAACATTTGTTGTCTTATGTAATATAGCGTAGTATATGATCTATACTTGATAAGGTGGCTATGTGTATACATATTTTACCTACTTTATTTAATTACAAGCTCCTTGAGAAGCTTGTAATTTTGTATCTGAATTTTGTATTTCTTGGTGTATCTTATGAAGCATCTCGCATTGTGCTGTATACACAAATATTCTCTGCATTATCAGATTAACGAATAAAGAACTATCAGCTGTGAAATCTGCTGACACAACAATCTAAAGACATCATATGCCTTCTCAATAACCCAAAACATCAAGACAAATACCAAAAGGCAGCGTTTGGCATTAGACTACTCTGGACTCAAATCTCAGTTCCTCCACATCCTAGCTGAATGGCCTTTTGCAAATTACTTAAATAGCTTCAGTTTCCTCTTTAATACAGAAAAATTATAGTGCCTACTTCCAGCACTGTTACGTTTAAAGTGGCAAAATAGATTTCAAATACCCAGCTGAATGCCTAATTACATCCTCCACTAAAACACGTTTGTTTTTGTCTCTTTTCCTACCACGTAAGAAATGATTTCTACTCTAGCCAATTTCACATACATTCAAATAATGAAAATTACTTGGGTAAATTATTTAAGATGCATTACAGCATTATAAAAAAATGGAATAAATACTACTGCTCTTCCTTCCATTACAGAAAAATAAAGTATAAAATTGAAAAAAGTTACCACTGGAAATGTCTGTAGACTATTATTATTAATAATACACCATTCAGGTATATTACTTTTTAGAGGATTTGGACATGGTAATAATCATTAGAGAATGAAGTAAAGGAGATGGAAGAGGCGTATTATCCCTGGTAAATGACAGTAATATATTTTAAAAGAGTAAAGTGTTTTAATATAGTTAAACTATATATGTACTGTTATATTTTCTCAGTTGTATAAAGTATTATTAAAGAGCAGGGTTTTTTTTGGCATTGAAAGTACAGTAAACTTGGGACTAATTCTTAAAATGAGGATATATAGAAAGTTCTGGAAATCTGTATTTAAGAATTTTAGAAAGATGAAAAAGGTAAGGATAGTTCCAGGAAAATGTATATTATTTTAAAAGGAACATTTTGAATAAGTGATTTTATTTCTTTCCAGCTCCTAAACTTAATATCAGATAAATATATAAATAAATATATTGCTTTGAAACTGTTTTCTGATCACCTGTACTGTAGAAAGATACAGAATACTTATAACATGCTAAATAATTATAAAATATAAACAGAAATACAACACAGTTAATGCCATAGGCAAATGTAAATTACACAGCTATCTTTATAGCCTCTTAAGTTACAGGACCATTATTACTGATACACCTTTTTTCCAACTAAAGAAACAGAGATTACTGAGAAAAAAAGACCCAGTACAACAAAAGCAAATGAAAGAGTTAGCTTAGTACAGCATGTACATTATATGAACTCACTGCAGTTAACTTGATATAATTTCTTTCCTTAGTCTTATGATTTTACACCATCATCTGAATCTTCATTATACTTTCTGAACATACCTTGACTTCTTTACTAACACCTCTGTTAAGGCTGCAGTGAGACTTGATGATCAGCAAAGAAACATAAGATGTCCATCCCACAAAACCAAGAACGACATTGAAAGCCAAAAAGAATCTGTCATAAGTGTGATAGTAGGACAATCCTTTCAATGCAAGATTAATCAGCTCCTTGCAAAGGGAGACCTTTGGAGAAAGAAAAATATAACTCACCACATGCAAAGACGAGGAAAATCTAAGTTTCAAAGGAAGAAAAATTATTAAAGTAATCGTAGATTATTGATCAAAAACAGATTTTGATTGTTCAAAGATCTTCTTGCAAAGTATAAGAAAAATTCCTGAATAAAATAAATTTCTAAATCTTGATAAAAAAGGACATTTAAAATGCAAACTATCTATGAGATATGCAATGATTTTAAATGATTCTGAATGATTCATTTTGTGGAAATTATCTTCAAATGACACATGAAAGAAATGGTTCTCTAATATAGGTCCCTGATAGGAGATGCCCACATTTACATTTTTTGACTTTCTCATATCAGATTACCCAAATCAGTTATAAAACATTATTAAAATAGCTTAATATTTTAGTAGAGAAGAATAGCTTGCCACTGTAAAACCATAACAAAAATAAGCATTAGAAATGCCATCATACTACTTAGGCAATTTTAGAAACCAAAATAGAATTCTTTCTTACTTTAAAATTATATGACCACTTAAAACAGAGAAAATTAATGAAAAACATAGTAGGGTAGGAGTTGGGAAAAGTCAGAGCTTCAGTATGAACCATTAGATTTCTAATAGTGTGAAGCTAATTCTAAATGTACAGATATGTCATGTTCTAAAATATTATGCATAAATAAGTTGGATGACAGAAGCTTGGAATATACTTTCTCATTATAGAGAACAGCAATTGTTCATTTCCAATGTTAACCTAAAAAATTTACCTATAACATTACCTGAAATAAGAGAAGTATGTCCATGTGGCTAAAGCAGCTACTTAGGAAATTCAACCCTTCCTTAAAGGTTCAGGACAGCTCCCTGGCCGGCCCACTGCGCCTTCCATCACCATACCTGCCCCTCCCCATACCTGAACGATCAGCTATTTATATATACAAGGCCTGCATACTTACTGCTTCATCATACTTTTTCTGTTTTATATAAGATCTTGCTTTTCTTAAAATGTTGATCTGTTTAGAATCAGAAAGCGAGCTACAAAAGAAAAAAAATGCTTTAGGTTTAAAATGTTTCTTCATTTCAATTACATTTTTTCTTGGTTCTTTGCTTAATTGAAAATAAAAGGATGGTGAAAATTGAGTAAAGAAAGAGAGAAAGAAACAAACAAACAAACTCTGAGCCAAACTGTATCACTGCTGGTTATCTGAACTCTTCCAAGAAATAACTTATAATTAAATTTGGTTTTCTTGACTCAAAGTTTCAACTGCCAAGCTCCACTTATGACAGTCATACAATACATCATTGGAAGAAATGTAATGCTCTGGCTAACACAGAAATTCTGATTAAATCAATGTAATTAATGGAACAACAAACGAGTGGTCTGAGTTACAACACTCAGCTCTCTCATGCTCATGGTAGACACAACAGACAGGGCAGAGTCATTACGGTGCTTTGTACCCTTGAGCCAGACAGGGCCTGACAATTTTCATTATCAAAGAGATCCGAGCAGAGCTTAACCAACAATTAAAGTTAGTGAATAATTTGAATCTATTTGCTATTTTTGTATTACACCATATACTTTTTTGGTTTTCCTACCTTTCATTTCTCTTTCCACCATTTCCCTGTCCTTGTTTTACCATAGTAAAAACCTTAAATACAAAGGGGAAATACTCCTAATACTGCATAAGTAATTTTTAAATAAGTATATTTAAACACAAAATTGAATATATACTGCTTAACTAGTATCTACATTCCTAAAGTGAATACCTTTACATTTTAGAAGTGTAAAAAAGTTATTTAAGGATATATTAGGTTGGATCATTTGAAACTGATGTTTTTATATGTCAAAAACTCCAAATTAAATTTTGACAATTTCATATGGCTCAATAATCACTTGTCTTCTTTCTACTTGGTTTCAGCAGCTTCTAAAGAGATAAGATGGAGACTTTGTAGAAAGTTCATCTTTTAAGCAATGTTATTAGTTTGGGTGGGTCACAGACATCTTTCAGAATCAGAAACTCGCTCTAGAAAAATAAATAATCCAAAATCTTACATATAATTTCAGAAAATTCAAGAACCCCAGAACTCAACTATGAACTCTCTACAGTTCTATAGAGGCTTGATTAAGAATCTGTGCCTACACCAAGGGATCCCAGATCTTTCAACTCATGGGAACCCAATCACTGTCAGATTGTAGTAAAATCCCCTACCCCTGGACTCAATGGGATGTGGAAGAAAAAGGTACCAGGAAGCAAGAATACATGAAAGAAAAACAAGTTACTTCAAACTGTTGCCATGATCCAGTTCTCTGTCCTTCAGACACCACACATTTTGGAATATCTTCCTAGAAGTCTTAGAAATGGAATTACTGGGCCAAAGGGCACAGGCATTCTTTGAAGGCTACATCTAAGATACATTTTCCAAAGTTCTATAAAATCCTTCTAAGTTGATCTTCCTTCTCGTTGCTCTAATCCACTCCACTTCCTAAAATACTGATTACATCTTCTGATATATGTGAAATTGATATGGGTATATTATTGTCTACTTCATCAATTCTAAACTTCCTGGACTACTGATGACCATCTCCTTCTATTCTACTTAATTTCCCATTATCCCAAATATATACTCTGTTATAAAATGGTTAAGCTCTTCATTCTTCACCTATCTTGCATTCATGTCTGAGTTATTGTTCACAAAGATCCTCCCGTCTCTGCTTTCTAAAATCAAATCTTCATCATCCTTTATGGTCTACTCCAAATCTCACCTCACACCATTAGCACTTTAGTGTGCTCTCATCATCAATTTATTTCTCTTCAATTAAATTTTAAACTTTATGAGGGCCACTAATTATTTACATTAATATCAATAATACTCAGCAAAGTGCAAAGCACATAAAATGAATCAATAACTCTTAATTGATTAAAATGCTATAAAAAGGGCTTCCCTGGTGGCGCAGTGGTTGAGAGTGTGCCTGCCGATGCAGGGGACACGGGTTCGTGCCCCGGTCCGGGAAGATCCCACATGCCGCGGAGCGGCTGGCCCCGTGAGCCATGGCTGCTGAGCCTGCGTGTCCAGAGCCTGTGCTCCACGGTAGGAGAGTCCACAAAAGTGAGAGGGCAGTATATCGCAAAAAAACAAAAACAAAAACCAAAGTTAGCAGAAGGAAAGAAATCATAAAGATCAGATCAGAAATAAATGAAAATGAAATGAAGGAAACCATAGCAAAGACCAATAAAACTAAAAGCTGGTTCTTTGAGAAGATAAACAAAATTCATAAACCATTAGCCAGACTCGTCGAGAAAAAAAGGGAGAAGAATCAAATCAATAGATTTAGAAATGAAAAAGGAGAAGTAACAACTGACACTGCAGAAATACAAAGGATCATGAGAGATTACTACAAGCAACTATCTGCTAATAAAATGGACAACCTGGAAGAAATGGACAAATTCTCAGAAATGCATAACCTGCTGAGACTGAACGAGGAAGAAATAGAAAATATGAACAGACCAATCAGAAGCACTGAAATTGAAACCGTGAATAAAAATGTTCCAACAAACAAAAGCCCAGGACCAGATGGCTTCACAGATGAATTCTATCAAACATTTAGAGAAGAGGTAATACCTATCCTTCTCAAACTCTTCCAAAATATAGCAGAGGGAGGAACACTCCCAAACTCATTCTACGAGGCCACCATCACCTTGATACCAAAACCAGACAGAGATGTCACAAAGAAAGAAAACTACAGGCCAGTATCACTGATGAACATAGATGTAAAAATCCTCAACAAAATACTAGCAAACAGAATCCAACAGCACATTAAAAGGATCATACACCATGATCAAGTGGGGTTTATTCCAGGAATGCAAGAATTCTTCAATATATGCAAATCAATCAACATGATACACCATATTAACAAATTGAAGGAGAAAAACCATATGATCATCTCAATAGATGCAGAGAAAGCTTTCGACAAAATTCAACACCCATTTATGATAAAAACCCTGCAGAAAGTAGGCATAGAGGGAACTTTCCTCAACATAATAAAGGCCATATATGACAAACCCACAGCCAACATCGTCCTCAATAGTGGCAAGGTTGCCCACTCTCACCACTATTATTCAACATAGTTTTGGAAGTTTTAGCCACAGCAATCAGAGAAGAAAAGGAAATAAAAGGAATCCAAACCGGAAAAGAAGTAAAGCTGTCACTGTTTGCAGATGACATGATACTATACATAGAGAATCCTAAAAATGCTACCAGAAAACTACTAGAGTTAATCAATGAATTTGGTAAAGTAGCAGGATACAAAATTAATGCACAGAAATCTCTGGCATTCCTATACACTAATGATGAAAAATCTGAAAGTGAAATCAAGAAAACACTCCCATTTACCACTGCAACAAAAAGAATAAAGTATCTAGGAATAAACCTACCTATGGAGACAAAAGACCTGTATGCAGAAAACTATAAGACACTGATGACAGAAATTAAAGATGATACAAATAGATGGAGAGATGTACCATGTTCTTGGATTGGAAGAATCAACATTGTGAAAATGACTCTACTACCCAAAGCAATCTACAGATTCAATGCAATCCCTATCAAACTACCACTGGCATTTTTCACAGAACTAGAACAAAAAAATTCACAATTTGTATGGAAACACAAAAGACCCCGAATAGCCAAAGCAATTCTGAGAATGAAAAACAGAGCTGGAGCACAGGCTACGGATGCGCAGGCCACAACAGTGAGAGGCCCGCATACAGCAAAAAAAAAAAAAAAAAAAAAAAAACAGAGCTGGAGGAATCAGGCTCCCTGACTTTGGACTATACTACAAAGCTACAGTAATCAAGACAGTATGGTACTGGCACAAAAACAGAAATTTAGATCAATGGAACAGGATAGAAAGCCCAGAGATAAACCCACGCACATATGGTCACCTTATCTTTGATAAAGGAGGCAGGAATGTACAGTGGAGAAAGGACAGCCTCTTCAATAAGTGGTGCTGGGAAAACTGGACAGGGACATGTAAAAGTATGAGATTAGATCACTCCCTAACACCATACACAAAAATAAGCTCAAAATGGATTAAAGACCTAAATGTAAGGCCAGAAACTATCAAACTCTTAGAGGAAAACATAGGCAGAACACTCTATGACCTAAATCACAGCAAGTTCCTTTTTGACCCACCTCCCAGAGAAATGGAAATAAAAACAAAAATAAACAAACGGGACCTAATGAAACTTCAAAGCTTTTGCACAGCAAAGGAAACCATAAACAAGACCAAAAGACAACCCTCAGAATGGGAGAAAATATTTGCAAATGAAGCAAGTGACAAAGGATTAATCTACAAAATTTACAAGCAGCTCATGCAGCTCAATAATAGAAAAACAAACAACCCAATCCAAAAATGGGCAGAAGACCTAAATAGACATTTCTCCAAAGAAGATATACAGACTGCCAATAAACACATGAAAGAATGCTCAACATCATTAATCATTAGAGAAATGCAAATCAAAACTACAATGAGATATCATCTCATACCGGTCAGAATGGCCATCATCAAAAAAACTAGAAACAATAAATGCTGGAGAGGGTGTGGAGAAAAGGGAACACTCTTGCACTGCTGGTGGGAATGTGAATTGGTACAGCCACTATAGAGAACAGTATGGAGGTTCCTTAAAAAACTACAAATAGAACTACCATATGACCCAGCAATCCCACTACTAGGCATATACCCTGAGAAAACCATAATTCAAAAAGAGACATGTACCAAAATGTTCATAGCAGCCCTATTCACAATAGCCCCGAGATGGAAACAACCTAAGTGTCCATCATCAGATGAATGGATAAAGAAGACGTGGCACATATATACAATGGAATATTACTCAGCCATAAAAAGAAATGAAATTGAGCTATTTGTAATGAGGTGGATGGACCTAGAGTCTGTCATACAGAGTGAAGTAAGTCAGAAAGAGAAAAACAAATACCGTATGCTAACACATATAAATGGAATTTAAGAAAAAAAATGTCATGAAGAACCTAGGGGTAAGACAGGAATAAAGACACAGACCTACTAGAGAATGGACTTGAGGATATGGGGAGGGGGAAGGGTAAGCTGTGACAAAGTGAGAGAGTGGCATGGACATATATACACTACCAAACGTAAAATAGATAGCTAGTGGGAAGCAGCCACATAGCACAGGGAGATCAGCTCGGTGCTTTGTGACCACCTTGAGGGGTGGGATAGGGAGGGTGGGAGGGAGGGAGACGCAAGAGGGAAGATATATGGGAACATATGTATATGTATAACTGATTCACTTTGTTATAAAGCAGAAACTAACACACCATTGTAAAGCAATTATACTCCAATAAAGATGTAAAAAATAAATAAAAAGTTACTTTAAAAAAATTTATTTAGTTATTTATTTATTTTTGGCTGTGTCAGGTCTTTGTTGATGTACGCAGGCTTTCTCTAGTTGTGGCAAGCAGGGGTTACTCTTTGTTATGGTGTGCGGGTTTCTCATTGTGGTGGCTTCTCTTGCTGCAGAGCATGGGCTCTAGGTGCGCGGGCTTCCATAGTTGTGGCTCGTGGGCTCTGGAGTGCAGGCTCAGTAGTTGTGGCTCATGGGCTTAGTTCCTCCATGGCATGTAGGATCTTCCTGGGCCAGGGCTCGAACCTGTGTCCTCTAAATTGGCAGGAGGATTCTTAACTACTGTGCTACCAGGGAAGTCCCAAAAGTTACTTTTTTAAAAGAAGAATTTTGGGTTTGAGGCAGAAAATTATACTTTTAGTAAATAATTAGTAAATCAGATGGATGAAGTGGTAGAAAGATTCATATTAAAACAAATATTTAAAATTTGGTCCAAGGGAGGAATTTTAATCCATGTCAGACTAAAACAAGTAAATATATTAAAAAGAATCAAAGTATCTTTTGTCATTTTAGTAGGAAATATTAATATTAAAATATTCTGTTAAAATTTATTTCAGTTCCCTGAATTTAAATAGTGATTTTTAAATAAAATATAACAGATGTTTTGGCTTCTATTGGCAAGGTACAATATCTCCTTCCCATTTTCATTTTTTTCTAAAATATCTCTTAAGAGTCTTCTCTTGTTCTTTTCTCATTTCATGGAATTTTTTTCTTTTAATCTTTTTCTTATCTTACTTTAGCCTCTATACACACTTTTCAAACAGAAAGTGTTTTTTCCTCCTTTTTAAGGTACATGTAGCCAAACTATACTTTTTCTAGTCGTTTAGCTCCACCTGCTGGTCATTCCTTGGCATAGACTCAGGGTCCATTAGACACAATTTTAGTTTTGAGGGTTTTTTGAGCAGTTCTATTTGTCATAATGAATATTTCATGATTATTGTTCTTTCTTAGAGGTCTTTAAAATATCGAAGGTAAAATTTACTTATTTTTTAAATAATAGGATAAAATAGGATATGCAATTACCATATGGATCCATTGGACCCTTTTACAAGTCTAAGATATGTTACCATCTTGTTCTTCCTATATCTTGACACATTTGCTATTTCATCACCCTAGGAACTATTACATTATTCACCAATATTCATGCTAGAAAAGACTAAATAAGACAATGGATGAATGGTAGAGAGATATTATTAAACCTAAATCTAGTGATGCTGGTGAAATTAATCACATAAGTAAAATCTCAAGGCTGAATTTTCAGCTGTCAATATCCTAGATAAGTCTTCTTACATTTAAGAACTAATGAGTGAACAATATATTTCTAACAAGAAAAAGGAAATATGGTACTTATTCAAGAAGGAAGGACTTCACTGAACAATTATTTGTAACAAGAACCTGAGCTGTTTTACAAAAAGGATGTGTGACCACAGCATTCTTTCATCTTTTATGATGTTTATGTCCCAATACTTACTTGATATATTTTCTAAGTGGACAATGCTAACATTAGGTGTATATATAAAGGTGACTGGAAGGAAAGAGATGGTGTAGAAATGAAAAAAACTCATTGGATTAGAGAAAAATAAAGAGCCCATTGTATTCAGATGATAAATGATGATAACTGTTTTTCCTGGTATACTGAACATATGTAACAGGGAAAACAGGATAGTACTCATAATAGAAATAAAATACCCAGGAATAAAATAATGAGAAATGTATATTGGATGGGAAAAGATAAAATTTTACTTAGGGACATAACAGAAGATATAAATAAATAAATAAAGTTCAATAGTGTAAAAACCTCAATTCTCTCCAAATTGCTTCCTAAATATAGTGTAATAACCAAAGAATTTTTCATATAATTCAAGTTGATGATTCTAAAATTTATATGGAAGAATAAATTTCTTTTTTATCTGTGCCCATAACTTTTATGATTTTGATTCATGCCAATGATTAGAATACCGTTTGTTTTGTTTTGTTTTGTTTTTGCCACACTGTGTGGCTTACAGGATCTTAGTTCCCCAACCAGGGATTGAGCCCAGGCCCACGTCAGTGAAAGTGCCAAGTCCTAACCACTGGACCACCATGGAACTACCTATTTTTTGTTTCTTTTTAAATTATGTTTTATCAAAGCAATATATACATATAATTTTTTAAAATCAAAAACAGTACAGAGGGGCAAAATGACAACCAATGTGTCATTTTGTCACAAAGCCCCACCCTTCTCAGCTCTCAGTTCCCCAACCCAGAAATAAAAATTTTTACATGTGTCTGATTTTAGTTATTCTGGTAGTTACCCTCATTTTTCTTAATAATATGCTTTTATTACTATTTCTTTTTTAAATTTTTATGTTTTTATTTTTGGCTGTATTCGGTCTTCGTTGCTGTGCACAGGCTTTCTCTAGTTGTGGTGAGTGGGAGCTACTCTTCGTTGCAGTGTGCGGGCTTCTCGTTGCAGTGGCTTCTCTTGTTGCAGAGCATGGGCTCTAGGCACGAGGGCTTCAGTAGTTGTGGCTCGCGGGCTCTAGAGTGCTGGCTCAGTAGTTGTGGCACACGGGCTTAGTTGCTCCGTGGCATGTGGGATCTTCCTGGGCCAGGGTTGAACCTGTGTCCCCTGCATTGGTGGGCGGATTCTTAACCACTGCACCACTAGGGAAGCCCCTATTACTATTTCTTGACTTGATAGCCTGAGACCCTTGTTGTTGACTCCCCGCTGACTCTGTTCCTGCTGTCCCCTCCCACCTCAATATGGTTATATTACTATTTTTACCTCCTGGTGGTTACATTGGTCACTTTAATAATCTAATACCCAAACCTCTACCTTATTCTCTCAACTGTAGCTGGAATCATCTCCACATTCTATTTTATGAGGACAATAGCACCACTATTATTCCATTTATATTTCTGCCTTCTAACCTGTAGCCTGGTACATTGCCTAAGTTGGTAACATATGCATTCTATTCTGTAATCATTATTAAGTCTTCCTTGCTTTGTCTAAGGTTTGACTCTAAAAGCTGAAAACCAATATTTACATTATTTATGATTACTTAAATGCTGTTCACTCAGTAGCAAGGTTTTATACTATAATTAAATTTTCTCATCTATTTCTTTGAAGGCTTGATCCACATGCCAATCTTCAAATCTTTCTTACAGTCCCAACAATTGTTCAAAATCATGTCACATCTTAGGTTGCTTCAGATTTGAAGCCTGCTTTTATTGTACAATTTAAAATGTTTCCTTTCCCCTTAAGTTTCCAGTGTATGGGGGGTGAAGAAATGACACCTTCCAGTGTTTCCTCCAGCTTCTCATTCAGTGCATATATTACTTAAAATTCATTTCACTTCATTTGAGGTCTACTTGCTGTTCTAATCTGGAGGATTTGCCGTCCATTTGGACCATTCTTGCACAGGTTATAATTCCATAAGTTTTTAGTTGCATTTTGCATTTAAAAAAATGCATTCTATACTTTTTCTCATTTTGTAAAGTTTGTGCTGCTTTTTTATTTATGGATACAACAGTTTCTCAGATATTTCTGAGGATTTTAATATTTTTAAGCTCTTTTCTATTCCTTCACTTATCTATTTCCTCACAAGTCAATTCTTTGTTTTATCCAAGGCTTTTCTGGTCATACTGCAGGCTTTCAACGAATGATGATTTTCAGCCAGACAAGTTTTCAGGCAGGGTGGGTGAGCCAGTGGGTGAGAATCAACCATTCTGTTGGGCTCCCTGGTGACACAAAGCTAGCAGTGGCTCCGCAGGCAGGTGTTGGGCATGAAAGCAGGGGAAGTTCATGGGCAGCTCCCGGGCCAAGTGGAGGAAGGTGGGCAATGTGCACTTGAACCCCTTCCAGAAGAGCTTTTCCCTGATCAGTCTTTCTCAAGTAGCTGATCTAAAGTAACTCTCAGTTACTTTCAATGTCCTGTGTATTTTCTTCATATCAAAAATTGATAATATATTTCTTGTTCATTTATTTGTTTATTTTGTTACTGTCTGACTATACCACTACATTACAAATAAACAGATGCATATGATATCTAAATGATATAATATAGGGTAAATTCTAATTGATAAAGACTTGGCTTATAGTCTTTATAAGTATATGTGATAATCCTACAATTAGGGATACTCCTCAAAAATAATTCTACCTTTGACATATGTAATATAATTAATTTCATATGGTCATAACTTGCAAAATCCTAATTTTGCTTTGTTTTGCTCTCCTATACACATACACACACACACACACACAAAGGCAAGCTGCCATAGAGAATGATGTGATTACATGATTCAGAGGGCAATAGTTTCTAGTTTATGAATACTACACTAATGCTATATAAGTTATGAAAAATAACTCCAGTGAAGTCATTCAATCACATCCTTACCACCCATATTTCAAACAGTTTTTATTAATTTTGGTCAAGAGCAAAATCCTTCCTAATTAAATGTGAGTCCCTACTAACTGCAAACGAAGTCCAAGGAGGCTGAGAAAACCCACCCGAGTCGGTGGTGCGGAGCCACATTTATGACTCAAATCTCCCCATTCTCAATTCAAGGAAAGCACATCTATCTGCATGTGGGACAAAATCTGCTGCCCACCAAAATCTACTCTCCTCTTTTCCCAAGTAGTTGTCAGTGTTTCCCAGAATTGTCTCATTGGCCTTTTCTTGGCACTTTTCCCCAGAGCCTCCTACATGTTTAACAGTTTCCACCACCATCTTTATGCTGATGGCTCCAAAATCTTAATAACCAATTCTCATCTCTATCTTGAGATCCAAGTCCTTATTTTTAACTAATTAACTGGTATCTTCAAATGTAAGTTGAACTCAGTAAATTCATCCTTACCTTTCATACTAGCTCTTCTTTCTTTCTATAAGCCATAATGGCACAAGCATCTTCCCAATCAACCAAACCAAGAGCCCCACACCTTCCCAGTCAAGCCCTGTTGAATTTATCTCCTTAATGTTTCCTATATATCTCTGTGCCCCTATATCTCCTCTACCAGCCATTCAAAGGTATATAGCATCTGGTTCATTATTTATAAAACAATAGAAGAGGCTTTCATTTAGAAGACTGCACTAACGTACCCAAAAAAGACAATGTTTCTAAGTACCTAATCTATCCTGTCAAGCTTTCAAACTCAGTGAAAAGTTATTTCCTACAAGTTAATAAAAAATATAAGAGACTTACTTAAATGGTGTGAACAAAAATGGTAAAGTAGCTTCTTTTTTCTGAGTCATTTTCACCTGGGAACCAAGTAGGAAAATACTTTATATTATAAATGAGAAAAACATTAATTTCATTTTGAAATATAAACATCCATTGAAATGGTTCTTCGGGGACAGAAATAAATGGAATTTTGTGTTGTTATATTATTTCATAAATATCTAAAGAAAATGTTAATATTACTGTACCATTACAATAAGCTGAGAATTAAGCATATCAAGCCTGCAAAATAACATATTGTAATGTAATTAAACTATACTTCTTTAATTCTTAGGAAACAAAATAAGCCAAGCTGCATTAACATATTCTGTTATTAAGAATAACAGAGGGCCTCCCTGGTGGCGCAAGTGGTTGAGAGTCCGCCTGCCGATGCAGGGGATACGGGTTCGTGCCCCGGTCTGGGAGGATCCCATATGCCGCGGAGCGGCTGGGCCCGTGAGCCATGGCCGCTGAGCCTGCGCGTCCGGAGCCTGCGCGTCCGGAGCCTGTGCTCCGCAACGGGGGAGGCCACAACAGTGAGAGGCCCGCATACCGCAAAAAAAAAAAAAAAAAAAAAAAAAAGAATAACAGAAAGGGACTTCCCTGGTGGCGCAGTAGTTGAGAGTCTACCTGCCAGTACAGGGGACGTGGGTTCAATCCCTGGTCCAGGAGGATCCCACACGCTGCGGAGCAACTAAGCTCGTGCACCACAACTACTGAGCCTGCGTTCTGGAGCCCGCAAGCCACAACTACTGAAGCCTGTGTACCTAGAGCCCACGCGCCACAACTGCTGAGCCCACGCACCGCAACTACTGAAGCCCGCGTGTTCTAGGGACGGCATGCCACAACTACTGAGCCCACGTGCTGCAGCTACTAAAGCCCATGCGCCTAGAGCCCATGCTCCACAGCAGAGAAGCCCGTGCACTGCAATGAAGAGTAGCCCTGCTCGCCACAACTAGAGAAAGCCCGCGCACAGCAATGGAGACCCAACGCAGCCAAAAACAAAAAAGAATAACAGAAAGTTTCAGTTAAATGGTCACTTCTTTAAGCTCTTAATGCATATAATAATATACATGGAATGACAAGAAATGTTGCAATCTCTAATCCTACTTCTACAAGGCAAATTCCATTGATAAAGAATTGGTCTGTAGCCTTTATGAGCATATGTGGTACTCTAACAATTAGGGACACTCCTCAAAGGTAATTCTACACCCTCACACTGATTCATGGAACCTGCACCTCAGATATGTGAAACTTTAGGACACTAGTTAAACACACAAAATTTAAAGATAATAAATTATAGAAAATCATTTCTTAAAATGCAAAATCAAATATTTTCACTGAATATGTGCAATTTAAAAATTGTAGTAGCGTCCATTTTTGTGTGTGGTCTTGTTTTACCTTGAACTGTTCAAGAATCTGTACTGCGTTTGTAAACATGCTCTCTGCTTTGAAGAGATCAGTGCTGTTAAGTATATCCACAGGAAGGGTTCCCTGTAAATAACAGACACTGATTTAATATTAGTACTAACAAAGCTCAAAATATTCTTATAAAACAAAACAGACTTACAAAGGAAGCAATAGAGATGACATATGGACAAATTCTTGGAATAATTAAACAAAAAATCTTTTTAAAAACCATAACTAAAAAATGTTCTATTATATTTTCTTACAACGTAGATATAATAAAGTAAATAAAGCAAAAGAGATGAATTAAGTTCAATAAAACCTAACATTTATTTAAAGATTACTACGTGGCAGGCAGTGAACTAACGGTGCCCTGCACACACACGAAGTTACTATGGTGGGCTACAGCCAGCTCACTTAAAAAGAAAAAAAAGGCATAGTAAGAAAAATAGGACTATACTACCATGCATAGTAACAGTAAGGATTGTTTTGTGAAACTTTGGTTTCAGTGACAGACATACTCACACACTTAGGACTATAGGGGTCATATCAGAGTTCTGAGGTAGATGACATTTTTTTTTTTTAAGTTTGATTTGAAGGGCTAGAAAGAATGGCTGATGGGAATGGATTTTGTTTGTTTTTTAACTTTTCAGCATCCAGTTCCCATTCTTAATAGCATTACCATTCTATGTTGAGATATCAGGTAGAGCATAGTAGGTCTCTAATGAGGCCCCCCCAGCCTTCCCTCACTGAAGGGTAGACACATAACTGAGGCCAGACCACTCAAATGGTAAGCACTGGAATTTGACACCTGAGAGTCAAGGAACAGAGAGTACAACAGGTGTAATGTTACTCTCCCCTAGTGTCGGTGACCTTGCAGACTGGCCCTGCCATGCGACCACGGTGAGCTCCTTTCTCCTGAGTCTCTGGAGCATTCTTGGTTCCTGTTCATTTCCCAGTCTGGCTTTTGAGGACCCCTTTGATTTAGCAAACCAGCAATATCTTTTTAATAAATTTCCTTTAAATGGATTCAGTTTCTGTGGCTTACAATAAAAAATTACTTATATATTTTCATCACATAACTAAAATACAAAGACATAAATCTATTTACATTTTAGAAAATAAAAAATTTTTAAGAAAAGCTATTAGGCTTGTGCTCCATGTTGTATTTCATACATAATTATGAGGTGTTACATCTTTAGAAAGAAATATAAAGGAAAAAAGTTTTAAATGTAATCAAAGATCATTCAGAAACACATAAAAAGTAAATTTTACTGTACAATAATTTTTTTTTTATTCTGAGAGTTGATAAGAAAATTGTATTCTTTACCACTGAATTAAGAGGGAAGGGAACTCCAATAAGAGCAGCCATCAGTGGTGCAACATCAGCCTACAAACAGAAGAAGTTCAAATCTAAGAAGTCGACAGAGATCAACAAGGAAAGTAAATAATCTAATTAATATCACTGTGGTTTGAAAAGTAACCATGATATTCATTATAATCCATTACCTTCAAACATCTAATACATAGTAGGTACTGATCTCTAAAAAATGTCATTTGCTAGAGGTACGTGAACTTATGAAAACTTAAATTTGACAAGAAACCACTAGGAGCCCCAAATGTAAAACACATAAAACAAAAAGTTACTTATTCTAGATGCTAAAAACGTGACCACTTTATGCAACAGTGTTTGAGTATTATGAGAAGGATGCTTTAACTAGAAAATAAATAGGAAAAATAGACTTTAACTAAAGAAATATATATATATATATATATATATATATATATATATAAATTAAAGACAGTATGTATCAGAAGGAGGTTGGTTTGCCAGCCAGTGAAGTCCAGAAGAGATACAAATGAGCTAAGAGGCTCTTTGGACAAAAGACCTCAAATATCGTTTTGGAGAGCTCCCTTCAAGTCCAGTTTCCCAGAAGAGTTGTTCATGCTTTCTGTCTCCATGGCCTCACCTCCCCATCACTCCCCAGGCCACTCTAACTTGTTTTGACTCTTTATCATCCTGTAGAGCGCTCTTCCTAAAGAGCTAATAACCTCCATTTTTCTACAACTAATTGATTGCTTTTATATTAGTCCATACAATTTTTCAGGGAGTAAAATACTTGGCTGTCAGAATGTTCAGTTTCAAACACTTGCTTGTGATCTCCGAGACCTTGGGCAGGTTATTTAACCTCTCCAATGCTTCAGTTTCCTTATCAGTTAAAAAAGAAATAAAAGTTTCTCCCTTACAGAGTTATGGCAGGATCAAATGAGACTAAGTTTATAAAGTACCTGGTGCATAATAGTCCTGCACTAACCGGTGGCTACAAATGCTGTTGTGATGATTATAATTACGTGACCTCTTGGCAGTGCTGCGCAGACCACCCCCTCCTGGGCCTCTGTAACATCGCTTCACTGAGTGTCTCCAATCTCACTGTGGCTTCTTTCCAGATACCTTCTCTAGCCCCCATTTAAAATTGGAGTTTGGTCCCAGGCTCTCAGTGTTACTTTTTACCATCTAGACTCTCTTTACCATCTCATAAAACACTGAAAACCCCATTGGCCGCCTAATCGCTTCCTCTCCTTCCCCCAGAATCCACCGTTGGCCTCCTCTGATCTAGTCTCCATGCTGCAGCCAGAGGAATCCTTTCACAGAAAATCAGATCATGTCACTCCCCAGGCTTTGAACACTTCAAAGGCTTCCTCAAGCTTTAGGATTAACTCCATAGGGCCCATGAGGCCCTGTGTGGTCCAGTGTCTACCTTATTCTGCCTCACATCAAACCACGGTCTGTTGCTCTGTACACCCATTTCTTCAAGATCCTTTAAAATGCCACATACCCTCTACCAGAGCTCTGGGCACATGCTGCTCCTTTGCCTGAAAAGCTCCCTTCCTCCTGCCTTGGCCTGGCAACTGCTACTCATTCTTCAATCTCAGCCCAAGCCTCAATTTCTGAGGAAGCCTTTGCTGACCACACAGCCTATGAGATATATCTGCTTTATACACTGATGGCTTCACAGGCCTCTTTTGTTGTACTTATCACGGCTATAATTTTACGTTTATTTGTATGATAAATACAAATAAAAGTAAAATTTATCTTATTCCTAAACTATAAGCTTCCTAGGGTAGGGAGTGTGTCAGCTTTTATTCACCATTATATCCCTTATACAAAGTTTAATGTTAATGTGTTAATGTTTCAATATTTTAATGTTAATGTTAATGTTTGCACGATGTTTAAACATACTGCAGACACACAACAATGTTGGCAGAAGGAATGAATAAAGAATTCTCAACTAATATAGATCTGAAGCAGTATTCAGAGAGCAATAGCTGAATCTATATTTAGTTTTTGATTATGATCCAATCTATATAAAAAACATATTCTTGTTTTATGGACTTCAAGTTATTCCTATCCCTTTGACAGTGATTTTTATTGCAAATTAATAGACTGCTATCTGATTCTATACATTGTCACTTACTTGGATAATAAGCATCCATCCTGAGTGAAGAGACCATTCTTAATATGCTGAGAAAGAACAGGCTTCTATAACCGCAAGCCTGAAAATGAGACCCTAGGCCTTGGTTTATCCACCACAGTAAGGAATGTCAGCTTGTGAGGTGACCTGGAGAAGTAAGGTATTCCCGCCATTTTGGAGGCCACATACCAATGATGCCATGCCTTCCACAAATAGTAAAGATGGCTGTCTACACAGCATATCTTCAACAAGATAAATCTGTGCTTCGTATTTACAGATGTTACTGGTCTAACTTGATTAGGTTGGCCACACATTTTCCTATAATGTAAGGTTTCTAGCTGAGTAATCTATATACTCTTGTCACTTTTTCTCCATTGCATTTGTAAAAACTCTGGGTAGAATTAAAGATAAAATGGGTGTTAATAAAAAAGAAATGGTAACTGACACACTAACAGGAGAGAAACCCATAATGGGGTTTTATTAGATCTGTGCTTAAAGGAACTAAGCAAGGCAACCATGACGAGAAATCACAGAAATGTAACAGGCATGCAAATTTTAATTTGCATAATAATTCTTTAATTAGCCAGTGTTATTTGGAGGGAGGGCATCTTCTCTTTTCACTTTTATTTGTGGCTGCTTTTTTTATTTTGCCAAAAGGAAGATTACTTGGGGTTAAGATATTCTCATTTAACAGTATTTCCCTTGGTAACTGAAATGTTTTAGAAAAATCTTTTATCATTATTAATATACTTTTTTTCCAGACTGTTTTGGTCTAAACTTCTTATAGATGAAATTAAATCTGAACATGATTAAATTTAATGAATACCTGATTGACATCTTGTCTCTTCCAGTTCTCCAATTTCCATTCTGAAAGATACAAATAAACACCAGAGTTGATGTTAAGAATTTTTTTAAAAAAATAAATCATTTTATTATTATAAGTGGTCAGTGGAAAAGAAAGTATTGGTAAAGTTCATTTTAAGCCAAGTATGAACAAAAAGCGTGCTTAAGAAGGAAGAGTTGTACATTTTTTAAACTAGAATTTTAAAAGAATAACTGAAAAGTAAATATTTGATATTTTCTGTGATAGTTTATTAATTTGGAAATAATTTGGAGATAATTGTTTCAAACTTCCAAAGGCTAAGGAAGGAAAGATGGAAGTAAAAGGCACAATGATAACTGTCAGCATGACTACAACTAATGACAGTCTTGTTCCAGGGAATTATTAAGGCAACCAATAGCCCATTAGTCAATCTAAGCTTTTCTTTTTTCTGTAATGAGAGTTGCTTGCAAAATATTTGAAATTTTTTAGCTCTGATGCTCTTACCGTCACTAATCCCAAATGTGAAAGTAGTATAGTGAGTTACTATTAAAACTGCCTCATTCCCCTATCTTTCTACATATAGATTCAGAAATTTCAATAAACAGTAATCAAGACAAATGATTATGAGGCCATGTCTTGATTTTAAGACTTTGTTTTTGACTTCAGGATATATGACCCAAAGGGTTCTAAGGCATTTTTATGATGAAATTTCCTTTAATAAGCTAATAAAGTTTAAAAATATGATCCTAATTCTACCAGTCAGCTACTAAAAATTCAGACTAATCACCTGATGAGGAAAAACATGTACATTCCCTTTCTCTGTAACTTATGATACCAAATATCCATATAAGAAAAAATACATTCTTTCAGTAATGATTCTTGAAGTCATATGATTCTAAAACGTTAAGTCACTGAGAAATCAACTGCCAAAGGAAAGTTCTGTCTCCTAAGTATTCAATACAAACATACTATTTAACCTAGCTTTTATTTAGATTCAATCTAATCCATTTAACACAGAGCATAAGAATATAAAATGGTGCAGCTGCTTTGGAAAATAGTTTGGCAGTTTGCAAAAAATAAAACATAGAGGAACACATGACCCGTTAATTCCACTCCTAGGTACGTGCCCAAGAGAAATAAAAACACATATGCACTCAAAACCTTTTACACAAATGTTCATTGCATCATTATCATAACAGCCCAAATGTGGAAACGATCTAAATGTCCATAAGATGACAATGAAATATGGCATAGACATACAATGGAGAGAGAAGTAAGGAGTGACTGCTAATGGGAAGGGATTTGGGGAGGGGGGGTGGCAATGAAATGTTTTGTAATTAGATAGTAGAGGCGATTGCATAATCTTGTGAATATACTAAAAAAATTTAATCATACACTTTTTTTTTTTTTTTTTTTTTTTTTTTTTTTTTTGCGGTACGCGGGCCTCTCACTGTTGTGGCCTCCCCCGTTGCGGAGCACAGGCTCCGGACGCGCAGGCTCCGGACGCGCAGGCTCAGCGGCCATGGCTCACGGGCCCAGCCGCTCCGCGGCATATGGGATCCTCCCAGACCGGGGCACGAACCCGTATCCCCTGCATCGGCAGGCGGACTTTCAACCACTTGCGCCACCAGGGAGGCCCTAATCATACACTTTTAAAACATGAACTTGATGGTATGAGAATTACATCTCAATAAGAAATAAACAAAAAAAAAGAAAGAAAGTGTGTAGGAAAATTTTATTATACAAACCAAAAAGTCTTCTATGGTAGAAATACCTAATACAGCTGGGAGTCCACATCCCTGGAGAAGGTTTTAAAAGGAACATTTCTAGGCCTTACCCAGACTCATGGAATCAAAATACCTATACACAAGGTCTGGAAATCTGTAACTTATTATTTTTTTTGCGGTACGCAGGTCTCCCACTGCTGTGGCCTCTCCCGTTGCCGAGCACAGGCTCCGGACGCGCAGGCCCAGCGGCCATGGCTCACGGGCCCAGCCACCCCGCGGCATGTGGGATCCTCCCGGACCAGGGCACAAACCCGTGTCCCCTGCATCGGCAGGCGGACTCCGAACCACTGCGCCACCAGGGAAGCCCTGTAACGTTTTTTTTAAAAATCTGTATTAACAAGTGCTTTGAATGAGTCTGACACAACTAATCCAGAGAAAGGCATTTGAGAGGAATTTATTTTGTCCAATTAGTAAAAGCTTTGAAACGCTAAAATACCCTTACCTTACAAAATAACCAGAGCTCCAAGAAAAAGGAATTCCTTTTCGTCATGGACATGGACTGAGAAGCAAGGGAGGCTTGGGCAACAGAGAGAGCCTTCAAAAGTACTAGAGACAGGGCAAAATCTGTCCAGTTTTGAAATATCAATTGTGACATATGTGTGATTTATCTAATTGATAGTCTTTGCAGGTAAGATCTAAGCCAAGGGTTTAATCTAAGTCCTGGAATAATAAGGTTTGTGAAAAAAAATATTAAAACTTATACTTGAACTTTCACAAGGCAAATAACTAACAATTATATTTCAAGCTGAATATTATAAACCATATAATATGAACTATACAAAAGTAATACATAGAAATAGTAATGACACAAATATCAAAATGAAAGCTATAACTTGAAAAGTAATTTTTTTAAGTTAAACTTTGGTTTTATTCTAAAATGTCACATTTATAAAAACAATAAAGATAAATGTTCATACCTTGCAAATATGTATCATCAAATTTCTGAGCTAACACTTTTTGAGGATACTTGATTCCAGCTCCCCAAGTGACAAAAGGAGTACAAGTCTCGAAAGGATGACCAGCTCCATGGGAACCTACAAATAAGACACAAAGAGTAATAAGACAAGTATCAATATATAAGAATTAACTTATACCTAAATATTTTTTAATACTTAGTTTTAAAGAGTTGATCTCCATATAGCTAATTCTAGCCACCATACTCCCAAATGTTTGCATCTCTATATAACAATTAGTTTTTAAATATTCCCAAAGAAAGTCAGAGCATCAACAACAAACAGGCAAAAACAAAAAGCAGAACATCCGTTGAGTGACTGGTTGAAAGAGGAATAAGAATAATAACAATAAGAGTTGGAGGAGATGCCACCAGAGTAGCACCAAAGGCAGAAAGAACAGGGAAAGCTCCTTTGGGGAGTAACCACCCAAGTTTGAGGCCAGGTCTGCTCTGAAGAGGATAGCAAAGTCTCTATATGCTTTTCTTCCAGGCCACTTTGGCTGGTATAGCCAAAAGCCCTTTATAAAGTGGAACCGGCTCACAAGAATTCTACATTGTGATTTGGTGACCCAAACCTCAGCTTTGCCTTATTTTGTTCTCTGTGCACACACTGTGTTTGCCTTGGGAATCTCACAGAGGGGATAGGCTCATCTAGTAGTACCCTCAGTAATACCACCTTAAACTCACCCCCTCTGCCATCACATACTGTTAATTCTAGGTGGATAAATAATCAGTATTTTTTGTTTTCTTCACCATATTTTTCTCTAATTTCTCATGTTAAATGAGAGTATATTCCTTTCATAGTTAGAAGAGAGATTATATAAGATCAGTCTTTTATACACTAACATTTTATGCATGCTATTACGTGCTAGACAGTTTGCATATACTAAGATATCTAATCCTCTTCAACATTACAAGATATTTGCAAGCTACATTTACCACTACTTTAATCGTAAAGTATATATCACTTAGAAACAGACTAACCCCAGTCTGTCATTCCATGGTCAGCAGTAAAGATAAATGCTGTTTTCCCATCACTTCCGTAAAAATCTTTAAGAGTAGACACAATTTCTTTCAATCCCTCATCAACTATTTTAATATTGTTCAAATATTCCCTGTTTAAAAAGAAAGAGAAGAGAGATTTAAATTATATTAATTACATTAATTTGGAAAAATCAAATTTATTCAATATGAACTTATAAAGTCAATAACTTGAAGTACTTTTAGATCTCATCTTTAATATTTTTTTAAATCAGAGCTCTTTAGAGTGTTAAAAGTAATTTTCTTCTCTTAAAGAAGTAAAAAAATCTGGAATCATTTTCAAAAATGATTTTTAAAAAGATATTGATTAGCAAATAGATTTTAAGGAATGCTTTTTAAGTCTCAAATGCAACAATGATGACTTTTAAGTTCATGCCTCTCATAATGTAAACTATATTGCTCTTTCCACATTAGTAATAGGTAAGCATCACTGTTTCAACTATAGAATATTTCCATCCCTTAGAGTGTCTGTGATATAAAACACTATAATATATTTTGAACAAACTATATTTAAGCTTTCCATACAGTTGAACAAGGATGGTTTGGTATAAGTTCTATCACTTAAGACAATGCATTGTATTAAAGAAGGGAAGCATGAGGTATCCATTACTGGCAGCTAACCAATAGGCTTTACAGTTAGTTAGACTAATCTAAATCAAATTCAAAATGAAGAATAAAAGTATAACATGAATTCTTTCTTTCTTATGGTCTGCAAAAGTGAGAAAAATAGTCGCTGTTTTATATAAGGAGTACTACTGAAACATCATATACAAAACTTTATACTATTATTTGCTAGATATAGCACTGATTAAATGGAACATAAGGAACAGCTAATTACATCTTTTTGTGATATAAATATTAACACCATAAAAATGCTTTTTATTTCAAAATTTACTAAAATACTTCTAAAATATAAGTTTTTTCTCTCTGACCTGATAAATGAAGAATATGGAATACACATATAGGATATATTTTATTTATATTAATGTGCAGTGTGGTCACAGCATATGTGATTTTAGCCACTATATCATACTACATCTCATATAAATGAGAACTTATTCTACTTTAGAGTTATTTAAAATATAAGTTCTGTTGTGATCATTACAAAGAAAACATTATAATAATATTTTAAAAGTTCAAACAGGTGTTTCCCTCAAAACCATGAAATTAAACACAGCATTAAAATTACCTTGACGATGGTCGGTGAGCATGTCCATTTGTATCTATTCCTAATAAATGTAAGAAAAAAACTATTTTGTCTTCATTTAGTTTAGAAAACAAAGATTGGTTGTTTCTGGCAGCATGAAAGAATTCCTATATGTAACAAATCAGTTAAAAAATTTTAGTTCATTCATTTTACTTAAAAAGTAATTCCAATGAAAACATTTAATTAAATTTATACATAACTATAAAATTAAATTATCCTATTTTGTTTAAATTTGTCCTCAGGACCTACCAACACGAAGTACTTGTCAGTTCAGACATCTACGTTCAAATAGTGAGTGAGCTATTTTCTGTGTTATAATTAGGCTAAAAAAGTTTATAGAAAGGGGATCTCGTTTTCATGAAGTTCTCATAACACTGAATAAAATATAGCAGATTGAAGAACTATTTTGACAAGAGTCAAAAGTAAAACGGTACTAGTGGCAACAGTTTAGGAACGCTTTATGAGTTTAAAATGTTTTCATATTTCTGTTGTTCTATGTTACCACCCTAGTCCAACCAGTCTCTCATTTGCAACACTGCAAACAGCCTCCTATTTCCTTTGTCCCGAGACTAGAATCTGTTCTTCACATTGTATGATAGAAAAATGTCCACTTAATGAAAGGAAATACGGTTCAAAAATGATTAATTTCATAATGATAAACTGGATTCATAAAGCCCTCTAAGAAAAGGATTCATCCTATGCTTACATACACATGAACATGTAAGCAAGTACCTATGGAGAGTACTTTTAAATTATTTTAAATAAGTCAACAGGCTGCCAAGATATATAATTATTGTTCACATAAATTAACTATAGAAGATGTTAATTTTAAGAATAAGAGGTATTTAACTTCCCAACAAAAGTCTGAAGTATTTTTTCAGATAATTCTTCATTATTACAAACATTAAAAATATAAATGGTGCCAGAGAAACCATCTAGTCAAGAATAGAAATGTCTTTTTAAAAACATAAACATAATGCTACCAATCCTCCTTAAAAACATAAAATGGCCCCCTTTCATATATGTATGAAATGTATATTCTACCTAGCCCCTTTCAAATACATTCTAATTCGCCCCTAAGAAATTTTAAATCTAGATGGAAATGGCAAGTTTTTCAAGAGAAAGGAATTACATTCTAAAGATATAATTGAAAGCTGACAAGAAACAAAAAAACTTAGCAATTGAACTTGAGTCAAATTTACAATTTGTTTCATGACTGATAATATTCAGCTTTGTAAAAAGTGCTATTCATTCATAGGTGGACACAAGATCTGTGAAGCCATGAAACACTAATCTTACAGAGCTCAGCCTATTGGATTCCCACTGCCTTTTAAAAAGTTGGTCTTTGGTACCTAAGAGAGAGAATACACTCCTAGCTTCTTTCCCCCCAATATTTAGTATAATTATGCCCACCAACCCCACTTTTCTTAGCTCAAAGACACTCATTCATTTTTGTACTTAACAAATATTTATTATACCTCATGGGAGACTGCTAGATGACTACCCCAGCATGCAGTCTCTCTTTCTCTCCAAGTAAAACCTCTGATTTTCTGGGACATGTCAGTGCTCCAAACTTAAAACCTACATATTTCCTATTCTCTCTGACAGCTACATGTGCCTTTTTGGTTATGGCCAATGAGATATAAGTCAAACATTTCGGTCAAAGGACTATGTGGACCTAAGGTTTTTTGAAATAAATTTAATTTAGTAGGAGAGAAGGTCCTTTTCAATTCCTTGTACTGTTGGCCTAAAACATTTAAAATAATGGCTGGAACTCCAGCATCTCTTGGGTCGTAAGACAACTTTGAAGCTAAAACCATGCCCTGAGGATAGAAGAGAAACTTAGGCGACTGGGTCTTAATGACATTGTGGAACCACTATGGCAATCTTGGACTGCATCAATCTCGGGCTGCCTACTTCTGGCATTATCTTTTATTGAGATAGAACTTCTAAGCAATATTTTTTTTTCTATTACAGAGTTGAATTTAATCTAAATTAATCATGTATCTATGTACCAGACACTTCCATGATAGGAATTTAGATTTAACAATGTGAAAAAGACAGTATCGGGCTTCCCTGGTGGCACAGTGGTTGAGAGTCCGCCTGCTGATGCAGGGGACACGGGTTCGTGCCCCGGTCCAGGAAGATCCCACATGGTGGCTGGGCCTGTGAGCCACGGCATGGCTGCTGAGCCTGCGCGTCTGGAGCCTGTGCTCCGCAACGGGAGAGGCCACAGCAGTGAGAGGCCTGCGTACCACACACACACACACAGAAAAAGACAGTATCTCTGCCACAAGATGTATATAGGATTGAAATTATTTGGGTTTTTTTGTTTGTTGTTTTGTTTTGCTTTTAAATCCCCTCCTTTTTGCATAAACAGTACAGAAATGCTTGTTAGATCCAATGGCTTATAATATAGGCAGTTGTAAGCTTAAATAAAAGCAGAGTTCCTTTTAATCCTCTGGGATGTATTGGAACAGTTAGTCCTCACACATCTTTTTCTTTTCCATTCTTTTTTAGATTCTTTTCCCATAGGATTGAAATTGTTGCCAATGTATCAAAAATTACAGCATAGCATAATAAAGTACTAAGATAGAGGTATTAAGGGAATATAGAAGAGGGTTCTCTAAGTCAAACTGGAAGTGGGGTAAAGCAAAGGGAAGTCATGGAAGACCTAATAGAGGAGATGGCTATGGATATTTTACCACAAGTTTTAAAAAAGTGAGTAGAAATTGGCATATATATGTAAACCGTTTGACTAGAATTAAGCATGAGTCTCTGGCCAGGGCACAAAGTCCAGGTTGGACCCCTGACTACCTCTCTAGCCTGATCTCAGACTGTGCTCTAGTAAGTGTTCCTGCCATGCTAACCTCCCCTTTTTTCAGTTCCCCAAATCCATTATGCTGGCTCTCCTTTCAGGGCCCAAGTTTACATAACGCTGTTGGCCTGAAATACTCTTCTCTATATGCAATCCAGATCCACCCATTTCTTTGTCTTCTATACTTCTCCAGAGACTATCTCAAAACTCTCAGGAAAGTCTTCCTCTAACTGTTTAGTTTAAATCAGAATTTTCTAAAGATATGTTCTTAGTCCCTGCATTTTTCCTTCACACCACTAATCATTGTTGATGATTTCATATTTTTGTTATTGATTAATGTACATGTCTCTATTATATCTTATGAAGTTGTAGGCTAATTTTTTTTCTGGTCACTATCATATCACCAACTAGCAGTGTTGAAGTAAAGTGAAAAAGGCATAAAATCAGGCCAGTCATTAGCAATATCTGCCTATCCACAAGGAATCAAATCCATGATTTTGGAACATTTTTGGCATGTTTATGAAATTAGAAGCCAAAGGCCTTTAAGCAGATACTAATATAAGTCAATTATATTAAGAAATGATAGCAAAATAAATTGCTAATTATTTTTTTGAAGAGGTTTTATTTAACTTGAAGGTCTTCCCTTTTGACAAAAGCATATGTTAAATGAAAAAAGAAAGCTTCAAGGAAAAATATTCTGATAAAAGAAATAGGGTTTATCAAAGAACACATTGAGCACTTAATTCCTGATAAGTAAATACAAAGAAAAATGCAGAAACATACTGACTGTTTACAAACAAACAATAAAAATGACTACATTATGGAGAAGTCCGCAACGTCAGTCCAAAGACACTACTGGTAAAAGGAAGAATCATTAAGGGTCAATCAATGAATGCTTCTTACAACAGATGAATTATGAGTTATAATTTGGAGATTAGAAAGAATAGATTGGCAGAAAGGAGTGAGCCAATATCTACAGCTGAGATTTTCACACAATTTTTGAAAATATAAATTCTATTGGATTCCTGGTGAAGCTGTGATGATTGTCACTAACAAATAGTCCAAAAAACTCAATATCTTAATGAAATTCAAATATTTTTTATGATTAACTTGTGAATTTGTTTTTGCTTATCTAATTTTTCTTTAAAGTACAAATTTTTTAAAACATCTACTTTATGTTATAATAAATGCATTAGATTTGAACAGCATTTTTCAGAAGACTTTCAAACAAATCACATGTTCCCACTACTTGTAAGAGACTGGTTCTGTGGTCAAAGAAAGATCAAGAAGGTTTACCTAGGATGATTCAGCAAACTAGGAAAGAAATGCAGGTTTCCTAAATCCAACCAAGGGCTCATTTTACTGTCAGAAACACGGAATTTAAGAGTTAATTTTTTTAAAATAAATCTATTTGTTTAATTTATTTATTTTTGACTGCATTGGGTCATCGTTGCTGTGCACGGGCTTTATCCAGGTGTGGGAGCTACTCCTCGTTGCAGCACGCAGGCTTCCCATTGCAGTGGCCTCTCTCGTTGCAGAGCACAGGTTCTAGGTGTGTGGGCTTCAGTAATTGTGGCACGCGGGCTCAGCAGTTGTGGCTTGCAAGCTCCAGAGCACAGGCTCAGTAGTTGTGGCACACGGGCCTAGCTGCTCCGCGGCATGTGGGATCCTCCCAGACCAGGGATTGAACCCGTGTCCCCTATATTGGCAGGCGGATTCTCAACCACTGCACCACCAGGGAAGCCCAGAGTTAACTTTTTTGAATTATTATTTTTTAACTTCTATTAATTGATTATTGTAGAATGTGTAATTTCCTAGAACCCAGTCTTTTTAAAATAGTATGCTACAATATAGTACTTTCAAGTTCATACAAGTAAAAAAAACTAAGATGCATTTACTAACAAATCAGTTTCTAGTACATTAGGTACAAATACGTGTGCTGTAGATTAGCCACTCAATAGGACATACCTTCACATTATCAAAAACCCAGGTATCCAGTTTTGTTACATCCTGGGCACCAAAATCCTCACTGTAAGCGTCATAATTATGTGCAAAAACATGGTTTCCACTAGCACCTGTAAAGGAAATTTGGAGAAAAAAATTTTTAATGATCTGCCATGGACCATAGTTTATACTATAACATATGCTGTTGTTTTTGTTCTCACAGTAACATATTCCAATTTTACAGATACACTACAAGTGAGTTAATTAACTTGCCAAAGTCACAGTGCTAATGAATACACAACAGCACAAAAGTAAACACCAAAGTTTGTCTCCCTGTAAGGATTAAACTATTCAAAGAATTTGTGCATCTAAGGATGGTACAATCTAAAATAGATGAAATCATTTGCTTTACAAAATTCCCTAACCAAGAAGAAAATTCAAATATTTCAATTCTTTTATTCATAAAATATGTGCATTTTTCTCAGTATAAGGGAATAAATATTGCTTATTGCCAAATAGTTTGAAAGGGTCAACAAATATATTAATCTTACATAGTTGTAGGATTTTATTAAGAATCTAATCAACTTAGTGAATTTCTGAGTTAGGCTCTTATAGCTCATAAGTAAGAGATATAACAAAATAATGACAAATCTCTTATAATATCAGCTTAGCTCTAATGATACTATTCTACTGTTCAGCCATTCTACTTCCCACATTCTAAGTAAAGATCTGAGTGGGTCTGTGGGTTTCCATAAGAAATGGAACATTCTTATTCGATTATCTCCAATTCAGGCATCCTGTCCTATCAACTGTAGTCAGAAGTAGGGAGGTAAGTTTGGTAGCCATAGCAACTTAATCCATCCTCACCACCACCAGTCCCCCAAAAAGCTTAACTGCTTTCCAAAGAAGGGAGTATATAAGTGGCAAGCAGTGTGAGTTTTTTGACCTGCTCTACATAATAATGTTCTGTGACTATCATACAGAAAATTCTGAATATCTGTTTTGCTTTTGAGACATATAATAATCTTTAGTAATTACAATTATTATAATTATATTCTTGACTAAGTGTAAACCTTTTCATTAGGTGAAATGATCATAATGCTCTCACTAAAAAGCAGTTAATGACATAAAATGCAAATGGAATCAAACTGATTTTAGAAAGTAATGTAAATGAATTTTCTAATCAAGAGATGTTCTAATACTTGCAGATTCATGCACACAGAAATACAACAAATAAATTCTTAGAAATGCACAACCTGCCAAGACTGAATCAGGAAGAAATAGAAAATATGAACAGACCAATCACAAGCACTGAAATTGAAACTGTGATAAAACATCTTCCAACAAACAAAAGCCCAGGACCAGATGGCTTCACAGGCGAATTCTATCAAGCATTTAGAGAAGAGCTAACACCTATCCTTCTGAAACTCTTCCAAAATATAGCAGAGGGAGGAACACTCCCAAACTCATTCTACGAGGCCACCATCACCTTGATACCAAAAACAGGCAAGGATGTCACAAAGAAAGAAAACTACAGGCCAATATCACTGATGAACATAGATGCAAAAATCCTCAACAAAATATTAGCAAACAGAATCCAACAGCACATTAAAAGGATCATACACCATGATCAAGTGGGGTTTATTCCAGGAATGCAAGGATTCTTCAATATACGCAAATCAATCATCGTGATACACCATATTAACAAATTGAAGGAGAAAAACCATATGATCATCTCAATAGATGCAGAGAAAGCTTTCGACAAAATTCAACACCCATTTATGATAAAAACCCTGCAGAAAGTAGGCATAGAGGGAACTTTCCTCAACATAATAAAGGCCATATATGACAAACCCACAGCCAGCATCGTCCTCAATGGTGAAAAACTGAAACCATTTCCACTAAGATCAGGAACAAGACAAGGTTGCCCACTCTCACCACTCTTATTCAACCTAGTTTTGGAAGTTTTAGCCACAGCAATCAGAGAAGAAAAGGAAATAAAAGGAATCCAAATTGGAAAAGAAGAAGTAAAGCTGTCACTGTTTGCAGATGACATGATACTATACATAGAGAATCCTAAAGATGCTACCAGAAAACTACTAGAGTTAATCAATGAATTTGGTAAAGTTGCAGGATACAAAATTAATGCACAGAAATCTCTGGCATTCCTACATACTAATGATGAAAAATCTGAAAGTGAAATCAAGGAAACACTCCCATTTACCATTGCAACAAAAAGAATAAAATATCTAGGAATAAACCTACCTAAGGAGACAAAAGACCTGTATGCAGAAAATTATAAGACACTGATGAAAGAAATTAAAGATGATACAAATAGATGGAGAGATGTACCATGTTCTTGGATTGGAAGAATCAACATTGTGAAAATGACTCTACTACCCAAAGCAATCTACAGATTCAATGCAATCCCTATCAAACTACCACTGGCATTTTTCACAGAACTAGAACAAAAAATTTCACAATTTGTATGGAAACACAAAAGACGCCGAATAGCCAAAGCAATCTTGAGAACGAAAAATGGAGCTGGAGGAATCAGGCTCCCTGACTTCGGACTATACTACAAAGCTACAGTAATCAAGACAGTATGGTACTGGCACAAAAACAGAAAGATAGATCAATGGAACAGGATAGAAAGCCCAGAGTTAAACCCATGGACATATGGTCACCTTATCTTTGATAAAGGAGGCAGGAATGTACAGTGGAGAAAGGACAGTCTCTTCAATAAGTGGTGCTGGGAAAACTGGATAGGGACATGTAAAAGTATGAGATTAGATCACTCCCTAACACCATACACAAAAATAAGCTCAAAATGGATTAAAGACCTAAATGTAAGGCCAGACACTATCAAACTCTTAGAGGAAAACATAGGCAGAACACTCTATGACATAAATCACAGCAAGATCCTTTTTGACCCACCTCCCAGAGAAATGGAAATAAAGACAAAAATAAACACATGGGACCTAATGAAACTTAAAAGCTTTTGCACAGCCAAGGAAACCATAAACAAGACCAAAAGACAACCCTCAGAATGGGAGAAAATATTTGCAAATGAAGCAACTGACAAAGGATTAATCTCCAAAATTTATAAGCAGCTCATGCAGCTCAATAACAAAAAAACAAACAACCCAATCCAAAAATGGGCAGAAGACCTAAATAGACATTTCTCCACAGAAGATATACAGACTGCCAACAAACACATGAAAGGATGCTCAACATCTTTACTCATTAGAGAAATGCAAATCAAAACTACAATGAGATATCATCTCACACCAGTCAGAATGGCCATCATCAAAAAATCTAGAAACAATAAATGCTGGAGAGGGTGTGGAAAAAAGGGAACACTCTTGCACTTCAGGTGGGAATGTGAATTGGTACAGCCGCTATGGAGAACGGTATGGAGGTTCCTTAAAAAACTACAAATAGAACTACCATATGACCCAGCAATCCCACTACTGGGCATATACCCTGAGAAAACCATAATTCAAAAAGAGACATGTACCAAAATGTTCATAGCAGCCCTATTTACAATAGCCCGGAGATGGAAACAACCTAAGTGTCCATCATCGGATGAATGGATAAAGAAGATGTGGCACATATATACAATGGAATATTACTCAGCCATAAAAAGAAATGAAATTGAGCTATTTGTAATGAGGTGGATAGACCTAGAGTCTGTCATACAGAGTGAAGTAAGTCAGAAAGAGAAAGACAAATACTGTATGCTAACACATATATATGGAATTTAGGAAAAAAAAATGTCATGAAGAACATAGGGGTAAGACAGGAATAAAGACACAGACCTACTAGAGAATGGACTTGAGGATATGGGGAGGGGGAAGGGTAAGCTGTGACAAAGTGAAAGAGCAGCATGGACATATATACACTACCAAACGTAAGGTAGATAGCTAGTGGGAAGCAGCCGCATAGCACAGGGAGATCAGCTCGGTGTTTTGTGACCACCTGGAGGGGTGGGATAGGGAGGGTGGGAGGGAGACGCAAAAAGGAGGGTATATGGAAACATATGTATATGTATAACTGATTAAATTTGTTATAAAGCAAAAAATTTAAAAAAATAAAAAATAATAAAATGTAAAAAAAAAAAAGAAAAAAAAATACAATAAGTCCAAATGGCATGATCCTGAATATATGCAAATAGAAGTTATAAATATAAATTTTAACATTTAAATCTTTATGTGACTATCTATTAACTTCTTAGTAATAATCTATCAAAGTAAAATGAACCAGATGTCTACATCATCATCATAATGAGGAATTATCATCATCATAATAAGCATTTTGCTAAATGTTTCACATGAATTATCTTATTTAATCCCCAAAACAAACCTAGAAGATAGAAATTATTATTATTATTATCATCACATTTTACAGAAAAGAAAACTGAAATTCAGAGAAGTTATCTAGCTTGCCCAAGATTAAAAAGCTATTAGATGTTAAGAGTCATACATGTACGATTTCATTGAATCCAAGGTATTAAAAACTGTATAATTCAACATTTCAAGTACAACTAAGAAGGAAAAAAAAATCAAACTGACATGTCTATCTATTGTAATATACACCCTTATTTCAGAGATGTTAAATATGTAAAAACATGTATTTCAAAATCAATAAAATATAGTATATATTTTAAATTACCATATTGATTTATTGCCTATTTAGTAGCTGAGGAAATATAATCAATGACTTTTACCTTTGGCAAACATAGTCAAGATGTCTGGGCTCCCCCAGCACCATGCATGCCTGGTTTCATTAATAAGAGAATCAAATTCTACAGGATTTTCCTTCCATCCTTCAGGTAATTGAGAAAGAAAGCAAACAATGACAAAAGTAATATATACATGATGAAATATTAGTATATCCCCTAGAGAAGTATTTTTCAAATAATAACAATGAGGATTAATTGCAGAACAAATGCAAAACTAATAACAGATTTTGTTACATGTATTATATTACAATTTTTTTTAAAAAGCTTACAATAGATAATTTACTTCTTACTAAAATATAGAATCACTTTTGACCTTTCAAGTGTTAAGATCTAGGAAATCCATGAATCCATCCAATCATATTCTATCAATAGCACAGGATGATAAAAAGCTAAAGCTTAGGGCTTCCCTGGTGGCGCAGTGGTTGAGAGTCTGCCTGCTGATGCAGGGGACACGGGTTCGTGCCCTGGTCCGGGAGGATCCCACATGCCGCGGAGCGGCTGGGACCGTGAGCCATGGCCGCTGAGCCTGCGCATCTGGAGCCTGTGCTCCGCAACGGGAGAGGCCACAACAGTGAGAGGCCCGCGTACTGCAAAAAAAAGTAATAAATAAAAAAAATAATAATAAAAAAGCTAAAGCTTAATTCTTGAGTCAGTCCCAGTGTGTGTTTATGTGAGTTAGGCATGCTAAAATACTTGTCAAAAGTATCTCAAAACAGGGACTTCCCTGGTGGTCCAGTGGTTAAGACTCCATGCTTCCACTGCAGGGGGTGTTGGTTCGGTCCCTGGTCAGGGAACTAAGATCCCACATGCCACGCAGCATGGCCAATGAAAAAGTATCTCGAAACATACTTCACTTTGTGTCATGATTCAGTGTTAAAGAAGCAATATTTTTGCAATAAATTTTTCATGTGATAAAATCATCTAAATAACAATACCTTTGGCAACTGCACTGACGTCTTCATAAAACCCTGCTATCAGGGCTACATGGCCTGGCCGAGATTCAGTTGGCACACGTGTGTGAGATATCCCCCAGCTGCCTTCATGCATTATGATATTCCTAAAAGATGTTACAGATGAATAGTTAACACAGACTATGATCAAATGCTCTGTTAAGGCTTTAGAAAAATAAGATTATTACTGAAGGAATCCAGTCAAAAGAATGAGTCAAAATTTAAGAAGGAAAGGAATCTTTCTGATCCCACTTGAGCCCAGTCTTATCCCTCTCACCAGCTGGATTCAGTAGCACAAGAAAGCCCAGGTGAGACAAAGAACCACTCAACCACTGTACAGGATCACAAGACAAAATACACCATTATTGTTTAAAGCCACAAAGTACTGAAATGGTATGTTACATAAGAAATCACTGATATACACAATATTATTTTGTCAATATTAAATTTTATTAGGTGTGATGGTGGTTAAATTATCTTCCTAAATTTGAGATTAAAACAGGCCAAAATTTCTTTTGTTAAAATGTATCAACATTCTTTAAGTTGTCTAACAGGATTTGCAAAATTTCGGGGAAAATGCAAAACTATCAGTAATGCTGTTGCAGGTAAAAGGCCAGCAGAGCAACAAGTTATAAAACACTAATTCACTGGTAACAACTTTCAAGATAAATTTTCAACTCTCAAAATGTTCTGTAGAAAAGTATCTAAAAGTGCTGGTTTAGATACTTTAAATATTGACATCTCATAATAAAACCAACTTTAGTCAAATATATACATAAAAAGTAAAAGGCTTAAAAAACCATTGAACCACCTGCTGAGGGAGAAATATTTTTTAACTTCTTCAGTTATGTAATGGAAACTGAACTCAAACAGAGAGAGGAAGGTATAAAGAAATGCGGAGACTTCTGTTGAAAACACTTTGATCAGATCATATTTTTTAAAAAACAGTGAGGAACAAATAAAACCTTTCAAAAAAAAAAGGTTTAGAAGCTAGAATGGCATACAACACAAGGAACATCAACTGTGAGCCCTTTGCCCTCCATGTAACACCCCAAGGAGAAGCAAGTGGTACCATAAAGCCTTGCCTTTGCCTTAACAACCAGTATATTTTATATCTTATTAATTTTACAATGAACTATATTTCTCTCCTTTCTTTGACAACTAAGAAATTCAACCAAATATATCACCCCAATTTTTAAACTATTCATAGAAATTTATGTTACACATTTTTGTGTAGTGAACTTAAGCCATGCTTGATCTTATTTTCCTACTCATATTTTCCTACTGCCCTGAGTTGCTCATTTATTTGCATACTTTAGTATATTATGCATTTCTTTGAGGCACCATAAATTTATTCCTGGAAATTCAACATAGAATTCAGGTTCATTCATTCTTCTAGCAGTCAACAAATATTTATTAATTGCCTATATGCTCTAGGAACTAGAGATAAAGTGGTATATAAAACAAAGTCCCAGCCTTAGTGGAAGTTGCACATGCTAAGTAGTACTATAAGGAAAATTGAAATAGGGTAAAGAGATAGAAAGAAATCATGACAGGGGCAGGAGAAAGATAGACGATTTTAGATAAATTTCCACTTGAATTTGAGTTTTAATCTCTCTACAACAGCATTAGGAAGGGCTTTTGAGGGGCTTGCTATGAATCAGAAAAAGAACAGTTGATTGCGGGAGTTCCCTAAGCCCCCAAAATTAAACATTTCTTTTCAAAGCCACTTAATAGAATCCAAAATTACATTATGTAGTGATATAGACTTGGAAGGGCTTTATATATTTTATAGAAGATGTATTTTGAGTTGAAGTCTATATTTTCTAGTTAAACACCTTTGTAATTGGCAATTCACTAATATTTATGCTTGTCATTAATAAGAAAAGGACAATATAGCGAGTTGTAAGTCAGGTTTCAGATATTAGGACAAGTTAGGCCAAGCAGCTAAAGTCATTCATTTTGATTCACCTGATATCAACTTCCACAATAAGAGAAATAACTCTTAGAAGGAAATAAACTGGCTCATCTCTATGGCAAAGGCCAACGTATATGTGCCCTATTCTCTTTCTCATCATCACTCCTCTACCCAACGTGAGATAAACAGTATTAGCATAACATTTTCCAGAGATGTCTTTGTACCAGTTGACATGCTTACCTAATAAAGGGTGCCCTAGGATTTCCATTTTCATCTAATTCATAAAGTTTATCTGCTCGCAGGCCATCAGCAACAAACAGCACTAATCTTTTCGCTGGGGGAGGCAATGGCGTAAACTGAGGAGTCATTCCATGAACCAAAGGAGATGTAAAATAAATGTCAAAGATGGAGGCAAAGAACACCAAATGTATAAGCAATCCCAAAATAATGTACAGCAGCATATCCCGTGTCACTAATCTTCAAGAAAAACTGAAAGGAGGGAACAAAATTAAATTTGGGTAAGCCTTAGTGCAATCATATATATTTTCTCTTATTCTGATGACTACATATAGACTGTATATTTAAAAATATTACATCACACAGCTTCACCTTCATTTATGATGGTAACAAGCATTATTTAATAATGAGATAATACAGAAATAAAATATATGATAAAGTACACTCAAGCAAAAAGAAAAGTTCAAGTATCATAAGTAATTAGCACCAATAAACTATTTATAATAAACTTAAATGCATACTAAGCTCATAAAAACTAACATAGGATCAAAAAACAGAGAAAAAATTAAATGAGTCCTAAAATGAGTTAGGGTTCAGTCAAGTCAAATCCTGTATAAAATAGAAAATATAACTCATGGTGGTCTTCGTTACCCATGTGACAACCATTGATATTCTCAGAATTTAACATTATTTGCCTATTTGTGCTTCTTTTTTTTTTTTTTTTTTTTGACTTTTGGTTATCAGCTCAGGACAGTTTTAGCTTCTCTTGACTATCACCAAGTTGAGCAGACAACATGCATTTTGTCCATTTAGTAGGGGAAGGAAAAAGTAGTTAAATTTCATCTTTGCTTCAGAAGATTTACACTCATTAAGGGAACACTTTATTTTAGTTCCCTGAACCAATAAAAAAAAGCAGAGGGTTACATTCATTCTTTCAGTAAAAATGTTCTGTGCACGTATTAAGTGCATAATTGTGTATTGGGGAACTACAGAGACCACCAAAGTGACACAGTCACAAATCTGATGAGCTTACAAATACTTAGGGAAGGAAAACAAAGCAATGTGAAACATTTAAATAACACATTTAAAGTATACCATTAACTGCCTAAATCAATGGGAGTCCATGGGAGTGTTTTTCAAGCCAGTCTACAATTTGCTTTTGTTGGTGAATCTCTACCCAGATTACAAATAACAGCGAAGTACTCTAACTTGTCCTTGTAATGTAACTGCATTAGTTACACAGAGTGACGCTTGGCTGAAGAACACTAAAGATGAGTTAATTTAATTACAGATAGATCTTATTCTTCCTGGCCTCAAGAAGTACATTATAAAAGGAAAGGGTGGCAAAATATCCTGCAAAAAAAACTGAAACATTGGGGAAAAAACTTTATCAAACTCAAGCTATAATAAAATAATAAAATAAAATAGAGAAAATGGTCAAATTATGGGCCAGGTTTTTCTTGGGAGAATCAAGAGTCAACTAAATATCAAAGATATTCCACAAATTATGAAAGTCCCTTACTGAGTAGATGCTATTCTGCAATCTAAGGCAACACTCTCAGAATAAATATGTATTTTCCTTATGAGCTTTGACTACATAGCAACTCCCATCTTAATAATAGCAATCTGATTATAAAAATAAAATCACTGTGGTAAGTTTGGAAATATAGAAAAATTACCTATAATTCTACTACCTAAAGAAAAATCTGTTCACAGTTTCTTACAATTTTTATCCTATCTACATTTTTATAGAGGCTCACAATTTTATATAGATTTTTTCCTTTATTATACATTAACATTTCTGTTATTTTAAAAAAACCCCACCTTTTCCTACACATCATTTACCATTACCATGACTCTATTCTACGGGTGCATTTTAATTTTCCTGATCATCCCCATATTGTTAAGCATGTTTTTACAATTAAAAGTATCGATGCGATTAATCTAAATTTATATATAATTTTTATGTTAATTTTTCAGACATTTCACATTATGTGCTTAAGATACTGCCTATAAGTACAGTCACTGAATCAAAGGCTATGAACATCTTTAAGGCCTTTGATATGCTATATATGGAAATAATTGTTTCAGCTGAATACTGATTCTCCTAATGATAAATTAATTAAACACTTGCAATATATATTTCTCTTGCTTATCTCACAAGTCCTCCTTCAAATACACACAGTACAACAAACTAAATTTGATGAATTAAAAAGGAGACATTAAGCAGAATATTCTAAAGGACAAGATTTCAAACACAGAAATTATTATTAACATCAGTGTTTCAAGAGAGGAGGGTGTGGTCAACTTCATCAGATACACTTAAAGACTGGAGTAAGAGCAGGGAAGCAAACTGAAGTCCTTGTTAACCTTACTGAGGAATTTCAACAGAGTAGTGAGAGGTAAGCCCCAGGAACGTGGGAGGTCAGGGAGGGAAAGACAGTGGGATGAGTACAGCTCTTTGGGAGAATGCTAAGTCTAAAGAAAAGTTCTTTTCTTAAATGAAAATTGATGTATGGCCAATAGAGGGTTTTCCTCAGCTAGGAGACACTAGATCTGTGTGCTGAGGAATGATTTCAAACGTAGAAAGAAATTAGTTCCAAGTGAACTACCTCTGGGCTCTTCAGCTGGCTCTTCCCATGGCGGGCTCCTTATTTTTCACACCATCTTCTCAAATGTCGCCTCCTCAAGGTTTCTATACCACCCTAAAGTAGACCCTTTCCTCATTTTCCCTGATTTAAACAATGACACACTCTGTATTTATTGGTGAAATTTACTAAGTGATTCTCTTCCGCTAGAATATAAGCCCCATAAGGACACAGATTGATATCTTGTTCACCACTGTTATGTCCTACCTACTGAGAAAGTAGGTGCTCAATCAATGTTTTATAAGGAACTTATTAAAATGAATGGCAAAGTAATTTTGGCTAAAATGAATCCTACTTCAACAACACTTATTCAAAACCTACTATTTTGCAAGTATTATGCTCAGCAACAGAATTTGAAAAGTGAATAGACATGGACCACATGTCCGTGTTGAATACGCATGACCACATGTTTTAGTAGGACCACAAAGAACGAGGCAAAGAACCCAGCCAAAGCAAGGAAAGACTCTGAAGATATGTGGGATATTAGGCAATCAAAAGATGTATGCAAAAATACAATTATCTAGTAGCCCACTTTTCAATGCTAACAAGGAGCCCTGTGATAATGCTTTCAGATCCAAAAAATTACCTCCTAATGTATGTTTTTAACCATTTTTAATATATGCATATTAAATAAAAATTACCACTAGTTCATACAATTGTTTTTCTTTTGAGTATAAGGGTTCTTGTTATAATACATTCCACTTATTTAGAGTTAATTATTCTAAGGTCAATAGTCTTACTAAATTTTTTCTGATGCACTCTAATGAATGGCATCTATTTTTAAATTTTTAATCAACTTTATTAAAGTATAATTTATATACAAAAATGGACATTTTACATTTTATAAGTTTTGACCAATATATACACTCATATAACCAACCACCAGAATCAAGATATAGACTATTTTTATCATTCCAAGAAGTTCCCCCATGTTCCTCTGCAGTCAAACCCTGTCCCCACAGCTCTGACCATAAGCAATCACTGCCTTCTGTGATGCAAGATTAATTTTTAGCATTCTGAAGTGTCACTGAGATGGAATCATGCAGTATGTACTTTATTGTATCTGCTTTCATTCAGTATTACATTTTTGAGATTCATGCATGGCTGTGATTCAGTTGTTTGTTCCTTTTTAATACCGAGAAGGATCCATTGTATGGATACACTACAAATTGTTTATCTATTCACCTCTTGATGGATATGTGAATTGTTTCCAATTTGGGGCTATTATAAATAAAGCTTCTATGAACACTAAATGACTTTGTGAATATATGCTTTCATTCCTCTTGAATAAATATGCAGAATTAGAATTGCTGGGTTAAATGGTAAGCAGATGTTTAAACGTATAAAAAGAACTGCCAAACTTTTTCCAAACTGTTTAACACACCTACAAGCAATGTCTTTAAGTGTTTTAAAACTTTATTTTATTGACACTCTATAATTTGGTTATAAATGTCATTTTACAATTTACTTTTATAGTAAGTATAATGTGCTTTATAATTTCTTATATACTGTTATAATGTTTCCCCCCACTCTTGAGTATATTCAATTACAGTTAGTTAGTGGGAGTGTAGTGGTAACCTACTGTGGTTTTAATTTACCTTTCCCTGATGACCAATAACATTGAGCAACTTCTCATGCATTTAATGAGCTTTTTTTAATCCTCTTTTTTTTCCCTTTTCACTTTTTAAACAGCGTTTTTCAAATAGCAGTACTTTTAAATTCTGATTAAGTTCAATTAATTTTCTTTTGGTGATTGTATTTTGTGTCCCACCTAAGGAATTCTTGTAAATGACAACACTTTAGTACAGATTGTTAACATTTTTATTTTCAAACAATTCCAAATTCAGAGAAAAATTGCAATAGTGGTACGAACATCCATACACCCCTTAGCCATATACATCTAACGTTAACATTTTTCCCACTTGCTTTATCATTTTCTCCCTCTTGCCTCTCTGGCCCCTGCCTCACCTCTTTAACTTACCCCTCCCATGTGTGCAGGTAGGAGCTTTGGGGTGGGGTGTGTGTCACATAATATTGTATCTGAACCATGTGAAGATAAGTTACATACACTATGGCCCTTTACCCCGAAATACTTCAGTGTTTATTTCCTGAGAATAATGATACTCCCATATATACCTACAGTAGAGTTATCAACTTCAGTACACTCAACGTCAGTATTTTTATCTAATCTACCATCTATACTCCAAATTTTTGAAGTGTCCCAATAATATTCTTTATAGCATTTTTATAGCTTTATTGAGGCATAATTGGCCTATAATAAGCTGTATATATTTAAAGTGTATAATAATCACAGTCAAGATAGTAAACATACCCATAACCCTCAAAAGTTTCCTCATGCCTCTGTGATCCATCCCTACATATTTCATTTTTTGATATTAGTGTAAATGATATTTTTTATTTCAATTTCCCCTTGTTAGTTCTTAAATTACCACTGATTTTTATACATTCACTTTGTATCCTGCAACACTGAAAAATTATTACTTATAGTAGCTTTTATGTAGGTACCTTTTGATTTTCTAAAGAGACAATTATGTCACCTGTGAAAAAAGGACTTCTTAGCAATCTACACTTTTTTATTTTTGTCTCACGCTTGTTGTACTGTCTAGGAGCTCTAGTATAATGTTGAATAGGTGTAGTAACAACAGAAATCCTTGCCTTGTTTCCAGTCTTAGGGTGAAAGTTGTCAGTTTTCCAGGTTTTGTAGATTCCCTTTCTTAAGTTAAAGAAGTTCCCTTTTACTCTCAACATGCAAAGAGTTTTAAACTGTGAATGAATGCTGGATTTTGTCAAATGTTTTTGTTGCATCTACTGAGATGATCATGATCATTCGGTTTTTCTCTTTTAGTCTCCCAATGTGGTGAATTACGCTGATTGAATTTCAAACGTTAAACCAAGCTTGCACTCCCAGAATAAACCCCACTTGATCATTAAGTATTATCCTTTCTATATACTATTGGATTTTATTTCCTGAAACACTATTTAGCATTTTAAAGTAATATTTATGAGAGATATTAGACTATAATTTTCTTTTTTCTCTGGTTTTGGTATCAGACAATGCATTGGGAAGTGTTGTTACCTCTTTTATTTTTTGGAAGAGTCTGTGTAGAATTTATATTATTTCTTCCTTTCTGTGTAACAGAATTCACCAATGAAACAAATGGGTCAGAGTTTTCTTTGCTGGAAGGTTTTTAACTGTAAATTCTTCATATACAGAGAGATGTTATGATTATTTACTACTTGTTGAGTGAGTTTTGGTAGTTGTATCTTTTAATTTGTCCATTTGTCCATTTCATCCAAACTGTCAAATTTATTATTCCAAAATTATTCTATTCACTTATCCTTTTTTCTGTCGTCTAGCTCAGGACCCCATCTATCAGGTATCATATTTAGTTATGCAAAGTAAGTCATTTTTCAAGTACTTAATTCATTTCAGTTAGATCTTAAACACTATTTACAACTAAAGTACATACTGTATATATCTAGATGTACAGAAGCTCACACTGATTTAAATACTCCTCTTTACCATGGAAACCTGAGTACTCTCCTTTTCATGCTTATAAATAAGGAAATATGTATATCACTTTTCACTTTCATTTGTGTTTACAAATAACTCCCTGGACTTATGTTCTTTCTTTTCTCCATTGCTATTACACAACTCTTCTATATAAAGTATCGAAGTTTATGTGTTAAAGGATAATACAAATTTTCCACTACCCAAAACCTTACTGAAGTAGTGAAACAAAAATTGTGTTTGAGAACTTTGACCCTGAAGCTGTAACAGCCAACATAAAAATCTAGCTCTGTTATATAGTGACAGTGGGATCCTAGTCAAGTTCCTACCTTGCACTCTCAAGTATCACTTCCTCAGGGACTATGCAGTCCAAATCAGAAGCCAAAACCTTTACTTCAGTTTACAATTATATAGCTATGACTCTGACTATTTGTAGTAATGTCTGTCTCTAACATTTAAAGCTGATTCCAGGACAGCAAGACAGGCTTTCTCCAGCACTCATCACAGTCCTGGGCACTTACTAAGGACTAATAAATGACTTACAATTATCATTTCAAAGGTAAATGTAATATGCAGGATAGCCACTAGAGGCTGCCTTGTTTCTCTATTCCTCCTCCAGAACATATGCATGAACTGTGAAGATTCAGGATACTTAAAAACAACCACAACAACTTCTATGTTTAAGTCATTTACTATACATAAAATTTTGGTGATTCCAAAATACCATTCTTCACACACTACTTATTTTATTATTGCTAAGCACATGTAATTAAGCAATATTATTACTTAATATTTCTGGTTTTTAAAAATCACTTTTTATTCAGATATAGTGAAAAAGAAAACTTTGTCATGGATGAATCATTTGGAAACCACCAAAATAAATGAATAATTACTAAAAATTTTAAAATACACATAACCATATATAAATAAAAGTTATTTAGCTTATATCTGTGGGATGTTTACCACATGCTGAAAAATAATGTTAAAAAATTAGAATGTATAAAAATGTATAAAAAATTAGATACATATAAAACTTTAAGTCAATGAAAAACTTTCATTTAAAATATTACTTGTGGTTATTTTAAGACTAGTAAAGCAAAAAAATAATTTTTTAAACAAGAAAATGATTTAAGTGCTTGGAAAAAAGCGATCTTTTATATTTTCATCACTAAGATACAAACTTCAATGACTATCCATATTATTCAGTGAAACGTTAGCTGTAAAGACCAAACTAATGCAGATCTTGCTAAGTAGAAAGAAAATTTCTCAACAATATTAACAGCAAATTATTAAAAGTAGAGATCAGCAATTATTAATATTCTAGTATGTGCTATTTCTTAAACATTTTTAATTGGTAAGTAAACCTCTATGTATTGCGGAAGAGAAAAGTACTTACTGAGGAGACTGGCCAGTTGATTTGTTACGGGCTTGGAAGGTCACATAGACAAGTCCATGATTATAGGATACGAAGTAGAATCAGGAAACTACAGACGTGTTATAGGAAGCCAATCATGGAAGGACTTCTACATCCAATTTCTTACAACTCTCTGAGGAAACATATTTTAAATCTATTGATATTTTCAACTTTCATTTTAGAAATCAGACCTTAAGTTAAAGATATTCCCTTTGGGGCCTACTACCTTAATTGCTTTTTCTGGCTGTAGCTACTAAACAATTGACAACGGGTTTGTTTTGCTTTATTTTTAAAAGTCTGTCAAATGTTCTCCATATACTAGTATTACATTAATTGAGAACTGACTATAACATTTATTGTGTAATAGGTACCAGGTACGGTGACAAGCACATTCCTAATTCTATATACTTTCAGCATCCCCTTGACAGATGAGGGCTGAGAGAAGTCAAGTAACTATTTAAAAGTCTCACAGTAAATAATTGGCAGAACTGGGATATGAACTTTAGACTCTTCAGCCTAATAAGCACAATCCTCTAAGGGAAGACCCTAAGTGCAGGGACCCTAAATACAAAAGATTTCTAAAATTCCCCATTACAGAGATGGAAATATTGTACTATACAAACAACCCATTTCTAATCATGCCCTTTCCATGCCATTCCCTAATCCCTCCCATTCCTCCATTCCAGAAATTGGTTCCATTTTCAGTCTCTCTGGCAAACTCAATAAGGAGCAGCAATCCTTTTAGCTAAGAAATATGTAACAGCATTGACTAGTTTGATACTATTTTTCTAAGATCCAGGATTTTTTTTTCCCATGGCTTTTCTTCAATATATGGCTCACACACAAAAAAATTTAGAATTCAAACATTAGGAGCTAATGTTCTATAAAAAATACTTTGAATTCTTAGTATTAATAACATCAAAAACAACTTCTACCAAAAACAAAACGAAAAACCCAAAGCCTCATTCAAATGAAAATTTTAGTTTACTGAGCCTGGGTAAACTGAAATTAAAGCCGACATTTAACTGTTGGTATACATTTACATGTAAACCAATAACCTGACCTAAGGCTATATGAGAACGCTATATTTTTATTTTTCCACAGACCTAAAGGAGATACTTCACTGCTTCAATGTAACATAACTTACTTGATAACATAATTATTGCCACCTCTATTTTGGTGCTTAAAGGTAGAACCTATGCAGAATGACAGGGAAATCTAAAAGTGCAAAAGTGGCAAACTTTGTATACTTGTGCTAACATTTTTGTATACTGTCCAATATATATATACTGTCCAAAGTATACAATATGCTGTATACTTTGTATACTGTCCAAACTTAGTATACTGTGCTAACATTTGATAAAGGATATCAAAACTGTCAAAAGCAGCCAAGTTTGAAAACAATTTCTCAGTTCCACAGTCAGTACCTTGACTCCAGCCTAAATGTACAAGTCAGAAATGTTGCAAGGCATAGCGGAGAAAGAATGGCTTTGGACATAAGAGAACTGATTTTAGTTCCTTTGAATACTTATTATGGAGTTGACTTGACTGGGTCATTGAACGTCTCTAGGAGTAAGTTTACTTTTCCCATTTGATATTTTGAAGCATCCCTGTGTATTAAATCCTGAGATCCTAACAGTTTGCTACTGAAGTCGAGGCTATCAGGGTATTCTCTGATGCACGCAAATCCAAACCTCTGAGTTCCATTTTCCATTTACTCTCCCCATCTCCCACATCCCACCCTATGGCATCCTGCCCTATCACTACTAACTCGGTGGCGAGAAGGCGCTCTCCTAGGCCTCCAGGGCAAACGGGCACACGGCTGGGAAGGCAAGGAAGAGAAAGGAAGCCACATTCTGACTACAGTCCCTGCCCTGGGCACTTGCTACACGTGCGGAGAAAATGTCATCAATTGGCGGCACACAGCAGAAAAAGTGAAACGTGCTAAGGAAAAGTGAAGCAGCTCGGCGGCGGGCGTGAGGCCACTTTCGGTGCCACCGCACCTCTCCCCCACTAGTCCCGGACTTTACCTGGGCTTATAGAGGTCAGGCCTGATCTCAGGAATGGGGCCTCCTCACTGCGAAGGCGGGACCCAGCTCGAAGTCAGAGTTCCCCCTCTGTTCCCGAAAGGACATCCAAGAGAATGAATGTTCCTAAGCCACCGTCATTACCGCTCCTCAACCACGGAACGCCCCTGACACTTACCTGTCCAGAAGCTGCTCTCGCGATAATTCTTGGGTCAGCCCTCCGTAACTCCAGTCCCCGCCTCCTATCTCAGTTGGCCAATCAAAACGGAGTGGGGGCGGGATTTCGTCTTTGAGCGGGGAGCGGGGCCCTCTATCTTTGCTCACTAGGGGGAGAACGGGCGGGGCGGGGGCGGGGCGGGGGCGGGGAGAGGGGGGCACGGCACGCGCTATTTCTCGCGAGACTGGGGACCAGGAAGACGCCTGCAGAGCCGGGCTGCTGCTGCAGCTGCGGCTGAGGCAGCGCGTGGTGCTGCTTCCAGACCGTTTGCCTCCGAGCCTGGGCCTGGTCTACAAGTGAGGAGGCGGGACGTGGCCAATCCAGGGCCCTGGAGGTGCCCAGTGCCCGCTGAGGCTTAGTAGGGATTCAGGCTGCGGCCTGTCAGCACCAGACCGGGAGGCGCCCACGCTCCTGACAGTATAAGATGGCGGCGATGGCGCCTGGAGGTGGTGGCGGCGGCGTGAATCCATTCCTCAGCGATTCGGACGAGGACGACGACGAGGTTTCAGGGACCGACGAGCGGCGGGCAGGACTTCGGCTGAGTTCCGGGGTCGGCCTAGATCCTGGCTCTGCGGACTCGCTATCGCCTCAGGATCCCGTGGCCTTAGGGAGCAGTGCACGACCAGGGCTCCCTGGGGAGGCGTCGGCGGCTGCGGTGGCACTGGGGGGCACCGGGGAGACCCCGGCCCGATTGTCAGTTGATGCGATCGCGGCTCAGTTGTTGCGCGATCAATACTTGCTGACCGCCCTGGAGCTGCACACCGAGCTGTTAGAGAGCGGCCGCGAGCTCCCTCGGCTGCGCGACTACTTCTCCAATCCCGGCAACTTCGAGAGGCAGAGCGGGACCCCGCCGGGGTTAGGGGCGCCGGGGATCCCTGGAGCAGCCGGCGTTGGAGGCGCAGGAGGTCGGGAGCCGAGTACTACGTCGGGTGGGGGACAGCTCAGTAAGTGAACAACAGCCCTGTCACTCCGGCTGGACTGTTGGGATTGCAAGGAGTAGTTGTGGGGAGGGGGTACTTCCGGGCGGGTACTGAGTACGAGGAACATTTTAGGTAGAGAGTTGGGGCGGGGGGTGATCTTTTGCGATGGAAGCAGAAGGATCTGGCAGTGACTGTTCTCTGCCTGCCTCCAGCTCTTGGCTGGACTTGCACCTGCTCCTGGCTCCACTCTTGGTGTCGCGATCTACTAAATAGCCAGCGTTTCTAGTTCACTGGCTATTACGTGACCCCAGAAGACTCCCTTGCAACCTTGGTTTATCGCTTTAATCCTTTTTCCGTTTTCTCCAATCCCCTGAATCACCACTACCTGGAAACAGTGTTCCTTAAATTGTTCGCAGTAATTATTTGACTCAAAGTCAAGAGAGAAAAGAATAGGAAATTTCTCTCCACGAAATCAGATCCACTTGACCCTTTGTCTTTGGGATGACTTGCTCACTCAAAAATTAGGTTTTCTGTTGCATAAAATTTGTTCTGTTTAAACTCAATTTAATTCCATTTCTGTTCCTTAATTTCAGTAGGTTTCCAAAATTACAGGAAGTCTAAGGAGCTGGCTAGGCAAGTTCTACCTGCAGTGTATCTGCTGGTCTCACTACCTCACAGGCTTTTTTCTCTGCCTAAGTTAAGAATTAACTTTTTTACCTTGTTATAATCATTGTTAGCAGTATAGAGTAGTCGTTTACTTCATTCATCATATATTTATAAGCATTTCTTATGGCTTTAAAACATGCTGTCAAGAATGTATACTGTATTCCTAGGACCCACCCCTTTTGAGAGGCATCTTAGATTTTTTCCCTTATTAATGGTATGAGGTGTTTTTGTGCGTATGTGAGGCCAACTGGAATTTACTAACAAATGTTAAATATACAATTTTAAAATTGTAACCCAATTGTTTATTTTTTGTCTATACTTTTTTTTTTTTTTTTTTTGCGGTACGCGGGCCTCTCACTGTTGTGGCCTCTCCCGTTGCGGAGCACAGGCTCCGGACGCGCAGGCTCAGCGGCCATGGCTCACGGGCCCAGCCGCTCCGCGGCACGTGGGATCTTCCCGGACCGAGGCACGAACCCGTGTCCCCTGCATCGGCAGGCGGACTCTCAACCACTGCGCCACCAGGGAAGCCCTGTCTGTACTTTTAAATGGTGCCAGAGACTTATATTTCCTAACTTAGATGTAGTGAAAGTGCAAAGAGTGCACTTTCCATGAGGGTAAATACTGAGCATATTTCTCTCTTGAATATGGAATTTTCTCAGCAGGTGTAACTTCCTTACTCAATATTATAGGATAATATTCCATTTCTGGAAACGATTTTCTCATTGCTGACCTTTAAGACCATAAAGTGTAACAAAGAGCAGTGTAACAAAATTGTTAGGTAGTTGGCTTTCTTTGTTTGGTTTCAGATTTTTGAACTGTCTAATAATGATTTTCACCTGATAAGCTCTCACTACTTCCTCAAGATCCAGCTCAAATGTCATCTTTGTACATGTTTCCCACACTCTCCAGGCTTGGTTGTTTGGTTCTTTCATTGTACTATTTTCAAACCTCAACCGTTGCTTTTAACTTTTTGTATTTGATTTGTTAACAATATCATTTTTCTCCATTAGATAGTCAATTCTTGAGGGTTATCTTTATATTCCTCACAGTTTGTACAGTTCCAGGCCTGTTGTTGAACATAATTAAATTGCATCTGCTGTGTTTTTCTACTATATAAATATAATGAACTGGGTTACTACTTACTTCATAATTTTATTCTATTTAATTTAAAAGAATTTATTATCCTGTTCACCCTATCTTATTATGGCATGATATCACTGTTTATGGTGAAAATGTCTCTTAAAAACCTTTTGTATACAAATATATTTATAATTTAGACTAAATATTATAGAGGTGTTTTAGAGTAAAAATTGACTTCTAAATGCCTTTGCATCATACATTTTTATAGTTTCTTGAAATAACTTAAGTCCTATGATCAAAAATCAAAATTTAACTACAATCAAATATTCATCTGCAGTTGTGCTTTTCTATTATCCTCATTTAATTGGACCTGTTTTGGGTATAACTCAAAAGTATATAATTAGATAATATATTTTAGATAATGTATTTTCAAGTTAATACAAAACAAATGAGCAACAGGAGGAAAAAAAATCAAAATTATCCATAATCCAACCAGTGGTACTTGCCTTTTCTGTCTTTTCTATCCATATAATTTAAAAAGCAAAAATTGTTTTAAACTGTTTTATATAGCTTTATATTAGTTGACAGACACTGTAATTTTTACCATCAACTTTGAGGTAAGATTGCATACAATAAAATGTGCCCATTTCAAGTGTACACTGTGATGAGTTTTGGAAAACAAATTACTACTACAAATAAAATACAAAACATTTTTATTGTCCCCAGAACTCCTTCATTTTCCTTTGCATTCAATATCCCAAGACCATCACCGACCACTGTAGAACACAATTTTCCAGTCTTGGCCTAGGCACTATCGAAACTTTGGGCCTGATAATTCTTTGTTGTGTTAGTGTCCTTTGCATTCTAGAATGTTTAACAGCATTGCTGGCCTATCTGTCTGCTAGATACCACTAGCAACCACCCCGACCCCATTCCCTAAGTTGTGACAATCAAAAAATGTCACCAGCACTGTCCAAGGAAGGGGAGGGCAAAATTTCCCCAATTGAGAACCACTTCCTTAGTTAAGTTTTGTCTATTTTAAAATTTCATATAAATGCAGTTCCAGAGCATATAGTCTTTTCTGTCTGGCTTCCTTTGCTGAGTAAAATGTTTTTGAAATTTATCCAAATAATGTTTTTATGTGTATTAATAGTTCATTCCTTTTTTGGTTTATCCATTCATCTGTTAGCTATTTGTGTTTTTTCCATTTTTGGCCTGTATGAATAAAGTTGCCATGAACATTCTTGTATAAGTTTTGCATGGACATATGTTTTCATTTCTTTTGGGTAATACCTAGGAATAGAATTGCTGGGTCATATACTTAGTATATATTTACATTTGTAAGAAACGGTCAGACTGTTTTTACAAAATGGTTGTATCATTTAAAATTTCCATCACCAGTGTATGAGAGTTTCAATTTCTATACATCCCCCAAACACTTGGTATTTTCAGGCTTTTCATTTAACTCATTCTAGTGAGAGTGCTGTGGTATTTCATTGTGGTTTTAATTTTCATTTCTTGAGGCCTAGTGATGCTGAGCTATTTCTTCTGAGCTTTTTGCCATTGGGTGTGTGTGTGTGTGTGTGTGTGTGTGTGTGTGTGTGTGTGTGTATTGCCATTAATGTATCTTTTGTGAAATGTCTGTTCCCAGCTTGTTATTGAGTTATAGTTCTTTATATATTCTGGACCCAAGTCTTTTATCAAGTATGTGTTTTGCAAATTTTTTCTCCCAGTATGGTTTGCCTTTTCATTTTTTAATAATGGGTCTTATGAACAAACGTTTTTAATTTTATCAGGTCCAGTTAATCGGGTTTATTCCTTAATGATTCGTGCTCTTTGTGTCCTAAATAAGAAATATTTGCCTATCCTAAGGTTGCAACAATTTTCTTGTGTATTTTCTTCTAGAAGTTTTATAGTTTTAGCTTTTAAATTTAGGCCTATGATGGCATCATAAAAAGAAGAAAAAGAAGAAATATTTAATTTAGCAATTTAATTTTGTAAGATTTACTAAATCGTTTACCCAAAAGTCTGTTGACCTCGGTTAATACTAGCATAGTGGTGGTTTTAAAATACTGTAAGAAGTCTTCATACTGTATTTTATCTTTTTTTCTTGATTAGAAGAGTAGTCTATATTTATAAAACATTCAAAAATTAAAAGAATTATGGCTTTATAAGTGTGATGTTTTCAGTAGAAGAATTTAAAATGAGCTCTAATGAAGTCTCAGTGTTTGATAAATTGTTGCAGCATCATTGTGATGTTCCTACTAGATCCATTTGTTAAACTAATTAGATCTTTTGTATTTCATTTTACTTGCTTGAATATACACACACATTAATTATATATTTTTCCCTGTATCCTTTCCAGTTGAGCCAATTTGGTAATTGTTTTGCTTTCCAATTAGATTGCAAGATAAAAGTTGTGCCAATGCCATTGATTAGCACTGAACAGATTGTAGTATCTTTCCCGGAGGAATGCTGGTTCCACTCTAAGCCTTAGAGTTCTAATCAAAATTGGACTGTAATTGCTTAGGATGAGCCAGTTCTTTGTAGAGACAGTAGGTGGTCAAATAACTTATGCCTTTCAATGATGGATTTCTTCTATTCTGTATTATCATCCTTTCAAATTTTTGTAAGGCTGCTTATCAGGAGGCATTTATGATTGAATTTAATAATTTAACTTGTGAGCCTACAGACTTCTTGAGTCATCTTTCTCCTTTTTTAAATTTTCTGTTTCATTACCTTGCCGATCTTTTCTCAAAACTCTGAAAGAGTACATATCTCACTGTGTTCTGTTCCTTTCTTAGTATCACCTGTGCTATATGATTACCGTCTTCCAGAGTTCCCATCTCTTCTGCTTTACAAAGTACAGTAGTTCCTCCCTGTTAGGTTGGAATTGGGTTTAGTGCTTCCTCTGGCTTCTAACAGGAGAGTATCAACAGAATATTTCTAAAATTTATTAGGTTCACTGCTTTTAGCTGAATGAGACTTCCTACTATTGTCTGGACCATATAGATTCCTAAATTTATCTCTTACATGACTGTCATTTTTTTGCCTATGCCTTTCAGTAGCTTCAGACTTACTAATTCTTGTGGCAATTTAGTCAGATATTTTCATTGCCTAGAACAATGACGAGTATAGTTGGTATTCAATATTTTACATTGATCAATTAAACTGTGATCAACTAAGGATTGTAGGAATCCAGAAGAAGTTTAGTGTATGTCCTTGAGTTTATGTTCTTGATGGAGAGGCAAGAAAGTGAGGGTAAAGAGAAGATAATGTTTATTTTATGTTTTGCCTTGTTTAAAACATCATCTGGGAACATGCTTACCATTATCTGGCTCACCGGTTAATAAAGAGATTTTAAAATGCAGTATGATGTTTCAAGCCATTGTGGTACATAGTTTAAAAGGAAGCAAGATAGGGGCATTAATCAGGGGAAACAGGCCTTATTTCTGTCAAAAATTAAATGTACACTTTCTACTTTAGGGGTGATATTCAGAATGTATGCTTATCTGTTTCTTTGCTTGTTTTTTTAAAAACATTTGTTGGAAAAAACGTTCCAGGATTAGTGTAATTTTCATTTTGTTTAGTATATTTAAGTCAAAAACTAAATTCGGTTAATTTGTTTTTATATGATGGCTTTTAATTGTGCCCACCCCCTTAACTCCCATGGTTTTAGGATGATTAACTGAAAAAGAACACTTACCTTGATCTAAAAATACAGTCTACTTACATCTAAATTACAAATATCGATTGAGAAGGGTCTTAAATATTAATAGCCTATTTTTTTTCTTTCAGGTAGTTGTTTTTATTGGCTTCTACCTATAAGTACTGTGAGAGTTGATGGAAAATGTGGTTTCTAAATTATTTATACTAAAAACATACTTGTTGATGCTTAAGTGAATTATGTTTTGCTGTTTGGCCATATTTTGAACACAGCTCCTCTTTGGTTGATTTTTGGGGGTTTTGCGTTAGTTTACGATTGATCTACTTCAACTCCCTTATCATATGAGTGTTTGTTTCAATATTACAGTTAATTTTTTTTTGAGATCTAATTGTCATATGACATTTTATTAGTTTTAGGTGTCCAACATAATGATTTGATATATGTCTATATTGTGAAATGATTACCACAGTAAGTTTAGTTAGCATCCATCACCACACAAAGTTACAATTATATTTCCTGTATGAGAACTTCTAAGATCTACTCTCTGAGCAACTTTCAAATACACAAAACAGTCTTGTTAACTATGGTCACCATGCTGTACATTCCATCCCCAAGACTTATTTATCTTACAATCGGAAATTTGTACCTGCAATTAATTTTTTTAACATCTTTATTGGAGTATAATTGCTTTACAGTGTTGTGTTAGTTTCTGCTGTATAACAAAGTGAATCAGTTATATGTATACGTATATCCCCATATCCCCTACCTCTTGTGCCTACCTCCCACCCTCCCTATCCCACCCCTCTAGGTGGTCACAAAGCACCGAGCTAATCTCCCTGTGCTATGCAGCTGCTTCCCACTAGCTATCTATTTTACATTTGGTAGTGTATATATGTCCATGCCACTCTCTCACTTTGTCCCAGCTTACCTTTCCTCCTCCCTGTGTCCTCAAGTCAGTTCTCTACGTCTGCGTCTTTATTCCTGTCCTGCCCCTAGGTTCATTAGAACCAATTTTTTTTTTTTTTTTAGATTCCATATCTGTGTGTTAGCATATGGTATTTGTTTTTCTCTTTCTGACTTACTTCACTCTGTATGACAGACTCTAGGTCTATCCACCTCACTACAAATAACTCAATTTCATTTCTTTTCATGGCCGAGTAATATTCCATTGTATATATGTGCCGCATCTTCTTTATCCATTCATCTGTTGATGGACACTTAGGTTGCTTCCACGTCCTGGCTATTATAAATAGTGCTGCAGTGAACATTGTGTGTACCTGCAATTAATTTTTTTAAACATCTTTGTTGGAGTATAATTGCTTTACAATGGTGTGTCAGTTTCTGCTTTATAATAAAGTGAATCAGTTATACATATACACATATCCCCATATCTCTTCCCTCTTGCGTCTCCCTCCCTCCAATTAATTTTTAAAGTGGTTGCTGGCCCCCTTTTTGCTGGAGCATGATAACTCTAATTCCGCATATGCATATAGTTTCTACAAACTAAGGACATCTGCCCAAGAAATCTGAAAAAGCTGAATGTAAATTGTCTAATTCACTTTAAAAATAGATTCTTCAGATTTCTGAGAAATGAATACCTGATATAATTGAATACAGCAATGGTGTTTACTAAGATTGAGCAAAAGATAACACTTAACTATAACAGGATCAAGAAGACTGTCCTAGAGCTGATATATTTGGATTATAGCAAGCTACCTGACAGATCTCTCACACTGGTATGAATAAAATAGAGAAATATGGGCTTGGTAAAAGAGTAGCTGTGGAAAGATGCATAACTGGTAAAACAACAGTAGGTCTGTGCCAGTCTATACCATCTATACTTTTGAACTTGGCCTATTTTTTGAAGACCACGCAACTTGTAGTACTGATATCTGATCCTCAGTTCTGCTCTGCCATTTACAGCTCTGTTACCTTGGGTAAATTACTTAGCCTTTTAGAGCCTTCTTTTTTTTTTTTTTTTTTTTTTTTTTTTTTGTGGTACGTGGGCCTCTCACTGCTGCGGCCTCTCCCGTTGCAGAGCGCAGGCTCAGCGGCCATGGCTCACGGGCCCAGCCGCTCCGCGGTATATGGGATCCTCCCGGACAGGGGCACGAACCCGTGTCCCCTGCATCAGCAGGCAGACTCTCAACCACTGTGCCACCAGGGAAGCTCTAGAGTCTTCTTATTCTGTGTAAAGTATAGTAATCATTTCTGTCCACTGCTAGTTATAGGGTTTTAATGAAGTTTACATGAGGGCATATATGTGAGAGGACTTCAAAAACTCATTTTATATTTACTTCTTTCTTTTATAAGAAAAAATATATGAAGCGATGAGGGAAAACTAGATCAGATTTGCTGATGATAAAGACTGAGAAAGATAGGTGATATCTGCTAGTACTAATTTATAGGATTAAATGGAACTAATGGGTGTATGGCATCCTAATTAAAATAATCGTTTAAAAAACATACTGGGAACATTTGTACTTGAAATTCACAGGAAAATTTGATAGCATTTCTATTTGAGTAGCCACCATAAATTAGATCAAAGAAGTCTGCTCATTTTAAGGGAAAAAGCTGTGTAGCGTAGTGAGTAAAGAGCACAGTTTGGAGTCAGACTACCTGGCTTGGATCCTGTTTCTGCTACTTTTTTATCCTTGTGACTTTGAATAAGTAACTTAATCTCTCAATGCCTCAGTCTCTTCATCTAAAAATGAGGATAACGGTACCTACCTCATAGAGCTGTTGTGAGAGTCAGCTGAATTAATATTTATTATCATTTGCAGTAAGTCTGTATAAGTGTAAAATAAATTATGAAAAGGCAAACATTGGATTTAGGATTTTGTAATGGTTCATTAAAACCTACTACCATACAGTTAATGCTTTGTATTTTATGTCTGTAAAGGCATTGTACCTACATTTTTACAGATGTGTTTAATCACATTCATGTAAGTTATTTTTAAATATAATTTCTTTTTGTGTTCTTCTTAGACAATGGTTACTTACTCAATTTTATAACTAACGGATGGCCAGAAAAGGGGGGGTTTTCCCTTTATTTATTTATTTTTTTGGAACTTAATAATAGTTTTTAAAAATCAATATATGTTGCCATCTACAGAACAAATACTTTAAAAGCAAAGAAGAGCAGAGGTAGACAGAGTGAAGTATGAAAGAGATTACAGACCAGAAACAAGCTCAAGGAGTCTTTTGTATAGGAAAAAGAGTCAAATCAGTGCGAGAAGGGTAGGCTATTGAATAAATTTTTTGCCTTCTAGAGGGAAATTATTTCTTTACCTCCTACCATATACATACACACACACCAAAACAAAGTCTCCAAATGAATTAAAATACTAAATGTGGGAAATGGAACTTGAAAACTTTTGGAAGAAAATATTAAAACATATTTATGACCTTGAGGTGAGGATTTCTTAGACATAAAAATTGTACACTTTAAAGTAAGAGATTGATATATTTGTATCAAAATTTAAATTCCTGTATGTAAAAAGCTAACATAAAGTAAAAGACAAGACACAGACTAGGAGTACATATTTGCCATATACATATAACAGTCAAAAAGTATTTCAAATTTAGAATCTGTATAGAATGCCTATAAGTTAAGAGAAGGAAAAATAACCTAATGAAAAATAAGCAAAGGATAAAAATAGGTAATTCAAAAAGAAGCAAACCAATGAAAAGTTGCTCAAATTCACTAGTAATTAGGGAAATGCATTTCACATTACCCAGCCTTTTGGCAAAAATGAAGATGTCTGACAACACTTAGTATTCCTGATATGGAGGAAGCAGGTACTCTTGTGCTACCAGTAGAAGTGTCGATACAACTACTTTGAAGAATATTTTGATAAAATCTAGAAAAGTTGAAGATGTGCACACCCTTCAACCCAGCTTTTCCATGTGTAAGTATTTATCTGGAACTTATGAGGGTGCGTAACGAGGTGTGTACAAGGTTGGAAACAGTCCTCTTGGCCATACATAATGGAAACATTAGTTATGGTATATTCATAAAATGGAAATCTTAGCAGACTTTAATCAGATCTCGAGTCTGTTGTGGAGCATTACACACAGTTCTATATTATTATGTAAATTTTCAAACACATAAAACAATACTGCATATTATTTGTGGGTACTTGTATATGTATTATAGATGTAAAAGCACCAACTAGAGTCACACTAAATCCATTATTGTGATTGCCCTTGAGGAGGGAAACATTAGGGACATGAACTTTAAGGTATTATTTCTTTTTAAATTGCAAACTGTTAGCAGTTGTTCATATCAGGTGGTGGTTATATGGTGTTGTACTTTATACTTTTCTTTAAAGCAATTTAAAGTAAAGCATTTTAAAGTATTTTTGTCAAAATTTGCATGTAGTAAATTCTGGTAAAACAAGAAAAATTTGTAGTGGGAGTTATAACTCCACTATTCCACCATTAATTGTCACCTAATCCTATAACTGTGCAGTGTAAATTGAGTTTGGTGTTTTTAGTGACATGAAATACCATCTTCTTTCTGGTATATGAACACAGAGAATGAATTTTGCATAGTAAGTTATTTCTGCATATGTGTTTGGTATATGTCTACCTTTTTTGTTACCTTATTGAATATCTGTCTTGTATCATCTATTAATTAAATTTGCAAAAAATAACAGCAAAAAAATGTCATTCTTTGCTCACAAACTATTGGTACATATGTACCAGTTTCTCTATTCTCAGTCTCCTGTTGCCATTTGTAACCTTGAGGATCAGTTTTATCTGGAAGGGAAATCTTCAGAATCAGTTAATAATTCTTAGTATAATGTTGACACAAATCTCTTTTAAGATACATTTGACATGTTTCAAGTGAACAAAACTGTACCAATAGCTTTTTATTGCATCATATAGGGAGTCTTGTAACTATTCTGTTGATGTATATCTGTACGGAAATAGAATTACTGTTAGAAAAGTACCTAGCAACAGCCTTAAAGTTTCTAATTTTTCTAGGCAAGAGTAGCTCCTGATTGTAGGCATTCTTTACAATCATGGGAAGCTTTTTTTTTGAAGGTTTTTTTCCTTCAGGGATGGATATGTGAGTAAGGAGCGTTGACCAAAGAATATAAGGTGGGATGATGAGAGTTGTGAATGTATCACCAAAATCTCTAGTCACATTTTATTATTGTTCTTAATGTTTAATATTTGCATTTTGTACCCTTTAATAAGTTACAGCAGTAAGAATTTTTGTCTCCTAAACCTTCTAATAAGATGTCCATATCAAATAGGTAGCCTGTGTTGATGGGTGATTTTTGAATCTACAGTCTCACTGAACTCTTCCTAACAGATTTTTTTTTCTATAAACAGTATTGTCTTCTGAATGTAGTTTTGATCAAATATGTGTGACACAAAGGTCGGAAAGTAAAATGTATACTTACGTACTGTTGGTAGGATACTCTTTTGAGAATAATTTGGTGATATCAATCATATTTTTAAAATACATATTCCTTAATATCCAATTCCTTCTGTAATTTATTATAGACAAGCTTGTATGCATTACTACTGAACCTAGATTTTTTTCATATATTCTACAAGTAAAGGTATCAAAGATTGAAAACAACCTGACTGTCCAACAGGAGGGGATTGGCTAATTAAAAAAAACGATCTATATGTGCTGATGTGGAATGATCACCAAGATATATGATAAATTGAATAAATTAGGATGCAGGCTAATTTATTCAAGTATTTGTGTTTTTCCATTTACATACAAAAAGGGAGAAATTGGCCTATGCAGAGGATATTTCTAAAAGGATATATACAGAAGAGTCTAAACAATGATTGTCGTCACAGAGGGTGATTGGTGGTTGGGAGATGGGCTTACCTTTTCTTTGTATGCCCTCTTATATTTTACCACATATCATGTCTTAAGTGGCAAGGCTGGGATTCCAAACCAGATCACTAACTTCCAAGTGTGCATTCTTTCCATTACACCACAACTACTGTTTTGTCCATTTTAAAGCGCAGTTAAGCAAATATTCTTAAATCATTTTAGTGTATTGTCAGGCAAAGTATCTTAATAACTCATTCAGAGTATATCTTATTAACTCAGAGTAGCCAGTCGTTTTAATGCAGAAGGCAAGTCAGGTAGTATAATATTGATCATTTAAAAAATAAAGTGATAAACTATAGCACCACATCAAGACAGAGGTGAATAATCTGCTGAATGAAATTCTAAGGAAATCCGCCAAGGTTGGATTAGCATGTACTCTCTTTTTCAGTCTTGAAGCTTTGCTGCATGGTTACATCTAAGTTTCTGGTCTAGACATGGAACATGGCTAAGCCTCAAGGAGGAGACCCCAGTTGCCATCATGGGTGTAACCTTCTTCCAGATATTCCCACCTATTATTTCAAAACTCCCCAGCAGTAAGAAATGGTGTTCATTTGTTTTTGAAACCAGCTGGTCCTGGTTCGGTGGCTTAGATTGCTCAAGGTAGTGTCATCGTATTGTCGATGTTCTTTCTAACCATCTGTCAGCCCGGTGCTTGTGTGCTGCCTTAGTTCAGGCCTTTAGCTTACGTCTGGACCCTCAGTTTTAGCCTTATAACTGGTTCCTGTGCCTTTAAACTTTTCCTCCATCCTTATTCTTAATTGATTATAAAAGCTATTCATTGCTGTCACTGAGGCTAAAACCTTTTAACATTGCTTTCTCCTGTCCAAGGCAACTTTTTCGAACTCTTTTTTTTTATTAGCAAAATTATATATTGCAGAAACAAGAATTTAATTCTTTTTAGGAATTTTATTTTTTCCCATTTTTGCATAGTATATGATAAAAATGACTTTGAAATATGTTATTATAAATGTGCATCATAAAGTTCTCCCTGTAATTTTGCTCCTTCCTGCCTTTTCAACCCTGTTGTCAGATACCAACCTTTGGTGTACTCACATTGTTAACTCAGTGTCCCTTGAACATGTTTTATATATTCCTATCTCAGTGCCTTTGACCATATTATTTTTCCTTCTCAGAATTCTTTTCCTCCATCCTCCTCTTATTTTTTCCAGATTTTTCCAGATTCTCTATATCCTTAAGGGAGGGTCCAGTTTATGTTCCTTCCTCTCCCTGAAGCTTCTCCAGCACATAGTGATCTCTAAATCCCCTGAACTTGTGGTATTTTTTGTCTGTCTCACTTATGGAGATTAATTATATGGAAACTTATGACTGTGTTAGTGTTACTGAAATTTTTGTATATGTTAATGTTTTAGCTGACTGGATTTTTTTTTTAAGATGTTTGTTGGAGTTCCTGTCTCATATATCTTTGACTTCTTTCACACCTGGCACAAATGCCTAAAGTAGGCAATATATAAATGTTTATTTAGCATGAGTATAGAAAAGAGACCATATTTTATTTATCTTTCTGTCACCAGTGCATAATATTGTGCCTGGCAAATAAGCCTTTGAAAAAATGTTGATGTTATGTTAAAGAAATGATCTTTAGGTAGTGGGATCCTATAAATATGTAAGTTTGGAATATTCCTTGTGAAATTAGCTTTTCCCTGTATAGCCTGAGGAAAGTTGAGTCCAGGCTGATCTTTCTGAGGCCTTTCACAGTATCAAGCCCAACTTAGCTGGAATCTAGGAGATCTGAACCTGCATGCTTTTGCATATTGTTCAAGGGAGCTAATGGTTTAGAGCTCAGGCTTTGGCATCAGAGAGCTTGAGTTCATATTTTTACTCTGCTACTTCCTAGCTGCGTATCTCTGGGACAGTCTCTGTTTCCTTTACTGTAAAATATGGAAGGTAATGACTCCTCTTGCAGGGGGCTGTCGTGAAGGTTAAATAAGGTTATCTATGAAAAATATCTGGCACAGAATAAGTGGTCAGAAAATCTTCAATATAATAACTAATGCTGTTATTAATAATAATCTTCCTTTTAACCTGATAGCTGTTCATATGGTAAAATCATCCAGCATTATAGAAATTTTAACTTCAGTGAATAGTTTGTCAATAAAATTTCAGTGTTCAAGTCTCTTCCTAGGTTTAAGTCTTTTGATTTGACATTTAACTCAGTGTAATCTTGTGACAGAAAAGACAGTGGACTGCAAACTGGGAGACTTACATTGTACCCCTAGCTTGCGCACAGATTAATTTGCTTAACCTTTAACATAAAGTAGTCTAACTGTATTATCATTATCTGTGTACAGCACGAAACTACAGTGGTTTATAAACTTATTAAGGCAAGAACCAGGTCTTACTAAATTTTATCTTTCTACTCCCTACCATGGATTAGTAAATATGCATTGAATGAATACACGGTTCAGTTTTCTCATCAAACTGGGGTGGATGGAGGGGTTGGACTATCTCTAAGATTCCCTCTAGCTCTCAAATATTTTGAACATAGGGGTCAGTGAAGTGAGTCCCAGCGTTAGAGAAGAACTGAGGATCAGAAAATATAAATGTAAGTTTTGCCATTGACAGATTTCTAAGATCCATTTTTAATTTAAGTGGATACATATTAAAGTGTTTATGCATGACCTCAGGTTTAGGTACGATTACTTTTAAGGTAAATTTGTTATCTTTCTGTTTATTAAATTTATATACTATATACTTCTTTCTATGTTACTTATCATGACACAGGCATGGTTCAGTAATCTTTACTAAACAAATTGGAATTTAAAGCTAATTGCTTGACATTATTTTTCTTCCTATTCTTTAAGTGTGAACTGGGTACTTTTGTGACTTTTTAATTATAAAATGCCCATATCATAAAAGGTATTAACTGTGTTTGGGGAAAAAAATACCAAAGCACAAATAAAAAAATTCAAGCAGTATGGAGAGGAGTATGTATTGAAAAATTTTAACTCTACTTCTTGGAGTCAGTTATATCTATAACCTTTAAAAATTATCATTCAATATTTTATTGTAGCTTCCTGTCAGTAACCTGATACACTATAGTTGTTCACTAAATGTTCACTGAATTAACCAGTGCTCTTTACCAGTCAGGAGCTGATCAATTTTCCTGGTACACTTAGCTTTTAAAGTGCTATATAATTCCCATAAAAGATACTTTTTCAAGGGTCTGAAACTCATTTTTTTAACTATCGTAAAAGTTACCTTCTGTCATCAGTACTAAAAGATTAAATGTATATATAAATAAGACTACTCTCATATGTGATTTATAAAATCAGTCTGCATGCCTTATAGTCACACTGTGTATAATGGTTTTAGTTTTCAGACCTAGTAAAACTTACATACAGGTTTTACTGGTTTGCCAACTATGATGAAAGTCCCTGATCATTCGGTTTCTGAGTTGTAAAATGAGTTACTAAGAAGTTACACAATGTTGGAATTTGAAGAAAGGCTTTGTGGTATACTTTATATTAGAAAGTGGTAGTAACTTCTTTCTTAATAAAAGAGGCTAATTTTTCCAAACTCTTCCTCTTTTATAATAGAGTATTTGGAAAGGCATGTGCTTGCCCTGGAAAAGAATTGTAGCTGAATCCACAGAAGCATATTTGTCTAGGAGCTGTAATATTACCTATTAGTCTTAAATTCCAAAGTACATTTTATGTACAAAATCTGTTATAGGTTAGCCCCATCAAAGTTAAAATTATTTCCTTCTATAATTTTTTTCTGACATGGAATAAATTTTAATAAATTAGGAGATTTTTTTTTACTTTTATGACACTATAGTTATTATTAGTTAAAAAGACATTAGAACTTTTTTTCTTGGAGAATATAAAATTGTTGGCTTGGAACTAAAAAAAATAATTAGAATATATTTTTCAATAGCCATAATAATACCAAGTCAAAAATTAAGCAGTGTTTGCTTTCCCCAAGAACTCTTCCTATTGCATAGGTGATTTCTTTGAAACTTTTAGAGAAATAGTAACAGTATAATGGAGGAATAATATATGGTGATCAAATAGGCTCTAACCTAGGCCTGTATGTGTGATTGAAAATACTCTAACCTAGGCTTGTATGTGTGATTGAAAATACTAGAAAACACTTAGAAAACTAACATTAGATAGATACTTAACATAATAGAAAAATATTTATCCAGAATCAACAACCAACATCATACTTAACAGTTCGTGATAACCCAAACTCCTGTCAATATATAGAACATTATTGTCACCCCAGAAAGTTCCCTCATGCTCCTTCCCAGTCCGTCAGTCCCCACCCCTTTCAGCCCCCCACTCCAAAAACCACTATAATGATTTTTTCTACCATAAATTACTACTGCCTATTCTAAGACTATGTAAATGAAATTATACATTATATACTCTGTGTAAGGCTTCTATAATTCAGCATAAAGCATTGAGATTCAGTCATGTTGTGGCATATAGCTCAATAGTCTTTTTTTTAATTGCTGAGTAATGTTCCTGAGTTCAGCCTATATTTAATATGAACTTTCTAGATTTCTGTGGTTACTATTGTTATTTGGTGTTTCTTGGTTTATGCCTAAAATAAATTATGCTCTAATGAATGGTACTGTAATACTTGATTTTCTGTTATTCGTTTATGCTGTCTTAAAACTTAAGTTAATAGCAAGTTGTTATTTATCAGATATAATTAAATTGCAAGGGAATTAAATGCTTCTGTGAATAGGAACACAGTGTTCTCAGAAGAGTACTATATGTAGAATTTCACTTAGTTCACCTTAATAGGAATTTAAAGATAAGTGGTACATTGATAATGACATAGCTGTATTTGAAGAGTCAACCATTTCAATTATTGGCGTGTGCTAATTGTTTTAAAAGGAGGTGAGGGAACCCTACGTGGAGTTCAAATCTTTATTTCTATAACTTGCATTCATTTGTCCAGACTGTGCTTTCTAAACACAGACAATCTATTCCTTAGGGCAATATATAAACAGTAGACACTATGTAAGTAGCATGATTTAATAAAAAGAGTTGACCTAGCCTCTCATTTGTCCCTTCTTTGCATTAGCTAGCTAGATCTCCTTTAGTGAGTATCAGCATTGATTTCTTCCTTTAAGTGAGAATGTTTACATCGTGTTTTTCTGTTTAGGGACACTCCCCACTACCACCATGCACTTAAAACACAGAACTCTGAAACCCCTTCATTTGCCTTTTGCATCCCATATTACAAATTCAATAAATGAAGTCTTTGGGAATTATCTTGTTTACTTTCTTTTACTTAAACCCACATCCATTTCACTACCAGGACATGTTGGTTCTACATCAAAAAATAACCCAAATCTGACCACTTCTGACATTTCTACTGCCTCTATTCTAGGCCAGATCTGATCATCTGTCACCTACATGACGCTAATAGCCTCTTTTTTTTTAAATTTTTATTTTATATTGGAGTGTAGTTGATTTACATAGTAGCCTCTTAACTGGTCTCTCTACAAATCACTTTCCTTACAGCAGCCAAAATGATTTTCCAAAAATGTATGTGTTTTTGTTGTTTTCCATTGTACTTGCAATAAAATTCAAGCTGTTTGAAGTTTTGTTGTCCTTAGCTGGGCTTGCATTATATCCTGTGTGTCCGTTATTCAGGAGTTAGTTAGGGATCTGGGCAGGGAAACTTGAGTTACTTCAAAGCAGCTTAATTGGTATGAGCATTTTTACCTTACTGTTTTAATAGAACTCCTATATCTTAGAATCACAGTTTATTCACTGGGAAAAAAAATCATAGCTAATTGATTTCCAATCCCTTATTTTGGCAGTTAAATAAAAATCTGTTTAATTCTATTTTTTTTTTGTTGTTGTTGTTGTTTATTACAGATCGAGCTGGGAGCATCAGTACCCTTGATTCTTTAGACTTTGCAAGATATTCAGATGATGGTAACAGGGAAACGGATGAGAGAGTGGCAGGTGAGTAAGATTGTAAAGACAGATTTGGATTTTTTGAAATTCCAGAAATAATAAAATGACTTGAAGAATTCTTTCTATAATTTGGTACGTGAATATATTGATATAGTTATTATACAAAGTTATGTTACTAATTTATTGGCTGCAGGGAACATCCCAGCCCCCAACTGCTCTTTCCAGTGGTGCTCTGAATTTTTGGTTATGCACATCTACAATTTTCTGAGTTCTGCTTGTAGCCAGTAGTTTACAACCATGTAGCTATACAACTGGTTTAAAAGAGGTTTAAGTTAGCCATGGTTTAGTACAAAGTTAGTTGGTCATTGGCCTCCTCATTCCTTTGATCCTCCAAACCAGGGCTGAGTAATATTCATGTGTTATATACCAATACAGCTCTACTGATCATAAAAATTGGTTTAAATACTTCTATGCTGGTTGGTGAATAAAACTTTGCTTGGTTCCCTGGATGCTCCCTGGCCATCACCGCATCTCTCCAGAAACTTCTCTTGACTTGCCTGTGATCCAGAAAATAAAGGGTTAATGCTTGGTCCAGCAGGGACCTCCAGGACCTTGCCCATTCCAAAAAGAAGGCCAGCATCCTTATTAGTTGCTTGGTTTCTCATTCCAATCTCCTTCCCCTCTCCATCCTCCCACCATTTCTGCCTTTTAGGCATCACCACTGGATCTGTAGGGACTTCAGAAAACCAATTTGTACCCTCTGTGTTCTGCCCACATCAAATGAGGCCAGTTGGATTCTTCTGGGGGTCCACCCTGGGATTTACCAGCGTAGCAGCTCTGGCTCCTCAGGTGTCAAGTGACTGGTACCTTTCTGGTGCTTCAAGGCTGTGGCTGTCTGTTATTGACGTAATTTTCGAATGTCTTATTGGAATTGTAGTTTTCATAGGACGTTGACTCTGAGATAGATGGGAAGCAGACAGACATCAGTTAGATATTTTAATCCACCAGAATGGTGGGCACACCTGGCAGAGGAAGGATGCCACGTGGGACAGATGGGAGCCTGTGAGGGAAATATTTTTCTTCCATTTACTGGGACAAGTTTGTTAAAACCTACCAAATGTTTGCCTGTCATAGTCATTATGAATAAAAGTGAGTGCTATTTTTTATATAGCACTTGCTCCATTCTGAACACTGTTGAAATATATATTAACTCTTTGAGTTATAGAATTATCATCATCCTCCCCTCCCCAAGAAACTGAGGCACTCAGAGATTATTAAGACTTTAGTGGCAGAGCTAAGACTTGAACGCAGATAACCCAGCAGCAGAGCCCACAACTGACTGCATTGTATGCTACCTCTTAGCATGAAGGATGAAGTTTGACCTAGTTAAAATGACATTCCAATATGTGGTTTTCATTTATTACTCAAGAATAGAGCTATTGAATGTTTAAAAAAATCTCTCTTTCCCTAATCTCTTCCCTGAGTTAGGGGAAAAAATGATGTAATTGTTTTTAGCTCAACAGAGGCTAAGAGAGGATTCAGCAGTGAGAACAATAGCATTATCAATTGAATGGGGAAGTCATTGGAAGAGTTTAATGCAGCTCCATATATCAAGTCATGATTTAGTCATAAGCATTATTAATTGAAAGCTGTATCAAAAAAGAAATCACATCAGTACTGTCTGAAAATTAGCAAATCAAATGGGAATTATTTGAATAATTTTAGGACAAACTTATCCTACTAATTATATCATTTGTTAAGTGGCATTATGTTTTATTTAATTACATAGTAAATGTTAGCTATTCTGCGTTTTCTGTTACATGTTAAGTATTAAATGCATGGTATTTTGGTTTATTAGAGACTAACCAAATATATTTAGTTTTGTATATTGTATTGTTGTTCAGATGGTTATGTATTAGAAAATAACTTCTACCCAGAAACAGACCACATAATTATTTTCTTCCCTTTAATTTTTATTTGAAAACCTAAATTTTAGACTTAGTAAAATATAAGAGGTTCATCATTATTCTCAGTATTTAGGTATTTTAGTATTTCTAATTAGGGGGAACACTGATATAGAAGCAAGATGTTATAATTAAGCAAAATGTTATAACTAAGCATAACTAAGAGTGAATATTTTAAATATTTGGTAGTTTTGACCTTATATTTTTAATCTAAAGATTATACTCTTGTCTCTAAGTTTGGGGAGATAAAGTAATTTTTGCTTACTATATAATGCTAATGTATAAATATATGCTGTCTTGAGAAAGAAATACTATGTAGTGTCACTTATATATGGAGTCTAAAAAATAATACCAATGAATCTATATATCAGTGTAAAACAGAAACAGAGTTATAGACTAGAAAACAATCTTATGGTTCCCCAAAGGAGAGAGGGAGGAGAGGATGGGACAAATTAGGAGTATGGGATTAACAGATACAAACTACTCTACATAAAATAGATAAACAACAATAGATACACAAACAATAGATAAATAATGCCCTCTGTAGCACAGGGCATTATACCTAATATCTTGTAATAACCTGTAACGAAATATAATCTACAAAAAAAATCGAATGACTATGCTGTACACCTGAAGCTCAAGACAATATTGTAAATCAACTATACTTCAGTGTAAATGAGTGACTGAATGCGGTCTTCCATCTTCATTGGAAAAGGGAAGGAAATGTATGTTATTCCAAGAGAATGGCATTTAGACTTTTAGTGCTCTCGTGCCATCGCCTGTTATTGAACCAAATGTGTGATACGTGGATGAAAATTTCAATTAATCACAATTCCCATTTACAAAAAGATTTTTGGCTCTTTGCTAACCATTGCTAGTAACTTAGAACCTAATCGAAAAATGAATAATCCAGAAAAGATAATTATCCTGCCATCTATCATTGGATCACATGTAAACCTCACTGAGAAAGAATAAAAATCTCTTTTATTTTCGTACACCAGTCTTGGGCAGAAGGAGATTATAGATAATACAGGTATTGAGTCTACTGCCCCACAATGCAAATGTAGGGTCTGCTCCAGCCTTTAATAAGCTGTTGCTGTTTATGAGACATATATATACTACTACATGTGGGTTCAGCATCATTCTTATCATCTTTTCCCTAAATTTAAAAATCTGGTTATTTTTTCAAGTCTGTACAGTTGTTCCTTTAAAGAGGAAAAGATCTCTAAATGGACAAATGTTTATTGAGCACCTGCTCTGTGCCAGGCACTGTTCCGGTTGCTTTATATAAAATACTTATTTAACCTTGTTAACAATCCTTCAAAATAGGTCATGATATCCTTATTTTATAGATCAGAAAACTGAGAAGTTTACCAAGATTGAAAAATTTTCCCAGTAGCCTCCATATGGTTAAAGGGCAAAATCAGGATGTGAACGTATAGGTTTTTATTCCAGGGCTCACGATGTATCTTTAAGTACCAGGCTGGAGCTTTGACTCATTTGTACATTCATGTGGATAGCAGAATCTTATCTTTCCCATACAAGACTGTTTCAACGTAGTCATTTTCTTTCCAAAAAAGTAAAATTTCAAAAGCATTTCATTTCCAATATTTTCCACTGCTGAATTTAGTAGACACCAAACCAAAATGAGCTTAATTTAACTGACTTTTTAGTAAAAAGCCTTTCTATATGTTATTAAACAAAGCTGTACAGTGTACATACAGTGTAGCTGTTAAATTTTCAAGTTTTCTTCAAGATAGCAACGGACATCTATGTTCTAAATATTGGGATTGCCATTCTTTAGTTAGACATTTTGAGCATCTGCTATGTATTAGGTATTATGTTAGGCGCTAGATACAGAAGCATGAAATAGACAAGAGTTTCTGCCCTCAAGGAATTTGTACTAAAACCTGTCTATATCTGTAATACAAATAAATGTTCAGTACTTTGGAACTAGTGATAAGGAACTTGTTGATTTTAGAACCATCTGTATCCCTGACTCAGGTTCACTTGATCCATCTTTTAGCATCAAAGTCTCTGACTTTATTTGTTCTCATACCTCTACCTGTTACTGTATTACTTCTCTAGTTCATACCTTAATTTTTGTATTGGGATCTAGAGAACTGCAGAAACTGTTCTTTCTAATTTGCAGGGAAAGACACTACTGAATGCTGGTAAGATCACTGATGTTTAGGTTTATTAGATATGGCATCAAGTACTAGAATGCCCATTCAGACAACTAACATTTGTTGAGTCCTCTATATTCAAGGTATTACACTGTTCTGGGAACAATAAACATCAAAGTAGACATATGAAGCCTTTTTAAGCCTATGTAATCTAGTAAACATTCTAAAATGAAATTCAAATTTTTGCCTGTGGGATAACCTGGCCTTACCCCCTGGGTAAGAAGCATCATCAGTAGCCCTCTCATTCCTTAGCTGTTGGGCTGCAGCGTACATATTCAGCTTTATCAGGATTAAATAAGCCTATCTGTCTTATTATAATATATTTTTCCTCAGTACAAATACCTTTACTTCCTGTTTGCAGTACTTTTCATTTTTCTTATTTTCAACTTTACTTAAATCTTATTTATGGTTTTGTATTATTTAAAATAGGATAGATGCTCCAACAAGGCTTTTAAGGGCAACAAGCCTTTGATATGAGTTGTAAATTGCTAAAATTTATATAAGTCATAAAGGTCTGAACTAGGACAATTGCAGAGACAATTGAGATGAATGGATATTTAGGATTCAAGGGCTGGAATCATTATAGCTTGACATTGAATTAATGTGGGAGTAAGGGCAAGAGGTAAGTGAAGAGTAATCTCCAGGTTTCTTATTTGGGCATCTGGGTAGACAGTGGTGCCCTTAATGAAGAGATACTGCAGGAAGAGGGAAGGCAGATTTGAGAGGAAGATGATGAAGTTCATTTAGATAGGATCAAATCCAAAGTTTATGAGACATTCAAGTGGGCATGTCCAGGTGATAAACAGGTAGCCCTGTTTATCTTGGGGAAGAAGTTTAAAGATTTCTGAATCTTAAGAGTACTGGTGAGAGTAAAACTGTAAGAGTGAAAAATGTTTATCATCCCAGTATATAGAGTAAGAAAAGGACCAGGGAGGACACTCTGGGAAACACCAACTTTGAGTTGAATGATAGAGGAACCTGTAAGAGAACCTGAGCAGGAGGAACAATAATGGGAAGAATTTTCTTCTTTTAAAGTTTAAGGAGGAGGAATTTTTTCGCCCTCAGAAGAATATAGAAAACTAAATGTCTACAAACCATGGAGACTGCATCTTGCTTCCGTTCATTTATTTCTCACTATTTGCTAAGTCATGTGTAACAATCCTCTACCTTTCTTAGGTCTGTAGTAGGCAGGAAGCATTCTCTAAACCCAGAAGGAGTGGTGATGGTACTGTCTGGGGAATTTTGTATTATTTTAGGAATATATTTTTATTCTAACTCATATTCTTATGAGAATTTTCCTCTTTTCCTAGAACCTTTCCTGGGATAATAAAATAAGTATTAAGGATGGGGAAGTGGTATTTTATTATGAAGTAAAATCACCTTACCTTATATTCAGGGGAAAAGAAATCCAAGAAATTCTGACTTGAAAGAAGACAATTTCATGTCTACTATGAGATGGCAAGGTCCTCGACTCAGCCCTAATGATATGAACTCTTCACTAGTGAAGAAAAATGGGAATGAAAAATACTTTACTCTGATCAGTATTATAGTAAAGATCTAAAATATGTATTATTTTGAGTTTTGTGCCAAAAGAACTAAGACTAACAAATATTTCAAGATAATATTAGTAATATATTTAGTTGGGGCAACAAAGAATCAATATTTCTTTCTGCTTTGAAATTTAACACTGCACCTTTGGTGTCTTGACATGGTCAATTGTATATATCCCTAGTCACGAGCACCTGATCTTGAAGCTCTCAAGTACCCCTGATATAATGCCAGTATTATCCAACCCTATTTAGGAAATAACTATTTCAACTAATCTAGAATTGCTTAGTCATTAAATGTTTTGGTAAGATTGTAATATGCAGTATTAGAATATACCTATGTCTTTGCGATTACTTTAGTTCCAATAAAATTGCATTCAACAGGGTTGGGCTAGTGGAGGGTTGGGATAGTGGAGTGAGCAGGCTGGTTGGTTCCTACAGTGTTTTTAAAAAAGTGTACTTCTTCAAACATTTTTATGAAGAATTATAATATTTGAAAAATACTTGGAGGTTGCTTGGTACAATGTATCTCTTCACAGGATAATAAATTTTGAGATTTAAGCCAATATTTTTTTAATGAAGAGGTGACAAATTTATATATGTGTAAATATAGCTGTTCAGACCTTTCTTGTGAAACTTTCTCACATAACTTCAAATACTTGATCATACTGAGCCTTTATAGAGATGTGCTATGGCTTCAAAGATATGCCTTTGTCTTTTAAAGTCTATATTGTATATTAAGAAACATGCAGCAGAGTGAATTCATTTTGATAAGCACTGTCTTTTCAGAGCATTGGTACCTTTTAATGACATTTGGCAATGTATGTGTAGATGTGCATAAAAATATAAATTCTTGCCGTCTGACATGGGTTTTTCTGGCTTTCTGTGCCTTGATCATTTAGTGTTTTGCTCTTGGTCACCTAAACTTTCACCAGTTGAATTTGAGTTTTTTTCACAGTTTGTGTTTTAACCAGTTATTTATTTATTTTTTTTTTCATATTTCTTTCATTCTGGTGCAGGGCATTTCTGATCTGCAATTGTTCTGTAATATGTTAGTAAATTGTAAGTGATACTGGAAGCATAATGTGTATACTCATTTTGCTTGTGGTATAGTTAAGTGCTTTTAAATCAAAGTAAATTACCTAAAGTTTTGAAATAAAAAGAAAAGTAAACCCATTCTGTACTTACCTAATACACTGAATGTGTGCAGTCTGACTTTAAACACAAACTCTAAGAGTTTCCAGAAGTGTTAAGTTTTAGGAAATGTTTTAACTTTGTTGCACAGAAATATTTGCAGATCAGCATTGCTGACTACCAAAAAAGAAATAGTCACATACATGTCATCTGATTTTTAGTTGTGCTTCCATGTTGCTGCAGGGAAATTCTGTGCATCAAAATAATTGGCTTTAATGTACTAGATGTGATTCAGTTACATCTTAAGTTTTTAATGAAAATATGCAAACTGAGTGAATTCTATTTTTTCCATATATTTTTATAGCTTTGTTGTCTCTGATAGCATTTCATTTGCCATCTTCTTTATTCTGTTTATTAGTCAATGAGGAAAAAATGCATCTTTAAACTTAAATTTGCTAATTTTTATGCAGAACTATTTAAATTATAATTTTTTTAAATATACAGTTGTGACAAAGATCACTTAATTTTCTCAGAGCTTTACTTCACAGAAATGGCTTTTTTTCCCCACATCTAAGCTTGCTTTTTCTTCAGAGCAGTATTTATATATTTTAAAGAAAATTCCCAGCAAAGACACATATAGTTAAATCTTGCTCATGATGAAATATTTGAAAGAGCTCATTAAAATGTCTCCTCAGTATTCATGTTTATCTTATAATCAGACTCTGTGGTAATAGGAGAAATCTTTAAGTTTCATTAGTACCTCTTACTATGAACAAATATCTATTCGAAGAGTTGTCAGAAACTTTGAAATTCTACTTAAATTTACTCAGTATCCTTAGATTACCACACTTGTAGAATTGTACTCAATCATTTGCTTTAGAATGATCTTAATTATAAGTTAAAAGACAAACTATTTGTATCCTTTGGCTTTAAATGAAACCTAAAATAAACCCCTCAGAACTTTTTTTAGATATGTATTTAACATATCTTTGCTTGTTTATAGAAGACATACTTGTTTGTAGAAAAATTGATAGGCATCCCACATTTGTTAAATATTTAAACCCTGTTCTTTCAACATCTTAATGAAGGACTATATTCACTAATGTTTCTGTATGTTGATTTATAACATTATTTTAGATAATGCATTTTAAAATACCTTTTTTTTAATCCTAAGATTTTCTTTAAGTGTATTTGCTAGGACTTCATCTAATTTTTGTCTTTTCCCCTAAAATTATGTCACCTGAAAACATTCCATTACATTTCTAGACTGAGTGAAATACAACCACCTAAATTACTTAAGATTTTTATTTACCTAAAGAAGAGTATGCCATAGATTTTATTTTTAAATAGAGCTATTCCTTGTCAGACAGCTGGAACATTTGATCAGTAGTCCCCTGTATTCTAAAACTATGGAAAACATTCACCAGTTTGCTTGCAAATCAACTCTGCTGCATGCGTTCACAAGTTTCATAAAGATTGCATGCTTTCTGTTTTCAATACAAATTGTATTTTTTTTTCATACCCATCCTTGCTTTTTATTTTTTTATTTTTGTTTCCCTTTTCTTGGTTGGATGCCTGTGTGTGTTTATTCCAAATCCCTGTCCAGTCCTGGAGTTTGAACTACGGAAAGCCAAGGAGACCATTCAGGCCCTCCGAGCCAACCTGACAAAGGCTGCAGGTGGTGTACATAAACTTTTTTGAGACTTTTTCTACTTTGACAATGTAGAAGTAGCTGAGATATTTTCTAATGTAAAATAGTAAAATATTATTCATATTTTCTTCCACCAGAACACGAAGTTCCTTTACAGGAACGAAAAAATTACAAATCAAGTCCTGAAATTCAGGTGGGTGAATGACAGATCTAAAAGTATCTTCCATATGAAATGGTAGCACAAGTATTGAAGGAAGAAGACTTACAGTATTGTATCTGTCTTTTACTTATCTCTAGGAGCCAATCAAACCTCTTGAAAAGAGAGCTCTAAACTTCTTAGTCAATGAATTTTTATTGAAGAATAACTACAAGCTGACATCAATAACCTTTTCAGATGAAAATGATGATCAGGTACAATTTCTTTTCATTTTTTTTTAATAAGGGATGATTTGTTTCCTTTTTAATTTATAATATACTTATTTTCCCTTTTATCTAGTTTCTTTAGTTTTTTAAAAAGTTATACATATTGTAAAATTCCATAAGGCTTCCCAGTCTAGTATTCTGTTGGCTTATAGATTTCCTCTTTTTACATAAAGACTTCTCATTCTTTCCAGGGAGCTTTTTACAACTCCCCTATAACTATGTGATCTACTCATATTTCCATGTATTTATCAAATGTGCTTTCTTTTTTAACTTTAAAACATTTACTTAGTAGTACAGATTAATGTGTACTTGTAAATTCAGTTTAACTAAAACCTCTTCAGTAACACTATAATAATTAAGATGGGGCCTCCCTGGTGGCGCAGTGGTTGAGGGTCCGCCTGCCGATGCAGGGGACACGGGTTCGTGCCCCGATCCCGGAGGATCCCACATGCCGCGGAGCGGCTGGGCCCGCGAGCCATGGCCGCGGGGCCTGTGTGTCCGGAGCCTGTGCTCCGCAACGGGAGAGGCCGCAGCAGTGAGAGGCCCGCGTACAGCAAAAAAAAAAAAAAAAAAAAAAAAAAAAAAATAATTAAGATGATAGATAACAGCAACTAAGAGAAAATATTTTTAATAAGAGAATATAAGTTGTGTCTCTGAATAGGAGCCAATCTTAGAACCTCATTATTTTACTGATAAAATCTTATAGGGGGGCTTCCCTGGTGGCGCAGCGGTTGAGAATCTGCCTGCTAATGCAGGGGACACGGGTTCGAGCCCTGGTCTGGGAGGATCCCACGTGCCACGGAGCAACTGGGCCCGTGAGCCACAATTACTGAGCCTGCGCGTCTGGAGCCTGTGCTCCGCAACAAGAGAGGCCGTGATAGTGAGAGGCCCGCGCACCGCCATGAAGAGTGGCCCCCGCTTGCCACAACTAGAGAAAGCCCTCGCACAGAAACAGACCCAACACAGCAAAAATAAATTAATTAATTAATAAACTCCTACCCCCAACATCTTAAAAAATAATAAAAAAACCCAAAGATAATAAATACTCAAAACACATCACTTCATAATTATAAAAAAAATCTTATAGGAAAAGAAATGATGCTTTGTTTAGTGTTATCTCCTAACTCTGGAATATTTTGACTTCTTAGTGCAAGTAGGTCAGTTTGAATCTTGTACCTTAGTAAAGTAAATACCAAGGAGTGTATTGTATAGAAATCAGGAGGCTATCATTTTAAATCAGGTATATCCCATTGGTCCATAAACTATCCCATGGATCATTTAGCAAAAATAGAAGTAGCAAAAATAGAAGTTCTCTAAGGAAGATAGCAGTACAGTTACTCCCTCAGTTACTGTAATGTATTTGGCAAAAACTAAATTTAATAAACTATATAGTTATTCTTTATTAAATGGTAGTTTTACTCAACTATATAAAAGATATTAAACTAATATTTACCTAATATAAATAATGTTATAATATACTATGATAATATTTCAGGTTAATCATGTTTTATCACAAACTTAGGTTAATGATCAACTAAACAATGAATAAGAAATATGTTGAATATATGAGAAACATTGAGAGGCCAAAAAGAAGGCAGAAAAAGAAGAAAAAGGGAACAAAGAATAGATGGCACACACAGAAAACAATAGCAAGATGGCAGATTTAAAACCAGCCATATCAATACTCACTTTAAATATAAAGGATCTATCCTTCTAATTAAAAGGCAGAAATTACTGGAGATTTCAAGCTGGCTCTCTCAATAATTGATAGAATAAGGTAATAGAAAATCATTTAAGATATAGAACACTTGTGCTATGCTGTCAACTAACTTGACATAAGTAGAATTTATAAAACTTCATCTTTCAGTAGCTGAATACATGTTTTCAAATACATATGGGTCACTTATCAAAATAGATCATATTATATCTATTAAATAGATGTAGGTGATAAAGCAAGTCAGTATTTAAGAGGATTTTAAATATTTCCAAATAACACATAAGTTAAAGAAGAAATCAAAAGGGAAATTATGAAATAATTTGAACTGAATGAAGATGAAAGCAAAACCATCAAAATTTGAAGGATGTAGCTAAAGCTACAGGAAAGTTTATGACACCAAAATGTTTATAATAGAAAAGAAGGAAGATTTCAAATTGATGAAAATCAGCTTCTACTTTAAGAAACTAGAAAAAGAAAACTAAGCAAAGCCCAAAGTAAGCAGAAGAAAGGAAATATTAAAAATGAGAGTGTAAATCAATGATATAGGCAACAGAAAACAATAGAGAAAAGCTAATAAAATTAAAAACTGAGTTTTTGAGGTTAATGAAATTGGAAAACCTCTAGCCTGACTGATTAGGAAAAAGAGAGAAGAAGCAAATTATCAAAATCTGGAATGAGCAAGGTTATATCACTATAAATTTTACTTATTATATATTTTTTAAATATATACCACTGGACTTCTTTTCTTTTTTTAAATATTTATTTATTTATTTGCTTATTTGTCTGCACTGGGTCTTTAGTTGCAGCACGCGGAACCTTCGTTGTCATGTGCGGGCTCTTAGTTGTGGCATGTGGGATCTAGTTCCCTAACCAGGGAACAAACCCGGGACCCCTGCATTGGGAGCGCAGAGTCTTAACCACTGGACCACCAGGGAAGTCCCTAAATTTTACTCAAAAGGATAGAATGGGAATGTTATGAGCAACTTTACTTGAAAGAAGACAATTGCCAAAGCTAAAATAGATTTGAAGAACTTTGTATTTATTAAAGAAACTGAATTTGTACTTAAAAACCTTCCGACAAAGAAAACTCTAGGTCTAGATAACTTCACTTGTAAAATCTACCAGGCATTTAAGGAAGAAGTAATACCACTTCTCCACACAAACTCTTCTAGAAACTGAAGAGAAGGGAATACTTCCAAACCCATTCTATGAGACCAGAATAATTCTGATATCAAAGTCAGATAAGAAACATTGCAAACAGAGAAAATACAGGGTCAGTTTCCTTGTGAATTGGATGCAGAAATTCTATATAATTCTATATTTTACTGTATCAAATCCAACAATATGTAAAAATGCTAATACATCATGACCAAATGGTTTAGCCAAGGAATGCAAGGTTGATTTAATCCAAAAATCAGTCATTGTAATTCACCATTTTAAGAAACTTTTTAAAAGAGAAGAAAATCATATCTCAGAAGAAAGCATTTGACATAACATGCATTTCCCATAAAAACTTTAAAGAAATTAGGAATTATGAGGAATTTCCTCAATCTCATAAAAGGTATTTACAGAAAAACTACCACTAACATCATGCTTAATGATAAAAGATAAGGAATAAAACAAGGATCTCTGTTCTCACTACTTCTACTGAACATCACACTGAATATTCTAGCCAACACAAGGCAAGAAAAAGAAATAAAAGGCACACATTTTGGAAAAGAAGAAATAAAACTCTAAATTTACTGGTAACATGATTGTATATGTAGAAAATCCTGTGGACTACATAAACAAATTACTATAGGGACTTCCTGGCAGTCCAGTGGTTAAGACTCCACACTTCCACTTCGGGGGGTGTGGGTTCGATCCCTGCTCGGGGAACTAAGATGCTGCATGCCATGTGGCACGGCCAAAAATAAAAAAGGTACTATAGCTAATACATGATATTAGCAAAGTTGTAAGATACAAGATCAGTAAACAAAAGTGAATCATATTTCTGTATGCTAGCAGCAAATAAACATTGAACTTTTAAAGATACCATTTACAAAAGTATCAAAAAATAGGAAATACTTAGGGATAAATCTGATAAAGGATTATACACTGAAAACTATTATACATGCTGAGAGAAAGTAAAGAAGATATAAGTGAAGAGATATATTGTGCTCATAAATCAGAAGATTCAATATTGTCAAAGTGTCAGTTTCAGCAAATTGATTTGTGTTTTCAGTGCAATCCCAGTCAAAATCTCACCAGCGTTTTTTTGTAGAGATTAATTAGTTTATTCCAAAATTCATATGGAAATAACATAGTGTAGCCAAAACAACTTTAATAAAGAAGAACAAAATTGGGGGACTTCAGCTACCTGACTTCAAGATATTGTAGTTTAGACAGTATCTTATTGGCATAAAGGTAGACAAATAGATCAATAGAACATAATAGAGAGTCAAGAGATTAATTTATGCATAGATGATCTTTTGATGTCTGACAGAATGCAAAGTAAATTTCATTCAGAAAGGACAGTCTTTTTTATAATTGGTACTGGAACATTTTGATATCTATAGACCTCCAAAAATGAATTTTAAAGCATACCTCACACCATCTACAAAAATTAATTCAAATGGATCATAGCTTAACTTCTAAAACCATAAGGCTCCTAGAAGAAAACATGGAAAAAATTCATTGCAACCTTGGAAGGTGGGCCAAGATTTCTTATATATGACACCAAAAGTATGGTGTTCTTCAGCAAAATTGTTCTCATCAGAATCAATAACTTCTGCTCTTCGAGAGCCACTCTAAGCAAATGAAAAGTTAAGCCATAGATTGGGTGAAATATTCGCAATATATATGATAAAGGACTTTATCCAGAATGTTTAAAGAACTCTCTAAACTGAATAATAAGAAAACAGCCCAATTTTTAAAAGCATGGACAAAAAAATTTAAACAGATACTTCAACAGAGAACATATATGGATAGCAAATAAGCACATGAAAAAGGTGCTCAGCATCTTTAGTCATTAGGGAAATACAAATTAAGTCACAATGAGAATACCATAACACTTAATAGGATGTCTGAGACTGTACCAAGTCTTGGCAGAGATGTGGAGTAACTAGAAATCTCATCTTTGCTAGTGAGAATGCAAAATGGTACAGTCACTTTGGAACACTTTTTGGCAGTTTCTTTAAAAAGTTAAAACCTTCACCAACTATATGACCTGGTCATTCCATTCATGGATATTAAAATCCAAGAGAAATGAAAGCATATGTTCATGCAAAGACTCCTACACAATGTTCACAGCAGCTTTATTTATGGTAGCTAAAATCAGGGAAACAACCCAAATATACAAGAGCAGGCAGTTGAATAAAAAGTTTTAATATATCCTTATAGTAGAATACTACACAGCAACAAAAAGGAATGAACTGCTGACAGATACAGCAACACAGATCAGTCTGAAAATCCTTAATCATTAATTTGGGTGAAAAAAAACAAATAATAGTACTTGCTGTATGAATTTATTAAAAAAAATTCTAAGAAATGTAAACTATTATACAGTGACAGAAAACAGATCAGTATTTGCCTAGGAACAGGGAACATGTGAGGAATAAGAGGGAAGGATTACAAAGGGGCCAAGAAAACTTTTGGGAGTGAACAAGTTCATCTTGTTGATTGTGGTGATCTATTCAGGGGTACACACAGATGTCAAAACTTATCAAATTGTACATTTTAAATTAGCTCATGGATTTAAATCATGCAGTTTATTGTGTTTTAATTATATACCTCAGTAAAGCTGTTTTTTATAAAAGGCAGTGGAAGTGCTCATCAATAACCTGTTCTTTAACCATTAAACAACATTTAGTGCTAATTTCAGATGACCTAAAAGCAGAGCTATATAGAGCCCTCACTCCCCTCATGTTTAGTCTGTAGACAAAATGTAAGACTTTTTGCCCTGTTTTATTTTTGATCATATACCTCGATTTTACCCTCTTAGTGGCACTTACCATTACCTGCAATTATCTCTTGTCTCCCTGACTAGACTATAAATTTCTTGAAGCTAAAAGAATCTCTTGTTCATCTCTGTATCTGCATGTATAGTAAAACTCTGTGAATATTTATTGATAGTTTTTTCATATTTTTATCTGCATTCAATCATTGTCTTACTGTTCTTTGCTTCCCTCCTACCAGTTCTTTTATGATTTTTTACTTTCTATCCTTTCTTCCTGTTGTGCTATGTGAAATTTTTTTTTATTGTAAATAAGCGTTCTGTGTATTTTCAACTTCTCTCAGAATATCCTTTTTTGCTTTAAATAACACTTGTCTCTTAACTGAGGACCCTGTTTCCTCTATTTTCCAAGTACGAGATGGTGGTGCCTCTCACAATCTAGAACCAGGATGTTTCCTCCCAGGATGTTTTCTCAATTGGAACATACACTTTGACATTACAACAAAATTATGATTATGTTGAATTTTCAAGATATTAGCAATAAGGGGACTTCCCCGGTGGTCCAGTGGTAAAGAATCCTCCTTCCAGTGCAGGGGATGGCGGTTTGATCCCTGGTCAGGGAACTAAGATCCCACATGCCGCGGGGCAACTAAGTCCATGTGCCACAACTACTGAGCCCGCATGCCACAAACTACAGAGCCCATGTGCTCTGGAGCCCGCACACCACAACTACAGAGAAGCCCAAGCACCAAAACAAAGAGCCCGCATGCCACAATGGAAGATGCCGCATACCACACTAAGACCTGATGCAGCCAAAAAAAAAAAAAGATATTAGCAATAAGGAAAAGATAAATTTCAGAGGAGGAGCTTCAAGATGGCGGAAGAATAAGACGCAGAGACCACCTTCCTCCCCACAAACACATCAGAAATACATCTACATGTGGAACAACCCTACAGAACACATACTGAATGCTGGCAGAAGACCTCAGACCTCCCAAAAGGCAAGAAACTCCCCACGTACCAGGGTAGAGACAAAAGAATAGGGAAGGGATGTGCACCAGTGGGAGGGAGCCTTGAAGGAGGAAAGGTTTCCACACACTAGGAAGGCCCTTCACAGGCGGAGACTGCGGGTGGCGGAGGGGGGAAGCTTCAGGAGCCACGGAAGAGAGCACAGCAACAGGGGTGCAGAGAGCAAAGCGGAGAGATTCCCGCACAGAGGATTGGTGCTGACCGGCACTCACCAGCCCGAGAGGCTTGTCTGCTCACCCTCCAGGGCAGGCGGGGCTGGGAGCTGAGGCTTGGGCTTCAGTCGGATCCCAGGAAGAGGACTGGGGTTGGCTGCGTAAACACAGCCTGAGGGGGCTTATGCGCCACAGCTAGCTGGGAGGGAGTCCGGGAAAACGTCTGGACCTGCCGAAGAGGCAAGAGACTTTTTCTTGCCTCTTGTTTCCTGGTGCACAAGGAGAGGGGATTAAGAGCGCCGCTTAAAGGAGCTCCAGAGACAGGCACGAGCCGCGGCTATCAGCGCGGACCCCAGAGATGAGCATGGGACGCTAAGGCGGCGGCTGCTGCCACCACCAAGAAGCCTGTGTGCAAGCACAGATCACTATCCACACCTCCCCTCCTGGGAGCCTGTGAAGCCCACCACTGCCAGCATCCCGTGATCCAGGGACAACTTCCCCGGGAGAATGCACGGTGCACCTCAGGCTGCTGCAATGTCACACCGTCCTCTGCTGCCGCAGGCTCGCCCCGCATTCGTACCCCTCCCTCCCCCCGGCCTGAGTGAGCCAGAGCCCCCGAATCAGCTCCTCTTTTAACCCCGTCCTGTCTGAGCGAAGAACAGATGTCCTCAGGCAACCTACACGCAGAGGCGGGTCCAAATCCAAATCTGAACCCCTGGAGCTGTGCGAACAAAGAAGAGAAAGGGAAATCTCTCCCAGCAGCCTCAGGAGCAGCAGATTAAATCTCCACAATCAACTTGATGTACCCTACATCTGTGGAATGCCTGAATAGACAACAAATCATGCCAAATTAAGGAGGTGGACTTTGGGGGCAACGATGTATTTTTTTTTTTTCACATTTTCTCTTTTTGTGAGTGTTTATGTGGATGCTTCTGTGTGATTTTGTCTGTGTAGCTTTGCTTTTACCGTTTGTCCTAGGGTTCTGTCTGTCCGTTTTTTTTGTTGTTTTTTTTTATTGCTTTTCAAAAAATTTTCCTTAATAATTATTTTTTATTTTAATAACTTTATTTTATTTTATTTGATCTTCCTTCTTTCTTTCTTTTTTTTCTCCCATTTATTCTGAGCTGTGTGGATGACAGGCTCTTGGTGCTTCAGCCAGGTGTCAGGGCTGTGCCTCTGAGGTGGGAGAACCAAAGTCAGAACACTGGTCTACAAGAGATCTCCCAGCTCCACATAATATCAAACGGCGAAAATCTCCCAGAGATCTCCATCTAAACGCCAAGACCCAGCTTCACTCAACGACCAGCAAGCTACAGTGTTGGACACGCTGTGCCAAACAACTAGCAACACAGGAACACAAACCCATCCATTAGCAGAGAGGCTGCCTAAAATTGTAATACGGCCACAGACACCCCAAAACACACCACCAGACGTGGACCTGCCCACCAGAAAGACAAGGTCCAGGCTTACCCACCAGAACCCAGGCACTAGTCCCCTCCACCAGGAAGCCTACACAACCCACTGAACCAACCTTAGCCACTGGGGACACACACTAAAAACAATGGGAACTACGACCTGCAGCCTGCAAAAAGGATACCCCAAACACAGTAAGTGAAGCAAAATGAGAAGACAGAGAAACAAACAGCAGATGAAGGAGCAAGGCAAACACCCACCAGACCTAACAAATGAAGAGGAAATAGGCAGTCTACCTGAGAAAGAATTCAGAATAATGATAGTAAAGATGATCCAAAGTCTTGGAAATAGAATGGAGAAAATACAAGAAACGTTTAACAAGGGCCTAGAAGAACTAAAGAGCAAACAAACAGTGTTGAACAACACAATAAATGAAATTAAAAATTCTCTAGAAGGAAACAATAGCAAAATAACTGAAGCAGAAGCACGCATAACTAACCTGGAAGATAAAATAGTGGAAATAAGTACTGCAGAGCAGAATAAAGAAAAAAGAATGAAAAGAATTGAGGGCAGTGTCAGAGACCTCTGGGACAACGTTAAACACACCAACATTCAAATTACAGGGGTCCCAGAAGAAGAAGAGAAAAAGAAAGGGACTAAGAAAATATTTGAAGAGATTATGGTTGAAAACTTCCCTAATATGGGAAAGGAAATAGTCAATCAAGTCCAGGAAGCACAGAGAGTCCCGTACAGGATAAATCCAAGGAGAACCACGTCAAGACACATATTAATCAAATTATCAGGGCTTCCCTGGTTGCGCAGTGGTTGAGAATCCGCCTGCTGATGCAGGGGACATGGGTTCGTGCCCCGGTCCGGGATGATCCCTCATGCCACGGAGGGGCTGGGCCCATGAGCCATGGCCGCTGAGCCTGTGCATCCGGAGCCTGTGCTCTGCAACGGGAGAGGCCACAGCAGTGAGAGGCCCGCGTACCAAAAATATATATATATATATATATCAAAAATCAAATACAAAGAAAAAATATTAAAAGCAACAAGGCAAAAACAACAAATAACACACAAGGGAATCCCCATAAGGTTAACAGCTGATCTTTCAGCAGAAACTCTGCAAGCCAGAAGGGACTGGCAGGACATATTTAAAGTGATGAAGGAGGAAAACCTGCAACCAAGATTACTCTACCCAGCAAGGATCTCATTCAGATTTGATGGGGAAATTAAAATCTTTACAGACAAGCAAAAGCTGAGAGAGTTCAGCACCACCAAACCAGCTTTACAACAAATGCTAAAGGAACTTCTCTAGGCAAGAAACACAACAGCAGGAAAATACCTACAATAACAAACCCAAAACAATTACGAAAATGGTAATAGGAACATACATACCAATAATTACCTTAAATGTAAATGGACTAAATGCTCCCACCAAAAGACACAGAGTGGCTGAATGCATAAAAAAACAAGACCCGTATATATGCTGTCTACAAGAGACCCACTTCAGACCTAGGGACACATACAGACTGAAAGTGAAGGGATGGAAAAAGATATTGCATGCAAATGGAAATCAAAAGAAAGCTGGAGAAGCAATTCTCATATCAGACAAAATAAACTTTAAAGCAAAGACTATTACAAGAGACAAAGAAGGACACTACATAATGATCAAGGGATCAATCCAAGAAGAAGATATAACAATTGTAAATATTTATTCACTCAGCACAGGAGTACCTCAATACATAAGGCAAATACTAACAGCCATAAAAGGGGAAATCGACAGTAACACAATCATAGTAGGGGACTTTAACACCCCACTTTCACCAATGGACAGATCATCTAAAATGAAAATAAATAAGGAAACATAAGCTTTAAATGATACATTAAACAAGATGGACTTAATTGATATTTATAGGACATTCCATCCAAAAACAACAGAATACACATTCTTTTCAAGTCCTCATGGAACATTCTCCAGGATAGATTATATCTTGGGTCACAAATCAAGCCTTGGTAAATTTAAGAAAATTGAAATTGTATCAAGTATCTTTTCCCACCACAACTCTATGAGACTAGATATCAATTACAGGAAAAAATCTGCAAAAAATACAAACACATGGAGGCTAAACAATACACTATTTAATAACTAAGAGATCACTGAAGAAATTAAAGAGGAAATCAAAAAATACCTAGAAACAAATGACAATGAAAACATGACGACCCAAACCCTATGGGATGCAGCAGAAGCAGTTCTAAGAGGGAAGTTTATAGCAATACAGTCGTACCTCAAGAAACAAGAAACATTTCAAGTAAACAACCTAACCTTACACCTAAAGCAATTAGAGAAAGAAGAACAAAAAAACCCCGAAGTTAGCAAAAGGAAAGAAATCATAAAGATCAGATCAGAAATACATGAAAATGAAATGAAGGAAACCATAGCAAAGACCAATAAAACTAAAAACTGGTTCTTCGAGAAGATAAACAAAATTCATAAACCATTAGCCAGACTCATCAAGAAAAAAAGGGAGAAGACTCAAATCAATAGAATTAGAAATGAAAAAGGAGAAGGAACAACTGACACTGGAGAAATACAAAAGATCATGAGAGATTACTACAAGCAACTCTATGCCAATAAAATGGACAACCTGGAAGAAAAGGACAAATGCTTAGAAACGCACAACCTGCTGAGACTGAACCAGGAAGAAATAGAAAATAGGAACAGACCAATCACAAGCACTGAAATTGAGACTGTGATTAAAAATCTTCCAACAAACAAAAGCCCAGGACCAGATGGCTTCACAGGCGAATTCTATCAAACATTTAGAGAAGAGCTAACACCTATCCTTCTCAAACTTTTCCAAAATATAGCAGATGGAGGAATCCTCCCAAACTCATTCTACTAGGCCACCATCACCCTGATACCAACACCAGACAAAGGTGTCTCAAAGAAAGAAAACTACAGGCCAATATCACTGATGAACACAGATGCAAAAATCCTCAACAAAATACTAGCAAACAGAATCCAGCAGCACATTAAAAGGATCATACACCATGATCAAGTGGGGTTTTTCCCAGGAATGCAAGGATTCTTCAGTATACACAAATCAATCAGTGTGATACACCATATTAACAAATTGAAGGAGAAAAACCATATGATCATTTCAATAGATGCAGAGAAAGCTTTCGACAAAATTCAACACCCATGTATGATAAAAACCCTCCAGAAAGTAGGCATAGAGAGAACTTACCTCAATATAATAAAGGCCATATATGAGAAACCCACAGGCAACATCGTCCTCGATGGTGAAACATTGAAACCCTTTCCACTAAGATCAGGAACAAGACAAGGTTGCCCACTCTCACCACTCTTATTCAACCTAGTTTTGGAAGTTTTAGCCACAGCAATCAGAGAAGAAAAGGAAATAAAAGGAATCCAAATTGGAAAAGAAGAAGTAAAGCTGTCACTGTTTGCAGATGACATGATACTATACATAGAGAATCCTAAAGATGCTACCGAAAAACTACTAGAGCTAATCAATGAATTTGGTAAAGTAGCAGGATACAAAATTTATGCACAGAAATCTCTTGCATTCCTATACACTACTGATGAAAAATCTGAAAGTGAAATTAAGAAAACACTCCCATTTTACCATTGCAACGAAAAGAATAAAATATCTAGGAATTAACCTACCTAAGGAGACAGAAGACCTGTATGCAGAAAATTATAAGACACTGATGAAAGAAATTAAGGATGATACACCCAGATGGAGAGATATACCATCTTCTTGGATTAGAAGAATCAATATTGTGAAAATGACTCTACTACCCAAAGCAATCTACAAATTCAATGGAATCCTATCAAATTACCAATGGCATTTTTTACAGAACTAGAACAAAGGATCTTAAAATTTGTATGGAGACACAAAAGACCCCGAATAGCCAAAGCGGTCTTGAGGGAAGAATACGGAGCTGGAGGAATCAGGCTCCCGGACTTCAGACTATACTACAAAGCTACAGTAATCAAGACAATATGGTACTGGCACAAAAAGAGAAATATAGATCAATGGAACAGGATAGAAAGCCCAGAGATAAACCCACACATGTATGGTCAACTAATCTATGACAAAGGAGGCAAGGGTATACAATGGAGAAAAGATAGTCTCTTCAATAAGTGGTGCTGGGAAACCTGGACAGCTACATGTAAAAGAGTGAAATTAGAACACTCCCTAACACCATACACAAAAGTAAATTCAAAATGGATTAGCGACCTTAATGTAAGACCGGACACTATAGAACTCTTAGAGGAAAACATAGGAAGAACACTCTTTGACATAAATCACAGCAAGATCTTTTTTGATCCACCTCCTAGAGTAATGGAAATAAAAACAAAAATAAACAAATGGGGTCTAATGAAACTTAAAAGCTTTTGCACAGCAAAGAAAACTACAAACAAGACGAAAAGACAACCCTTAGTATGGGAGAAAATATTTGCAAACGAATCTATGGACAAAGGATTAATCTCCTAATAATATAAACAGCTCATGGAGCTCAATATTAAAAAAACAAACAACCCAATCCAAAACTGGGCAGAAGACCTAAATAGACATTTCTCCAAAGGAGATGTACAGATTGCCAACAAACACATGAAAGGATGCTCAACATTATTAATCATTAGAGGAATGCAAATCAAAACTACAATGAGATATCATCTCACACCAGTCAGAATGGCCATCATCAAAAAATCTACAAATAAATGCTGGAGAGGGTGTGGAGTAAAGGGCACCCTCTTGCACTGTTGGTGGGAATGTAAATTGATTCAGCCAGTATGGAGGTTCCTTAAGAAACTAAAAATAGAACTACCATATGACCCAGCAATCCCACTACTGGGCATATACCCTGAGAAAACCATAATTCAAAAAGAGTCATGTACCACAGTGTTCATTGCAGCTCTATTTACAATAGCCAGGACATGGAAGCAACCTAAGTGTCCATGAACAGATGAATGGATAAAGGAAATGTGGCACATATATACAGTGGAATATTATTCAGGCATAAGAAGAAACAAAATTGTGTTAGTTGTAGTGAGGTGGATGGACCTAGAGTCTGTCATACAGGGTAAAGTAAGAGAAAAACAAATACCGTATGCTAACACATATATATGGAATCTAAAAAAAAAAAAAATGGTCATGAAGAATCTAGGGGCAAGGTGGGAATAAAGACGCAGACCTACTAGAGAATCGACTTGAGGATCCAGGGAGTGGGAAGGGTAAGCTGGGACAAAGTGAGAGAGTGGCATGGACATATATACACTACCAAATGTAAAATAGATTGCTAGTGTGAAGCAGCTGCATAGCACAGGGAGATCAGCTCGGTGCTTTGTGACCACCTAGAGGGGTGGGATAAAGAGGGTGGGAGGGAGGGAGACACAAGAGGGAAGAGAGATGGGGACATATGTATAGGTATAACTGATTCACTTTGTTATAAAGCAGAAACTGACACACCATTGTAAAGCAATTATACTCCAATAAAGATTTTTAAAAATATATATATAAATTTCAAAAATTCAAGATAAAACTGCCACATAGATTTTTTTTATATTATTATTTTTTTATCTTTTAGGATTTTGAACTATGGGATGATGTAGGGTTAAACATTCCAAAACCTCCAGACTTACTGCAACTCTACCGAGATTTTGGAAATCATCAGGTGACTGGGAAAGATCTTGTGGATGTGGCCAGTGGTGTAGAAGAAGATGAATTAGATGCTCTGACACCAATTTTAGGCAACCTTCCTTCAAGCCTTGAAACTCCTGCTACTGTAGAGGTGAGAGGTATTAGCTAAGTAATCCAGCCCACAAAAAGTATTTAAACCGCATGAAAGCATACCATGAGATTTTGAGTTTCTATTTTTCTCCCATTTTGATTTTAGAACTCCTTGCTAGTAAAGAAATTAGAAGATAAAATTAGTTTATTAAATAGTGAGAAATGGTCTTTGATGGAAGAGATCAGAAGACTTGAAAGGTTAGTACTTAATCATTATTTCTAAAAAACCTCTTAAAGTTTTTAAAGAAATTGACAGATTATATAAATATATAAAATAACATTTCAGTTGTAAGACATAATTTTTCATATCCTAATGCTTCTGGAAAAAAGTCTTAGAGTTGCTTATATACTTAAAGTGTCCTTTTACGGGCCTCCCTGGTGGCGCAGTGGTTGAGAGTCCGCCTGCCGATGCAGGGGATACGGGTTCGTGCCCCGGTCTGGGAGGATCCCATATGCCGCGGAGCGGCTGGGCCCGTGAGCCATGGCCGCTGGGCCTGCGCGTCCGGAGCCTGTGCTCCGCAACGGGGGAGGCCACAACAGTGAGAGGCCCGCATACCGCAAAAAGAAAAAAAAAAAAAAAAAAAAGTGTCCTTTTACCCCAAAAAAGTTGTTCCCGTAATAATCATATGATTGCATATGTCTTGGAACCAAGAAATAAGATATTTTTTATTTTCTCCAAGTTGTATCAGTAGTAATAAAATAGCTTTTCACATTAGTGTTGTACATATTTCCCATTCATTATTTCATTTAATTCTTAATTCTGTAGAATTTTCCCCATTTTGCAAATGAAGATAGTTAAGTGCTAATCCAAAGCATAGTTTATAAAACCATTTTTATACTTTATAAGAGTTTGTAGCTGCACTTCTAGGTATATGAAGCATCAGTGTATATGGTGCAGAAAAGATTAATCAGTTGCCAAACCACTTTCTATTAATATGTTATACTTTTAAACCATTAAACCCATTATGAGGTTTATGCTATTGCCAAAGTTTTAAAAAATACAGTTATTCTCTGATAATTTTCTTTCTACAGTGAAATGGACTTCCTCAAAAATGAACACTTTGCCAGCCCTGTAGTTTGTGACTCTGTTCAGCCTTCTTTGGATCAGTCTCCCCACAAAGACTCTGAAGACAGTGGACAGAATTCAGTTATAAATATTTCTGACATGGGAGAAAACAAGGATCTTTCAAAATCAGATGAAATTGATTCCACTATTCCTAAAGAGAATTTCCTGCATTCTTTCCCCAGGAGAGAAAGAGAAGGAATGCCATCTTCTTCTCCATCAAATAAAAACACAGTCCATTTTGATAAACCCAATAGGTTAGTATGCATCCTGTGTTTTGAAATGCATCTTTCAGCTATTTAGGACATTGTCAAAATAGAAGAGTTTCAGTTCTTATTTTGCAGATCAGATGTATGAATTTTTATGTTTGGCATGAACTTAACACATAGCAAAGTCCATGTCACCAAAAAAAAAAAAAAAAATCATAAGTAATTACTAAGTTAAATTGTATTAACAAGGAATAGACCATAAATGAGATAGGTCCTATCTTAGCCTAGTACTTAAACCCATAAATAATATGTATGTTTTATGTGCTGTATTTTACCCAGTGCTTTTTACCTTTTCTGTATTCCACAGTCATTATCAGACTCAGTAGAAGGTTTTGGTACTGAATAGTTGCCTGTACTAAAGAGGGGATTAGCTATTAATCTTAGGCCTTTTTCCTGTGTCTGCTTCCATTACTAATATTGTATCATTAATATTCTCTTAATTCATTTAGTTTTTATTGGATTGCAGTGATTGAACTCAGATGACAAAAGCATGGTCCCTTGCCCGTCATGATTATGTTTTCCAGTAGAGGAGACAAAATGTGTTTAAAATTATTTTACATTTTAATGTGAAAAATGTTAAGAAAGGAATATTTACTGAGTTCTTTTTTATATGTCAGGCACAGTTCTACACACTTTACATATACTAACTTAGTTAATCCTCACAAATTACCCTATCGTGCATTCTGAGCCACAAAGCCATGCTTCCTCCTCCTCCTATTAAATGGAGGAATATTATACCAAGTGTTGGGATGTAATAGGAAAACATGACTAATTTGTTTTAGACGTAAAGGTACTCGTTATTAGTGACAAGTATTTGATTTTTTTTTCCCAAGCAAATCTTTCCACTCATGTGCCACAACTTTCTGTGTACCTGCTTAAGTGTGTGTGTGTGTGCGTGTGTGTATTTTTAGGTATTATGGGGGTTGAAATAGACACAGCCCAATCCTCAAAGTGCATTTAATCTTATATGGTTAAGATAACAGTCATAAAAATGATATTCAATAACAGTGGCATTCGTAATAGTTCTTAGTGTTTAGGAGTACTTCCATATATCTCCTTTGATACACCAAAGCCACTCTCTGGAGAAAGATGACTGTTAAATTTCTTCAACTAATTTTTTTAGCTCTTAACTATATGTCAGGCAGTCTCAACGAGGAGTATAATGGTAACCAAACATATGGTCATCCCTTCGGTTACAAACCTTACAGTATGAGAGAGGCCAACAGACAATTATTGTAAGTTTGAAGAGTAGTAATATAAGAGAAGTTCACCTTGCTTTGGGAACACGCAGTCCGGGCACCTAACCTAGTCATCAGAGCAGGAAAGATTTCAGGGAAGAAGTATTATCTAACTTTAGTCCTGATGACTAAGTAGTAGTTAACCAGACAAAGAAATAAGACGAAGTCTTCCCACAAAGAGAGAACAGCATGTGCAGGGAGAACACTGCACTTTGGGAGCTAAGAAGAATTTATTAAGGTTGAAGCAAAGAATGCAAGTGAGAAGAATGACAGGAGATGAAGTTGGAGAAGTAAGCAAAGACTAAGTCATATAAGCCGTGTTAACTCATTTTAGAGAGTTGGGACGTGATGGCATCTAAGTGTTAGAAAGAGTCCCCTAGGGTAGAGGTAATTGGAGGGTAGCAAGACTGGAAGAAAGGAGACTAATAGGATATATCTATTGGAAGAATCCAAGTAAGAAATGATTGAATTTCCTGTATTAGAAAGAAGTGGATAGATTTACAAGATAGTTAGAAAGTAAAAGATTGATTGAATTAGAAGATTAAAAGAAAGGGAAGGATAAAGGCTTCCTGGCTTAGGCAATTGGATGCATTATAGCTACCTCCACTGAAAGAATATGGGAGGGGAAACATAACGAGCAAATAGGCTTAAGCTTTGGCACACTAACTCCACAATGAGATGTTACTGGGGGCCACTTTGTGGTGTATACTAAATAACCTCTCTTATGTAACTTTGGTGTTAGCCCTTTTCTTTGTAGACAGAGCACATAAAGTACAACTCATAGTTATAATATTATGGATACTATTATGTAGAGACCAGTGTTGTTTTAAAAATGTAAATGTTTTAACCTTTTTTATTAAACATAAATAGGCTAATATTTTCAATTACAAAAATATTTCCTTTGAGAAATACCATGAATGTTGAACAAGCCTCTCCTTCATTTATCTTTAATTTTTAATTCTTTTACGTGGGTTTCTAACATTAAGGATTATCATTATCATTATACAGATCTGTAAAACTTCTCAGCAACATACCAGGTCAACCTTTGTATCCATTGTTTACCTTTCTGGGATCATAGAGAATTAGGGAAGAAAAAAAAAATCCTCATTTCAGGTTTTACAAACACTTTCTGTGGTCATTGACCTGCCATACCACTTCAGTTTTAATCCACTAACATTTATAAGTCATTCATTCCCATAACATCAAGCTCTTTTAAGATCAGCATCTATTGCTGATTTCTTTTCCCCAGTATAATTTTCCACTGAAGTGACCTTTAAGTCTTTTGTGGCTGAGATATTCAGTTAACATTTGTGGGGTAGGGTTCATGCAAGGATGGGAATTATAACCTGCAACTTACTTTCTCCTTAAATGCCAGTGGTAACTATTTGGTATTGTCCCATTTTCATTCAATATTTTCTTCTAGGAAGTTGTCTCCTGCTTTCCATCAAGCACTACTCTCTTTCTGTCGAATGTCAGCAGATAGTCGTTTAGGATCAGAGGTAAATTATACCAGATTCTTTCAAACTTTCTTAAAACATTCAGTTTTTCTTCTTAGCATCTTACCCAAAAATAATTGTGATAAGACTCTATTTCAAGTACAAATCTATTATTTAAAATAATGCTCTAAGAAATAGTTCCTAAAATTTTAAACTTTTAAGGAAAGTGGTTGATTATTTTTGTCTTTAGGTTAAAGCTTTGTTTAGTATTAAAGTGGCCTTTTACAGTCTAGTGTTAATTTGTTATGTCCACCAACATATGGTTATATGCCTCTCTATGGTATAATTCAGAAAACCAAATCAAGTGTACATATTGTTTATAATTTCAGTTATTTTTAGATTACTGTACATTTAATTTCATTCGGATTGTCTTTTCCCCCCCCACTTTCATGCTTTATGCTTTATAGTCTAATAAGTTTGAACAAATATTTGTGATTCCAGAAATAACTGATAAGGTCCTGCTTCAGGGTCAGGGTAAGGGTATTATTTCAGCAGTTAACATGAAATTACATTTAAAAATACCTAACACACACTAAGCATTATGTTACATGTCATCTCATTTAATCTGCATTTTAATTTGCAAACTTACAAAGTAGGTAATATTAGTCTAATTTTCCAGATAAGGAAATTTTAGACAAGTCCCATAACTTTCCCAGTGTTAGACAGCTACCCAGGTCTATATGATTGTAAAGCCTAACAGCAGAGTATTTGCATTGGTATCAGGAGCTGAACAACCTACCTCTGCAAAGTGAATCTAAACTTAGGTTATTTAGATGCATAAATCAAAAGTATTATTTCCTTTTGATGCTGACCAAAAGCTGTAAACTCAAATGTCTACAAAGAAACCAGGCAGGTCTCATAATATGATGAAGCAAGAGGGTAATAATAAGGAGTGGTGGGTACTGTAGTAAATTCGAACTTACATCCTTTGCCTAAATCTTCCAGGTGATTGCTTCTGTGTGTGTGTGAGGGCCCAAGGATAGTGCCATTGCTAGACTATATATCACCTTTGTGCAAATTAGAATGATACTCCTTACTTTTGATGGATAAATACCTGGCGTGGCAAATGAGTGCCTGTTGGATGTCAGTCCCACTTACCATTTAGATTGATTCTCTGTGCAAGGCATAGCTGATAACAGTCTTTTTCAAGAGAAGCTGAGCATCTGGATTTTTTTTTTTTTTTTTGGTTGTCTGCAATTTTCTTTTTTTTTTTTGGTTGTCTGCAATTTTCTTTTTTTTTTAACATCTTTATCAGAGTATAATTGCTTTACAATGGTGTGTTAGTTTCTGCTTTATAACAAAGTGAATCAGCTATACATATACAAATATCCCGATATCTCTTCCCTCGTGTGTTTCCCTCCCACCCTCCCTATCCCACCCCTCTAGGAGGTCACAAAGCACCGAGCTGATCTCCCCGTGCAATGTGACTAGTTCCCACTAGCTATCTGTTTTACATTTGGTAGTGTATATATGTCCATGCCACTCTCCCACTTCGTCCCAGCTTCCCCTTCCCCTCCCTGTGTCCTCAAGTCCATTCTCTACGTCTGCGTCTTTATTCCTGTCCTACCCCTAGGTTCGGATTGATTGTCTTTGATTTCAGAGTTTATTAGCTCTCAGATTCGTTTTCCTCAAGTCCTTTGTAACTGTGGTTGCAGGCTTATCTTCAGAGGGTTTTTTCCTTCTTTTCTCCTATCTTTATACTCACTCCTCCCTTTCTAGCTGTTTTATGGTTGATTCCACTTCACCTCTTTTGGGCTTCTGTCCCACAATGTCATTAAGAATATGAAAGAGCGAGAGGATGGTTTGGGTGCAATCTGGCAATCCTCATTGTAAGACTGGGTCGGCCCGCTTGGACTTCCCTTGCATGCAGCTTCATTATACAAACTACTCTTTCACCTTAGGCAAAGCCTGTAGCTTTGTGGGCACCTTTTCCCCAAGAACAAAATTAAAAACCGTTGAAGCTGCCCCAGTCCTGTGTTATCCCTGTTTGTTCCCAGAACTGAAACCTTGTAAGCCTCTCTGTCTTCACCCTTGCTTCTTAACAGTGTTTTAAATCCATTTCTGGTCTGTAAAAATGTTTATGCCGTTAGGGATTACAGTTGTTCTTATTGTTGTTTTTATCATCATCATCATCAATTGTAATTTTGGATGTGTGTTTGGAACAGAGGTGACAGGGTCCAAAACATAAACTTTAAGGACAATACCATTATGCACAGAAGTTCTCCAGTGTCATCATTTATTAATCCTTTGGTCTTCTAGGTGTCTCGGATTGCAGACAGTGAAAAAAGTGTTATGTTAATGCTGGGGCGCTGCCTGCCACACATTGTTCCTAATGTGCTGTTGGCAAAGAGAGAGGTGAGACACATAAAAGTATTTTCACTCCCCAGATCTCATCATGTTGTCCATTTTTTGTCATTTTGAAGTTTAGTGTTATATTTTTATTTTGTTAAAGTCTATTACTTGCAATCATATTCTTACTTTTGTGCATGCATCTCTGCTCCTAGAGAATGGTTTTACACCTCTGTCAGGTGAGTTCAGTAAAACTGCATGCTATTCATGTTTTCCAGTTTTGCTTAAAGCATCATTAGCTTTTGCAGTACTAACTATTACTGTAGGTCCATTTATGTGCCATGAACACTGTCTGTTTTTTACATTACCAGTTAACTAATTTATTTTATCTCTGCTCATGATATGCGTGATTTGTCTTCAGAAATAGACATGCTTTGTATTGAACATTCACAGGGACTAATAATGTAACTTTTCTTAAACTTAGTTACCTATTATTAATGTTAGTTTTATTGTATTTGTTTGACAGTAATTACACTTGTCTTAGGATGATAGGATAGTTATAATATTGTGTACAATAACTTTTGAAAGTACCTTTTTTGTTTTTCTTGTAGCTCACCTGTTATTGACAGATGCTTTAAATGTCCAAAATAGAGTAGCAAATTTATTTTAGTACACATTGCCTATGTTATAAGCCATAAATACTGTAGAAAGTTATTTTTAGAGTTATATTTAGCCAATAAAAGATTAATGAAAAGTTATCTGTAATCTCATTTAAATGATAGTAAATGATTTATTTGCAAACAAGTTTAATTATTTATTTGAATTATTCAATTTATGAAATCAATTTTCAGTTCACACATTTTTTTAATGGGTTAAGAATATTTTAGAATGTGTCATAAAAGTTTCTTTTGTTATCCTCTTAATATTTACCACCGGTTTTAATCATAATTCACGGGACCTACAGTATGATAGGTACACAATGCATTGGCAAAACCCATGTAGAGCTTATCCTTAATTATCTGTTTAGCACAAGAAATTTGTACTGATCCTCAAGAAAATGATGTGTAGAGCTTAAAAATTTTTTTATACCTACAGGTATTTTTAATTTAAAAAAGATAAACATGACTGTTTTCTTACTGATGGTTTTATTTTACCTAATATTTAAAAATAGCTCTGAGACATTAATAAGTATGGAAATTTTTCTATGTCTTGAAGGATCAGTGTCCAATTTCAGATTGTTTTGCAGTTCTGCCTGGCAGAATGGTGTTTGAGCTTCTTTTCCTTTTTCAGCTTGTAACATAATCCATGCAGTGCATTAATGTTTGCATCCCTTTTACTATGTTTCCTTAATATAATCTTTAAAATATCACAGAAACCTAATTGTTATGAGATGCAGTTTAAGCTTTTTTATTTTGATTTTCCCTTTTTTAATCATAAAAAACTACCACTAAAATCTGATTATACTGCATGAAGTATTTATAAATTTGCATCATCAGTAATCAGATATATATATAAATATATATGTAAACATATTTATATATACACATATTTTATTTGTGGTATGATGTTTACTTTTTGGCTGATTTTAAGGCTTTTATATTTTAAAATATTTATATACTTATAATTTCATGAAGAATTGATCATTTATCTTTGTTTACTTAATTATTTGTACTTTATTCTGTTTTACCAGAAGATTTACCATTTATTATATACCAAAGTTGTATTCCCTCAAAATTAAATTGGTAAATAATGAAGTATACCTTGCCTTTCTTTGAAACTAATCCCAGGGCATAAAAGGTCAAAACTTTTATTTCATTTTATCCTTTGATATTGGATTACTTGTATTTAATATTTTACCCTAGTTCCTTATATCTATATTTTTAAAAAGGTCTTGTGATTGAAGGATTAATATTTTTATTTTTTCTTATTTCTCAAGTTTTATGTGTTCTCTTTTCAGTATAAACCTTTTTATTGATATGTAAATACAATTTAAATGTCCCTTAGTAAACTGATTGATCATAGCAATATCCTAGGTAATTAAAAAAATAAAACATTATAAACAGGTTTTAAGGTTTGAATAAATAATATATTCACATGGTTTAACATCTTTTAAATATAAAAAGATGTACAACAAAAACTTGTCTTCCCTTGTCCCTGAGCCACCATCCTACATGCAATAAATTTTATTAGCTTCTAGTGTATTCTTTCAACTTCTTTGCCCATTTTTGGAGTGGATTGTTTGCCTTTAAATTGTAAGAGTTCTTACAATTCTGGATATTAAACCCTTACCCCATACATGATTTGCAAAGATTTTCTCCCATCCTATAGGTTTTCTTTTCACATTGTTGATAATGTCCTTAGATGGACAAATGTTTTTCATTTTTATGAAATCTGATCTCTCTATTTTTTTCTTTTGTTGCTTGAGTTTTTGGTATCAATCTAAGAATCCATTACCAAATCTGAACTCAGAAAGATTTATTCCTGTGTTTTCTTCTAATAGTTTTATACCTTTAGCTCTTATATTTAGGTCATTGATCCATTTGGAGTTTTGTTTTTTTTTTAATATATGGAGTGAGGCAGGAGTCCAAAACTTTATTCTTTTCATTTAGTTATCCAGATATCCCAGCACCATTTGTTGAACAGAAAGTTGTTTCCGTAATGAATGGTCATGGCACCTTTGCCAAAAATCAGTTCAGTGTCGATGTTTGGATTCATTTCTATACTTTCAATTCTGTACCATTGGTCTTTGTGTTTATCTTTATTCCCGTTCCACTCTATTTTGATTACTGTAGCTTTATAGTAAGTTTTGAAATTGGGAAGAATGAGTCCTCCGGCTTTGTTTTCTTTTTCAATATCGTTTAGACATTTAGGGCCCCTTTCAGTTCCATATGAATTTGATGCTCAGTTTTGATTTCTGCCATAAAGGTCATTTGAATTTTGATAGGGATTGCACTGAATCTGTAGATCACTTTGGGGAATATTGACATTCAAACAACATTAAGTCTTGCCATTTATGAACATGAGATTCTTTACAGTTACTTATGTCTTTCAGCAATGTTTTGTAGTTTTTCACTTCATGTTAAAATTTATTTCGAAGTATTTTATTCTCATGGATGCTATTGTAAATGAAATTGTTTCCTTAATTTCCTTTTCAGCTTGTTCATTGCTGGTATATAGAAACAGAACTGACATTTGTATGTTGATCTTGTAACTTGAAACTTTGCTGAATTTGTTTATTAGCTCTAGTAGTTTTTTGTGGATTCTATGACATTTATATAGAATCATGTTATCTGCAAACAGAGACATTTTGCTTCTCTCTTTCCAATTGGGATAGCTTTTATTTCTTCCTCTTACTTAATTACTTTGGTTAGGACTGCCAATACAATTTTTTTATTAGTTTCTGCTTTATAACAAAGTGAATCAGTTACACCTATACATCTGTTTCCATATCCCTTCCCTCTTGCGTCTCCCTCCCTCCCACCCTCCCTTTCCCACCCCTCCAGGCAGTCACAATGCACCGAGCTGATCTCCCTATGCTATGTGGCTGCTTCCCACTAGCTATCTATTTTACATTTGGTAGTGTATATATGTCCATGCCTCTCTCTCGCTTTGTCACAGCTTACTCTTCCCCCTCCCCATATCCTCAAGTCCATTCTCTAGTAGGTCTGTGTCTTTATTCCCACCTTGCCCCTAGGTTCTTCATGACCTTTTTTTTTTTTTCCTTAGATTCCATATATATGTGTTAGCATACGGTATTTGTTTTTCTCTTTCTGACTTACTTCACTCTGTATGACAGACTCTAGGTCCATCCACCTCACTACAAATAACTCAATTTCATTTCTTTTTATGGCTGAGTAATATTCCATTGTATATATGTGCCACATCTTCTTTATCCATTCATCTGTTGATATACACTTAGGTTGCTTCCAAATTCTGGCTATTGTATATAGAGCTGCATTGAATATTTTGGCACATGACCCTTTTTGAATTATGGTTTTCTCAGGGTATATGCCCAGTAGTGGGATTGCTGGGTCATATGGTAGTTCTATTTTTAGTTTTCTAAGGAACCTCCATACTGTTCTCCATAGTGGCTGTATCAATTAACCTTCCCACCAACAGTGCAAGAGGGTTCCCTTTTCTCCACACCCTCTCCAGCATTTATTGTTTGTAGATTTTTTGATGATGGCCATTCTGACCGGTGTGAGATGATATCTCATTGTAGTTTTGATTTGCATTTCTCTAATGATTAATAATGTTGAGCATCCTTTCATGTGTTTGTTGGCAATCTGTATATCTACTTTGGAGAAATGTCTATTTAGGTCTTCTGCCCATTTTTGGATTGGGTTGTTTGTTTTTTTGATATTGAGCTGCATGAGCTGCTTGTAAATTTTGGAGATTAATCCTTTCTCAGTTGCTTCATTTGCAGATATTTTCTCCCATTCTGTGGGTTGTCTTTTCATCTTGTTTATGGTTTCCTTAGCTGTGCAAAAGCTTTGAAGTTTCATGAGGTCCCATTTGTTTATTTTTGTTTTTATTTCCATTTCTCTAGGAGGTGAGTCAAAAAGGATCTTTCTATGATTGATGTCATTGGGTGTTCTACCTATGTTTTCCTCTAAGAGTTTGATAGTGTCTGGCATTACATTTAGGTCTTTAATCGATTTTGAGTTTATTTTTGTGTATGGTGTTAGGGAGTGTTCTAATTTCATACTTTTACATATCCCTGTCCAGTTTTCCCAGCACCACTTATTGAAGAGGCTGTCTTTTCTCCACTGTATATTCTTGCCTCCTTTATCAAAGATAAGGTGACCATAGGTGCATGGATTTATCTCTGGGCTTTCTATCCTGTTCCATTGATCTATATTTATCTTTTTGTGCCAGAACCATACTGTCTTGATTACTGTAGCTTTGTAGTATAGTCTGAAGTCAGGGAGCCTGATTCCTCCAGCTCCATTTTTCGTTCTCAAATTGCTTTGGCTATTCGGGGTCTTTGTGTTTCCATACAAATTGTGAAATTTATTGTTCTAGTTCTGTGAAAAATGCCAGTGGTAGTTTGATAGGGATTGCATTGAATCTGTAGATCGCTTTGGGTATCAGAGTCATTTTCACAATGTTGATTCTTCCAATCCAAGAACATGGTATATCTCTCCATCTATTTGTATCATCTTTAATTTCTTTCATCAGTGTCTTATAATTTTCTGCATACAGGTCTTTTGTCTCCTTAGGTAGGTTTATTCCTAGATACTTTATTCTTTTTGTTACAATGGTAAATGGGAGTGTTTTCTTAATTTCAGTTTCAGATTTTTCAACATTAGTGTATAGGAATGCTAGAGATTTCTGTGCATTAATTTTGTATCCTACTACTTTACCAAATTCATTGATTAGCTCTAGTAGTTTTCTGGTAGCATCTTTAGGATTCTCTATGTATAGTATCATGTCATCTGCAAACAAGTAAAAGTGACAGTTTTACTTCTTCTTTTCCGATTTGGATTCCTTTTATTTACTTTTCTTCTCTGATTGCTGTGGCTAAAACTTCCAAAACTATGTTGAATAAGAGTGGTGAGAGTGGGCAACCTTGTCTTGTTCCTGACCTTAGTGGAAAGGGTTTCAATGTTTCACCATTGAGGACGATGTTGGCTGTGGGTTTTTCATATATGGCCTTTATTATATTGAGGTAAGTTCTCTCTATGCCTACTTTCTGGAGAGTTTTTATCATAAATGGGTGTTGAACTTTGTCGAAAGCTTTCTCTGCATCTATTGAGATGATCATATGGTTTTTCTCCTTCAGTTTGTTAACATGGTGTATCACGTTGATTGATTTGCATATATTGAAGAATCTTTGCCTTCCTGGGATAAACCCCACTTGATCATGGTGTATGATCCTTTTAATGTGCTGCTGGATTCTGTTTGCTAGTATTTTGTTGAGAATTTTTGCATCTGTGTTCATCAGTGATATTGGCCTGTAGTTTTCTTTCTTTGAGACACCTTTGTCTGGTGTTGGTATCAGGGTGATGGTGGCCTAGTAGAATGAGTTTGGGAGGATTCCTCCATCTGCTATATTTTGGAAAAGTTTGAGAAGGATAGGTGTTAGCTCTTCTCTAAATGTTTGATAGAATTCGCCTGTGAAGCCATCTGGTCCTGGGCTTTTGTTTGTTGGAAGATTTTTAATCACAGTCTCAATTTCAATGCTTGTGATTGGTCTGTTCATATTTTCTATTTCTTCCTGGTTCTGTCTCGGAAGGTTGTACCTTTCTAAGCATTTGTCCTTTTATTCCAGGTTGTCCATTTTATTGGCATAGAGTTGCTTGTAGTAATCTCTCATGATCCTTTGTATTTCTCCAGTGTCAGTTGTTCCTTCTCCTTTTTCATTTCTAATTCTATTGATTTGAGTCTTCTCCCTTTTTTTTTTTGATGAGTCTGGCTAATGGTTTATGAATTTTGTTTATCTTCTCAAAGAACCAGCTTTTAGTTATATTGATCTTTGCTATGGTTTCCTTCATTTCATTTTCATGTATTTCTGTCCTGATCTTTATGATTTCTTTCCTTCTGCTAACTTTGGGGGTTTTTTGTTCTTCTTTCTGTAATTGCTTTAGGTGTATGGTTAGGTTGTTTACTTGAGATGTTTCTTGTTTCTTAAGGAAGGATTGTATTGCTCTAAACTTCCCTCTTAGAACTGCTTTTGCTGCATCCCATAGCTTTTGGGTCGTCATGTTTTCATTGTTATTTGTTTCTAGGTATTTTTTGATTTCCTCTTTGATTTCTTCAGTGATCTGTTGATTATTAAGTAGTGTATTGTTTAGCCTCCATGTGTTTGTATTTTTTAACAGTTATTTTCCTGTAATTGATATCTAGTCTCATAGCATTGTGGTCAGAAAAGATAGTTGATACGATTTCAGTTTTCTTAAATTTACTAAGGCTTGATTTGTGATCCAAGTTATGATCTATCCTGGAGAAAGTTCCATGAGCACTTGAGAAGAATGTGTATTCTTCTGTTTTTGGGTGGAATGTCCTATATAAATCAATTAAGTCCATCTTGTTTAAGGTATCATTTAAAGCTTATGTTTCCTTATTTATTTTCATTTGGATGATCTGTCCATTGGTGAAAGTGGGGTGTTAAAGTCCCCTACTATGATTGTGTTACTGTCGATTTCCCCTTTTATGGCTGTTAGTGTTTGCCTTATATATTGAGGTGCTCCTATGTTGGGTGCATAAATATTTACAATTGTTATATCTTCTTCTTGGGTCGATCCCTTGATCATTATGTACTCTCCTTCTTTGTCTCTTGTAATAGTCTTTATTTTAAAGTCTATTTTGTCTGATATGAGAATTGCTACTACAGCTTCTTTTGATTTCCATTTGCATGGAATATCTTTTTCCATACCCTCACTTTCAGTCTGAATGTGTCCCTAGGTCTGAAGTGGGTCTCCTGTAGACAACATATATACGGGTCTTGTTTTTGTATCCATTCAGCCAGTCTGTGGATTTTGGTTGGAGCATTTAATCCATATACATTTAAGGTAATTATTGATATGTATGTTCCTATTACCATTTTCTTAATTGTTTTGGGTTTGTTATTGTAGGTCTTTTCCTTCTCTTGTGCTTCCTGCCTAGAGAAATTCCTTTAGTGTTTGTTGTAAAGCTGGTTTGGTGGTGCTGAATTCTCTTAGCTTATGCTTGTCTGTAAAGGTTTTAATTTCTCCTTCAAATCTGATTGAGATCCTTGCTGGGCAGAGTAATGTTGGTTGTAGTTTTTTCTCCTTCATCACTTTAAATATGTCCTGTCATTCCCTTCTGGCTTACAGAGTTTCTGCTGAAAAATCAACTGTTAACCTTATGGGGATTCCCTTGTGTGTTATTTGTTGTTTTTGCCTTGCTGCTTTTAATATTTTTTCTTTGTATTTAATTTTTGATAGTTTGATTAATATGTGTCTTGTTGTGTTTCTCCTTGGATTTATCCTGTATGGGACTCTCTGTGCTTCCTGGACTTGATTAACTATTTCCTTTCCCATATTAGGGAAGTTTTCAACCATAATCTCTTCAAATATTTTCTCATTCCCTTTCTTTTTCTCTTCTTCTTCTGGGACCCCTATAATTTGAATGTTGGTGTGTTTAACGTTGTCCCAGAGGTCTCTGACACTGCATTCAATTCTTTTCATTCTTTTTTCTTTATTCTGCTCTGCAGTAGTTATTTCCACTATTTTATCTTCCAGGTCACTTATCCGTTCTTCTGCCTCAGTTATTCTGGTATTGATTCCTTCTAAAGAATTTTTAATTTCATTTATTGTGTTGTTCATCACTGTTTGTTTGCTCTTTAGTTCTTCTAGGTCCTTGTTAAACGTTTCTTGTATTTTCTCCATTCTATTTCCAAGACTTTGGATCATCTTTACTATCATTATTCTGAATTCTTTCTCAGGTAGACTGCCTATTTCCTCTTCATTTGTTAGGTCTGGTGGGTTTTGCCTTGCTCCTTCATCTGCTGTTTGTTTCTCTGTCTTCTCATTTTGCTTCACTTACTGTGTTTGTGGTCTCCTTTTTTTCAGGCTGCAGGTCGTAGTTCCCATTGTTTTTGGTGTGTGTCCCCAGTGGCTAAGGTTGGTTCAGTGGGTTGTGTAAGCTTCCTGGTGGAGGGGACTAGTGCCTGGGTTCTGGTGGGTCAGCCTGGATCCTGTCTCTCTGGTGGGTAGGTCCACGTTTGGTGGTGTGTTTTGGGATGTCTGTGGCCTTATTAAAATTTTAGGCAGTCTCTCTGCTAATGGGTGGGTTTGTGTTCCTGTGTTGCTAGTTGTTTGGCACAGGGTGTCCAGCACTGTAGCTTGCTGGTCGTTGAGTGAAGCTGGGTCTTGGCATTGAGATGGAGATCTCTGGGAGATTTTCACTGTTTGATATTACGGGGAGCTGGGAGGTCTCGTAGACCAGTGTCCTGAACTTGGCTCTCCCACCTCAGAGGCACAGCCCTGACACCTGGATGGAGCACCAAGAGCCTTTCATCCACACGGCTGCTAGTGTTGGAGGGTCTCCTGCAGAGGCTGGGGGTGGCTGTGGCTCACCGTGGGGACAAGGACCTTGGCAGCAGAAGTTCTGGGAAGTACTCCTTGGCTTGAGCTCTCCCAGAGTCCTCTCGTGCCGCCCCAGTCTCGAAGCTCCCGCCCCTGCTGCTCAAGCCGGGTCCCCCTAATAATTCTTTAAATGTGTTCTAGAATTCATCAATTCTGATCCTAGAACTTTTCTTTGGGGGAGGGTTTTTATTACTTGTTCAATCTATTAGCTTGTTATTGGTCTGTTGTGATTTTCTATCTCTTGACTCAGTTTTGGTAATTTATGTGATTCTAGGAATTAGTTCATTTCTTGATTATCTAATTTGTTGGTGAAGCATCATTTATGGTATTCACTTATAATCGTTTTAATTTTTGTAAGGTTGCTACTAATGTCCTCTCATTTATTTCTGATTCTAGTTATTTGCATCTTCTCTCTTTTTCTCTTAGTCAGTCTAGCTAAAGGATTGTCAAATGTGTTGATCTTTTCAAAGAACCAACTTCTGATTTTGCTGACTCTTTTGTTTTCCTTGTGTATATTTCATTTATCTCTGCTCGAATCTTTATTATTTTCTTCTTTCAGCCGGCCCTTAGTTTAATTTGCTCTTTATTGCAAGGTTGTTGACTTGGGATCTTGCTTTTTTAATGTAGGCAGTTACAACTATAAATTTCCCTCTGTGTCCTGCTTATGCTACATTTCACACATTTTGGTGTGTTCTGTTTCTCATTTTCATTTATCTCAAAGTATTTTAATTTACTTAGTGATTTCTTTGACCCATTTGTTGTTTAAGAATGTGTTGTTTAACATCAACATATTACTGAATTGTCCAGTTTCCCTTCAGTTATTGATTTTTAATTTCCAATGTGGCTGGAGAAGTTTCTTTGTGTGATTTCAATCTTTTAAAAACTTACCGAGAATTGTCTGCAGCCTAACATATGTTCTCTCCTTGAGAATGTTCCATGTGCACTTGAAAATAATATATATTCTGCTGTTGTCATCTAGAGTGGTCTATATATGTCTATTAGGTCTAATTGTTTTACATTGTTGAAGTCCTCTATTTCCTTACTGATCTTTCGTCTAGATATTCTGTCCATTATCAAAACTGGGGTATGGAAGTCTCCAACTATTATTGGAGCTGTATTGTATTCTTTCAGAGGTATTTTCTGCATGTATAAGCAAACTCAAATATATGATCTCTCCATGAATTATGCAAATGCTACCATACTCTATGCACTATTTTGCACTTTGCTTTTTTTCCATGTAACATATTTTTGTATCTTTCTATGTCAGTAGATAAAGAGCTTTCTCATTTTCAAGACTGCATAATATCTAGTCTTCTATAGTCTTTTAAACATGTGTTAAATTAGGTATTTCAAGCTTTATTGACTACACTGTAAGGAAGATATTTTACATCATGTGCCAGTATATAATTACACATGTAATTAAAAGAAAAGTGTTACAAATCAAGTCTTGCCTTTATTACAAAAAGTTAGAAGATAGTATCAAACAGGATTTTATAAATATTTTAAAACACTAAAGAATATACCTAAATAAACAATAAAAAAAAGAGAAAAAAGCTCTTTGTGACCCATTCAATTGACTTTATGACCCACTATTTTAAATGGAGTGACATAAAGGTTAATTAAAACTGTCTAATAAATTAAACTTTATGTTGTATAAAAGTGGAAAGTACAGTGACTATAGATATTAGTGTTATTTGTTTTTGTTTTTTAAAAGAAAAATCGCAACCTCACTTAACCTTCAGGGCACAATTATAGCATTTTCCAAATTCAACATACCATATATTCAAATTTAAGATACCATTGAGTGTAACAATCATGTACCTTTAAGAAATAAGAATTCCAATTGATTTATGATATGCTGTCCATTGTAAGGTGCATCCCAATTTCAGAGATGATAAAAAGTGAAAAAATAATTTTCTCCTATGTTCTGCGAAGTAGTGATCTTTTTTTTTTTTTTTTTTGCGGTACGCGGCCTCTCACTGTTGTGGCCTCTCCCGTTGTGGAGCACAGGCTCTGGACGCGCAGGCTCAGCGGCCATGGCTCACGGGCCCAGCCGCTCCGCGGCATGTGGGATCTTCCCGGACCAGGGCACAAACCCATGTCCCCTGCATTGTCAGGCAGACTCTGAACCACTGTGCCACCAGGGAAGCCCGTGATAATCTCTTTTTACCAGTTTGTATTTTAAAAGACTTTTTTGCCTGTTCATTTTGGGAGAAAAAAATAAAATAATGAACTGATTTTCTATATAGTAGTTCACATTAATGGGTTGGTTGAGGAACTTGTATCTTTCAAACCAAATTACAAAGTAAATATATTTGTCATTTGATATATGTATATAGTAAAATAGTCTAAAGAATTTGATTTTTCACAATTTCTGCTTTAAATGCATTTGAAGAGGAAATTCTGTAATTTAAAATAAGATTTCTTGAAGAATTACTTCTAAAAGCATTTTAAAATAATACATCTAAATTTAATGTTCATTTTTATTCTACGGCAAGGAAATATATGTCATCAGCTAGCTAAATTAGAAAAGCAAAGGAGAAGCCTGGGCCTGGAATGGGGGTGCAGCAAGGTGAAATGGAAAATGAGTCCAAGCTTTCTTTGTAGGATGTTCCAAAATTAGATTGGGGATGGTTTCACAACTCTGAATATACTGAAAAAAAACACTGAATGGGGGCCTCCCTGGTGGCGCAGTGGTTGAGAGTCCGCCTGCCGATGCAGGGGATACGGGTTCGTGCCCCGGTCTGGGAGGATCCCATATGCCGCGGAGCGGCTGGGCCTGTGAGCCATGGCCGCTGGGCCTGCGCATCTGGAGCCTGTGCTCCGCAACGGGAGAGGCCACAACGGTGAGAGGCCCGCATACCGCAAAAAGAAAGAAAAAAAAAAAAAAAAAAACCACTGAATGTATACTTGAAATGGATGAGTTTCATGATATATAAAATATATATCATTAAAGCTATAAAAGGAAAAATGATAAAGGAGAACACCAATTCCCTAAAAGACTTAAAAGTAGCTAGTACCTCTAAAGACTTGCTCATCTTCTGAGAAACTAAACTTTGCTCTTTTACATTGCCATTCATGGTTACTCCATGGTAAATTTTTAACTTACGTGTAATAATAGCCCCAGGTAATTACAACCGTATGAGAGTAATATAGTAGTACAAGTAAAGTAGATAGTACAGTAAAGTACATAAGCTTGGTCCATCTTCTTTATCCTTGTAGACTCTGTGTGTGTGTGTGTGTGTGTGTGTGTGTGTATCTTGTAATTTTCGGAATAAATCACATGCTCTTTAGCAGCATCAGAGTTTGAAAGTCACTTAAGTATTTCAATTAGGCTTCCTAAAGGCTGAGCCCCAGGAATTATAGATATTAATAATTGTAAGAATAGATATTTTAGCAGCCCTTGAAGTGTAAAACTTTTCCAGAGGTGAGTAATCTTTTCTTTTCCTTATGTGAGTCTTTGCAATGTTTTTTCTTTATGTTTTTTCTTTACATGTTATTGTCAACATCCTGACAAATTTCAACTGAAAATCTAAATCAGAGGATGTATACTTGTCAGTACTTGAATTTAAATTGTAATTCATTATTGCTTAATCCCTAGGCAAAAGACTAGATGAAAAAAATTTAATAACAGTTATCTAAAATTTTTTAATTTATTTATTTATTTATTTATTGGCTATGTTGGGTCTTCGTTGCTGCACGCGGGCTTTCTCTAGTTGTGGCAAGCAGGGGCTACTCTTTGTTGCAGTGCACGGGCTTTGCATTGTGGTGGTTCCTGTTGTTACGGAGCATGGGCTCTAGGTGCATGAGCTTCAGTAGTTGTGGCTCGCGGGCTCTAGAGCGCAGGCTCAGTAGTTGTGGCACACGGGCTTAGTTGCTCCGCGGCATGTGGGATCTTCCTGGACCAGGGCTCCAACCCGTGTCCCCTGAATTGGCAGGTGGATTTTTAACCACTGCACCACCAAGGACGTCCCCTATCTAAAATTTTTAACGAAGCTTGGGTTATAGGAAATAATTTTAGTGGAACAGTGAGGACAAGCAGTGAACTATAATAATTGGACTAATGTCACCTTTATAGAACTATAGAATTTTGCTTCTTGACCTGAAGTACTCAAACATTTCCTCCTTGGCATCTGATCTAAATGCAATACTTCCTTTTATGGTTTAGATTCCTTTCAGGTTTTGGAGCCATTATCTTATCAACATATCCATGCTTTGTTTTTTTTTTACTTTTAAAATTTGCCTGATCTCATTTCCTACTTCATTTCATTCCCCTTTAACATCTGATCACTCACATTGTTTTAGATCCTGTTTAGGTACTTTTTTTTCCTTCTGTTTTTGTAGTCTGAACACACACTAATCTTACTGAAAGTGATTTCTTTATTATTATTAGAAGTTATTTTGTTTTACTTGTAAAACTGAAAAGAAGGGACTTCCGTGATGGTCCAGTGGTAAAGAATCCACCTTCCAATGCAGGGGATGCGGGTTCGATCCCTGGTTGGGGAACTAAGATCCCACATGCCTTGGGGCAACTAAGCCCAATCGCCACAACTACTGAGCTCGCGCGCCTCAACCAGAGAGTCCACGTGCCACAAACTACAGAGCTCACGCGCTCTGGAGCCCGTTCGCCACAACTAGAGAGAGAAAAACCCGCACACCACAATGAAGAGCCTGCACTGCAACGAAAGATCCTGCACGCTGCAACAAAGACCCCGCGTGCTGCAACTAAGACCCAACATAGCCAAAAGAAAATAAATAAATAAATAAAATAAATATTTAAAGAAAGAAAACTGAAAGGAAAATCCTGGAAGCCTTTCCTGTTTAATTCTGTACAAAATTTCATAGGAAGAGTGGGAGAGCCTTCATATAGAGAGAACTAGCATTGTTAAAATTGTAAAAATCAAAATAGTTAAAGCAAAAATCATTTACCTGAGTAAAGTGCAAATTACTAAGTCTGTAGGTTAATGAATTCTATAGGCCTTGGTTTTCTGCTATTGTGGTAATAAAGTACTCGAATACCTTCTGCAATAGGATTACTACACTGATTTCCTCTCTAATGATCAGTAGATAAGTTTTGTATTTCACTTCAGTACACATTAATTGAGTACTATCAGGTGCTAAAGTATGTTTGAAAATATTTAAAATTTCTGTTGCCTTGAAATGTGGAGACAATAACATTTTTATGGGCGGGGCAAGGGATTCTTTTTGGATATAATGTTACCAAAGCTATAAGTATTATTTTACCATGGTTATTATTCAAAGACATTTTCAAAACCACTATCACATTGTTTTCTGAAGAAAATTTGGCCACCATTTTTTAAACGTTTTATTTATAATTATAAGGAAAGTTTTTTAAACACTAGACTTCATCCGTTGGAGAGATGATACCAAAGGGAGAATATTGATTCAAATCTATAAGTTTATGAATACAGTTGACCCTTCCTTGAACAATGCAGAGGTTATGGGCGCTGACCCCCACACAGTTCAAAATCCCAGTATAACTTTTCATTCAGCCAACCACAGATTGTGTACTACTGTAATACATACTTAAGGGAAAAAATCTGCACAGAAGTGGACCCACACAGTACAAAACCATGTTGTTCAAGGGTCATCTGTAGTGTGAAAATGGTAAATAGGGTCTTAAATGGATGAATTAGTACCTCAGAGGCTTGAAAAAGGTGAATTCACAATAAATAAGTGATATAAAGCATAGCAGATACACACTTAACACAGAATTCATTATTTCAGGAATGGTACAAATAGAAGTTGTGAATAAATAAACGAATGATAGAGGAAGAGGAAATTAAGATATTTGGAGCTAGTCATAACTTAGCAATTAAAATCCTTGATGGTTCTATCACAAACAGACTACACTTTCCACTTTTCTGCTATCACTTTCTGGGCCTCTTCTGAGCTCAGTGTTGCTGTAAGAAGAGGAGACCATCTGGCATACTTTATACACTGGGTTATAACTGCCATAGTCATTAATGTGCCTGGCTGTACCCAGTTCTCCTTGCCATAGGCTATCAACCAAAACTTATTGGCAATGACTTCCCATATTTGTTGATTTAGCCAGCAATAAATAAAAACAGATGGCAGGGCTTCCCTAGTGGCGCAGTGGTTGAGAGTCCACCTGCTGATGCAGGGGACACGGGTTCGTGCCCCGGTCCGGGAAGATCCCACATACCGCGGAGCGGCTGGGCCTGTGAGCCATGGCCGCTGAGCCTGCACGTCCGGAGCCTGTGCTCCGCAACGGGAGAGGCCGCAACAGTGAGAGGCCCGCATACCACCAAAAAAAAAAAAAAAAAAACAGATGGCAATATAAATTATTACTAACTGTGATTGAGCATAATTTTAGAGTTCAAGGAGACAAGGACTGACAAATCGTTTTTCTCCCATGTGTCAGTTTGGATTGGTTGGTAATGGCTGCTGTGTTGAGAAGGCTTTTTGAGGCCAACTTTGATCTCAGAAGGAAAAATTAACAATCCCATTAGCCATAGATAAGAAAAGTACAGAATACATGTAAAGATATATGTAAAGAAGTTTTGACTTCTGCACTAATCTTAATTAATTCCTATATATTTCACTTGAGGAAACTAAAAATCAGAGAAATTCGTGGTTTTCATTAGGTTCTTTGGTACTAAGAAGTATTGAGGCAGGAGCTCTTCTAGCTCCGAATTCAGGGTTCTTGGTTTAGCACATCTATAGCCATATTCCAGTTAAAAGTTTCTTTATATTAATGTATGACATAAACTTCCTCTTCAATTAAGAATCACTAAGTCGGGCTTCCCTGGTGGCGCAGTGGTTGAGAGCCCGCCTGCCGATGCAGGGGACACGGGTTCGTGCCCCGGTCCGGGAAGATCCCACATGCCACGGAGCAGCTGGGCCCGTGAGCCATGGCCGCTGAGCCTGCGCGTCCAGAGCCTGTGCTCCGCAATGGGAGAGACCACAACAGTGAGAGGCCCGTGTACCGCAAAAAAAAAAAAAAAAAGAATCACTAAGCCTCATGATTTTAAAATAAAGAGAAAAGGAAAAGAAAATGTGAGGCACAAAAAATAAACAGCAACAGCTATTTTGGTATACTTGTTATTAAGATAAAGAAGCTATTTATTGTTCTATATTTTAAACAGAGTGTATATGCATGTATTTGCAGTTATAGCAAATATCTTACCTACATTTCATAACTTTATTTTTTTAAAGAGTTATACAATAGGAAGAGAATGGAATAAGATAATGTAAGAGCGTATATTTGGAGATGATTGGAAAGCAGGAAGAAGGGTTGTGAGGAAGCAAGAAAACCCGTGGGAGAGAAAGGTCTGACATGAGGGCAAAGTACAAATAAAATATTTTGGGTCTTTTTGATTTTCAGGCATTAAAATATTTTCTCTTTTTGTCAGTGCTTTCTAGAATAACTACTTTTTCATCCTTAAAGTTCTACTCTCAGTGTGATATGCTGATGTACAGTCTTAGTCCTCTTATTAGTATCATTGGCTCTTAGCAGCCTCAATGGAATCCTTAAGGATCCTTGATATTAATGGTCTTCTACCCTAATATTTTATAAAAGGTTGTTTATTTTCTCCTCCAAAGTCAAGACTTACCCATCAAGCAACATATTAAGCATCTGTGGAAACATTATATAACAATATAGGATCCATACGTATACTGTTCCATTCCCGGTGCAAAATTATTTTCCCTAATTATTTTTTATTGCTTTTGCTTTTCAGTTATTCACTAATCTAAAACATACAGAGTTGCCTAAATAGAAAGATGGCAGAATAAATGTTTTAAATTTCTTTTTGCTTCTCAGATTTATTCTTAGCTCTTCTTATCTACATCTTTGTACTTTCCATTTAGAATTATACCGAGTAATTATACTTTTAGCATAATATATAAAGATGTTAGAAATAATGGAAAGGACTTCTAGTCACGCCTTTAAGTTTCAGTCTCACCCCCTCTAAAAAGCATATCATCTGTTTCTAAAGGAGCATCTTCAAAATAGGAAGATACTTCTCCTAGAGTGTAGACTTTTCTTCAAGGTATCATGTATTAGTATGCAGTGATCAATTCCTATTTTAAATCTGCTAGTACTTTTTGGAGGGTAGGAAGGCAGATGGGAAAAAGAAATGGGAGTAATCATTCTACCCTTTTTATTACATCATAGTGATTTCTTTAAAATATCTGCAAAGTAAGTTAGAGGATTTCTCTTCATAAATATTTTATCACTTTTGGACTTTTATTTCATTAGATTTGAAAATCTATTCCAAAAAATGATAAACATTAATATCCTTTGAATATATTTTAGAATTTAGTCTTAATTTAATTAAAATGGGAAACAACTTTAATTTTCAAATACTTCTTTGGAAGAGAGAAATAAACTTTTGTCTATTACTTTCCTTGAAAATATTGAATTTACCTCTGCATGTTGAAAGTGCAACAAACAAAATATTGTTAAAAATTTTCATTTCAGCATAAAGCATTTCTACTAACATTTTGTAGTTGTACTGAGAGCATTCAACACCTGTGGAAATGGTCTTTAAAATTAGCCACTAGGTTAGGTGCTAAGGTTACAAAATTATTAATTATATCTAATCTTAAGAAAGATTATATTGTGCTTATGGAAGTGGGACAAGTTGTCTTTATTTTATGTTATTTTAAGTTTTGAAGTATAGTTAACTTCTGCAAGTGTTTGTTTAAAAACACTTTCAAAATGAAAACTACTGGGCTTCCCTGGTGGCACAGTGGTTGAGAGTCCGCCTGCCGATGCAGGGGACACGAGTTCGTGCCCTGGTCTGGGAAGATCCCACATGCCGCGGAGCAGCTGGGCCCATGAGCCATGGCCACTGGGCCTGCACATCTGGAGCCTGTGCTCCGTGGTGGGAGAGGCCACAACAGTGAGAGGCCCGTGTACCGCAAAAAAAAAAGAAAAACTTAAACAACTATATCAGCTTATAGTAAGATAGAATGTTATTTAGTTTAAAAACTAATAGACCGGGCCTCCCTGGTGGCGCAGTGGTTAAGAGTCCGCCTGCCGATGCAGGGGATACGGGTTCGTGCCCCGGTCTGGGAGGATCCCATATGCCGCGGAGCGGCTGGGCCCGTGAGCCATGGCCGCTGGGCCTGCGCATCCGGAGCCTGTGCTCCGCAACGGGAGAGGCCACAACAGTGAGAGGCCCGCATACCGCAAAAAAAAAGAAAAAAAAAAAAAAACACTAATAGACCCCTTGGGAAGTATTGGATAAGAAAACAAGGTTATTTGAATTTTAAGTTACTTTAATACATTGTGATCTGCATCTTCTGCACAACCAACATAAAAATATATGTTTCAGTGTTTTCTCTTGAATTATCAGCCTTACAAAGTTAAAATTTGCTCCTATATACGCTGAGGTTTACTTCATTTTAAATGTCCATTTAAGAATACATTGGGGAAAAAAAGAATATTCTGCAATGCATTTTTACTTTGACTTTTTCCACCTTCATATTTCTTTAGGAGTTGATCCCCCTCATATTGTGTACAGCCTGCCTACATCCTGAGCCTAAAGAGAGAGATCAGCTTCTCCACATACTTTTCAATTTGATCAAGAGACCAGATGATGAGCAAAGGTGGGTATGACCACTTCTTTGGTAAATAAAATGTTGACTTATTAATTTTATTAATTTGGCATCATGATTAGCATTTTAATATAAATGCCATCTTTTCTTTCTAATATCTATTTTAATAAACAGAGGGAACACTGACCTTGTTCACAGTGCCCTGCAGTGTTTTCATTCTTGTCATTCCAACTACTCATGTTGAATTTGTACACTTTTGTGTTAGTTACCTTTGGATTTCTAATTCCGATATTTCTTTGCTTTTATTTTTCACATTTGATTTCCAGGAACTTTTTCCCCACAGATGAACTAGATACAGCATGGCCTCTTCATGGTTATGCTTTACAAGAAATAAAATATTTAATATATGAATGTCTGCATCACTGAGCTATCTGTAAAGCAGTTTCTGTGTGGCTAAAGGGATACAGTGTTTTGGTTAGTCCTAAGTCAAATACCCACAATCAAGGATGCCTGAATGGGGAAATGAGTTATACCTGATGGTGGTGGGGTGATGGGCCACACATCGAGAGACTCTCTGGAAGAAAGGGGAATGGGTTTTGATCAAGCAACAGTGATAGAGGTCTGCCTCAGAAGGTAAGACCTTTAAATACTAGGTGAAGCTGTGCAAGTGGGACTGTGAACAAAACATCCCGGTGGATGGGTAGGTAGACTCAGCACCAGTTGGATAAGATTGAGCTATTGAAATGTTTTTCTACATAGTAATTTTCTATTTTAATAAAGAAATAATTTTTGCTTATACTTTTGCAAAAATAGAACTATACATTATGATTAGGTAACTTTATATAATTTCAGTACTTGTTTTACTGACTGTTACAGTTTTTACGTCTTCTGAGAATGTTGGAAAATATAAAAGTGAAGCATAAGACAAAATAAAGCTCAAAATTTTAAACACAAGGAATCTCTCCACTATGAGAATAAAAAGTCCTGTAGACTTTAAAACTCTATAAGCATATATCTCTTTCCTACCCTTACCAAAATATACCTGAGCAAGCAGAGAAACATGTTTTTTCAGGATCCAGTCAAGATTAATCTACATGCTAGTCAAATGGAAATAAGGGAAATTCAATCAAGTTCCATTCATTGCAAACTGAAAATTTTCTAAGGACAATTCAATGGTGCTATATAGGAAAATTAATATTTTATTTTCTCCTTGAAAAATACTATTCCCTATCTTGATAACTTAGTTAATAATTAAATACCACTTATTACATTGTCATTTTTAGATTTGCAAGGCAACCTCTAGTTCTACATAGCCTGTTTTCATAGACTCTGCATGTAAAGCTAACGGCTGCCGCCTGGTGGCCAAGAGTACCTATAGCCTTACTTCAGGTCAAGATATGTGAGGATTTAAACACTCAGTCCACACTTAAATCTTTCACCTTACAGAAATAAAGTTATTTATTAAAATAAACTAATCAATTTATTAACTATATATATGAATAACAAAGCAAAATTTTTAAGTTAGCATGATATGTTTGACATATAATCAGTTGTTACTTTACTTAATGAATCTCAAGCTTCCTTGCATCCTAAGAGAAACTTAATTTTATGCACAATAGTAGTGCATTTTGGCAGTTCTATGCTAACAGCCATAACTAACACCATATTTCTACCTGTGTCAAATAATTCCTATCCTATGATTTTCTACAAGTAGGAACAATGTTTATTTTTACTATCACAGGAGCCTGTTTCCAGTGCTGTTAACAATCTGTAGGCCGTCTGATCTTTTCTGTTTTCAAATGTATTTCAAAACTGTCCTATTTTTTAGAATTTTGAATCTTAACTCTGCTAAGAAGTTTGTTTTGAGGGGACTAACATTTTTTGAACAAGTTTGTACATCTTTAGTATAGTGATGGTGACTCATGATTTAAAGTCATTTCACATGAAGCTCTTATATAAGTATATACTTCTTATGTGTGTTTGAAATGCTTAAATTTCACCAAAGTTCATTTACTATAATTATCAGATTTTTCTAGAACCTACATATATGACTTCTCATTATTTTAATATACTATGGGGGTAAAAATCAGACATTTGGAAATTTTCAGTGGGAACAGGCAGCTAACGTGCTGTCTTAAAGCTTGGGAATTTCTTTTATTCACTTTATTTGCCTTCCTAAAGTAGGAGAAAATAGAAAAACAAAAGAAAAGTTGAGAAACAGGCATAGAAGACAATGATATAAATATAAAGGGAAATCAGATAGATAAAAATTACAAGGTTATGGTGAGGAGAAGCTGCAATATACAATGAAGACATATTGGCTCAACATTTCCCTTCTGATTGTCCAGATGCTTTTTGTCTGTTATTATTCTCCTCAGCCTGAGAGAACAGTTGTAGCTAACTTGGCTGAACTAAATAGAAATGTAAGGTCATTATTCAGTTTAAGTTAAATTGACGTATTTTGAGAAATAGCAATGAGTAATGCCTGGGCTTTTATAATTAGTATGAATTAAACATTCTATTTTGGTTTTGCTTAAAGTTGGCTACTTTGAAACATCTATGAAAAACATACTTTTTTTAAAATCAGGTTTTACTGTTTTGAAGTCATAGTCAATCAAAAGTAAAAAAACTTACAATTCTGCCTTTCAGAGTTATTTTAAATGGAACTTCATTCTGAAGAGTGAGAAATCTTATTGAAAATTTTAAATTTTAAATCTATCAATTCAAATGAAATTATCACATGAGTTATTTATATATTATTTCATAACAAATTACCCCCAAAAGAAAGTGGTTTAAAATAACACAGTTTATGTGGGTCAATTTATCTGCGTCTTCTGCTTCAGGGTCTCTTATAATGCTGTAGTCAAAGTGTTGGCTGCGGCTATAGCCACCTCAAGGCCCATGGGGGAAGGATTTGCTTCTAAGCTTGGTCGTTGGCAGGATTCAGTTTCTTATGGATCTTTGGACTGGGGGCCTCGGTTCCTCACTGGCTTTTGGCCAGAAGTTGCCTTTAGTTTCTAGCCACGTGAAGCTCTCCAACATGGCAGTGTCTTCATCAAAGCCTGCCAGCTGAGAAGGCAGAAGAGAGTGTCTCACAAGATGGATATCACAGGCTTTTGTAATCTGATCTCCTAAGTGACATACCATCACTTTGGCCATTATTCTGTTCATTACAAGCAAAACATTGGGTCCAGTCTACACTCAAGGAGATGGGATTACTCAAGGGCATGAATATCAGGAGATGGACCTCATTAGGAGCCACGTCAGAAGCTGCCTACCACAGTTATCTTGGGTGCAATACCAAAAATTCTCATTTAAGAAATATCATTTTGGGCTTCCCTGGTGGCGCAGTGGTTAAGAACCCACCTGCCAATGCAGGGGACACGGGTCGGAGCCCTGGTCCGGGAAGATCCCACATGCCACAGAGCAACTAAACCCATGCACCGCAAGTACTGAGCCTGTGCTCTAGAGTGCAGGAGCCATGACCACTGAAGCCCTGCACCTAGAGCCCGTGCTCCGCAATAAGAGAAGCCACCGCAGTGAGAAGCCTGCGCGCCACAACAAAGCAGCCCCCGCTCGCCGCAACTAGAGAAGGCCCGCACGCAGCAACAAAGACCCAATGCAACTAAAAATAAATAAATAAATAAATAAGTTTAAATCAGCTATACTTCAATAAAAATTAAAATTTTTTAAATAAAAAAAGAAATATCATTTTACTAATATGACATCGTAGTTTTTAATTATAGAAATACTGGGGAAATAATCACTGATTGTTTTATTAGCTAGAAACTGAAATTCATTAGAAACTGAAGCATTAAACATAATCTCAGAATGTATATGTGGGAAGTTAATTTAGGAGGTTATGAGATTCAGCTTCACACCAGTAGAGAATCCCTTCACAACATCTCTCACAAATGGTTTTGCCACTGCTGGAGGGACTAGTCTTAAGAAACTCACTTTCTTGGGCCTCCCTGGTGGCGCAGTGGTTGGGAGTCCGCCTGCCGATGCAGGGGATACGGGTTCGTGCCCCGGTCTGGGAGGATCCCATATGCCGCGGAGCGGCTGGGCCCGTGAGCCATGGCCGCTGAGCCTGCGCGTCCGGAGCCTGTGCTCCGCAACGGGAGAGGCCACAACAGTGAGAGGCCCGCTTACGGCAAAAACAAAAAACAAAAAAAAAAAAACTCACTTTCTTGGTGGCAGCCCGTCCATTGTGAAAAGTTGAATTTGTACAAAAATATTGTACTTCATGTTAATTAGAGCTGACTCTTTTTAACCCTTTGTCCTAGTTGTGCTTTCTATGCAAATACAAATCTTTATTCATCTGTATTATCTTTCAGGCAAATGATACTGACGGGTTGTGTGGCATTTGCACGTCATGTTGGCCCAACACGTGTAGAAGCTGAACTTTTACCACAGTGTTGGGAACAGGTAAATAACTGTACTGGGTTTTCCCTAGCTATTGTATTCTAATTTATTATAAATGTTCATATTATCTTTGAAAAATGCTATTAGGAAATATGTGGGATATAAATTATGCTACTGTTTCTATAGCCCAGCACAGTGATTTAATAGTCCTTAAGAAAGCTTTGGGATGCTTTGCTTTATTCGTTCTTCCAACAAATACTTAACACTATTTCCACTGCCAGGTACTGTTGTAGTCACTAGGGATACAGTGGTGAATAAAAGACAATGACATCCTAGTGGAGAGGTAAGAGTAAACAAATAAATGAAACGATGTCTTGTAATTTATAAACTATGAAGAAAAAAAAAGGTACGCTAAGGGTTAGAGAATGATAGGGAGTACTGTTTTAGAAAGGGTGGTCAGAGAAGGAATCTCTGAGAAAGGGGTGTTTAGACAAGAATCTGAATCCAATGAGACAAAATACAAAAATTGCTGAGTTCAAGGATCTGAATCAAGTGAGATACAAAAAATATACAAGCTAATGAGTTCAAGGGAAAGCAAGAGATTGTGTGTATGTGTAGGTAGGTAGGTAGATAATAGAAATCGTATCTGTATATATTGTATACTTGTATATATTACAAGTATATACAGAATATAAAGTGTAAACCTTTGATGTAGGAGGTTTATATATATTTATATTTCAACTCACTATTTACTAACAGTACTTTTGGTTTTATGTTGAATTGTAATATTCCAGTCCTCTCTAGAACTCAGAATCTTTGACTTTCTAGACTCCATATTTAGGTCATTAAGTAACTTATTCTTCCATCTTAAAAAGATGGATTTCTTACTTATGAAGACAAGTTCCATGGCCTTATTTATACTAGCTTTGTCACTTATTTTTAAGAAAAATTATTAGTCTCTGGAATATCACTAAAGTTTATGGTCTTCTAGAATTCTGTTCCCATTTTCTTTGAGTATTCATTTTTTTTTCTTTAGAGTTTAGTGGAGTCATATCTAGATTCAGTATTTAAAAGGGAACGTTATATATAACCATATTATCTCTGACAATCCATATGTCATCTAGAGGTTATAGTGCATACTAATTTAGGGTTAGGCTGTAACCACTGAAAAGTCAAATTAACTTGGAAACAACATATACAACTTTGAATTTACAATTCTGTACAGTTATACATATGTACATGTAATTTTTTAATAGTTTTTTCCATTTTCTTTTCTTCTTTTAACTTTTATTGAGATGTAATTCAGAGAGCATACAATTCACCTATTTAAACTGTACAATTCAGTGGTTTTTGTAGTCACAGAGCTACACAACCATCACCACAGTCAATTTTAGAACAATTTTATCCCCCCCAAAGAAACCCCAACCCCTTGAATTGGTTCTTGTATTTCAAGATTGTTTTAGGTATTCTGGGTCCCTTGAATTTCTGTATGAATTTTAAGATCAGCCTGTCAGTTTCTGCAAAGAAGCCAGCTGAAATTTTATAAGGATTGTGTTGAATCTGTAGATCAATTTGGAGAATGTTGCCATCCTAATAGCCTTTCAATCCATGAATTTAGGATGTCTTTCCATTTATTTAGGTCTTTTAAAATTTCTTTCAGTAATGTTTTATAGTTTTCAGAATATTACTTATGCACTTTTAAAATTTATTCCTGAGTATTTTATTCTTTTTAATATTATTGTAAATAGAATTTTTTAGATTTTCTGTTTGTTCATCACCAATATATAGGAATACAGTTGATTGTTGTGTGTACATTTAATTTTGAGACTCATTTTGCTAGACTAAAGGAAAGTAAAATAGAAGTTTACATATTACATACTATGACATTCAAACCATTTTGTTTTGAGGTTACTATTTCTGGATTAAATTTTATTCAGAGATGTCAGTTACCAGCGTCTCTACCACCACCTCTTCTGTAACCTGAATAAACATGGATATTGGGGATCTATCTAGCCGCCTACCTCCAGTTTGTTGCCCAATAGATTGCTACATAATTTCTTTTCTTAATTTTAGGCATCCAATACATTAATGAATTATGTCACCTTTTCATATGGGAATATGAGAACAGATACATTTCTTTTCCAGTCAAAGAAAGATTTATATTCTCTGAAGAAGACATATGGGAACAAAACCCAGTATGTGTCATTTTTTTTGTTTTTGTTATTTTTTGTTATGGTTCAGCATAGTCATTACAATAGCAAAACCCCATCATCTTGCATATGCAAACAGGAATGAATTGACGTCTGCTTACTTTAAAAACAAAATCATAACACCAGTCAAGGGCTCTGGTTAAATCATCGATTAATTTACATCCTAATCCCTGAGGTAAAAAAAGAGGACTAAGGAATCGTTCCTGGCACATATTGTGGACTGTATCAGTAAATATCTAGAAGCTGGGTTTTCCAAATTTAAAAATATACTAATGTTGCTAGGGAAGGAGAAGGTTGCTCCTGACATCCTAAGGAAAGCTTAGTCTTGGGCAAGCCCACAATCTCCAGACACTTTGCCATATTTTCATCTTTGCTTTATCTTCTTTGTCTTTAACAGGTAACCCCTGTGACCTCATTTTTTAGGCTCTCCCTGATTCCCTTAATCCTGATCCAGGTATAGGGATCCCCGAAGTGGAAAAGAAAGAAGCTTTATTGCATTCCTAACAGGATTTGTGGTGAAAAATAATTCTGTATTGGAGGAAGGGAGGGTGTGTTGTTTATGCTTGATTTATTTATTTTTTACTCTAGATTAATCACAAATACCCAGAAAGAAGATTGCTTGTGGCAGAATCTTGTGGAGCACTGGCACCTTACCTTCCTGTAAGATTTGAATTTTTTTCTTAAAAACCTTTTTCTTCCTTTTGTAACAATAGAGAAACCTTTTTTTCAGGTGTCTAATTATACAGTTGAATCCAAATTCTGTCCTAACAGGAAAAAGATGAGCCAAAAAGAGAAGGCTCACGTTGACACCATATGGCATTGCAGACAGATAGGTACATTAACCATTGATTTTGCATGAGTATAAATATATTAAACCTCATCAGCAGTTCTCAAAGTGTGGTCTGAGGACCCTGGGGGTCCCATGAGATGAAAATTATTTTCATAATAATATTGAAACATTTTTTGACTTTTTCTCTGTGTTGACATTTACACTGTTGGTGCAAAAGTTGTAATGGGCAACAATGCCAGTGCATTAGCACTGATCAAGGTAGTGACACCCAAATAGACAGATAATGATTGTATTCTTCACTGCCATACACTCGCAGAAAAAGTCATTTCACTTAAAAATAAGCTTAGTGAATCAGTAAAATTATTAATTCTACTAAATTTTGACCCTAAGTATGTATCATTTTAATATTCTGTGTAATAAAATGGAAGATACTCATATCAAGCCCTTTTGCTGCATTCAGAACTATGATGGCTGTTTCAGGAAAAGCACTCGAGTTGTAAGCTAAACCAGTTTTAGTTGACAGACCACTAAAAAAAAGCTGTGGTTATTCAAACTTGGGATTTTGACAGACATTTGCATGAAAATGAATGAAATGGAACCTGTCATTTCAAGGAAAATAAGTAGACAGCATTCATCGCCAGTGATAAAACTGGAACTTCTAAGTGAGAACAAGAATCTTGGAAAACTTGTATTCACCACTGTGAGCTTGACAGCTTCTATTCTTATCAGAAGAGGCTATGAAAATACCTCTCCCGTTTTCAATTATATGTCTGTGTGAGGCCAGATATTCTTAAATACTTCAACCAAAACAGTACAACACAGTTGAATGCTGAGCAGTTAAGAGAATCTATTTTCTTTTAAGTCAGACATCAATGAGATTTGCACAAAATATAAAACAACACCATTCTTCTCACTAATTTTTTGATTAGTTATTTTCATTAAAATTATAATTTCATTATTCATGTTAACCTTTAAAGAGTTTATTGTTGTTTTTAATGATTAATCACTTTAAATTTATCTTTTGTTATTTCTGATATGATAAATATCAATAGATATTACCCACCCAAACAAAAGCTGTTTGAGGTGCTTATTAATTTTTAAATGACTCAAGGAATCCTGCCACCAAAAGATTGAGAACCACTGGACCGTTGTGCCCCTTTTAGGTATCTTCCCATAGGTCTAGGTCTTAGAAGGGGTGGAGGAATGAGGTGACATCAAAAGTTATTTTAATTTAAACAACCATAGTTTAAAGCAGAGCTTGACCAAATACAGCCTGGAACCACATCTAGTCCCTGTGTTTTTTTTGTTTTTTTTTTTTTTGCGGTACGCGGGCCTCTCACTGTTGTGGCCTCTCCCGCTGCGGAGCACAGGCTCCGGACGCGCAGGCTCAGCGGCCATGGCTCACGGACTCAGCCGCTCCACGGCACGTGGGATCTTCCTGGACCGGGGCACGAACCCGTGTCCCCTGCATCGGCAGGCGGACTCTCAACCACTGCGCCACCAGGGAAGCCCCACAGCCTGTTTTATAAATAAACTTTTATTGGTACACAACCACACCCATTTGTTGTGTATTGTCTGTGTCCACTATCACACTGCAACAGCAGAGCTGAATAGCTGCCACAGAGACTTTTTGGCCCCAAAGCCAAGAGTATATACCACCATCTGGCCCATTACAGAAAGTTTGCTGACCCCTGCCTTAAAGGGTCATTTCTGTAAGATGGTTCTTTTAAAGGGGTACAGAACTTGGCCTTGTATAATACATGAGCTGTTGATGTTGCATTGACTGTTACCTCATAATCTTTGGTGAAGAGTGAGAAACCAATAGTCAAACAATTGTCTTTTTAAAAAATAAAATTTGGGGGCTTCCCTGGTGGCCCAGTGGTTGAGAATCCACCTGCCAATGCAGGGGACACGGGTTCGATCCCTGGTCCGGGAAGATCCCACATGCCGCAGAGCAACAAAGCCCCTGTGCCACAACTACCAAGCCTGTGCTCTGGAGCCCGCAAGCCACAACTACTGAGCCCACGTGCTGCAACTACTGAAGCTCACACATCTAGAGCCTGTGGCCCACAGCAGGAGAAGCCACCACAATGAGAAGCCCGCGCACTGCGATGAAGACCCAACACAGCCAAAAATAATAAATAAAATAAATACATTTAAAAAATAAATAAATAAAAGTTTGGTTTTTTATTCAGAAAAATATAAAGAATAAAGAATAATTCATAGTCTCACTCCCAGTAATATTTTTTTATTTTGTTAAAAATAAATTTTCATGCAGTATAGAAAAGAATAAAATGAAAGTCAAAGACTTCCCTGACCCTAGTCATTATCCCCAAAGATTACATCTATGGGTAATGGTTTTTAATTAATACTTACAGAGAATAAAAATTTATGCATATACCAGCTTGCATTTTTACATCCTTTAAATTTTTCTTACCCAGAATTAATTACTCTGTGTGTTAAAAGAAGCAAAATACAGAGATATTAACAGTATGTGAAATTTAAAAATGCACACAAGGGAATCTTCATTTTTAAATTTCACAAACCATTAATACCTGTGTATCTTGCTGCTTTTAACATTTGCATTTTTGACTTTGACAGTGTTAAATTGCCCCCAACCAAGATAGCACAGATTGTACTCCTATCAACAGTGCATTGGAGATCTTATCTTGCCATACTTTAACTGGGCATAATCACTTTTTTTTTAATGTTTGCCTATCTTTTAAGAGAAAATTATCTTATTGTTGTGATACATGAGTGAGTTTGAGCATCCTATTATTTATTGTTCCAAGACAGAGATGAACATCACATGCTATTGAAGAAGAAGGCAACTGTTCCACACTGCTCCTAGTACTAGAATGCTAAGCAGTATTAATAATGGACTTAATGTTTCCAACATGGACCTCCACTTTCTTGTTCCCCACTGTAACTGGTAACAGTAAAACCTCAGCGTGGTCATGGCTTAAATGGAGTAAAGCATCCTGACTTGTCCTGTGGGTTCCCTTAGCATACTGAAACTAACTGCCACAGTTGACCTCAGGCTAGATCATTGTAAAGCAAATACCCAGCTGAAGTTTACTTACCTCTGTCCTTTTGCCTGTGCTGATATTAACCAAAAAGCCCTTTTAATACACTTTAAAAAAAATTGGGGGAAGCAATTTTAGCCTAAAGGATAAATAAAAAAGGCTGTACCAAAAGGCATATTCACCAACCTAAATGTAACCAAAAATTGCTTAACTTAGATATATTTTTGTCTCTAAAAGTCAAAACAAAAACTAGGTCATTTAAAAATGTCTTTTAAGACTTTGCTTTGCATACCATATCACACTGTAAATTTATGAAAATGATCATATCCTTTTATTTTAACTATTATATGTAAAAGTAACTTAAACAAGTTTAAAGAATTTTATAAATTTGTCAACTTACAATAATGGTACAAAAAGAGGGAAGGAAGGGCAAGAAGTTGTATAACAGTAACACTTTGTTCTAACCTCAGACACTAATTAGGCTAAAACCATGGGGAAAAATTGTGTGAAGACACAACCGTGGTTGACATTATATTAAATAGCATCTGAAAATATCAACACAGTTTTTTAAGCACTCTTAAAGTTTACTCTCATGTTTTATCATCCTGTTTTAATATTTTTCCTCAGTTCTTCAGAAAATAGAACAGCAGGATTTTATGTTTCCACACTCCTACCCCAGGCAAATGTTTTGCTTACCAGAGTGATTTTTGTAATCCATCCTATTGTTATGACTGTCAGTGCTCTTGTCGGAGTTGTACAGGTAGTGGTAGAAGAGTCACTGTCTGTTTATAGCAGAGTGTTGACTGTTGATTGGCCAAAAGGGCACTGTAAAGGTTTGAGGGATTGACACATATTTAGTAAAAATACAAAAATATGCTGGGAGATGATTAATACCAAGTTCAGGGTAGATGTTATCTTTAGAGAGGGAGTTGGAGGAAGCGGGAGAGGGTGGAGAGTGATAGTTCAGCTGTATCTCTAATGTCTTATGTCTTTCAAAACTGAGGACTTGAAGCAAACATAGCAACATGTTAATATATATTTAATCTAGATTTTGAATACATGGATGTCTGTCATTCTTTTCTATCCTTTTCTGCTGCTGGTGTAAATAAATAGTAAAACATGTTCTTGTTTATTTTCAGAAAGAAATCCGTAGCTCCTTGGTTCTTTCAATGTTGCAACAGATGTTAATGGAAGATAAGGCAGATTTGGTCAGAGAAGCTGTGATCAAAAGCCTCGGCATCATTATGGGATACATTGATGATCCAGACAAATATCAACAGGTATGTTTTTCAGAATGAATCCCATTTATTTCATTATAAAATTCCCAATAGTATAATATTCCAAATCTCTGATTCAGATATCCTATAATCTATAGTAGGGATGGCAGACGTGTCAACTTTAACCAGTTGAAGTTGGCTGCCTGGTTTCAGTTCTGTTATTTCAAGGAGGAGATGCTTTGATTCATTTATAGTATCTGACATAGCTTTGTGGCAGTAAATTGGCAACAGGCATGCCATGTTACCACCCTTTCTCTTTGGCTTCCCCATTAACGGATAAATGACATTTTTCTTTAAAGAAATTGGGAAGGATAGGATTATGAATGGTTTTCTTTCTTGCTTAAAATGTCTGCTAAATGTACTGCAGTGTATATTTATTATGTATTATTATGCTTTTTAGGTTTTGTGTTTTTTTTAATCTACATTTTGCCCATTTCCTTTTGGCAGGGTTTTGAATTGCTGCTGTCGGCCTTGGGTGATCCCTCAGAAAGGGTAGTCAGTGCAACACATCAAGTATTTTTACCAGCTTACGCTGCCTGGACCACAGAACTTGGAAATCTACAGTCTCATCTTATACCTACATTGCTGAAGAAGATTGAAAAACTTCTCAGGGTAAATACTTCCTTTATTTGTATAGTTAATAGAAATTTAAAAGGTGTGTTCTAAGGCATCTTGAAAGAATGTTGGGGGAACAAAGACAGAAAGTACCACTTAGCAAACATTCTAATTAACTACCTGTTAAAGACTCTATTGGTCTGGAGCCAGGGGAGATTTGAGGAAGTTTTGCTTGACTGAAGCTAGAGGAGAAAGAGCATGGTCTGCCTTTTTTAGCTAAAATAACACCTTTGTGGCACTAACTCATATACTATTCACACTGCTACCTCTTCCTAGCCTCTTCTGAAGACTTAACTATTTTAGATAAAGTGTCAGCATCAGTTCCCAGAATGCAGAGATAACTAAAATATGAGTCTCTAAAGCTTTCTTATTTATACAGTGTCAAAATGCTTTACCTTTTTTTCACTGCAGTAGTTCATGTCCTGACTTTTAAAAGTGAACTTTCCATTCTTCCCAAGTAAAAGAATTGAAGAAAAGTTGAAGAAACAATAGAAGCTTATTGGTCTAATTTTTGTACTAAAGGTCTCTTTTAGAGTCTAGAAGAAAAACATTTCTTTAATGTGTATTAATTATGTACTGTTAAGGTAGGTACTTTATAAATAAAGTATGTTATTTCATTCTTATAACCATTTGAATTATATTTTGTTTTTTGTGTGGAAACTGAGTGTTTAAGTAACTTGTTCAAGGTCCCAAAGCTGTCAAATGACAGAACCAGGATCTGATATCAGTCTCTAAAACCAAACTCTTGCCCTTTTTACCCCCAGATTATAAAGGCTCTTAACATAATGTATTTTAACTACTCTGTAGATAGTCTTATATGTATACACATGTATTCATTTAATTTAAAAATTGGGCTATTTTTTCTATAAATTTCAAAATGGGTGTTAAAAAACTATAAATAGACAACTAGACTGAAGTACTCCTTTTTATGAAACCTAGGGAATTTTTTTAAGTATTTTTTTTAATATTTGCATTCCTTCTATCTGAGAATTATCCATACCTGTTTTTTTGTTTGTTTGTTTTCGGTTTTTAAAGAATATATTTATTTATTTTTGGCTGCATTGGGTCTTCCTTGCTGCACGCGAGCTTTTCTCTAGTTGCGGCGAGCCAGGGCTACTCTTCGTGCAGTGCGCAGGCTTCTCCTTGTGGTGGCTTCTCTCGTTACCGAGCACAGGCTCTAGGCGTGCGGGCTTCAGTAGTTGCAGCACGCCGGCTCAGTAGTTGTGGCTTGCAGGCTTTAGAGCACAGGCTCTGTAGTTGTGGCACACAGGCTTAGTTGCTCCACGGCATGTGGGATCTTCCCGGACCAGGGCTCGAACCCGTTTCTCCTGCATTGGCAGGCGGATTCTTAACCACTGCACCACCAGGGAAGCCCTGTACCTGTTTTTTTTTTAGTTCCGTTTCATAACACAGCTAATTCCACATTGTTGCTAAACATAGCTGCAGTATTCAGCACACAAGGTAATTCTTACATGAAGAAATTAACTAATTTAGAACTTGATAGTAAAAAACTAACATCTGATATTTCTGACACAGTTGTTATTTATAATATAGTAATGACATCTCAAGTGGATTTGAACAGCAATAAATGCTTTCCTCTCTAATGATTCTATTTTTCACTTTAATATTTGGTTTCTGTGTACCATAGTGATCCTTTTACTCTTTTTTTTCCTGTTATCTCTTTCTTTTGTTTCCTTTTGACATTTCTTCTCCTACATTTTATCTATACATTGAATTATTTTAAAGTGCTTCCAATGCTGGCAAATACAGTTGTCACCAAATCTATAAAAGGAGTTAGGAATAGCAAGTGCTGCTGCTCGTTTAGCAGTTGAGCGTTTAAAATGATTCCTGTGGCTCACTTTAATTTCATTAACCTGACTTATAAAATGTCAAAAGATAAGACCCTCTTAAAAGAAAAAAACCTGTAAAAGAAGTTCCATACAAATGAAATGACTGATGTTCACCCTAAAGTTTTCCATACAAAAGATTCTATTACTTCCACAATGCCTTCACATTTTCATATACTCAGAGAAATTCAGAAAAGATTCATGGTCATCCCCATTAGGTGTGATGCTGTGAGTCTAACATACATGTCCTTAAATGTCTTATTGTTTGCCACAGAAAGGAAGAACATCATAAATACATAACCTCAGAAGTCTAAAATTAGCTTTCACCTCCTTATATTTCAGGAAGGAGAGCACGGGCTGGATGAACATAAGCTCCACATGTTTCTGTCTGCCTTGCAGTCCTTGATCCCATCTCTCTTTGCATTAGTGCTACAGAACGCACCTTTCTCCAGCAAAGCCAAGCTTCATGGTGAAGTGCCACAGATAGAAGGTACTGAACTTAAATTAAGGAAGGAAGATGTAGAATATTAACAGCTTAGCTTCCCAAAGAATCGTTTCTGATTAAAAATGTAAAAGTCACTTTATATGACAGCATAATTACTAAAATGTATTATATGTGTGGAACTGCATGGTCGTAGATTGTATGATATCTCGGGTGAACTATATGGCTTCATCTTTTATGGATAAGCCTCATGGTATTATTTTATAATATTTGTACTTTCTTTCCATTCTTAATCTAGAGCCTTTTTTTATAGCCTTTTTTTCAGTGTTATAAGTCAGAAATAAGCGTTTTCTTTCATTAGTAGAGCTGAATTAATAGTTACCAGGGCCAGTTTATGAAGCTTTTCATTTCCACTTTCTTTATGTTTTTTCTTCCCCAGCTATTTCATCTTATTTTCAGTAGGGGAAGGTAAATGTAATTACTCTTTCCTGCTATGTCCTTGATAGGAATATAAGCATATGCAGCACAGTTTCTTTTTTTTCCAAAAAAAGAATATGATTTGTTTTCAGAAATACATGAAATTGATAGCAAGAGCCAGTATTTTCTTAGCTCAAAGTCTAGCTAACTAGTAAGTGACCTTTGATCCATGGTACGTGGTAGCCCCACTGCACCTAACCCCCAGGATAAATGGCTATAGACAAGTTATTACTATGTATGAGATTCCTTTGCAGCTTTTTCAGATTTGTGAATTAGCCGTGTCTCTTACGGGCTTCTGATAGACAAAAGAATTATAACATTGAGAAAATCAACACACAGTGTTTTTAGAATTATAGTTTTCATGTAAAGTAAACTGGGCTACCTATAATCTTTGGGATATGAAGCAGTGTGTCCAAGAATACACAAAGCACAGCATAAAAATGGTGTATACTGTTAGAATGCCAGTTTTACTTCAAACATTGAGAATGGATGGGGTAGGGTTAGTTTACTATTTTTTAATGATATCGAGGAGAATGAAAATTCAAACTTTTAAGATAAATCTCCATACAGCACTCACAGCTGGCTGCTTGAGTTTCTACCCCGTCACTCATTAAGACACTTCATCTGCCTAGGGACTTCCCTGTCTTCCTAATTCCCTCTCTTTTTCCTTCTGTCTTGCTGTATTGTTCTGCTGGGGCCAGCATAACGAAGCACCATAAACTTAGTACTTTAACAACAGATATTTATTGTTTCACAGTTCTGAAGTGAACTCTCTAGAAGTCTGAGATCAAGGTGTCAGTAGGGTTGGTTCCTTCTGAAGGCTGTGAGGGAAAAGCTGTTTCATGCCTCTCTCCTCACTTCTGGTGGTTTGCTGGCAATCTCTGGTGTTCTTTGGCTTGTAGATACATCACCCCAGTCTCTGCCTTCATCTTCACATTCCATTCTCCGTGTGTGTGTGTATGTGTGTGCACACGCACGCACTTGTCTCTGTCCAAATTTCCCTTTTATAAGATCAGTTATATTGCATTAGAAGCCCACCCTATTCCAATATGACTTCATCTTATCTAATTATATCTGCAACAACAATATTTCCAAATAAGGTCACATTCTGAGGTTCTAGGGGTTCGGACTTCAACATATGAATTTTTAAGGGCGACACAGTTCAACCCACAGCACTTGCTATCATTTCTTCATTTAGCAAATAATTCTTAAATGTCACCTATTGCCAAGCACATGTTAGAGATTAGATAGAAAATTTTCAAAGCTACTTTACCATCCTGAACGTATTCCTTCTGGTGTTTATGTGACCTTTCCTTGTGATTATGTCTTTATCATGCCAAAAATAATCTTTTAAGTTCTTATTGACTTAATTTGACCCTCTGACTTTTAATAGTAGCTGTAAATGTTAGTTATTATTCTCACATGTAGGTTATAATGCATTTATTATAAATGAGGAAATATTATATCCTTATTTAGGGTCTATCTATATATCTATGTCTCTGTGTCTTTCTGTATGTACATCTGTATAATTTGGGATACAGTTTATTACAAGTGAAGATTTAATAGTTTTCTCTTACATAATGAAAATTCCAGAGCACTAGCTAATATTTATGTCAGGCACTATTTTAAACACTTGGGATACACTCATAAACAAAACAGACAAATATCTCTGCCATGAAGAGCTTACATTCTAGTGAGAGGGAGATACATTGAAGAGTCATAACAGTTGTTATTTTGCTGGATTTGAATAATTGTGGTAATTTTTTGATAATAAAATACCTATTAAAATGGCGTTCTGGGGACTCTTCTGTATGGTTACAAGTTAGATGCTCGAATTTTAAAAAATCTTTTAAAATAGAATAATGTTTTGAGGTCCCTGAACCATTCTGATTGCTTATCTGTTAGAACTGAGTTATCCAAGTAATTGCTTATTTCTTGACATTGTTTTGCTTCTGTTGGATCTAGCTTTAAATCTTTGGACCTCACTTTGCCTATAATAAATCTTGACATTATCTGATTTACTTTTAACTGTTCCACTATTTTTCAATAATTTGTCAGTATTTTTGAAGGAATGATATATTGATACATTCCATCATAGTATCGCAGATTGTGACCAATATGATATAATCCTTTTTGAAATTTTCAGATATGCTTCGACAGTATAGAAATATGAAGTATAGATATCCCTCACCATCCAAATCTATTTGATTCCTAGGTTGAGATAATGACAACTCAAGCAGAAACCTCAGATAATATGGGATACCATGTTACCTAAATTCATTTATTTGTTTGTTTGTGTGTGTATTATGATAGCAAATAGGAGACTTCAGCTAGCAAGGGATAACCTTTATCTGTACTTAAGATATTGTTAAAAGCCTTGGGCAGCATAGGAGGACAATACCATCTTAATTTTGTCTTTGAGCATTTTTAAAGTTATTTCATGTTTTCTTAAGTTTAATAATTATCATTACACCATTAATATGTTTTGAGAAAATGCTGCATCCTTAATTGTGTCTTTTTAGGGTGTTAACCTCTATGCAGGAGTTGCTAGGCCATTAGGAATTTCTGTTCAACAGTTAATGAGCTGTTGGTAGCATTATTCACTTAACAGCCATCTAAAACTTGTTCTTTAATAACCTGGAATCTAATTATGATCTGTAGAATCATAGATTTTATTGATGTGTTCAAATTTTACAGTGTACTAGTGTATATTCATGTTTTATTTACATAATTTTAAAAGTAATTTTTTCAGTTTTTCCCCCAAAACTTTTAAAGTATATACATGAGACTCTGGTTATAATATTTATAATACATTTTTTAATAATAATTTTGCTTTATCTTACTGGTCACTGGTTTTAACACTTTACAGTAACTTAATGTTTATCAAACTATGGAACATTTTTTAAATAAATCATTTAATATTGGAGATTAAATACTTAAGAAGCCTGTTCAGCTCAAGTTTTAATGTATTTTAGGTCATTTCTCTGGTATTAAACAGTTTTTCCCTACTGTCAACCTATTAGTTTCTTGCTGCCTGAAGGAAATATTTTATCATAGTTATTAGTTTTTGACATAAACAGTCTGGTGGAATTACAAGTATTTTTATTTTTTTAAAACCAAATTCAAATCCATATTTTAGCTGAGATCTTATTTTGTGGCCAATTTTAACTTAAACTAAGTGAAATTTTACTCTTCACTGGCAAGCTCTTTCATTACAATATTCATTTACTAGTTATTTAGTCTCATAAAATCTTAATTTTTGAGATTTGCTAAATTTGTTCACATGTGACAAAAATTTACAGTTGATCCTTAAACAACAGGAGTTTGAACTGTACACGTCCACTTATATGTGAATACTTTTCAATAGTTAATGCTATAGTACTACATGGTCTGTGGTTGGTTGAATTTGTGGATGTGGAAGAACCTCTGATACAGAGGGTCGACTGTAAGTTATAGGCAGATTAACCCCTGATTGTACAGGGATCAACTGTGTTTCATTTTTTTCTAAAAATGGTTTAATTAATATATTTTAGTTTTATATTTAAAGTCTATAATAAGCTAAATAAATATTAGGAGGCAGAACCTTACTTTTCTTTTGACAGAATAGCTAACTTTCCAAACTGTCATTTTCTGTGTGATTTATTTTGCTTCTAATTTTTATAGTGACTAGGTTCCCTCGGCCTATGTCGCCTCTTCAGGATGTGTCTACTATTATTGGAAGTCGTGAGCAACTGGCAGTACTGCTACAACTTTATGATTACCAGCTGGAGCACGAGGGTACCACAGGCTGGGAGAGTTTACTATGGGTTGTCAATCAATTGTAAGTTACCACCTCCGTATTCATTTGGTACATCTCAATCAGTTGAATGAAAGATAGCTTACTATATTTAGCCTGGGCACTGAGGGACAAAATATAACAAAATATTAAAAAACACATAGCCAAACATAACTCGGCATCATCTATGGTAAATTTCTTTAGGAGAGGAGATTTATACTACTAGATACGTAGTTATTTATCTATGAAGATGGTGCTGCTGTATTATGTCAGAAGACCTATCTGCTGCCTTATTGTCTGCAAGTGGTGATGGATTTTAAACTACATCCAGACTTTTCATTTTTGAGGCTAAAGTGGATGATGCCATGTTAGCCAAGCTCTTGTATGAAATATCAGCTCCACTGATTTGTCTCATTAACTCCATACTTAGAACCCTACCATTAAGATTCCATATATTTTATGGCCATCAGTTAAAATTTATTTTAAGAACTTTATACAACATAAACTGAAGACTTTGTAAAGGGTCCCAAACAACTCCTTTGCATTCCAATTTTACTAGCTAGGAAAAGCAGAAGAGAAGATATTGTTAGATTTGCATTGTTTCAGAAATTGGCAAGGAAACAGTAATTTATTTGTACCCCTGCCTATTTTTCTTTCCTTTCATATTCAGGTTGCCACAGCTTATAGAAATAGTTGGCAAAATTAATGTTACTTCAACTGCCTGTGTCCATGAATTCTCCAGATTTTTCTGGCGCCTTTGCCGGACATTTGGCAAAATTTTTACAAACACTAAGGTAAAAACTTGTATTCCATGTTTTCTTATATGCAAGAGACATAGAAATGTAATGTGTTAATTAATGCTATAACAGAGTAAATAAAAGCGTGAGCCCTTCCTTTATTCAAATTATCTTTTAATACCTTAGAAAACTGTGATAGTAAAGGAAAATTCTAGTCAGTAATATTCTTCTCTTTATTGATTTTCAGAAGATGATTTAGCCAAAACTTAATTTGTATCCAGATTTGGATATAAGATCTACTCACTGTGGATATCTCAAAGCTTTCTAGCATAGGAAGTATCAGCTAGGGGACTCAACTGTGATTCTTTGAATGTGCTTCTGGTACTTTACCATCTACCACAGATTCAGGAAGCAGCCATTTGCTCAGCATGCTTTGGTCAAAACTTCAGGTGATTATAGAATCAAAGCAGCTTGTATAGAATACTTGCTACAAGATACAAGCTCTTGGAATAGAATGGACACTCGAGATAAATGCTACATATTTCAATCACTGTCACATTTGCCTATCTAGGTTATTCTGTAGTTTTAGCTATTAAATTGGAATGTCCTTAGGTCCCACTTTCTTCTTCAATCCTGTTAATCCATTTGTCTTCATAGCATATTGTTAAGCCAGTTCTTTAGAGCTCTAATAAAAACATAAAAAGATGTAATTGCTATAATCAAATGTTAATCAAGACATTTAAAAGGTAAAAATTTTGTGTAGCTCTTTACTATTAAACCTGTAGTTACTGAAACATTTAGAGCATGACAGTTTGGTATAGTGGACTGGACGAAATTCGGAAAATGGGTTATGACCCTGTTATGTTTGTATCCTATAATAAATCATTTAATGTATCTGTGCTTAATCTTTCCATGTGTGAAATGAAGAAGTTGCTTCAGTGTCATTTAATTCTATAAGTCTGATTCTGTAGATTAATCTTTTCACAGTGGTCTACATCTCAGTTTAAATGGAATTTGTAAATTAATATGCTTGACCTGTCAATAGGAGGACAAAAACCAGAGCTTGATGTTATTGTAGAAGAAACAAAATCATTTTACATTTTTCACTAACATGTAATTATTAAACAAATATAATTTGATTTTACTGGTAATCACGCTTGGCACAATTTGTTTGACATCTCCAAAAGAAGTAGCTGTTATTTATTTTACTTTTTTTACAAAAACAATTAGGAGTTCATTTTAGCACTTAACAGTAAGTGGTTGACTTCAGTGGCCTGAAATCTGAAATCCAATAATGTTAAAAATAAAAAATTGAAACAAGCATTTGCATTAACTTAAAATTTTAATGTTAAATTCTGTACTTGATGTTTAAAATTAAATTTAAAAGAAGTTAAAGACTAACCTAAGCCAATGGATATCACATGATGAATATGTTACTTATTGAATACCCTAAATGAATGGAATTTCATTTTCATTCCTTTTATATACAGCAAATTTTTTCAATAATTCTAATCATATAATACCTGCCTAAATACCCTTTCTAACATCAAGGTCAGTTTTAAGAGGTAGTAATTTCAAGCACTTTCACCTTGGAAATTATTTTAATTTAGTGAAGGAAACTAAAGGCCCTTCAGAAAACTTGCTGACCTGAATTGATTTTTTAAAATATTTTATCTCTAAAAGGTGTTGTTTTCAGTAACTTAACTCTTCTTTTTTCCTATGGCTCTTAAGAATTGTTATGTTTTTGACTACTTGAATCAGTGGTCTATAAAACAAAATAAATAAGTAGTGGTAGTAAACATTTTATTTATTTAACCATTGATTGGTCTGTTGAAGTTGAGAATTTCTGGATATTTTCTTTGGGTTGCTTAGGTAAAACCTCAGTTCCAGGAGATTTTAAGACTGTCTGAAGAAAATATTGGTAAGTTTGTTCATTATTACTTTTTTTTTTTTTTTTTTTTTTTGCTGTACGCGGGCCTCTCACTGTTGTGGCCTCTCCCGTTGCGGAGCACAGGCTCCGGACGCGCAGGCTCAGCGGCCACGGCTCACGGGCCCAGCCGCTCCGCGGCATGTGGGATCTTCCCGGACCGGGGCACGAACCCGTGTCCCCTGCATCGGCAGGCGGACTCTCAACCACTGCGCCACCAGGGAAGCCCTACTTTTAAAAACAATTGAATCTCTTTACTCCAGCAAAATACTTTATTCATTGTATGTAAAGTGTATAAATAAACTAGCAAGTACAATTGAAAAGGAATATTTATACTATGGAATTCTTGGTTTTACAACTCTGCCACATCTAATATCCTTTCCATGGGGTGACAGTAAGATTAATCTTTGTCAATTTGACTGTAAATATCTACCTTCACCGTAATCAAATTGACCTAAAGCTGAGCTTCTCAAACTGAGTACTTGTACCCTTGGAGAGTTGAAGTGGTATATTCGAGATACTGAAAAGGAAAAAAATAAAGAGCATCTAATTCATAATTAGTTACTTAAAACTTTTCAAACTTAAAACAAATTGTAATTGAAGAGAATGCAAGATACACCTATATGTTTTTTAAATGAAGCATGAGATTTTAAAGAAACTACAGGCTTTAACGGGCAGCTCCAGCCCCTCTGTTCATAGTTTTCACTTATCTGTCATAAGAAGTGTACTTGTAGCACCACTGGCCCAAGAACTCCTTTACGTGTGGATCGTATGTCCATGTGTATTTTTCTAATTTCTTAGGAACAAATTGTGAAAAATGTTAGGAACAAAAATGTATAGCCCCTCTGTTTTGTTTTTAAACTTGGTTGATTTTGAATGTATAGGTAATTCTTATCTCAGTCCTACCTTAGTGATTGGAATTGAGTCATCTGAAAAACTCCATTTGGGGCTGTCCTCAGAGATAGTTAGAGAATGAATAAATGATTCCCTTTAAGTTTGAAAATGTCGATGAGATTTTTTTTTTTGACAAATGCTTCCCAAAGTTTATATTTAATAGCTTTCTAAAGGGTTAATGCTTGGAATACCTAATAGTTGGTATTATCTCTTTAGTTAATTATTAATTCTGATGATAAATTGGTGAAGAATATTTATATATTTTTGGAAACTGATAGTTTTTAGAATTATTAGTTAGCTGTGAATATTTAGCTGTTCGTATGGGAAGTGATTATTAACCACTGTATATACAGTCTGTATCTGTGAATTCAACTTAAGCTTATGTTCCTAGCCTCAGATTTACCTCTCAGCTACCATAGTCACAGTCAACCAACATCAGTACTCCCCAAAAGAAAAAATTACCCTTACCAAGAGAATAAACAAACCTCAAATACGAATTGATATGAAAATGGAACTTTCTTTTTTGCTGAAAATTCTTTCAGGACAGTTAAATACATTTTTTCAAATCTATTTCTTTATGTGCTACTTTCTGAAAAGAATTTAAAACCATATTAAAAATAGAAAAAAGTAATTTAAAAAATTTTGAGTACATAAAAGCAAATGTAAAGCACTTAAAACAGTGCCTAAAAATCAATAAGTGAGAGCTGTGGTGCTATAAATAGCAACTGTGCTATAAATAGCATATCACCTCTGGAACATTTTTATTTTTAAATAATCTACGCGTGCTTCATAAGAAAATCTCTTATGTTACAGTAGTCACAGGACACTCACCTGTGATTGGATGCTTTCCCCTCTCCCCATGCTTTACTTAGCCTCCCTACTCCATGAAAATAATCAGGGCTGAAAATCCCTATATAGGATGCAGGAGGAGCTCTGGAACTAGGCTAGCACTGGAAACTAAGTAGTGTCTCATATCTGGAAGCAGGTAAAATGTATATCTGGGTGCCTCCTTTCAGCTGAGTGCCTTTATGTTTTACTGAATACTGCAAATTTAAAACCTGACAATTTATGAAGACCTGCTTATATGGGCACTTGGGAGAGTGTTAAAGAAAGCTCTGATTTCTGACTGCAAATAACAGTAGAGCATCTCATTTTGGTTATTAAAGTTTATCCCATCTATCAAAACTCTTTATGCTAATGGCTCTGGAAAGTATTAAGTTGTATAATATTTTCACAACCACCAGTGGATATGTTTTAATCAAAATATTTTTCAAAGTAATAATATTTATTTGTAAGCCTTGTAACCAGTTGTAATTTTAAATATAATTTGTCTTATGACTTTGCTTTACACTTAAAGCATACTCAGATTTTTTAAATTGTTTTTGTGATTTTAGATTCCTCAGCAGGAAATGGGGTCCTCACTAAAGCTACTGTCCCCATTTATGCAACAGGAGTCCTTACGTGTTATATTCAGGTAAGGGAAAAATTCTTTTGCTGGAAAATTTAAAGCACTTTCTATTTAGAAAGATAGCTAATATTATGTCTTTTAATGTGTTTATAATTGAAAATGTTACCCATAAATGAAAACAAAATTTATTTATTCATTTCATTCAATAAATAATTTACAGTGGCGAGCATATTTCAGTAATAGTCTCTGAGGAAAATCTCTGTTGGACAAATAAATTTAGAGATTCTGTGCTTCTTGATATTTTGTTAGAGGTGTTAGATTGCACTTATTTAGCAATTTCTTTGTGTTTCCTGATAATTTTTTCATTAATAAAACAACAAACAAAGCGCATGTGTTAGGTGAAGCAAACTACAAAATGCTGTAGCATACTATATCATCGTTTTTAGTAAGGTACTTTTTAGTAATACTTTATTTTTCTTAATTGTTACTGCATAATAAATTACCCCAAAACATAAAGGCTTATTATAACCCTTTTATTTGCTCACGGTCTTTGCTCAGCTAAGCGTCTCTTCTTGCTGGTAGTCGCTTGTGTTGCTGCATTCACTTGGTTGGTTGGTAGGGGGTTCAGCAAGGATGGCTGAGCTTCAGTCTCCATGTAGTCTTAGGGCCTCTCTCTGTCCTCAGGGCCTATGGAACAGCAGAGCCAGACTCATTACATGGTGGCTCAGGGCTCCCCAAATTGCAAAATCAGAATCTGCTAGGCTAAAGCCTAGGCTTGGAATTAGCACATCACTACTACTGCATTCTATTGCTAAAAGCAAGTCACAGGCCCAGCCCAGGTTCAAAACGAGGGAACTAAATGAAAGCATGAACCAGGAGATGTGGTTCATCGGTGGTCACCAATGTAACAGACCATCTCACTCTACTTAACATTGTTTTAAGTAAACATATTATGTTTATTAAGGCACATCAGTCATTTTTAAGTGTGAGGCAGTCCCACCTGTGAGGCGAGGATAAGGACTCAAGATAAAGCATTTTTAGGAATTAGAATGTGAGAAGCAAACAGGAAGATCTTTTTTCCCAAATTTACCCAATTAATACCTAATTTCTTTTGCCTTTTGTATTCAGAGTACAGCAGTTCATATTTATTGCACTCTTCTTCCAAAATAGATTTGAGCCATCCTATAATATTAAAATATAGTTCTACAGTATCATATGATACCTTGAAACAGAAGCTCCAACTCTGTTAAAGTAGTACAGTATTCTTTTAAACTTTTCTACACTAGTTTCTAAGACTACTCCATAATATGTATACACAGAGAATCCCTGTGTTTAGAATATTTTAAGTCATGTAACCTTAACAGATTGTATCTACTCTTATTCTTAAATTCATGGAGATTAAGTCCTAGCACATATTACGAGGCACAATAGCGTGGATACCATTTTCCTCTTTAATTTTAGAAGCTCTTCCAGCATAATAAGTGTGATATCAATATTTTTCTCTTTCATTTTTAAGCTCTGGCAGTTGGTTAGTACGTTGATTTTTACCATAAATGGTATTTTAAGGCAGAATAAAGTACAAAGTTTGCCTCATGGTAGTCCCTCAGTATAGGTTTGTTGAATAAATGAATAAAGACATGTTTTTAGAGCCACTATATGAAATCCAAATATCTAAAGAGATAAGAACTTTCCTGCTGGTTACAAAATGTGAATTGAGGTGGCTGTCCTAGATTGCCCACACCAGCTGTTAATATTTTTCTTACTAAACCAAATTTTCTGTTAGAGTTAATCACGCCCTGATTGCTTTGGTAAACAAAACCTATTTTGAATCAAATACATGAGCAGTATTAAATTTCAAAGCTGAGAAATAGTATTATAGTAAATTTTCAAATCAAAGGAATCCATGCTCATTTAGAAGTATATTTCATAGGTCTTATTTCACACTTAAGTTTTTTCAGATTTACAGTTTATCTTCCAAATTTATGGATACTCTGTTTAATATAGTAAGCGACTATAAATGAGTGAGATCTATATTCCAACATAGCTCTGATGCTGGTTTGTCAGTGTCTAAGTTCTTCCCTAAATAGACTGGCGTATTATAAAACTGCTGTGTCCATTCTTTATTCATGCTGATCATTACTTTTGTCAATCACTTATCTGTACCTCATTCTAAATTAACCTGACCATGTAGAAAAAAGGTAGGTGGTAATCTAGTCTTCCTCCTGGATCTATTGATATATACAGAAGCCATTAATTGTTGCGCTAATAAAGACCTAAAGACAAAATACCTGACTCTATATATATTTATTCTCTGATAGAATGTCAGATTCCCTCCCTTACAGATTCAGGTTAATTTAACATACAGTTTTTTTTTTTAACTTTCCTATTTAGTAGACCTGCTTTTTCTAACATATTTCTTAATACAGTACTGTGTAAGAAAAAAGAAAGAAACATTTTTTCAGATTATTAAAATAATGGTTTGTAAAAGAAAGATTAAATGTAAAGATTATTTTTTAGTCAAGGGTGTGACTGTTTTAAGAACACAGTGGTCTATATTTCAGCAAATGTGAAGCTTCTCACCACTAATAATTTCTCAGATATCAATTTTCTACTATTAGGAGGATAACTATTTTAGTGGTTTGTATTTAAGTATTTAGAGCCAAAGTTAATGGGAAGTAAAATTGGTAAAATAGATTTTAATAAAAGAATATACCTTGTTATGTTTTAAACCAGAACTATCTAATCGATAGTGCAATGATGTAAGTAATCTGTATCTGAGCTGTCCGGTAAGGTAACCACTAACCACACATGGCTGTTAAACAACTTGAATTGTAACTAGTGCAACTCAGGAACTGAATCTTATTTACTTCATTTTTAGTTTAAATATAAGTAACCACATGTGGTGAGTGACTACCATATTGGACAGCACAGGTCTAAATCTGTGAATCAAGATAGTCTTTGTCCTCATACCATTGTGATCATAAATATGCTTAATAAATATCTTTAATTAAAATGCTCCCAAATTAGGATATTTTCCCCTTATTTGGTAAAATTTTCTAATTATAGTTAGGAAATTATGGTTTTAGTTCTACTTGATTGCGTGGAAATTCATTATCAGTCTTTTTCCTCTGTAGGAAGAAGACCGAAAGCTGTTAATTGGATTCTTAGAAGATGTAATGACCTTGCTTTCATTATCTCATGCTCCTCTTGATAGCCTGAAAGCTTCTTTTGTGGAACTGGGGTAAAAATAATAGCTTATAGTTTTTTAAAAGCTATATAAAGTTTTAAAATTGGATTTATAGAGTACATACTTTTAGTCTAAAAAGATTGGCATACACACCAAATCTCTTGGTTTTGAGACTTAAGATTTTTTGTTTGTTTTTTGTTTTTCCTATTTGTACATTCTTAATATTTTGTAATCAATGCATTATAATAAAAGAATGGGGGAAAGGATACAGACATATCTTCTTTGAAGCAGTTGGAGAAATAAAGTCAAGTACAGATTTGAAGAAAATTCAGTATCCCAAAACTGGAAAAGGAGCCCCAAGTGAAAGCCAGCTCCTTAGGCTCTTTTTTCCATTCCATTTGATTTGCCTAGTCCCTCATAAGCACATCATCTAGCTGCTTAAGTAGTTTTATCTCATTCTTTACTTATGTGTTTATTAATAATACGGTCCCACATTTGGATAGGCTTCACAGCCAACTTACCCTTCCATATAGGTGATTTGAGTTATCTTTATTGATCCTACAAACAACCATATGATGTAAATAGGACAGTATTGTCCCAGATTTTTATAGATGCAGAAATTAAAACCCACAGAGGTTATAACTTACCCATCTGGCTCTTAATCCAGTGTTTTTTTCTCATAAGTAATAAATTTTATTTTACTTTATTTTTTTATAATTTTAACTTTTATGCTGTTAAAGAGTTGAAATATCTATCATAATTGCAAATACTTAGAGAAACTAAAAGTATAGCTCCTGACTATGCTAAAAGTTTGTAGTTTTATAAGGTGACTTCCTTTTTTAAAGAATCTTAGATGTAACCTATTAAACCATACAAAGTAATTCTATATGTTTTGCCAATATTTTTATCATTAATATTCCTCATAAATGTAGTATTTTTCAATGCACCAGTAAGGCAAAATAGACTTTAATGAAAGAATATACCTTTTTATGTTTTAAACCAGAACTATGTGGCTCTCACTTTTAGCATTGGTTTTTTTTCTTTCAGTGCAAATCCAGCCTACCATGAGTTATTGTTAACTGTTTTGTGGTATGGTGTTGTCCATACTTCAGCACTTGTGAGATGTACTGCTGCTAGAATGTTTGAGGTATGTAAACAAACGCTTCTGTTGGTTCAGATCATAATGATTTTCTTTGGAAGAGGGAGAGGGAATATTTCTTAAAAAGGCAGAGAGGCTTTTCATACTATGGTATATTGATGTGTATTTTATGCACTGAAGAGTATCTAGTTGTGTACTGTGTGATGGGGCAGAAATTTAGCTTTGGTACATTTCAGATTATTTCCTAGCCTTATTGGTTCCTTGAATGTTATTGTATTATCATTTCCATTTCTCAGAATTTCTTTTAAATCTTATTTTAATTTCCATCCTATGTAAATCTTCCTGGCTATACTTTCTATTTACTGAGGCACACAGCTATTAAAATAAAGTAAAACAATATAAGATATCTTTAAAGTTATAAAATATAGTTGGATTCATGAGTAAAATATAGTTGGATTCAATACTTGAAATTATGGAAATATTTATTTTACTGATTATTCCTACTTCATTATTCCCTCACCTTTCATATCTGGAATAACAACATCTCTATACATTAACTGCCCATAGACTTATAAGACAGAAGAGACTTCATATAATTTAACTAGATTTTCTTAAATTGCCACCTACCCAAGTTTAGTATGAAAATTGGAATACCTATCTTTTTATCCATCATAGAGGAAATTATGTTAGTCTAGTGTACATATATATATGTTTCTAGAACTTGAATTTGAGCACTAAAAATGGTTTAGAGTGTTATTTACTGTTCTTGAGTCTTCTCTTAGAGCCATACTGGCTGGGTTCAGTGTCTTGTCTCTGCCACTTAATGCCAGTTTCAAACTTCTCTGTGCCTTAGCTTTCTCATCTATAATGTAAGTGAAGATGATAATAATAAGTATCCATCTCAAAGGATTTTTGTTAATATTAAATGAATTAATACTTCTAAGGTCTTAAAACAGTATCTGGCACATAATAATAAGAGCTTAATAAATGTTAACTATCATTATGATTACTATTTTTTTTAATTGCTGTTACTTCACAAAATAACATAATAGTTTAGGAAAAGTATACTTATCCAAACTAAAATTGTCCTTAATACACATGTGATTCTTAAAATATCTTAAAGCACTTATTTTCATAAGAATTAGACAATTCAATTTTTCCTGAATTTCAGAATTTTTACATAATTTAAGATAAATTGCAATCTAAAGGATAGAGCACTGACAGATTCGAAATATATACCTTCTAAAACTCTTAAATATATAAAATAGATTTGTGGAATCTAAAGAAAATTCCATCCTTATGAGGAGGTTGAAAATCCTCTGAACATGTTATTCCCACAATTATACATATTTGATCAAAAAAAACTAATCACATGTTCTTTGTCAAGATAAATTCCAAATTAAAAATTCAGTTAGATGTCTAGCATAAGTGCCTTCTGGGTATAAATAATTTTTGATTATTCAATATGCTGAAAAATAATTATTACCATGAAAGAAAAAGGTTTTTCTTTAGCCTCCTTTCCCCCACCAAAAGAAAAAAGTATCCTATTTCTTTAATGTACTCACTTAATAGGATTTTCTAAGACCATAACAGCTATTTCTTTCTCTTAAACCATTTATTTCTAAAATGTATGTATATATTGGTGAAGCATACAATATAAATATATAAATATATAAATATAAATGAAAATAAAGAAAATGAAGCATCCTCCCTTTTTACTTGTTTCTGTGGGGTTTTTTCTGCCTTATTTCTTACATGTGGTTTTTGTCTGGTTTTGGTTTCTATGTCTGCTGTCAGTGCTTGTTGGAAACTATACCTATGCTTAAGCAGTTTTCAGTGTTCTCTCAGGTTGATTATGAGTTTCTGAGTCTAATCTGAGAGACTTATTTTAATGATTTTTCAAGTTCATTTATGATAAAAAAAATTTTACTGAGCATGTCGGTAAAAGTCATTAGTAGGAAAAATTAAAGTTACTTTTTTGTCAGTGAGGCTTATTTTGAATAAGATTGTATTAAAAGAATAATTATTTCATAAGATTTCTTTTGATACTAATACTTTATAATTTACAGTTATGCCTGCTTCCCCCACCCCCAAAATGAATTAATTTGAAATAAAAACATAAAAAACAGGTCACTTAAAATTTTTAATTTTTTTAACGTGAGACCAGAAACTACTGAGAATAAAGCAATAAATGGATATGCCAGAAACATAATATGAGATACTTAGTGAAATTGAACACTAAATTTAGCTCTGAGTTTTCAGACAGCAGGGCAAAAAGGGGAAATCCAATCAGTCATATTATTCTCATTGTTAAATAAGAGACAGTATATTCTTGATGTAACAAATTATTATTGAAATTGATTTATAAAAGAGACTTTATTATGTGACTTCCAGTGTGACATAATGGATTTCCCAAACGATGCAGAAAAGAACTTCATATAATGATTTCTTACATCAATCATAAGGAGATAAATCAGGTAACATTAAGACCACAACTCAAAGAAGGCGTGGGCTTTTAAGGCAAATGGGACTGAGTCCATTTTCTTGCTCTACCTCTTTTGGGCTCTAAAACCCTGGGCAAGTTATTTAACTTCTCTCAGGCTCAGTTTCTTCATCTGTTAAAACATTAATAATAATAATACTTACCTCATCATGTTTAAAAATCAAATGATAAAGTGTGTCTAAAATGTGTAATAATTAATAGCTCTTAAATTTTGCTTTCTGATTTTCCAGCTTATTAAATTAAACCTAAAAACTCCAGTGCAATGAAAAATTAACTTGCCCCCTGGATTATCCCTTTTTTTTTTTTTTTAATGCTTTTTGGCTGGCACAAGATAGACATTTCAAGATACACTTTACTAATTCGAATCTAAGCTACCTTATTTATAAAATGATACAGAGAAGAAAGTTGTATTTAATGTATTTGAACTTCTTCCCCCTATTTCTTTCTACCTGACATCTGTAATGTTTAAGGTAGTAACAGAAGTTCTTTTGTCATTTTATTCCTGCCTAAATTATCCATGGTTCTGTTGAAATAAAAATTATTTCAGAATACTGAAGTAGATTCTAAAGTGTATCAGTTGTTAAATGGTAACAGATAATTGTAAAATTAAAAATCTCTGAAAAATGGAGCTCTGCTCTCTGATGTGCTATGTAGGAGGAATAGTTAACCCAACACAGTGTTGCGTTTTTGTTACTAAAAATTCCACAGCATCTTCCATCTTCCATGAGGACTAGTTCCGTTACAAGGTGAAGAGATTGATTAGCATTTAGGATTAATTTGTGTTTACATTCTGAAATAGAGAATGTAGGATTAGGATGTTACCCTTTTCTGTTGAACTCATAAAATTCCGTGATTTTTATAAAAACAACACGTACAGCTCAATATTGTCCTCTTGTTCTGCGATTTAGGGTTGGTTGCAAATGAATTGTTTTTATGATTAGATTACAGAAATAGGTCTAATTGTGCTCATTGTATTTTTTTTTTTTTTTTTTTTTTTTTGCGGTACGCGGGCCTCTCACTGTTGTGGCCTCTCCCGTCGCGGAGCACAGGCTCCGGACGCGCAGGCTCAGCGGCCATGGCTCAGGGGCCCAGCCGCTCCGCGGCATGCGGGACCCTCCCATACCAGGGCACGAACCCGTGTCCCCTGCATCTGCAGGCGGACTCTCAACCACTGCGTCACCAGGGAAGCCCTCATTGTATTTTTTTTATTTGAGCTTTTAGAGAAATGCAAAACAAAGAACTATTTTTAAACATTAACTAACTACTTGGACGAGACAAAAACATTTTTTAATTGATAATTTCTTTTTCCAAATATATCACAAATCTTATGTCCTTTGAGTAGTCATAATAATTCAACTTGCATTTCTTGAATGCCTAGTCTTTGTCAGACACAATATTTAAGTATATTATTTGTAGTTAGTAGCACAATGATCCTTTAAGGTAGATGATAGTGTCACCATTTTCAGATGAGAAAACTGAGTTTCAAGGGATTATGTAATATATCTAAGGCCACATGACCAATAAGTGGAGAGCTAGAATCTGAACCCAGGTCTGATTCCCACATGAAATAAGTACTTTCCACTAGGCTGCATTATATCTCTGTACCTCAAGAAATAAAGCTACGTGATGTAAAAGATTGGGAATTTTTGTATGTGATTTTTAAATTTACTTGCATTAGAACAATCAGAAGCAGTTTAGTGGTGGCTGCTAGCCATTTGAGTTTGGTTTAAAAACAGTCCAGTTTGTACCTTGTTGGTCATAACAAAATTATATCAGATTTATTTAAAGAATTTAACCATAGAACCCAGTATGTCTTCTTTTTAATTTCTTTAAAAAAAAAAAAAAAGGTAAAGCTTTCTTTTAAATTGAACATGGAAATTGCATAGACTATTTGACCAAAAGTACAAACTGCCATTGAATTGGTAACAAACTGTTTTCAGGGACTGCTAGGCTGTGTAACCTTTACTTTTCTCTTAAGCATTCTCTGCCTTTATAAAGCACTCTAGTAGCAATATTTGCTTAGCTTCTAATTTTGGTTTTGCTTTTGTGTTTTCTCTCTTTCTCTTGGTTGTACCTTTCTTCTTCCTGTGGCATTGTGTTTGCTCTTTCCATGCATCACCTGTGAATACCCCCTGCGCTGACCAATCAGCTGTTGGTGAAGGGGGTGAATGAAACTCTTGTAGCTCAGAGGGTTGTTCCTGCTCTCATAACTCTCTCCAGTGACCCTGAAATGTAAGTGTCGTTCCTGCCTTTTACATTCAGCATCCCTTTCAAAATGCGCCTGTCAAGAAATAACCATCAGCTTTTAAATTCACTGAAGACTAGATTTAGCTCTTTAAAATAATAATATTGGATTATGCTTACTTGATTTTAAACTTTATTATACTACTATTCATGTATTTTTTTAAGTCAATCTTCACAGTAAGCCTAATGACAAGGCCATATATTGAAAAGAATATATTAGTAGTATTTATTAATCCTCAATAAACGCTTCCAAAACTTAAAACATGCTGATGGACTATTTCTTCCAAGCCAAGAAGGGATGCTCTGCTAATCTCACTAACATGTTGTTACCAGTAAGTATAGTGGCATGAACCAGAGGCTTAACATTTTAATGTCTCGTGTGGGTGACTAAACCAAGAAAGGCCAATGAGTCTGCCTGCCCATCCTCAGTCACAGCTAACCCAGTTCTCATTCCAGTTTACCAAACCATTTTTTATTGCATGTTGACTGGTTTACAGCTGACTCTTCGAGGCATGAGTGAAGCGTTAGTTGACAAGCGGGTTGCTCCGGCCCTTGTTACCTTGTCCAGTGATCCTGAATTGTGAGTTTCACAGACTGCGACCTTAAGTTATCCTGTCTGTCTTTTTGAGCATTCTTCTTGGTCTGCTTTTTTTAAAATTTAATTTGTCATTGCTAGAGACTAATACAGTATATTTACCTTGTACTTACTTTGATATATATTTGAATAATAATCAGTTTTTCATCTCAAAGAAAGTTTCAGTTTCTTTCTTCTTTAATTTTAACAGCTCTGTCAGGATTGCCACAATTCCAGCCTTTGGCACTATTATGGAAACAGTTATTCAAAGAGAGGTAGGAAAAGACTGGAATTTATTTAATCTATGTACTGTTGAGGTGATGATAACACATTACTATACATGTACCCAGTAGCATCATACCCTTCATTTTATTTCTTAGTTACTTATGGGCCAGAAGAGGATCTCAGTATTTGAAAATATGATAGCCTACCAAAAGTATATTTTCATATGCTAAGGCAATCTCTAGTCTTTCTTCTCAACTAGAAAATTAAGTATAAGCCAACTCTCGGATGTTCTATTTTAAGTCTATCTGGATATTGCAGTTTTGAATAATCCTTCAAAGCAGATTTAGCTCCAAAGGCTTCTGTTATCCAGTAGACTTCTGGATAGTCTACATAAATTCCCAATGGCCAGTTTGTACAGATTTGAAGACAGGTTTTCTCAGTTTCACAAACGGAGGCTAGAGGGTAGCTGTGTTCTTGTAACTGTCATTGATAATCAAGCTGCAAGTCATGTCGTAGACTGGTATCATCCTTTTGTAGCACACGTCACTGTGACAACCCTCTGTCACACCTGCTTCAGGAGATTACCAAAGTCTTCCTCCCTAAGTATGTATTTTGATTCAGAAACTTGTGATTTAATTTTCAGTTTGTTAGGTTCTATCTGCAACATTAACTATAAGACACTTCTCAAAATTAGTTATCAGAACTTTATTCTTTATTATCAAATTGGACATGTCCTTACACAATGAAAAACCCTATACATTAGAAAGTAAATTATTTGTGGGCATATCACTTAGCCACTTAAATGGAAAACAAGGTTTTCCATCTCATAGACATTTAACCAAAAAAAAAAATTCTATATATATATATATATATATATATATATATTAAACTGTTCTGCAAAATTTTTTTGTCATATAGATTTTTTTTATAACAAAAATTAAACAACCGTGTTAGTTGTGGGAAAAAATGTTTTCCGTTTTTTCACTTATATATTTCCCCGGTGGAGCAAAATAAAAAAACACATTGTTCTGCAAAGCTTGCAGTCTTGGCAGAATTTCAACATGTTCTTAAATCCCAAAATAAAAATGTCTTTTAGGGAAATATGAGTAAGATGTAAGTCATTAATGACTCATTGCTTTCAGAAGGTGAATAAGTGGGTAACTTACACTCTGATTTGTTTTAAGAATTATAATTTAGATACAAAATCATCAAAACTCTACCTTTATCCCTAAATATTGTGGGGTCTTTTCTACAGTTTGTCAGGGAATATTTGTGTTTTTAAAAAACAAAAAATGAATTAACAAGCATAAACAAAAATTTAAGATCTTTTCTGAGCCAAAAGACTAAATAAGTACTTATTTAATTCCAAATTTCTACTATTACGTTGATATAAGTCATTTGAATCCAGTGATGCAAGCCATGTTTAGTGTGTTTCCTTCTCTCAATTTGACTGTATAATATTCAATTTTAAGTTGCTGGAAAGAGTGAAAATGCAGTTGGCTTCTTTCCTGGAAGATCCTCAATATCAAGACCAGTATTCTTTGCATACAGAAATCATAAAAACATTTGGTAGAGTTGGGCCCAATGCAGAACCAAGGTTCCGAGATGAGTGTAAGTTGCATTTTTTTTTACCATTTTTCCTGAATTGTAAGAGCAAGACCATAAGCTTCACTGAGGATTTGTCATGTGTTACATGACACCTTTCTACACCTTATCTTTCATATACAGAAAGCTGAAAGTGAAACAAGTTTGTTATTGTGGATTGATCGGTATTGCTATTAACTGCTATTAAATGGCTTCTTATACTATATAGTGATTGCTGTAGACATATGAAAAGTAACTCATAAATAATTTCAAGTTATTTTTAAAACAATTCTTACTAACTTAATTTCAAAATACTGTGCTCATTATATTTAGAGCTTATTATTTAATTCTTATTTCTAAGGAAATTTTTATGTGTTTCTAGACATGTTCTTATGAAAGATACATTTCTTCCACTTAGCATGCCATTCCACTATTTTGTTTTAAATCATGGCTTGTTGATCTGCTAAATAATCTGCATGATGATCTGCTAAAGCGTTTTCTCCAGTTTCTATAGTATCACTTTTTACTTTATGACAACAATTTCTTTGGGTGGCATCAAAGCATCCAGTAATTATTACTCCAAAAGCATGACAGTTATCACTGTTATACCTTAGTCCTTTTATTTTTAGCAATTTGACGTGCTCTTGGAAAGTCCGCGAGTTTGGCTTCTTACGTCAGTTTGGTTTCCATACAAAATTGGATTCTCCCATAGACTAGTTATTGCATATCTAACCTGGTATTTTTAAGATGAACAACAAAGATATTGTCAGGATTTGGACTGCAGTGTCCAAAAGGTCTGTTGAGGGCATGAACACATGTTGAGCTACAGAAACAACCACAAGGTTATTTTTCAATAGGTAATAGTGTTGGTAGCATGAGGAGAAAATAACAGTATTTCACAATCAGTTAACAGAAAAAGGTTTAGTATTTTAATTAGCATTAGGGATAGTTCCTCATCATAGTAACGTTAGATTTACAGGTGACCCTCTACAGGTGCTTTGACTAACTTTTTTGAGGCTGTCTGTAATTGCTCTGAAACAAGGAGAATAAGTCTTGGCTGTTGGATCAAGGAATAGGCTGAATAGGCAATGGGTCTTTGGTGGGTGCCATGTTGTTGAGTTAGTAACTGTCTAGAATATGATCTAACCTTTTTGTGTACACTCAAAAGAAAGATTTATGCATCACATAGAAAAGAGAAATATTCTTTTCATAATGGTCCCAAAATAACAATTAAAGATGGCTTGAGAAAAAATTGAGAATAGCAGTTTCCACTGCTTGAATAGGTGTAGTAAACCATTATCCCTGAAGCCTTCAAATTACTGTATACCCACAGTATGTCTTATACAATCTTCCTTCATATTCTGGCACAACGAGACTTTTTTTTTTTTTAAGACAAAAAAATTTTTTTTCTTCTGTATTTACTACTCAGTCAGCTGGCTTCTCTTTTGCTTTAAAACTTTACCCTGAGGAATTTAATGTCCTATATTAATAAGATTAATGGTAGTTGAAGTAGAACCCGTATTGACAAGGATGCTATATTGTTATCCATCTGTATTTATAGACAGTTCCTGTTAGGAGTTTAGAGAAAGAACGAAGAATTGCTGGGTGGTAATGTCTTCCTTGGAGTGGCATTTTTGGATATTTTTCCCTCTATTTCTTAGAGAATAGAAGACATTGGTTCTTCCAGTGGCCCTTTTTCTCTCCCAACTCTTAGTTATTATAGGACCTTTTGGTCCTGGTTTTATCTCAGGGGCCATTTGTTTTATTCAGAACATGATACAGTTTTGTTTGTTTGTTTTCTACTTTTTTAACTTTATAAGGCTCTCTGAAAATGTTCAGTCATACCTTGGAGATTTTCTAACATGGAAGTTTTACATTTCCAGATCATTTTTTTTCAAAGTTCCTTATTTTAGATCTAAGCCCATTTACAAAAAGAGAGGACAAGATTTCCTTCACTTTCACGATTGGATCTACCCCAGAATATTCTTTGAAAGTTTACAAAAATCTATTTTTATAAAGTTTCCTATTGATTTATCTTTATTTTGTTCACAGTTTTGAATCTTTGTCCAATCTGCCCTTAAGTGAAAGGCTTCAGAAGTGCCCTTATGTTGTGTATTTCCTATTTTCCTTGCCCACCGAAGGTCAGTTGTAGAATTACTCACATCTAGGTTATTAAATCTTTTAACCATTTATCTCCATCTGAGGGGTTAACAGTTAAATGAATTAATTGGTACAGATGCGGTAGCCCAGGACAATACATATATAATGAAACGTTGAATTCTTTAGTAAACTTCTATCTTCTGAGATTTAGCAAGATCCTTAATTGTAGCCTTTAACTGTCTGTAGACTAGAGTTTAAAGTAACTTGTATAGGTTTGTTTTCTAGTTAAGCAGTTTTACAGGGATCTTATGTAGTGTGGTTGTTGAGTTTCTGAGGAAAACACTGAGGAAAGGATTGCTTGTATAGGAAATCAGGGAATGAGCGGAATGAATAGAGGCCACGTGTTTATAGATAAAGTAGTGCAAGGAAGGTCAGTTTCAAAATGTTTGGGCAGAAATGAAATAGAGAATCTTTGAGAGACTGTCTCAGAGCCACCATTTTGTTGAGGCCTCAGCATGCCAGTTAATGAATCAGAGTTTCAGTGAGTTCATTGGGAATTCAATTAATATTTGGAGTTTTTTTGTCTTCTTATTTTTTCTAGAGCACCTCTGAAGTATGTTGTTATTAATTTTGATAAGTCAAAAAGTCCCCTAAAAATGGCCATTGTTGTCCTAAGTTTGTGTGGGGTTTTTTACCATTTACTAAGGTGCATAAAAGTTGTAATTATAGTACTGGTTTATTGAGGAAGCAAGAGATTTTTCTAGAAGGAGATTGTGGCTTTAACATATACAAACTCAAGGTAAACATGAACGAAGTCACTACAGTTGGTCAGAAGTATGTGCTTATGAACCATGTTTTGGGTCCCCCAACTAAGCAGGGACTAGAATGGGACCATGTGATCAACAATTTGATAATCACTTACCCTGGAGCCATTTCTGCAAGGGACCCTGGTTTTAGTGGGAAATGGTATTTAGAGAACACAATCTTAGGCAGTAGGAGTGCTCAGTGCTACTGAAATGGTTACTGTTTCTTGGGCCACCACTTTTATTTTAGCAATGTGTTGTCTGTATTTTTGAAATTTTACACTATTCATTGAGATATAAGATATTAAGCCCATTAGGTGACTTGAAAACTCAACCACCAGTGCTATTTGACACTGGTCTTTGCTAAGAATTTGAGAAACTAAAGCTAATAATAGTTTCGTGAAGTAGTGAAATAATTTGATATTGAAAAAGAATCAGTATACTGTATTTATCTTTTTAATAACAACAGTAATACAAGATTTATATAAACTTATTTATAAAGATGATAATAACACAAGAGGTAGGTTGTTTACATTTGTTTATTGGGCTTTCATTTTTCAAATTGGGAAACTGAATTGCAGTGAAGCCAAATGACCTGTATACATCCTCATAATTAGGTTATAATGGCATGCTATAATCTATTTCTCCCAAATTCTAGATCACTCTTTATTCTGAAAAACATGCTTTCTTCCCTAGTACGAAAAAGCAAGTATGGGATGTGGGTAAGCTTTCGAAATCATCCAGAATTAAAATAAAATTTTATAAAATAAAATGAAAAATTATTTTTAATATATAAGCATGTTTTAGATTAAAATTAATAATTTCTTTTTCTTTTTTCAGTTGTTATACCACATTTGCATAAGTTAGCCTTGGTGAACAACTTACAAATTGTGGATTCTAAAAGACTGGATATTGCTACCCATCTTTTTGAAGCCTACAGTGCACTTTCCTGTTGTTGTATCCTTGCTTTATTAATGTATATCTATATTTAATAATCAATCTTACAGTGAACCTCAGTTGTTAAAGATTGAGAAGTAGAATTTTTTTCTTCAACTTAACTAAGAAGTAGTTAAGTAGAAGATTAAAAATTTGAGTTGACTTGCCCCATAAGATGGCTCCTTATTCTAGCCATCTCATAATTTTAAAAGATAACTTTAAGTCTTCTGTGTTTATATGTTCCATAGTTTTGAAAACATTGACTAAAATTTTATCTATGTTAATCAGCTATATAACTAAGCAGGCAATGAGTTATAACTGAGGCTTCTGTTAATCAAAAGGAATCCTTGTATGTGTCCTGGCATTCATTTTTAATGAATGTTTAACCGTCTTTATGATCCTGTGAATATCTCTTGGAGAGATATCACTCATTAAAAAAAATACAGGGACACCGTGGTTAATCATTTGCAGTGATGGTAGAACTGGAGGAAAGCTCAGAGATCATCTAACCCATGTCAACCACTACATTTTATAAATGACTAAACTAAAACTTAAAGACATTAGTGACTTCTGTTTTTTATAATTAAAAGCAAAACTGTGACTAGAACGGTGAACTTTAGCTATCCTGTTAAATGTTCTCTTTAATATCCTTGGCCTAGTAAAATAAAAGTAAGAAGGAAGTAAAGATAAAGATGGGCAGAATAAACTCTAGCTTTTAGGCTCTCCCATTAAAAGCCAGAATATTTCAAGAAAGGGGGAAATAAGAGATTGAAAAATGAGTGAATGGCTGAACACTTGAATATAACTGTAAAAATATGTGCTAGACAACATAATCAGAGAATTATGATTTTGACAGAAAAAAAATGATGGTAGAGAAAGAAATGCAGAGCTGTCTATTAAGGAACTACTTGTCCTTTTAGAAATGTTAAAACTTGAAGTTCGATGCGTGGTTGAGAGCATTTCATTTTGGGACTCTGCTACAAATTGCCTATTCATGTGGCTGATATAAGCCACTTTCTTATACTATAGATCATAAAGTGGGCAGAGATACCATATTTTGATCGTTTTGCCTCAACTAACCATATACCTTCTATAAGTTTAATTCCACTAAAAGCAGAACTTACTATCATTCCTGATTTATCTTGTTGGCATTTTCAACTTAGAGAAGATAGAGGAAGCAAAAAGAGGAAGTGATAATTCTGAATTAGCAAGAAAGGACTCTTTAGTAATGGAGAAGTGACAGGACCTTTACAAGAAAGTAATAATGGCATGTCAGAGTTTGGCATGTCAAAGAAAGAAAACATTGATACGCTTATACCTATTCCCTAAACTTCGCAAAAGTAAATGTTTACAAACTTAAGTGAAGAGTTGTGTGTAATTTTATATGGCAGAGTTTCTAAAGGAATATGCCTCAAGGAAAATGAGAAAGTCAAAAGATTAAAAATTTTAGCTCTGTTAACCTAATTTTCAAATGGACTAAGCAGTGGTTTCTGAAGAGCATAGAAGTCTGTATAGAAGGAATATTATTGTGTATTTAGGTATGTACAGAATATTACTAGAGAAAATACAGTAAAAAGTCTTTATAACAGCACAGTAAGGGGAAGAACCATCTTAACAATAGACCCTGTTCATGTACTAAAAGCGTTAGTTCTCCATGAGTCAGAACTTGTACTTGTGTCAACAGGGTGGTTATGGCCACTAATAAAATCACATTGTCCATATCTGTTCTGCTGTTCTATTGAATTACGAGCTGATAGAACACAAGAGTATTCCTTTCAGCACAACATCGTATTTCAACAGGAACATAGGAAATCTATGTAATTTAACATTTGGCATGGTATTAAGTCAAGAAATCATGTTTAAGAAAAATCTGAAGGAATTTAGAAATGTTTAGCCTGGAAAAGATGGTTTAGGGATGAAAAGATAATTTGAGAATTATTTTAAAGGTTGTTATATAGAAAAAAGGTTAGGCACGCTTGTGTAACTAAAGTGCAGAGCAAACACTAACAAGCAGAGGTCATGGAGAGGCCTACTGTGTTTATAAGAAAAACTTTCAAATTGAGCTCTCTAAAAATGCAATGATCTGTCTTACAAAACTGAATGTCCTGTCATTGTTAGCAGTCAGAGGCTTTATGACCACCATTCACAGATGAGGTAGAGGTGACTCCTAACATCAGTTAGGACTAAATGATCTCTAAGTTTCCATCCCCTAAGAAAGATTGTGGGGTTCCATGGGGGAAAAGGACCAAACAGTGGGTAGAGAGAGAGGAGAAGGAAAGTGTCTTCCCTCTTACCTCCAAGTAAGGCCATTTTCAGTTTTTCAATCCATGCCCAGATTTCTCTAGATCAGAGACCTTTCTCTAATCCAAAGGTCACTCACAGATATATCTAGGTGATACTTTTCCTATACCCAGAAAATAAAACTACATAGCCATTAGGTTGTAGAACTTTGTACATCTATAGGGATTTGGTTCAACCAAATGATGTCTATATTTTTATAACTGCCTATTTATAAGTCACTCAATTATAGGAGTTTTATTTACAAATAGTGTTTATTTATAACTATATTTTTAAGGCAATAGTTATATGGATTTTTTTACTTAATATAATTTATTATTTTTTTCAGAAAGACTAACTCATCTTTATAAAGGAACTCATTTACTGGCATTTTTCACTTTAATATGGTATAATATTAAATAAGAAATATTTTTAGATGACTCACAACTATAATAGGTGAGAGTGTCAGAAGCGATGTGGATAAACAAGGTGAATTGTTTGAGAAATGCATCTGCTTTCCTGACTCCTTTCAATGTCATATAATCAACTAAAACTCATATGACTAGGAAATATAAGTAGTACTAAACTTATTACAGCAAAAGCTCTCTTGCCCAATTCAATGAGGACCAGTGTGGGTCAGTATAACAGAATAGTTAAAGTAAGAAATCAGGAAAATGGTGTATACCTAAGATAACTTCTTTTAACTTAAACACATAAATGTAATTTCTTTTACCAATCTTTTGATGTAGGACTGAGGCATTTCTTTTGTGTGTCTGCTGATTAGAATTAAATATCAGCTTTCTTAGGTGAACACATTTGTAATATAATTGTCTATGAATTTTAGCTTAAGTTTCTTTAAAGAGAATCCAGAAATATTTCTGATACTGGGTACTGAATTTTTCTAGATGTATATATTTACAATTGTCTTATATACATAATTAAGCAGCAATTTTTTTAAACATCTTTATTGGAGTATAATTGCTTTACAATGTTGTGTTAGTTTCTGCTGTTTAACAAAGTGAATCAGCTATATGTATCCAAGCAGCAGTGTTTTAAGCAATTGGCCTTTATCAATTTTTTCTGAAACTTTCAACTTAGTTGTCATGGAAACATTAATTTTTTTACTTTTCATACTCATTTAAACATCCAATTAAATTTCATGATTTAATTTTCACCCTTATTATTTCATATGTTTACATACCATGTAATTAAATTATGTGCTGTTATAATAATCAATGCCACTGACATAAAGAGATTTGTGGGAATAAACACAGTTGCCTCTTGACAAGTAACTAACTCAACAAATACAGATCGTGCTTGACGGAAGCCTGTTTGCGCTAAGTGATCAGCGTGCCATAGGCAGCATTTAAGAGATCTGCTTCTTCTATATTCTTCTGTTGTTCTGTTGGATATACCAGTTTGGTTTTTTTTTAAATCTCCTTAACTACCTCATCTCAAGTCATTTCAGAGGATTTAATGGTTAATCACTTCTTACCTGGTCTCAGATGTTTACGAATTGACATGGAACATCTTTCTCCAGAGCATGAGGTAAGCTACTATCATGATTAAGCCACTGTGATTATCAGTGCCATGTTCATGTGTTTTAATATCTCCTATATAGACTCTCATTCCTCTCCATATGAGGTGTGATTATGATATGCTGTGCCTAATTTTTTAAAGTCTAGTTCAGTGTCATTTTATGGATTTATTTACTAGCTATGAGATCTTAAGCCACTCCTTCAACATGTTTGAGCTTCTGTTTAATTCTCTAAAGTAGGAATAATGTACTGTCCTTCACTGAATATAATTAGAATTTAGTAAGAGAATGCATGTGAAATGCTTTTTATCTATAAAATGCTGTACAGTATTGTCTCTGACCATTAACTTTCTTAGAAGCAAAGTTTCTATTTTCTCTCTCCATTTCCTCATAACTCTTTTCATTCTATTTGTCTTCCTGTATTCTCCAAAACCCTGTTTGTCATTAATTTCCTATTCTAAATCTTCAACCTGTTTTTCTAGCAGCTTTTCTTTAACCTATTATTGTGTTTGACTCTTCCCTCCTAAACAAATCAAAACAAAAACAAAATCTTCCCTTCATCCCTCCCTCATATCTTTTCTTCCTCCCAGCAGTTTACACCCCCTCTCTCAGCTTTCACACTGTCTGTTGGTACGTCGTATTCATTACCATCACAGTAATCCAACAAAACTTCTGTCTCTACGATCACTACTGATCAAAGTGCTGCACCGAAAGGACACTTTTCAGACCTGATAGGAGCATGCAGGAGTATGTAGCCTTTTCATCCATATCTTTGTCAACACTTGGTATTCTTAGACTTTTTAAATTCAGTAGATATAAAGTGGTATATCATTATGGTTTTCATTTGCATTTCCCTGATTATTGTCAAACTTGAGAATTCTTTGTATGTTCACTAACATCAAAGCCTTTTTAGGTTTTTTGCCCATTTTTCCCACTTTGGGTTGTCTTTTTTCCTATTATTTCCTTGGAAGTTTGTTATATAATTGGAATATCAGTATTCAGTCAGTTTTGTGTTTTATGAATATCTTTTTCCAATTTTTGATGTTTTTTCACATTTTTGGCCCGTTTGAACACTCATTTTTAATATTTTAATAGATTGATTGATCATTTCCATGATGTGATCTCCTATACTTCTAAAAATGTTTAAAGTTGTATTTTCACAATAAAATTCTTAATCCATCTAAAATTAGTTTTTATGTATGATGTGAGGTAGTGCTTAAGTTACATTTTTTTCTATATGGATAACCAATTGTCCCATTATTGTTTATTGAACAGTGCATCATGTCTATACTGATTGGCAGTGCCACCTCTATCATAGATGATGTTTCCTTGCATGCATGTGTCTGTTATTAGGGAACATCCTTTTCCACTGGTCTCTTTCTCAATTATTGTAACATTGATACCCTGGCTTCATTACAGTTGCCTTGTTAAAAAGTCCTAAAATCTAATAGGGCAGGTCCAGCACCCTGTCCTTTTTTAGAACTGTTCATGACCCTTAGCGTTTTTATGTAAATTTTAGCATTATCTTATGAGACTCCAAGAAGGATCTCGTTGAGATTCTGATTGAAATTGAGTTGATTCTATAAATTAATTGGGAGAGACATCAACTTCATGATTTTGAGTCTTCCTATCCAGAACATACTATATCTTATATTTATTTAGATCTCCTTTAATGTCTTTTAACAAAGTTTTATAACTTTGTTTGAAAAAACTGTCACTTTATATCTATAATGTTATAATGCTACCTTTTTTAGGATTATATGTTTTTTAACCCTTTCTTGCTGATGTATAGAAATAATATAACTTTTGTATGTTGAACTTATGTCTGACCAACCTGAGAAACTTCATTATTAATTCTAATAACAAAATGTCACTGGATTTTTTATAAGTTTCAAGTGTAGAAAAGTCACCTGTAAATGATAGATTCTTGTGTAATACTTTTATTTTTTTCCCTTTTCCTTACTGTAGGATCTATTATATTGCTATCCCTCTTTTACTTCTGATATCAATTTGTTTCTTGCTTTCTTTTTAAAATAGTTTTGATAGGGGTTTATCAATTTTATTAACCTTTTCAAATATTGAACTTTTGGCTGTTTTGACTTTTCTCTATGTGTTCGTTTCATTGATTTCTATTTTCATCTTTATTTCCTTCTGCTTTCTTTAGGTTTTTTTTTTTCTGTTTTTCTAACTCCTTAAGGAGGAGGCTTAGATTATTTACTTGTTAACTTTTCTTCTTTTCCGATACATAAATTTAAGGCTCTAAGCGTTCCTTTAGCCACATCCCTTTTACTGCATTGTAGCTTTGTTATCATTTAGTTCAAATTAGATTCTCATTTCCATTATATTTTTATTGATCCATGGATTTTGTTTCATAAGGTAAAGGTAGTTAATTTTATGAGTCAGTTCTCTTATATTTGTATTAGCTTTTTGTAATCTGCTTGTTCTATCAGCTATTGAAAGACATGTTAAAATTATGATTGCGAGTTGCGCCTTTCTCCTTTCAGTTTTCTCAATTTTTGCTTTGTATATTTTATAGATTCCCTTTATCAGCCTGAGGAAGTTCGCTTTTTTTGCTAGTTGCTTGAGTATTTTTATCATGAAGGGGTGTTGAATATTGTCAAATGCGTCAGTTGAGATGATTACATGGTTGTGGTTTTTTATTCTCTTACAATGTTTTATATTAATGGATTTTTATATGTTAAAGCAACCTTTGCACTACTGCAATAAATCCCACTTGGTTATGGTATATAATTCCTTTTATATGAAGGTAGATTCAGTTTGCTAGTATTCTGTTCAGGATTTTTGCATCGAAAATGAAGGCTACTTGTAGAATAGAACAAATAAGAAGCCTTATTTTCACTACCTTCCATTAGTGTAGGGTGGGACGGAAAATAGGGGGAGTGGTTAAAAGTTTTTGAAAGGATCAGACTCCCAGATTCCCTTTTGAACCTTGGTGGAAGACTGGAGCTTTCCTTTCTAGACTTGAGATATCAGGCCTAGCTGAGAGCAGGAATAAGGTACTATAATGAAAGGAGGGAAATTAAGTCAAAGGTATAGTTAGTCATTAGAAACCTCATTACCTTTCTTCTTCTTGGCTCCAGGAATGGGGTGGCAGCCAGAATTATATTTGCAGGGAAAAAAAGATTGGCAGAAAGTTTGTGCCAGAGTCACCTTAAAGTGAATTTACTCATGCATGAAGAGATTCTAATCAACGTTTTAGTACCTCAGTCTTTAGTGGATATCCCAGGATCACCAACCATTTGAGAAAAGCCTCTGACATCAAAGACAGAGATGAAAACATACACACAAGAAAAAGGATACTGGAGGGAACAGACAATACAGGGAGCGGAAGAGAAAGTACAAAACTCTCCCCCAAAAACACTGATGCAAAAGAAAATAGCCAAACAAACGAAATCTGTAATCTGTCAGATGAGAGAGTGGGAAAACATTAAAAAATCAAGAGTCTTTACCGTAATCTGCAAGGCACTAGAGGACCCGGCTCCTTCCTCCTTACCTCCCGGGCCTCACCTTCTCCCTTCTCCCTTGCTCACTCTGCACCCACCACTCTGGCTTCCAGGCTTAGAATACAATAGACATACTCCCACCTAGAGTCTTTGCTCAGCCTCTAACCAGGGTCTCACACACTTACTCCTCATGTCCCTCAGGTTCTTGCTTAAATATCATCCTCTCCATGAAACCTGCTTAGAACACCTCCATGTAAATTGTAATATTCTTCACTTTGGCCTTCTATACCCCTTATCTCGCTCAGTGTTCTTTCCAAAGCCCTTATCACTTTGTAATATGCTATATGATTTACTTATTTTTTGTGTTTGTTGTCTATAACAAAGGAACATAAGCTCTCCACAAGGAGGGAATGTTGTCTATTTGCTACATCCTCTGTGTCTAAAAACATGCCTAGCACGTAGAGGGTGACAATAAGTTTGTTGTCTAGTGACCTCCATGCACCAACATGGGCCAAGAAAATTCAGGAGGGCCATTTGGTTTCCGGTGTGGGTGCCAGCACTTGGGGCAGCAGCTCCCATCCCTCCACCCTTTCCATTACTCACTCAGTCTCCCCGCAAGAGTGATAGCAACTCTTAGACACTCATTGTCTCCCCAGTTGTAGTGACCACAGATCTATATCTGGTCTCCGCCCTAGACTTTAAAATAGAGCATCTTGCTTTTTGCAACCTGGAAAAAGCAAGGGACAAGGGACAGAACAGCTTTTACTGGGAAAATATGTCTGACCATGGTATGTGTATTTGTTAAATGTATAGATGTATATAAATTTTACTTTTAACATTAGATAGTGGGGAAAGCTAAGGGAGAATGGAATCAGACTCAGAAGGAAGGTTAGTGAAAATCAAAGTGAATTATTAAGTTATACGACTGAGATCTTTTAAAGCTATTTCGGTACCTAGTCTAGCAATCCAATGTGAATTCGTTTAACAAAGTAACTGCCAAAATTTTCAATTTTTAGTAAACATATTAGCTTATGGGAATTTTAAAAATTCAATTAAAAACTTTAAACTGTAGCATTTTACTATGTTAACAGTATTTCTCTAAAGTCATTTTTTTTAAATCAGGTTATTTTAACTTCCATGATAAAAGAATGTGAACAAAAAGTAGAGAACAAGACTGTCCAAGAGCCTCAAGGGTAAGACATTAATTCTTTTTTTAAGGCTTTAGTTAACCTTAATTTCTCTATATAAATTTTCTTGAGGTGGGTGTAGTGTTTTATATTGTGTTATTTTGTAGTCATTAATTTGGAAGACAAGAAAATCCTTTAAATCAGCAGTTCTCTAATGCTAATCCATAAACCATCTAGGAAATATAAAATTCAGATCTCTATCTCATTCTCTGTGACCTCAACATTCTGAGTCAGCCTAGGGATCTGTATATTTAAAAGCTTCCAACAAAAACACTAATTTGAAAAGATATATGCACCCCTATGTTCATAGCAGCATTATTTATAATTGCCAAGGCATGGAAGCAACCTGAGTGTCCACCAGCAGATGAATGGATAAAGAAGATGTGTGTGTGTGTATGTGCGTATATATACATATATATACGCACATACACACACACACACACACATATACATACAGTAGAATACTACTCAGCCATAAAAAAGAATGAAATTTTGCGATATACAACAACATGGATGGACTTGGAGGGTATTATGCTAAACAAAATAAGTCAGAGAAAGACAAATGCTGTATGATATCACTTATATGAAGAATCTAAAAAATAAAACAAACTAGTGAATATAACAAAAAAGAAATAGACTCATAGACATAGAGAACAAACTAGTGGTTACCAGTGGGGAGAGGGAAGGAGGGAGGGGCAATACAGGAGTAGAAGATTAAGAGGTACAAAGTATTATGTATAAAATAAACTACAAGGATCTATTGTACAACACAGGGAATATAGCCAATATTTTATAATAACTATAAGTGGAGTATAACCTTTAAAAATTATGAATCATTATATTATAAACCTGTAACTTACATAAGATCGTACATCAACTATACTTCAGTAAAATATAAAAATAAAATAAAATAAATACAAGGTTCCAAAGAGATTCTGATAGGTAGCTGGATTTGGGAATCACTGGTGAACATAGTTTGTAGAAATTTATGAGAGGAGTTGTAAGATTTAACTTGATTCACTGCATAAAGGATTGTCAACTTGTGAATGTTCTAGTCCCATGCTTCTAACCAAACTAATTAGAATTCAAAGATTCAGTGAAATTAAAATATGAACATAGGTGTGAAAGAATAAAGTTGGGCATTTCAGGACAGGAAGTAATTTACAAATAGTCTGTGTGTACTCTAACTCTTTCTGAAGTAACCTTGACCAGTTGATCTTAAATGGACTCTGTTAGGCATGAAAAGCTCAACGGTGTTTCCTTTATATCCACACCCACAACCCCAACACACACACACACACACACACACACACACACACACAGTCTTGCCTTTTACTATGAGTCAGAACTCTTGCTTTAGCCTCCTGGAATGGTGGGAGCTCTTCTATCACTTTAGCCATGGAAAGTTATAAAACAATAGACATAACTTTGATAGGTTTCTATTCTGAACACAAAATCCATAAAGTTAACATTAAAGCAAATAATTCTGTTCATTTGTATATTAAATATTAAAATTATTTGGTGCCTTATTAGTTTAAAATGTAAAAGGTTTTGGACCAAAACTGAGAAAAATTATATGTGAAATACATTCTAAATGAAATTTCATGAATTATCATGCAGGAATTTTACAAGAAAGAAATCTCTCTGTAACTTCCTAAGATTGCTTTGGTTATACGACCTTCATTTTTTTTTTTTTTTTTTTTTTTTCTTTTTTTGCGGTATGTGGGCCTCTCACTGTTGCGGCCTCTCCCGTTGCGGAGCACAGGCTCCGGACGCGCAGGCCCAGCGGCCATGGCTCACGGGCCCAGCCGCTCCGCGGCATATGGGATCCTCCCAGACCGGGGCACGAACCCGTATCCCCTGCATCGGCAGGCGGACTCTCAACCACTGCGCCACCAGGGAGGCCCGACCTTCATTTTTAAGAAAAAAAAAAAGTTCACATTTATAATCATATTTTCCCATGTTATTCAAATCCTCTATATTATCATTTATTTTTTAACTCTTTTTTTTAAATTTATTTTTTTATACAGCAGGTCCTTATTAGTCATCCATTTTATACACATCAGTGTATACATGTCAATCCCAGTCTCCCAGTTCATCACACCACCACACACACGCGCCTCTGCTTTCCCTGCTTGGTGTCCATACATTTGTTCTCTACATCTGTGTCTCAATTTCTGCCCTGCAAACTGGTTCATCTGTACCATTTTTCTAGATTCCACATATATGCGTTAATATACGGTATTTGTTTTTTTCTTTCTGACTTACTTCACTCTGTAGGACAGTCTCTAGATCCATCCACATCTCTACAAATGACCCAATTTCGTTCCTTTTTATGGCTGAATAATACTCCATTGTATATATGTACCACATCTTCTTTATCCATTCGTCTGTCGATGGACACTTAGGTTGCTTCCATGTCCTGGCTACTGTAAATGTTATTCAAATCCCCTATATTATCATTTATTTTTTTTAACTCTTACTGTAGAGAATTTCAAATTAACACAAAAATAAACATGATATAATGATTTCCCATGTACTCATCACTCAGCTTCAACAATTATCAACTCATAGTCAATTTTATTTCATCTATACCCAACTCTTCTCCCCTCCCGTATTCTGATATGCATCTCTAAAAAATAAGTGCTATTTTTTAAAACATAAACACAATATCATCACACCATAACAACTCCTTAATATCATTTATTATCTGGCCTTCGTTCAAATTTCTAATTGTTTCATAAATGTCATTATTGATTTGTTGTTTGTTTTTTCCTTATAGTTTGTTTCCTTGAGTCAGGATCCAACATTCCATATATTATAAGTGGTTAATATGTTTCTTGAATCTCTTTTAATTCAGAGGTTCCCCTTGTATCTCTTTTTTTCTCCATACAATTTACTTGTTGAAGGAACTGAGTCATTTGTCCTATAGAGGTTCCCACAGTCCAAATCTTGCTAATTGCATTTCCCTTGTGTGGTTCAAAATGTTCCTCTGTATTTCCCATAAATTTACTAGTTGGATCTAGATCTAGAGATGTAATCAGGTTTGGGGCATGTTTTTTATTTGCCAAGACTTCTACATAGGAAGAGGTGTGTTTTCATCGTGAGGCAGGTAATGTCTGCTTCTCTCTTTTTTTGGTGATGTTAACATCTATTAATGATGAATGCCAGATCCGTTAATTCATTAGCAATTACAAAATGTATGACTCTATCATTCCTTCTTCATTTGTGAGCTAGAATTCTTCAGAAAGAAAACCGTACCCCATATGTACTATTTTTACCAAGTTATACGGTTTATATAGTAAAGACAAGATAAATGTTCAATTATTTCTCTTTATGTACCAGTTTCCAAAGTAATGAACTGATCCACCCTCCAACCGGAGGCAAAAAAAAAGAGAAAAGGGATTACATGCAGAAATATCAGCACTGTGCAAAAGGACAAAAGTTTCAGAAAAGCATATTTGGGAACTGTAATTAAAGCTAGAGCACAGAGTATGTACGGGAGAACAATAGAGATAAGTCTATAAAGGTAGACGGGCACCATTAATAAAGAACTTTGTATGCTACATGAGAGGTTTGGACTTATCCTGTGGCCAGGAGTCAACAAACTTTCTCTGTAAAGACAGTAAATATTTTAAGCTTTGCAATTCATATGGTCTCTGTTACAAGTACACAATTGAACTCTGCTATTGTAGCAGTAAGCAGCCATTGATAATATGGAAATGTATGGATATGGCTGCATTCCAATAAAACTTTATTTACAAAAACAGGCAGCAGACTGGATTTGGCCTGTGACCCTTAGTTTACCAACCCTTAGTAACTTTGCTTCTCAGGCCTTAGGGTCCATCAGAATCACCTGGAAATTTTTGGGTGCCATCTCCAGAGTTTTTGATTCAGAAGATCTGGGATGGAGCCTGAGAATTTGAATTGCAACCAATTCCCAGGTGATGTTAATACTATGGGTCCAGGAGCCACACTTTGAGAACCACTGCTTTGGAAGCCATGCTCTAGTGAATACAAGCAACAGAGAAGCAGGTGGAACAGAAAGCTACTGTAGTAACCCATGATGAAGGCAGGTGTGGGCATGGATGGGCAGGTAATAATAAGATACACTCATAAACCAGACACCATTCTCAGCATTTTTCATACATTTGCTAAGAATTTATCATAATAACCCTATGAAGTAGGTACTATTGCTATTCCCATTTTACAGATGACACAGAGGTTAGGTAACTTGCTCAAAGGCCACCTAGCTACTAAGTGGAGGAACCAGAATTCAAACCCAGGCATTGTGGTTCTTGAGACCATGGTCTTAACCACCATGTTTTACTGCCTATATGTAACAGTGAGTATGAGAATAAGGTGGACTCAAGATATATTCAAATGTGAACTCAGTTTAACTTGGCAACAGATTAGAGTAAGAGAGAACTAGAATCTAATAAGAATTCCCAGATTGAATGATGGCACCGTACAACCAAATGGAACTGTTCTGAAGAGGAATATTTAAAATTTGAGGTACAGGAAGAAAAACACTCTAAGCAGTTACTGAGATTTAGGAACCATTAGGATATAGGTGGTAATTAAAGGCTTAGGTAAGGACTAGAGGTGGATGGATGATATCACTTGGAAAGGGAGCTCAGACCTAGAATTAGACCAACATTGAAAAGCCAGCATTGGGGGCTCCCCTGGTGGTACAGTGGTTGAGAATCCGCCTGCCGATGCAGGGGACACGGGTTCGTGCCCCGGTCCGGGAAGATCCCACATGCCGCAGAGCGGCTGGGCCCGTGAGCCATGGCCGCTGAGCCTGCGTGTCCGGAGCCTGTGCTCTGCAATGGGAGAGGCCACAGCAGTAAGACGCCCCCATACCACACACACACACAAAATAATAATAATAATAAATAAAATGCAGCATTTAAGGGACTTCCCTGGTGGTGCAGTGGTTAAGAATCCACCTGCCGATACAGGGGACACGGGTTCGAGCCCTGGTCTGGGAAGATCCCACATGCCGGGAGCAACTAAGCCTGTGCGCCACAACTACTGAGCCTGTGCTCTAGATCCCAAGAGCCACAACTACTGAAGCCCGCACACCTAGAGCCCATGAGCCCATGTTCCACAACAACAGAAGCCACTGCAAGGAGAAGCCCGCATCGCAACGAAGAGTAGCCCCTGCTTGCCACAACTAGAGAAAGCCCACACGCAGCAACGAAGACCCGATGCAGCCAAAAATAAATAAATAAAATAAATAATTTTTTTGGAAAGTGCAGCATTTACAAGAAGCTTAACTGAGAAATAGGAGGCAAATCAGAGTGGTGTCAAAAAATCAAATAGGGGTTTCAAAGAGAAGGAGTAGTGATTTAAGGATAGGCCAGAAGTAAGAGATTCTATAGATTCAGAATCAATAAGAAATGACAGCTGGTTGGCTATGAGTTGCAAAGGAAAGATCTGAGAATCCCTTGAAAGCCTGCAGTAAGAAGACATTACAAGGCAGCCCATTTCATTTTTAACAACTCTGTTTTTAAAATATTCCCTTCTCATCCTGAGTTAAAGTCTCCCTTCCTATAACATCTACTCTCTATACCAGGTTTTCATCATTTGGCCGAGGGGTCAGAGTCAGACCCTTTTGTCTAACTGATAAAAATGTAAACTCTTTCTTCAGAAAAAAAAAAAAAAAACCCATAATGCAATGGTTTTTTACTAGAAAGCTTTGTAGAATACATACCTGGGTCCTCTACCCCAGATGGAAAAAATCAGAATCACTGGGGTTAGGTCTAGGTGTCCACATTTCAAAAAGTTCCCCCAGGTAGTTGTGATGTGCATCAGTAGAGCTCTATGGATATATACAGCCGTGCATATATATATTATATATCTCATTTTTCACAAGTAACACACAGAGATATCTTAAGTCTCCTAAATCTTCTCTTCTCCAAACCAAACATTCTTCATTCCTTTCACTTTTATCTCTTATGGTTTCCAGACTCCTTAGCATCATTTGTTGCACTCCTCTTAGAATATCATTAACACTTGATGGGGGACTTCCCTGGTGGTGCACGCTCCCAGGGAAGCATGCTCCCAATGCAGGGGGCCCGGATTCAATTCCTGGTCAGGGAACTGGATCCCACACGTGTTCCGCAACTAAGAGTTTGCATGCCACAGCTAAAGAGCTGGTGAGCCGCAACTAAGGAGCCCACCTGCCGCAACTGAGACCCAGTGCAACCAAATAAATAAATATTAAAAAAAAAGACTTCATGGTATCTCAGTATTATCTGAGCCATGTATCCTGTCTTTGTAGATACAAATTAAAATCATACTTATCTTTTACTTAACACTTTCCTACAGAAAAGAAAAAACAGTACTATAAACCTAGAGTGTTAAGGAAAGCCATCATGGAAAAGATAGGGCTTGAGCTGGGAATTGAAAGATGGCTAGACACGAGATAAAAGAAGAAATATTTAAGTTGAGAATGGTTTGAACAATTAGACTAGGCAGACCTGACTCAAGGGGGTCTAGAAGTTAAGTAGTGATGGTTGGTTAAAACACATACACACACACATAAGAATTAGATTGCTATGTTTCTAGAATGCCATGCATATTTTATCTTGTAGGTAGTAAGTGGCCACTGAAGATTTTGAGAAGGGGTGTGATATAAAGAAGTGATTATTTAAGAGGTGAATCTGACTAAAACAAGGAGGCCAGATCTAAAACTCTGGGAATAATTCAGTTGTAAAGTATTGGCATTAGAAATAGAAGTAAACAATAGAGAAGATATTGTAGAATAAAGTCACAAGATTTGATGATAGTTTGAAGTGGAGAGCCATTATAGTCACTGTTGGGAAGAGAGGAAAAGGATAGAACCACTGGCAAGTAAAGAAATAAAAGTGAGTGATAAAAACTCTCCAGAAAATGTGCATAGAGGGAACCTACCTCAACATAATAAGGGCCATATATGACAAACCCACAGCAAGCCTCATACTCAACGGTGAAAAACTGAAAGCATTTCCACTAAGATCAGGAGCAAGACAAGGATGTTCACTCTAGCCATGGACATCAGGGAAGAAAAAGAAATAAAAGGAATACAGATTGGAAAAGAAGTAAAACTGTCACTGTTTGCAGATGACATGATACTATACATAGAAAATCCTAAATGTGCCACCAGAAAACTACTAGAACTAATCAATGAATTTGGTAAAGTTGCAGGATACAAAATTAATGCACAGAAATCTCTGGCATTCCTATACACCAACAACGAAAAATCAGAAAGAAATGAAGGAAACACTCCCATTTACCATCGCAACAAAAAGCATGACATACCTAGGAATAAAGCTGCTTAAGGAGGTGAAAGACTTGTTCTCAGAAATAAAAGTGGGGAGTTATTTCTAAAGTTAGGGTATGAAAAAAACCTTGAGACATTGGCTTTATGTAGCAAACAGTGGTAATGTGGGACTGGCCCTCAGGAAAAATGTTGTGATTCAATAAATATTTTTGAGTCACCCTAAGGAGATGTTACTTAAAACTTACAGCGTGAGTAAGTTTTGTAATTGAAGAACTAGAGGCAAATGCTGAGCCTTATGGAGGATTACTTTGTGGGAAGAGGAAAAGCAGCAGAAGGGGGGTATTCAGAGCACATAGGGACAGACCAGGTTGATGTACTGGCAGGAGAGCAATGGGAAGAAGAGACTTTCAGGATGGGCATCGTGGTCGCGTATTTAACTGAGTAACTCTGCACACACCTTTAAAGACCACATAGAACCAGAGGTCTTAGGTAGCAGCACATACTTCATGTGTAGATTTAACAGACGTCTGTTGAGCTCCTGTACCTCGCTCGCCACTCATTGTCTTTGACATGTTCAAACATATTCTCTCACTTAGTCCTCAAGATATTTTGCAATAACAGTTGAAAATTTTTACAGAGGAGGAAACTGAATCAGAGTGATTTAAAGCATCTTGGCCAAAGCCACAAGGCCAATAAGCTGGATTCCTGAATCCATTACAGCACAATTGTTGGATCACTGAAAAATTGTCTTTTAGCAATACTCTGTTCAGTAATATGATAAACCAGCTGTCTTTAGTAGTCATTTAGATTGTGCTTACTTCCTACACAGAAGGTTGGTCAAAAAGAAAGGAAAAGATTTGACACTGTCCATCAAAACTAGTGCAATTGGCAACTGAGGACATGTTTCTTCTCCCCAACCCCGCCCCCCCAAAAAAGTAATATGTCATAGGATTGTTAAAGACCTCACTGTGATTTCATTTACTCATCTGTGAAAATAGGGATAATATCTATCTTCCAGGGTTGCTGTAAGAATTAAATGAAGTAATGCTGATAATAAGAAGAATAACTAACACTTAGAGCATGCTATTACGTGCCTGGCACTGCTAATAAGCACTTTACACTCGTATAATCCTAAATAGCCCTGTGAGGTAGGTACTAGAATTATCTCCATTTTATAGGTGAGGAAACAGAGACTAAATAACTTGCCCAAAGTCACACAGCTGGTAAATGACAGAACCGAGATTCAGTCTCATTCCACACTTGCTCCTAATCACTATACCACACTGCTTCCTTTAAAAAAACAATGAACATGAAAGCTGCTAACCTATTATGGTACCAAAAAACTCGACTCCATAAATACTCGTTTCCCTTTTGTGATACCAGTTCAGAATGTATTTATTAATGTTATACTACTAAAGAAATGAAAAAATATATATTTTAGTTTTTTAATTGCTTTACACGAATTTCAAAATTTCTTTCCTAGCTCAATGTCAATTGCTGCAAGCTTAGTGAGTGAAGATACAAAGACCAAGTTTTTGAACAAAATGGGCCAGTTGACAACATCAGGTGCCATGTTGGCCAATGTGTTTCAGAGAAAGAAGTAAAAGCAGGAAGGAAGCCCCCAGTAAACACTAAATGGACCTCAAGCAGACTGGTTCCTTGTACTTGAAGTACTTGCCTTTTTTTATTTCTTTTTTATGTTCTTGCATTATAATTTTATCTTAACCTCCAAAGATATTTGCACTGCTTTTGATTATTGCTGTATATCTGTTAATTTTGGAGTTACAACTGTGGTGATAAAAAAATGAGTTGATAGTCTGTACCAAGTCCCTCCTCTATGTTCTTGTCTTTCAGAATAATTATATATATATGAGTTTTTTTAAATTTTTGGATGGGATATTAGCAAATATCTGTATGATACACTAAGCTATTACAGTGGTACTTAAAATAATGTAAATTTGCAGTCATTGTTATAAAGTAATAAAAGTGGAGATTACTTAAGTATTTAAATTATGAAAGAATAATGCAGACTTTTTATTGTTTCTTAACTGACTAGGAAGAGCCACCAGCGTTACTCTGTGCCTTTTGGACTTCAGTTTGTGTGTCTGTAGGAGTTGTATGCATTCCATTCACACAGTGTTTATAATACTGCAGTGAATTTGAATTGCAAATCCTACAGTAAGTAGATAATAATGAAACTTTCAATATTTCAGCACTCTCATGAATATTCTTTAAGTGCTATTTAAACCTCCCCATCACTTACATGCATATAATGGACTTACCTGAGGAAACCCAGCACAGAAGCATGGGGAGTGGTTAACCAAGGTGAATTTTACATACTGGTGTGTAGTAGATTTAAATTCTCAAAACTAAATTTAAGTAAGAAGAACTAATAATTGTGACATTTTTTTCCCAAACCAAAATACAGAAGAAAATATGGTTTGAATCTAATATTTAACACCCATTTACATAAAACATTTTATTAAGATGTTTTCTAATGATTTTAATGTCAGAGATTATCTTTTCATTCTGTGTGTTACAGAGAAGTACAGAAAAGTTCAGGACATTTGGGGGCTGCTTTTTTCCCTCTAAACTAAAAATGACGTTGGCTAAATTATTACTGGTTAGTCATCACCTTGTCCCTTAAAGTCAGTGACTATTCTTGTGTTTGATATATATTACATAGAGTCTTAAGTCAGTGTACCGTTCCGCTGGAATTTGACAGTTGTCTTTAAAGTAATGCAACTTGAAGTAGAAAAGAGTGGTCCTGGACATAGAAGGGAGGTGGTTGGTTTAAGGGGTTAATGTGAGGCCTTTTTGAAAAATGCATATTTTGGTAAAGAGAATTCTCTTTTGAGCACAGCTGATACAAATGGGTGATTGTCATGTTTGTTGTATAAACTGGTTTAATACACTTGGAACATAGGTGGATTATATTCACTTCCTGGGAAAGCTAGCTTACCACATATTAAAGCTTATAAAATAAGTTGCCATAGGCAAAGCCATTTAAAAAGATTATTCTGAAATTATTTCTTTTACCTACAGTGAAATAATTGTTAACTAACTAGTCTTTATGGAAACTGTTGGATTCTAGGCATTCCTGAGAAATTGAAAGTGGCTACCTTTCATGTCAAAAATGTTGATCTATTATAAATAAAATGTTTTTGCATACTTGTTTTGGTTTTGGTTTTTGCTATGCGTGTTTATTTTCATTTTGAAACACTATATCCTATATCCAAGCAAAATGAAATGAGAAAGTGTATATTCATTAAAATATATTTTATTTTAGGAATATAAGCTGTATAAATTACCTATTTTAGTTTACTTTTACTAAAAAAAGATTATGTTGTATAAAATTAATACATTTCCGAGGTGATTTAAAGAAAAAATGTTTAAGTTCTTGTTTGCTTTGAACTGTAGTAGAATTAGTATGTTTATTACCTGGTGAATAAATATAATGTATTTTTTTTAATTTTTTAATTTTTTAATTTTTTGCTTTATAACAAATTTAATCAGTTATACATATACATATGTTTCCATATCCCCTCCCTTTTGCGTCTCCCTCCACCCTCCCTATCCCACCCCTCCAGGCGGTCACAAAGCACCGAGCTGATCTCCCTGTGCTATGCGGCTGCTTCCCACTAGCTATCTACCTTACGTTTGGTAGTGTATATATGTCCATGCCGCTCTTTCACTTTGTCACAGCTTACCCTTCCCCCTCCCCATATCCTCAAGTCCATTCTCTAGTAGGTCTGTGTCTTTATTCCTGTCTTACCCCTATGTTCTTCATGACATTTTTTTTTCTTAAATTCCATATATATGTGTTAGCATACAGTATTTGTCTTTCTCTTTCTGACTTACTTCACTCTGTATGACAGACTCTAGGTCTATCCACCTCATTACAAATAGCTCAGTTTCGTTTCTTTTTATGGCTGAGTAATATTCCATTGTATATATGTGCCACATCTTCTTTATCCATTCATCCGATGATGGACACTTAGGTTGTTTCCATCTCCGGGCTATTGTAAATAGGGCTGCTATGAACATTTTGGTACATGTCTCTTTTTGAATTATGGTTTTCTCAGGGTATATGCCCAGTAGTGGGATTGCTGGGTCATATGGTAGTTCTATTTGTAGTTTTTTAAGGAACCTCCATACCGTTCTCCATAGCGGCTGTACCAATTCACATTCCCACCAGCAGTGCAAGAGTGTTCCCTTTTTTCCACACCCTCTCCAGTATTTATTGTTTCTAGATTTTTTGATGATGGCCATTCTGACTGGTGTGAGATGATATCTCATTGTAGTTTTGATTTGCATTTCTCTAATGAGTAAAGATGTTGAGCATCCTTTCATGTGTTTGTTGGCAGTCTGTATATCTTCTGTGGAGAAATGTCTATTTAGGTCTTCTGCCCATTTTTGGATTGGGTTGTTTGTTTTTTTGTTATTGAGCTGCATGAGCTGCTTATAAATTTTGGAGATTAATCCTTTGTCAGTTGCTTCATTTGCAAATATTTTCTCCCATTCTGAGGGTTGTCTTTTGGTCTTGTTTATGGTTTCCTTGGCTGTGCAAAAGCTTTGAAGTTTCATTAGGTCCCATGTGTTTATTTTTGTCTTTATTTCCATTTCTCTAGGAGGTGGGTCAAAAAGGATCTTGCTGTGATTTATGTCATAGAGTGTTCTGCCTATGTTTTCCTCTAAGAGTTTGATAGTGTCTGGCCTTACATTTAGGTCTTTAATCCATTTTGAGCTTATTTTTGTGTATGGTGTTAGGGAGTGATCTAATCTCATACTTTTACATGTCCCTATCCAGTTTTCCCAGCACCACTTATTGAAGAGACTGTCCTTTCTCCACTGTACATTCCTGCCTCCTTTATCAAAGATAAGGTGACCATATGTCCGTGGGTTTAACTCTGGGCTTTCTATCCTGTTCCATTGATCTATCTTTCTGTTTTTGTGCCAGTACCATACTGTCTTGATTACTGTAGCTTTGTAGTATAGTCTGAAGTCAGGGAGCCTGATTCCTCCAGCTCCATTTTTTGTTCTCAAGATTGCTTTGGCTATTCGGCGTCTTTTGTGTTTCCATACAAATTGTGAAATTTTTTGTTCTAGTTCTGTGAAAAATGCCAGTGGTAGTTTGATAGGGATTGCATTGAATCTGTAGATTGCTTTGGGTAGTAGAGTCATTTTCACAATGTTGATTCTTCCAATCCAAGAACATGGTACATCTCTCCATCTATTTGTATCATCTTTAATTTCTTTCATCAGTGTCTTATAATTTTCTGCATACAGGTCTTTTGTCTCCTTAGGTAGGTTTATTCCTAGATATTTTATTCTTTTTGTTGCAATGGTAAATGGGAGTGTTTCCTTGATTTCACTTTCAGATTTTTCATCATTAGTATATAGGAATGCCAGAGATTTCTGTGCATTAATTTTGTATCCTGCAACTTTACCAAATTCATTGATTAACTCTAGTAGTTTTCTGGTAGCATCTTTAGGATTCTCTATGTATAGTATCATGTCATCTGCAAACAGTGACAGCTTTACTTCTTCTTTTCCAATTTGGATTCCTTTTATTTCCTTTTCTTCTCTGATTGCTGTGGCTAAAACTTCCAAAACTAGGTTGAATAAGAGTGGTGAGAGTGGGCAACCTTGTCTTGTTCCTGATCTTAGTGGAAATGGTTTCAGTTTTTCACCATTGAGGACGATGCTGGCTGTGGGTTTGTCATATATGGCCTTTATTATGTTGAGGAAAGTTCCCTCTATGCCTACTTTCTGCAGGGTTTTTATCATAAATGGGTGTTGAATTTTGTCGAAAGCTTTCTCTGCATCTATTGAGATGATCATATGGTTTTTCTCCTTCAATTTGTTAATATGGTGTATCACGTTGATTGATTTGCGTATATTGTAGAATCCTTGCATTCCTGGAATAAACCCCACTTGATCATGGTGTATGATCCTTTTAATGTGCTGTTGGATTCTGTTTGCTAGTATTTTGTTGAGGATTTTTGCATCTATGTTCATCAGTGATATTGGCCTGTAGTTTTCTTTCTTTGTGACATCCTTGCCTGTTTTTGGTATCAAGGTGATGGTGGCCTCGTAGAATGAGTTTGGGAGTGTTCCTCCCTCTGCTGTATTTTGGAAGAGTTTCAGAAGGATAGGTGTTAGCTCTTCTCTAAATGCTTGATAGAATTCGCCTGTGAAGCCATCTGGTCCTGGGCTTTTGTTTGTTGGAAGATTTTTTATCACAGTTTCAATTTCAGTGCTTGTGATTGGTCTATTCATATTTTCTATTTCTTCCTGATTCAGTCTTGGCAGGTTGTGCATTTCTAAGAATTTGTCCATTTCTTCCAGGTTGTCCATTTTATTGGCATAGAGTTGCTTATAGTAATCTCTCATGATCTTTTGTATTTCTGCAGTGTCAGTTGTTACTTCTCCTTTTTCATTTCTAATTCTATTGATTTGAGTCTTCTCCCTTTTTTTCTTGATGAGTCTGGCTAATGGTTTATCAATTTTGTTTATCTTCTCAAAGAACCAGCTTTTAGTTTTATTGATATTTGCTATCGTTTCCTTCATTTCTTTTTCATTTATTTCTGATCTGATTTTTATGATTTCTTTCCTTCTGCTAACTTTGGGATGTTTTTGTTCTTCTTTCTCTAATTGCTTTAGGTGCAAGGTTAGGTTGTTTATTTGAGATGTTTCCTGTTTCTTAAGGTGGGATTGTATTGCTATAAACTTCCCTCTTAGAACTGCTTTTGCTGCATCCCATAGGTTTTGGGTCGTTGTGTCTCCATTGTCATTTGTTTCTAGGTATTTTTTAATTTCCTCTTTGATTTCTTCAGTGATCACTTCGTTATTAAGTAGTGTATTGTTTAGCCTCCATGTGTTTGTATTTTTTACAGCCCTTTTCCTGTAATTGATATCTAGTCTCATAGCATTGTGGTCGGAAAAGATGCTTGATAAAATTTCAATTTTCTTAAATTTACCAAGGCTTGATTTGTGACCCAAGATATGATCTATCCTGGAGAATGTTCCATGAGCACTTGAGAAAAATGTGTATTCTGTTGTTTTTGGATGGAATGTCCTATAAATATCAATTAAGTCCATCTTGTTTAATGTATCATTTAAAGCTTGTGTTTCCTTATTTATTTTCATTTTGGATGATCTGTCCATTGGTGAAAGTGGGGTGTTAAAGTCCCCTACTATGAGTGTGTTACTGTCAATTTCTCCTTTTATGGCTGTTAGTATTTGCCTTATGTATTGAGGTGCTCCTATGTTTGGTGCATAAATATTTACAATTGTTATATCTTCTTCTTGGATCGATCCCTTGATCATTATGTAGTGTCCTTCTTTGTCTCTATAATGTATTTTTAATGTGATAATTTTTATTAATTTGTGACTCCATTTATCTAAATGCTAATGTTTTTTTTGGAAAGGCACCAGCTAGCAAGGTAAACAGTATATCTTAAGTGAGCCCCCCTTATTATGCCGTTAAATATCTTAATGTCAGTAAGACTTCCCATTTATTTTCACATTGATTTTTATGGCAAAATATGGATTCTTTAAACACAAGACAGTCACTAATCACTGAAACATGTGTTCTTCCAAAACAAGCTGTAAAACTCCCATCCTCACTCTTTTTAAACAGAAGTAAAAATGATACAAATTAAAGTTAAGTTTGCAAAGTAATGAAAAGTTAATTTGAAATTATGCTCCAAAGCAAGCCAGAGACTAAAATTTTTCAGAAATCCAGAAGTGCCATAGTTAACAATTTTGCTGAATTATTCCAAGAGCGATGCTTGAGTAGTAGCACTATCTACCTCTCTATACATAGTATCCTTGACCTTCATTTGTTTCCATCAGCACACCTTTTGAAAGATTACTTTGCTAAACATCAGATTGACTTACAACCTAAATGAATTTGTGAGTAATTTAAGTTATTTTAAGGGGATATCAATTCAAGGTGCTATCAAACTTCCTTTTCTTACAGAAAAAAAAAATTGGTTCAGATAGTCTCTGAACTAAAATTTAGGGAGGTGAAATCAGTGTGGGCTGAATTGTCTTTTCATGACCCTGATTTTTAACATAAACTATTTTAGACCATTATTTGACCTTTAAGGACATAACTTTGTCTAGACCTACCTTGTTGATCTTTGAACAGTGATAGCCAACTGCCGCTAACATTTTGTGCTGATTACCAATTTCTTAACTACTTCTTGTGTAAATAATGTATATTTAAAGAGCTTTGTAATTGGCTACTCTAATTCCTAAAATTCTCCAGATTGTCCAGGTAACAATATTCCAACTTTATTTTGGTTGTTAACTCTCTTACAAGCAAACTGTGAAATAAATTTAGCCTTTCATATGAATAGACATGTTTGAAAGTTGTAACATTGCAGTGTACTTGGTTTGGTTACTATTTTATTTCTGTACGTTTAAAAATAATAGGTTAAAGCTATATGCTACTAATCAAAAATAGTAAATGTATCTGCATATTGGTAAAATAATTGGATTTTAGACTATTTTTATACTACATAAGGATGCTCTGCATGCATTTCATCTGTGGAATCTGTGTTCTAATCACAATCTGAGAGTGCCACATCTCATCATTCCTATTTTCCCTTCAGGACTAACTATAGGAAACTTTGTGTTGATTGCCTTCTTTATGGTTTACTTTGTGTATTTAAAAAAATGTTAATATAAAAATTTCTATTCACTGTAAGAGCATACCAATCATAAAGTACACAATAGTTAATATAAACTTACCACAGTATTTAAAAACTTTATTATGTGTTTTTGATAGCATATAAATAATTCCTTCAGTTCAGTGTGGTGAGGAATGTAAATTATTTGCTTTTCTCCAAAGAGTCATCAGTAATATCTGGAAAATTCTGTTCAAAACATGTCTATATTAGAGGACTGTTTGCACGCGGGCTTTCTCATTGCGGTGAGCAGGGGCTACTCTTCATTGAGGTGCGCTGGCTTTTCATTGCAGTGGCTTCTCTTGTTGCAGAGCACGGGCTCCAGGTGCGTGGGCTTCATTAGTTGTGGCTCGCAGGCTCTAGAGCATACAGACTTCAGTCATTGTGGCACACGGGCTTAGTTGCTCCACGGCACGTGGGATCTTCCTGGACCAGGGATCGAGCCCATGTCCCCTGAATTGGCAGGTGGATTCTTAACCACTGCACCACCGGGTAAGTCCTGTTTTACTATTTTAATTCCTTTTATTTCGTTAAAGATTACTCCATTATATTTATTTCAATTAGATCATTTCATGAATAGATTTCTTGAGAGACTTTAATGTAGCAATATTTATGTTATCTGTAAACTACCATTTTGTGTCATTATAGTTATTAAATTCTTTGTCAGTAATGTTATTTAGGGTTGTCATTTGTTGATAGCAGTCTGCTTTTTTAAATTTTAAGCTACTATCTTAGTGGAAAAGCAACCCTCTCTTGAACTGTTGGCATTTGCATCCTTGGATATTTTTAGATACTGATTTTCAAAAAAGCTGGAAATATTATAAATATCTCTATATGAAATATGCATTGTTGAATAGTACTAATAATTTCTCATTGACTTTATGATTTCACAGATGCTTTATCTTTATTTCTGACAATTACTTGACAGTTCTTTAAATTTTTAGCTTTCTCTGTTAGTAAGCTGTCCATCATGTATCAAATAATGAACTTATAATGAATGCTTTAATAATGTAAATCATTTCCTAATTTATTTTTATATGGATTTTATAAATATAGTCACCTTTCTAACAAATTCTTTTGTCTTACCATCAAAGAGAATGAAAACAATAATATGCTTTCTATACCTCACAAGACTTTATGAAAATTATATAATAGTAAACCTGAAAGTGTTTTAGCACTTCAAAAGTTTTATGGAAGGTCAAAGTGAAATTTTAAATTTTAAATTACTGAATCACTAAAGTGTGGATAACCCCCTCCCTCATACTTTTGTTTTCTAGTAAGTGAACATGTTATCATACCAGGGATGATTTACCTAATACTACAGTAGAAGGCAGAAACTACTTTTGATGGTTACTTTGGCCTACTTTAACCACTTCCAGAGTCTCCAACCTAGTGAAGACTAGTGAGGTAAATTTGCTCTTTAGGGACTTCTCTGGCAGTCCAGTGGTTAAGACTCTGTGCTTCCACTGTAGGGAACGCAAGTTCAATCCCTGGTCAGGGAATTAAGCTCCCACATGCCGTGCGGTGAAGCCAAAAAAAAACTTTTTTTTGCTCTTTATTTACTAAAACTTGTGATTAAATTAAAATTTTTTCAAAGACCCAAATAAATTAGTTTGATAGATTCGTTTTCCATTACATAAGTTGTTTAGGTTTTGAAAAAGTTTTACCCTCTGCATCCCCACTGTTGTCTGTTAGTATACATTTGATTCTTATAGTAACTAGCTTTGACATGTAGTTTGAAATTCCAGGCTCTTTGCAACTAAACTTTTCATACTGAGGAAAGCAAAATAAGAACCGGCATTTCTTGAAAATAATTGGCTTCTACTGTTATCTAAGAGAAGGAAATCCTTCAGTTAACCATGGACCAATAAAAAAAAAAAAAAGAATTCAGGTTTCTTGCTGAAGCTACAAAAGTCTTCATAAGGAGGTAAATGCTACATATCAAATTTAGAGACCATTTTGCTTTCTTTGTCATACTACAGAAACACTTAATATTGTAATCATCCTCAAGAAATTACGAAGAGGTGACAGAAGACTAGAGATGAACAAATGTCCTGATTTTTAAAAATGAGAAGCCAGTAGATTTTATAAAATGTGGATTCCCATCTAGTTCTCAATTTATATAAAGCCTCTTCAAGTTGGCCCTTTCTGACCACCCAATTCAAAGTAACCACTGTAATTCCCTCATCAGCCTGGTTTATCTTTTTCATGATTCTTACCAGCACTCATTTTCTCATTTTTTACTGTCCGTCTCTCTCACTAGACTCAGCTCCATGAGAGAAAATGTTGTCTATCCTTTTCAACCAGTGTCTCTCCAGTTCTTGAAGAATGGTATGTGGTTGGTACTCAACAAATATTGATTGAATGAATTAATGAATTGTTGAGCTTGATATCAATTCTATGCAAGTTTTCTAATTAGATTAAAAGAGTGATTATGAGGATAATCAGAAGTCCCCAAAACAGTATGAGTTTACTGAGACTACATTCTGAACTAACCTAATGTCCTTTTCATAGAGCCATTATATTTTGATCAGGAGAATTGTGTAGTCTTGTGCCTTATGAGCTCAGCAAAGTATTTGACTGTTTCTCTTAATGTATTTATTTATTTCCAAGGTAGAAAATATGGGTAAATAAAAGTGCAGATTAAGAGCTGTGCCATGTGCATATGGCCTAAAAAGCTCTTGGAGCTTGTATTCATATCTCTGGCTCCCTGGGCAGCACCTTTAACAACAAACCTTACCATGTTTCCTAAGCCATTTGTAAATGTAGGGAAACCACCCCTTTCTAAGAATTATAAAGTCATTCACCATTCAACCTGTGTATTATTTATGGAGTACCTATGTTGTGCTAGGCATGGGATGCAATGAACGAGACCAACAGACAACAGAGCTTGCAGCCAGGCAAGGAAACAAACAGGTTGAGAGGGAAGGGCTGAGGAGGACTTACCTTAATTAGGGTGATTACTTTGGAAGGCCTCTCTAAGGTGACATTGTACCTGAAAACTAGGAAGAATGGGCTTTAACTATTTGGAAATAGGAAGAGAAGAAAGAGCAGTATATGCATAAGCCTTGGTGTATTTAAGGAACTGGAAAAAGAAGGCCAGTGTGGCTGGAGCATTTTGAAATGAGATGGAGTATCAAAAGATGAAATTGGAGGGAGGTATAGCCAGATCACAGAAGGCCTTGAACACTATGGTTAGAAGTTAGAAAGGGAAGCCTTTGCATAGTTGAAGTAGTAGAATGACTTGACCCAATTTGCATTCCGATTAGATATACTTATGCTTTGTAAGAATGCTTTGGAAAAGGGTATGAGTCTAGGCTGCAGACAGAAGCTAATGCATCAATCTAAGCAAGAGATGATGGCAGCTTGGACAAAAATGGAGGGAAAAAGGCAGATCTGAGATATATATATATATGTGTGTGTGTGTGTGTGTGTGTGTGTGTGTGTGTGTGTGTGTGTGTGTGTGTACTTTTTTTTTTTTTGGCTGTGTTGGTTCTTAGTTGCTGCGTGTGGGCTTTCTTTAATTGTGGCGAGCGGGGGCTACTCTTGGTTGCGGTGCGCGGGCTTCTCATTGCGGTGGCTTCTCTTGTTGTAGAGCACGGGCTCTAGGCGAGCGGGCTCAGTAGTTGTGGCTTGAGGGCTTAGTTGCTCCGCGGCATGTGGGATCTTCCCAGACCAGGGCTCAAACCCATGTCCACTGCATTGGCAAGCGGATTCTTAACCTCTGCGCCACCAGCGATGTCCCTGATATATATTTTGAAAGTAGAATTGGCATGACAGGTTGGGTATGAAGAGTGAGGGAAAGAGAAAAACCAAGATGTCACTGAGATTTCTGTCTGGAATAATTTGAATAAATAATGAGTGATAACAATAGTAAGGAAGTAAGGTAAAGAACAAGTTTTAGGAGCAAATCTACAATTTTGTTTTAGATGTGTCAAATTCGAGATGTCTGAGAGTTACCTGTCTAAATATCAAGAAGTTAGTTATACAGGTCTGGATCTCAACAGAGGTCAGGATTGAAAATATAGATTATGGAGTCAACAATATTTGACTAAATCCATGGAAGTAAATGAGATGGCCCTGGGGAGAGAGTAACCGTGGAGAAGAATATCCAAGCCTGGGACACTCCCATATTTGGAAATTCAGCAGAGCAAGAGGAACTACTAAGAGGTTCAAGAGGAGTGAGGTAGGAGGGAAACCAAGAAAGTGTGCCATCTTGGAAGCCAAGAGAAGAGTGTTCCAAGGAGGGTCAATTGCTACTCAGCAGTCAGGATGAGGATGGATCTGAAATCTGGTGGAAGATTAAAGTCACTGATGACTTCAATAGTAGTTTCAGTGGATTGGTGGAAATAGAAGCCTGATTGGAGTGGGCTAAAGAGAGACAATGACCAGAGATGACAGCTCTTTCAAGAAATGTTGCCATAAAGGGGAGCAGAAGTACTGGTAGCTAGAAAGGAACATGAGGTCATGTAGGTAAGGTTTTTAACATGAGAAATTAGATCCTCTTCATATGCTGGTGAGAATAAGCCAGTAAATTGAGAGGTAGTGATGATGCAACAGCAACAACAGGCAACAACTGCAAGAGTGAAATCCTTGAGAAGGTAAGAGGGGGTGAGATTCAGAGCACAAATGCAGCCTGGCCTCTTTTGTAATTGGAGAGAAAGCAGAGAATAGATACACTTGGAGGTAATTTGATAGATTTAGTGGTGGGAAGGTTTGGGGGTTTCCATTTAATTTCTCAGTGAAGTATGAAGCAAAGATACTAGCTTGGCTGGCATGTGGAAAGTATTGGAGGTTTGAGGAGAAAGAAGGTAGAAATGGTTGTCTCCAAGAATGGCAGAGTGAATTATTGAGGGAATTGTAGGACTGCCAAGCAATTTTGAAAGCCCATTTTAGAATAGTAATTATGAATTTAAAGAAAGAGTGTTAACACAATTGTGGGTTTTTTTGTTTTTTTGTTTCTTCCAGACAAAATTAACTGTTCAGGAGCAGATGTGAAGATACACAAAATAAAGTATAACCAGGTCTGGGTTTTTCTAGATGCATAAGAGGAGGAGAAAAGACAAGGACATTAAAGCTCTTGCAAAGAAATGATTATAGTGATGGACCATAGACTAAACTGGGAAAGGGGGAAAATGAGATATTGGAATGGGGGGAAATAAATAATCTGAGGGATGGGTCTCAGTAAAGTAAACAACATGTAAGTAAACTGGAAAGATACTTCCTTTGAGAGTAGAAATGGAAAGCAAATAATATACCTGTTCTACCTCCAGCCTTTAAAGTACAGAGGTTTGTGGGAACAAAATTGAAAAGCCTCCACTTTAAAGAATAGCAGGGAAGGTGATGTCTTAGGGGTAGTCAGCTTTCAGTTAGTATAAGATGAACGAGAGACTCTTCAAGAGAAGAGGTTGAGGAGGTAGATAAGAAATCTGAAGGCACCATGAGTTCCCATGTGCCCAGTGGGTGGTGGGGAAGGGTTAGAGATTAAGTAACTTTAAGGAATGTTCAGAGTAGCTCAGGGGTAAGAGCTCAGGTCAGAAAAAGCTTGGGCTTCTGATGAGTGAGGTAAGTGGGTTTGTGAAATGCAGTAGACTGACAGTCTCTGGGAAAATGGGTCCATTGGGCACCTGTACTCTCTGAAAGTCAAAATGTTCCTGATAGTGGCAAAACTTCAAGTTACTCACCATTAAGTATGCTAGCTAGGGTTTTTGTAGATATTCTTTATAAAGTTGAGGATGTTCCTCTTCTATTCCTAGTTTACTGAGTTTTTATCATAAATAGGTGTTGGATTTTGTCAAGTGTTTTCTTCTGCATTTATTGATATGATCATGTGGTTTTTCTTCTTTAGCCTGTGAATGTGATGGATTTACATAATTGATTTTCAAATGTTGAGTCAGCCTCTCATACCTAAGATGAATCCCACTTGGTTGTGGTGCATAATTCTTTTTATACATTGTTGGATTCCATTTGCTAATATTTTGTTGAGGATTTTTGTGTCTGTGTTCATGAGAGATATTGGTCTGTAGTTTTCTTTTCTTGTAATGTCTTTGTTTAGTTTTGGTATTAGGGTAACATTGGCCTTATAGAATGAGTTAGGAAGTATTATCTCTGTTTCTATCTTCTGAAAGAGATGGCAGAGAATTGATACAATATCTTCTTTAAATGTTTGGTAAGAATTCACCAGTGAACCCATGTGGGACTAGTACTTTCTGTTTTTGAAAGGTTATTAACTATTGATTCAGTTTCTTTAATGGATATAGGCCTATTCAGATTGTATCTTGGATGAGTTTTGGCAAATTGTGTCTTTCAAGGAACTGATCCATTTCCTCTAGGTTATCAAATTTGTGGGCATAGAGTTGTTCACAGTATTCCTTTATTATCCTTTTAATGTCCATGGGATCTGTAGTGATGTCCCCTCTTTCATTTCTGATAATAGTAATTTGTGTCTTCTCTCTTTCTTTCTCTCTTTCTCTCTTTCCTGGCTTGAGGATTATTGGTTTCATTGATCTTTTCAAAGAATCAGCTTTTGGTTTTGTTGATTTTTCTCTATTGATTTCCTATTTTCAATTTCAATGATTTCAGCTCTAACTCTTATAATTTCTTTTTTTCTACTTTTTGGATTGAATTTGAAGTTCTTTTTCTAGTTTCCTAAGGTGGAAGCTTAGATGACTGATTTTATATCTTCTTTTCTAATATATGGATTCAAGGTTGTAAGTTTCCCACTTAGCACTGCTTAATGCTGCATCCCACAGATTTTGATAAATTTTATTTTCATTTTCATTTAGTTCAAAATATTTTAAAATTTCTCTTGAGGTTTCTTCTTTGGCCCATATGTTATTTAGAAGTTGTTTAATCTCCACGTATTTTGGGATTTTCCAGTTATCTTTCTTTTACTGATTTCTAGTTTAATTCCATTGTATCTGAGAACAGATACATCTAACTTCTTTAAAATTTGTTAAGATATGTTTTATGTCCCAGAATATGGTTTATCTTGGTGAATGTTCCATGTGAGCTTGAGAAAAATGTGTTTTCGGCTGTTGTTGAATGAAGTAGCCTACAGATGTCAATTATACCCAGTTAATTGATGGTGTTGTTGAGTTCAACCATGCTCTTATTGATTTTTATGCCTCCTAAATCTGTCCATTTTGAGGGAGGTGTGTTGAAGTCTCCAACTATAATAGTGGATTAATCTATTTCTCCTAGCAGTTCTATCAGTTTTTGCCTCATGTATTTTGATGCTCTGTTATTAGGCACATACACTTTAAGGATTGTTATATCTTCTTGGGGAATTGACTCTTTATCATTATGTAATGCCCCTCTTTATCCCAGACAAAGTTTCCTTAGTCTGAAATCTGCTCTGCCTGAAATTAATATAGCTACTCTCACTTTCTTTTTATTAGTGTTAACATGGCATATCTTTCTCTATCCATTTACTTTTAATCATATGTGTCTTTATATTTAAAATGGATTTCTTGCAGACAACATATAGTTAGGTCTTGTTTTTTGATCCACTCCAACAATCTCTTTTGATTGGTACCTTTAAACATTGATGTTTAAAGTGATTATTGAGGGACTTCCCTGGTGGTCCAGTGAGTAAGATTCCGTGCTCCCAATGCAGGGGGCCTGGGTTTGATCCCTGGTCGGGGAACTAGATCCCTCATGCATGCTGCAAGTAAGAGTTCATATGCCGCAACTAAGAGTATGCATGCCACAACTAAGAGTTCGCGTGCCACAACTAAGAGTCTGCGGGCTGCAACTAAAAGATCACACATGCTGCTACTAAAGATCCTGCATGCCGCAACAAAGATCCTGCACGCTGCAACTAAGACCCCGTGCAGCCAAAATAAATAAATAAATAAATAAATGTTTTAAAAAACAAAATGATTATTGCTATAATTGGATTAATATCTACCATACTTATTACTGTTTTCTATTTGTTGTCCTTGTGCTTTGTTTGTATTTTTGTCTTCCACTCTTTTTCTTCTTTTTGTGGTTTTGATTAAACATTTTGTATGACTTCATTTTCTTCCCTTTCTTAGCATATCAATTTTACCTCTTTTTTTTTTTAACTTATTTTAGTGGTTTTCCGAGAGTTTCCAGTATATGTTTACAGCTAATCCAAGTCCACTTTCACATAACACTAGAATGCTTCACAGATAGTGTGGGTCCCTTATATTAACAAAATAATCCTAATTCCTCCCATCCCTTGTATCATTGCTGTCATTCATTTCACTTATATATAAGCATACATAAGCAATATATATAATATATACATAAGCATACATATGTATATGATGTATACATAAGCAAACATCGTCGATATTATTTTGAAAAATCTTTATCTGTTAGATTAAGTATAAGAAAAAAGTTTTTATTTTACCTTCACTTATTATTTCTTCAATGCCTTCCTTTATATAAATCTGAGTTTCTGACCTATGTTACTTTTCTTCTCTCTAAATAACTTCTTTTAACACTTCTTGCAAGGCAGGCCTACGGGCAACAATACCATCACTTTTTGTTTGCTTGAGAAAGTCTTTAATTCTCCTTCACTTTTGAAGGGTAATTTCACTGGTTACACAATCCTAGGTTAGTGAGTTATTTCTCAACATTTTAAAAATGTCTCTCCACTCTCTTCTTGCTTGCATGATTTCTTAGGAGAAGTCAGATATAATTCTTATCTCTGCTTCTCTAAAGAGCAAAGATTTTTTTTCCTCTGGCTTCTTTCAGGATATTTTTCTTTATCTTTGATTTTCTATAGTTTGAAAATGATAAGCCTGTATGTAGTTTTTCTGGCATTTATCCTGATGGGTGTTCTCTGAGCTTCTTGGATCTGTGGTTGGGCATCTGACATTAATTTGGTAAAATCCTCCATCATTATTGGTTCAATTTTTTCTTCAGTTTCTTTCCTCTTTCTTCTCTCCTGGTATTTCCATTATACATATGTTATAACTTTTGTAGTTGGGTTTTTTTTTTCAGTCTTTTTTCTGTTTGCTCTTCAATTTTGAGGTTTCTACTGATATATCCTCAAGTTCAGAGATTCTTTCCTCAGCCATGTTCAGCCTATTAATAAGCTCATCAAAGGCATTCTTCATTTCTGTACAGTGGTTTTTATCTGTAGCATTTCTTTTTCATTCTTTCCTGGGATTTCTGTCTCTCTGCTTACATTGACCATCTGTTCTTGCATGCTGTCTACTTTATCCATTAGAGCCCTTAGCATATTTATCATAGTTGTTTTTAAATTTCTAGTCTGATTATCGCAGCATACCTGCCATGTCTGGTTCTGATGCTTGCTCTGACTCTTCAAACTGTTTTTTGTCTTTAGTATGCCTTGTGGTTTTTTCCTGATAACCAGACGTGATGTACTAGGTAAGAGCAACTGTTGTAAATAGGCCTTTAGTAATGGAGTGGTAGGTGACAGGGGAAGAGAAACATTCTAATGAGTCCTGTGATTAGGTCTTGGTCTTTAGTGAGCCTGTGCTTCTGGACTTCGAACTTCGCAGGTGTTTCTCAGCTTTGTCCTCCCCTCTTAGGTGTGACAGAATGGCAATGGTGGGCTGGAGTTGGGTATTTCCCTTCTCCAAGTTAGGCTCTGATAATACCCAGCAGCTTAGGCTCTGAGGTTCACTAGTTTTCCTAAGGGCAGGCCTTGTTAGGAAGAACAGAGCAGTCTGGTGTATTTCAAAATTGTTTCTTCTCTCCTCCCCCTGCCAGAAGCACAGGAGATTTTTCTCTGACATCTGCTGTGAGAACCTGGTCAAGCTCCTGGAGGTAAAACTCACAAAGGAGTAGGAACCCCTCTATGACTGGGTCCCCCTGGAGTTTTTAACTCTCAGACTTGTCCACTCCGGGCCTCCAGCAATTGATCAATTACCGTTGTGGTTTTTCTACCCCTCCCCTGGTTCCCACAGAGGTTACAGCTTGTGAGCTTCTGCTCTGGTAGCTTGTGATTCTCTGTATTTGCCTGTCAGTCTCTCCAATGTGGGGGGCAGTGGTGTGCCCTGTGACCTCCCTTCTCTTAAATGGATTTAGGAAGATTCATCGATTTTTCAGTTTGTTCAGCTTTTTACTCATTGGAACAGAGTGGCAACTTCCAAGCTCCCTACATGTGGAACCGGAAACAGGAAGCAGCCCAGATTTTTTTTTTTTTTTTAATGCAAAACACAGAAAAGAGGGTAAAAGTCGTATGGGGCAGAAGGGGAGATGAGAGAGATTGGGCAGAAATGTTATTTGAAGAGAGAGTGGCCAAAACTTTTCTCAAACTAACAAAAAACATCAAGAAGGACAAGGAACTACAAACAGGATAGATTCAAAGAAAACTAAGCCTACATATGTTACAGTAAACCTGCTGGAAAGCAAATACAAAGAGAAAATCTTAAAAGCAGCAACTGTAAGACTGATAGTTGGCTTATCGACAGAAAACAAAGCAATTATATATTTTAAATGCTGAAAGAAAATAACTGCCACCCTAGAACTTCAAATGAAGGCAAATTAAGATATTTTTAGACACTGTCCCCCTAGAAAAACGCCCCAAAACAGAATTTGTTACCAGCAGACTCACACCAAAGAAAAACCAGAAAAAGTTATTCAGGCCAAAGGAAAGTGGTCCTAGGTGGCATCTTAGAGATACAAAAAGGAATATGGAGCAATAAAAAAGATAAATATGTGGGCAAATTTTTAAATGTCTATAGTATTTAAAATATACATACCCAACAAAAAGAGCACAAGGTGGGGGTGGGATGTGATTGATGTTAAAGCAGTCTAAGTTTCCTGCATTGCCCAGGAAATAATAAAACTGCTATTTTGCATTAGACTTTAACAAGTTAAGGAGGCATGTTATAATCTCTAGTTTAAGTAACCTTTAAAAAAATGTCAAGCTTGTAGACAGGAAGAATAGAATGATTTTTTTTTTTTTTTTTTTTGCGGTATGCGGGCCTCTCACTGTTGCGGCCTCCCCCGTTGCGGAGCACAGGCTCCGGGCGCGCAGGCTCAGCGGCCATGGCCCACGGGCCCAGCCGCTCCGCGGCACATGGGATCCTCCCAGACCGGGGCACGAACCCGTATCCCCTGCATCGGCAGGCGGACTCTCAACCACTTGCGCCACCAGGGAGGCCCTAGAATGATTTTTTTTAATCTTTTTTTTTTTGCATGTAATGGTTTCAAAATATATTAAGTAAACAATTACAGAACTAAAGGAAAAATCATCATATAATCATAGTGGAAGTTTTGTATGTTCTTAACCCACTCCTCTCAGAAACTGACAGAGAACAAGCAGTTTAAAAATCAGGAAGGACATGAAAGATTTGAACAACACAATTATAAATTTGACCTGATCATCTTATGAAGAAGTCTGTTGCAAAAGACTTGTAGTTGCAAAATACCCATTTATTTTCAAGTGTACATTTAACAAATGATGATACACTGTGTCACAGAGCAAATCTTCTCAACAAGTTTCAAAGGACTGAAATCCTACAGAATATCTTCTCTGACCACAGCGGAATTAAGTTATAAATTAATAACAAAAAGGTAATTAGAAAATGCCAAATGTTGAAAATGTAAGCAATGTGCTTTCAAAAGAAACCATAGGTTAAGGAAGAAAGGGTAATGAAAGTTAGAAAACATTTTTATTAAATGATGAAAATTCAAAAATATCAAGCTTGTGAGACAAAACTAAAGCCATGCTTAGAGGGAGCTGTACATAAGCTTTAGATACATAGATTAGAAAAGAAGAAAGGCTTAAGGTCAATTATCTCAATTTCAAGAAGTTTGAAAAGAACTGCAAAGTGGAAGAATCAATAAAGATCAGAAATTAATGAAATAGAAAACTCAAAATACAATACAGAAGATGAACAAAGCTAAAAATTTGATTCTAATTAATTGAACTCTGATTAAACCCCAGCAAGACTAACCAAGAAAAAGAGAAGGCATAAATTATCAGTATTAGAAACTAAAAAGAAGAAACCCCTACAAACACTACATTAAAAATATGAGATTTTATGAATGACTGTATACCAGCAAAGTTAAAAGATTAGATGGAATGAACATATTCCTATTTAGAAACAAACACACACATGAACTACTTACCAAAACCAACACAAAAAGAAATAGAAAATCTCTGTGTTCTATATCTATTAAATACAGTGAACTTGTAATTTAAAACCATGCCACAAAGAAACCCCAATGCCCAAATGGCTTCATCGGTGAATTCTACCAAATATTTAAGGAAAAAAATAACACCATTTATACACCCTTTCAAAGTTCTTCCACATACCTCAATCTTATCCAGCAAAACCCTGACACCAAAACTTGACAAGACCCAATTCAGAAAGGGAATGACAGGCCAATCTCTCTCACGAACATAGGTATGAAATTTCCTATTATATTTGGGTGTCATTATGGGATAGTATTGTACCTTGATTGATCTGTGAGTGAACATTGATTTATCAATGGTTTACTTTTGTTTAAAAAGTGTTTTATAGGCAAGATGAGTGGAGGAGCAAACCATAACAGGGTAGGTAATAAAAACATTTGTATTTACTAGTAAGCTTTTACTGAAAGATTTGTGAAGTCTGATGTTTACAGTAACTTTGCTTTTTAAGTGTTTGCTTTAGCTCTGCCCAGTAACTATTTTGTATCACCACGTGAAAAAAATTACATAAGCTGATTAATTCTTATTCTTGCGGACATTCATAAGCATTTCATTAACAAGATAGTGTCTATTTTCAGATGCCTAAATAAAGACCATTAAAATGTAATGCTATAATACTTACAAACCATCCAGTAGAAACAAAAATGATAGCCACATTTTTATTTTACCTTTTTGATTCTGAAAACTAAACAGTTCCTGCAGAAGTGGGGAGTAGTGGGGATTTCCAGGGTGAGGTGTGCATTATCCATGTAAAATAATTTTCAAATAAACCTACGATGCCTGTATTTGTATAATGTGTTTTATTTTTCCCCAGTACAAATAAAACAATTCACTGTCACCTGATTACTTTTTAAAAATTGGAAATGTTTACCTTTAATAAATGTTAAAACATCTATTATTTTAAATGAATTTTACATTTATTACATATAACCAAAATTTAATTGTACATGTACCTATAAATGTGGGGCTTATAAAAATCATAAATAACACTTATTAGTTTCTGTAAATGATGAGCAATCTCTTTAGCTATAGTGTATGCATCCTTCACTTAATAGAGGAAGATAGTATTTGATTTAACTTACTTCCATGTTTCTCATAATAATGCTATTCATATAGGAAAGATAATGTCCTCAAGATCATTTTAATGGATCTTGTTGATGACAAATGTATTCTACGTTAATCTTTATAAAATATTTGAATTATTTGAGTGATAGCTCTGTAAATATAGAAACAGAGTCTCTAAAAGTACTTTCATTTTTTTCCAATTAAACTTGTTTGAGTAGATTTAATATGTTAACATGGGCATTCTGTTGTTCAGAGTGCTTCCAAAACCAGCACACTCACCTCTGGGGCTTTCCAAGCAGAAGTTTTAAGTCCCCTAAACTTTTTTGAAAAAAGGCGTTGATGTTGGAAATGTGCCAGGAGTAACCCTTGGTATTTCTCATAAAGTGCCACAGTGAAAGTACCCTGTCCCACAAGTCAGTTCCTTTTATCAAAATCATAATCTCACACACTACCATTTCCAGAAAGCCTGTCTCCACATTCAAGACAGCAGTAGGTCAGATAAATATTTTTTAATCTGTATTTTTTACCATTCCTGTACTTACTTCATCTGGAGTTTTAACATCTGTTTACCAAATTTACAGACCTGTCAGTTAAAATGTAAAAGTACTTTTTCCTCAGTGTAAATAGCTTAGGAACATCAAAAGTTAAAATTAGCAGTCTCTCCTTTTCCTTTTGGAACTCACCTAATGTTAAAAATTAGGTGCTTTAACCTAAGTATCCATCAACAGATGAATGGATAAAGAAGATGTGATATCTATATTGTATGTATACAGATACATATACACACACACACAATGGAATAGTACCCAGCCATAAAAAAGAATTAAATAATGCCATTTGCAGCAACATGGATGGTACTAGAGATTATCATACTAAGTGAAGTTAATCAGACAAAGACAAATATGATATTGCTTATATGTGGAATCTAAAAAAATGATACAAATGAACTTATTTACAAAACAGAAACAGACTTACATAGAAAACAAACTTATGGTTACCAAAGGGAAAAGGGGGAGGAGGGATAAATTTTGAGGATGAGATTGACAGATACACACCACTGTATATAAAATAAACCACAAGGATTTACTGTATAGCACAGGGAACTATATTCAACATCTTATAATAACCTATAATGGAAAATAATCTGAAAAAGAATATATATATATATATAACTGAATCACTTTGTTGTACACCCGAAACTAACAAAACATTGTAGATCAACTACAGTTCAATTTTTAAAAACCTGAAAAATAAATTGGTGCTTAGTAAGGCAGAACTCACACTCCAGAGCCAGATAGCCAGGGCTTGAATCCCAGCTCTCTCACTTTTCAGCAAGTGACCCTAGGGCAAGTTATTAACCTCTATGCCTCAGTTTCCTCATCTGTAGAATGGGACAAATGACAGTACTTCTTACAAAGCTGTTGTGAGGATTCAATGAATTTGTAAGTGTAAGGATGCTGTTAGTGTTTGCTACTATTATTGTCTCTCCAGAAACTTCCTCTGCTTAGGTAAATAAATCATGTTTCTGATTATTGTTTACAACATGGGATGGTATTACTCTGTAACTTGTTTCCTTTACTACGATATGGAATTGCTTTGTCAAAGGATATTTGCACTTTCATTTTTTTTTAAATCAACACTACCAGACTGGTTTCCAAAAAGCACAAAAGTAACTGGGCAGTGTACCAATCAAGCTGCACAGTAGGGAGTTACAAAGTAAAGCAACTAGCACGATTACAATAGCACAAAGGTGGGAGGGGGAAATGGAAGTATGTCATTCCAAGGTTCTTACAATATACCTGAAGTGGCAGAATTTTATCTGAAGGTAGACTGTGATGTCATAGATACATATTGTAAACCCAGAACTAAAAAGAACAAAACAAGAGGTATATAAAATAAGCTAACAGTGGAGAAAAAACAGAATCCTAAAAATACTCAAATCATCCAAAAGAAGGTAAGAAAAGAGGAAAAAAAGGAGCAAAGATGGAACAAACAGAAAACAAATAGGAAGACTTAAACTTCACCATATCTATAATCACATTAAATGTGAATGGCCTAAACACTCCAATCAAGACACAGAGATTGTCAAACTGGATAAATTGAAAAAGCAAGACCCAATTACATGCTGTCACTTTAAATAGACATAGATAAGTAAAATGACAGAATTAAATATACCATGTAAATGCTATTCATAAGAAAGGTGAAGGGCTATACAGTATCAAAGGTTTCAGAAGCCAAAATTTAACCACTGATCAAGGAGGACATGTAATAAGAGGATCAATTCATCAAAAAGACATAGTAATCCCAAATGTTTATGCCTCTAATCAGAGCTTCAAAAACATGAAATAAGAAAACTGACAGATCAAGAAAAATAGACAAATCCACAGTTTTTGTTGGAAATTTCCAGTTTTCTCACAGGTAGACAGAAAATCAATATGGGTATTTCAACCAATTTAACCTAATTGACATTTATAAAACATTTCACCAGCCACAGTGAAATACAGTTTTTCCAAGTGCACATGGAATATTCACACCACTTGCTGGGCTAAAAGTTAAGACAAGTTGATGGTTCTGGAACTCAAAACAATACATTCTATTGACCTGAGGACCAGTGTTTTCACTCAAAAAAGTTATCTGTAAAAAGGCTTGGGTGTACGTGTGCATCCAGCATCCACAGGTCAGGTGAAAGCAGACGTATTCCTAAGCACAGGAGGCGGGGGTGCGGAGACATCGTGGCGGCTGACAGCTTGGAGGAGGCAAGAGGAAGTGGCTTCTGGCCGGAAGACTGAACGAGGGATATGATGAAGCGTGCTCGACGCTATATTGGGTTGATCCTTTCACTGAGCCCTATGGAATCGCCGATGGAGACCCTCTCCTCGTTAACTCTTGGTCGAGGTGCACCTGCTTTGGGAGGCCCCGCGGGGAAGCCTGAGCGCGGGCGCGAGGCGGGGGCCAGGCCGTCGGGCTGTCTTCCTTCCCCGGGAGTCCCGCTCCGACAGTCCGGGGATGCAGGCCGGCCGCGTCTGTGACCGTGAAAGACACCCGAAGGCAGGTCGCAGGCAAACCTGCGTACAGGGGCGCACAGTGCGGCAGAGGACGCGGGCGGCGGGCGCGGAGAGCACCCCAGGTCGCCCCCGCGACCCCCACCTCCAGGCACCCTCCCCGTCCCCCCTCTCGTTCCCCCCCCGCCACCAAGGCGCGGAAAGCGGACACCGCCCGCCTCGTTCGGGCACCACCTGGCGGGCGGGCGGGCGGGAACAGGTGCCCGACGCGGGGCGGGGCCGGGCGGCGGCGGGGCGGGGCGGGGCGGGGCGGGACGGGGCGGGGCGGGGCCCGGAGACGGCGGAGAGGACCGAACCCGAGGCCCTGGGTTGCCGCGCCGCCTGGGCAGCAGAGGCCGCAGAACGGGCCGCCCAGCCCGCCCCTCCGCGCCATGGCCCCTCGCGCCCGGCGGCGCCGCCCGCTGCCCGCGCTGCTTGCGCTCTGCGCGCTGCTCGGCCGGCTGCAGGTAAGGGGGGCTGCCCCGGCTCCCGCTCCCCGCGCGCCGGGTCCCGCGCCCGACGCCTTCGCGGGAGCTGGGGAAGGACGCGGCGCGGCGGCTACCAGACGTCCCGAGACCTGGACGGAGCCGCAGGAGCTGAGGATTTGGGGGCGCAGAGGGCGGAGAGCTGGGGGGCTGCGGGTTGGACGGTGGAAGGAGGGAATGGGCGAGTGGAGGGGAACTGGGGTGCAGAACGGGGAGTTGCGGGACCCCAGCACCCGGACACGGGCGCTTCCAAAAGTCCCATTTAGTGGCAGGCTTTGGTGGTGCCGTTTATTCTCTAAACATTTCTGGAGCGTCTGCGAGGTGCTCCTGCAGTGTAGCTGCTGCGGAGGCAGCGGCGTGGACACAGACCCTTCCCCCGCGAGCAGAAGAAGCAGCGAGGGAAAAATTCGGAGCCGCGGACAGTGCCCACGTTAAGTAACCATCCCACATACGATTTCTCCTTTCGGGCCATTTTGAACCCGCCGGAGCCCTCGGTCCTTCCCTCTAACTGGGCTTCACACGCTCTCCCCACCTCAGCTTCGCTGGTAGTCTGAAGACTAGAGCGATGCTCGCCTCCCGGGCGTGTGGTGAAACAGGATTTGGTAGTTTCTTCAGAAAGGCTGACATCAGATTTCTTTCTTATGCTCCCCTCTTTTTTATGTCCCCCTTCTCCCCTCAGACTCCTCCCTACGGTTTAAGGTCCACCGGCTCAGGTTCTGGCCCAGAATGACATAGAGTCACTTGTTCTCAGAACCCCTCTGATGATGTTAGGACAAAATAGTGTTCACAGTCGGAGAAACCAAGGTACCTGGGGTGCTTCAAGCCAGTAGGGGAGCCAGAAACAGCCCTGTCCTCCATGCGCTCAGCCGGGATGGGACTGGGACGGGCCGACGGGCACAGCGGGCAGTGGTTACTCTCACTGGGGCCAGGCCCTGCTGGGGCTCCCAACCCAGGAGGCACCCGGGGCTCCCCTGGCGGCCCACGGGGCTGATAAAAGGCGTGAAGAGGTCTGGGGGTGCCAGAACAAGAGCATCTTCCTACGTCGTGTTGTTCTCCGCACCCCAAGTCCTCTCAGAAGAGATTTCTTTACAAGATCACTTGGTACAGTTGCCAAATAAATAAAACCAGTTACTGGTTTTCTGCCCTCCCCGGAGGAAAGCTGTAGTGTAGGAAGCCCAGCACCACAAATACTATTGAAAGCCTTGTATACTTGGAAGTCCCTCAGAGGAAAGGGTAAATGTTGGTGGTTTTCTGGGTTTCAGCAGTTTCAGATTTCCCTTCTCTGTAAAGATTGGTTTAGGCTGTTGTAAACAGCTTTCGGGGGAACAGCTCGAAACCCCAAGAAGACAAGGGGAACGGCACTTGGAGAACTGTGTTTGGAGTGAGGAGAGAGGGGGGAAGCCAGCCTGTGATTAGAGCCTTGACAGAAATAACAGGAACGTGCTATAAGGCTGGAGCAGACAGTTCTCAGGAAGATTCAGTCTATTTCATTTCTACTTGTATGAGTCTCTAGGAATGGTTGAGGGCAAAGAAGGCGGAAAAGCCTGCTGGAATTTTTCATTTTAAACACTTCAGGTGTTGCATAATTAAGTGTTCAACAGGTTGGACAGGGTGCTGCCTTATTTGAACCACAGGACTAGGGCTCCAGTGAACAGCTAGCCACCTGAGAAAAACCTGCTCACTACACAGTTTAAAAAAAAAGCATCTCGGGGCTTCCCTGGTGGCGCAGTGGTTGAGAGTCCGCCTGCCGATGCAGGGGACACGGGTTCGTGCCCCGGTCCGGGAAGATCCCACATGCTGCGGAGACGCTGGGCCCGTGAGCCATGGCCACTGAGCCTGCACGTCCGGAGCCTGTGCCCCGCAATGGGAGAGGCCACAACAGTGAGAGGCCCACGTACCGCGCAAAAAAAAAAAAAAAAAAAAAAAAAAAAAGCATCTCACAGTGTTATTGCAAAAACTACATATGTACATATATGTGTAAAATGCAGTACGTTCTAACATGAACTCATTTGCTATCAAAACATTTATTTCTCAGAGCTATCTTTCAGCAAGGGCTATCTTTCCCCCCTTTCCCTTTTGGCTACTTATATTATGTGCATTTTTAAATCATACCTAAACAGGAAACGATCAAATGATATTGCGATGGCTCTAATCAAATGATATAAGTTTGTGCCCAGTCTCCGCAGTGGAAATCCATTAATTCTGAAAGGTGGAGCTAGATGTAATGTTGTAGTATTATCCTCCAAAGATACTGTGGTTACAAGCACTCTGTTCAATTACTGCTTCTTTGGCCAACATGATCTATTAGTTCAAAGAAAGGAATTACACTGGCGATTAGTTATCACACAAAGGGCAAGGCTTAAAGAACTGCTGAGTGTGGAGGATGGAGGAGGTATTGGTTTTGGCAAAAACAGCTTCTGGAAAGTGCTTTATCTGCAAGTATTGTATTTAGTTTCATTTACATTATAATAAATCGATTTAAACTTACCTGGGGGGCTGTAAGTTTTGCCTTTTAAAACATCTCTGTGCTTATATCTCTCTGCGCCTGTGTGAGGGAATCTGACTTCAGACGTAAGAGTATTTGCCTACAGAAAAAAACATTTAAAATTTTTATGTTGATAGTTCTGCTGTTTATTCCAAGAAACTCTAGGAGCAGGCTGTTTTCATTGAGGTCATTGATCACACAGCCATGTTTATCCCTAGTTATCCAAGACCTAAGGGCAGATTCACTCATATACCCAGGCCAGCAAACATATTTGGGATGTAAAACCTTGTGCTGGTGAGAAACAAGGCGAAGACATAGCTGGGTCTTCACAGGCCACAGTCCAGTCGAGAGGACGAGACAGGTGAAGCTGTGATAATAACCCAGCCTATGTTACGAGAAGCGCAGAGGGTGGTGGAGGGAAGGAGGGAGTATAGTTGGAGGGATCAGGGAGGACTTTTGGAGGAGGGGGCTTCTGAAGCGGTCTTTGGAGGATGGGTAGGAAATCAAGGGTCAGAGAGGGAATGTTCCCGAGAGGCTGTTGTGGGGAAGAAAGCTTTCTATCTGAGAGGGTGGCGTCAGTGGTTTAGGCCTGAAGGAATCTTGCCAAAAAGAGAAAACCCACATATTTTTATGACTTTATAGATAGCACAAAGCTATCTGTAAAGCTAGCTTAATTCAAGAAACCCCACGACAGACAGGACATTAAACATTTATAGTTTTTGAGATAACACTTGGCCCTTGTTGAGGTGGTAAAATGTAGACTAATCAGAAACAGATAAGCCACAGAGCCCTGGAAGGCCTGTGGGGAGACCCTGCCGAGGAAATCCCCTGGGTGGGACTGGGACTGTAGGGTAGGTAGGTGCCCGCCCCGGCCCCGGCTGTCTTCCTGCCCTGCCAGCCCATCCTAGTGGGAAGACTTGGCCATAAGTCACTACTTTGTTTGGAGAATCACAGACTTGGGGATCAGTGTCCTTTTCGTTCACGTTGTTGATAAATATTTCAAATGCCTTCCCTGTTATTTCCTTCCCACCACTTCCCCCCAAAATGGCACATCTGTATTATGAACATATTCTCCGTGTTGATAAGGAAATATGAGCTTGCTTTTTCAGTTATCTACCAGAAATTCATATGCCAGGAAAACTGAAACAATAAAGGTATGTCTTTGAAGGTCAATAAATCAGTGTTTTATGAGGCCATGAAAAGGGGAGTTCCAAACCAGGGCCTCCTTTGCAGAGTGTTGTTTGAAGAAGGTGCCACGTGAACTTTCTCTGCCAGATCAGTATTAAAATTCCCCCCATGCTATTTTCCTATCTTTGAAGCGCATGGAAAAAGACAGTGGTGTTTTTTTCCACATGGTGTGTCCAGAGGATGCTGTCTGGGCGGGACTCGCTGTGGACGTGGATCTGCATCCCGCCCTGACAGCTGCCCTCTCTACAAGTGATGCCCCAGGGCATCTACCCTCGGGCCAGGTGGCCGCCAGGACAGCTGTGGCCTGGCAGCTGTCTGCCTGCAGCGGCCGCCCCCCAGCCCCCAAGGGAAGCATACCTGACCCCACCTCCCGGCCCCCAGAGCCGGCGTGGGTGGGATTCGCGCGCCAGGTGATTCTCCCTGCAAGTGCCTGTAAATTCTCCACCTGGTTTGTAGGAAGTTGGGCACCTAATCTTCGTGTTTCCCTCTGGCTGCCACGTGGGAGCTTCCTGTAGGACCCACTGCTAGGAACACAGATTAAGCTCAACTCCTCCTTTCTACCCCCCAAACCCAAGCCCCGAGCCTGAAGAAACCACGAGTGAGACAGTGGACTTCAGCACAACAGAAGAGCGGGTGGGTCTGAAGTTCTCAGTGCGCTTTTGAGGTTTAACACTGAGTGGGCGGCGGGCGTGGTCACGCGGAGCCCAGCGGGTTCCTCTGCCCTGGTTCCGAGAGGCGCCGTCAGGCTGCGTCCTGCCCGCGAGCCCGGCGGGCGCGCTCCCCGGCGCCCTGCCCTCCCTCCCGCCGGGCTCCCCGGCGCCCTGCCCTCCCTCCCGTGGGCAGCAGCTGCTGGCCCCGCTCATCGCCCGGCAGCCCCGGCAGCAGTCTCAGCGCGTCTGCGTGCACGTGCGCTAACCTGCTCTCTTTGTCCTGTGCGCCACCGGCGCCCTCCAGCCTGGGATTTCTTTGGGCTGCCACGTCCAGGGCACGGCGCTCAACAGTGAGAAAGAGGACTGCGTTTGTGTTAGATGTGCTCGTTTAGCTCAACAAAGCGAGCGCCTCCTCCAGGTGGGCCGCCCTGCAGCAGGCTAGGGAGACGGAGAGCAGGGGCATAGCCCTCGTCTCCGGGAAGCCCCGGCCTAGATGCGTGCAGACAGAATGCAGTGGGACACTTGTGCCATCAAGAGTGCTTTCAGAGTGTGGTGGGCGCCCGGGACAAGAGCGCTTTAACCGGCCTGGAAGTGTCGGCGGAAAATACCCCCTTTTCCTTACCGTGCGGTTGTGTGTGTCCAAAGCACAGAAAGAGGGGCAAGGGGGCAGCATGTGGTCTAGGGGATCAAGAATGGTTTGTGCTCTGCCTGGTGGTGGGAACGGTGGGGAGGCCAGACCGAGTGCAGCGTTTTCAGGCGACTCTGAAGAGGACAGTGTTCCTGGGCTCCAAGGGCAGGCGGGGAGCGGAGGCGGAGCCAGCACTCAAGGGCCTTATGTGCAAGGAAAACAGTTTAGATTTTATCTCCGTGTATTGTGAGCTGGGGAGGGACGTGATCAGATGCGGAGGTCATGGGGAAGGGTGCCATGGCGCTGCGGGGAGGAGGGGGCCCAGGGCGTGGTGAGGAGGCCACAGCCCCTGCTTTGGGGAAGAGCTGGTAGAGGCTTGAATCGGGTCAGGAGGGTGGCAAGAGAAAGGAGCGATTTCAGAGCCAGCAGGCTGTGCTGGGCGCCGAAGATACGGGGCAAAGGATGTGGTTGGACCTATTATTAAAAAAAAAAAAAATGTGGTAGATGTCAGAACAGCTGACCGTTTGATTGTATTTTTTCACAGCTTATTAAGAAAACTTCTTAGTCCAAATCAGAATCAAAGCAGGTTCAGGTTCAAGTAAAGAAAGATTGTTTTTTCCCCAAACAATAAAGAAGGTGGCAGTTTAGGATATGGAATCGCATCTGCTTTGGATTATCTTACTGGGAGGCAAAGGTCCTTAGACCCCACTGGGGTAAAAAAAACAAGCTAAGAGCCCCAAGGCATTGGCTCTGCAGGAAATGTGTGTGCTCTGGAATTCAGAGCCATTTCCTGACCTAAAGGTGTCTTTGAATCAGAGGTTCAGGATGTAGGCAGAGTTTTAAAACTCAGGACTAAAGAGATAAGCACTCAGTGACCCCCAAAGAGTCCAGCATCAGAGCTGGTGTGGCCTACGCCGTGGTCTTCCCACGCTGGCCTCAGATAGGTCACCTAACCCCCAGCAGAAGCAGTGTTTACCTTGGACCCACAGCTCAGCAAAAACTTTTTGCTTTTGCATGAGACACCTTTTCCTGGTGGCTATTAGTGCTTCAGCTGAGTGTTTCCCTTCCTCTCTGCCCACCCCCGCTTCTGCTCCCCACTGCAAAAAGTCCTAGGCTAGCAGGTGACACAGAGGCCCGTCTGGCACAAGCAAAGTCGGAGAGCTGCCAGGTTTCCAAGTGGTAGGAAGAACCGACTGCAAAAACTACCCTTTCGGTTCATCGGAGTAATAATAACTCATTACATTTCCTGTGCAGTGTTGAGAGTACAAGAGCCACTTCCTCCAGCTACCAGAAATTTGAAGACTTTCCATTAAAAATGAGGAAGAAAAACTCTTAACTTTTTGTGAATGTGATGGTTAAAACTGGCAAGCAGGGAGAGTGGATGTGTGCTATCGCACAAATCCTGGGTTCTCCTTACCCACCCCCAGAGTGGGAAATGAGCCACTTTTCTAAGGTTCTGAGTTTTAAAAAATATTTGTTCCTTCTTGGAACATACGTAGCAACTAACTTAGAAGTGTATCCTTAAGTAGCACAAAGAGCCGCCAAATTCATATCCAGTTGAAAAAAAATCTGTCGAGGGTTCTCAATTTTGTACCCAAGGTAGAAAAACAGGATCATGTCTGAAACGTTCATGGTAATTGAGAATCTGTTCCATTTTTCAAGCCTAGTAGAGATTATTCACACCCACCCTTGCTATTCCAGTGCATTATTTAACAATTCCCAGGGGCAGGAACTTCCCTATAGCAGAATCTAATACTGTGTCACAATTTGACTCCGTTTCCTCAAATTTGTTCTTTCATGGGGGTAAAGATCAGTTGGCCAACGTCTTCTTTATTTTTGTGTTTCTCTCGAAGATTGTCAGCCCACGACTTCCCCTTGCTCGGGTTATTCATGCTACTTCCTTCAACCTCTCTGTCAGCCTTTTTTCCTTTCAATTCTCTGGACCCTGGTTTTGCACTTCCATAAGACACTCTGGAAAACGTCAGACTTACCCCCCAGCCTGTGCCCTGGAGAGTTCCCCACCTAGTAGGGAAAATAAAACAGCCCCGTCTTCAGTCCTTGCAGTGAAGTAGGTCTAAAGCTGCCAAGAGCAAGACGCCGCAGGAGCGCAGAGGGCACAGGGTTGCCGTGGAGAGCTGGGCAGCTGGCACTTGTCTGGGCCTGGAGGGACAGACATGAGTCTGAGGGCGGAGTGAGCCGGGGAAGGGTCAGAGGTGGGACAAGCAGCGCCGAACGGGAGAAACTCAAGTCCTGTCCGGTTGTCCGGGGCCCAGAGCTGGCCAGAGCCCAGGAAAGGCCAAGGCCAGCTGGGGACGGGAGGGGTGCTGGTTAGTCACGAACAAACCTCAGGAGGGTGCTGGGACTCTGCCCTGTGGAGGGGGGGCCGTGGACCCAGCGTCCGCAGCTGGGAACGTGTTAGAAATGCATGTTCTCGGGCCCCACCCCAGGCCCACTATATCAGACACCGTTTAACCACCTCTGCAGGGGATTCTGACGCACACTCGAGTTTGAGAACCGTTGCTGTAGGCGTGGGATTGCATAAAAAGATTTTGAGCTCAGCTGTAAGTTAATATATATGGTTAATGTACTAGAAGCACCTGCCTCTTGCTGAATCTGTCCTGTGTGCCAGGCATGTGCTAGGTGCTTTACATAGATTTTCTCTAATCCTCCCTCCACTTTGGCAGGAAGATGAGAAAAGTGAGGCACAGAGAGGTGCAGTTTGCACAGCTCATAAGTGGCAGAGCTGGAACCCCTCCCAGGTGTCCGCCCCAGTGGCATGGCATTAACCCCTCAGGGAAACTGTTTATGCAGTCGCCTATACGACAGGTAAGCAGCAGAGAAAGAAACATCCAGGACATGGTGGGGGGGTTGGGCAGGAGCAAGCTCTTTTAGCGTTTTGGGAAACAGCATAACCAGTTGGCATTCGTGGGGCTCGGCTCAAGGAGGTACATTCATTGAGGGCTTTCTGTTGTTAACTGTCATTGAGCAGAAGGAAGAACACTATGACTTTAAGGCTGAGTTTAAACAGGCACCCTGAGCATTCTCAGCATAGGGTCCATGTACCAGTTGGTCCCTGACTCAGGAGGAAAAGACATGTGACATTTTGAATCATCTCTGCCACTTCCTGAAGCAAAGGCATCTCTGACTCCTCTATGCCACACACACGCCCACCAGAAATAAACTGTGCTGTACCACTGACTATAGCCCTGCTCCTGCGATTGTCAAGACAGTTCATGGGCCATGTTTATCGCACTTCTGCCACCTGCCAGGCTCTGTCCTGGACAGGGTGGGGTGGGGGGAAAGTGCCCCTTCTGATGGGCTTAGGTTTTCTGTGTCCCAGTTGGGATCCCTGTGACCAGGCCGTTGAGGTCCTACTTAGGTGTAAAATTACAAATAACCAAAGCACTAGAATGCACAACCAGTCTTTTTTTTTTTTTTTTTAAAGAGATTGCAAGTTCTAGAAGGAGGGCATTTTGGGGGGGCGCTGCATTGGGTCTTCGTTGCCACGTGGGCTTTCTTTAGTTGCGGCGAGCGGGGGCTACTCTTCGTTGTGGTGCACGGTCTTCTCATTGCGGTGGCTTCTCTTGTTGCAGAGCACGGGCTCTAGGCGCACAGGCTTCAGTAGTTGTGGCTCACAGGCTCTAGAGCGCAGTCTCAGTAGTTGTGGCGTGTGGGCTTAGTTGCTCCGCGGCATGTGGGATTTTCCCGGACCAGGGCTCGAACTTGTGTCCCCTGCATTGGCAGGCGGATTCTTAACCACCGCGCCACCAGGGAAGCCCACAACCAGTCATCTTAACTGCATGGAGTAGTCCTCACGGGCAAGGGAATGCAGGTGTGACCGGCAGGTGGCCTGGTGAAAGGGGCTTCATCCAGTGTGAGAGGCATTCTGTTCCCAGCATAAGGGACAGCATAAGAGGCTGGAGCAGCTGTGTTGTGTGTTAATTAGGCGGACCTGTGTTCTATCCCTATTAGAAAAGACAATTTGAGCCCAGGAAGAGATTTCTGATCTTGATTTTGCAACCCCTTTCCCCCAGGGTGTCTCTAATTTTGTCCCCAGTTGGTGCAACCTTTCCAAGTCCACGCTTGGGAGTGTGAATTTGATTCAGAGCTAGTAGGAAACCATCATAGTTTTCTGTAAAGGGAAGTTATAAGATCACAACAGTCCTTCAGGAAAAATTATTCATTAATTTACCTAGAATTCGAGCATTTGCTCTGTGTCTGGCACTGTGCCAGTCGGCTTATCACTAACTGTCTGAATGGGCTGCCTTGTCTCTTTGTGAGGAAGCAGAAATATGAGGAAGGGAAAGCCTCAAGCATGGTGCCTGGCACGCAGTAGGTGTTGCATGAGGCCTCCTCGAGATAAATGGTGTCTGTCTCCAGCGGTGGGCGAGGTTGTTCTCAATGTTCATTACGTAAATGGAGACAACTGTACGGCGTTTGGGAATCTGAGAAAGTTCTGGCTCTGGGTCTTTAATGTAACCTCTGACCTTGCTACTCAAAGACCGGCAGCGTCAGCATCACCTGGGAGCTTGTTAGAAAAGCTGCATTTTAAAAAGGTTTCCCGTTGATTCTTTTTCACGGTAAGGATTGAGAGGCACTGCTCTGTGAACACGCAGTGGAGGAGAGTCAGATTCCCATACCTGGCACAGTGCAGCGCTTAAAGGTACCGAATAATTTTGAGCGGTTGAGTTCGTTTTCTATATTTTTAAAATTCTTTATTGGAGTATAATTGCTTTACAATGTTGGGTTAGTTTCTGCTTTATAACAAAGTGCATCAGCTATATGTGTACATATATCCCCATATCCCCTCCCTCTTGCGTCTCCCTCCCACCCTCCCTATCCCACCCCTCTAGGTGGTCACAAAGCACCGAGCTGATCTCCCTGTGCTATGCGGCTGCTTCCCACTAGCTCTCTGTTTTACATTTGATAGTGTATATATGTCCATGCCACTCTCTCACTTCATCCCAGCTTACCCTTCCCCCTCCCCATGTCCTCAAGTTCATTCTGTATGTCTGCGTCTTTATTCCTGTCCTGCCCCTAGGTTCTTCAGAACCATTTTTTTTAGATTCCATATATAGGTGTTAGCATACGGTATTTGTTTTTTCTCTTTCTAACTTACTTCACTCTGTATGACAGACTCTAGGTCCATCCACCTCACTACACATAACTCAATTTCATTTCTTTTTATGGCTGAGTAATATTCCATTGTATATATGTGCTACATCTTCTTCATCCATTCATCTGTCGATGGACACTTAGGTGGCTTCCACGTCCTGGCTATTGTACATAGAGCTGCAGTGAACATTGTAGTACATGACTCTTTTTGAATTATGGTTTGTTTTTAAAAAATATGTAGGTCAGTTGTGGCTGAGACCAGAGAAGATGAAGCTCAACTGTGTTAAAAAAAAAAAAAAAAAAAAAAAAGGAAGAAGAGGGACGAGTTCAAACAAGTCCAGGGATAGCACTAGGTGTGGGGTGTAAAGCCTTGAAAAGCAAGATAGATGAAGGGTGCCGAGCGTGGCAGTGATTATTCCGGAGGCCAGGGCAGTGGTGTCTGGTGCCCCAGCCACCTCGACAGGGAGGGTCCCCCCGCTGCCTCTCCCCCCAGGTCCAGCATCCTGTGGGCACCCGCTCAGTCGCCAGCACCGGCTTAGTCCTTCCGGGAACTTTGAATCTAGTTGAAGTCCTTGCATGTGGCCCTGTGAGGACATCGGAGCGTGTGAGATGTGGGATACATGAGATACATGGTGGGATACAGGAAGGGTGGAGGGTCTCGAGGGTCAGAGTCCCCCGGCAGGGCTCCCCAGGAGAGGTGGGACGCGCCGAGCCAGGAGTGGGGGCTGGCGTTTGGATTGGTGATAGAGGCGGGGAGAGCCGAGCAAAGCATGGGGACCGGGTTGGCACAGGAGCAGGCACGGTTAGTAGAGTGGCGTGTGGGTGGTCGGCAGGCACGGGGGACGCCAAACCAGGTTAGGGGGCTTGGGATGCCGGCGAGTTAACCGAGGATCCTGAGCGGGGGGGGGTGACCCTGAAAGTGGTGTAGGGCCGTCTGTTGAAAAATGCTGGGGACAGGCGACTGGAGGGGAGGGGGCGGTGTGCTGAGGGCCTAGTTGCGAGCTTTCAGTCTACCAGGAGGAGCAGGCACACGAAAAACAACCAAAACAACCGTAGAGCATCAAAGGGATTGGGACAGGAGACGGTCCTGGTGAATGTGAGACCATCTAGCACAAGGGGCTAACCAGTCCAGGTCTGAGGTTAAACCAAAGTGGCCAGTGTGGGCGAGGTCATGTGTCGGACTGGTTGACTCAGGCTCCAGGGTTGAGCGGGATGACGCGGGTTGGCTGGACGACATGGAGCGGGTGGAGGCCGGCGGCCGCGGTGTGGTTTAGGCCTAGGATCCAGGACAGGGCTGCCGAGGAGATGGTAGGAGGAGGGGCTGGGGTGAGATGGAGCACACGTGCGGGCCCGGGGAGCCTTGCCGAGGCGCTGGACTTCATCTGGGCCTTGAACGATCTCTGACCTTGCCACTCAACAACCAGCAGTATGAGCATCACCTGAGAGCTTGTTAGAAGTGCAGGGTGAGGCCCCACCCCACACCTACCCAATGAGAATCGCCTTTTAATGAGATTTCCAGGTGATTCTGTGCACTTTTAAGAGGCGGGTGGGGGGAAGTCTAGTCGCTGCCCCGGCCACTCTGGGGGCCAACCACCTTATTAGCTTGGTCCACCCCCAGTATGGAGGCAGAGGCTGCGAGGGTCCTTGGCGTCCAGCAGACCAGCACACGCTTGGAAGCACAGGGGCCATTAGCGCTTACTACAGGAGAGAAGAGAAAGCAGTTCCCATCTCAAATGAATTAAAGTTAAAAAAAAATTTCAAGAATGATAAAAAAAAAAAAAAAATCCTTTCGCACTGGGAGAATAAAGGGGCATTCACTGGAGCCTGTGGGGTGAGAGTGTGAGGACAAGGCAAACCCATCCTAATTACTGTGTTTGGGAAACTAACCTTTCTTGTACCTTCATTTCAGGTAGCTCAGGCTGCAGACTTTTCTCACCCTTTATCTCCCCGGAAGACAAAGAAACTTGCAATTAAAGTTTTGACATGCAAAATTATTTCTTCATTTTCCCTTAGGCCCTATGTTTTCTTGTCTAGGAGCAGAGATAATAAATACATTGGGAGGAAAGTAAGAAGGAGAGCTGAACAAAAATCAATAGACCTTTGATATGCTCCTGTCTAAATAAGTGCAGCACTTTTGTCCTTAAAGGAGCTTATCTGGAATCAAGGTGGTCAGAGAAAAAAAAATACTGATGGGGCCATAAAAAGCAACTTTCAAGACAGCTCATGAAGTCAACTGTAACGTTTGCTAAATCAAAATGGTGAATATACCAAGATTTCTAATAGGCCACAATTACTCTGCATTTTTAAGGGTTTTTTTTTTCTTTTTTTTAATCAAACCTGACCTGAGTCAGATTTTTTTTTCTCTGTATATCTATTTTTTTAAAATCTGGTGGCAAAACGGTGAAGACAGTAAATTTTATGTTATGAGTATTTTATAACAATTAAACATAAAAATTAAAAACTCATGGCAAATATTGTATTTCCTGCCTGGTGATAAAAATAGTATGAAGTGCTTATTATTTAAAACATTATGTCCACTACTAACCTAAGGTCAGTATCACACAGTCCCGGAGCTGCAGGTGCATATTAACTCACGATCTGGGTAAATTATGTCATCCGTTGTGTGAGTTTATACTCCACCCTCTCCTCGCTGCGCTAGTCACAAAGGCCTTCCTGCTGCTCCTGGTCAAGCCAGGCACACACCCTCCCGGGGCATTTGCAAATGCTTTTTTGTCCACCTGAACTACTCCTCTACCTGACACTTGCTATTTATTTGGCTTGTTCCCTCACTTCATGCAGGTCTCCACTCAAAAGCTCATCTCATCTCATTTGATGAGGCTCCCCCTCATAATCTCATCACCTTACTTATCCTGTTTTATTTTTTTCATCGCAATCATTCCAACCAGATTCCGTTACATGTTTGTTTACTGTCACTCTTCTCCCAAGAAGTACGATGTAAGCAAGGACTCTCTCTGTCTAGTATCTACTGTATCCAAAAAACTTAAAATTGTCTCTGGCACATAGGATGTGTTCAGCTAACCTTTGAGGAGTAAGTGAATGCATATTTAATTTGTTCCACTTTTAGGTTGTAAACTCACGGAGCACATCTTACTTAAACGCTAAACCTCCTTGTTTGTTTTCTAGAGAGCTATGCAGTGATGCCGTTTAGACTGGGAAAGTTTTTCTGAAACAGGAAGATCAAAGATTTCTTTCAAGTTGGTGAAAATGAACCCCAGGGTCCTACAGCCCTCTAATAACCATTCCAGTCCTATATAATAAGTCACTGCTGTTGACAGCTAAATTGAGTCCTGTGAACAGGTCCATGCAAAATGAAATTACCCCCATAAAAATGGGCAAAGGACTTGAGTGGACATTTCTCCAAAACTGGCCAACAGGCACATAAAAAAGATGCTCAGCATCGTTAGTCACTAGGGAAATGCAAATCAAAACCACACTGAGAGGGGCTTCCCTGGTGGCGCAGTGGTTGAGAGTCTGCCTGCCGATGCAAGGGACGCGGGTTCGTGCCCCGGTCCGGGAAGATCCCACATGCCACGGAGCGGCTGGGCCAGTGAGCCATGGCCACTGAGCCTGCGTGGCCGGAGCCTGTGCTCCGCAACGGGAGAGGCCACAACGGTGAGAGGCCTGCGTACCGCAAAAAAAAAAAAAAAAAAAAAACAAAAACCCACACTGAGAGACCACTTCACACCCATTAGGATCGCTATTAGCAAAAAAAAGGAAAATAATAAGTGTTGGTAAGGATATGGAGAAATTGGAACCCTCCCGCATTTCTGGTGGGAATGTATTAAAATAGTGCAGCAACTATGGAAAAAAGTTTGGTAGTTCCTCAAAAAGCTGAACATAGAATGACCATATTTGTGTGCCAGTGTTCACTGCAGCCCTACTCACAACAGAGAAAAGGTGGAAACAACCCACGTGTCCATCAACAGATGAATGGATAAACCAACTGTGATGTATTCATACAATGGAATATCATTCTGCCATAAAAAGGAAGTAAGTTCTGATATATGCTACAATATGGATGAACCTTAAAGACCATGCTAAGTGAAATAAGCCAGACACAAAGAGACAAATACTGGATGATTCCGCTTATATGGGGTACCTAGAATAGTCAGATTCACAGAGACAGAAAGCAGAATAGAGGTTACCAGGGGCTGGAGAAAATGGGGCATTATTGTTTAACTCCAGGGTTCCCAGGTGGAGGGGAAAATGGGGAGTTACTGTGTAATGGTTAAAAGAGTTTGGGGTGATGAAAATGTTCTGGAAAGAGACCATGGTGACGGTTATACAACATCATGAATGTAATTAATGCCACCGAACTGTACACTAAAAAAATTGTTTAAATGACAAATTTAGTTATATAGATAGATAGATAATTTTTACCCCAATAAAAACAGTTTTAATTAAAGTGCCCCCAAAGTTTTTCAAAAAATGGGTTTTCGAAGGACTGGCATAAAAAGACCTAAATTCAGTGTTTCACGATGGAGACAGCCCTTTCTCATCTCCCTGAGATAAGCCACTTTCTTTGCTCCTCCTGCAAGATCCAGACTCCCTACCTTGTTTGTTCATGCCAGCTCTTTACATGGCTATTCCTTCCATAAGACACCCGTCATTCCCTCCATCAGACACTGTTCATTGCCAAAAGGAGTTCACACCTTCTCATTGGCCCTTCTCATTCCACCACTGTTTGCAATACACTCCATGGCGCTGCTAAAAATGACCCCCCTTTCTTCTATAGCTGCCTCTTCCCAGGACCCCACTCCCCTGCCTCTGCATCTGCCCCAGGTCGCCCACTGCCCCTCCTCTCCCCCTCCACCTGCCCAAGCCCCATTCTTCACTCCTGCCCTTGCCCCTGCCCTCTGGGCTTTGTGCATCTCCCTCTGTGATTCCTTCCCGTGTATCCCAGGCAGGGCTCCCTCCCCTTCCCAGTCCGTGACCAGTGAGGGTTGCCTCCAGGGACTTGGTGGAACTTGATATGCAGTGCATCAGGTCTTGTGTTGTCCTGTGCGTCTCTATCTGTTAGTTTTCTCTCCTCTCTAGCTGCCTGTGTCCTCTGCTGCGACACACGTTGAGAGGGTAGGGGTGGACTCATCCCCTTGTCCTACAGAAGCCAATACCTTGCACAAGTATTGATATATGAGAGCTCAGTAAAGACAGCTTTGAAGGTGTGATGATAGCAGAGCTTTTTAAGAGACTGGTACTTTGTATCATTAAACCCTAGACCAGGCCGAAATTTGTCTTCTGGTCATAATCATGAAAAGTCGTCTTACAAGATAAGGCAAATGACTCAGGCAGAGGAATGACTGGCCTTCCTCTAGTGTCTGCACAGTGAGGAAATCAACTCACAACCCCTTCATGGGGAGTGGTCTGTACGTGGGGAGGGGTTTGATTCATATTAGTGGGTTTTCAACGAGACCAGCAGGAGTTGACCAGCTGTGATGAACGCCTTCGAGTTGGAGTTCTGAATACTCTTTATCACTGGAAACACATTCGTAAAATGCATTTTAGAATGCCCCAAATCCCTTAGTAGCAGGTCAATTATTATGATAGTATTCGTGATGGTCATTTTCTTCACATTCTTCTCAAACAGACACATCTTTTCATATTGTACTAATCAGAGAACAGTTGAGCCTCACTTTTTTATATGTAAATTATTTATTTTTGGCTGCGTTGGGTCTTCGTTGCTGCGCGCGGGCTTTCTCTAGTTGTGGTGAGCAGGGGCTACTCTTCGTTGCAGTGCGTGGGCTTCTCCTTGCGGTGGCTTCTCTTGTTGTGGAGCACGGGCTCTAGGTGTGCGGGCTTCAGTAGTTGTGGCACGAGGGCTCCGTAGTTGTGGCTCTTGGGATCTAGAGCACAGTCTCAGTAGTTGTGATGCACGGGCTTAGTTGCTCCACGGCCTGTGGGATCTTCGCGGACCAGGGCTCATACCCATGTCTCCTGCATTGGCAGGCGGATTCTTAAGCACTGCACCACCAGGGAAGTCCCGAGCCTCACTTTTAGCAGCAGAATTTTTTTTTCAAGAGCTGTGTGTAAAATATATTTCTGTAAAGTGAATTGTAGTATTTTGGACACTCAGGGAGTTTTCTATTTAAACCTTCTGATTCTCTGTATCCACTTCCATCATGACTTAGACCACATACCTGGCTTCCATAACGTGGGGTCTTCACACTCTTAACATGTTCCACAGTTCAGTGTTTTCCAGGGAGTGCACAGGATGATTTGCTGGGGTGCACAGGAGATCCCCAAAAGTTGCTCCTTTATTTTGTCTCTTTAATTGATAACATACTATCTTCATAGGTGCCTGTGTAATGTTCTGAAGTATGAAATGTGAAGCTTTGGTTTGTGCAAAAGAAAAACAAGCCTGATGTTTTCTCTGTAAACCTGTAAGCTTGAAATTCTTTCTGCTTGAAATTCTGAGTTTTTCTAAAATGAAAATGTCTAGAAGGGCCTTTGGTCATAGCTCGATTCTATCCCAGTTGACAGAAATCACTGACAGAATCTAGCAAACACTTTATCAGCAGAAGCTTTGAGTAAGCTCGCTCCCTCCCCAGCCCGACTTCCGTCCCCATCACCGACTGAAGCTTCAGACAGAAAGCCACTGCCATGACTCAGGCCACCTGCCACCATTTCAGTCTCATGAGAAAGCACTTCTTTATGTGAAGTCAAACATGCTTTAAAAGAAATAAACCTTTTGGATTAAAAACATGTTTCTCTGGGAATTCTCTGGCGGTGCAGTGGTTAGGACTCCACGCTTCCACTGCAGGGGCACGAGTTCTATTCCCAGTCAGGGAATTAAGATCCCGCAAGCCTTGAGGTGCAGCCAAAAAAAAAAACCCCAAAAATCATGTTTTTCCAATTGCCCAGCTGAAACACTCTGCCGCCAGCTTTTGTCATCAGAGCCATGTTAAAACTAAACAGGGATGGTACGCTCAGGACAATTGCCAGGCCTTCAGAATTTTTCTACGAGTCCCTGGTCTCTTTTCCACCCTCTTTCCTTTTTCTGTCACACTCCTTTCCCTCCAGCCCATGACCAGGGAACGATCTGGTAAAAGTAATTGGAGTTCACCGATTCTGCCCAGGTACGTACAGTAGCATCCCCCCTAACGACCACCAGCAGGTGTGCGCCCCTGTGCTGAGTAAGTGACGCAATTCCCGTCCCGCCTCATTCCCCCAGCTACCTGCTAGAAAGGTCCTTCGCTTCAAAGTGAAAAAGCAGAGCCTTCATTTTTCCTGAGTATTGCCACTTGCCATTGATACATCATTTTCCATGAATTATACCATCTCATCCTCACTGAGGTGGGATGGGTGCAATTATTAGCCCCATTTTACAGGTGAAGAGACCGAGGCTTAGAACTGACTTTTTTCCCCCTTGTCCTCAAATTGTAGAAATGTAGACAGTTTTATTAAAGAAATGTCAGGCATTCTTCTATCCAGGCCAATCTGGAAGTTCAACTCTAAGAGCTGCCCTGGGTGGAAGAATCCTGTCCTGAAGTCTGCCCTGTGCTAAACGACCAGGGGAGCTACCTGGCCGGGCAGCTTCTTCCGTCTTCACCAGCGCACTGGTACCACACTCCCTTCTCCCTGTGTCTTTCTGGCCCTGGCCTCTGCTCTGCTAAATCCCTACATTCTGGCATGTCAGACTTTACTTCAGTTAGTGTTTCATTTTTCTGTTTTCTCTGGAAACCTGCCTTATCTGATGTGCAAGCTCAAAATGATTCCTCTCTGATATCCACTTCTAATTCTGAACTTTTAACTGAGAGGCATGACAGTGGATGCTTTCTTTGCAGTAACAGACGTATAACTGTGCCATGTTCAAGAGTAGAAAGCCGGATAAAATAGAGCAGGGCCACTGGGAGCTTCTGGAGTAAAGGAGCTAAGAAAGGGACCAAACTGAGCAGGTCCCCTAGAACATCTCGGTTGAAAGGGTCTGTGTTTGGATTCACTAACTGAAATGTTTTGAGGGGAGAAACTTAGACCTCGTCTCTGGCCTGACTGCTCAGCCAGCTAAAAAAACAGACATTCAAAGAAATGGACAAGAAGGAACAGCATTTGTTTGTCGGTTCCTCTGGCCTATGACTGAGACCTTTTGTTTGTTTGTTGTCTATTCTATTCTGGATTAGAGCACTTTTCACTCGTGACTTTCTTTAAGGATATTTTTTTCAAGGGAAGCAGAACTATTAGGTGTTATTTTCACATTCAGTAGTTTCTCTCTTAAGAAAAACCACATCTTTCGTTAACTGTAACATTCAGAAATTTGATACCATCTTTACTTAATTTACAGCCAAATTCTCAAGTATAGTCATGGATGATATTTTATAAAATGAAATCTATGGAAAATCCCTCATTTGTTCTTCTGGGTTGGGTTCTTTTCCCCTTGGCTTGACAGAAGGAGCCAAGCTTCTTTCTCTTTTGTTATATGTCAGCATGAATTTTTAGTTGAGCAGAAAAGTAATTTTAGTATTCATAATGGCTTTCACTACAATTGGGTTGATTAACAGCACGAAAAATAAATATTTAAGTCAACCTTCCCTGCAGGATTCTGAATACAGATCCTTCAGTCTCTGCAGCTCAGAAATGTTTTGTTTCTTCAGCTTGGGGTTTCTCAGGATTAGACCCAACATGGCATTGCATTGGGAAATAAATCCACGGAGCTTTATAAAGACAATTTTGATGTACAATTTATTATCTCCCTCCGGCCTCCCAAAGCCTTGCACAGACATGCTTATTCCAGAAGAGTTTGTCAGCCGTTAAAATTAAATACCAGCCTGTATGCCCTGAAACAAATATACACATGACACAAAACACACAAGAAAGTGAGGCAACAAATGGCCAATAAATCAGATGTATTGTCTTGCCATTTTAACTCCTTTATTTAGACTTTCCAAGGAATTTATATGGGGGGAAAGGAAAGGCAGGGGATGTAAAGGATATTTGCTATAAACAGACTCTAGTGTTTCTTATACATTCAGGGGAAGTCTGTTAGAAAGCAGAAGTTAGTCGATGTAAACTCTGTGGGCCAAACATTACTTTTGTAGTTTATTGATTAAGAACTGTGGTAGGACGTGGCTGGTTTTTCCAAGACTTCTAAGTACCATGCATGAATCAAATCGTATTCCCTAAAACACAAACGCTGCAACAGACCTGAATTTGAATGTATGTGACTGTATTCTTTATTCAATAAATAGACATTTTAGAAGTGGTTCTGCTTTATTTGCTTAATGAAAACAACGATGGTTCAGAAGCTCTATTGTTTTAGAGGGAAACAAGTCAATCCTGAAGGCAAACTAAGCAAAAACGTAGGTAACTCAAAGTTTGTACGTTTCAACTCGGTTACCAAAGGCCTTCTGTTGCTACATCTTGGGCAAAGAGAGGAGACTGGAGGTGGTTGACAAAACCACCCGATGAACTGAAAATCTGCAGCCTTCTGCTGAATCCCCCCATTCCCTGGGAGGTTGCTTCCAAAACACTGAAGCAGGAACATGTTTTTATCAAATAACTGCCTTACTAGGATTGCTACCAATAATAAGAGCTACCACCTCATAACCTTTGGGAGCTTGGTCTTGGGGGCTATAGAGTCAGGCCCAGATTCTGAGCTGTTGGGAGGGAAAGGCCAGAGGACCAGGAGGGGCTTGAGCAGCCTGGAGGCTCTTCCAGCTGCTGTTGAGATGGGAGATGTCAGAGCTAGAATCTGTAGGAAAAAGAAGGGGTCACACCGTATGCTAACACATATATATTGAATCTAAAAAAAAACGGTTCTGAAGAACCTAGGGGCAGGACAGGAATAAAGACGCAGACGTAGAGAATGGACTTGAGGACATGGGGAGGGGGAAGGGTAAGCTGGGACAAAGTGAGAGAGTGGCATGGACATATATACACTACCACATGTAAAATAGATAGCTAGTGGGAAGCAGCCGCATAGCACAGGGAGATCAGCTTGGTGCTTTGTGACCACCTAGAGGGGTGGGATAGGGAGGGTGAGAGGGAGACACAAGAGGGAGGGGAGATGGAGATATGTGTATATGTATAGCTGATTCACTTTGTTTTGTTTTATTAATTAATTTATTTATTTTTGGCTGCATTGGGTCTTCGTTGCTGTGTGCGGGCTTTCTCTAGTTGTGGAGAGCGGGGGCTACTCTTCACTGTGATGTGAGGGCTTCTGATTGCGGTGGCTTCTCTTGTTGCAGAGCACAGGCTCTAGGCACACAGGCTTCAGTAGTTGTGGCACGTGGGCTCAGTAGTTGTGGCTCTCAGGCTCTGGAGCTCAGGCTCAGTAGTTGTGGCACATGGGCTTAGTTGCTCCGCGGCATGTGGGATCTTCCCGGACCAGGGCTCGAACCCATGTCCCCTGCATTGGCAGGCAGATTCCCAACCACTGCACCACCAGGGAAGTCCTTATAAAGCAGAAACTAACACACCATTGTAAAGCAATTATACTCCAATAAACATGTTAAAAAAGACAAAGAAGGGGTCAGACTGGGAGGGGCTGAAGGGCATCCGTTCATTCACATCAGAAAAACGCCAGCCTGGGGATGTATTTGGCAGGCTCTCCAGACAGAGGGAGGCTGGTGTCAAGGAGATCCAGCTCAGGCTAACCGGAAACCAAGCCCAAGAAGGTTGGACGCAGGGACTTGGGATCCAGGAGGCAGGCAGGCAGAGCCCGTCTGGCCTGTAGCTTGGAGGGACAAGTCCGCAGGGGATCAGCAAAAGGTGACAGGCCAGGGTGTCCAAGATCTGGATTTCCTAATAGTTACAACTGCGGGGACTGCAGTGCAGAGAGCAAACCACAGGGTTCCCGGACGTGGAGCTCGGGATCAGAGGGAGACCAGCACAGGGCAAGCTTTACATGCTGTGTGAGGTCCGGGGAGCTGCAGATCCTCTCATAAGAGGGTCATCCTGGAGCTGCAGCCCTGCCAGTGGGGAACAGAAGCAGAGAGCTTCTTAGAAGCAGAGAGGCAGGACAAGAGAAGGGAAAAAACAACAAAGGCATGTCTTGCCTTCTGAAGGTGTAGGCCTCCTACAGAGAGTTTTCCAGATTCTTCTTATTTACCCGCAAACCACATCTCCTTAACCATATCTAGGTATGTACGTTGCCTTTTGAGTTGTATATTTATTGCCATTTTGAAGGTTTGAAGGTGTACTGCAAAGTACCTGATGTAACTCAAGAATAAAGTAGGGTTCAGTTTAAGCTATACCTTAACTTAGATTAATTCCATAATTTTCTGCCTCACCATAGCCAATTCTCCCAGTAGCAGAATTGCTTATGCAGCTTAAAAGATCTGTAATCCTAGAGCTGTGTCAAGCAGACATATCCGTTTTGGAGTGATGAAGGTGTTCTGGAGTTAGACAGCAGCGGTGGTTGCACAACTTTGTGAATATACAAAAAAAAAAAAAAAAAAACCAACACTGAATTGCACCCTTTGAAAGGGTGAGTTTCATGGTATGTGAATTATATCTCCATTTTAAAAAAAGAAGACATGTCCAGGTGTAAAGTCACAGTAAGCTTAGGAGACAGATATGGATTCTAAGGAATAATCTGTGAAAATCGGTTTAAGAGCTAAGACATCTGGTTACCTCTGGAATCAGTAGCTTCCCCATTTTTGCTAGGAGGTATTACGCTCCTGGGTTAGATGGTGGATGGGTTGAATGAATCACTGCCACTCTCCTACACGTGTAAACAAATTGTCCACATATTCAGGTCAATGATGATCACCAGGTACCAGGATTTGGAGCCCAGGGCACAGCCGTAGCACCTGACAGAGCTTCTAAGCTGCTGCTTGGGGGGAGTCCTTTTACCAATTTCCCCTAAAAAGAAGCTGTGTGTGTGATACAGACAAAGTCTGTGCTTATCTTACAGAGACTCTTGCAGCTTTCCTATGGGTCAGAAGCAATCGACCTTTGTCTCCAACCACACATTTCTCTTGTTTGCCTTTGTCATCAGCATCGCAGGAGCGCTCACATATCGTCAGGCTCAGACGAATCCTGTTTGTGAGACAAAAGTTGTCGGGCCTCCCTGGTGGCGCAAGTGGTTGAGAGTCCGCCTGCCGATGCAGGGGATACGGGTTCGTGCCCCGGTCTGGGAGGATCCCATATGCCGCGGAGCGGCTGGGCCCGTGAGCCATGGCCGCTGAGCCTGCGCGTCCGGAGCCTGCGCGTCCGGCGGGGGAGGCCACAACAGTGAGAGGCCCGCATACCGCAAAAAAAAAAAAAAAAAAGTTGCATTGAGGGGCTTCCCTGGTGGCGCAGTGGTTGGGAGTCCGCCTGCCGATGCAGGGGACGCGGGTTCGTGCCGCGGTCCGGGAAGATCCCACATGCCGTGGAGCGGCTGGGCCCGTAAGCCGTGGCCGCTGAGCCTGCGCATCCGGAGCCTGTGCTCCACATCGGGAGAGGCCACAACAGTGAGAGGCCCGCGTACCGCAAACAAACAAACAAAAAAAGTTGCATTGACCGAATTCAGCTTCACCGTTTTGCCTCTGCATCTTTCTTTTATGTGCACACGTTACTGTACCAGGCGCAGAGAAACAGATTCCTATAAAAACAAAGAGAAAAAGAGACCCGAAAGGAGAGGTGGGGTGATTTCTGTTACACCATTCTTCCTAATGTTCAGTGCACTGTCCACCAGACCCTGCTCGGGGAGCATCAATCCATGTTATCAGGGGTCCACAGAGAGTGTTAGACAGGTCTCGGAAGCAAGTCTGAATACAACCTTCCTGGCATACCTGGCTCCAGAAGCACATTTTTTTTTTTTTTTTTTTTTTTTTTTGCGGTATGCGGGCCTCTCACTGCTGTGGCCTCCCCCGTTGCGGAGCACAGGCTCCGGACGCGCAGGCTCAGCGGCCATGGCTCACAGGCCCAGCCGCTCCGCGGCACATGGGATCCTCCCAGACCGGGGCACGAACCCGCATCCCCTGCATCGGCAGGCGGACTCCCAACCACTTGCGCCACCAGGGAGGCCCAGAAGCACATTTGACATTCTCATCAGCCTCAGAGTAACTGTCCCTGGCCCCAACCCTCCTGGAAGCCCTTTACCTGGCCTGGGGGAGGTCAGAGAGGTCCATACTGGGGGCATCCTGCACACCCTACTCAGCTAGCCTGGGTTTTTCTGGGTGTGGTGCTCTCTCTAGAAAACTTCCTTCATAACAGGTATTGTGAGGATGCACGGCTTCTTCCAAGCTACACTATTTCTACACCTCCCATCCAAGCTCTTTAATAGGCAGGTGAAGCCCTCTGATTGCTCTGACCGTCCTTGGTCTCATCTCCCGGGACTCTGCTGATGGTGTCCACTGCCAGCCCCACCCGACATGCCACTTCAGGCCTCAGTATCCCTGTTTGAACATCTCATGCTCTGCCAAAGACGGCTTCCTTGCCCTGCCCTCTACTTCCACGGACCAGTTCCTTTTTTCTCATCTGGCTGAGTTCTTTTTTATCCTGCAAGCCTGTGCTCACTTGTCACACTCCTTGGGACGCCTCCCCTGGCCTTCAGCTGAGGGAGGGACCCACCTGACTCCATCATAGCACACACCCTGGTGTGCGGAAGTCCCTTGAGGGCAAGGTTGTAACTTTGGATCCCTGGGACCCAGCAGGAGCCGGACCCTTGGTATTCACAGTGTGAAGTCTGTGCAGCTGAGCCCAACGCTTCCACTTCATCGTTCAGCCTGTAACTCCACTGCCTGCCTGTCAACAGGAATGTGTGGGTTTTTTTCTGACACGGAGAAAGCTGATAAAGAAAAGAGCTTTTCTGTGGCAAACATAAGAATCTGAGTGATTGTAGGGGGCTTGGCTTTTTGTTTTGATCTGCTTAGATGAGCAGACTCGGAAATTAATATTGGTATTAGAATCATACAGAAAGGAGACAAGGTTCAAAGAGCTGAAGCAGCGTGTCGGGGATCCCTCAGCCAGTGCGCGGTTGGTCGGTCAGGGCTCCTGGCTGTAAGCCAGAAGGCTCCCTGTAACCCCTTGCTGTCCCACTTTTTCAGATTCTCTGCATGTTTAAAATTTTAAAAGGTAAGCGGTATTAAGCATCTTTTTAAGATCAGAGCTATTTTGTAAGACCACACCTGGCCTCCCCTGGTATAAGACACAGGTTAGGGGGCCCCATTCTCTCCTTCTACAGTTTTATGACCAAAGTGGCCTGAGCAAACTGTCCACCATGTGATGACACAGAAGTGGGACCAATTTCGTACGTGGGTTGTGTAAAGCGGTTTTCAACCTTCTGTGTACCATTTGTAAATTTCCCTTTCAGCCGGCCTATTACCATGAGCATGACCGAAATTGTTTTAAATGCTTAAATGGATTTGGGTGCCAGAATCGTTGGTTTTGTACATTGTTAGGGAGAAATGGGCTAGAATAGGAAAGTGACATCTTTGGGAGGGGGGTGGTATTATGCAGAGCAGTTTCAGGACTGTTTATGGTGATTTCTTATACTTTTCAGAAATGTGAGTCAGTAATTCACTTTCTGTTTTCTCTAGAAAGAACTTGTGCCTAATCTCTACCTGATGCGCATTTTCTCTTTAGGTGACTTTGCAGATCACCTCTCCGTGTACTAGCGAGAGGCATTACGAGCATCTTGGACGATGCTGTAACAAATGTGAACCAGGTTTGTACTTCTAAACCTCCTGTCATTGTCCTCCAAAAGTGGGTGGGGTTCTTTTTTTAATCTAAGGAACCATTTCTATCCTGCCAGACCAAAAAAAAAAGAAATTGGGTAGGCTTTTTAAGCCAGTGGCAGGTAGTGGTGTTTGTCACTCTGAAGACAAACACTTTTCTCTCAGTAGATGAAATCATTTAAAAATCAAGAGCAATTTCAGAAACTGGTATTTGAATTAAGTATGTGCTGGAACATGAATTAAGTACCAGCTTTCCCAAACGCTGTTTCTTGAGAAGGCAAGATGGTTTCTGAAACTCTGTTTTAGAAGTTTGTGATTCAAACTCTCAAAATATGAGATACAACTCTTATTTAAAAGTATTATTTTGCGAAATTCCCTGGTGGTCCAGTGGTTAGGACTCGGCACTTTCACTGCCAAGGGCCCAGGTTTGATTCCTGGTGGGAGAACTAAGATCCTGCAAGCCATGCGGTGTGGCCAAAAAAAAAAAAAAGGTATTATTTTCACAGAAATTAGCGGAGGATGGGGGTGGTAATCTATCCTAGAATCACTGCTAAAAATTGCCAAAACCCTGTTATAACTCCTCCTCACAATACCTGCTGAGGGTAGAAGGTGGACTGGTCACCACTTCCCCAAAGTTGTTCTGCCAGAAGGTGACCAGGTGTTTCTATGGCCTCAGTGAAGCCCCAAGTCCAGAGGGTCCTCACTCACTTACTCTTCTGGGGAGAGGAGGAGAGCTTTGAGGAAAAGGTGCTTACCTTATAACAAGATCCTTTAGATATTTCAGCTACAGATATTTTGGGGGTTCGTAGAATGAAGATCCAGTGATTTTCATGCATGCGTGTGTGTGTGTATTACTCTCTGATCAAACTAAGTTAACGGTGAGCCCACAGTGTACTTGGGACAAAAGAAGTTAACTATCCAGGTTGACAGTAGAGGGGTTTTGAAGACGGGAGGGGAGAGGGGAGAGGAAGTTCCTCTTGCTTAGCCCCCAGGGAACCCCTCAAGTCCTGCAGGCACCAGCTTGAAAACCATAGTTCTTTTCCTTAGTCAGCAGAGGTTTGGGGTGGAAAGGGTGATCTTTTACTTAGAAGATCTAAAAGACTGCCGTGAACACAGGCACAGCAAACCCAGGAGAGGTTATCTGAGCCAGCCGGGAGGCCTGAGGAGCCGTCGCTGTGAGATGTGGTCTTATCTCATGTATCAGTCTACCTTTGGGGGATGTCCTGGGATAATGGTCATGTAAGGGGTCCAGTAGATTGGTGCTTGTTTTTTGTTTGGTTGGTTTTTTTGGCCACACCCCATGGCTTGCAGGATCTTAGTTCCCTGACCAGGGATTGAGCCTGGGCCCACAGCAGTGAAAGCATGGAGTCCTTACCACTGGACCACCAGGGAATTCCCAGATTGGTGCATTTTTGTTGATTTGTTGGCTTTTGTGGGAGGAAGTATTTTTGATTGGTGCATGTTTCTCCTTCTAATTTAAGGAAAGTACTTGTCTTCCAAATGCTCTGCTACCTCTGAAAGCATCTGTCTGCCCTGTGGCCCGGATGAATACCTGGACACCTGGAATGAAGAAGATAAATGCTTGCTGCATAAAGTTTGTGATACAGGTGAGTCAGTCAAGTCGGGGGCTGTGTGGATAAATGATATTTTTAGATACAGCAATACTGTCTCTTTTAGGGGCCATGGGAAGAAGTTTTGACCACAGACCCCCAGAAAGATGTGCTTCGCATCCCAGAAGGATTGTGTTAAAATTCTTCATGTAGAACTTCTGTTCTGGAATAGTTTTGTTTTGTTTTGTTTTTATTGAAGTATAGTTGATTTACAGTATTGTGTTAGTTTCGGCTATACAGCTATACAGCAAAGTGATTCATATATATATATATATATATATATATATATATATATATATATGAATATTTATATCTCTGATATTTCCTGTAAAGGGCTTATTAGATCTAGAAACCTGATCAGAATCTAGGTTTTTCTTTTTTGTTTTTGACAAAACTCCTTCAAAGGTGAGCATAATGTGGTGATGTCAGTACTCAGAGTAGCTGCCTCTCTCTCTTTTGGGTGATATTAGCAGCTGTTGATGATCATGGCCTAGATCCACTTTCATTAGGGGCTGCAGAAAGGTGATGTTCTAATTCCATCACCCCATCTTCCTTTATTGGCTGGAATGCTTTCTAAAGAGAAACTTCCCTCATCAACGGGTTGTTACCCTGAAGTACAGTATATACAGGAAAGGCAGAATGAATGCTTGTAACTTTATTTACCACTTTTCAAAATAATGACTCGATCACCAAGTTGTCTCCAAAGGATTTGTATGAAAATTATGAACTCATGCATTTACGTATTTGAGGTGTTTTAATCTATTGCGGTTACTAGTTTTACTGGTGCTTGGATTATCTCACCTCTCCCAGGTGGCCCCCAAGTCTTTCAATGTGGCCCCCGGTGTCCTTCTGAGCTCTCTTGCTCCCAGCCTCATCTTGGACGTTTCCTGCCCTAAAGCTGGAATCAGCCATTTCTCCAAGGATTTCTCATTGCTTTCAGCAGAACATCTTATTTAGCAACTTCAGTCTGGGTGCTGGGAAGGCTCATTGCTACTGGATTGATCCTTGTATATAGGTTTTTTTTTTTTTTTTTCAGTAGACAGAACTAGGAAATAAGCATTTTTCTAAACATTGTAATTTTTCTAAAGTGTTAGAGATAGCTGGCAGACTTTGTCCAGAGAAGGTAACATGGAAACTCCATTGAGCAGAAGCATCTGATCAAGTCTTTTTTCTTTCCCACTGCTTAGTAATGAGCTTGACTCATTGCTGTCTCTTGGAAAGAAAGATTCACTCTGTCTACTGCCAAAATTGATTAAAGCCCCAAACCTAGTGCATTAAGATATTTAAAAATATGTCAAAATTGTTCATAACCACACAGGCTTACATGCACTTACTTATATATATATATATATATATATATATATATATATATATATATATATATATATATATATATATTTTTGGCTGTGTTGGGTCTTTGTTGCTGCACGCAGGCTTTCTCTAGTTGCGGTGAGTGGGGGCTACTCTTCCTTGGGGTTCGCGGGCTTCTCATTGTGGTGGCTTCTCTTGTTGCGGCGCATGGGCTCTAGGCGCGCGGGCTTCAGTAGTTGTGGCTCGCGGGCTCTAGAGGACAGGTTCAGTAGTTGTGGCGCACGGACTTAGTTGTTCCCCAGCATGTGGGATCTTCCTGGACCAGGGCTCGAACCCATGTCCCCTGCATTGGCAGGCGGATTCTTAACCACTGTGCCACCAGGGAAGTCCACATGCACTTACTTTTGAGTGGGATACTGGAATTTGAATTTTCCAAGGAAAATGACACTTGTCTGTATGTTCCAGACAGTATGTCCATGTTATGCAAATTGGTCTTGGTGCTTCAGATCTGACCTGGGCCTCGGAGAGTGAACACAGAGGGAGTGGAGACTTCTCAGGTTCACCCAGCTCTGGTCTGAAAAGAATGGGAACAGGAAGCATTCCCTCCCTGCTGGTTATAACTTGAGACAGTGAAGGAGGGAACAGGTTTCTAGTTTCTTTGTTTTCTCTTGGAACTCTGTCCTAGGCAGTTCAGGCTGCTATAACAGAATACCACAGACTCAGTGGCTTAAACAACAAATATATATACAGAACAGTTCTGTAGGCTGGAAGTCTGGGATAAGGGTGCCAGCATGACAGGGCTCTTGGTGTATTCCCTATTCCTTGTTTCAAGACAGCCACTTTCTTGTGTCCTCACATGGTGGCGAACAGAGAGAGAGCGCGGAAGCAAGCTTTGTGCCGTCTCTTATTTTAAGGACGCTAATCCCATTCATGGGGGCTCCACCCTCACGACCTAATCACCTCCCAAAGCCCCACCTCCTAATATCATCACACTGCGGGGGTGGGGATAAGATTTCAACATATGAATTTTGAGAGGACACAAACATCAGTCCATAACAAACTCTGATAAGCATTCAGAAATATAAAGTACAAGGGCTGTTTGGACAATCCAGGTGAGATGGGGATGTATAGGAGGAGTAGGAAGTCTGTTTTAAATAAATGTTATTGTGTTGTTGCATGTATGCATGTGCGCGTGCAGGTAATTCTTGTTATTCACAGTAGTTAGGTTCTATAAAGTCACCACAAACACTGAGCTAGCAAATACTGAACCACCACTCCTGGGTGGGTGAACATAACCTCATTTTGTATGTGTTTCTGTTTAAAGACACCTTATTTAAGAAATATTTTGATTCATTAACAATGAACTCACAATACACAGCCTTGAGCAAAGTTTATCTAATGCATGGACTTTCTCCAGAAGACACATCATGGCCTTCTGAGACTTAGAAACACTCGACAGCACTTCAGCCCTATGCTTGGGGGCCATTTTAAACAGTGAACTCACCAATAAAAAACACAAAAATGCCCAAAATAGGACACTAAATAGACCACAAAAAGGACTGTGATTTCCAGTGTAAGAGCTAAAACTAGAAGGCAGTGTCACCCCATTTGCCCTTGGCTGGGGACATCCATGTCCAGCCGGTGACTCAAAAGTTTCGCTGTTCTGCATGTATTGGAGAATAACTGCAAAAGCGCCAGGAGTTGTTGATTTGGGGGTTACGATTAAATTTTAACCAGTAGGCGAAATTGCCAGTATGAACCAGTGAATAATGAGGGTCGACTGTGTTCACTTTTACCTCTGTTCCACAAAAACTGGAAAGGGCCAGGAGGTTTGAGATAAGGAGACAGCGCTTTGCTATGTGTTGTGAGAAAAGAGAAACGAACGTGTTATCCTAAGTTTTGGGGGAGAGATTAATTTCCAAGTATGTCGCCAGGCCCAACCGCCTTACTTTGCCCGTATCGAATCCCACAGTGACGCCTGTTTTCAGGACTCTGAATAATCCTGCAGCCCTGCAGGATCCCAGGATGAATCCCCAGTCTCCAGAAACCCAATTCTCTTAGGTCTGATCTAGCATTGGTGTTAAGAATGTTTATCACATTTGAATTTACTAAAACTCAAGAAGCTGTGAAGTCGACTATTTTGCATTCGTCAAAATAGTCAATGATCAGAAACTCCCCAGGCCGTAATCTTCCTACCAACATGAAAACTGACTTTTCAAAAACCACAAGACTCTTAATTATTGAGAGAGAGAGAGAGAGAGAGAGAGAGAGAAACAACTAAACCTTCTGGGATGTTTTAGTGCCAGCACAGGAAGTGTGAGGGGGAACTTGGGAGTTCCTGAATCCCGGCGTCCTGAGTGATTCATCCGTGCGCTGCGTCCGGGGCGGTCTGGGTGGTTTGGGGCTGGTGGTGCTGGAGAGCGAGTGGCACGAGGTGGAAGTTGTGTATCCGCCCTTGCTCCCGCTGCCTCGCCGCCCTGTCTTTCTCTCCCGCAGGCAAGGCCCTGGTGGCCGTGGAGCCCGGCAACCGGACGGCTCCGCGGCGCTGCGCCTGCACCGCCGGGTACCACTGGAGCGAGGACTGCCGCTGCTGCCGCCGCAACGCCGAGTGCGCGCCCGGCTTCGGCGCCCGGCTCCCGGGTACGAGCCGGGGTCCCGCGTCTGGCAGCGCTCCCAAAGCCGTGCAAGTACCCCCAGGCCAAAGCGGCCTCTCAGACGGCTTCCCTGAGTCAATCCACTCTGCGGGACCAGGGGGCGCTGGAGGAGGCTGAGGGTTCCCTGGGAACGGACCCCAGGTTGTGCGCCTCCGGGGGAATGTGAGAGCTCGGCCCACGCGCTCTTCTCAAGGCTCCTCCTTTTGAACCTTCCCATGCCCACTAAGGGGGGAACCGGATCATGCAGGGGTCCCCAAACTTCTTTTAAAAACATGTGCACCCTCTTAGGAGAATTTTGAAAATCGTGCACCTCCTGCCAAAATTTTAAATAGACAGCTAAACATTTTTATTACAAATTGAAAGAGTCGCTTAAGGACTTAGTTTCCACGGAATTGGAACAGCAGTAAGTTACACTTTCTAAAATATTCAGCGGAATCAAAACATGGGATAGCAACTGAATAGCCATCATCATCCATTTAAAAATGCACTGATCGTCTTTAACTGTTGGAAATTTTATATAGTTCTTTTCTCTCCTTTGATTTGTATCCATTTCACCTTCCCCACAGAGTTTTATCCTAATGTAGTTTTAGGCTCGGGGGAGTTATGCTAATCACCTTTTCATACTCTTTCACATGAAAAAAAATGCACCTATTTGAAATTTTAATTTTTTAAAATTTCTTGTGACTCCGGGTTCTAAGCGTAAAAACATTTCTTCTGGACTGAGTTGCTACTACAGTTATTATTATACACAGTTGGTCCAAAAGATGAATATATTATATTTTGCTATATTATAATTATCAAAGTAAAACACAGGGTTGGGAGAATTAAAAATATTATTCGTTTCATTTCGTATGGAGGAAAATGCCCATCACAGAGTCTGACACAGTCAGTCCTTCAATTAAACCAGACAGGCTTTCTCGTGGGAAGAAGTCTGACGATTTTTTAAATTACTAAAATAAATCTCCCTATGACAGCCTGCTCCCTTCTGAATTCTGGTTCTGAGATATAGGCAAGACCCAGAGCCTTTGCAAAAGTTTGTTAGCTGCATGAAAAAAGGTGCTGGTCCCTTTCTGCTTTTTTTTTTTTTTTTTTTTTTTTTTTTTTCTGGTCAGTGTCCTCTCTGCGTTGCTCCTTTGGAAATGGTGCATTCTTCAGCAAGAGGTGGAGGGTAGAGGGGGTGACATGGATGACTGAAAATTTTACCCCTGCCTTGCAGTATATTTGAACTCAGAACAACTGAACCTGATCCCAAGTACCCCATATCTGTTGTCACACCCTTGCCCTTAATAGATAGGGAAAGACAGAAGCTGTAATGAGGTGCTCTGAATGCAGGAGCTTTTTTCCATCACCACTATTTTGACTTGTTGCTTTGTTTGGCATCTCAGAAGCTTGGCACTGTGGTAGGATTTGGAGAAGGTATGAAGTGTGCCTTCTTTTATAAAGTGGGAGTGTGATTGTGAAAGGAAAAAAGAGAAAGGAGAATGTGCAGGATGCCCCCAGCAGGTCAGTGTTACAAAGAGCAGACATGAAAGTCGTGTCCCTTCGAGCTCTTCGTGCCTTGCAGCCCCTTTAGGAAGTCGCTTTGTTTTTAAGGGTTACTCTTCCAGAGGGTGTTTATCTTTTTAAAAGCTGTTTGAATTAATACGAGTGACTAGATGTTAAATGCACCTTTGTTGATATCATTTCAAGGCAAATCAAACTGCTAGAGTAAGGGGTGGGTACCCTACTTACTGAGGCAATTGCAGAAATCAAGAATGTACTTCCCACTTGACTTTGGACAAAGAAAATGTAATTCCTTATTTTAGGGTTTTATTCATGAAAATAAACCACAGAAGTGCTACTAATTTCAAGAGTAATTTGTGGTTTTGGCACAAACCAGTTGCTTATTATGGTATCACATGGTAGCCAATGTCCTTCTTTACTGGAATTACCGAAGGGTCATCATGTGTCAATTGCAGTAAAGGTAATAGACATAGGAAATCTGAGACATTTCCTATTTTGATAATGTAGTTCATGTGGAATATGAGAGAGGTGAAGACAGCTCACTAACCAGGATCAATTCCTGCTTTCAATCCATTCCACCACTTGTGTGTGTGTAAATAGGATGTTATTGGAACACAGCCCCATCCATTTTTTTTTAACACATTATCTGTGACTTCTTTCACACTACAAGTAATTTGCAGAGACCAGAAGGCCTGCAAAGCCTAAGATATTTATTGCATGGCTCTTTATAGAAAACTGTTACTACCAACCCTTGGTTTAAGGGAAGGAGACCTATAGTGTAGGTTGGTTCCTTTTTTTCTTTTTTCTTTGTTTTGAAAACTTTGTCAACACTCCGATACTTAGACTGGTGAGAGTATTGATCAGAAAGGGTCAAGACAAGAAGTTTCCTTTAAAAGCGGTAAATGGGCTGCCATTCTCTGTACCCAAAGCCTGGTGTAAGCCCCAAAGGGGAGACAGGGGAGAACAGACAGGTGCTTGATTAAAACAAAACAGATAGCAGGCTCCCTGGCCAGGAAACAAAGGATCGGTGACCAGGACGGTGGCGCTGACCGGCAGAGGGTCCGGACCAGAGAGCTGGATCTAATTCTTCAGATCTGGCGTTGGCGCCCTGACAGTGAGCCAGTTCCCCTCTGGACACAGTGCTGTATGTCACCTGCTGTGGGGTCTCGGGCCCGCTGAAGTCTGTGAGGACTTCAGCCACCGGCCGCAGGTGGTGAGGGCAGGAATGGGGAGGCAAGAGGCAGGCGGGGCGGTTCTGATCTCTGGTCCCTCGGGACCACCCTCCTGGCCGATCTCTAAGTGTCCTCGTTTGTCTTGTGTTCTTCTGTCCGTTGGTCTTTTTGACAGTGCAGCTCAACAAGGACACGGTGTGCGAGCCTTGCCTCGCAGGCTACTTCTCCGACGCCTCTTCCTCCACAGAAAAATGCAAACCCTGGACCAAGTAAGTGACCACGAAGGAACCCAGAGGGTTTGTTGATCGTAAACCCAACTCAGCCTCCGCTGTCTCATCTGTTTTGAAAACAGACTGAGTCCTGTTTGGTGAGGCTTCCTCTGGAAGCCAGGTTCACAGCAGAAAAGGTCTGTCAATTGGGCGTGAGGGACATAAACCAGTGCAGCCGGTCTTCACCCGGATGTGTGACAGGAGTTGTGTATTGCTTGTCAGATTCAGTTTGACTGAAGCTTTGACTTATAGTTGCAGCTGCTTTTTCCCTTTTTTCTAACCTTATTTAGTTGCAAATTACTTAGGATGCTTATTATCACTCACCAGTCCCACTTTTCCCAGCTTCCCGGCATCACTGGTTTACTTGTACAAAGATGTGTGTGTGTGTGGTATATGTGTAAATAGAAGCCTCCTGTTTAAATAAATGTTTACACACTTGGGGGTTTTTTTTCCGCATAATATATCCTGAAGGAAGCTCATTCCATATTAGTTCACTTAGATCTTTGTGGCTTTTTATAGCTACATAGTATGTCATCCTAGAGATGTACCATAATTTATTTAATAAGCTCTCTATTGATAGTCATTTAAGTGGTTTGCAGGCTTTTGGAGTAGTAAATAAGTTTGCAATGAATCATCTTTTCTATATACTATCTCACACTTATGGGAGTATATCCAGAGTGAAATTCCTGAGTCCTTTCATGGCATGCTTGTTGTTGAATACTCATAATCAATGTCATGATTCTTTTAGTTCCCAATAAATTAATTCTCGTTAAATATTATTTTCTCATCCACTTATCCAAGTTTTATTTTGAAAAGATTTTCTGTGTTTTCAACTTCGAAAGGGTATTCCTCCAAAGTTGATCACTTAGCCATGGTAATTGAATTTGGAATCTTCTTCACTGAAGACACCAATCTTTCCTCTTTTGGACCAGCTCTCAGAGTAGTTCTTAGAGAACACTGGCAGTAGCTACTATTGCCTTTCCACCTTAATGATGCGTGGATAGGCACAGGCGATTCAAACATCCACAAAGACCTCGTTCCTCTCCTGAATGAGCTTGCAATCTAAAGGGATAGAACCTTTTGTAGCTTTTTTTTTTTTAATAAGAATATAAAACCAAAGCACTTACCTACCTTTCCCCTCACAGCTGTACCATTCTTGGAGAGACAGAAGCACTTCACGGGACCGATAAGTCAGATGTGGTTTGTAGTTCTCTTCCACCTACAAAACCACCAAATGGTATGTTGAATAGAGCAGGTTGGTTGAGTAGATGTGCCCCAGTCTAGTCAGCTCTTCTAGATTTCTCCCGAATTACATGCTATATCCAGAGGCGTCCATTTCTCCCTTTTCATCTCGTCCTATCCATGGTCAGCTCAGTATTTCATTTTTATTAGTATTTTAATTCCAGATATGTTGTTTATTTGATAATTTTCTACTGTGGAATGGATAACTAGTAATTTATTCGTATGTGCCAAAAAAAGAAAGAAAACTGAGGTGCAAACATAAATTAAAATGCCCAAATGTGATAGGATGGTGGTGGTCACAGTGGTCACAGTAGGGTACCTATGGGAGATTTTGGTCACCAGCCAGAGTTAGCAACTTGTTAGAAGATAGTTATTATTTCTGGAACATCCTGTAGATCAAATCAATCTCAAGTACAGTTTCAATGACTGACAGAAAGTTGACAGTTAATGGCGGAAGCTGCTTACCCAGGTTAGCGAGATGCTGTGAAGGTGGGTCCAGGTATCACAGCACAGGAGGAGGCATACGTGGCAAGAAAACCTTTCTAATGAGGCAAGAGAACCTAGGCCACAGAGCGATGGGGTTGATGAACATGGACTAAGAAAATCAAGGCCTTAGCTTTGACATTTTGGCAAACAGGAGAACACCAAAGCATTCTGGATAGGGAATTGCACAGTCAGAGCAGCATTTTAGAAAGACCATTAAGAGAACATCCAGAATAACTGAGGGAATAAAACATTGTCTTAAAAAAAGACAGAAGGAGAGGGCTTCCCTGGTGGCGCAGTGGTTGAGAATCCTCCTGCCAGTGCAGGGGCCACGGGTTCAAGCCCTGGTCCGGGAAGATCCCACATGCCACGGAGCAGCTAAGCCCATGTGCCACAACTACTGAGCCTGCACTCTAGAGCCTGTGAGCCACAGCTACTGAGCCCATGTGCCACAACTACTGAAGCCTGTGCACCTAGAGCCCAAGCTCTGCAACAAGAGAAGCCACGGCAATGAGAAACCCACACACCGCAACGAAGAGTAGCCCCCGCTCGCCGCAACTAGAGAAAGCCCGCGTGCAGCAGCAATGCAGCCAAAAAAAAAAAAAAAAAAGACAAGGAGAGGAAAAGCAAGAGTCTGGAAACCAGGTCATGTAAACCAAGAGCTTATAATATAAAGGTACTAGCATTTAAGTGATCAAGGGGGGATGAAAAAAATGGTTGAGTCCTCATTGTGTTGTAGATGAAGTACCTGAAACACTTTGCAGGATGGCTGTGGTTCCGTTCTCATGACCAGCAAAGCCCTGGTGCCATGTTGTTATTTGGAAAGAGATTTGATAAGGGACTTCCTTTTGCCTCCAGAGCCCATCCACCTAGAGAGAATGAAGTGTTCTGTAGGTAAACAAAGATGATGGATGGTGTGGGCATCCCTATTAGAGTTGTTCTAAAGTAGAAGCATTGAAATATGGTCCTGGGCTGGCCCCTCAGAGCTATGGCAGCCGGCAGGACGGGGCTGCATTGTCGATTTCACCCTTCTGAATGGGAGGTCTCCCTGACAAACCTACGGTCAGGGCCGGGGACCTTCCTATTGCTTTTATTCCACACCAACACCCTTGATTCTGGGGTTTGATTGAAAGGGTTATGTTTTTAAATGGAGAAAGTAAAAATAAACAATCTTTAATGCCATTTTTCTCATTTTCTTCCAACACAGAGCCCCAGATTTACTTGCCCAGTTTAATTATTCTGCTTCTCTTCATATCTGTGGCATTAGTTGCTGCTCTCATCTTTGGTGTTTACTATAGGAAAAAAGGGAAAGCACTAACAGGTACTGTGTCTATGGTGGGTTTTGAAAATGAATCTTAAAGCCAGTAGATCCATTTCTATGTGTATGCTTTGAAGAGGTGTATATTGCCCTCTGACTGCCTCTGGTGATCTGTTTAAACTAAGGTGACACACGCTTTATACCTAATTCATTGTTCTCTGGCAAAACAAACACAAACGAAGAAACGAACGAAAATCCATTGTGCCTGTTTATGTATATGCAAACAAAAATATTCTAGGTGCAGGAAACCAATGACTGTTGTATAGATTATAATAGTGTCAGATATACAGAGGTTGCATTTATCCTAGAATACAAACATTTTTAAGTACTTAAATTTAATTAATTACTTAATTAAAACAGAGACAAAATATTCAGGTATATGACAGATGGAAAGTTTTGACTGGGGTGTTCCCCTGATAGGTGCATTTAAAATTCTGAAAATAAGTGGTCTTATATTCAGTAAAATGCAGGTGCTCATTCTTAGAATGAATAATCAAGTGTCGTCTTGTTTATTGGGAATAGTTTTTCCACACAAAAAAATTGTTTGATAGTGTCTTTTAACATCACATCCTGTTTGACTTTTATACTACAAAGCTACAAAGTATAATTTTTAAGAAACTGTTCAAGGCTTCACTACATTTCCTAAGCTTAGCGCACATCATTGTCTTTTATTTATTTATTATTATTTTATTTTATTTTATTATTATTTTTTGCGGTACGCGGGCCTCTCACTGTTGTGGCCTCTCCCGTTGTGGAGCACAGGCTCCGGACATGCAGGCTCAGCGGCCATGGCTCATGGGCCCAGCCGCTCCGTGGCATGTGGGATCTTCCCAGACCGGGGCACGAACCCATGTCCCCTGTGTCGGCAGGCGGACTCTCAACCACTGCGCCTCCAGGGAAGCCCCACATCATTGTCTTTTGAAGCACCTGTGGTCTCACCATCCTTTCGCATTTTCAGTTGCTCACTTGTTTTGTCCACCTTTGCTTTGCTGTGATTCCATCAGTTCTCTCACAGTCACACCCATAGACTTGATGAAATCCTGCATATCTTACTATTTCCATTAACATTCCATCGCCTAATGTAACACTGGGCAATCAAAAGCTTAAAGAGGGAAGATGGTGACTGACGATGCCAGTGTTAAGCAGAGAGTATTTGAAGAGGAAAAGTTGGAATTAACTGTTTAAAAAGTCTATCATTATTGAATATTGTTATTTAATGCAACTTCACCTCCCCAACATTGGAACTGGGGATTTGAATAATGCATGTTCAGAGATGCTGATGGATTGCTCACTCATATAGCCATGTTTGCATGAGATAAACAGACTCCCAGTGTTTTATTCTTTAGTTTTTGTCTCTGTGATAATCTCTTTTGGCCGTATCTTACCAATGCCAAAGGCAATGGGCCTGCCCATCACTGAGTCGGGATGTGTGACTGTCAGCTTTCTCTTCATCCCTTCATTCAACACATGTTTTTTGGCCACCAGGGACTGGACAGACACTGGGGTCTCAATACTGAGCAACACACACAGAGCCAGTGCCCTCATGGAAGAAGCTTCTCTGTGAGCAAGGCAGGGATTGGCCCATAGAATGAGGCTGAGTGTGGAAAGGGAGGTGCAAGAGCTCCAGGGCTGACAGAGTTGTCTGTCCAGCCTCAGGGTCGGCCAGGGCCTCCCAGGGCGGAGGCAGGGGACCTGAGATCTGAAAGACAAGTTGGAATGAACTAGCCCAAGGGGAGCTAAGGAGGATCAAAAGCATTCCATGCAAAGAGAATTGCATGGCTGGGGGGAGCGGAGCAAGTTGGGGGGATTGGAAGGTTAGCGCAGCTGGAGCAGAAAGTCAGAACCAGTGTGACATGAAACTGCTAAGAAGTGTGCTCCCATCCTGAGCAGAGAGAGGCAGAACAACCCTGTAGTTTTTGTATTTGGCTATTTTAGTAATTAAAACAAATTTGGGGGTGCAGAAAGCGTGGATGCAGACCCACCAGTAAGGATGGTTTTTGCAATCAACCAGGAGAGAGATTGTCCTAGTAGTTTTGAGTAATTACCACCTCTGTGTACAAATGTTATTTTTAGTATCATCTGTAATTGTCTATTCCTGATCCCTAAAAGGAAAGGGCTGCAACTTTCCTTTTATTTGGAGTATCTTTATTTTTATTTAATTTTAAAGTGATAGAAAATAAGCACAAATAATAATGATGAGGATAGTCGTAACTGACATATTAAATATTTATCATGTGCCAACACTGCTCTACATATTTTACGTGTCCTAAGTCTCCATGACGGCACTGAGAGGGAGGCATTATTATTTCCCCCGTTTTATGATGTGGAAACTGAGGCTCAGAGAGGTTAAATAGACCAGGCAAGGTCACGTAAGAGGTATCATTACCTATTATGATGACGTCATTATCTTCCAGTGGAAAATGGACAACCTCTTAGCTTTAGTCTTTATAGTGAATTCAACATCAAATATTCAGTGGAGGTGGGATAAAATTTTATATTTGTATTACATACATTCATAGATTTTTTTAATTCATAGATTTGACCTTTTAAGTTTCATCAGTTCTATTTTTAAAAGTTAAGGAACATATACTTTGTACATGCCACAGAACATACTCTTCTTCCTTCTGGGAAGCAGCAGGGTGTAGGGGAGAAGGATTCGGGGCCCGCTGGAATTCAGTGGGGCCTGACACAGCCTTCTGGCATGCACTTTACTTTTATCATACATATATATGTGCTAAGTCCCCTAGACTCACGTCACCTTTGTTCCCCTCCAATACCTAACAGGGTCCCTAATAGTCAAAGAAAAATTGCTAAGGGCATGAGAATGTCTATAGTCAAAACAGCAGCTCTGACAGCCCTCAGATGTGCCTGAAGGTATTCAGTGGAACATTAGGGCATCATATTTGGCTTTACATAGATCAAAAAGTTCTGTTTTTGATAGGAGGAGGAAGATGCCTTCATAGTCTTTAAATTGGTTGATTTTCTTTTAAATGTTTCACTCTCAGATTTGCAGATGATTTTGTTTAAAGACAATATTGATCTGACATAGTGGTCAATAATACTGAATTAGAAATAGGAAATAATAATATGAAGCGCTTATCCTTACTTTGTTTTTCTAGCTAATTTGTGGCACTGGGTCAATGAAGCTTGCGGCCGCCTAAGTGGAAATAAGGTAAATTTAAAAGTCTTAAGTGCCTCCTTTTTTTTTTTTTTTTGCGGTACGTGGGCCTCTCACTGTTGTGGCCTCTCCCGTTGCGGAGCACAGGCTCCGGACGCACAGGCTCAGTGGCCGTGGCTCACGGGCCCAGCCGCTCCGCGGCATGGGGGATCTTCACAGACCGGGGCACGAACCCATGTCCCCTGCATCGGCAGGCAGACTCTCAACCACTGAACCACCAGGGAAGCCCTTAAGTGCCTCCTTTAAGTACTGTTAACAGTTTGGGGGAATTCCCTGATGGTCCAGTGGTTAGGACTCGGCGCTTTCACTGTCAGGGCCTGGGTTCCATCCCTGGTCGGGGAACTAAGATCCCACAAAGCCGAGTACACGAGGCCAAAAAAAAAAAAAAAAAAAATTGGCTGATATAACTATTATTAGTCAAATATTGAGTCACATTGTGAATGGGTACTTCCTTGAGAGAGATGGAACCTCAAATCCCAGGATTGATCCCCACAGAGTAACCCAAAGCCCAAGTCAGTGCTCATACTAAATGCTGTTTTCTTTGTATTTCATTCCATTTCTGTCATCTCTCTGCCCATGTATTATTTATATTATTATTTTAGTGCCTATCTCTATTGCCCAGGACAGACTCCTAGGAGGGAAGAGCAGTCACATTCCTGGTCTCTGTAGTTGTTTTGGTGGCTTTTAATTTTGGTACAACTTCAAAATTGTAGGAAAGCAGTGAGATAGTACAAAAAACTTCCACCTGCCCTATACTCAGATCCACCAATTGTTTATATTTTCACATTGCTTTATTATTTGCTATCTGTACGTTTGTATATGCATATGTATATTTTTTCTCTTGAACCATTTTTTAAAATTTATTTATTTTTTGGCTGCGTTTGGTCTTTGTTGCTGTGTGCGGCTTTCTCTGGTTGTGGCTAGTGGGGGCTACTCTTCGTTGAGGTGCGCGGCCTTCTCATTGCGGTGGATTCTCTTGTTGTGGAGCACGGGCTCTACGTGTGCGGGCTTCAGTAGCTGTGGCTCACGGGCTCTAGAGCACAGTCTCAGAAGCTGTGGTGCATGGACTTACTTGCTCCCCAGCATGTGGGATCTTCCCGGACCAGGGCTCGAACCTGTGTCCCCTGCATTGGCAGGTGGATTCTTAACCAATGTGCTACCAGGGAAGCCCTCTTGAACCATTTTAGAGTGTGTGGCAGACATCATGTTCCTCTACCCTTAAATACTCATGTGAATTTCTTAAGAACAAGGACATTCTCTTATATAAACATAGTACCTTTATCAAAATCAAAAAATTTAGTAGTGGTACAATACTATTATATATCAATAATTTACATTTGATCTTAAAATTTCATTAATTATTCCATTATATCCTTTAGGTCTAGGTTCTTAGGTATAAAGATATATACTTTTAAAAAAATTATTTATTTATTTTTGGCTGTGTTGGGTCTTCATTGCTGCACGCAAGCTTTCTCTAGTTGCGGCGAGTGGGGGCTACTCTTCGTTGTGGTGCTCGGGCTTCTCACTGCGGTGGCTTCTCTTGTTGCGGAGCACGGGATCTAGGCACGCGGGCTTCAGTAGTTGTGGTTTGCGACCTCAGTAGTTGTGGCGCATGGGCTTAGTTGCTCCGTGGCATGTGGGATCTTCCTGGACCAGGGCTCAAACCTGTGTCCACTGCATTGGCAGGCGGATTCTTAACCACTGTGCCACCAGGGAAGTCCCTAAAGACATATACATTTTAAACCTTGAGCTCATACTGATTTCTCCAGTTCTGGTCCCAACACTACAGGATTTATTGTAGTCTTTCTTTAGCTGTATTTGAGTCTTCCCTTCTCCAACAGTAAGAAACCCAGCTCCTATTATTCTCAGTATATTTACTCAATTCCAGAATACACAGAAAGTAGTTTCAGAATCACTAAGCCATACCACAGCAAAAAGCAAAGCTACTAACCAGAGTTCAATATTTGTTTACAGGGTTTTTAAAAAATTTAGATTGAGGGTATAGACAAAATCCTGTGTTCTAAAGTATTTGGGCCAGCTCTCCCCCTTGCTTCAGTGTAAACATGCTATCCCATTGGAAATGCAGTTAGATTCATCTGATGCTGGTTGTACTCTATCTGAGGGTTCTCCCCACCCCCTAATCTTAAATAACCCAAATAAAGCGACACAGTGAGTATTCCATCTGTACTTGTTATGGTGGAAATAATTACTATAAACACCATTTTCAGCCGCGTTTAGCAGACCCATGTTCTAACATCGCTGGATTAATGCTGTGCCTTCTGAATTTAAATCAGCAGGAGTCCTCAGGCAGCAATCTTAGCTGCACTCGTGTGGAAGCCCCTAGTCAGCGTGAAATCTGTGAGGGTGTCTTACTGCTGACTCTGGAACAGAAGATGTTTTCTGAAGATATGTGCTGTCCTGACAGTGGAGGTGCGTGTGCAGGTGGCGGTCCCTGTGTGCTGGGAGAAGATGCCGGGATGCTCACCCTGGTCAGCGAGATTGAGGGGGACCCCTTTAGGCAGACTCCCACGGAAGACGAATACGTGGACAGGCCCCCCCGGACCCCAGACTCTATATTGTTCCTCACTCAGCCTGGAAGCACATCCACACCGCCTTTCCCTGAACCCCTGGAGGTGGGAGAGAATGACAGTCTAAGCCAGTGCTTCACTGGAACAGAGAGCTTGGTGGATTCCGAAAGCTGCCCCTTCGCTGAGCCTCTGTGCAGGACTGACTGGATTCCCATGTCCTCCGAAAAGTACTTGCAAAGAGAAGTGGAAGGTGGCAATTGCCCCCACTGGGCAGCCAGCTCCAGCTCTGCAGATGGCTGTGCAGGCTGCAGGAACCCTGCTGGGGAGGACCGGGAACCCCTGATGGGTTGCCCCCAAAGTGGACCCTTGCCTCAGAGCGCCTATGGCATGGGCCTTCCTCCCGAAGCAGCTCATGGGGCAGAGGCGGGAGGCCAGCCCATGGATGGGGCTGACGCATGGCTCCCCAGCTCCACGAGGGGAGGTCCTGGCTCTGGAGGCCCTTCCAGTGACCAGCCACCTGCGTCAGGTAAGTGACTCTGCTGGTTTCTCCCTTCTGAGCAAAAAGGCCTGGTCTCTGTGCAGTATCTGGGGACAAGTGTCACATGCCGTTCTGGAAAGAGGGACGCTAACATGGGAAAAGTTCAGCTCGAGCATTTTCTCCTGATAAGCCTCTTTACAGGCTGGGTTTTGAGCCAGTCCACATGTTGGCTTTGTGGATTGTACCCCTGGGGCTCTCTCTCTTGGTTTATACGTGCCCCATGCCCTTTTGCATTCAGGCTTCTCACAATGGGGTTAGACCTCAAATCCCAGCATTGACCCCTGAAGACAATGGCAACGTTGTCCACAAGACTGGCTGAAGTCAAGGCGTTCCCTCAGATTTCTGGGTTTGGGTTTTTTCTTTAAAGTGACCTAGGCCTCAAAGTTCCCCCTAAAAAAGCTCTTATAAATTTCAGGACGACAAACAAAATTGTTCAGTTAATCGTTGATTAATTAATATTTATTGAGTGTAGCTTGTTGATTCTGGGCCAAATTAATGAGGCAGTGGCTGTCCTTTGATGCTTTTTATGAGAAGCACCTTTTATAAACACTGCATAGGATGTATCTATGGAACCAGGAGGGTGGTTTTACAGTTTAAAATCATTATAGAGATTTATTGCTGCATCACTGCTTGAGCGTGAATAGCCCACCAGTTGTAATATTATAACTTTTTTCTGCGAAGGTAAAACATCCTCGGTTTTATTATGTAGTTACAGGGAACTTTTCTGCTGATGGTGAGGGCTTCCTCTGGTTCCGGGGATTATTTGCTGTATTATGGGAAGGGGGTGGTCAGGGATCTCTGAGAATTTTCTGAAAGCTATAGACCCTCTCTCCAGAAAAAGGAATATATGCATATGTACTTTTTAAGGGGCTTCACAGAATCCTCCCAAACTCCAAAACCACAAAGCCCGTTCATGGACCACCTTTATCCTGGGATGCTTTTTCTTTTTCTTTCCTGCCTCTTTATTTAGACTGCCACCGGGTCTAGCAGCTGGTCTTTGAATTATTTTATAACCATGAGGTAGCTCAATCGGGCCCTAAATGGAGACTCTTTTGCCCCATGCTGATGATGGCTCCTGGCTTATTGGGTAGAACAATGAATTTGAATCTGTTCTCCAAGGTTTGTGGTTTTGCTGCAACTACACAGATTCACTGATGTGTAAATTCTTTATCAGTTCTCAGTCGAACTGAAAGGAGGAGGTGGGCTTGGGGATATTTTCCAAAGAACTGATGTGTTTTTCCTCCAGAAGACCTCAACTTTTTTTTCAAAGATTTTAAGTGATTTCCGTGTCTAAAAGTTTGGCTCTATGGTTCGTTTGTATTGTTCTCTTTCTTTTCTACAGGTTAATTTTCTTCCCACTGGTTGCACACACAGAGAGAACACGAGTATTTGGGGGTGTGGGGAGGAGGGAGGCGGAACCTCAATTTGGCAGCTGCCACGTCTTGTGACACTGCCAGGGGACAGACCTGTTTTTCAGTTGCTAACATCAGGAAGGTGATGTTTGCTGCTGTGTAAAAAGCAGCAGCAGTTCTTAGAAGAACAGCAGTGGCCAAAGTGAAAGAGATCAATTTTTTCGTAGTGTCATGAGACCAAAAAGGTGGATCCGAGCTCTCCTATAAGGAGTTAAAGCAGTGCCCATCTCTGCTTTTTTTAATCTTTTTTTTCTCCAGCACTAAACATCTAGGAACGGAAAGAAGAAAAAAAAAAAAAAGTGTGTCATCAACTAAGTGGTATTAATTTGCAAAAAGCTTACACTGCTTTTTCTGTCTTAATCTGGTGCTCAGCCATGTAAAACATCCATAGAGAGTTGCCAGCAAGTGGGCCAAATTCATGTTCGCCTAAGGAGAAGTAGCAGCCAGACTGATTTTTGAGGCTGTGCAGGTCTCTCCATAATTACTTCTACATAAACAGGCCTTCTGATTCCTGCTCAAAATAGCACTTTCTCATTATTGCTTTTTTTTTAATTGTCATAGTTTATCTTCTATAAAATGTGTGAAAGAGGATGGAGCTTGGGTGGGGTTAATCCTACATGATCTCCTGAAAGCCACTGTGCTCTCAGGACTTGAGGGAGGTGACCTTTTTATTGGCTTTTGGATTTTTATATGTGAGTATTTAAGAAGAAAAAAACTTACAACCAAATCAAGTGGTTTCTGCAGAAATGACAGGGTTGGGTGCCACCTAAGTAGGGAAAAGTATCTCCTTTGCACCCAGCTTCCTTTTGAAGAGGATGATTGTTCTTCAAACAGCTCACAAGCCTGTCTTTCAAAAATGATGCCCGTCGGTAAGTCTGTGTTAGCAATGTCACAGCTCTTAAAGCACAAGGAGGGTTATCAGCAAAAACCAATGAAAGGGGAAAACATACTTGTGGTTTTGTTTCGCGTAACCATGTCTTGATTTACGTCTTAAATTTTCCTGGTGACATGACGGTGGTTACCTTGGTATAAGCCCTTTCACCTGGAGTTTGGAGAATTCTGTGTCTAGAAAATGATGTCATGTGAAAGAACCACTTGTGATTAATGTGTCACTAGTTGGCCTGTGACTTGCTTCTGGCTCCTGAGATCACTTAATTGGTTCAGACACTTCTGAACTGGAGAGAGGTGTTTGTTCCCAGGGCCCACAATGATTCTTATTAAGCACCAGTTACATGATTCTCTATCAAATCTTTATTGAGGGTCCACCGAGACACGGAGACTTGGAAAAGCTTGGAAAACAAGTAGGGATTGGTGCTAGGGAATGGACAACACAAAAAGAATCAATAATTTGAGAAAGCAAGGCCCTCCATGGACAGCCACCCTAACCTGCAGCCTGTTGGTCCTCTTCACCTGCTCACCCACCTGAGTTTGGCCAATGCCAGCCTCAGCCATTTTTAGTGGGAATCTCTCACTTTCCTGCTTCTGCACTGTAACAGGCCTCCCCTAGTGTGGCCACCCTGTCCCTGCACGGTCCCCTTTTCCAGAGCACCCAGGTCCTCCTGACCTTCAAGTCCCAGCTCAAATGCTGCTTCCTAAACCAGGGATGCACGTTGGCTGCCTGGGTGGCCACTCTCCCCTTCCGTGCCCTCGGCAGCCCCTCGTAATTCGTCTTGGCCTCTTTCTCACTGAGCCCAGCACACTCATACCTTTATCAACAGCCATCTCTAGGCAGCCATGAACGGTTAGTTGGTAGGGATTGCCGTGACCTTCACCACTCCCGATCTCTCTAGTCTCTCCCATGGCAGCTTGCTCACAGTATAAATGAATAAATGTTCATAAGCTCATTCATTCATTCGTTCATTTGTTCATTCCTCCATCCATCCAGTCATGAATAACTAAAGGAATAAGAGCCCATAGCTTCCTGTTTGTTCCCTAACTCACTCTTCGGTCTGTTCAGGGGAGCAGGGGGCCAGGCAGGGGATGGAAGGATGGCCTCTAGCTGTCCTGGGCAGACTTAGGTGTCCTGGGCAGAGGAGGCAGAGATGGCAGAAAAAAGGATGCGCTGGTCCCTCCAAGTGGCATAGACATACCTAGGCTAATGCCTGGGAGCCAAGGGCACTGGAGGATGAGGGTTCACGCCTGACTCCCACGTCCCCCACCCTTGGTCTCCCATCCCTGGGCCCCACCCCGTCCTGAAATGACTATTCTTGACCATCCACTTCCATCCTGAAAGACAGATAAACGTTCTCTTACCCCAGTTTTCTTCCCCTTCCTCCCCTCCCCCTGAGCAAAGGACAGTCCTCTGTTTCTTTCTTCTCTCTCCTGCTGCAATGCCATCCACTAACTTGTGTTTGACTTTTAGCTAAGTATCGTAAGGGCAGGTATTAGCTCGCTGATTCTATCAGTTAAAAATATTTTTTAATTCAGTTATTTGGTCATAAAGTTCAGCATTCATTGATGCTAAAGGTCAATGCATTATTTCAAAATATAAGAACAATTCGTTCACTGTATCTTTTAGTTTAGCCCTACTTCCCTTCCTTCTCTTCTAATTTTGGAAGGGTTTCATTTGTCAGCCATTCTAAGTAATTTTCTAGCATGATTCAGAATGGAACTATGAAATACTGTTTCCCTTCCCATATCATCATAGACCCAGTTTCTTCCAAATGCCTGAAACAGATCTTGCATTTCCATAAAAAGGAAAATCACATGAGAAGCATATGGGTTAAATATAAAATAAGTTTTTAAAAAATTCCAAAAGAACCCAATATAGCCTGGGTAATTTGAGTGGATTTGTGTATATTTTTAGTTCTTTTCCTTGGAAGAAAATCTACATGACAATTGGGTGATATTATTTGCTATAGTTCTTGTGATTTAATATTCATACGTTATGCATTTTAAACAACATAATAAGCCTTTGAGAAGACAAGTATGCATTACCTTGCTTAAATCTCTCTGCCGGAGAAATAGGGATTCCACGGGGCCTGCTATGCAAAGCAGGGACTTAGCAAACTATAAACATCTTTCTGATCATGATGAGACACTTCATTTATTCATTGTTTCTGTTGACTTAAAATGCTATTTTTAACTCTCTCAAGTGACCTGAAAATTCTTCTAGCTAAGTCACATTAAATATTAATGTTAAGCCAACCAACCCATTTTAAATGTTAGAAACTCTTCAGATTTTCTAATTTAATAAAAACCCTCATGTCATGCTAATTCTCAAATCATCCTTTTGGGTAGCCTTCACATAGAAGTCTATCAATCCCCTTGTGTTCAGAGACACATTAAGCCTGTTCTGATATCCTGAAGGTTGCATTTTGATCAATGACATTATAGGTATTAGTTACCAGGTGCTGGCTAAGTGCTTCGTGTAGGTATTACCTTCCCACTTCCTCACAGGAATCCTATGGGCAAGTTCCTCGCCAGGACCACACAGCGAGTCAGGGATGAAACCATGACTCAACTGTCTGATTCTGAAGGCTATGCCTTCAACCATGGCACTGTCTCCCCATAAATCAGTGCCAATGTTACTGATTTCATTTGTTTACCGTGCGCTGGAGAATCCTCAGTGTGCTGTAGAATAAGGGCAAACTCGGGCTGGGATCATTGGCTACTCAGGCTGAGCGCAGGGCAGTGGCCAGGCCAGGCCCAGAAGGTTCCATGGGAAGGGGCGCTAGTGTCTGTGCAGGAGGTGATGGCTACTTTGACCTCTGAGTCCCCTTTCTTCTGCCAGTTGTCTCAGGAAGTTACTGTTTTCACTGTCACCGGTTCTTTTGGGAGGAAAGCTCTTTCTTCCACGTGCCTCCAACCCCATCTTTTTTTGAAAGTAAAATAAAATTAAAATAAATGCCAGAGGCAGCTTGCTGGGGAAAGCTGGCGGAAAGACAGCTTCGGAGAGTAGGGAAGAGGGAAGTGACGGGCCTGGCTTTTCTCGTATTCCCAGAGGTCTGTGGACTAATGGGACCTATGAAAGCCTTAAGCCTTCTTAAGGCATCTTGGACAAGCCTCATGCACCTCATCCCTCCCTTTCCACATTCCCCCCTTAACCAGCCACCTGCAAGGGAGAAGGTCTCCCCTGACATCAGAACGTCCTGGGGTTTCCTTGGTTCTCAGTGGAGAGGGCTACCCCTTCCGGGCATGTACCAACTGCGGAAACCCCGGCAACCATGCTGATGAGGGGGGCCGCAGCACCCACCTTGCTGACATGGGGTCCTTTTGACTCGCCATCCCAGGGCCTTGCCCTCTCAGGTCCGTTCACACAACCGTGTAAAACCCTCTGAGAGGCAGAAAGCTGATTTCAAGGAACGATTGTTTGTAGACAAGGACAGTTCAGGACTGAGGCGTAATACAGGGTGAGGATATTACCAACTCATTCAAAACCTTGACCTACTCTAGTGCTACATTCAGCTAGCTGCTGACTTGCATGATGAGAAATGAGATGGTGGGGGATTTGTGTAGAATTACATAGATGAGTGTTCAAACAGAGACAGTCAGAATGATGGATTATTTCAGCAAAGAAAATAAAAGTTGGTTAGATTGCTAGAGGTAAGTGCCCTTTCAGTCTTCAGGGTATTTTGAAGTCCTTCAGCAAGACAGGGATGGAAAGGTAACATGACCACTCAGTACATTTCCCGAATCTCGTTTCCTGGGGAGTTCCATGAGCACAAACATTACATTCTGGGAGTAATAATGCCAGCATTGCACCTGTGAGAAACTCTGCTATTTCCCAAGCATTTTCAAATCCACTGTCTCGTTTGGCCCTATGCCATCCTGCTGGCTATTCACACATTCATTTATTCATTCATTTATCATATGCCTGCTCTGGGCGGCTGCACGCTGCCAGGCTAGCTGGGCTTGAAAATGGATGCTCATTTCATAAAGAGCAGACCGAGTTGTTAGGCAGTTTGTCCCAATTCCACAGCTGGTGGAGGCCGAGCCAGGGCAGGACCAGAGCTTTCAGGGTCCTGCGCTCTCCTCTGCCCCAACCCCCTTTCTGTCCCTCCTGTACTCGGGCAGCCACTGAAACCACCACCCTTTTAGTCACCTGTTATGCTCTTCAGAGAGTGAAACCCCACTCTAAGCTGCTAAAACCTCTTTGCTATTGAAGTTGAGACAGGTGAGACTAGGATGCCATGGATGTTAGTAGATTACTTGCAGGTGAGTCTGTATTGTGATGAGGCTGGAGAAAGAAGGCTCTTAGACCGTTTTCATCCCTGAAGCCATGTCAGTCAGTCGAGGGGGAAAAAGAAGCAAGCCTGGAATGCTCCCATGCGGAGGAACCGCGAGCTGGTGTTTGTAATGCAGCCAGCCTGGCACAGAGGGAGCATGCAGTACATTCTGGATTTGAGGTGTTCCATCACTATGAGTATTATAATAGTGATCTAGCTTAATCTTAATCTAGCTTCACTTAACCATAGATTAGCCCACATCCTCCTAACCTCTGTAGAGTGACCTGACGGAAGCCGACAGCACACTGATTACTCACAGCTAATGGGTCACTCTAGGACACCCCGGACCTTCTGCGCCCGCCCAGAGAATGGCCGCGCTTCCTAAAATCCACAGGTCTGCCCAGTCTTATGAGTGTGAGCTGATCCTGTTGTAATTTAAAACTTTAACTGTTGCATTAACTGGATAAAAAAGAAAAAAATGAAGTTGATAAGCATGAGAATTATTTCTATGAAACTATTAAGTGCTTCAGGAAGATTCAGAGAATGAGCTGCTAAAATCTTTCTGCTGTTGAAGTTGAGAGTGTGAGGTGATGAAAGGCTGAGGCAATAAAACTCTAGACGGATTCTGCACTTAGACTGCTTGGCAGCTGGCTTGGTTCTCATTTCACTTTAAAGAAACCAAAACGAGATCGGAGGCAAAGCCTGACAGGTAGAATTGATACAGTCAGCAGACCTTTTCTCAAAGGGACAAGCCTCAGTTCTCTATCAGAAAGTGGGTGTTGAAAGTTTTATAGCAGGTGGCAAGTGGCTTGAACACCAGGGAAACATATCATAGAGTCCACATTTTAGGAGCACCGGTGGGTCGCCTCTGCAACTCAGAGTTTTACCGAACGTTGAGTTCTTTTTTTTTTTTTTTTTGGTACGCAGGCCTCTCACCATTGTGGCCTCTCCTGTTGCGGAGCACAGGCTCCGGACGCGCAGGCTCAGCGGCCATGGCTCACGGGCCCAGCCGCTCCGCGGCACGTGGGATCCTCCCGGACCGGGGCACGAACCCGCGTCCCCTGCATCGGCAGGCGGACTCTCAACCACTGTGCCACCAGGGAAGCCCTGAGTTCTTTATCAATAGAGAAAATTAGATCGGCAAATGTGTCTGCAACATTGAAACTTATCCAACTTATAAGATGTTACCTCCAAAAAGAGTAGCATTAGAGCATCAGTGAGGGGGGGAGGAGGAAACAGAGCAGCACTCCTTATAGCTGTCTGCCATCTGCTACAAAGTTTCCAGAGCCCAGTGAAAAGTGAATATATGAAGCCCCCTGTGCAAAAATTAGTAAGGATTTCAAGATGATGACAACAGAACATTAAACAAGCACGGGGCCCTTCTGAGCACAGAGCTCTGTGCGACTGCACAAGTCACATGCCCCTGAAGATGGCTCTGCTGTCACTTACTGTTACTGGCAAATAAGTAGAGCTTTTTAAAGTTTAGTCTGTACCAGTTTACTACTCTCATAAAAGTCAGTGTGAATGGAACAGACTTGGACTTGATGGAAGGTAGTTTTTGTCATTAATTGTACTTTTGATGAAGAAACACATGAAGAATAAAATTGAGAATCTCATACTCTTTCTAGGTAGCTTTTCTTTACATCCTAATCGTCAGGAATTTAAAGGCCTTTTTTTGGTCCTCCCCTCCCTACTGTGCCCCCCGCAAGAATAATATTCTTGATCCAGTCTGTGGATCGAAGAATTATGAAATGTTTAAATATATTTCTTAGGAAAAAGGGTTTGAGTTCCTTTTTGGAAAAAAAATAGAAAATAAGGATATTGATCCTATAGAGTATATCAAAAATATATTGTTGACCATGAGGCAAAGGCATGGAATGGAAAAAAAATTTGGGGGGGGGGGTTTTGGCTGAACGGCATGTGGGATCTTAGTTCCCTGACCAGTGATCAAACCCATGCCCCTTATGTTGGAAGCATGGAGTCTTAACCACTGGACCGCCAGGGAAGTCCCCTGGAATGAAATTGTTAAGAAGAAAAGTTTAACACAAAATCTTGATGTGTAAGATAATGGTTTAAAAAAAAGGGGGGTTTTATCTGAGTTTAGACAAACTGAAGATTCTGACGAGGAAGGTAAACAACAATGGAGTTATGATGATGATTTGTTGGAAAATAAAATTTTAAATGGTGGAGAAATTATATATACCATGACATAAACAGATAAATCCATATGCAGAGGACAAAAAAGATATTAAATTCAGGACCATAAATCAATCACGCAGTGGCTAGCACTGCCCTGTGTGTAGGTTTACAAGATACTGAAGAACAACAGAACCATGCTGTTCTTTAATGTTGTAATAATAAAAAGCTAAAGGAATTGTACCAAGAAAAAAATCATACGTTAAAGCAACTTAAATTTGCTCTTATTAAATAATCATGGTTTTTAATTTTTTTAATTTTTTATTTTTTCTGCGATACGCGGGCCTCTCATTGTTGTGGCCTCTCCCATTGCGGAGCACAGTCTCCGGACGCGCAGGCTCAGCGGCCATGGCTCACGGGCCCAGCTGCTCCACGGCATGTGGGATCTTCCCGGACCGGGGCACGAACCCGTGTTCTCTGCATCGGCAGGCGGACTCTCAACCACTGCGCCACCAGGGAAGCCCTATTTTTTTATTTTTAAACAGTACATTTTAAATTGGAATATGGTTTATGGTATACACATATTATTTTTGATTTCTCACTTTGACTTTTTCTGTTAACTAGTGATCCCTCAACTAGGAAGACTTCTCCTGTGTTAATTATTATGCTCATTCATGCTGCTGCTGCTGCTACAGTAGAGACCTTATATCAGCACTCAGTTAGCAGTTGTTGAGTTACTTGAAAAAGTCATTTACAAGTTCACCTCTTCAACATCTTTTTAAACTTAAAACATATAACTTGCATTCACACATTGATTTTTTAGTATAGGGACATATGTGTTGGCTGAATATAGTTTCCTGAGCCTTTTTCACGTTAACCACACCATCTTAATTTCTAGGCATAACAAGTCTGAATGCAAACTCCTTCTGCATTTTTAAAGACTCTTTTTCATTTTTTCTTTTAACAGCTGCCTTGTCCATGCCACCACACACCAGTTCAACAGCTTGCTGATGTCTTTTGTTTTGCGTTTAGTGGCTCACATTTATTTGGGTCCTTGCAAAGCATTCACTTTAGTTTTCTTAGAAACATTTGCCTTTTTTTCACACTTACTTACATTTCACAACTTTACATAAAGACAGACCTTGGAGATACTGCAGGTTCAGTTCCAGACCACCGCAATAAAGCAAACACCACAATAAAGTGAGTCACACGAATTTTTTTGGTTTCCCAGTGCATATAAAATTGTTTACACTATACTGTAGTCTATTAAGTGTGCAATGGCGTGTCTAAAAAAATAATGTACATACTCAGTTTAAAAATACTTTATTGCCGGGCTTCCCTGGTGGCGCAGTGGTTGAGAGTCCGCCTGCCGACGCAGGGGACACGGGTTCATGCCCCGGTCCGGGAGGATCCCACATGCCACGGAGCGGCTGGGCCCGTGAGCCATGGCCGCTGAGCCTGCGCGTCCGGAGCCTGTGCTCCGGAACGGGAGAGGCCACAACAGTGAGAGGCCCACGTACCACAGAAAAAAAAAAAAAAAATACTTTATTGCCAAAAATGCTAACCATCATCTGACAATGCAGGGTTGCCACAGACCTTCAACTTGTAAAAAAACACAGTATTTTCAAAGCACAATAAACCCAAGAGCAAGAAGACGAGGTACGTTTGTATTTCATTAGATTTCCTAATAGGTTCAACTAGTTAAAAACAGATTTAAGAACTAACTTGGTAACTGGTGAGAGCAGAAAGACATAGACATAATAGAGAGTAGACCTGTAGCAGAGTACGCTCGATGTTATGAACACCTGTTTTTTTTTAATTTTTATTTTATATTGGAGGATAGTTGATTCACAATGTTGTGTTAGTTTCAGGTGTACAGCAAAGTGATTCAGTTATACATATACATATATTCTTTTTCAAATTCTCTCCCAATTTAGGTTATTGCGAACATTGAGTAGAGTTATGTATGCTATACAGTAGGTCTCTGTTGGTTATCTATTTTAAATATAGTAGTGTGTATATGTCAATCCCAAACCCCCAATTTATCCCCCCTCCACTTTCCCCTTTGGTAACCATAAGTTTGTTTTCTAAGTCTGTGAGTCTGTTTCTATTTTGTAAACAAGTTCATTTGTATCATTTTTTTTAGATTCCACATTTAAGTGATATCATATGATATTTGTCTTTCTGACTTAACTTCACTTAGTATGATAATCTCTAGGTCCATCCATGTTGCTGCAAATGGCATTATTTCATTCTTTTTAATGGCTGAGTAATATTTCATTGTATATATGTACCACAACGGATTTTCTTTATCCATTCATCTGTGGATGGACATTCAGGTTGTTTCCATGTCTTGGCTCTTGTAAACAGCACTGCAATGAACACTGGGGTGCATGTATCCTTTCCAACCATAGTTTTCTCTGGATATATGCCCAGGAGTGGGATTGCTGGATCATGTCTGTGTATTTTAGAGGGAATGGAGAACATGGGTCAATCTGACTAGTTAGTGAATGGAATACTAGCTGTACTTGCCCAAGTCGCTTGGGGGAATTAATAGGCAAATAAATCCCTGCCACCACCCATCTAGGAACATCCCTGATACAATTGCCAACGGGAGAAAGAGCGTGAGTCATAAATCCTCCCTTGTGACTTTCAATTTGTTGCTCATATTTGAAATCTCTGTTTTCATTGAAATCCCTGTAATGGGCCACTGTGCCTGTCTCAGGATCTCTGAAGGTACCCTGTGGGTGGAGGGAAGGCTCCTGGTATTTCCTGTATGCTGTTATTTCAGTCAGGCCATCCAAAATATGCCTTCCACATTTGGGAGAAATCTCTTCATGGAGAGTAATGACAGAAACGATTTTATTTGTGTAGTTATTATTAAGCTTTGTCACAACAGAGAAGAAAAAAAAAAAGATGAGGTTAATAGGCACTGTTTTTATGTTCACCTTCCCTGGTCAGACTGAAAGATTCTGCTTGTGATGCTGAGTGTTGGGGCATTTCTGCATCTGCTTGGTTTGTGGCATTTATTTTCACCTGGGTCATTTGTAGAGCATCAGTTTTTGACATAGGAGAATAAGAGGTAATAGGTTTCCTAACATTTGTTGAACTTTCTATTTGTTTTTCAAAAGGCCCACTAATTAAAGACTGGCTAGGGCTTCCCTGGTGGCACAGTGGTTGAGAGTCTGCCTGCTGATGCAGGGGACATGGGTTCGTGCCCCGGTCTGGGATGATTCCACATGCCGCGGAGCGGCTGGGCCCGTGAGCCATGGCTGCTGAGCCTGCGCGTCCGGAGCCTGTGCTCCGCAACAGGAGCGGCCACAACAGTGAGAGGCCCGCGTACCGAAAAAAAAAAAAAAAAAAAAAAAGACTGGCTAAATCCAGTGATGTGATGACAGTACCCCCTGAGGACAAAACACCTCCCAGGGATCAGAAGGAAAGAGTGATTTGTAAGATTGTTTTTGTTTGGTTGGTTGGCTTTTCTCCATTTTAGTCTTGTGAATCTCTTTTTTTTCTAGGAGTTTGAAAAAATGTTAAGGAAATTAATTTCTGCTAAATACTGAGCCCGGGTGGCCCCATGGCCCTCCAGGGCTGAGCTTAGGGACCTCTCCAGGGAGGGTGAAAAGATGTGAAAGAGTCTGGTCAGAGAGGAGGCCGGGCTGCGGTGGGCTCCAGGGTCCTAACAGGCAGCAACCTTCGCTCCAGCCTTTGCTTCCCTTCCTGATGCATTTGACCATTGCTGAACCATTGGCTGTGTTTGCTGCGTATCCATCACGTGCGCACACCCTTTTGCAACATCTGAATCCCGTCTGTGATTCTGCGATGCGGGCGGGCTCTCCTGCCAGTGTCCCCCGAGGTCAATGTGGCCAACGACAAAACTTGAGGATGGCCCACTGTCTTGCTTCTCTTCCCTCGTCTTCTTTCTCTCTCCCTCCCTTTTTTCTTCCTCCACCTCAGTCAGGCCCGGTGAGACGGCAAAGGAAGGAACCACGGGGAGTGCCCCATGCATTTTAGGGGACGGGAGGGTGAGGAAGGGCCGCCCGTGAGAGGGCCGGGGCGCCAGCGCCCCTCCATTCATTGGGAAACTTTCCTCTCACAAGACCAAGTTCTCGCCCAGAACTGATGACTCACCCTCTGCGTGTTCTCTCTTCCTCTCCCCTTGTAGGAAATGTGACTGGAAACAGTAACTCCACGTTTATTTCCAGCGGGCAGGTGATGAATTTCAAGGGTGACATCATCGTGGTCTACGTCAGTCAGAACTCGCAGGAGGGTCCGGCGGGGCCGGGCGGCGGCGCGGGGGAGCCGGTGGGCCGCCCGGTGCAGGAGGAGAGCCCGCAGTGCTGCGACTCGTTCGCCGGCCTCGGGCCGCGCTTCCCGGACACGTGCGCCGGCCTCGAGGTGGGCCCGGGGCTGCAGGAGCGAGGCGCCCCCGGGCCCGACAAGGCCTCGCGGCCGGTGCAGGAGCAGGGGGAGGCCGAAGCCGGCGCGCCCGAGACGCGGCGCTGAGCAGCTGAGAACCCGCTGCGGTTGCAGCCGGGCGGGCGCGGAGCTGCGGGCCTTCCAGCTCGCCCTCCGCGCCGCGCACGTCGGCAGCCGCGTCCCCAGCTGACGACGACGCCGCGCACCCGCGCCTGGGCGGGGCTGAGGGCGGGGCCTGGGATGGGGCGGGGTCGTAGCCCCCGAGGTGTGCCTTTGAGCCCATCCGTTCGGTACGCCTGCGTCAAATGACTGGACGTTCTTTATCCATCTTGTTCTAAATAGAGTCAGGGACTTTAAAAACAAACAAGCAAACAAAAGGACATTTGTTATTACTCACTTCCATCCACAGTCACGTGTCTACTAATTGCACAGGTACACGTTGCTTATTTCTGTTACTCCACTTTTTACCTCCTTCTATAGTTTCTTCTTCCACTTCCACTTCCCATTATTAGTTCATCAGTAGTTTGTCTCTTTATGACATCTGTTTTTATGGCTGTCCTGTTCTATTTGGGTCTGTATCCCTTCCCCCACCCCGTCCTCCATGTTTGATATTTGTACGTCACTGTCTCTCATAACGTTTCTCTTGATACTGTCCGCCCTTTTTTCTTTTTACTATTTAACGATTTTCTTGAAAAGTCTCCTAAGGGTGATGGTCTTCTTTATATGTTTTCTTTTGGTCCCTTCTCACAAGTAGATGCCTGTGTTTTGGTGATGGCGGGGGCGGGGAGAGGTGAGGAGTCTACTAAGCACTTTTGGAAGAAGGCTAGAAATGTGAAGCCTGGGGGGAGGCTCAGAGAACAAGAGGAGGGACTTTTAGCTTTCGAAAACTTTTCTGAGTTCTCAGTTTTCTAAAGGAAGGAAAAGGGGAAACCCCATTTTCACCCTGAATGTTTTTTAAGTTTGTGTCAATTTCTAGGCAGCACTAAGTTGCAATTCGTGTCTGCCTCCTTTACTCCATCTCAAAATGGTTCATTCCCCCCGGGTGAATGTAGTACCCTTCCCAGCAGAGGCAGTCAGGTACTTGGGAAACTAAATCTCAAAAATCCAAGTTGCTGCACTTGGCATTCTTATTCTTGATGTGTCCCTGGAAAAGATGTGGAAAATGAGTAGGACATGGGATGGCCTGCACACACGGTGAAAGGAAGGTGCCAGGAAAGTTCAAGAAAGGAAGAATAAAGTTGTGCATTTGTTTTCCTTCTAAACAAGAATAGCATAAATGTGTTTAGGCAGTAGGCACCATTTTCTTCCTAAAAAATCGTGTATCTGTAATTTAGCCTTGTAGAAGTGGAAAACATTCTTATTATTTTCCATGCGTTTGTTTACATTAAAAACCAAATCCTTATATTGTGAACTTAAGAAAACTTATCATAGAGTTGCTTTTCTCTTAGCATCAGTGCTCTTGTGAGGAAACATACAATGTGAGTCAGAGTGAAAGGAATTACCTAGAATGTTTCATCTGTTGTGGCCAGTGAGCATTTGTTCTCCTCAAATACTAAAGTTAAAATATCTAAGCACATTAAAATTAATTTTGCGGATCTGGTTGGTTTTAAGAGTGCTGATAGTAGTCACTGTCCAGACGTTAATGGCCACAAATGCCCAGCTGAAGGGAATAATCGTTGATCACTGGTTTCTCCCTGTTGGTTGCAGGTCTCTTGGAAATGCTAGAATAGTACCCATCAATTATGACTTCTAATGGAGAAGCAGAGGTGGTTCTATAATTTATGGAGCTTCTTAGCGGACATGAAAAACTGCAGGAAATAACTGTGTTGCCAGGATGATCCGCTGGTGGGAATTTACTGTCTGTGCTGCCCATTTAGTTCACATCCATCCAAAGAGAGATGTTATAAAAATGGATGAAGCCACTAAACCTTTTGACATATTAAACAAAGTATAGTTCACAAAGGAGAAGGCTGAGCTAAAGATCCAAGTTTCTACTGTGACTGTCATCATCTCACTGATACTTTCCTTTTTTTTTTCTATAAAAAGGCACTAATTTTTGACATTTTCCCAAACTAGAGATAACATAAGGATGCTACAGTGAATGTTAAAGTATCTTGAGCTCCTTAAATAAAAGGTGCTAAATAAATACATAAGAATCTACTTTCAGAAAAGGTAATGTTCTTTCCCATGCTGATCCCTATTAATTCTATATTGATCCAAAGACAATTAAATGATAGGAGGTATATAGCAAATATAGGTCTGTGTCTGTGTATTATACAGATGTATATGACAAATGTAAACAATGAAATGAAGACAATAATGAAAAACTGGGGAATGTGATAAAGAGATTATTAAACTTATGTTTGATGATAAAAAACTTTTTTAGTGGCTTGTTTAAACAAAGCTTTTTGTGAAATAATGATCTGACTTCTTTCTGATCTCTATGATGTACTGTGGTATCAAATGTTGGTTATGTGGTGTCATTGGTGGAAACCTCAACAAGAGTTGGGACAGAAAGTGCCTTGTTTTAATAATATATCTACCATTGATCTCATAAGTACAATTCTTTAAAATGTAGGTTGGTTAGGCAGTGAAAGAGTTGAAATGGAAATGGAGTCTAGTGTCTTCTACCCACACCTAATTCAGCTATCAGAAGTAGGAAGAATTAATTTCTTCTCTCTACCTGCAAGCACAAAGAGTAGTTTGAATGTGAGGTATTGGAACCTTCCTATGGCAAAGGAAGAGAGGGCTCTTGCTGTGTAACAAGCTACCCCAAAACTTAGTGGTTTAAAACAACCCCCATTGATTTAGCTCCCAGCCCTGTGGGTTGGCTCAGCTTGGTTGGTTCATTAGGCCTGGAGGAGCCCAGCTGGGCTTGCTGACCTGCGTGCAGTCTGCAGGCTGACTGGCTGGGGGAAGGCTGGCTGGACTGAACCCTGTCCACGCGGTCCCTCATCCTCCCAGCAGGCTGCCCTGGCCTTCTTCTCATGGTGGTGCCTGGGTTCTGAGAGCAAACAAAACCATATCAGGCTTTTTGAGACCTAGGCTTGAACTGATGTGCTCTCATTTCTGCCACATTCTGTTGGCCAAAGTAAGACACAGGGTAGCCAGATTGAAGGGGTGAGGACACAGAGTTGCAGGGTGACACTGAGAGAGTGGTAGATAAAAGGAGGGGAGAATGGAGCCCTTTTGCCATCTCCACCACAGGAACATTGTTCACAATCAAATGGTGCTGGGGAGAGTGCAGCTAGGAGCAGGAGAGGAACGTTTCCCAGCCCCCAGTAAGTGCTTCCTTCTCTGGTGACCAGATTCCTTCGATGCAGAGTACAGTCAATTCCTACAAATGAGTATTGAGATTCCTTCCAAAGCCAAATATCCATCATGAGGGAACTGGGTCTATGGTACTACTGCATTCCATTGGCACAGATCGTGGAAAAGTGACGATTTGTAAAGTCAAGAAAACTGGTGAGATCCTTTGGGTAGAAGAACCGGCTACATAAACAGATAAACGATGTCGTGTTCACCCTTTAGGCTGATTCAACAAACAAACTCTTTATGGTTGGGTACTGGGAAAAAGGGTGAGCTTGAGCAGAAGTACTGTCTTTGGTGGAAGAGGCATCATTTTGAAATGTTTGCTCTTTGACAGTCTCTGATGGCACATGACTCTCCTTGGCCATCTGCTTTGGGGGGCTCTGGGGTGCTCTGGGCGTGAGTTGCATAACCTCCTTTTGTGAGAAAGGATAAATCATTCAAAGGCCTAAACATTCGGTTGGTGAGTCATCATTTTTATTTAATGCACTTTTGATGCTTGGGCCCCAAGCATCCCTGAGAAAGGAGATGAAGATAGCTGCAGAGTCCCAGGGAGTCTGGGATGTCCTAGATTTCTGGGGAAGACTGTGGACATTGCTGTGCTCCAGGGCACAAGGAGGGGTTATCTGTGGAATTCCTGACTCCCCAGGGCTATGCTGGTGAACGGACTACTTTGCAACTACTAAAACCTTTCCAAAAATAGGTGGGTAGGACTTGCCTCCTAGCACAGTGGTTAAGAATCTGCCTGCCAATGCAGGGGACACAGGTCTGAGCCCTGGTCTGGGAAGATCCCACATGCCACGGTGCAACTAAGCCCCTGCGCCACAACTACGGAGGCTGCGCTCTACAGCTCGCGAGCCACAACTACTGAGCCCGCGTGCCAAAACTACTGAGCCCGCGTGCCACAACTACTGAAGCCCGTGCACCTAGAGCCCATGCTCCACAACAAGAGAAGCCACTGCAGTGAGAAGCCCGCGCCCCACAACGAAGAGTACCCCCACTCGCCACAACTAGACAAAGCCCACGTGCAGCAACAAAGACCCAATGCAGCCATAAATAAATAAATTTATTTTAAAAAAGAATAGGTGGGTACCTGAAGTTGGGCAGGGGTGGGGTCAGCAGTGAGCACAAGCATGTAAGGTGGTATCACTGAAGCCAAGCTCAGAAGTGCAGGGGAGCCACAGATTCTGGAAACCCTGGACCAATGCTCCCATGGCAGCTTCTGCTATGGAGCTGAATTAATATAATGAAATGGGTTATTCCTTCCTTCATAACTTTATTTAATTTAAAAGAATTCCTTAACCCTTTCAGCCTACATTATGGCTTGATATCACTGTTTATAGTGAAAATTTCTCTAAAAACCTTTTTGTATAGAAATAGCTATATTTATAATTTAGACTCTTTAAATATTATAGCATAATACCCTTGAGATCCATCCAAGTTATTGGGTACATCAGCAGTTAGTTCATTTTTATTGCTGAGTAGTATTCTGTTGTATGGATGTACCACCGCTTATTCACCCACACTTGGATTCTTTCCTGCTTGGGGCAATTACAAATAAAGCTGCTATAATAATTTGTGTGGACATGTGTTTTCATTTCTCTTGGGTAAATACCCAGGTGTAGAATTGTGGGATCATATGGTAAATATATATTTAACTCTATAAGAAACTGTGAAATTATTTTCCAAAGTGGCTGTACCATTTTATATTTCCTTCATTTCATCAGCAATGAAGGAGAGTTCCAGTTGCTCCATATCCTCACCAGCACTCGGTAGCATCAGTTGTTGGTTTATTTTAATTTTAGCCATTCTAATAGATGTCATTGTGACTTTAATTTAATTTACATTTTCAGCCCATGACTGAGCATCTTTTCATATGTTTATTTGGCCATCTTTATCTCTTATTTGGTGAAGTGTGTGTTTGAATCTTTTGCCTATTTTTTAATTGGTTTGGTTATTTTCTTATTGTGTTCTGAAAGTTCTTTATATATTCTGGATATGAGAATGTATAGGTTTTTAGGGCCTTTTATTTCAATGACAAAGAAACCATGGAAAAATACACATTTAAAGCTTTTAGAGCATTCTGAAAGTATACTTAATACCATTAGTAAAAAAGTGAAGATGTCGCAATTTTTCATTTTATTAAAAAATTAAGGTTCAGGATATGTATAGCAGTAACATTTTTTCAGAGTAAATGTTTCTACAATAAAACCTCTCTTCACAGTGGGACTCGCAGTGTCAGGGCCCAGAGCCGTCGCTTGCTCTGTGGGCTGCTCTGTCCTATAAGGCTTTATGGAATGCATCAGTCACGCTTCTAGGGAGCGCATTCACCCATGGAAACTGTGAGTTTTGTGTTTTACATGCTGGTATAAATGTCTCTATTTGGTTGGAAACGTGGAATGTTTTTCTATTGATATTTTCTGATTTCATTATTTTATATATTAATAATAATATTATAATAATGAGGTGCTGGGAGAGGGAAACCATGAAAACAAACTCCCAATGCCACCGTCACCTATTCTGGAAGTAGAGGGAGCTGGTAGCCATGGGATAGACTTTGTTATCGTGGGAAAGGTTGTTTGGTCTTATGAAGTTAAGGCCAGTTGGTATCTGTCGGCTGGAGTGTCATGGGATCTGTTGTGCCCTGACAAAAATGCTCCACAGTTGCCCTTGGTCTGCAGAACTAGTGGAGGGGAAGGCAGTAAGGCCGGGCTGCATGGAGACGTTCCACACTCAGGAGCTTTGTGAAGGGTTAGGAGCATCCATGGGGGGTCCCCTGGGAGAAAGGACACCAAGGGTTCTGAGGAGCACTGGGCTGGTGCTGAACATTTGGGGCTGACAGGTGGACACTCCTGCAGGCCCAGCCACGTCCCACTCAGCTCTGGGGACAGTGGCTGAGCATGAGCGAGGTAAGTCCAACATTATCCCTGGAGGCTCTCCTCCCCTCAACAGCACACAAGTATCTATATGTGTGGGACAGTGCTCGACAGTGACCAGAGGCCGTGACAGACCACAACTGAGCTCACTAGCTTTTCTCATCTTCTCTGGGGTATTTGGAAGGAGACCCATTCCCCTTTGGACCAAGTAAGACCTTGGGGTTCTTGGATGCTTGGAGGGAGAGGCTTTACATGTGAGCTGTTCGACATATGGGGGCTCCAGCAATTAATAGGAAAAAGAAAAGAGGTGCAGCTGTGTTTATACTTGCAGCTGGTGAAGCAGGCATGCCAGAGATGGACAGATAATGGAAAAGAGGAATCAGGACTTTATGAATTTGACCACAACTACCCCAAAGAGATCCAAACCTTTCACATGGACTCCACGGCCCCCAGCCCTGCAGGTTCATCCCACACCACCCTCCTCCATTCCAGCTGCACTTGTCTCCCAGTGCACACGCTGCAGGATGGTGCAGTCAGAGAAAATAGCATGTGTGAAGGGATAGGATGTGTGTTCCCCTGGTCCTGACTTCTTCCCTCTGAGATAGACTGGGATCGTATTAGTAGCTCTTTTTCTAACCAATCAGAAAACAAGGACAATCTAGATGGGGAGAGGCCATGCCGTGGAGCAGGGGTCACTGATGAGAATGTGTCAGAACCAGGGAGTCTTGTCTCTCTGTGTGTCAGTGCCCCGCCATCCTCCTGCACTCTTCCGTTCCAACTTCCCTGACCACCTCTCTGTCCCCTAATTCTGTGTTGCTTTCTCCCTCTTTTCCTGTTGCTCAAGCCATTCTCTGACTCTCTGACTCTTCCCCCAGGCACTTGGTCTGCTTCCCCTTTTCCATCCTTCCATGTGGCTCCCACATTCCTTATTGTTCCCTCAACGCCTCTTCTGTTCCTCCCTGCCTCCTGGGCCCTCAGAGCCTCCCCTGCCCAGATTCCTCATGTCCTGTGTCCAATCCCTGCTCTGGTCCCCTCTGCCAGGTCCTCCATTTCCCTCCTCCACCCCGCGACCTCAGGCTGCAGAGGGCACTGTGCTGAGGTCTTCTTGCTGAAGCTAAACCTTCTGCCCATCACTCTCTAAGAATGTGACTTTTTCTTGGAAATGACCCTGTTTATTCCTCTTGCACCAGTGAGCATATTGCTTTCATGTCAAGCCAAAGTCCAGATCCCACCTTCCTTAGGAAAGGACCCCTCAGGCACAAAGTTTGGACTCGAATCTCACCATTTCAACCTCTGGCTGCATGTATGGATCCATAGCATTGTGTTCTATTATTATTTTTAATTAATTAGTTTATTTTTGGCTGTGTTGGGTCTTCGTTGCTGCGTGCAGGCTTTCTCCAGTTGGGGCGCGCGGGGGCTAATCTTTGTTGTGGTGCACGGGCTTCTCATTACGGTGGCTTCTTTTGTTGCGGAGCACGGGCTCTAGGTGCACGGGCTTCAGTAGTTGTGGCTCACGGGCTCTAGAGCGCAGGCTCGGTAGTTGTGGTGCATGGGTTTAGTTGCTTCACGGCATGTGGGGTCTTCCCGGACCACAGCTCGAACCCGTGTCCCCTGTATTGGCAGGCAGATTCTTAACCGCTGCGCCACCAGGGAAGCTCAGCATTGTGTTTTAAATGGTTGTTTAAACCCTTAAAGCCTGCTCAGTGGTAGGTGAAACCAACAACTATTTCTGACTGCCTCAAAGTCAAGCTTGCACAAAGGAACCCACTGTGGTGAAATCAGGTCAGTTCAGGGAGGGATTTCAAAGACGAACCTTAGATGTTGGAAGGGCAGGAAGGAGGCAGCTCCAGAGGCAGCCCCTCGGTTCTTGCCCCCTCACGTTCCCCCTCAGACTCAGTTTCTCTCTGTCTCCCTTGTAGCTTTGCTATGCGTGGTGCAGGTAATAGCTACTCTCTTCCCAAATCTTCAGCACCCAAATCCTTTCATTTCCAGTGTCCACTATCCACTGGCCAGATGTATTTGTGTGTATGTGTATATGTGTATAGATAAACCTTATAGATATAAACTACACCCAGTTTATACATAAGACAGTTCCAAATTCCATGAGATAACACTCTAGGTATCTCAACACAACTTTCCAACAAGAACACCATTCATAGATCACATGGATCAGTCCAATCAGTGGCCAAGGAGGGCCACTAACATAAAACAAGGCACTTGTTTTATGGGACAGTCAGGCCTGAGGGTAGAAGTGTGTCCAGAGGAAGATGGAGGATGCTGGACCCCTGAGCCATGTGTAGCCCTGACTGCTGAGGTCTGATAACATGAGCAAACACAGCGAGGACAAGATCATTACAAGACTTTCATTCTTTTCCAGTTTCTGTTCTATCAATAATGACTCAAGAAAAGATACATCTTTCTAGTTGGAAGACACAATTTAAGGTTCTGCTCTGAAGACGTTGGTGGGAAAGTGGGACTATTTAGAAAAGAGTTCTTTGTGTGCCTTCCTTTTTAAAATAAGCATTTTTATTAAGCCAGAGCTGGCTATGCTTCTGAAGGTAAAGTAAGGATAGAGCAGTCATTCCTGACAATATATTACTCAGCCATAAAAGAAGAAGGTAATTCTGCCATTTGCAACAACATGGATGGACCTTGAGGGCAGTATGCTAAGTGAAATAAGTCAGACAGAGAAAGACAAATACTGTGTGATGTCACTTGCATGTGGAATCTAAAAAAGCCAAACTCACAGAGACCAGAGTAGTTGCCAGGGGGCTGGAGGTGGGGAAATGGGGAGATGCTGGTCAAAGTTACAAAATCCCAGTTATAAGAGGAATAACTTCTGGAGATCTAATGTGCAGCATGGTGACTCTAGTTAGCAATACTGTATTAAATACTTGAAGGTTGCTGGGAGAGTAGATCTTAAATGTTCTCATCACAGAAAATTATGTGAGGTGATGGAGGTGTTAACTAAGTTTACTGTGGTAATCTCTAAATCTCTGCTCTAAATCTTCACATCCAGGATTTTGTGTGGATATAGTTTTCATTTCTCTTGAGTAAATACCTAGGAGTGGGATTGTTGGACTCTCTGGTAAGAGTGTGTTTGCAATATGGCAATGTATGAGGGTCAATTACCCACCCTCCCTCCTCGCCAGCACTTGGTATTGTCCACAACCTGGCTCTAAACACAGTTTCAAATATTTACTAATGATGAGCGGACTTTGTATTGTTTTGTTTCCTAAAAGCAAGGCTTCTGAGGACTTTAGATCTATCTGAAGAAGTTAATAATGAGGTACATTATTCTGGGTCATTGCACTCTTAAATTATGGCTTTTTCCCTCTTATGATGTCATTAAAACTTTTACAACCAACATCCCTGATAGCCATGCAGTCAGTAGTCTAGCAATTGATCCTGTGTCCAAGGGGTATTTTTAAACATTCAAATGAGGTTATACTTTCATTAAAAGGAAGCTTTCAACTTCCTTAATGCTGTTTTGAGAAGTATGTGAAGATTCCTGTGCTCTGGGGAAAACTGAAACCATAATAAGAGCAATGGTAACCTGGGACTGTTCTCATGTCTCTTGTAGGAAATGGCTTTTTTTTTTTAAGCTAGCTGTCTATATGATACATGTGGATTGTCTGCTTCCAGAATTCTGCACAACCAATTTAGGATACATCCTGAGTTGTCCCCAATTTGCCTCTAATTCCCCTCATTGCCCAACTGATCTTTTCCTAGTCAATCCAGACATGCTACAAATTTTAAATAATCAGCATTAGTGCAAAGGGAACATAATTAGAGAATCAACACTTTGTAATCAAAATAATTATGTAAACCAATATTAAGACAGAGACTCACAGCTTGAAGTAGTCACCATCTTTGGAGCATGGATTGGGCAGTTCTTGGTTACCCAGGGAAATTGAGAGTAATGTGACATTGTGTCAGCCACAGGGTGACAGGGCAGCACGTGGAGAGCCACCTGGGCAGGACTCTCCCTTCCCCCTTGGCAGCAGTTCACAAGCCAAGCGAACATTATTTGTAAAATCAGCACTTTACAAATAAAACATGGAGGCTTCTGTGATGATATTAACTAATTGTCACTGGTAGAATTGTTGAGTGTTTGAATTACTAGGTAGGCAAGGGGCTCCTGGTTTACTCTCGCTAGAAAGGCCTCCAGATGGGCCCGTTATCTTCAGGCCTGAAGGGCTGACCTGCGAATTGTCAGTCAGGTTCTGCCTCTGAACTACTGAAGCCCCACAGAAGCTGAAAGGGAGAAGATGGAAGTTTCACAAGTGGCTAGAGCGCTCACCGTATCCCTCAGAATTCCAGCAAAATTGTTTCCTCAGTGATGGATCCCAAATAAGAGAGGGAGATGCGAGGAGAGGTTGGAACTAACGTTGATTAAGCAACTACTATGTGCTAATTTGTGCTAGAGTCTGTTTCATGAATTTTCAAATTTAATTCTATCAACCACTCACGAGGAAAGTGTAATCTCCCATAACTACATATAGCTGGAGAACTCGAGTCTTGGCGAGGTTAGTTAACTTGCTCATGTTGCTAATTAAGTGACAAAACTCAGTCCCACCAAATCCGACTCTAGAACTTGTTCGTTTCCCGCCACCCCACAACTGCCTCCTCGAAGACCGGACAGCATCCCTTCAAAAACCTGCCTTCCCTTGGTGTCCCAGGAATACGCAGGATGCCCAGTTAACTTTTCAGATAAACAACAAATACATTTTCAGTCTTTGGATGTCCCAAATATTGCATGAAGCATGAAGATTCTAAAAATTATTCCGTGTTTATCCGAAATGCAAATGTAACTAGGCATCCTCCATTTCTATTTGCTAAATAGAGCTACCCTGGCCCTCACTGATGCTTTCGGGCCATAATGGAGATGCCAGTAGTCTGCAGGTCACTCTTCACTGCAAACACATTTTTTCCCGTTGTGTCTTTTGGGTGGTGGAGTGGGAAGGATGGTCTGTACAGGAGAGCTCCGTCACATGTGTGAAAATAACAAGCGTTTCCCTCTTTAAGGATCACAGAACTATGATCGGGCTGGAAAATGCCGAGCTGGATTTCCATGATCCCCACGTGCCTAGTTTAGAGCTTTGCAAAGTTTGTTTTTGTGGAGTCCTAGCCCATGAGCGATTTTGTGGAAAAATAACTTTGGGAAATGCTGCCTACGGGACCCCCTGGGGGAGTCCTGGGGCACATTAGATCATTGAAGGTCCCGAGAAATCCTATAGGAAAGACTGCTGTTAACTTGCTGAAGCTGAGAGCTTCTCAGTCTCTCCGAAGACAACAGTTGGAGCCCCTGCCTGTGGGATGACTGGAAACCCAGTCCTTCCTCAGGTTCCCCTCTAAGAGTGTTTCTGAGAATCTGCAAGGAATAGGTGTACATATACCTTTTTATTTGGGGGGTCTCAGCATGGAGTTGAGCCGCCAGTACTCAGTTGCTAACACCGAGCTTACACGGTCTATAAATCCTTAGAGGTGTTGGCTCTCTGGGCTGGGCTGTCTCCACCTCCATGTCACCTCTTTCCACCTTGTCACCTGCTTGCTCAGGCAGCTGGGCTCTGCCATGTTGATTTGTCCTGTGTGTAGACACTAGCCTGCTCCTTTCTTCCCCTTTTCCAGCACAGAAAAGACAGTCAGCCTTGGAAACCAAACAACTCCCAGAGCCGGCAGTTCAGTCGCCTGCACGGTGCTCCCCATCAGTGGAGCGCTGGTAGATATTTAACAACTGGATGGAGGGGGCTGATTTCTCATCTTTGCACTTCCCATGGTGTACATCCCACCATGGCCAATGTCAAGCTGCCAACTGTGATGTCATTGGATGGAAGTTGGGAAGAGACGTATGGTAGCACACCCTATATAACCTGATACATTATTTCCACCAACTGACACATTAGACTTCGAGAATATAGATAATAGAAAAAGTAGTAAAATAATTATGAAGTGATGAGCTCGAGTCTTTATTAACTTTGTTTTTAATATAATTTATTTAGTTACACAGTTACATAATTTAATTTTTAATGAAGGTCACGTGTATCAATTAGCTTGCAGAATTCCTGGGAAGCTTACAATCATCTACTGCAAGTCCACACAGCCGGCTCCGGCACACACACTACTGCTTCTTCAAGGTGACGTCCTCCTTAGCCTTCAGCCTGGCTCCATTTTGCATGGCCTAGAATTCCCACCACCCACCCCTTCCACTTCTCCCACCTCCACCCCAGGCAAAGGAATGCGCTTGAAACCATCTTGGCCCTACCCAGAATCCAGGCTCAACTGCTTCCCCCAGAAACAAGCTGCAGATTAGTGAGGACAGATTTTTATATTACCTAGAGGTCCTTTTATCTTGAGCTACCCTATTTCAGAACAGGATATTTCCTCTACTTTCCACAAACAATCAGTGTATTTTTCCCAAAGCAAAAGAATCATCTGCCTCCAAAGATGGCTTCTAGCCTCTAGCAGGGAGTCAGCACAATGGAGAACCACTGAAGCTTTGGAATTTGGGGGCCACTTTTCCCCCCAGGATATCAAGGACTTCAGGATCCAGTCCTAGATGGGGCCCCAAGTCTCTCACTCAGGGATCCCTGTCCTCAGTAACAATGGAAGAAAGGCTTTTCCCATATAGGAGGCCCATGGGGGTGTTGTAAGCTGAATTGGGTTCCCCCCAAGCATGTTGAAGTCCTAACACCTGGCACCTCTAAATGTGACCTTATTGGAGGAGTGGGAGGGTCCTGCCTCCTGTCTTACCACTGTGGACTGCATTGCTCCAAAGAATGTAGAAGCCCACCCAGGACTAAACACATCCCTCTACACAATTAACCCCTGGGTGGTTCTGTCCTGATCTTAACTTATCCTTGATTTGTAACCCATGCAAATGGGAATTTACCTCTACTCCAAAGGTTTGTCATTAGCCGTGGACAGCCCTCTTCCTCCCCGCCCCCGCATTGCCTCCCAAATAAATCACTTCCCAGAAGGGGCCTCAGGGTTCTGGAAGTCTCAGGATTTAAAATAGTTTACCTTGGAAATTCTTAATTCAGTTGACTTTTTTTTCATAGCAGATGTTACATAAATATTTGATCATTAAAGGTATTCTCAATTTGCATAAATGTTTATACCATGTTAAAGGAGATGAGAAGAGACATGATATAATTACTGCAAACTAATTTTACTAATTATTCAGAGTGTGACATAATCAGTGGTTTCAAAAGAGCAGAGAGAGGGAATTTCCTGGCAGTCCAGTGGTTAAGACTCCACGCTTTCCTTCGATGCCTGGTGGGGGAACTAAGATCCCACAGCAGTGTGGCCGAAAGCACAAGAAGAGTGGAGAGAGGCCCCGAGTGCCGAGCGCTGAGGATTTGGGGTGCACGGGGGACCGAGCACTGGGTGTGTGAGGTGGAAGAACAGCCAGGGTCCTTCACCAGCGAACTCAGGAGCCAGTGGTGTGACTGAGCCTTTCCTGGTACCAGCTCCCAGGCCTGCAGTGGCCCCCTGCCCCCAGTCTGGGTGGCCAGGCCCACCACCCCTAGAGTTCTAGGAGGACATGGAACTCCTGAGCTGGTCTAATAAGCTCAGAGGAGGTCGTTGACCAGAAGCCACCAGCTCTTTCCATATATATAGCATTTGATTATTATGTCTCAAGTCCTTTTTATTCTGTTTATCCTATTATAGACTTTTAAAAAAAAATAATGCCATTGATTTGTTTGGAAATGAGTCGTTTAGCCTGTAGAATGTTGTGCATCCTGGGCTTATCTGATTCCTTCCTCGGGCTTTCATTTAACTAGTTCCTCCTGTAAAATAATATTTACAACTAGCGTCACGATTAGATTCAGGTTTAATTATTTTAGGCAATTCCTGGGTGGTGGCATGTCCTACTTACTGCATCTTGTCATGAGATATGTTGTGTCTGACAGTCTCACGTTCTTCTGATGCCTGTGTTCTAGATGGAACAGCAGATTCAGCTGGTCTGATGATCACTCCCTTAGAAAGACTCTTATTTTTTTTTAATGGGAATGTTTTATTGTCTTTTCATTCTAGTCAGCAACAAATATTCTAAAGGAGGTAAATACCTCAGAGAAAGAGGAATCTGTATAAGGCAACTCTAAGTAGTCTGTGGTCATTTTTTTTCTTTTGTATTTACTATTTTTTTATTGAAGTATAGTTGACGTACAATATCATATAAGTTACAGGTGTACAATATAGTGACTCACAATTCTTAAAGGTTATGCTCCATTTATAGTTATTATAAAATATTGGCTGTATTCCTCGTGTTGTACAATATATCCTTGTAGCTTATTTTATACCTAATAGTTTGTACCTCTTACTTCCCCACCCATGTATTGCCTCTTCCCCCTTTCCTCTTCCCACTGGTAACCACTAGTTTGTTCTCTATATCTGTGAGTCTGCTTCTTTTTTGTTATATTTGTTGTATTTTTTAGATACCACGTATAAGTGATATCATACAGTATTTGTCTTTCTCTGACTCACTTCACTTAGCATAATGCCCTCCAAGTCCATCCATGTTGCTGCAAGTGGCAAAATTTCATTCTTTTTTATGGCTGAGTAGTATTCCACTATATATATATATATATATATATATATATATATATATATATATATATATATATATATATGCCACATCTTCTTTATCCATACATCTGTCCATGGACACTTAAGTTGCTTCCATATCTTGGCAGTTGTACATAATGCTACTATGACCATTGGGGTGCATGTATCTTTTCGAATTAGTGGTTTTATTTTTTTAGAAAGCCTTTACCTTTATGACGTTCTTTCCTAGAAGTGTCATCTCCTCCTGCCCTCAAAGGCTCACCTGATGGTTGCAGCACCCACCAGTGAGTGCCGCTTAGTTCTATTATTTCAAAGTGGCAAAATGGCAATTATTAAATTCTATTATCCCCTCTAAAGTTATTGGCTAGAAGTCTTTTGTTAAAACAAAAACCCTCTCCTCATCAACTCTGGGGCAGGAATCCATTTTAGTGCTATTCTTAAGTGTGTGATATTGCTTGATTAATGTTTACGAAGGTACCTCTAAAGAAAAGCATGATTTAAGCATACACAGCAGCAGAGTTGGGGGAGAGCCTGGCCTCTGTGACTGTGTGCTTGATGCCTTTCTCTTCTTCCTTGGTCTTTCCAAGGTTAAGCCCTTGGTTAGTGCTTTAAATTGCATTTCCTGCTACATCACTTTGGACCTTGCTATAGCAGTAGTACTATTTGATCTTTGTCTTTAAACTCTATGTCTTGATAGTTTCTCTCCTCTGCCTAAAAATATACAGTCATTTTCCCTATTCTGGAAAAAAAAAATCCTTCTCTTGTGCTCTAGTGCTGAATTCATCAGCCTGGCTTGAGGCTTCCTTCTGACCTGAGCCTCCCCGTCTCTCCAGCTTGGCTTCCCTTCGTCTTTTCTTACACCTCATGCCTTGACCCAAACGAATCCTATTATCCCCCCAAAATGGCCTGTGCATTCGTTCCATCACTCTTTTATTCATACCTTCTTCTGCCAGTAACATTGTTCCCAATGTTTGTCAACCCCACCTGTGCTCAAAGACTTGGTTCAAATGCCATGTCTTCATGAAACCATTCCTGGTGATCCTGCCAGAAGAAAAAGATCCTGACCCTGATCGTCCCAGGAAGTGTGTACCTCTTCAGGATATAATCTACTAAACTTTTGAAGAGGATCAACTCAGTGAAAAACAGATTCAAAGAGACAGTAACAGACATACACAAAATGGAATGGAATAGAAAATACAGATTAAGGAATAAAGAGGATGTAAGCATACCAACTGTTCTGGTGAACAGAGTTGCTGGGCTATGGATCCATTTCTCAGCTTCCCAATAGCTTGAGAAAATAAGGGAAATGCTTAAATTCGGTGATTTTCATTACTGAAAGAAATCCCTTCCGTTCTGTGGTGTTCTGGGAAAATTTTCTTGGCCCCAATTTCTGAAACAGACGTTCCAGTTGGCTTTATATAGGTGGTGTCGTGAAGAACATTTTATAGCAACTGCAGAAGCAAATTTCATATGACCATTTCCTATAGCAACATCAGATAAAAGCTAAGGCAATTAAAGATAATCTTCTGATGGGTTAATCTAATATACTTCTAATAAATATCGAGGCTTCTGGTGTTCTAATCTGATCAAAGGATAAAACTCAGAATACTTAAAGGAATAAATGGAATGTACAAGCTATATAGACAATCAGCTCAGTTTATCACATTACCAATCCAGTGATATGAGCTGAGTGAATGCTAGTTTAAATTGAACCTATTGGTGAGAATCTAGAGTGCTTGTCTCCTGTATTGCTGCATGAGGGTAGATGCATATAATTTGGAAACCAAGTAAGTAGATGGTAGGGTTGATTACCCTCTAAGGGAGTTGAGAAGTTAATCTCTGTTTTCACTCAGATGGAAGGTCATTCTGCCTGTAATTAGCTGTCCAGAAAGCCAACAGTCCCCTAAAAAGGCAGTTTTTATTGGCTCCTAAAATTGAACACAAGGATCTCTAGAAAAAAAAAAAACATTTTAGGGCCTGGAAATTTTTCAGAATTAAAAAAAAAATTCCTACAATAATATAAGACCTCGATGGTGTTCTCCTAGAACAACTGGTCCTCTGCAGTTTGGCTCCTGTCTGCCTCCATGGGAATGGCCCCATGCAAGCTTTCTTTAAGGAATTATTACGTACCATCCAATTATTCAACATTAGATTTTGGAGAATATCTGACAAGATGATGATTTGCCTGCTTTAATTTATAAACAAATTTTATTCTGGGACTTCCCTGGTGGCGCAGTGGTTGAGAGTCCGCCTGCCGATGCAGGGGACACGGGTTTGTGCCCCGGTCCGGGAGGATCCCACATGCTGCGGAGCGGCTGGGCCCGTGCGCCATGGCCGCTGAGCCTGCGCGTCCAGAGCCTGTGCTCCGCAACAGGAGAGGCCACAGCAGTGAGAGGCCCGTGTATTGCAAAAAAAAAAAAAAAAAAAAAAAAAAAAGAATATACGATTCATACAATTATATGGATGTACTATATAAAAAATAGATAATAGGGACCTACTGTATAGTACAGGGAACTCTACTTAGTATTCTATAGTGGCCTATATAGAAAAAGAATCTAAAAGAGTGGATGTACATATATGCATAACTGATTCACTTTGCTGTACCCCTGAAACTAACACAACATTGTAAATCAACTATTCACCAAAGAAACTTTTAAAAAATAATAATAATATGGATGAACTGCAGAAAAAGGTTGAAAAAAAGCAAGACACACAAAAATGCAATATGATGCCACTTATAAATCTTTTGAAACATCTGGTAAGAGCTGAAAAATATTCTGATAACTTTATTTTACCTAGTTGAGCAAAGCACAGAATCCAGAAGTCCCTCGGGGAAATACGTGGAGCCCAAGCTCCAAGCTGTGTCCCGTGGACATTTCCCAGCATTTCTGTGAATCCCCGATCTCAAGAGGTCTCCTGGCCCTCTGCGTCCAGGCTGGTTCATGCCGCCTGCCAGAGCTCTTCTCATCTCTGTGCTGCACCGCCCTAGGCAAGAGCCCAGTGGGCTTTTATTGCCCAGCACTCTCCCCAAAGGCGCACGTGTGCGTAGCGGACCTGCTGACATGTCGTTGGGTGGGCAGGAGGGTGGACGGGGCCCTGGGCTTAGGCTTGGGGTCCTGGCACCATCACCTAAAGGCTTTGTGATCCTGAGCAAGTCACTTAACCCTTTTGCACTTGCACTGTCACCCCCAAAACAAGCATATTAACAGAACCCACTTCATACTGGCTCTTGTGAGAAATAAATGAGGTAAACCGCATAGGATGCCAAGCACAGCCTATGTGCCTAATAAATATTCAATATTATCAGCACCTGCAGAAGTACAAATAACGTAAAGGAATGTTTTCCGGGCCTCCAGTGCTGGGGATTTCTCGCGGGGCGGACTTCTCTGCAGCCTCTGTTATCTTTCTTGTCGTGTCCGTGGCCACTCCCACCCCCAGCCAAGTCTTTCCCAAGGCTGTGCTTTTCCAGTTCTGGACTTGCCTCGCCCCTAGCCTCCGTCTCAGTTCTGTTGTTTCTGACAGCAGTGTAGTCCCCTCCTCAGCCCCTGGCCTGCCTCGGCACAGCCCAAGGTACCCGTGTGCCCCTCGAAGCGCAAGGCCATCCTCTCCAGGTGACAACCAACAGGTGAGGCTGAGACGCTTCAGCCTCCCTGGCTCTCCGCCCCCCACTGCCCATCCCTCTACGTGGACTGAGCAGGAGGGAATTTATTTTCCCACGGAAATGAATGATGCCACTTCCCTTCTAATGGAGAGGCCACAGTCACCTCAGGTCTTAAATAACAAAATTTTCACTCTCGCTTATAAGTGAGCCGGTCCAGGTCCCTGTTTGATTTGCATCCACTGTCCTCTCAGCTAAACAATTCCCGGCAGGGTGATGAGACTTTGCTCCTTCTGCTGCTGTATTTGCAGCTCTCGTCCCTCAGTCGCTGGGTGGCGGCAGTCTGTGGAGTCCAAGACTGGTCAGGCCTGAACCTGAAGGCACACCGTGTCCCTCTTTCTCAGGAGGGCAGTTAAACTGGGGGAGCGACAGAGCATTCTTATTACAGGAGCCTGGGAGCTCTGGTCTGGCCCACTTGGTACTGAGATGAAAGTGACCAAACCACAGGGCATGTCTCTGCGTGTTGCGTTTTGGATTTTTTCCCCTGTAAACTAGAAAAGAAAAGGACCTCAAGCCTTGGAGATAAGAAAATTCATTTTGTAAGATGCAGGCCTCTGGGAGCAGGTAATCATAACGTAGGAAAGCTGACGCGTCAGGACGTTTGCTTTAGAAGCAACCATGCCCCATCTCCAAGCAGGTGTCAATTGGTTCCATATTCAGGAGCAAAACATGTCCTATTACTACATTTTTTTTCTAAATCAAATTAAACGTGACCCTGAGCCTCCGCTTGACAAGGGTAGCGAGAAATTCACTACCAGCCAGGTCATGGGGTGCCTCTCTGCCCACCTGGGGGACTGTGAGTCTGTCCAGAAAACGTGGGGAAGGCCTTTGGTTTTTAGTCCATCCTTGATGGCACTCTGGATCCTCACAGGCTTACTGTCCCAGCTCCCCTGGTCCTCAAACGTGGGCTGCCGCGTTCTTCCTGAGCGGAGCTTGCACACAGAGGTCTTTTAGTCTCATGGTTTAGGGACTGGCCTTCTGGTTATCCATTGGAATATCCCACTGGGTGCTGTATAGGAAGGGGGTGGGAGGAGAAGTGCACCCCGCTCGGGCTTGGAAAATCTAACCCCTCTCTCAGGGGTCACACTGGTGGTTCCTCACTTCCTCAGCCCCCTCACCCCCTTGGTCAGCTGAGTAATGGTCTCCTAAGATGTCCACATTCTAATTCCAACCTGGAAGCTCCTCCATGGGTGTCCATTTCTGGCTCCCATAGCCAGTGGGTGGGATAAGCCCTTTTACTCCCCAGGGCGACTCCTTAGAGATGTCTGGAGCTGACCCTTGTTCCAGTCCTCAGCACTGAGTTCAGAAACATCCCTGGACCAGGCTGTGCTAGCCTGAATCTGAGGATGCTGAGTGCACTGTGTACCGTAGCCTGTATAACTCTGAGGTGGATCAGGTGCACCCAGCGCAGGTAAGATAGTTTCTGGCATATACGCAAATTAGGCTACATCATGCCTGCTTTAACCATATATAAATGGTTAGGTTTCCAGAAGGTGTTGTGTGACCCTCATTCTCTCAGACCAAATGTGCACACCTTTCCCTGATGAGGACTTAATAATCTAAATCTGGGCTGTGGCCATTTACATCTAAATGATGTAAAATTAAATCAAATTTAAAATTCATTTGCTCGGTGGCACTAGCCACATTTCAAGTGCTCAACAACCATATGTGGCTGGTGGCTACCATATTCGACAACACAGGTTCGGAACATTTCCATCATCTCAAAGTTCTGCAGGACAGCTCTGATCTAGACACTTGTACCTCCGTCTTTGATAGTATTTCTGATTTTCCACAGGTCCCCTAGCTGATCTGACCTCCTTCTTGATCCTTTAGAGATGAAATCCTGTTGATGTCATACAAACCATCTCTGAATCTGCTCTTGTCAGAAGTGTGTGAGCCTGTGTTAACATTTGTCATCACAACGTAGACCATCATGCTTCATTTCTTAAGTGCTGGCTTTTCTGACATTTTTGCCGATTTTGTATTTTATGCATAATATTTCCTTTCTCAGTCACAGTGATGAATGAAAAATTGTCAAAATTTGGAGAAAAATGTACAAAAACTAAAGAGAGCCATTAGGGAGATGCATTAGCTCGAGGTGTGGGTACTGGCGACTTCTGCTGGCCGTTAGGCAGACATGGATATGAGTTTGGTTATTAATGAGGGTATCATTTATGATAAAGGAGTTGTGACAGCAAGCGTTACAAGTAGTCATAATATGCCAGTGTTGACTAGACACACTGTAATCGCTACAGCCAACATAACTGATGTCAATGTCTTCATAGCTGGATATTCAAATAAATTGGTAGTTAATGAAGCCATGCCCATTGAAGATTTCAGTCTAGAGTGAAAAGTCCATAGTCCTAGTAGAGGGGGATCACAGTGATGAATTTTTTCCCTTTTCTACCTATGCTGGAGGACTCCTATCAGAGCATCTCAGACTATAGAAATTGCCTTCTCCAAGTGATTTTCAGGGGGGCAAAACCTGTTCTCCTAAAACACTACTTTTAACTATTCAATTAAATCCTCCTTGAAATGTATTTTTGTTAGTCAAATAGTGGCATCATTACTGCCCAGGCACTTCCCCGAGGATCCCCATTAAGGATATTTCTGAGAGTCTTTTTCCTGAAGAGGTAACTCTTTAAAAGTTATGCTCAGACACCTAGAATTTCCCTGAAAGATCACAGGAGAATACTCCTGGCAGGGGTTTGACATTACAGCACGTGCTAGCTGGGCTAATAGTTACTAGCCGTCATCTTATGCAGGAAGGTGCTAGCATACTGTATGAATTTAAATTGAAATTCAGAAATATGGCTGGTGTGGTAATAAAAAGATTTTGGCAGAAACAATGTGGAGCCCTTGACAATTACAGTTGAGAAAATACAGTGAGATGGCTGGAACATCAATTACAAAATAACCTTCCAACTTGACACTTTTGGAATTTCATATTTTCCAGGGTTCCAAACGGGAAGACAGACTGCTCTAGTAGTCAGACCCATCTTTCAGTGTATTCAGTATATTGAGAAGCCAAAGTTAAGGCAAAAACGTAGTACATACTGGACAGAGAGAAGCAGGCAGACATGGGTGCTGGTTGACTGCTGTAGTAAAGGCAAATTCTTTGGGCCAAAGTTTCCAATCTTTTATGAGATATGAGATAGTAGGAGGTTAAAGACATTGGATCAATCGTTTATTCATGCCTTCATTAAATTATTTAGATATTCAATTGATTATCTGTTTGTGGGAGAATGGTATTTTCTCTCCCCCTACAGCCTGCCTTCCTTCTGTTCCTGTCCCAGTGAGGAGAAGGTTTTGGAAAGACAGCCAAGCTAGGCAGACATGTTAAATATGATAATATATATTTAGTGGTCAATCTTAGCAAGAAGGGTTTGTCTTGTTCACGTCTTGCTCTGAGAAACCCAGAAAGTCTTAGGACTTATGCTAAGCAGGGCAGCAGGGTGGGATGGAGCTCTGCCTTCCTGGACAGAGCAGAATGAATGGCCCCCATGACCCTGTGGGGTGCTGCTGGGATGATGCCGGGATCCTGGGGAAGGGGCGGCAAAGGAAGGAGAAAAGGGAGCAGAGAGAGCAGGGACCCTCTCAGGAGCCCAGTGAGGAAGGCCCCCTATGAAGGGACACAGATGGAAAAGGACAGAAATGTCTGGCCCCATCTTTTGGGCTAGACGGTTCTGTAACCAACACTTGGAAAATTACTGGGAATCATGAAAGAGGAAAGCTAGTGTTCGTGACAAGTATGAATTTATTCAGGAAATCTTCAAACATAGAAAAGGAGTAAGAATAATATAATCAAGGTCTATGTAGCTATCAAACAAGTTCAATAACCAACACGTGGCCAATCTTGTTTCTTTTACACTTCAACCCACTTTCCCCCATCCTCAATGCATTATTTTAAAGAAAATTCCAGACAAATATTTCATCTGAAAAATACACCAGTTTGCATCTCTAAAGATAAGATTATTTTTTTTAATTAATTTATTTATTTTTGGCTGCATTGGGTCTTTGTTGCTGCATGCGGGCTTTCTCTAGTTATGGCGAGCGAGGGCTACTCTTCATTGCGATGCACATGCTTCTCATGGCGGTGGCTTCTCTTGTTGCGGAGCATGGGCTCTAGGCACGCGGGCTTCAGTAGTTGTGGCACACGGGCTTAGTTGCTCCATGGCATGTGGGATCTTCCCGGACCAAGGCTCGAACCCGTGTCCCCTGCATTGGCAGGTGGATTCCTAACCACTGTACCACCAGGGAAGTCCAAGATAAGACTGTTTTAAACATACCATAGTATTATCCCATATAAAAATAATAATTCCTTAATATCATTCAAATGTCTCCAATTCTCTTATGAGCTTTTAACAGTTTGTACAATCCAAGACCTAAACAAGACTCATATATTGCATTGGGTTAGTATGTCTTTTATGGAGGTTTTAGTCTCTCTCTTCCTCTTCCCTCTTAAAAAAAAAAAGAGGGAACATCGTCTTGCCATCTATTTATTTAAATACACTGCGTCACTTGTCCTATAGATTCTCCTACATTCTGATTTTTTCTGACTATATCCTCGGTGTCATTTAACATTTCTCTGTACTCTGTATTTTTTGTAAAGATACAAAATACCTTTATAAAATTTTTGAAATATTGGCTATAATTCTTCTATAAAGAGTAACTTGCCCTTAGCAAATATTTGGTTACCTTAAGGTATCACTTATACAGAAAAGATAAGATACACACTTGACTCTTTCCCCTTATTTACCAGTTTTCAGAATAATGAGTGGTGCCTTAGCTATCTTCTAAAGCGACCAATAGAAGCTTTTTATGAACTCATGGATTTTAACATAATGTATGTGTTTCATTTTATTAGTTATTATTCTTTTTGATGCTCAAGTTTTCCTATCTTTGGCCAGTGGGAACCACTTCAAACTAGTTTCTGTGTCCTTCAGGCAAAACTCGGTAGTCTTTGATAGCTTCCTTGATTTCTTGTATAAGAAGATTTTCCAGCTTGGCTTATGCATCCCCTGACTCTGAACTGGAATCCACCATTCCCCAAGGAACTTGCTTCTTTTTATTGGGAAATAGTATTTAGAGACCCACATTTAGCACTAGGAATATGCATAGTTACTGGGTTGGTCATTGTTTTTAGACCTTTTTAATGGAATATCTAGGAAACTTTTTTTTTTTTTTTTTTTGGCTGCATTAGGTCTTTGTTGCTGCACGCGGGCTTTCTTTAGCTGCGTCGAGTGGGAGCTACTATTTGTTGCAGTGCGCGGGCTTCTCATTGTGGTGGCTTCTCTTGTTGTGGAGCATGGGCTCTAGGGTGTGTGGGCTTCAGTAGTTGTGGCACGTGGGCTTCAGCCGTTGTGATTTGCGGGCTCCAGAACGCAGGCTCAGTAGTTGTGGCGCACGGGCTTAGTTGCTCTGTGGCATGTTGGATCTTCCCGGATCAGGGCTTGAACCCGTGTCCTCTGCATTGGCAGGCAGATTCTTAACCACTGAGCCACCAGGGGAGCCCCTAGGAAACAATTTTTAAAAAGATACTGTACATTCTGTGTTCATACTGATATTTGCCATTCAGAATTAGGATTACAGAATTTTTACTTTGATTTTTCACATTCTTTTCTCTTATACTGAAAATCTTGCTTCCTAATACCGTTAACATAATTCCTTATTTGTTTTATCCTACAAATATGTTCAAAATATTAGTTCGAAATAACAATACCACATCATTACCAACAATATGGTTACTGAAAATAAAATTTCTTTGTGGGTTTTTTTTTCTGGTTTTTGTTTGTTGATATTTAAGAGATCATATATATGTATGTGTATATATATGTATACATATGTGTGTACATATATATATCATAATATAATAATTAGTGTTTTAAAGTCATTTGCAATAATGACTTTCCGTGTAATTAAATTATCAGGTCAATGTACAGTTAGGTTCAGTTGTTTCCCTTTGCTTTTGAGTTTTTTGTTTGTTTGATTTTTGCGGTACACGGGCCTCTCACTGTTGTGGCCTCTCCCGTTGCAGAGCACAGGCTCCGGACGCACAGGCTCAGCAGCCATGGCTCATGGGCCCAGTTGCTCCACGGCATGTGGGATCTTCCCGGACCGGGGCACGAACCCGTGTCCCCTGCATCGGCAGCTGGACTCTCAACCACTGCGCCACCAGGGAAGCCCTGATTTTGAGTTTTTTTAAGCTTTTTCCCCATTTTGATTTAATTTTGCTTTTAAATTGTTAAATATATACACAGTTAAAGGTCATAACCCTAAAACAAGGTATCTTTAGAAAAGTTTAGTTATCATTCCTGTTCCCACTCTTGCTTCCCTTTCTCTATAATAATATATTTTGGGGGGTTTTGATTTGCCTTCAATTTTTTATATAAGAAAACATGTATCTGAATATATATGAATGTATATTTTTTCATTCTTTTGCCTCTTAGAGAAAATGTAACCTATTACATACATTTTCTGCACCTCAGCTGCACCTAAAAATAACTCCCAGTCCTTTTCAGTACATAGAGAACTGCTTCATTCTTTTATAGCTACACAGTATTCTAATATGTGATGTGCTTTAGTTTACTCAACTGTTTCCCTATTGATGGACATTTGGGCTATTTCCAGTCTTTTACAAGTCGAGTTATAGTGAAAAGTCTTGTGCATATGCATTTCTTATTTTTGAGAGCAGATCTTTGGAATAGATTCCTACAAGTAGGATTGCTAAGTCAAAAGGTAAATGCATGTAGTTTTGCCAGCTATTGCCAAATTCTCATCTATAGGAACTTCATCCCTTAGCATTTCCAGCAGCAATGAGTATGTTCTCCCCTTTTGGATTTTTGCCAAAGGGAGTGGCAAAATAGTCTATCAGTGAAGCTGAGTTTTTATTTATTTTTCTATGATCTGTATACTAAGAATTTAATTCCAAAGAAGCAGGACTCCTTTTGGACAGTAACACCTTTGAGGTTGTCAAAGTAGAAAAATTTGGTTACATTATATGGTATTGAATAAATAAGTTTTTCCTATAGCTGGGCTTGAATTGCCAAGCTCTCATTCAGAGTAGCTCAGCCATGGGGAGTTTATACAAAAGGAATGGCCAAAATTCACGGAATAAGAAGCCTCAAAGGGCTCTTTTGAGCAACATGTGCCACTGGGTATCTTTGGAGGCATTTATACCCATCAAATAATATGGGCACTTTTTGAGAAGACTGAACCTGCTCTGGAGTTAGAAATTCTTGGCACAATAAAGAAAACAATGGTTGATACTGATACTGGGTAAACAACGTGGTGCCTTCAGTCAAAACTTTATGAAATTCTTACTCTTAAAAGCTCCATCTCATCCTGTGTATGCAAAAGAACCCCAGAAGGAATATTCACAGCATATTATATATATTACCTGTTTGGATTTCAATACTGTATAAATGCTTGCAAAAATATAGATTTGCCTTTCCCTTTCTGTTTATTTTTGATCAATTTGGCACTCAGTGCTATACTGTGGATCTTTTAAGTGGGGGACTGACTTTACAGAAAGTGTCAATATCACATGTTTACAACAAAGCACTCACTGAGGATTTGTTTCTCTTGCACTTAATTTTACCAAGTTGACAGTTAGCATGCTACCAATTTACTGAGCATTTAACATTTAGTGATGATCTTCTATGGCGTAGAACTGTGCTAGAAGCTGGGAACATGAAGATGACTAATGCCTGGTTCCTTCCCTAGAGGAATTTACCATGTGGTCTGACAGACTGACAAGTAAACACATAAGTTAGAAGAACCTCTGACATGGGACCGTTCAGAATGTATGGTAATTGTTTACATATATTTCTGCTAATAGAGTTTACTCTTTCTTAGACACAGCTTTATTGAGTTAAAATTCACATACCATATAATGCACCCATTTGAAGTGTACAGTTCAGGAGCTTTGTGTGTTTCTGCACATTCACAGAGTTGTGCAATCATCACCACATTGATTTTAGAACGTTTTCATCATCACAAAATGAGGAGAAACTCCTCATTTTCCTCCAAACCACTCCCCAGCCCTAGGCAACCACTAATTTTCTGTCTCTACAGATTTGCCTTTTATGGATATTTCAGACAAGGAAATGAAAATGAAGTCACACAATACGTAGTCTTTTGTGCTTGTCTTCTTTCACGTAGCATATTTTCAAGGTTCATCAGTGTTGTAGTATGTATCAGTACTTCATTCTTTTTTGAGGGGCAAATAATATTCCTTTGATGGATATGCCACATTTTTTTTTTTTTTTTTTGCTGTACGCGGGCCTCTCACTGTCGTGGCCTCTCCCATTGCAGAGCACAGGCTCCAGACGCGCAGGCTCAGCGGCCATGGCTCACGGGCCCAGCCGCTCCACAGCATGTGGGATCTTCCTGGACCGGGGCACGAACCCGTGTCCCCTGCATCGGCAGGTGGACTCTCAACCACTGCGCCACCAGGGAAGCTCGTATGCCACATTTTTTGTAGTTGTTTACTGTTCTTTTATTGAGGTGACATTTGTATACAATGAAATGTGCAAATCTTAAATGTGGCTATATCACATTTTGTTTATTCACTTATCAGCTGATGAACATTTAGGTTGTTTCCACTTTTTGGCTACATATAAAGTTGTTAAGAATGTTCATGTGCAAGTTTCTGAGTGGACACTTAGTGAAATTACTGGGTGTAACCTTTTGAGAAACAAGCTCACTTAGGGAAGGAGTGCATCTTCATATTCCCAGTATCAAGCGCAGTAGTAGAAATGTAGAGTAAGTTCTCAACTCTGTGCTCAAAACTGGCATCCCATTGATTCTCCTGTGTTCTGGAATCGGGAGGGACCTTTGCTGTCAGAAGGCTTATGCCCTGGGTCAGGTGATCATCCAGCCCATGGTTGTGACATGATATTATACAGTTCACAGTTCTCCATCTTGTTTACACAGTACCATGAGAACCTTTGCCAAAATCCACTTACCTGAGCTCTGTGACTGCCCTGATTTGCTAATCTACTAGTAATCCTATGAAACGGGAAACTGTGGTTAGTTTGGCCATGGCTAGAGCTGAAAACTGACCACTTAATGATAGAATCTAATCTTTAGCCTGGAATGAGCACTTCCTTGTCCATCCTTCCCAGATTCCACCTTTCCCCTTTTTCTTAAATGATGACATCGTACTTGTCATTGGGATCTGTCTTTTCTCTCTCATCCATCTGGTCCTTCAGACACCACCCTGCACTCACTCCCAGCCCCGCCCCGAACGTGCTTCATCTGAGCTTGGTGGCCTGTCTCATGAACTCAAGATGTTAAAGCTGGAGGGCCCCTCCCTCTCTGGGCTTCACATCTCGAAGCTTATTTTTATTTTGCACTTCCCAGTAGAAAGATCATTTTCCATGATACAGAAACAAAAGCGCTATTGAATAGCTGAGTTGAAGTTCTGAGTAGTTCTGTATTCCTTCGGCAGGTATTTACACTGTCCCTCAAGCGGGGGAGCGGTCTTCCTCGTTCCTTGACTCTGATTGATGAACAAAGCCCTCGGGATTGGCCACAGTATTTTTCACCAGCCCTGATCGCTGGAGTCTTTAGAACTTCCTGACTTTGTTCTTTTTTTTTAAAATTAATTTACTTATTTATTTATATACAACTTTATTGGAGTATAATTGCTTCACAATGGTGTGTTAGTTTCTGCTCAATAACAAAGTGAATCAGTTATACATATACATCTGTTCCCATGTCCGTTCCCTCTTGCATCTCCCTCCCTCCTACCCCTCCAGACGGTCACAAAAGCGAGAGAGAGGCATGACCATATATACACTACCAAACGTAAGGTAGATAGCTAGTGGGAAGCAGCCGCACAGCACAGGGAGATCAGATCTGACTTGGTTCTTAAAGGTCCAGGCTCCTCTTGGGTGGCTGGCCAGAGAGAAGTCACCCGAGGACTGTTTGCCTGTGGACACTGTCTTAGAATAATTTCTGTGGTGGGGATGCCCCCTGGTTTCTCTTTTCAGTGGGTCCTAGGGCTGCTCTCCTTCTTAGCTGCCCCCAGCCGCTTTTCCCCAGGCTTCCTTCTCCCACTTGGGCACTGCAAGAAGGAGCCCAGCTGTACATCTTTCTTGCTCCCCTCCAACTCTAAATAGGCTTAGAAAATATTTCTGAAGCCATCCAAGGCAATTTAGTGCCCGTAAGAGCAGGAAAACAGTCAGAGGAGGGGATTAAAAATAACAGAAAAATTATAAGAAAGCTTTAACATCTAAAATAGTCATCCTGGGAACCTATTGTGACGAGATTAAATCTGGATCCCCTCTTTCTTAGTCCCCTCATGGGATCAGCAAGTCAGCTCTCCCCAGCCCCTCTATCCCTGTGTTCATTCGTAGGGACCCCCGTGAGTCCTTCTTCTTATTTATACCTTCCTGCCTTAAATGACAGATACAGATATTAGGCTATTTGGTTTACAAATCAGAAGGCCTCTCCAAATCTAATAACTTTTTTCTTCATCTAGTTTAATTACCTTAATCAATATGTTCCCCTCCCGTCTGAGGGCTGGCTGAGCAGCCATGCTGACTTCTGTAGATGCCACCCCTCATCATGTGGAATTCTGTGAATACTCCATAGAACTATATGTGTGTGTATGATGGATATATACAATTCTTCTTATTCACAGTAGTTTGGGTCTCTAAAGTCACCATGAATGTGAACTGGTGAACCCTGAACCATTGGTCCTAGGGAAAATACAGGCTGAGCTTCCTTCACGCCTTTGGCCACAACATTTTCTTTCATCAATGGGTCAATACATTGCTTTATGTGTGTTTCTGTTTGAAGACCCCTTACTTAATATATGTTGTTAATTAATTACATTGAACTCACAACAGCAGCGCTGTAACTCGTGCTTGAAGGGAGCTTACCCAGCACACGTATTCTCTCCTTAAGGCACATCACAGCCTTCTTGCATTGAGGAACACGCAACAGCGCACTCCAGCACTACAGTGGGGGGCATTTTAAACCGTGAAATCCACAAAAAGCACAAAGGTGTGAAACATGTGACACTAAATAGATGGTGAAAGGACACTTGTTTACAGTGTGAGAGTGGGAACAAGAAGGCAGAGCCATTGTCTTGTTTCCCCTCAGCTGGGAAGGTGTCACATCAAGTGATGCAATTTTTTGACCACTCTGCACATCTGGGCAAATAACCGCAAGTATTGATTTGGGGTTTACGAATAAATTTTAGTGAGTGTGCCAGTTTGCAAATACAGTCAGTCCTTCGTATCGTCTGATTCTGATCTGCAGTGGGTTGAATCCATAGAGGCAGAACCTGTGCGGATAAGGAGGGCAAACTGTACTATGCCATTTCATGTAAAGGACTTGAACATCCATACATTTTGGTAAATCCACGGGGTCCTGTAACCAATCCCTTAGCAGATACTGAGGGATGACTGTACAGAATCCATGAATAATGAGGTTCAACTCTATACACACATGCACACACATACATATACATACACACATATACACACTCATACACACACACACACACAACTCTGAGGGCAGATTTCATCTGTCTGTGTTGCACCTACCATGGCACAGGCCATGGGGTTATGTCATTTGGTCATCAGTGTATACACTATACCTTGCCCAGCGCCTGGTACATTGTCCTGTGAGGTCAATCACACGCCCACAGAGAGACTACACTCCATCTACCATCTACTCCAGGTCCATAAAGATTAGATGTAATTTTATAAAAAGCTACCAAGGCTATTTAAAGTTGCCCATCACATCTTCAGCTTCATTAGATATATAATTTTTATTATTACAATTTTTACATTGATGTAGCTCTTTATCGATCAAAAACACATTCACGTAGTTTCCAAGCTTATAGTGTCTATTGTACATAAGTGGATTGCGGATGTCAATTCCACGTGGCATCACTGTGGAATTTTATTTTCACTTTTAATAAAGCTTAGAGAAACACTGTGGTGAACAAGGTACTCCATAGGCCCAGTTTTGTGTGTTTTGACTCATTAGTAGTCTGGTTCTGGTTCTATAGCCATTTGGATTTCTAGCACCCAACGTGGGGAGATGTGTTCACTAAGGGATTGGGTGAAGAGTTCAAGATCTTTCGGAGGAGAGAAAATAGGCCTATCTCCACCTAGCGGTCAAAAGTAAAATGTGGGAATGTTGAGATGGGTTTAGACCATTAGGTGTCAGTGTATGCACCTAAACTGGGGCTGCTTTTCTTGTGAGTCAAATGCTGGGGAGAGGGGGGAACAAAAGACTAGATTAGTCAAGGAAAATCCACCAGGATTACTGTGAAAAATATAAAGGTAGTCCAGTATGAGCTTTGGAATCATAAATTTGAATCTAAATTCCAGCTTCACCACTAAAGGGCTATGTGCTTTGGGGCAAGAGCTTAGTTACTCAAGTCTCAGCTTCTTCATCTGTAAAATGGGAATGAGAACACCGACAGCATGATTAGTTTAAGAATTAAACCAAATAATGCATAGAGACCAATCAGCACAGCGTCTGGAGCATAGAAGACAGTCAGTCAGTGACAGGTATCGTTATTATGTCTGTTTGAAAGGAGAGATAAAGTATTTCCCTAACACTTAAGTGTTGCATACATGCATGTGTTATCAGTAACAAGGCAATACGGACTGTAAAAAATATAAGTAATGGGTGCTGTATGCTTTCGTGCAGTAGGATCTATTGAATTACCTGTCAAATAGATAATGTATTAAATAAGAAGGAATCCTAGCTAAAAAGACCGAGAGGAAAGTTTCTACATATTTCTCATTGACTCTCCATTTCAATGGAAATGCACAGATGGTGTTAAATGGGTCATATTTATTTTCTTTACACCCACTAAAAATAAAGGGCAGTAAGTTAGTGACAGATATAAACTGGAAGGCTGTTCCCAATAAATAGTGGACCCTTATTTCCTTTCTAAGGAAACAGCATGTCTTTAAAATATATTTCGGGACTTCCCTGGCGGTCCAATGGTTAAGACTCTGCTTCCACCACAGGGAGCACGGGTTTGATCCCTGGTCGGGGAACTAAGATCCCGCATGCCGCACAGCACGGCCAAAAAAATTTAAAAATTAAAAAAATATATATTTCTAATCCTATCGAAATAATAGTGCATATCATGGTCTTATCTGATGTTGCAAACATAGCCTCATATTACAGAGGTCTGGATGGATGGGAATGTGGGGATTCAGGAAAAGAACCACCAGCAGCACCGAGGTGTCCCTGTGTCCCATCACCTCTCCCTCACCCTGTAACTGGCATTGGTCTTGTGGTTTTCTGCCTGCCATTGTCCCTTCCTATTTCTTGTGGGTTAAATGTACCCCCAAAAAGATATGTTGAAGTCCTAACCCCCGTGCCTGTGAATGTAACCTTATCTGGAAATAGAATTTTGCTCGTGTAATCAAGAGTGAGTTAAGATGAGGTCACACTGGAGGGTGAGCCCCAAATCCAATAGGACTAGTGTCCTTATTAGAAGAGCAGAAGAGACCACACAGAGCAGAATGCCACGTGAAGACACCGGTGCGCACAGAGGGAAGACGACGTGAGGACACAGCGCGAGCACCGTGTGATGCTGAGGGAGAGACTGGAGTGATGTGTCTACAAGCTAAGGAACGACAGGGATGGTCGGCAACACCAGAAGCTGGGAAGAAGGCAAGTATCCTCCCCTAGCACCTTCAGAGAGAGCACGGCCCGGCTGACACCTTGATCTTGGACTTGGAGCCTCCAGAATTGGGAGGGAATACATTTCTGTTGTTTCAAGCCACCAGTTCATGGTACTTTATTAAGACAGCCTTAGGAAATGAATATACTACGTCTAGCAGAGAGAAGTTCCAGAGTAGCTGGGTGGTGGGTGTTTATCTGAACAGTTTTTAATCCCCTGAAATTCTTTTTTTTAAATTAATTATTAATTAACTTATGGCTGCGTTGGGTTTTCGTTGCTGCGCGAGGGCTTTCTCTAGTTGTGGCGAGCGGGGGCTACTCTCCGTTGCGGTGCGTGGGCTTCTCATTGCGGTGGCTTCTCTTGTTGCGGAGCACAGGCTCTAGGCGTGAGGGCTTCAGTAGATGGGGCACGTGGGCTCAGTAATTGTGGCTTGTGGGCTGTAGAGCGCAGGCTCAGTAGTTGTGGCACCCGGACCTAGTTGCTCCGCGGCATGTGGGACCTTCCCGGACCAGGGATCGAACCGTGTCCCCTGCATTGGCAGGCAGATTCTTAACCACTGTGCCGCCAGGGAAGCCCCTTCCCCGCCCCCACCCCGAAATTCTAACCTTATAAAAGTATATTGAGCTGCCGCTAAACAAGAGGGATGAGAGGATTGAAATCATTTGTGTTCAGACCACATTAAGCAACAGGTGATGTGCAAAGAATCTAAACATTTAGGATCTTTGAACAAGGCCAGCCCGCCTGGGTGGGGAAGAGACAGGGATTTTCCTCTCTTGATGGCTGAGAGCCAGCTTCTGAAGCCTGGGATGCCGGGTCACCTGTCTGCTTCTGTTTTCATGAGGATAATGCTCACTTAATCTGCCCATGCCTGATCTTTTACGAAAATTTCCAGGACATTGCCTTGTTCTCTCCTCCCCTTCCCTGCTACTTTCCCAGCTGCCTGGGACTCCATCCCAGTGTAAACAGGCCCACTCTGCACCCCTAGTCAAGGGTAAATGGAACTCAAGCTACTAGGCTGTGAAGAGCCTCGCTCAATAAACATCCAACTTGTTTAAATCCATAATACGTTAACTCGGCTTATTTGGATTTAGGAAGTGCCCAATCATCCTGCTGACACAGCGCCTGAAATAAGAAGCAAACGCCAAGCCCCTTACACAAAAGGGACTCCCTTGGCAGCATACTGCTGGTATTTGAAAGCAATTCCACTAGGTGGCGCTCCATTGAAGGTTGGGCCCTGGATCCTGGCGCTTTCCTCTCGGCGTCGGCAGGTAATGGAAGCAATCCCGGAATGCATGAGGACGTCCAGAAGGCAGTCCTAAATTGCTCTGACAGATGTAGAAGACGACGTTACTTACCCTTAACCTTCAGATTAGACAGAACCTCTGACTGCTTCCCTCATTGATAGCCTCCTCTGTGATCAAGTTCCTTCTACGTCCGTCCCTTGAAGGGCTCCGGATCAACACACAACCAAAGCATAAGGGCAGGTGGAAACAAGTGAATGGGGCTGCGGGGCTAACATAGGAGGTGATTCTCCGTCCGGCTTAGCCTGGTGCCCGGCGTGGAAGTGGTTGGGTGGGCAGAGAAGGCTAATGTCAGCATCTCATGGGTGGATGCCCCCCGGTGCTGGTGAGCCGGCGAGAACCCTCTGTGCCCATTAGCACCCTCTGGATCGTTCAGAGACGGACCAACTGAGAAAGCTGGGATGTTTTCATGTGACCGGATTAAGTGCATTTCCGGTGGGATCTGAGCCAAGTTCTTGCATCCGAAGTATTTAAACATGGAAGTCAGATGTGGGGTCAGGCTAAAAATAAAAAGGACTAAAAAGTTTGACAAAACAAAACAAAGCAAAAAACTCTGAGAAGAGTTCTCTGGCTGCCACCACGGTGTACCTTGAAAGAGGCTTCCCGTTGTATCGACTATAGAAGAGTTTGCGTTTCCTAAGCGACAGAGGTTCTGGCGGACACCAGCTTCCTGACATCCTCCCGATCCCCAATTTCCGAGGCTGGGAGCTGCCAAAAATAGTTCTTTTCTTGTGGTGCTGTGATGAGGCCAGGAAGTAAAACATGAAACTCCCTAGCAGGTCCTCAAGAAATAACTCGCTCCTTCTTTCCCTGCTGCTCTTCTGAGAAGTTTGGAGGCTTTATAAACACAAGAGGTTGACATAATCAGTACACACCAATCACCAAAGCAAAGCTGCCAATACTCTGGTACAGAGTTTTGCCCTACTTACAACTAGAGCAAATCCCGTCATCCCCACCTTCACCAGCTTCAATGTTGGTTGTTGGTTTATGAACAGTGGAGAGGGACACAGGGGGCTCCCCGTTGCCTTCCAACTTGCCAGCAGAATGGCTCTGGAGACAGAGCCCAAAAGACAAAGCAGGTGTGCTGACTTCCTTAGAATAATCTGAGCACTGGAGGCTCATGGCAAGGGCTCCGTCTGCACCATCCCAGGGACATGGTGAAATAGACAAATCTGATATTGAGCACCTTCCATTTCTTTTTATGTATCCTTTTCCTTACTCTCTCATTGAAATTGCAGGCCCCCATCCCCCTCCCTTTTCTCCTCTATTAAAACTTGGTCTCAGGAAAAAATTGATTATCAGGAACCTTATGTCAACAGACATTTGTACACTGCTCTACACTAGATGAGGTTTTCCTCATTTATTCACCACCAAGAAGGTGGTAGGAGTGTTTTGGAAGACAGGGACCTTCTGGTGTCCCTGAAATCACCCCCGAAGGACACGTCTGCCCTCACTCTACGTAGGCTGTTGGAAGCGTGAATGTATTTCAGAAGCCCTCCCCCAGTAACAGGTGGAGGTTTGGAATAGTTGGATAATTGCTACTACAATTCCTGAAAAATAGCAGCAAATATCCATAAATAAACATTAGAAATGAAACACAGATGCTTGGCATTTAACATATTTTAAAAACACTGTTTACCCATGTCTTTCCTCTTTGCCAATCGTTAGAGTTGCCAAGTGGCTCTTTAAGATTTGACCTGGCCCCGCCTCTGCAATGACGAGACCGGCTCAAGGAAAACACCACCTGAATTCAAACAAGCCAGATGTATATTTGTGCTTGCTTAAATCTCCAGATTGTATTCCACTGCCATGTTGAGCCCATCAGGAAAGGGTTGCCTTAGGATGAAGGACACATGCTTGGCTTTGACAGCGGAGAAGCAAGGACAGGAAAGGCAAGTATGGAGCTCCACGTGCCCACATTGTCTGCTTCCTTTTCCGTAGCAGGGAGTACTAACCCATCTCAGCCTTCCAGTTAGAGCTTCAGGTGGTCCCTAGTGAGAGGGCCAAAGCCGTATTCCAACTGTTAAATTCTCCAAGACAGTGCAGAGCAGGTCTCTCAAAAGAAACTACTGGTTGCCCCTAAAATTCCTCCCAACTCCATGTTGTCTGAGGCCTCAAATTCTGTCACTAGAACATCCCTTCCTGGAGTCCATAGCTTTGGTGCCTACAGGGGCAGACACTATGCTAAGCCCTCTACATACGTTTACTCATTTAATTTTCATAACCTGCTCTTATCTCTATTGTACAGATTAAAAAAATCGTGGCTCAGAGAATGAATTGCCCAAGGTCATACAGCTAGTAAGAGACGGAGCCAGGACATCAAAACTAGGTCTTTTTTTTTTTAATAAAAAATAAATTAACTTTAAAAATAAACAAATTGGGGCTTCCCTGGTGGCGCAGTGGTTGAGAGTCCGCCTGCCGATGCAGGGGACACGGGTTCGTGCCCTGGTCTGGGAAGATCCCACATGCCGCGGAGTGGCTGGGCCCGTGAGCCATGGCCGCTGAGCCTGCGCGTCCGGAGCCTGTGCTCCGCAACGGGAGAGGCCACAACAGTGAGAGGCCCACGTACCGCAAAAAAAAATAAATAAAATAAATAAACAAATAAACAAATTAACTTTATTAAGTTACATTCAGTCCTTACATTGATTTGTTTATGAAAATATCAAAAACTAGGTCTACACACTACTAGATATAAAATAGATAACTAATAAGAACCTACTGTATAGCACAGGGAACTCTACTCAATACTCTGTAATAGCCTATGTGGGAAAAGAATCTATGAAAGAGTGGATATACATATATGTATAACTGATTCACTTTGCTGTACCCCTGAAACTAATACAACATTGTAAATCAACAATACTGCAATAAAAACTTTAAAAAAACAACAAACTAGGTCTATTTTATTCCTTAGGACCCTCGCTTTCTCCACTGTATCCATCACACGGCCTTCAGTAGGTGAGGATTTGAGAAGGCAGGTGAAGAAAGCATGTGAGGCAGAGGAATTAAATTCCTGAGACAGAAGAGAACAAAAGGCAGGCTGCAGGGCCAGAGATAAACCACCCAGATTTCACAGTCCTACCTTGGGCTGGTCTTGGTTTGAAATAAGAGAACCTCAGAGTGGAAGCTGACATTTCCCCCTGAATCAAGGTACCTGCATCCAACAGGATTCAGCAGACTTTCCCTTTAGGCAGCCCAGAAGAGAAGCAGATGGCAAATATCTGCTGTGTGATAAAGGGTAACCATAGAAATGTAAATATCAGTGTTGGTGCTGTTGTTATTACAAAATTATATATTATTATTATTCTCTTGATACGAGTGAATGTCACATTTAATGGGCAGAAACTCCTAGAATGTTATGCTTGTGCCAGTGGTGGACCTCATGTATTTCACATCTGGAGTGGATTCTTTTTAACAACTCCCCTACCATACAACAAAGTTTTAGTAATAATCATGAAATTAAAGTATCTATAACAGCAGAGAAAGAAATGCAGGCAATGATATTTTTCTTTTGTTAAACTTCACAAATAATCATGGTAGTTAAATAAATAAATGAATAAATAAGTAAATAAATAGTACATTACCCCAAAAAGGAAAAAGTAAATACTTTTAAATTAGTCTCTTTTAAAAAAAATGCCAACTACTTTATTCTTTTTTTTTGAAGATTTTTTTTCTTTTTGATGGGGACCATTTTTTTAAGTCTTTATTGAATTTATACAACATTGCTTCTGTTTTATGTTTTGGTTTTTTGGCCACGAGGCATGTGGGATCTAGCTCCCCGACCTGCACACCCTGCATTGGAAGGCGAAGTCTCAACCACTGGACCACCAGGGAAATCCCTTGTTTTTTTCAAAGAAAAGGTGAAAACCCTTTGCCTCCATGCTGGTAACAAACAGAACATTACAGTTTTTGTTTTTGAGACTTCCGCAGATTTGTCAACGATTTCATCAAAATTAATCGTGAATATTCACATTCAGTACGCAACATAGCCAGACTTGTCAATCTAGTTCATAGTTGATTGAGGAATATTTTTCACTCATTTTAATTCCTGAAGTTTTCTCTCACCTGTAACAAGGGACATATAAGTAGTTGGGGAAAGTCTGAAGCATAAAGATAATTTTGACAAAGACCCAGCTCAATCTCATGTCACAGCAAATTCCAGAATTGACAATACAACCTCCTTCTTCAGGATCGATTCTAGCAGCATTCAAAGGTCTCTGCAGTTGAAAGTTTTTCACTAAAACCCATCACCAGGAAACATCACAAATTTCTGTTGTGTCTGGTTCTCAAGTTTCTCTTCTGCAAAAATCAGTGAAAGTGTTGGAATGATGGCAAACTGGACTTATTTGAACCACCAAGCACTTGTCCAGTTTCTGGCCACAGTGACTCAGGCTTCACATGCTGCCCTTTCATCTGGCAAATGTAAGATTGACATCTTCAGTCATTTCTCCTAACATTTCTTCTTTGAATATGATTTTCTTTGAATTTGATTTTCTTTTCTATATAAACTACATATATAGTTTTCTATATAACTGTCCATTTCCTCAGCTTTTTTTTTTTTTGGCAGAAGTAGCAGCCTCTTTCCAGTTTCTTTGCACTGATGTTCCAGGAACAATTTTGAAGCATTGTGTACCTTGTTCAAGGTGGATTCTGACAGTTTGCAAATATTTTTGTATGCTTACATAGAACAGCAGAAATAAAGCCACTCAAGTTCGCACCTCTGTCTACCATCACCCCCACTGTTAACATCTCATGCCCTGTTTGGGAACAAACGCATGTAGCTGAGTCCTCTCCAGGTGACAGCCAAATTAACTTCCATGTGGAATATTTATTAAAAGATAAACAGCACGAATGTGCTAATTGAGGCTTAAGTATATAATATTGAACTCTACAGTAACCACAGTTGTTTAGAACATAGACCAACAAAAGATGATTTGGGGAAGAATCTTGTATCATTAACATTTAGAATTGCCAGAGCATGGTGGTAATGAAAGGCAGACCAACTTTTAGATGGTTTTACTAGCGTTTTAAAATTCTCTACAGCAGGGGTCCCCAACCTTTTTGGCACAAGAGACCGGTTTCATGGGAGACAGTTTTTCCACGGGGGCTGGGGGATGGTTCAGGCGGAATGGGAGGATGGGGAGCGATGGGGAGCGACAGGGAGCGACGGGGAACAGCAGATGAAGCTCTGCTCGCTCAACCACCCTCGCCTCCTGCTGCGCCGCCGGCTCCTAACGGGCCGAGGGCAGGTCCACGGCCTGGGGGTTGGGAACCCCTGTTCTACAGACAGTGCTCCCTCCCCTTCCCCCTGCACCAGGCAGGCTGTTCCCACTTGCCTGTCTTTAACTCACAACCTTTCACCAGAAAATTCAGTGGTCTCACCCCTGGGGTTTGGATCTCAGGACCAACCCCTTCTGCTCCCACGACCCCATGACTTATTACCGTTAAGCTAGTTTCATTGCACAGGATTCAACAGATTTAAACAATCCCACACGTGGATTTTTTTTTTTTTGCGGTACACGGGCCTCTCACTGTTGTGGTCTCTCCCGTTGCGGAGCACAGGCTCCGGACGCGCAGGCTCAGCGGCCACGGCTCATGGGCCCAGCCGCTCTGCGGCATGTGGGATCCTCCCGGACAGGGGCGCAAACCCGTGTCCCCTGCATCGGCAGGCGGACTCTCAACCACTGTGCCACCAGGGAAGCCCTCACACGTGGATTTTTTCCTGCTCAAGCTACCACCCTTTCCCTGGGAAGGAACCCACGGATATCAAAGTCCAGCTGGCATCCCTCTCGTCTCAAGGCTCATCTCCCAAAGCCAGCTCTTCACAGGGAATATGGGCTTCCCCTCCAGCTCCCTGGACGTTCTCTTTTTTCCTGGCATCTGGAAAGTAAGGTTCTTGTCCCCTTTTAGCCACTCATTTGGGAACCTGGCAAAAACGACTTCTTCTACTGCTTCCTCACATGCAGACGTTTAACTGAGTAATTTCTAAAGCCCCTGATAGTGTCCTCTGGGGCTGGCTGTGGGGTCAGATGACCTTGGCCGCCTGTCCAGGGCGCCTGCAGACGGTGCCCACGTGGGGAAAGGTCAGCTCCCGGCACCGTCGCTCTCGGAGTATTCCCCGTCCCGGGGACGCTGCTGACTTTTCAGATTATCTCGTTTCCTTGTTTTGCATCCTCAGAACGGTTGGGCCCTGGAGACTTCCAGATGTCTCCCTTTAACAATCAGAGCCGGATTTCCTGGGCAGTGCCCTCCTCATGCAAATGTTGTTATTTGTCACGGCACTGCCCTCAGGTTGTGCAGGAATGATTTCTAAAAGATATCTCCCGCTCTGTTCCTAGGCTACACGACTGCTCCATATATGCCTCACACCAACCCTTGTCAGAAGATAGGTGTTTATTCGCATTTTAGAGATGGGGAAACTGAGACGCCAAGGGTTGAAATTACCCATGGGGGTGCATGCAGCTGCCCTTAGGGAGAGAACTGGGACTAAAACACTCCCACCCCCAATTTCTTATTCACTCATCCACCCCCATTTCAAGGAACTTAGCTCAGGCCTGGCCTAAGCCCAGTAATCCTGGTCACACGTGATACCTAGCATGCACTCAGCTGGAGAGTATAAACAGACACAGTGCCTTGCCTCTAAGAATTTACGATTCAAAAGTCAACTTGTGGGCTTCCCTGGTGGCACAGTGGTTGAGAGTCCGCCTGCCGATGCAGGGGGTGCGGGTTCGTGCCCCAGTCTGGGAAGATCCCACATGTTGCAGAGCAGCTGGGCCCGTGAGCCATGGCCACTGAGCCTATGCGTCCGGAGCCTGTGCTCCGCAACGGGAGAGGCCACAGCGGTGAGAGGCCCGTGTACCGCAAAAAAAAAAAAAAAAAAAAAGTCAGCTTGTACATTGAGTATCAAGATGTCTTTAGAAATAAGAAAAAGTAGTGATAGCATAGAAATAACTTGTTTCTATGACTTTGTATGTTTTTATATCAGGACATAAAAATCTGTTACCTATGTATGGCAACAACATATTTAGGAAATGGTCCAAACAAAGCTATACACCAGGGATGACAGATTTGCAGCACGTGCCCCGAGAGTCCCTGGGGATGTTTGTGGCAGATGGTGACTTTATCGTGACTCTCTTCCCACTTAGCACACAGATGCAGCCTCAGAATCTTTCCGAACACAGCACTCTGCTCAGTCACACGTTTTCTCACCAGATTTCAACTGGATTTGCCATCCCTGCTACAAATTTTAGGTTTATTATTCTAGGAAATATGAAATGAGTGAAGTGTGGATGGTTGGCCCTTTCAGGTGGCTACTCCCTGGTCTACCTTACCTTCTCTTTTCCCACTCACACCTCCTCCCAGGCCCCAGACAAGTGCTGGAGTCAACGGCTTGCAAGGAAGTGCCTAATCATGGTTTGAAATAGAAGTTACACACCTGAGACGTAGAAAACATTTGCAGGAGTGCCAGCATTTCACTGTGGAAGTGATTTATTTGCAAAGTACTCCTTCCTCCCACCCCAGGCCCGGGGCCAGATAAGACTCCCTGTCACATGATTCTAATTGCCCCACCCCTTTGAGAATAGTAGCTCGAGAAATTATTTCTCAGAGGTATTTGCCATTTCTCAGAGGACTGCATCTTGAAGACTGAGTCAGGTTGCTTAGAAATTGTTCATGGGAAAATTTCAGCCATAGGAGTAGGCAGTGAGGGAGGTACCAGCTGTGTATCCCCTTCCACGACATCCTCTCTCCCTACCCTTTCAGCTTAGTCTCACTGTCAACATTAGGTAATTCCAGAGTTAAGGATCCTTGAGCCCTGTGCTGGGTTGAAATTTCACATTCCCCCAGAACCTCAGAATGTAATTAAGGTAAGGATGGAGGTGATTGGGTTCCGGTGGGCCCTAAATCCCACGAGTGTGTCCTTATAAGAGAAACACGCAGCGCAAGGCCACGTGATGCGGTTACAAGCCAGGGAACGCCAAGGGTTGTGAGCAGCTGCCGGGAGCCTGGAAGAGGCGAGGAAGTATTTTCCCCTAGAACCTTCAGAGGGAGCGTGGCCCTGCAAACATCTTGAGTTTGGACTTCTGGCCTCTAAAACTGTGAGAAAATACATTTGTGTTATTTTAAGCCACCCAGTTTGTACTAATTTGTTTCAGCAGCCTTAGGAAGTGATTACGTTTTCCAAATGCTCTATCTACTCCCAGTTCTTTACTCAGGCTCTGCTCTTGGGAAAGAGGAAATCCAAACCAAGACAGTAGGTATAAATATCCTGAGATTACAGACTGGGGCACAGTTCTGCTCACGAAGCAGCTGTGGGTGCCAGCACCTAGCCGTTTCGCTGTAGCCTTCCAGAGCTCTAGCCCGTCCCCTAAGCGGCCTGCTCTAGAGCATCAGGGAGGCTGGATGTCAGCTGAAGGCCCACAGCAGCTTTAGGAGCTCTGCCAATGACTTGAGAAAGATAGGGGCAACCGTGGGCTACTGGGTGCTGGAAATAGGGTCATAGAAACGTAAAAACATAGGATCACTTTTTGTAAGCAATGGTTGCAGTGAGAAGGGCCGTGGGGAAGTGGGGCTTAATTTCTTATACCTCGCCTAGACAGATCTTTAACAGGCTTAATCACCAGGTGCTCTATTTCACGTGTATGGGCGCTGGTTGTGAGGATACAGTTAATCAGAGCATTTTGTCCGAGAAAACTGCTTTAACAATTAATAGCTCAGAAGGCAACACAAAGGTACTTTTCTTTCTCTTGTTTGATATATTTTTCAAGGTAACATTTCTTACTATTTTTTGAGAGCTCCTGGGTGCAACCGATATTTTGTCTTTAGGGAGAAAAATCCTCAAGCATCTTGCCGTTTCCTTAATTTACAATTATCACTAAAAATAATCAGAAAACATTAGCGACTTATGCTGTATGTTTCCATAAACTCAAATAACCAGTTGGCCAATACTCTTTCATCCCCTTTGGAAAAGAAAAATACTTTTTCCAATAAAGCAGTGTCCCCGTGGATGATGATTTACATCTCCATGACACTGTTTATTCCCCTCTGGTGGATGGGAGAGAGGCCATTTTCAGAGCGCTGGTAGGTTCTAGACAGGACAGTCACCTGGTGTCCTGTGCTCCCCGCCAGCAGGGGCTGGTGTCTGAAGACATCAGGAATGGAGGAATCAACAGAAGCACATGAAAAGGAGGACAGGACATCTGCCAGCAGAGTCTCTGTGTCCTTGGGTTGCTGCATTTTCATCCACCTTCTTCCCTGGAACAAAGCCCACCTGTACCTGTTCATCTGCCTATTTGCTCCTAGTGCCTCTCTAAGGAGGACTCAGAGGCGCTGGTGAGCTGAGGACTTCCTGCAGGCTGGCATGTCAGCCATTCGAGCTCTGTAGCCGTGATATGCAGGTAGAGGAAGGCCTGACTGAGTGGGAAGAGAAGGCAGTGAGGCCTCTGGCCTTTCCAAGAAAGGCAGCGGGTGATATCATGCCAAACGGAAGACAGATTGAAATCTTGGGGCTGCTTGCACCTCCTTTCTAGTAGGATCCACTGCCCATCCCACTAACAGAAACGCTACAGGAAAGCACAGAAAATGGCTGAATTATTGCCACCTGCTAAAGTGGGTCCAGGAAGGGCCATTGTGTATTCTCAAGATATGCACCAAACATATGCTTTATTTTCATGATTTCTTTCTTTTTTTTTTTTTTTTTTTGCGGTATGTGGGCCTCTCACTGTTGTGGCCTCTCCCGTTGCGGAGCACAGGCTCCAGACGCGCAGGCTCAGCGGCCATGGCTCACGGGCCCAGCCTCTCCGCGGCATGTGGGATCTTCCTGGACCGGGGCACGAACCCGTGTCCCCTGCATCAGCAGGCGGACTCTCAACCACTGCGCCACCAGGGAAGCCCGATTTCTTTATTTTTTAATTAACTTATTAATTAATTTAATTTTGGCTGTGTTAGGTCTTCATTGCTGCATGCGGGCTTTCTCTAGTTGAGGCGAGCGGGGTTACCCTTTGTTGCGTTGCACGGGCTTCTCATTGCAGTGGCTTCCCCCTGTTGCAGAGCACAGGGTCTAGGCATGCGGGCTTCAGTAGTTGTGGAATGTGGGCTCAGTAGTTGTGGCTCGCGGGCTCTAGGGCGCAGGCTCAGTAGTTGTGGTGCACGGGCTTAGTTGCTCTGCGGCATGTGGGATCTTCCTGGACCAGGGCTCGAACCCGTGTCCCCTGCATTGGCAGGTGGATTCTTAACCACTGTGCCACCAGGGAAGTCCTTTCTTTTCATGATTTCTGAACCATATTTTGATGAACTGGAGTGATTTACTGGTTACATTCCAAATAGAGGTTAATTTGCCCCATCCTGGGTTTCATATTGCCCAGGATGCAGTGTGGAAATTCAGTCACTCCAGAAGGATGGTACCTCCCAAAACGTCAGGAGAGACTCCCGGAGCTGCCCAGGAAACTGCCATCGTATAGGGTGGGGGGAGGGGACAGGAGCCCCATGGGGGAGTGACCATGACCTAGTCTGGATCTTGACCCGGCTCTTCTACTAATTAGCTATTAACTACTAACTAGCTGTCAGCTGCGGAAACATTCCTCCCTTGGGCTCTGGTTAGCTCACCTGCTGGATGGGCAAGCTGTCCTGTGAGTCCCCAGGTGCCAGCTATTCCTAATATTTCCTGACCTTGAAACCCTTTAAGCATCCATGTTACCCTCAGACCACTGGATAGAGGCCCAGTGGTTCTCTTGGATGGTTCAAAATCTTCCTAGCCCTGGAAAGCTCATAAATGAGAAAGGAGAGAACTGTATAGCTGGCTAGTAGCCCCTTCCTAAATAGTGAGCTTGAATAACCACCTTCCTGAGGAGTGGAGAAAACAAATCAGTTAGAAATAAGGGGTGGCAGTTCAGGTCAGGCAAGAATTTGCAAGGACAGCTTCAGGAGGGCTGTGAAAGATGAGGCCTGTGGATTTCCTCTTCATAAACTGTCACAAAACTAGAGAAGCAAACTAATAATCATGTTGTCTATGGCATGATTCTGTCAACTGCAGCTGGGAAGGGGAGGGAAGAGAAAAATGCTACCCTCAGCTTCCAATTATGCTATGATAACTTTAAATTTTATTGAGTAAATAATTATCTCTGTGGGTTGAACAAAAAACACAGCACAGCATAACACCCATTAGTCATCTGTCTGAGGTAAGGCTTAAATATATATTTAACGTATGCGTTTTTCTATTCAGCGCCTTGTTGCAGAGCAAGGCATGAGCTATTCATACCTCCAGTGGGTAAATGACTAGTTCTTTTGATACAGTAGGTTTTTGTTTTCATCTATTATTAGAAGTTTTGTTTGAGGTTTTTAAATTTATTTTGAACCAAAGGCCACAATGGAGGGGAACATACAGGTTTCTCAATGTGACCTAGGTGAGAACTGGGTGTGTTTTGTAGAAGAGATGCAAACCCAGTGGGGTTTCCCTGGGTCCAGCTCACAAGGAACCAGGGAGGTACATGAATATGCCTGGAACAAGAAGGGAGGCGGACAGTAGAGCTTCAGACACACTGGTTTGTTTTTTAAAGAGTAGTTAGAAGCCCTTTTATAATGTCTCTGCTGGGCTGGAAACGAAGGCTTTGTGGACAATAATAGCAGATGCAATGTCAAGAGAAAGTGGAGAGGTGAGCAGTATTTTTCCCTTTTGATTATAAGTCAAATCAAAGCCTGTGTGTGTGGTTGATGTCGATTCAGCTGTTGGTTTAAACCACAGCTCTCTCTGATTAAAAAAATGAAGGAATGGATCATCCTCTGGGGGCGCTGGCCTCCGATGTAAGGTTTCCTGCCCTGGAGTTGCTCTTGGTCATGACCACATCTGGGTCTTCTTGCCCAGCTGGTACAGGTTTAGGGAATTTAAATTGCCATGGCTGGAAATGGGGGTGATAATGGGGACTTGGGGCTAAAAATAGTAGAGACCTGTCTGTCCTAGCCCAGTGGGGGGCTGTGGAGACTCTGTCAGAGAGATGCTGGAGAATGCAGAGGCGGGGTCCCTTGGTGAAGATGGAAAAGTATATGTCGTCATGCTTTAGACAAGTTTGTTTTTATTTTATTTTTTTTACATCTTTATTGGAGTATAATTGCTTTACAATGGTGTGTTAGTTTCTGCTTTATAACAAAGTAAATCAGTTATACATATACATATGTTCCCATATCTCTTCCCTCTTGCATCTCCCTCCCTCCCACCCTCCCTATCCCACCCCTCTAGGTGGTCACAAAGCACCGAGCTGATCTCCCTGTGCTATGCGGCTGCTTCCCACTAGCTATCTATTTTACGTTTGGTAGTGTATATATGTCCATGCCAATCTCTCACTTTGTCCCAGCTTACCTTTCCCCCTCCGCATATCCTCAAGTCCATTCTCTAGTAGGTCTGTGTCTTTATTCCTGTCTTACCCCTAGGTTCTTCATGACATTTTTTTTCTTAAATTCCATATAGATGTGTTAGCATACAGTATTTGTCTTTCTCTTTCTAACTTACTTCACTCTGTATGACAGACTCTAGGTCTATCCACCTCATTACAAATAGCTCAATTTCATTTCTTTTTATGGCTGAGTAATATTCCATTGTATATATGTGCCACATCTTTATCCATTCGTCTGATGATGGACACTTAGGTTGTTTCCATGTCCTGGCTACTGTAAATAGAGCTGCAATGAATATTTTGGTACATGACTCTTTTTGAATTATGGTTTTCTCAGGGTATGTGCCCAGTAGTAGCTGAGCCATTTGATGGTGACAGGGAAGAACTTTCATGGAAATCTTGGGCTATGGGTGGATTACCTCATCATAGGACAACATTCCTTAAAGAACCCCTTCCTCTTGGTTTGCTACTAAGATTAGTTCCTCATGGGAAAAGAAGGAAAAATATATAGGTTTTTGTGCTTTCTTCACCTTTGTTGACGAAGCCATCTAGTTCCAGTTTGAATCTTCTCGAAGTGTGAATTTGTGGCTGTGGATGCCCACCCAGGTGTTCTTTACCTGGCCCGCGCACCTGTCCCCCAACTGCTCAGGGCACCCGGGAGCTGCCTTGCCTCAGAGGCTACCCCCTACTCCCAGAATCATGCTGCCCTTGCCAGCAGCAGCCTGATGAACTGCCAGGGCACAATGGCAGGGGTACAAAACGCCGGTCCTCTTACATCAAGATGGCACAGCTCTGCCCTGCAGCTTGTGTTCCAGAGCTTTCTTCAAGTTGAATGAACTTAGATCCCAATAATTCCTTGGAGAGCTTTGTGCAGGAGGTCATGGTGGCCTGGACAAAACATCCCAGCCTTCTGGCTAGAATCCTGCCTTCAGGACTAGAGGCCTGATTCTCTCCTTGGTGAGGGAGCTGCTTAAGATTTACTCTGACTGTGTTGGGAAAGTAGTATCTGCCCTTCATAACCAGCTACACCCAACGTGCAGCTTTGTAGGAGAATGGTCCTGGGAGTCGAGTGAAGCAGCTGACACAAGGAGAACAGCACGGTCTCCAAGAAAAGACTTGTTACCAAAGCCAGAGCTTAAGGCAGTAATAACAACTTTGATTTATAACAAGAACTATTTGTACATAATGACTAAAATCTTGATTGCACATTCAACAGTACACTTAAATTAGAGGCAAACCAAATCTGGTAAGAGAATCTTGTTGCAAACAGTCACCATTTAGCCCTTTCCTGCAATAATCTGGGATTTTGTAGAGCCCATTTCAATATACTGAGCATTGCCTTTGACAGCCGTGGCTCATCCTCATCCTTAAGGAGCTCCTGGTTGAAGGCAGAAAACAGTAAACATGATATAATGGCCGTTCTTTAAGTACAGACTGAGATAGAAACAGGGACGGGGGTGCAAATAAATCAGACAGGAAAGGTCAGGGAAAACATCAAAGACGAAGGACTATGGGAAGGAGAGGATTCCAGATACAAGAGAAGGAATGCCAGGCAAGCCGGGACGGAAGGAGCTTTAGGGTCACTTGCGAGCTGCATTTTACAGTTAAATTCATAAGCACTGACTGCATATGGGCATTTAAGGTGTGATTGCCACCTGGCATCATCCCTTGCTATCCTGCAAGGCCCCAGGACCTGCCCCCTACTACCTCTTGGACCCCGCCACCTTCTTTCCACCCATACAGACCTCTTTTCCAGGAGGTCAGATTTATCCAGTGCATCCCCACCCCTACCTCTGGGCCACGATACTCACTGTTCCTTTGACCTGAAATGCTTCTCGCCCCCCCACCCCCAGTGTTTTCATGGGCTGTTCCTTCATCTCTTTCAAATCTTTACAGAAATGTCAATTTCTTGGCGGGGGGGGGCTTTTCTGTCCTTCCTATTTAAAATACAGCTCTGCTCACACCTGGCATTCTCTATCCTTTTCCCCTGATTTATGGTTTTCAAACTATTATGCTATGTATTTTATTTGTTATCTATTTTGTAACCTGTGTGTGGGCGAGGACTTTTGTCTGTTTTATTCACTGCTACACTCCCCTGGCCTAGAACAGTAATTGACTTGCGGTAAAGATTCAATAAATATTCAAGGATTAAATAAAAATAATCTCTTCAGCTATACTAATTTTCTCTTTTACCTACTCAACTGAGGTGTGTTTTGTTAACTTTTATATTTTTTCATTTTTCAAATTTACTTTTTTTCCCATAATCTTCCTGGTCATTTTATAGTCTCTTATTGCTTACTTATTTTGTGATTCCTTTGTTCCACCTTTAAACATTGATACATCGTTATTTTATATTTTTGTATCCGATTAATTCATTAACCTGAAGGAAGGGAGTTTGATTCTGTGGTTCATAGTTTCTGCTGATTCTCACGCATGGTGGCCTGTTTGCCTGTATTTTTCATGTTGGTTGATTCTGAGCTCATTGGTTGATCTTAATCTGGGGGACTCCCGAGGGCCTAAGATGGGGATGCTTTTATCCAGAGGGGACTCAAGCATCCCAGATGAACTCAAATCTCCGTTTCCCTTCCCCCCATCCCCTGTGGGGGGATTCACTGCGGCCTTGGCTTAGCCTGATCATGACAGGGCTAACCCTGCTGGCCGAGCTCAAGACAACTCTGCCTTCCTTATTGGCCTGTTCCCCAGTGTTCCCACTCTGGGTTCGTCTCACTTTTTTTCCCCCTTAACATGAGCCCCACAATGCAATAAGAACTCTGTTGTCTACAGGAGTTAGGTGTTGGATAGGATACAGTACTGCTAGACTACATCTCGTTTGTCCTTCTCCCAGGCACTTCCATTGAATTCTAAGCTCTAGTTGGGCTGGTGCTGAAACTGTCTCACGCCTCTTGGTTACCTCTCAACACACTGCTTCAGAAATAGGAAGTGTCCCATTTATAACTCCTGGTGTGTCGGCGAACGTTAAACATCAAATCGGGCAAATCGGCACGCTTGAGCTGTGCTCCTGTATGTCGGCGTTCTAGTTCCATGCGGCACGGCCTTCCCTAATGGTTTGAGCCTGAATTATTCTAAAGAGCTTCCTACCTTCACTCACGAGGATTAATGCAATATGGTTGGTACGATCTCACCCGCCACCTCCGAGCCTGCTGCCGGCCGTGGTTTGGAGTGGCTGGGCCTGCATCCCGGAGGCCTGTTTGTTTGTCCTAGTATTCATTACTACTTGGCTCTCCTCCCACTGGCTGCCAGTGCAGAGTTATTTATATCAAATCAGGGAAGCCTTGGTGAGCTTTGCCGTGGTAACTCACATCCTCAGCATGCCTTGCCTCCCCGAGGACTTCACACGTGGTATCCTCGCAGGAAACCCCTACCCCCTGGCCCAGGGGGATCTCCTGGCTTCCCTGGGAAGTGGCAGCTGCTCCGTCCATCTGCTCGGCCGATAGGGCCTTTGCATTTAGATTAAGAGCTCTGGCCCACAAAACATACAGTGGAACTTATCCAAAGAGGTTGTGTCAGCTGAGTCATGGAGAATAAAATAGCATTTAAACTGCCGCCCTGGGGAAAGGAGAGTGTCTCCCAGGAGTGGAGCTAGAGCGCTGAGTCACGTCTCTCAGCCCAGTGTTACCTGCTCTGTGTCAAAGTGTCAAAGCTTCCAGAAGGAGACACTGCTTAGAAGCCACCAGTCTCCCCCATCCCAGGCCCGCTCCGAGAGCTCTGCAGTTCTGAGACCCACGTGCATTCCCCCCCACTTCCCCCCGCACCGCCCGGAATGATCGAGGCTCATCAATGTCACATTCTGGCTTTAATTCATCAGCCCTCATTTTTTCCCAACCAGTACAGCTTCATTACAGTCAGCGTTTCACAGTTAGACACAGGATAAACCCAAGCGAAAGTCCTCTGATGTTCTGGCAGCAATCTAACTCAATTACCAAATTAACACGAGTCTACAGGCACAGATCGCTCAAGAAATTAGATCAGCTCTGAAAGAAACCAGGCTGGGGGGAGGGGAGGGTCGATGATCATTTTAAACGAAACGGAACAGACCATTGACGGTCAAATCCATACTCCGGTTGGTGCCCGCAGCAAGCAGCGTCAGAGATACGACACTGGGGAAAGGGCCAGTAGAGAGAATGCATGGCCCGGCAAAATTCTGTGCTGAAAATAAACTTTCAAATCAAATTAATTTGCAAGCCTGCCCCACACGATCAAATCACAATGCAGGGAAGCTGCTACGAGGAGAGCTGCTTCGTCCTCTAGCCTCTGGGAAGGAGTTTCTGCCAGGGGAATATTGACCTTGCTCCACTAGCCCAGTGTTGAAATTCAGAGGGTGCAGCGAGGTGGCCAGTGTGGGCGGCAAGTTTCAGAACATTCGTTTTGAAACACCCCCGGCGTCTAGCATCACAGACTCTGTGGCCGACAGAGTCATCGGTGCTGTTTAACACCCATGGAAGAGTGTTCGGATTCTCCCAGTAGGAGGAGGCCATTCCAGTTCTGGAAGAGCGAAACTGGCTTCTTTTTCTCTTCAGTGCGGCACTTGTCTGGATGCATTGTAATTGGTCAGTTTTCCCTTTGCTCTGAAAGATTCCTTCCTCGTTCTCACAAGATTAGTCAGAATAAATATTACAATTTGGACTTTAAGCTTAGAACAACCAGAGGTTAACTATCCCATCATTGTCCTTTCTGGAGAAAAGTAAATAGACTGTGGTTTGTGAGAGGTTCTCCAGAACTTGATGACGTTCTTTGATGGAGAAACTGTTCTCATAGACCGGCAGCTCATTCCAAAGATGAAACCTGATATGTAATTTTTATTCATTGGTGAACCATTGTAAGGGATTTAGTTCATGTGATTTTTATCATAGAATATGAAAAAATCAGGAATAAAAAACCAAAACCTTTGAAATTTGATTAACGTTACCTGTTTCTCTCCTGTTCCCAAGCCTTCAATATTCTGCTCCCTCTCTTAATTACCGGCCATTGATCTTACTGCTCCACCTAGAAAACAGAAGTTCGTTTCTGATTCCTTCTATGTCCGCCTCCTCCAATCTGTTAGGCTGCCTGCATTGGTCCCCTCTTGCTTCAGTTTCCTTCCATTACTCCGATGACCTGTGCTTCCTCCCCCTACAAGGTATCCCATCCTCTCCTATCTACTCAAATCTTTGCTTCCATGAGTCTCTGCTCTCTTTTGAGCACTGGGTCCTTCCCACGAGCATACCAACGTGCTGTCCTATTTCCTCTTTTAAAAAGCCCTCCCGACCCCACGTCCCCTTCCAGCCACAGTCTCACTACTCTGCTTCCCCTTCACCTCCTTTCTTCCCATTTTCTGCTAAACCCACTTAAACCAGCCTTTTGTTCTCATTACAACAGTGCAACCACTCTTGTCTAAGTCACAGTATGGTCCCCAACGCCAAAGTCCATGCAGTATATCCAGTGTCTGAGTTGAGGGTGGTACCTCTACCAGGCCAGTTCTGGGAAGTGTTTTGGGGCATCTTTCCTGTTTCAGAAGCCGTTGTCCAAGCCTGGTTCTCTAACCTTCTGAAGGATGTCGGCATCCTTCTAATAAATTCCATTTTGGATTACATTAGCTAGAGCTGGTTTCTGATGTTTGTAGTAAAGAGCCCTGAACTGAGTCATTGGGGGAGCTAGACTGACTTGGTTCTATGGAATCATTCCTGGAATACAATGATTTGGGGGATTTTTCTGGGCTCCGCACCTCCCAGAGGGGTGGAGTAGTATTGTAGTTCCATCTGCTGAGGGCTGAAGAATGGCCTCTTACCACCATCAAGACAAACCAGCCTGTCTTCCCAATGGTGCCTCTCTTCCTCCATTTCAGGGTTGACCATGTTTGTTCTGTCCAGATTTGGCCATTCAAAAATGGGGCAAACAACCTAAAAATTAAAGTGAGCAAATGATACGAACAGGAAGCGGTTCATAGAAGCAGCACCAATGGCCAATGAACACATGCAAAGATAGTAAAATTAGTATTTAGGGCCATGCATCTTAAAACCCATCAGATTAACAAAACTAAGTCTAGTACTACTGAGCTGATGAGGCGTGGGGCAAGGATACAGAAGATACAGCTCTCTTGAACAGCAAATGGGCAGTAATTAGAAAAGTTAATGCTGTGCAGACCTTTTGACCACAGCTGTATAGAAACCCGAAGGAACTTGCGCACGAAGATATGTAGCATCGTTGTTTTTAATGATGATAAACTAGAAACCACCTAAATATTCATCCTTAGGGAGTGGATGAATGGTATATACATACAAAGGAGTATTAACAGCAGCAAAAATCAATGAACTTGAGCTACATGTTCAACATGAATACGTTTCACGGACAGTATGTGGAACAAAACAAGTTACAGAAAGAAGCATTCAGTATCCTTGTAAAAGTTAAAAAAAAAGGGGGGAAGAAATGCTACATTTTGTTTAGGGATACAAACGTGTATAGTAAAGTATAAGATACATGGGCACGATGGACACTAAATTATGAATAATTGTTATTTGTGGGTACAAGGGTGTGAAGGTGGAAAGAGGAGGTATAGTAATGAGCAAGAGGCTTTTATGTTTAACAAGCTGGGTTGTGGGTTCACCTTTTTCACGTATCTACAATATTTCATAGTAAAAACTTAATGAAACAGAGGGATTAGGAAGAAGGGGTCAGCCAGAGAGGGCTTCTCAGGTCACTCAGGGGCAGCTACGGGTTTTGCAAACAGTGATTTTTCTAGAAGTTGCCTCGGGATTAATTTGGCCAACATTTCCACCAACATCAACCCGTTTCCTGTTTCATGAACTAATGATTCTATTGATACGAAATCTGCCTCCTGCAGCTTAAATTACATGATTTGTTGAGAGGAAGTGTGAGCCGCTAACAATCACTTTGGTTCATTTCATCTTCTCCTTTCCATCTCTTTCCTGTTACGGATTGGATTTGTTTTGGAGAAAAAAAATAGGTAACTGATTTCTGGCAATGTTTTCTTCTTTCTGAGTTCTTGATCTTGTGCTCACTAGCCTTCTCCAGCAGCAGTGGAAGAAACAAAGCATTTGAATAAAAGAGGAGGTAGGCTGCTATTGTGGGCTTATCGACATCATTGTCCTGTAACAAAAATGATGGGAAGGTTCCATAGCCCATCCATTTCAGGACAGTGGCCTCTTTCTCCATGAAGAGTCCATCCATAGGTTGGGCAGTTGTAATACAAGGGTAAGACAACACTAGGATGTGGGAAGGACACAAGTATAAACTCTCTGGAAGTGAATTACTGTTTATCAAATCCTTTCAAATGCCCATGCCCTTTAACCCAGCAATTCCACTTTTAGAACACTAACCAAAGGAAACAGTCAAATGTTATCAAATATTTGTGCCCCCAAATTACAAAACAAACCTAAAGTTCCCAAACAAGGGCCAGTTAATAAAATTATAGAAAATCCAAGTAACGTACAATTAAGCAGCCATTGAATATGATATGCCTAAGAGTGACAGAGGAGATATAACAACAGTTTAATTGGAAGAAGCAGGATATGAAACTATAACTACAATATCAACTCTATTCTATACATTTATCTACCATCTGTCTGTCTACGCAGAAACATAGGAGAAAATCAGCAATAAAATATATAGGACTGTTAGCAGTAGTGATCTCTGGGTAAAGAAAGGGATCATAGAAATTTAAAAATATACTGTAATGGTTTTGCCAAAGTTTTATGCAATGCCTATGTATTACTTTAAAAATTAGGGGAAAAGTTATTAAAAGAAAAGCACATTGGATTGAGAAACAGGTAAAAGAGGTGGGTTAGAGAATGCTCTTCCACAATTCTCTTCTGGGTCTCCTTGTTCCAGGCTGTAAGCAGAGACCTTAATATCCCTTCCTTGCCCTGGTAGGGAAGCCTGAACTGTCCTTGACAAGATGCTGGAGACTCAGTGTGGACAACTTTGAGAGTATAAACTCCAGAGAGATCCATTCATGGTTGGGGCGGCTGGGGGGGTCCCCAAAATACGGTGAGTTTTACCTCCAGGAGCTTAATCAGCTTCTTCCTGCTTCCAGCCGGGGGAAGGGAAAAAGGGACCATTCTGAAATACACCAGAGCGTTCTGTTCTTAACAGAGCTTCTGCCTTCAGGGGAAACTAGTTAACCAGAGCCTAACCAACTGACCTGGGGAAGGGAAATACCCAACTCCAGGCCACTCTAGTCGTCCTATCCCACTTAAGGGGGGAGAAAAAAAAGTGAGAGACACTTGTGAAGTTCACAATCCAGAGGCACAGGCCCCTGAAGACTGAGACCTAATTGTAGGACCATTGACCATAGCCTCCCCTCCCCCTGCACCTCACCACCACATTACAAAAGGCCTGTTCGGGGACTTCCATGGCGGTCCAGTGGTTAGGACTCATCGCTCTCACTGCTGGGGCCCCAGGTTCCATCCCGGGTTGGGGGACTAAGATCCCATAAGCTGTGTGGTGCGGCCCAAAAAAAACAAAGGCCTGTTTACATCAATTCCTTTGACCCAGTATATCACGTCTGGCTATCAAGAAAAAACTGTAAGGTATGCCAAAAGGCAAAAAAAAAAAAACCCAAAACCACACAATTTGAAGAGACAGAACAAGTATCAGAACCAGACATGATAGGTATGTTGGGATAATCAGACTAGAAATTGTAAACAACTATGATGAACGTGCTAAGGGTTCTAGCGGATAAAGTGGACAGCACATAAGAGCAGGTGGGCAATGTCCACAGAGAGATGGAAATCCTAAGAAAGAACCAAAAAGAAATGCTAGAGATTAAAAAATCACTAACAGGGCTTCCCTGGTGGCGCAGTGGTTGAGAGTCCGCCTGCCGATGCAGGGGACACGGGTTTGTGCCCCGGTCTGGGAGGATCCCACATGCCGCGGAGCGGCTGGGCCCGTGAGCCATGGCCGCTGGGCCTGCGCGTCCGGAGCCTGTGCTCCGCAACGGGAGAGGCCACAACAGTGAGAGGCCCGCGTACCGCAAAAAAAAAAAAAAAAAAAAAAAATCACTAACAGAAATGAATGCTTTTGGTGATCTTATTAGTAAACTGGAAATGGCTGAGGAAAGAATCTCTGAGCTGGAGGATATGTCAATAGAATCCTCTAAAACTGAAAAGAGAACAAAGACTTAAAAAAAAACAATATTCAAGGACTGTAGGACAACTACAAAAGGTATAGCATAATGAGAATATCAGAAGGGGAGGAAAAAAGGTAGGGGAGAAATATTTGAAACAACGACTTTCTTTACCAAATATATTCACATTGTTTCCTCAAATTAATATCAGACACCAAACCATAGATTTGAGAAGCTCAGAAAACCAAGCAGGATAAATGCCACCCCCAAACTACATCTAGGCGTATCATTTTCAAATTACAGAAAGTCAGAAATTAAGGAAAAATTCCCAGACTTCCCTGGTGGTGCAGTGGTTAAGAATCCGCCTGCCAATGCGGGGGACACGGGTTCGAGCCCTGGTCCGGGAAGGTCCCACATGCCGTGTAGCAACTAAGCCTGTGCGCCACCACTACTGAGCCTACATTCTAGAGCCTGTGAGCCACAACTACGGAGCCTTTGTGCCACAACTACTGAAGGCTGCGCACCTAGAGCCCATGCTCTGCAACAAGAGAAGCCACCACAGTGAGAAGCCCGCGCACCACAATGAAGAGTAGCCCCCGCTTACTGCAACTAGAGAAAGCCCGCGCACAGCAAGAAAGACCCAACACAGCCAAAAATAAATAAATATTTTTTTTTTTAAAAAGTGAAGGAGAAACAAACCCCTTCTCAGACAAACAAAAACTGAGAATTTGTTCCTAGTAAACCTACTGTGCAAGAAATGTTGAAAGAAGTTCTTTAGAGAGAGGGAAAATAATCCAGGTCAGAAACTTGGATCTGCATAAAGAAAGGAAGAACATCGACATTGAAGGAAGAATAAGTGAAGATAACATAAACTTTTATTCTTATTTTTAATTGCTCTAACAGTTAACATTTTGTTCAAAAAAATAATAGCAACAATGTACTCAATTATATATGCTTGTGTGCATGTGTATATATATATTTATATACATATATACTTATATATAAGTGGAATGAATGACACCAATGATACAAGGGACAGGAGGAAAGAATTAGGATTATTTTGTTCTTATAAGGTACTCGTAATACCTGTGAAGTGGTATAGTGTTATTTGAAAGTGAACTTGGATTCATTGTAAAAGTATATTGCAAGTTCTACACCACACATCCAGCCTTCTGCAGGGGCATAGTTTATTTAACTGTCTGGTCCATCTTTATTACTCATGATACACCATCATACAAGTGACTCATAAAAATTGGATGCAAAGGAGGGCAGTGTCATTTTTAATCCCTTTAGTGTAATGTAATGGGGAAATGAATCATTTATCACAGCAGACAATTGAAAACCACTCAGAAAGAGTGTTCTCTCCTTCCTGAAACTTGGCAGCGGAAGGCTCATTCCCACAGTTTGCTGAAATCTTTGCATCTTTTAAATCTTTAGCGAAGGAAACATCAGATAATTTACATAACAAAGTTTTGGGGTTCTTTTGTCTGTTTTTCGTTTTCAAGCTTCCTCACCAAGGGTCCTAAGAAACAAACTGAAAACAGAATGCAGGTGAGTTGGTCGTTCTGCAGCTGTCAGCATTTCGGGACTTCACTGCAGTGTGAAAAGAGAATAAATTACCTGCTAGCTACCCAGAAGAGGAGGCCCACATCTAATTCATTACCCATAGTTAACAAATACTCTTCTCAACTCTAATGAGGACCTCAGAATATTTTGCAAAGGGAATTGAAACTTCACAGTGACCCAAGGGATAGACATAGTTCAGCTAAATTTGCAACAAAGTAGGGCAAAAAGCATAGGAGACAGGGCCAGGTCAGCCAGTTGGGCTATCCAGATCGGCCGGGCCCCTGCTCCAGCACCTTCCCAAGGCAGCTCGGCCTGAACAATCACACCACGTTCGCTCCGTGCAGGTATATCCAATATCACTACCCTGAGGATACGCTAATTGTCTCTCTGAGGCTTGTCCTGGTCCCCGACAAACCCATGCTGGTCCTTGCACCGCTCACGCTCAGCACAGAGAAGCAGCCCAATGGATGCCACTGTCAAGAGCCACCACACTGTCTTCAGGAGAACAGCCAAGGTGACATTGTGGCGAAGCGGCCACTGTCTGCAGAGACTGATGCCACTGGTATTATGGGAAGGCTCCTGCTGCTATGCTAAGTCGCCAGCTTACCAAGTGAGGAGATTGGATCTGCTCCAGGCAAACCTAAAACCCCCAAAACTAACCAACCAACAACAAGGGGAGTCGTTGAAGCTACTGAAAGCGAACGTCTCCAGCCTTGTTGGTGCATTATGGATTCAAATGGCAAAGCACAAGAATGTTTCCAAAGGGTTTTTGATTCAAGGATAAATAGTGGTTCCAGGAGTCTGTCAGCGTCCAGGCCTGGGAGAGCTTTCAATAAAGAATCTAATAGGCTGACATGAATTACACGAATCCAGCCACTCTTTGCTAACTTTCATCGGCCAACTTCTTCCACCTTTTGTCAACGGGGCGTGAAAATGGGTGGACAGGCCCCAGAACATTGCATGTCACCTCCATGAATGCTGGGGCCGCTTTTGCTCACTGGTTTCTCCAAAAGATCTGTGTGGAGATGGCATGATGAGCTGTGCTCTCCACGGGGCTCCTACGCCTCCCCATCGGCCTTCCTGCCTCCCACTTTGGGATGCCTGCTGCCCTGGAGGACACAGTCCCTCCCTGCCTCCCTCCCTCCCTCCCTCCCTCAGGTTTGGGGTGCGTGATAGGATTTCTTCTCTTTGCATTCTGTCAGCAATTTGTTGGGTGCCTGCTGTGTGTCCAGTCCAAAGCAAAAGGAAAGACTTAGGAATAATCAGTTCTGGAAAATGTCTTATGTTACGTAGGTCCATGTATTTCATATAGAAGAATCCCTCAGTATTCAACTCTATTCACTTCCTGAGTTTTGGAAAGTGATAGTAAGAAATTAGTTCTCAAGGGGTGTTCTGTCTCCAAACAGCCCTATTTCCAAAAAATTTTATCTAAATCATTCAATTCCTGAGTAATGAAAAATAAGAACATATCAGAAAAAAGAGGAATTGATAAGATGCTTCCAGAAGAGCTAGCAAACCAACATCACAGCACAATATTAGTTATCTCCCTAAGGCTTTATTTCCAATTTTTAAAAACATTAATTTGATACAGGGTCCCTCCCAGGAATGGATTTTATGTATTTGTTAAAAATGCTTTATTGTGTCAAATATTAAAAATAACCATAACTGAAATATTAAATCTTTAAAAATAATACAAAGTTCCCATGACCTAACAAACCAACCATTTCATTTGCCATATTTCCTACTAGTCTTTTTTTAAAGTATTCCTATTTTATACATAACTGCACAACATAGATGGAATTTTATTGTCTTTCTCCCATTTTTACCTTAAATCGTAAGGATAAATCACAAATTTCCCATTTTTACCTTAAATCATAAGCATCTATATAAATTTCATGCTTATGAATGTTTACTGATTCATGATATTGAATCTAGTAAATATGCCATAATTTACCTACCATTATTTGCTGTTATAAATATCTGCAATAAAGATCTTCACGTGTGTATCATTTTTTCCTTTGGTGGAATATTTCCTTAGGAAAATTTCTACAATTAGGATTATTGATCTAAAGGGTCTTTTAAATATTATTTTATTATTTTTGGTAAATTAAAATGTGTTTTGTTTGGAAAATTTCACAACAGCTTTTGAGGTCATGGGGGCACGAGGGTGTTGCAAAACCCAAGGCTGGTGATCCTAGTGGCTGGCGTTGAGTCTGCTCAAGCTATATCGCTGGCATAAGGACATACCAGGCTGACTTTTACACACAAAGGAGGGTTTTTAGGAGGCAGACAGAAAAAGAGACTCACATCTAAAACAATACAGACATGCCATACAAATGACTAGACTAGAGAAATGATCTTTTGCCTTCATTGATTTTTGTTTTCTGCTGTTGTACAGCATGTTATGAAAATAGAGTTCCCAGCTTTCATTTATCTGTGACTCATCAGAAAATCTTTTCAACTATGTTCAGAGCCAGCAGTGGGCCTTATAAAAACAGGCACTCAGCAAATATTTGTTGAATTGAATTGAAGGGAACTGAATTTTTATAATTTAAAATTTTTCCGATTTTTGCAGTGCACATATAGCGTGAGCAAGAAATAGACCACTGTTGTTGTAAGCACAGAGATGTGGGGGGTTTTTGTTACTGAGCATAACCAAGACTCTCTGGGCTGATATACCACTTGTCGTGTGCTTTCTATGAAAAATGGCTAAATGTACAAAGGTATTGCATCATTGTTTATAGTTGCAAAATAAAAGAGACTGGGAATTATTAAGTAAAGGATGCAATTCCACTCAATTTATTATATAATCATTAAAATGAATGTTTATAAAGACCTTGAAATTACATGGAGAATTCTTATAGTGTAAGATTAATTTTAAAGGGAAGACAATATAGACATAGATACATAAAAACATGGTTAACCTTACATTAAGATTTATACATATGGAAAAGAAATAAAAGCAATGCAACAAAATAACGATAGCTTTAAATCTGAGAGAACAGAGTTGATTTTTGTCCTTTTTTCTACTTTTCTTAATTTTCTAAGTGTCTTTTTTGTTTGTTTTTTATAAATTTAGTTTATTTTTTATTTATTTTTGGCTGTGCTGGGTCTTCATTGCTGTGTGCAGGCTTTCTCTAGTTGCGGTGAGCAGGGACTACTCTTCATTGCGGTGCACGGGCTTCTCATTGTGGTGGCTTCTCTTGTTGCGGAGCACGGGGTAGGCACACGGGCTTCAGTAGTTGAGGCATGCAGGCTCAGTAGTTGTGGCTCGTGGGCTCTTGAGCACAGGCTCAGTAGTTGTGACGCACAGGCTTAGTTGCTCCGCGGCGTGTGGGATCTTCCCAGACCGGGGATGGAACCCATGTCCCCTGCATTGGCAGGCGGATTCTTAACCACTGTGCCACCAGGGAAGTCCCTTTCTAAGTGTTTTTAAAGTGCGTGTCATTGTGTTTTTTTTGGAGATTATTTTATTTTATTTACTGGAGTATAGTTGCTTTATAATGTGGGTGCATCATTTTTATCATTAAAAAAACTTTTGCAAAAGGCCACTTTCCTTGGGAACCCATCTTTTCTTATCTACTTCTTTTATAGTTATTTCTTCAAGAAATGTTTTTATTGAGCACTTTCTATGTGCTTCTTATGGTTCTACACACCAGAACACAGTTGTGAGCAATACAGACAATAATGTTCCTGTTCTCATAGAGCTTACATCTAATGGAAAATTATAAGCAGAAAATTTCCATAATAATCACTTACGTCAATCATTTTGAGACTTCTTGGAAGGAAAGGAAGGAGAGTGGTATCTATATAAATGGGAAATTGGACCTTGTTTCTTCACCAGATGTTTAAAGATCTGGGTTATTCATTTTCTGTTTTAATTAAAGGCACTTGCTAACACTTTAAAAAAATCTGCAATCACTCTTAAGAGTTGTGTCTATGTTTTGCAGTTTTACTTAATAATTGTTACTAAAATATACAAAATAAGTTCCAACCAGAATATTGCTAGAGAGTAACCAGTGTTCTCATCAAGATACTGACCATGGACACGTAAAGTATGTGACAGGTATACATTTACTGGAATCCAAGTTTCACAGAAATGTTCAGCTTGATTCTCTGAACTCAGAATCAAAAGCTAGGCTCAAAATAGCAGAAAGACATTGTCCCACTGCTGCAGGAAATGAGGGTAACAGAGATTTCCTCTAGCTCTTAGGGCTATCTTCCTATGTTCTCCAAAGCCAGCAAGGAAAATTGCTCTGATTAACAAAGTTTTTCCCTGAAAGAGGTATAAAACATGTAGGAATTAAAAATTAAACATAATTAGTGGGGTACTCAATCTGGTTTTTAATAACTTTTATTGTTTTACCGATTATAAAAATAATATATGTTCTTTGTAGAAAATATGAATAATGCAGAAAATTAAGAAGAATATAAAGCTCATCTGTAATCCTGGCACAGGATAAAGATGACCGCTGTTATTATTATGGTGAACCTGTAAGCCAACTTTCTTCTAGAGCAGGGGTTGGCAAGCTGTTTTGGCATAGGGCCAGATAATAAATATTTTAAGCTGTACAGGCAGCTACCCACGTCTGGTTAGTGGGAGAGCAGATGTACACAACACCTAAATGAACGAGCGTGGCTCTGTTCCCACAAAACTGCGTTTACAGAAACAGGCAGCACCCCTGATTTGGTCCCGTCCACAGTTTGCCGACCCCCTATTCTAGAGCGTTCAGTTTGGAGGGGGGCAAGCATGGACTTATACATTCGTATTTCCCCTCTGCCCTTGACATTTCCGTTGCCATCATCCTAACGGAAGACTCTCATCACTGTTCTCCACGTTCACTGGTCAACATTTACTGAAAACCTATGGCTATGCATTTGCGCCTAGAACACATTAGGGGAGCACCCCCCAGCCCCCATGTTCCTGCCCTCCTAGGGTTACAGGCCGTCAGGAAACCATTACAAATATGTGAATAATGACAGGTGCACGCAGGAGAGCTGTAGGGTGCCCTGGGAGCGTATAACAGGAGGGCCTAAACCCATCGGAGGTTCAGAGACAGTTTCCGTGGGAGGGTCAATGAAGCTGCGATCTGAATGATGAGCAGGGGTGGCCTGGGCCACGTGCTGAGAGGAGGGGGAACAGCAGATGTGAAAGCGGAAATGTGGGACAGCTCGCATGGCCGGAGCGCAGAGATACCGGACAGCCAATGAGAGAGCAGGTAGGAGGCAAAATGTGCAGGGCTTCTACACCACCTAAAGCATTTGGACTTGATCCCGTGGGCACTGGGAAGCCACAAAAGAGTTTTAAGCAGGAGAATCATGAGATCAGCCTTATTCCAGTGGATCCTGAACTCAGTACCCACACCCCAGACCACCAGGAAATCTCCCTTTCAGTCCTTTCAATGCATCGCTGCAGAGTAATCTTTTAAGTATCCTCATCTTGTCATGGTGCTGCTAAGACACCAGCACCCCATGGATGTGAAATTAAGTCCAGACTCATAGGTCACCTGACACACCTCCTTAGTCTTGCTTTTCTTCAAAGAAAGTCATTTGCTTTTCCCTGTACATATCTCCTATTTCCCCATCTTCATGATTTGGTACAAGCTGTTTTCTCTGTCTAGAATGTTCCATAGCACCAAAGAGGAACACTAGAACTGGCTAAAAATTTTATTTTTTCTAAAAGATTTAATTTCCAAAATTAAAAAAATGTAAAGCCTAAAAGAATTAATAACAAACATGGCAATTTGTTACATCTTAATGAAAATATTTATAAAGAATGTAGAAATTTTTTAAAATCAGAAATATATTTATATGAAATATATATATGGAAAATAAAAACACCTATAATCTTGCCACCCAGAGGCAATCATTGTTAATATGCGGGGCATTTTCTTACAATTTGTATTTTAGCAGCATTCAACTTGGAAAGTTAAAATGGAACAACCTAAATGCCAGAGTGCTTCTTAGGGAATGAGTAGTTTCAACTTACCTACTTTTTTTTTTTTAATTGGCTTTTTAAAAAAAAATTAATTTATTTTATTTATTTATTTTTGGCCGCGTTGGGTCTTCGTTGGTGCTGGTGGGCTTTTCTAGTTGTGGCGAGCAGGGGCTACTCTTCATTGTGGTGCGTGGGCTTCTCATTGTGGTGGCTTCTCTTGTTGTGGAGCACAGGCTCTAGTCACACGGGCTTCGGTAGTTGTGGCACACAGGCTCAATAATTGTGGCTCGCGGGCTCTAGAGCATAGGCTCAGTAGTTGTGGCGCTCGGGTTTAGTTGCTCCGCGGCATGTGGGATCTTCCCGGACCAGGGCTTGAACCCCTGTCCCCTGCATTGGCAGGCGGATTCTTAACCACTGCGCCACCAGGGGAGTCTCAACTTAACTGCTTTTAAACAGAAGAGTATAGAGTGTAAACTTTTCTGCAGTGAAAGCAGGAGACTTCCTCCCCTGCCCTGCACATACGTCATTTATGAAGAGAGTGAAGAAGAGAAGAAAAATGGGGAAAGAAGAGAAAGAAAGGGGAGCAGGATGGAGAGGAAAAGGCAGGGGAGAGCCGGGCATGAGCAGAAGAGTAGGAAGTGGAGAGGGCAAAGGAGGAGACAGAAGCAGATTGAGAGTTTCCGAAGAGACAGAAAGAGACGGAGACATACTGGGAACGAGAAGCTTCCACACATGCTGAAGTGAGAGCTGGATTGTCTGTCTGTCAGCTGCCCGGGGCAAAAGGAAAATAAAGTGGAAACAGATGAAGAGAGATTCAAGTTAGGTAACAGCTAATCTGCCCAGAACTCAGGTCCCGGGAGCCCATGTACAGAGGGCTAAAGTGGAGATTTGTTTGTTTGAATATTTTTTTATGGTAGCATAACATATGGAAAAGTGAACAGGTCATAAATACACAACTTGACAAGTTTTCACAAAGTAGACACATTAGTGGAACCGCTACCCAGGACAGGAAATAGGGCATTCTTAGTATCCCCAAATCTCCCAGTTCGTTTCCTATCCTCCACCCAGTAATGACACCTCAAAAAATAATTACTATCCTAGCTTCTACATAATGGAATCGTTTTGCCTGTTTGTTTTTGAACCTTGTATTACATTTACATGTAGATTAACTGAGATGGTACCATAAATACTTTTTAGGATCTGGCTTCTTTGGCTCAGTATTATGCTTGTGAGATATGTCAGTGTTACTTTGGGTGCAATAGTTCATTGTCATTGACATCACCATGTTCTGTTGCATGAGTATATAACTATCCCTCTTACTGTTGATGGATATTTGGTATTGTTTCCAACTTATGGCCATTATGAAAAATGCTCCTATGACCATTCTGGAACATGTCTTTTAGTGCACACATATTATCTTAGAATTATAATACCTCTTTTTTTAATATTTATTTATTTGGCTGTGCTGGGTCTCAGTTGCGACTCACGGGATCCTCATGCAGCATGCAGGATCCTTCAGCTGCGACATGCGGGATCCAGCTCCCCGACCAGGGACCGAACCCGGGCCCCCTGCATTGGGAGTGCAGAGTCCTAGCCACTGGACCACCAGGGAAGTCCCTATAGTATCTTTTTCAAGTCTGTAAGATCTTTAGCAGTGTCTCCTTTTCAGCCCAGATAATAGTGATCTGTGCTAATGGGAGAAAATATTTGTAGTGTATTCCATAAGTGTTTAGAATATTTAAAGAACTCTAACAACTATAGAATATTTAAAGAACTCTAACAACTAAAAGACAAACAACCCAATCTAAAAATGGCCAAAGACTTGAATAGACATGTCTCCAAAGAAGATATATAGACAACAAGCACCTTAAAATATGCTCAACATCATTAGTCATTATAGAAATGCAAATCAAAACCACAGTGAGATACCACTTCATACCAAACTAGGATGGCCATTATAAATAAAGCAAACCAAAAACAGAACCAGAAAATAACAAATGTTGGTTAGGATAAGGAGAAATTGGGACCCCTGTACATTGCTGGTAGAAGTGTAAGATGGTACAGCCACTGTGAAAAACAGTTTGGTAGTTCCTCTAAAATGTAAATGTAGAATTACCATATGATCCATCAATTCCACTCTTAGGTATATACTCAAAAGAACTGAAAACAACTATTTGTACATGAGTGTTCATAGCAGCAGTATTTACAATAGGCAGAAACACCCAAATGTCTGCCAGTGAGTGAATGGATAAACAAAATGTGGTATAGCCAAGCAATGGAATATTATTCAGCCATAAAAAAAGAGTTTGGTTGCACAAATCTGTGAATGTACTAAAATCATTGAAGTATACGCTTAAAAAACTTATACTCAGGACCAAACCTGAAGTGCTGAGTGATTCCCTAACCTCTAAGTGATCAGTCTATAGCTTATGTTGTACTGGCTCTGGGAGGATATGAATAAAAAGTGGTTATAAGAAGCATGTGTTTTAACAGACAGTAGAGCTGTAAATTAAAATACGAAAGCTCGGGCTTCCCTGGTGGCCCAGTGGTTGAGAATCTGCCTGCTAATGCAGGGGACACAGGTTCGAACCCTGGTCTGGGAAGATCCCACATGCCGCGGAGCAACTAGGCCCGTGAGCCACAACTACTGAGCCTGCGCGTCTGGAGCCTGTGCTCCGCAACAAGAGAGGCCACGATAGTGAGAGGCCCGCGCACCGCGATGAAGAGTGGCCCCCGCTCAACACAACTAGAGAAAGCCCTTGCACAGAAACGAAGACCCAGGGCCTCCCTGGTGGCGCAAGTGGTTGAGAGTCCGCCTGCCGATGCAGGGGATACGGGTTCGTGCCCCGGTCTGGGAGGATCCCATATGCCGCGGAGCGGCTGGGCCCGTGAGCCATGGCCGCTGGGTCTGCGCATCCGGAGCCTGTGCTCCGCAACGGGAGAGGCCACAACAGTGAGAGGCCCACATACCGCAAAAAGAAAAAAAAAAAAAAAAAAAAACGAAGACCCATCACAGCCAAAAATAAATAAATAAAATTAAAAAAATAAAATAAAATGCTTTATATAAAAAAAATACTAAAGCTCTGGGTTAATTTCCCACCTTAAATCATGAGTCTGAAGTGAGGTTTGGGGTCTCCTGGAAGAGCATCTGGCTGTTCCTAAAGGGAAGGCTCATTAGCTTTGCTTAAACCATTATAATTTGCTTTCAAACCTGTTTGACTTCAGTTAGGAAGTCATGCAGTTAACAAGCCTGATTGTGAAATATTTATAAACCCTAATATAGCATTTACACTGCTGTTAAGATATGTTGATAATGTTGAGACTGGCTCAGGGCAACACTGCGTCATAAGGATCATGACAGATTTAATACGTATGGGGTTTTACTCATCTCACCCTCGAATGTTCTTTCTGCCTTTTAAAGGAAATATCCCTCCCAAGGCATTCTCTTATGCTCTTCCCTTCCTTTCATTCCAAAGCTTCTACACTTAATGCTGCTTCTGTTTCACCAGCTCAAGATCATTCCAATGTATCTGACGAGAGCTCAAACTTTTAGAAAAGGGATGTTGGAATGCCATCTGCCTAACCATTAGATGTGTCCAGGCAGACACATTGTGGATTTTCTCCAGGAAGGAAGAAAAATAGAAGAGAGTCTCAGAACTATTTATACAACTATACAGCAGGCTTTGGCCTGGAAAATACGAAACTAGGACTTTAAGGGTTTTGATTGCATTTCCTCTTTCCGGTATTTCATGAAGTTTAAATTATAACCGTCTGTTTCAGAAGATATAAAAATCCTGAATTCCATCTCCTTCCATATTAACAGCCTACTAACCCCTTGGGGAATCTTATATCAGTGGAGGTTCTCAGTAATGACTCTCCTAAAATCACAGTGTAAAACAAGCACTAAGCTACATCTCATTACCTCTCTACCTCATTTGCCTCTTGAATGTAGTGATGAAAAGGGCGTCTAACTCTGAAATGCATATCCTAATGAGGATGTTTGCCTGTGTACTAACACTGGCATTGTTTTCTGCTTGTTTAATGATGGTGTTGAGGACAGTGATCATGATGGTGATGATGGTAAAAGCTCTCTTTCCTCCAGCTCCTATTAAAGACCATTAAATTACCTACTATTTTGGGCTGATTCTTTTGCTCGTCTTTAACTTTTCAAAATATCCCCAAATTATTCCTGGTGAATTCAAAGGCATTTTACACTTGGCGATTAATTTAATTTGCTTTCATTCTTATAGCCTACGAGACATCGTGGATGGGAAGAACACCACGCTGAAATTCACGGACTGCAATGGTCTGATCCCATTCCCCACTCTGTCACCCCTCCCCTCTCAGTTTGGTCGGTAATCCTTGGTGCATTTCCAATAAGCTGGAGGGAAAACATGGCATTGTAGCTGCATAAAATAACCTTTTCTGTGGTGCAGAAAGTCATTGAGTTTCTTTTAGTTAATGTGCTAGACTCCGATTTTCTCTCTCAATAGGCTTTCTCCATTCTTCTCTCAGAAACACTTTCTTTTCTTCTTACCATTAATAAACGTTGATTGAACATCCACTGTTTTCTAAGCACAGTGCTGGGTACTGGAGACACGGAGATAAACAAAATCTGGTTTTTATTCCTGAGTAACCAAAATCGAATATAGAACAAGCCATGTAAATAAATACTCACAACACAGTGAAACAAGAGCCTCATGAGAAAAAAGTTGAATATTGTGGAGGGGGAATGATTCGTAAGCTATAAAATCTTGTTTTATCCTTCGACCATGTATAGGTTTCTAGTATTTGCTGGTGAATTTATTTTTATTTTATTATTTCATATACCTTTAAAATCTCTGTGTCTTCAAGGCTTATGTTTTTCACCTTTCATTATAACACTCTACCTTTTGTGGGTCTCACAGATAAATATAACCTTTTATTGCATCCATTGGATTTTTATTTGGGATCTAGAAATCAGGTAAAGAGAAAGATTTGGAATGAGTGGTAATGCGGGTAAAAAGTCTTGCGGACGTTGCTGAGATATGAGACAGAATATGCAGTTGTGTCCCACACCCTCCAATAAACATGCTTCAGGCTGTTAGGAGAAAGGCACAACAAAATAAGTCAGAATGCCTGAGAGGGAAACCTCCCCTCTAGCCATAAAGAGAAAAGAGAAAAAGAAAGCTTGGAAGGCTAGAGAGATTTCAGTCATGTGTCTTTCAGGAGAACAACAGAACACACTCCCATATAAACAATTCACTAACTGCATCATTGTCAAGGTGAAGCATTTTTAAGAACTAAGATGAAAAGCAAGTGAAAGCTGCTCAATACACTGTTCCTTCCTATCAGGTCCCTAAACCTATGGGGAGGCTAAAACCAGTGTCTTAGAACGAAATGTAAACACATGTGTAAGGCCTTTGTCTGGGCCTGGGGATGGAGCCAGGGAAGAAAATACAGAAGTATATTACCTGAGAGAGATTAGAGAACAGAAAAGCTCTTCTTATCTTGAAAAGGTAATCACATTCTTGCATAACTGGAATCGTTAACAGCTCATTGTGAGGGAAAGGGAATTAAATGAAATGAATACTAGAAAGAATTTTCTGGAAAGCATTTAAGGCCTTGACCAACTACATCATCCACCCTCAGAGTGAGATGTAGAGTTCTAGTCGCCTCACTGTACCTGGTTAGGGATGCTGGCTAGAGACTGCGGAAGGTCGAGACGCTTTGCCCGTGCCAAGTGGCTGCACAGCTGGCTGGAAGCCCCCAAGGGTACCGGCAGTGGCAGCGGGTGAAGCCCTGTGGGATCGGAAGCCACAAGATCCCGCAGGCTTTGGGAAGCCTTTGTTCTGTGACTGCAACCAGATGTCACTGCTTCAGGGCCAGGCTCAGTGGGGTGGGGTTGCAAGGTGGGGAGGGCAGGAGGTTCAAGGGCCCCGAGCAGTGGAAACAGCAGGGCAGGTACAGCCCTGAAAGCTACAGTGGAGGGCAGTGACTTCAGGTGGACCTTCGAGTGAAGCACCAGGAAGTCCTTCAATGCGACAGACAGTCCAGGAGACCTGACGGTAGCTCCCAAGGAGGGACTTTCCCTCACTCAGTCCACAGCGAAGGCAGCACAGGCCCTAGGGATGGATGGGCAACATCCTCACACTACACCACCTACTTCACGCTCTTCCGGGCCAGGAAAGGCAAAGTGACCTGCTGCTTGTGTTGTGACATCCACAGGATTTCATCCAGCCTGTTTCAATGAGGTGTTTTTACCCTGGCTGTTCATAATGGTGTCCCCAAACTTTCTTGATTGCATGCTCCACCAATAAAAAAATTTGAACCTGCACCCCAGTGTGCATTTATTTATTTATAAATGAAGTATAAACATAAGCTCCTGTATGGTATGTATGTTATAAACCATACACAAAAATAGAAATGACAAAAGGATGAGATTCAAAATATATATAAGTAGAAGTTCTGTTATTTCCTTCCAGTACCCCAGTAGGGTTTCTTGTGCATCTATAGGGTATAGGCGCCCACTTTGAAAGTCACAGAAGATGAAATAGAAAGTATGCATAGAGCATTCTGCCGTGTATCCAACCATCATGGTTATCTCCAGAAAAAGCACTTGTACCACCATTTAAGAGCTGAACCAACTGCTTTCTTCATGGAATATCCTTTTTACTTGAAAGAACAGCCGGCAACTAGGGTTATTCAGACTTGACTGCTTGGTGGGCATTTTCTTGAAAATGCACCAAGTGAGCTTGTCACACCAAGAAAAAGCAACTGATAATATTTGTTTCTTTGAGCTTTTAAGCAAAGATTAGATTTTTAAAAATCTCGTATTGGGCATCATAAGCTTGACAGCATCCTAATACTTAAAGACTTTTCAGATGAGTTTGGTGTGGATCATAATGAATGTGGTTTTTTGATATTGTGTAATGAAATGGGTCAACATTTGGAAGAAGTCCACAACTCAGGGAACCAATATTTTCCAAATAGTCAATGCATGATGTTATAAAATTATGCAAGGGTATGAAGAGAATATCCATTCAAAGTGCATGTGTTCCCCCCCCTCCGCAATTCAAACACTGGAGCCTAATCCCCAATGTGACGGTATTGGGGGGGGCCTTGGGAGGTGATTTGATAGGTGATCCTGTCCTCATGAATGGGATTAGTACTCTGATAAAAGAGACCCCAGAGAGTTTCCTCACCCCTTCTGCCACCTGAGGACATGGTAAAAAGTCTGTGTACGAGGCTCTCATCAAACACTGGATCTGACAGTGCCTTGAACTTGGACTTCCCAGCTTCTAGAACTGTAGAAATAAATTTCTGCTGTTCATAAGCCACCCAGTCTATGGTATTTTTGTTATAGCAGCTTAGTTATAATGAAGTGATTGCACTCATTTAACCACTGGTTATAATTCATCATAAAGTTAGAACAATTTTTTTCAGTTTAATTCCACAAACATATGTTCACTTTGTGTTCTTCCTCCATTTTTGCTTTTCTCTGAAATTGCTTTCTGTTCTTTGACCTACAGTAATATCTAACTCACTAAGAAAGGCCATAGGACAGTCATACATCAAGAAGATGAAGAATTAAGATAAATAGTTAATTTAAAGGAGAACACTTTGCATGAATGTTTTATGAAGGTTTCTGAGGAAGGCAGTGGGGGGGGGCTCTTCTGATTGGTTGCCTGAGTTCTACATTCATTTAATTCCTCAGTGCTGTTATCTGCTTTGAAGGTAATGTGGGGATTTTAACGTGGAAGCAAACAAACAAAAACCTTTATCACTAACATTACCAAAGCAGTATTGTGGAATCATCAACTACTCTAGAGTAAAAATAAGACTTTTCCTACAAATTTCACTTTTCATTCATTCTAATGCTGACAGTGTGCACTGCACAGATCTTTGCTTTGGATTTTGTAACTCTTATAAACCTTATCTTGGATACAAATAAATCTGCGGCATGTCCAGAGGGTAGCAGGAGATTAGGAAGGCTGTGTGGTAAAGACAAGTTTTAAATTTATGAAAAATACTCTCCTGTCATGCATACTGGTTTCCTGGGGTTATTTCCATCCTCTTCTTTCAGTACAAGACCCAGTCATGTTTATACACAGTGTCTTGGCAAACACGTGGTATTTACCACGTCACGTACACTAGGATGAGAAGTTCAGTCTTGAACTGTACTGCCCAATATCGTAGCCACCAACCATCTGTGGCTATTCAAATTTAAAAGTAAATTAATTAGATTTAAATAAAATGTAAAATTCACCTCCTCATTCTCAACCAGCCACATTTCAAGTGCTCAAGACCTCCTATGGCTAGTGGCTACCGTACTGGAGAATGCAGATGTAGAATATTTCTTTTGTCACAGCAAGTTCTATTGAACAGTGGTTATCTAGAACACAGCCTGTAGTTCTCATTTTTTAATAGATGGCTGTATGATGATCATACCTGCTTTTTAAAGAATGTTAGTAATTTTCAAAATTAATTACATTTAAAAAATGAGTTTTTGGAATTCTGTTTACAAACTCATGTTTTTAAACTTAAGTAAAATGAATACAGCAAAAGCATGTATTTGCAGACCAGCTTCTTCCAAGTTGCCTATTTCACTCTGCCAACGTTCACTGACTCATTCAAAAGATATTTACCGAGTGCCTTCTGTGTGCCAGGTACCCTTCTGGGCTCTGAAACAAAACGAACAAAATCCCTGGCCTCATGGAGCTTACGGTGTACCCTGTGGGATGAGAGGCAAATATTATTTCTGTTTCCAGGTCCAGACACATGTATCTGTATAGAGTATTATGTGCCAAAGCAGGGAACAAAGTGAGAAGATTCCAATTCTCATGTTGCTCATGAAGAAGGCATAGAAAGAGGCAAATACTAAGAATATAACTTCTGATTTTAAAAGACATTCTCATCATCAAAAACAAAACAGCCTTGCAAAAAAACTTAAACTACTAGTCCTGAAAAACCCCATTTGCCTGACAAAGTGTGCCAGGAACTTATGCACATTTTCCAATGTCACCGTCTTCCTTCATGGGATCAGAGTATAGACAGCTAGAAGTGGTTTTAGCCTCTTCTGTTCCAGCTTCCCTCTCAGAGCATCCAGCCAGGTAACCGTTTCACCCCTAGCTGGGCACTTTGGATAGCAGAAAGCTCACCAATTTAATGAACAGCAGGGACACATTTTCATCAGTCCTAACTTTTATTATTATTACTACAGTATTACATAACTGTAGTTAGAAGTTTAGAAACAACAGATAAAAATGAAAATATTAAATTAGTTGTATTCCTGATACCCAGAGAGATAATCACCAGAAGCGTTTTGATATGTATTCTTCAAGAATTTCTCTCTCTCTTTCTCACTCTCTCTTTCCCACATATATATTATATATGTAAAATGTATATAAATATATATATATTTCTATCAAACCAAAATGGCATCATTTGTATCTCATTTTTTTTTTTACTTAACCATATAGTACAAATGTATTTTCATTCAAATAAGTATAACTCTCTATCACCATTTTTTTTTCTTGGTCACACCACACGGCTTGCAGGATCTTAGTCCCCCAACCAGGGATCAGATCCAGGCCCCTTGCATTGAGAGTGCCGAGTCCTAACCACTGGACCACCAGGGAATTCCCTTTCCATCATCATTTTAATAGCTGTGTAATATTACATTCACTGACTATATTCAATGAGTTATTTAAGGTCTTGCTGTTGAAAGTTTACATTATTCTAAATGTTTCACCATTATAACCAATACACCATTAAACATCCTTGTACATATATCTTTGTGAAGTTGATTTAATTTCAGCGATCAAAATTTAGAAGTGAGGGGCCTCCCTGGTGGCGCAGTGGTTAAGAGTCCGCCTGCCGATGCAGGGGATACGGGTTCGTGCCCCGGTCTGGGAGGATCCCATATGCTGCGGAGCGGCTGGGCCCGTGAGCCATGGCCGCTGGGCCTGCGCATCCGGAGCCTGTGCTCCGCAACGGGAGAGGCCACAACAGTGAGAGGCCCACATACCGCAAAAAAAAAAAAAATTTAGAAGTGAAATGCCTGGATCAAAGGTTTGGTACATATTTAAGGCTATTCATGTAAATCACCAAATTCTGTCCCAGAAAAACTGAGCATCTACCCTAATTCCAGCAGTTATGAGAATGCCCCTTTCCCCAGGACTTACCCCCCAATACTCTTCTTGGGAGAACTTTATCTTTTTTCTAGTTTTCACTCATTTGTGCCCAGCTTGCCCCGGGACAGCCGTTCTAGTGTTTGAACAAAACCGTCATGTCCCAACAAAGTCTCCTCCTTTTTAGCCCTCACCTCCCTCCAGTATGGATTAATAAATTATTGTCAGCCTGGCACCTGGAGGGTCAATAGTTCTGTTCTTGATCTTTTACTGCTCAACATTCTAATAGATGACTTGGAGGAAATTATAAAAAGCATGCTTGCAAATTCTGCTCAACGTTTATTTAGTACCTACCTATCTGCCAGGCATGATGCCTTGTTCTTAAGACATAAATACAGACGAGCTCTCTTCCATGCCCTGGAGGAGCGCATGGTACTATCAGAGCGAGGAGAGTATGATGGGGCTGGACCAGGTGATTGATTTCCAGCATGGCTCACATAGGAAATCGTAATATTTGTGGCAGAGGGCACCGGCCACCCCATCCCTTCCACAGGCTGTAGCACGCTGATTGGGAGACTGTGCTCCATTCAACAAATATTTATTGAGCACTGTCTGTGTGTCACGCTGGTTTCTCCAGAACGATCCCCTAGAAATTAGTTTTTTGAAGTGTGCTGCCCTTTCCCCCAGAGCAGACACAGCAGAAACATGTTTCCAGTACACTCATACCCAAGTGTCCTCTGCTTTAACTCTGCCTTTCCCCGTGCCGTTATTTATTTTCTCTGACAATTTCCCAAGAGAATTTTGGCCGACTAACATAAAACCAAATGCATTTTGTAGAGTTCTAGGGTGCAAACACATTAACCTTAAAGGGAGATAAGCTGTTTCGAATCCTTTTGGGAGGGGAATGAGGCAGTGTATAAATACCTAAGATGGTAATTCCAAAACTCCACTGTGAAGTATAAATTAGTCTGGAATAGAAAAAGAAATGCTCCAAACTCTAAAACATTCGGCACTTGGTGATTGACAGATGATTCCGTTACTAATATTAAACCTCCAGAAACTTGTAAACTGTACTCCGAGATCAGCTCTCCCCTATGTCCCATTTCCTTCTGTGCCATGACAGTCAGGTCTCAGATTTGTATTTTCCTCAGAGGATGGGGTCGTTGTATGTTCCAGGAAATCCTCGTGTCTGACGGGATTTAACATAAGAAACAGCTCTCCACTGTGGGCCTCCTGGTCAGATGTCCTGGCGGGGCCAGAGGGACGTAGAAAAGTTTACTGTGCTTTGAACTGTTGGGCGTTGGATGCCAAAATCAACAGCCCTCTTTCCAGAGGAGTACAATCAGCTCGTGATTTGAAGGTTGAAATAATGAAGCATCCCTCGTTCAATTTCAGGTTTAAATATTTTACTCTTTGCCTTGATGCCTGACATTTTGCTGGATGTCACAATAGTTTGTGGTTGATTGGAGCAGAACGGTTGATCTTTGTCTCTGTGTTTTATGAATCATGTCCCGCTCACTAGAGGTCAGAGAGTGTGTGTTAAGGCTGGCTTTGTCTTCTCACTTTCCCTTCCACAATCTTAAAGGGAAAGAAACCATGTGCCTGTCTCCCCTTCCCCTCACTGGTCATGGTCATGAGTGGTTACTAACATTCTAAGCCTTCATTTTCCAAATCAAGCTTTGTTCATACACTCCACAAACGGCCACCCCTGAGGCTACCCTTGGGCCGAGAAGTGCACACACACCAGCAGTGCAGGACAATTCACTCAGGAGGACGGCAAAAGGGAAAGGCCACGCAGGCCCCGGAAGTGGGCTGGAGGCTATTTCCTCAGGGAATTCCAAGGCCCTGGTTTGGAAGGGGAAGCACCCGGCAGCCCTAGACAAGACCCCGTAGCCTGTGGGCTTCTTGTCCTCTGAGGAGGGGCCAGGCTGAAAGTGACCAGAGGGGGCTCTTGAGAGCAGACAGCCCAGCGCAGGGGCACATCTAGTTTGAGTATATGGGCCATGCTGCAAACATACACACACACATACTCACACACATGCTCTTTCTTTTAATTAAAAGTTTTATTGAGATAATCATAGATTCAAATGCAGTTGTAAGCAACTAATACAGAGCTTGGACAAGTTGGCTGGAGTGTCCACCCACATACATGAAAGGTCCTTCCTGGGGTAAGACGAGAAGAGTGACAGGGTAGGCCCCTGGCAGAGGCAGGGGATTCTAAATTGGAACATGCTTGCCAAGTCATTGCGAAGTTATATTTGTCAAGGAAGGAGCGTATGAATATCATTTAACAGTTTGTTAGCTTGATTTATATCTGGATTTATAGACCTATGGCATGTGGGCCTCCCTTTGTACCTTTCCCCTGCACCCCTGCAAAGGTTAGGGGTGAACCTAGGGCTTGGAGGGGAGTTTATTCCTAAGTTAATTACCCCTAGAGATAGTTTGAAGGTTCTGAAACCTATCTAGAGCAGCCTGCTGGGTCCCAGAAAACGTCCTATCCCTCCCTTGGAGAGCCTTCTAAGAGTCTGGCAGCCAAGGAAGCAGTTTGCTAGAAGTATTGGGGATGGTGTGTGGAAAACGGGGGTTTGGGGAAAGATTCTCTTGGTAAGACTGAAATGAAGAACTCTTGTTCCCGCAAGATAAACGATCCATGTCTTTTTCTCTGCTTTGGTTGTTTCTTTTGTTCTTGTTCTTTGGGGATTTCCCTTAGCATCCAAGTAAGATTTCATATGAAAAACTCCTACATGTCTTGGCTAAGCTGAGAGGCTAAGGGGGAGGTGCACTTGTGGGCTTGAGTCAGTGGTGAGGTCAGCGCCCTGGGGCGAGGACAGAGGCAGTGGCCAGGGCAGGTGGAGCCCTGGAACCATTTTGTGACCTCTGCTGCCTACAGCAGCTTCGGGAAAGCAGGGTCTGTTCCTGTCCCACCCCCGTGCCCAGGGAGTGTGTGTGCTCAGACAATGTTTGTTCAGTGAACGAACAAATGTCCTCATCTAGGCTGCTCCACCAAGTAAACACTCAATGAATTGTTGAGTTGAAGAATTATTCTCAAGCATTTTAATTAATTAAATAGTACTAATAACTGTGCTTAACAAAAAATATTAATGTTCCCTGTAAATCTAATATATTATAATTATATAAATAATATGCGTACATGGTAATAAAATTCAAATATAATTAATAATTGTTAATTTAGTTAAAATTTAAATAGTAAACAGTTTATTTAGACCATTTCATTGAATTTAGTTCAACTAAATTCATTCCTAGAAAGCTTCACCTCTTCATCTAAAGAGAGAGAAGAGCAAATTGTGTTACCAGACTGAAAAGAGGGGGCGATTTAAAATAGCTGCAAGCAAATGCATCATAATTCCTTCCTGGTTTTAGCATACGGTGCACTGTGTTCTGAATTGTTTGCAGTGTCCTTGATGGATGTGCCCTTCCGCAAGATGTTTGCTTGAATTTGTAGAACAAGTTCAACCACCAAGATAAACACCATTGCTTCTAAGCCAGGCCTTCCAAGTAAGGCTCCTCAGGTTGTCTCTTTATATATTTCTTTCAGGTTCTTGCAAAGGTCCCTAAATTGCTGTCTCCGTGTACGTGTTGGCAGCATTTATGCTTAATGTTAACAGCTCTACTCTGGTTTTTTTTTGCTACAAAGCATTTTATTAATAAAGTCCAAGATTGCTAAATAAATATATAATGAGTAATGTGTTTAATGTGTAGCATTTTTTTCCTCCAGTAGAGATGAACAACATTATTTACATCATTATTTGATTTTTGAACCAGCACCTTACTGCAATGCATTCTTACTTAGGTTCAACAGAGGACCTATCAGGTTTCTCTCCAGCCCTAAAATACATGATGCAATTCTATAAATTGAAACTGAATTATTCCCAAACAATAGTGGGCATGTACAGCTCTACTATTTTATCAAATTTACCAAGTGCTATGTATCTGATCTTCGGCCAGAATTTATTGATACATTACCATGACTCAGTGCAAGGCATTCTTATGCATATTTATCCACACCAATTAAAACTGATAAGACGTATAGATCAATGGAATAGAAATGAGAGTCCAGGAATAAACCCATATATCTACAGTTAATTGACAAGGACGTCAAGGCAATAAAATGGGGAAAGAACAGTCTTTCAACAAATGGTATTGGGACAGCTGGATATCCACAAGCAAAAGAATGAGCTGGACCTCTATTTTTTAGCATATACAAAAATTAACTAAAAAATAGATCAGGGATTCCCTGGTGGCACAGTGGTTAAGAATCCACCTGCCAATGCAGGGGACACGGGTTCGATCCCTGGTCTGGGAAGAACCCACGTGCTGCAGAGCGACTAAGCCCGGGCGCCACAGCTACTGAGCCTGTGATCTAGAGCCCGTGCTCCGCAACAGGAGAAGCCACCGCAATGGGAAGCCCGCCCACCGCAACGAAAGAGTAGCCCCCGCTCGCTGCAACTAGAGAAAGCCCGCGTGCAACAACTAAGACCCAACGCAGCCAAAAATAAATAAATAAATTTATTTAAAAAAAATAAAAATAGATCAAAGACCTAAATTTAGAAGCTAAAATTATAAAATTCTTAGAAGGAAATATAGGGGTAAATCTTCCTGGCTTCGGATTTGGCACTGGATTCTTAGAAATTACATTAAAAGAACAAGCAACAAAAGAACAAACAAATTGGGCTTCATAAAAACTAAAAACTTGTGTGTATTAAAGGGCTATCAAGAAAGTGAAAAGACAATGTACACAATGGGAGAAAATATTTGAAAAAACATGTATCAGATAAGAGACTTGTATCCAGAACAAATAAAGAACTCTTGGAACTCAACAACAGAAAGACAAACAACTAAATTTAAAAATGGGCAAAGAGCCTGATATTTCTCCAAAGATATATAAATGACCAACAGGCACATGAAAAGATGCTCAACATCATTAGTCATTAAGGAAATGTAAATCAAAACCACAATGAGATATACTTCACACCCAGGAGGATGGCTACAATTACAAAAATAAAATAAACAAAAAAATAACAAGTGTGGGCAAAGATGTGGAGAAATTGGAACCCTCATTCATTGCTGTTGAGAATGTAAAATGGTTCAGTTGCTGTGCAAAACAGTTTGGCAGTTCCTCAAAAAGTTAAAAATAGAATTACCATATGATCCTAGACTGAAAATAGATACTCCAATAAATACATGTACATGAATGCTCATTACCACACTATTCACAATAGCCAAATGGTGGAAACAACCCATATGTCCCTCAGTGGATAAATGGATAAACAAAATGAGGTATATCCACACAAGGGTATCTAACTCAGCCATAATACTACAGTGCTATCTGCTGTATCCTACAATGTGGATGAGCCCCCAAAACATGATGCTAAGTGAATGAAGCCAGACACAAAAGGTCATATCGTGTATGCTTCCATTTATACAATACGTCCAGAATAGGTAAATCCAGAGACAGAAAAGAAAATTAGTGGTTGCCAGTGGGTATGGGGAGGGGGAATAGGGGGTGACTGCTTAATGGGTACAGGGTTTCCTTTTGAGGTGATGCAACTAGATAGAGGTGATTGTTGCACAACATTGTAAGTGTACTAAATACCACTAAACTCTATACTTTTATTTTATTTATTTATTTTTTGGCCACGCTGCGCGGCTTGTGAGATCTTTGTTCCCCCACCGGGGATCAAACTGGGGCACTCAGCAGTGGAAGTGCAGAGTCCTAACCACTGGGCTGCCAGGGAATTCCCTGAATGCTATACTTTTAAATGGTTACATTTATGTTATGTGAATTTTACTTCAACAAAATAAAGGGGAAAAAAGACAACCACCAGACCCTTCCTTGCCCCTCTCCCAGGTACCTCTGTGGAGCTGCTTCTATAGGAACGAGCCTCAGGCTCCACAAGCTCCTTCAGGTGCTCAGCCCATCCTCAGGGGGCAGGAAGCACAGTGCAGCCCTGTCCTACCATTTACTAGAGTTTAGGGGAAAAAATCACACACACCAGGGCAGTTGCTGGTCTCCCTGTGTCCCCCCTCTTCGTCTCCCCACCAGCCCTCTGCTAAGCAAATCTTGGACGTTGTATCACGACTGGCTACACAATTTGGGGAGCCCAGTGCAAAGTGAAATTGCCAGGCCCTCTGTGAAAAGATTAAGAATTTCAAGATGGGGATAGCAGAGCATCCAAAGAAGCATAGAGCTCTTCATTTCTGAGCATGGTGTTCTGTCTGCCCAGGTCATGTGCCCTGGAGGTACCCCACCCCTGTCTCCTGTTTCTGGCTCCATCGTCACTTTATAGCACTATATAGACCCCCTCTCTGACAACAATGAATGTTGTATCCTGTCCAAGCTGCCTGGGACCACTCAGCTGTCCCCCCAGAGCCACCTTCCGAAGCCAGATCAGTTTAATGTCCTCCCAGCCTTTCCCCTCTCACCCCCTGCCTCACACTGCTTGGCATTCAGTTTGTCTGAGAACTTCAGTGGGCCCAACAGAAACCTCGGCTGCCTCTAGAACTCACTATAGGAACAGGAGAGATGGGCCCTGAATGTGAGGGGGCTGGGAGGAAGCATGGCAAGACTGAGGCCCTGAATCAATGGAGGGGGTCAGGCCTGGTGGTCTCTAAGTCCCCTTAAAACCCTGAGAGTCTATATTGAATCTAGGCCGACGTGTACCGTTATCCCTATTTTCACAGATGAGTAAACCGAGACTCAGAGAGGTTAAGTAACTTCAGCAAGATCACACAGCTGGATACATGTTTCATTTTGAGTCTAAATGTAACTTAGGAAAACTTAAGACATCTTTACTCTTGGTAATACTGGATAATATATAGTTACCTGCTAGACCTCTGTTAAGATCAGGACTTTTTTTTTTCAAATAGCTTTGCTGGCTAAGTTTCAGTTTCATTTCATTTTCTTTCTATCATTTAAGTTTCAGTTCTGTTCTCAGGATATTCTCTTTCCCTTTTTAGTGGTTTTATCTGATCCTGTTTATTATAATTGTTCATTTGTGCTCTTGAACCTGATTAAGATACACAAGTTATTCTATGGCAGATATTCCTAAACAAGAAGTTTAAACAGATTTAAAGCTTAGCATCATGTGTATTTATTCTAGCATTAAGCAAAATGCATCTACTTTATTATTACCATAAAGTTTCCCAGTAGCTGCTTCGGTATCTATGCATCCATGGCTTAGCTTACCCCATTTATACATTCCTTGATATGAAAAGGCCACCAGGAATCTCTGACACCCTAATCAGCCTATTGTGAATGAACCATATCCAGGGTTTCTGCCTTTGCCAGAAAAAGGACTGATTGAGAACTTTCTGAACTTGCTGGTATTCTGGCCATAAAGTGGAGGAAAGGAGCCTGTGAGCCTCGTCATTCACAGCTTATTCTCAAATCTATCAAAGCCAAACAGGCCAAGGACTCCATGGGACAACATGAATTGGAAAGTGTGAGGAAAGGACTCGAAATAGTGACCAAGTGGTTAGAAAGCTCTTCAGACTTGACAGCACTTAGGGAAAAGGAAAGATTGAGCTTCTATTTAGATAACCAACACATACTTAAGACACTAAATCATTAAGATATTTAAACTCTAAAAAATTTCTGCTTGAAACTTGAATCCTTGATGACCCTGTATTTTTTTTTTTTTTTTTTTTTTTTTTTTTTTTTTTTTTTTTTTGCTGTACGCGGGCCTCTCACTGCTGTGGCCTCTCCCGTTGCGGAGCACAGGCTCCGGACACACAGGCCCCGCGGCCATGGCTCGCGGGCCCAGCCGCTCCGCGGCACGTGGGATCCTCCGGGATCGGGGCACGAACCCGCGTCCCCTGCATCGGCAGGCGGACTCCCAACCACTGCGCCACCAGGGAGGCCCTGACCCTGTATTTTTAAAATTAATTAATTATTATTATTTTTGGTTGCGTTGGGTCTTCATTGCTGTGCATGGGCTTTCTCTAGCTGCGGCGAGCGGGGGCTACTCTTTGTTATTGTGCACAGGCTTCTCATTGCGGTGGCTTCTCTTGCTGCAGAGCACGGGCTCTAGCCGCGTGGGCTTCAATAGCTGTGGTTCGCGGGCTCAGGCTCAGTAGTTGTGGCTCCGAGGCACGTGGGATCTTCCCGGACCAGGGCTCGAACCCGTGTTCCCTGCATTGGCAGGGAGATTCTTAACCACTGTGCCACCTGGGAAGTCCGATGACCCTGTAGTTGAAAGTACATGGTTTTCCTTTCCAAAATTAATATATGCCCCATTCTGACAATTTGGAAAAGAGATGAAAGCAGAAAGAGAAAAAAATTCAAATTGTAATTTCACCATTAAAGATAACTCCTCTTAACATTTTCAGGTATTCTTCTCCATTTCTTTTTTCTACTCATATTTTTGCATATTGTCTTGACCATGCTACTCGTAAAATTTTATACCCTGATTTTTTTCACTTAACGTTATATTATAGCTTTTCCCTGTGTTGGTACAAATTTTACCAACCCCATTTTTGTAATGGTTATGTAATATTCTCTCATTTGAATATAATGCATTTGCCATTCACTTATTTTTGGACATTAATGTTACAAATTATCCTGTTATGAACATGTTTGCATATAAAGTTTGTGTTTTTGTTTGTTTGTTTTGTTTTTTAGAATGATTTCCTTAGGAATCATTCCCAGAAATAGGTATATAGTCAGGCATTCCATATCTGCAGGTTCTGCATACACAGTTCAACTAACCTCGGATCAAAAATATTCAGAAAGGGCTTCCCTGGTGGCGCAGTGGTTGAGAATCTGCCTGCTAATGTAGGGGACACGGGTTCGAGCCCTGGGCTGGGAGGATCCCACATGCCATGGAGCAACTGGGCCCGTGAGCCACAACTACTGAGCCTGCGCGTCTGGAGCCTGTGCTCCGCAACAAGAGAGGCCGCGATAGTGAGAGGCCAGCGCACTGCGATGAAGAGTAGCCCCCGCTTGCCACAGCTAGAGAAAGCCCTGGCACAGAAACGAAGACCCAACACAGCAAAAATAAATAAATTAATAAGCTCGTACCCCCAACATCTTCTTTAAAAAAATTTTTTTTAAATAAATAAATAAGTAAAGTGTTACAGATTAAAAAAAAAAATCGGAAAAAATAAATTTCAGAAAGTACCAAAAAGCAGAACTTGAATTTTCCATAGGCTGGCAATTATTTACACAGTATTTACATTGCATTAGGTATTATAAGTAATCTAGAAATGATTTAAAGTATACGAGAGGATATGCATAGGTTATAGGCAAATACTATGCCATTGTATATAAGGGACCTGAGCATCCTCAGATTTAGTATCCAAGGGGGTTCTGGAACCTATACTAAATGGTACAAAAAGTTTTAAGATTCTTGACACATAGTGTCACGTTGCTTTACAAAATGATTGTAGCAGTTTACACTCTAAAGTAACCTATTTAGCCTCAAGGTTCCTAGCAAAATCAGTTACTTAAAGTTGTTTGAAGCAAATATTCCCTTAAAAGAAGTTTCCCACACATCTAATTTATACAAAAATGTCCTTTATTTTACCTGTGCCTCTGAAAGGTTTTCAGTAGTTCACTACTGTGACCATATTTGAATTTAAAAATCAAGCTTTAATCAGTTTATTTGTGTGACATGGAGGCCTAAAGAGGAGTATAGAATGTGGTCTGTGTCCCATAGGATAGACAAGAATTACATATAGAAATAATTGGGGGAAAACAGCATTGCTGAACTGGGTGGTAAGGGCCCCCATAGTTCAGAGGGAGATGAGACTCCTGGGGACTGGAATGCCTGGGGAGACAGGTGAGTTCTATTCCTCTGGAAGTGGTGGAATCTGACACGGAAGGATTGTAAGACCTAGATAAACACAGATGAGATGAGGAGGGCCTTCGAGACTGGGAAAACAGGATTTACAAAGAAGGTTTGCCATAAAAGGAAATGAGGAGACAGTGGGCTAAACTTTACAAGTGATGTAACCTACATTTGTACACTACATTCGGATGCTCCATCTCCTGATTTGTACTCAAAGAAGTCAGTCCACATAAGCTCATCTGATTTTAGAGCTAGAAGAGATCTTAGCTCAGCCCAGTATCTCCCGTATTCTATATTTTTCAAAGGAGGAAGTAGAAAAGAGTGAAGGATTAGAAGCTATATGTTCTAATTCCTAGGACAGTGCTTTTTCTATGGGGTCCTACACTCTGGCACACCAGATGGGAATCTGACAGAGACCAGGTTTATTTAATGCCTTATGTTTATATGTTTAAACGCACACACACAACATTCTTACAGAGCCTGGGAAAATAATTGGGGGGAGGGGGGTGCCAGGTAAGAGTGATTATATAGATGTGAAGAGGGGACTGAGTTTTCATCAACTTTAAAGTTTAGTTCCGTACCCGTATTAGAATATTTTTTGTGGAATGATTAAATGGTGTAACTAAATATTAGAGCTATTTATGTCTTGCATACTTAAGTATATTTAAAGAAAAAGTGCAAATATAATCATCATACAAATTAAACTTTTCCTTTAAGTCTTAATAGAAGTCACTCTGCTAAATTTTATGAGGAATGCAATAAATAATAAGATGGAGGGTGTAGCCCCAGGCAACTCACAATTTAACTGAGAAAATAAGATTTAGAAACATATATCTACAATGTGCATACAGATACACAGATAACTTTGGTACAAATAACTTTTACCTATCTTCTATCACATAATCAGTGTCTTACAAAGAGTAGGTACTCGATACATATTTGCTAAACAAATAAATGAAGGAAGGAAAAAATGACCATTTCCAGGTGGGATAGCAATGGGAGAGTTCCTGAAAGAATGAAGATTTGACATTGGTCTTTGAGAGTGGTTAAGATTTAGAAGAATTAGGAGGATGTAAGAAACATTACAGACAAGGGATGAAACAGAAGGCTAATGTGCCTATTTTTGGCAAGTTAGATAAACGTGCTCTCTGATCACTAAAAATTAACTTTCTTAAACAGATAACTGTGGTATACACGGAGGCATGTGAACATACACATAGGATAAAATTAACAGTACACCTCACCAAGAGGTGATTTTTAGGGCTAGGGGAAAAATACATTCTAAAAGATAGCACTGAAAAGTAAACTGTTTGTCCTCAAAAAAATAAACACAACAAAGCAAAAAAACACACCCTGAAAACTTTTCCTCAATTATGTTGCTATAAACTAGAATAGTCTGGAATAGAAAATATACCATTTCCTGAACAGCCTAAGGGATATTAATGATTAGTGATCACATAGTTGCAAAATACTGGTAGATGCTGATTCTCTCCTGGTGTAAAAGATATGTCAGTTCAGTTCTGTGAGATTGCATGAGGGCAAAGGTGTTACAAATATACACAGATCACTCACTCTGCACACAATACCTTTGCCCCAAATAACTTTCTGCACCTTTATACAGTGAAAGAATTAGAGCTACTATTCTAGGCGCTAGTTCCTAAAATATAAAGGCATTCTTTCCTCTTTGAAGAACTTTAAACTATAGGCAAAGACGTGCTATTTATAGATGCAGAACACATGTAAAGAGTTTTTATTATAGCTTTTTTTCTCTGCTAAAAGCATTTGTCTTATTTTGAGTGAAAGGGGGCTTACTAGTTATTTAATCTAAATCCTGAAAGTTGTTTGTACATGTGTGTAGATATATGATAACACAGTGTAAAGGACAGGAGGTAGGGGTGTTTACAGTCTCTAAGTGGTAAATGAACCTACATATTCCACGACAAAGGAACCTATATAGGAACCTAAGCAGTAGTAAATCAACCTATATATAACAAGGTTTCTACATTTTGTATGATGTGGAAACATTAAATAAAGTAGAATGAAAAGTTAAGGGATGTGTATTGTATCCCTATAGAAAGAACTGGGGTGGGGGCAGGGGGTAAGGCAGGGGCAGGATTACCCAAATGACTGAGGGAGAAGCACAGCAAATCTTTTCCCCAAACAGCAACAATAAAATTGGACAAAATTATCAAAAACAACCATCTCAGTACTCTGTAAATACAAAAAGTTGAGAAGAATTTATCTGAGACAACTACTGAACTTCAGTGAGATCAGTGGAAGTTTGTGGCATTTTAGCCTGGGGCTGCTCCCAGACACCCTTTTCCTTAGCTTCATGGAGAGGTAGTTCTACTCAGGCAGAGTAAGTGATGAGAGACAGCTGCCAGAGCAGGGCAGCATCCAGTAACATATAAAAAGAATGATACATTATGACCAAGTGGGATTTATCCCAGGAATGTAAGGTTGGTTCAACATCTAAATATCATTTAATATAATACACCATATAATAGAATAAAGTGCATACACCACATGATCACCTCAAAAGACCCAGAAAAAGTATAGGACAAAATCCAATACCTATTCATGATAAAAACTCTCAGCAAACTAGGACTAGAAAGGGACCTCTGCAGTCTATTAAAGGGCATTTATGAAAAATGTACAACTAACATCATACTCAGCAATGAAAGTCTGAATTTTTTCCCCACTAAGTTGGGAATAATGTAAGGATGTCTACTCTCACCACTTCTGTTCAACATGGTGGTAGAAATTCTAGCCAGTGCAGACAGGGAAGAAAAAAAAGGCATACTGATCAGAAAGGAAAAATAAAACGTCTTTATTCAGACTCATGATCCTGTACGTAAAAAATCTTAAAACACACACATACACAAACACTCACACAACTAGTAGAATGAACAAGTCGGCAAGGTGCAAACTGCAAGATCAACATACAAAAATCAATTGTATTTCCATATACTAGCAATGAACAATCCAAAATTAAAATTAAGAAATCAACATAGTCTTAAGTTAAAAATGTAGCACCCACAAAACTACAGTGTATAATATATATATACCCTGCACAAATATACACACATATATGTGTGCCTACTCAAACACATACAATCACAGGAAAATATTGGAAATAAATTGTATAAGTTACCTCTAGGCAGTGGAATTATGGCTTACTTAAAAATTTTAATTTTAATCAAATTTTTTTTATTAATCAAAATTTTAATAGTGACTGTGTGTGGCTTTTATAGTCAGGAAACACGTGGTAAATTATTCATTATCTAGATGGTATAATGGTTGAAAACAGTTTAAGGTGGCCAATCAGGGTTTGAATCATGTATCAGTCACCTTCTAGCATGAGACCTTGGGAAAATAGCTTAACCTTTTAGTCTTGCTTTTCTCATCTATAAAATGGCATATACCATTTTATAGAATGTTACGGAGATTAATTGGCAGGTGGATCCTTAACCACTGCACCACCAGGGAAGTCTGATTTTGCACTCTTCTTTAGGAACATTTCCGTCTGAGGATGACCTTGCTTGCATTTGGCGGTGGCCCAGGTTTCCTTCAGATTGCGTTGACAAACTGACTCTTGGGACACCTTATGACTCTGCAAGCCATTTCAAGTTGATTCTAACTAGCTTCACTCTAATATTTTGAAAGGTCAATATATTGAGGTAACAAATTCAGAAAACCCATTCTCCATTAGGCTTGTGTTCCTTTTACAAATCTTATTATTCTATTTTATATATAGTTTTAAGGGGACTTTGATTCATGTTTTGTCCCATTGACAAAACCAGTTAATTAAGCAACTTTAGGGACTTCCCTGCTGGCGCAGTGGTTAAGACTCCGAGCTCCCAATGCAGGGGACCCAGGTTCAATCCCTGGTCAGGGAACTAGACCCCGTGTGCCGCAACTAAAAGATCCCGCACGCAGCAATGAAGATCCTGCACGCGGCAACGAAGATCCTGTGTTCCGCAACTAAGACCTGGCGCAGCCAAATAAATAAATAAATAGTTTTTAAAAAGCGACTTTAAATGTGCTAAACTCCATTCATAAATTTAACAAATTTTATTTTTTTACTCATCCTGTGGATGTGTATTTGCAATCGCCATTTTTTCCCACTTTATTTTGAAAAAAAAAAATCGCACCTAAAGACAGGTGAAATTGTACAATGTTCACCCATATACCCTTCACCTAGATTTGTCTACTGTTAATATTTTGTCACATTTGCTTTATTTCTCTATATATAATTTTTAAATTAAAAGATTAAATTGTAGATATCATGACATTTCAACGTTCAGTACTTTGGCATGAACCAACTGAAAACATTTTTCTATACAACCGTGATGTCATTCTCACCCAAGAAAGTTAGCATTGATACAGTAACCATATCAAATAAGAAGTCCATATTCAAATTTACCTAATTATTCCCAAGATGTCTTTTAGAGTTTTTTAAACCCAGGATCCATAGATCATGAATTGCATTTGGTTGTCATGTCTCTTTAGTTTTCTTTAAGCTACAACAGTCCCCTGCCTGTGTTTGCTTTTATGACATTGATATTTTGGATGATTCAGGCCTGTGTCTCGTATAATGTCCCCAATCCAGATTTTGTCTCTTTCCCCATGACTAGATTCAGTGTAGACATTTTGGCAAGAATACTGCAAATAGTGTGTGCTTCCAATGACATCCATGACAGGAGGAGGAACGTTAGACCGTCTCATTATTGGTGATGCTAATCACGACCACATGGTTAAGGTGGTATCCATCAGATTTATTAATGTAAAAGTACCATCCCTCCCTTTTAACTAAGTGAGGTGTTATTTTGAGGACCTGTGAATGTTTTGTTTCCCAACAACTTTGCACCCAGTGGTGAAAATGCCTGGATCAATTATTGCATTTGGTGGTTGCAAAATGATACTTTCCTTCTAAAATTTTCAGCTGGCATTCTTCTATAAAGAAGCGCTTTCCATGCACCCTTCTCCACCCCTTTTTCTTTGAGAATCCCTATGAACTTGGACTCTTTTTTATTCACTGGCTCCATCTTATTCTTTTTGATATTCAAATTCTGCTAGATTTGCCCAGTGGGAGCCCCTTCACATACAATTTTATAGAGTTTGTTGGCTCGTATGTCCATTTGACATATCCCAGTCATTCTGGGTTTCTGAACCAATTGGAGAGAAGTATGGGCTTTCCTGATTGGGTTACTGCTCAGTCCACGGAGCTGGCAAAGGTATCCCCCAAGCCACACAGGGTCTTTGGGAGAAGCCTGGATACTTGAAGAAAAAAAAATCAGGCTTCTTTTATGAAGATGAAAGGGTAAGAGATGGTGGGTTTAAGGTGGGTTGACAATCAACAGCTCACCAATAATATGATGTTACCATATGTTTAAAGAAGTACATGAACTCAGCAAATTCTATTCCAGAGATGCTGCTGGAGCAGAGGTTATTTTTCTATCTAGCAAGTCAGCCTTCCAGAACTTCAATTTTACCTTTCCACGGGTCCCTAGAAGGCGGTGTGATTTTTTTTGGCGGGGGGTGGTGGTGGGGGAGAGACAACCCTTGCCTTTTTGAGCGATTGGGTACAAGGTCTACTTGCAAAGCTACCAAAGAACCACACAAGTGCCTAAGGTCATCCAGCTCCTTAATTTCTAACACAAATCAGAAGCCTGAGGATTTTGCAAACCAAACCACTTCAGAATCAAGTTTATTTCTGGACAGGCCTCAAAGATTGGTGGATTTCAGGGTTTCTCTAAAAGTTTTGATGTACAAGTGGGAATACTCGGGCAGCCTGGTCAATCTAAGTCCCTAAGAACCTTTCTGTTGACAAGTAGAACCATAACTCCAGGGAGACTCCGAATTTTACCCGATGGTAGTCTTCCAGAAAAGGTGCCAAACACCACGGTATTGGGCATGGACTTCCAGCTGATCAGTGAGAATACTGTCACAGCATAAATACTGAGGATTTCTTTTTATCTCAAATCTGTCATATTGGGTGTTTTTGTAAACCTTACAAAAACTTATCCTTTTAATTTTAAATATGCAATATTTTTTTCCCTTAAGTTGTATGTCAATGAAAAATTTACCTGTGTTGTTTGCAAGACCTTTAGACCAGCTTTTTAACTGTAATCTCTAAAGACAATTTAATATTTAATCTCTTAAAATAAATATGATGTAACAAAAGGAAAATATGTGACCTAACTAAACAAAAAGTTGTTTTTGAGGTACCTTAAACCCATGACAGCTTAAGTGATCAAAGCTATAGGTTGGAAGTACAATGACACTGGACACATGTTGGGTGCTTCCCCAGCATCCATGTTTCCCTTCTTTCCAAAAGCCCTGGATTTCTTTTGGGGGATCCACACAGTTCTGAAGAAGCTGCCTCCACTTCTCTGGCTCCAGGATTGATCAGGAACAGGCATGTAACCGAAGCCAATTCAGTTAGAATAAATCTCAGGACTAGCCTGGCAAGTTTGGGAGCCGATGTTTTCTCTTCCCTGCTAGAGATGAAAAGGGTTCAGGTGATCTCAGGAGCTGTTAGCAGTTACTTTTGGTCCCTGGAGCATTATTCATTCATTGTTTATTTAACAAACATTTAGTAACAACTACTGTGTTCCAGATGTGAAAATATAAAAGTGAATAAAACATGGTCGTCGATGTTAAGATATTTATATTGTAATGGAGGAAACAGGGAGGTATAATAGGGGAGGGGGCAGATAGGTCAACATTCACAAAGACTAGGAGAACAAATTCTTGGTACGGATCAGGTTATAGCTGTTGCAGGATATCATCTGAGGTAGACGTGGCTGTATCTAGGCATCCTTTATATGGAGTAGATGTCATTACTAGTCTGCCTTGAACCATCCAATTAATTGTGGTTTCAGTGAAATTTCTTGCAGTAACCCAATTGCAGAAGGGTTACAAAGTCTCCTCAATCTTCAACCACTGGCTGGTTCTTAATCCAAAGTATAATCTTAACTTGAAACCAGTCTTCTGGGTACACCCTCTTTCATTGTTAAAGAGGCAAATAAAACAGTATATTGAATATGCATAAATATCATCTAGGGACAAGACACAATAGCACTTTGTGTCCTTAAAGATGTCTTTTACAGGATATATTCCTCTGAAAGATCTGGATACAAACACACACCCACCATTACCACAGCAATACTATTTGGCCCATCTGAATGATTATATAGAAAATATATAAAATACCAGGGAACCTAGAGCAGGTGTTCCCGATAGGTAGGCCCAGTGGGAGGAATACCTTCCTAGGATGTCTTAGAATCATCTGGATAGTTTTTTCCAATAAACACGCCTACACCTCATCTTGGGATTTCCATCTGGGTCCCTCCCTGTTGTAGTACATTAGTCTTAACTGAAGGTGTTCTCTCTCTCTCTCTCACTTAGGGTGGGGTGGAAAAAAACAGAGGCCTGGTCTAATGAGTAGCGGTATGGAGAGGGACCTCTGAAACCATGTACTGGGGCGTAAATAGCAAATTATCCAGCTGATGGATGATGACCAGAATCATTAAATCACTGTGTGTCATGTATGTGTAGGAGCCTTGATCACTGAATTTTCTAATATGGACGGAAGATAGAAGGACAAAAGTAATCATCATTGATTACAAATCTGAATTCAGACCCAAAATTTATGGATCAAGTATCGTGGGGAGCTCATACCAAATGGCTTCTTGTTGCCGAGGAAGAGGTGAAGACCATATGCCTGGATCACCTCGATCCTCATCTGGACAGGGTGACTCACTGTGGACCTGTGAGTATCTAGCAAGATTATTGTTGGTTGCCTAAAGTATTTCACCCTAAGCTTCAGAAATGTGGGAACAGATGAGATAGTATAGAAGATTCCAGGGCAGGTGAGGTTGACAGCAAAAAGGGGCAAGGACTGTAATAAAAGTCCTTGTAAAGTTTTCTCCTGATTGTAATGATTTCTACATCACACCAAAAGAACATAAGGAAATAGCAAATTACAGGAAAGAATGGCTTTCATATATTTTACTAATCTCAAGTGTGTTGAAAACAATTATCTCCCTATTTTATCACTGAAACTGATTTAGGCTTTAGTTCAGCCTTTTACTGAATTATAAATTAGCTTCTTAGGGTATAAAGCTGTGGGGTAAAGAGGGCTCAGCATATGCTCTCCCAACAGATGTCCAAATACTTTCAGAAAGACTTTCATAAAAAGTGATTCTTTTTTTTACATACTGCCACAATATAGCTATAATAGGACTCCCTAATTTAAAACATTAAGAATTTTTTTTTAAAGCAACCTTTTTAAAGTTAACCCTCAAAAGATCCAGTGGGACCTTAAAAACTTAGGCTCCATTGTTTTTTAAAAAGCAACAAACAGGGGCTTCCCTGATGGCGCAGTGGTTGAGAATCTGCCTGCCAATGCAGGGGACACGGGTGCGAGCCCTGGTCTGGGAGGATCCCACGTGCCGCGGAGCAACTAGGCCCATGAGCCACAATTACTGAGCCTGCGCGTCTGGAGCCTGTGCTCCGCAAGGAGAGGCCGCGATAGTGAGAGGCCCGCGCACCGCGATGAGGAGTGGGCCCCACTTGCCGCACCGCAACTAGAGAAAGCCCTCGCACAGAAACGAAGACCCAACACAGCCATAAATAAAGCAACAAACAGTGAGAGAGAGAGAGAGAGAGAGAGAGAGAGAGACATTTTGGAGGTCTTTAAACCTTAAACATGTAACAAAACTTAAAAAAGTTGAAAGACTGTCAATAAAATAATCCACCAAAGATGGGGGCTTTGGGGGGCTTTTGCTAACTGTCGTGGAAATAATTTCCAAAGAGCGTTACAGACCAGAGGCAACTGTTAGGCCAGGGGCGTCCACACCAGCGCGTCCCGCCTCGGCCCAGAGGCCGTGGAACTCCCGCGGGTCGGGTCGCCCTGCGCCCCCGGCGTCGCCCCGTGCCGCCCGCGCCCCGGTTGAGCGCTCGCCAGGGATCGAGGTGTCCAGGCCCCCAACCCACAGCCACAGCCCAGCTTCCCCACCCTGTTCCCCCGATCCGCAATCCGGAGAGTCGACACAGAGATCCCGGTAAAGCTGCGGTGGGAACTGTCCTGTCGTTGACTTCCAGACAGCCGGCCGGGCAGTGAACCGAAGAAATGCGGGTTAGCGCACTCCCTCCGGAGGAAGCCCGGTTCCTGGGACGCGTACCACGCGGCCGCGAAGGGAACCCGGCGGCGCTCTGGGGCGGCGGCCCCCGCGAGGAGGTAGGGCAGACTCGGTAGTCACAAGCCGTGCTCGGGCCCTTGGAAAAAGTGCAATTCCCCACTTCCCTCCTCACACGTGGGCCTTGCACCCTCCTCGCCGCGCTCCTGCCCATCTAGCCGCCACCCACGGCGCCACAGCATCCTCCCCTCGAGCCGCAGGCAACCACCAGACATTAAGACCACGCGGAAGCCGTCCAGAGGGAAGGAGCCTAGAGGGCAGTTGGGCGTGGCTTTCTGGAGAGAGGCGGGCCCCGCGGGCGGGGAGATATACGCAACCATTGGTTCGGGCTGCTGATTGGCTGAAGTGCCTGAGTGGAGTCCGCAAGCGTCTCCGCCCGGACTAGCCGCTCCTCCTCTTCTCCCAGCCGATCGGTCCGCACCGGTTCGCGAGGGAACCGGTCAGGTATCGCCGCCACAGCCCAGTGCCGACGACGGGAGAGAGAGGCGGAAGGAGGACACGCTCGCTCGCTTGCTCGCTCGCACCCGCACCCGGGCTCCTAGAGCCGGCGCGGAGCTCAGGGGGAGGAGCCACTGCGGGCACGCCCCGCCGCCGGCCCGGGAAGACTACGCCAGCGACCCCGCCGGCTGGCCACCGCCCCCCTTGCCGGCCGAGACCCGCCCCCGGCCCTCCCTTGGCGGCATGGAGGGGACCCGCTCCTGACGGCCGCGCCGCCGCCTCGGCCCCCGCCCCTCCTCCTGGCCCCTCCCTCCCGCCCCCGCTCGCATGTCCGCGCCGCCTTAGCCGAGGATGCTGAGGATGAAGCTGCCGCTGAAGCCGACGCACCCCGCGGAGCCGCCGCCCGAGGCGGAGGAGCCTGAGGCGGACGCGCGGCCAGGCGCGAAGGCGCCGCCGCGCCGCCGCCGCGACTGCCGCCCCCCGCCGCCGCCGCCGCTCTCGGGCCCGCCGCGGGGCCCCCCGCCGCCGCCGCCACCCGGGGGGCTCGGGCAGCCTGTTGCTGGCGGATCGGCGGCGGGGGCGGGCATGCCGAGCGGCGGCGGCGGGCCCACGGCGGCGCTGCGCGAGCAGGAGCGGGTGTATGAGTGGTTCGGGCTGGTGCTGGGCTCGGCGCAGCGCCTGGAGTTCATGTGCGGGCTGCTGGACCTGTGCAACCCGCTGGAGCTGCGCTTCCTCGGCTCGTGCCTGGAGGACCTGGCGCGCAAGGACTACCACTACCTGCGCGACTCGGAGGCCAAGGCCAACGGTCTCTCGGACCCGGGGCCGCTGGCCGACTTCCGAGAGCCCGCCGTGCGCTCGCGCCTCATCGTCTACCTGGCGCTGCTGGGTTCCGAGAACCGTGAGGCCGCCGGCCGCCTGCACCGCCTCCTGCCCCAGGTGGACTCGGTGCTTAAGAGCCTGCGCGCGGCCCGGGGCGACGGCTCGCGGGGCGGCGCGGAGGACGAGCCCGGCGAGGACGGCGACAACGAGGAGGACGCCGAGAAGGACGGCTCCGGCCCGGAAGGCGGCGGCGCCGAGCCCCAGCCCGGCGGCGGGCTGGGCTTCAGGGCCCAGGAGGAACTGCTGCTGCTCTTCACCATGGCCTCGCTGCACCCGGCGTTCTCCTTCCACCAGCGGGTCACCCTGAGGGAGCACCTGGAGAGGCTCCGCGCCGCGCTCCGCGGGAGCCCCGAAGACGGGGAGGCGGAGCCGTGCAACTTTGGCGGCCCCAGGGCCCAGGTAAGGCGCGCCAGCCTCCCTGCGCCCGCGGGGCGGTTACTGCCCCGGCGGCCTCCTCCGCCTGCCTTTCGGACGCCCCTTGACCGAGCCTCACCCCGGCGCAGGTGGCTCTGCATCCCCAGCCCAGGCTCCCAGCCCCAGAGCACTAATCTGCGTTTTGCTGGGCCGCTCAGTTTCACTCCCCCCCCCGCCCCTACACACACGGGTACCCGCCATAACAGAATGCTCTAGAAGTCTCTTCCGTGCCGGAGTTGCCACGGAAAACATGGAGCTCTCAGCCCCGTCCCCCTCTCGGATGAAGGGTCTCGGGACCTTTCTGGCTTTGAGCATCTCGACGTGCTGGGAAAGGCGAAGCGCTAGGGGAGCCTGTGTGTTGGCCGCAGTCGGCCCTGGGCTGAGCTTTCCCTTTCCTGCCGCCTGGCGCTCTGGTCACACGTTTTAAAGCTCTGCCTTGCCCCTCGGTGCGGCGTCCTAAAGGTGCGCTCCCGGCGTGTGGCCCTGTCTTTGATACAGAGGGGCTCTTTTTGCTCAGTGTCTGCCTGAGTTAAAGGGAGTCGTAGGGTCTTTGGCTCCTGCTTAAAGAACTTGATGTTCCCAGGATAAACGTCAGATGTGGAGACCCGCGAAATGACTCAAATTAGATAAGTCGTAGTGCTGGTTGTCTGGGTAAAGAAACCCCACCTGGGACGGTTGGTTATGCTCTTTGCCTCTGGCGTGTCCTGGTTTCTAACGGGTTTGAGTCGTGCTTACACATTTGGGTACGGGGATGTTTGTTGGTCCTTTACTGAGGCATAAGTGTTTTCTAAAAAGTTATTAAACGCCAAAGTGTGGAAGACGAGAATTAAGATAAGTCATTTGTCGCAAACATTAAAGCAAATAGTTTTATTTGGCCAAGAAAGCAATTTAATAATAATCTAGGCCCAATATAAAGTCCTTGAGCGTCACAATTTCATGGAATAGTAGCTTTTATTTAGAGTAAAACCCGTACAGTAAGTTAATTTTCGTGGTTCACAACTATTTAAAAAGTATTTATTTGGATGCCAAGTTTTTCAACTTAGGTGATCTCCAGGATGATATATTGGGAAGGGGAAGTTTTTTCACTCCTTGCTTGAAAGTTAAACTTATATATCTGCTGTCGTTCAATACCTTGGAATTTAAACTGGGCATTGTATTTCTCTAATCGCTGTGTGGACTCAGCACCCATAGAACCAAAGGAATTTGGGGGCTGGAAGGAATTTAGGGATAATCTCAGCCGAACCCCTCCTTTTTAAAACAAGGCTTCTGTGAAGTGACTAACTCACATTTTAGGACATACTTTATCAAACTCAGATGTAGTAACGCTAGTATCCAGAATTTTCTTGGTGAGCTTGAAATACTAACTTCCAGTGTCTACTACTAGCATGCAACTGTGTATACTGATGGTATAAGCCCTTACCACTCTTCAGCCTACTCACTAAAATAATTCCAAAAAAATCCTGCGCTCGTCATTAAATTTAGAGAAGCAAGTCTGAACTCAGAAGCAGTACTTATATATCTTAAAAAAAATTGTTTTCTTGTAATAGTATATATTGTAAAGATAACCTTAAGAGTGTAGATATAATCAGAATGTCCCACAGTGGAGCAGTTTATATTATTCCATTCGTATCATTTCAACAAGGGTAACCGATTTCTGGTTTTAAATGCTGAGTCTTTTTTTTTTTTTTTTTTTTTGCCTTTAAAATTTGCTTATAATGTGTTGGAAGGTGACTAGACAAGGAGAGAGAAGCATGAAAACCACAGTAATGAAATTTTTATCTTGACTGCAGTGTGTGGCCTTTTCTGGCAACCAGTGAGTGCTGGGAAGAGTGAACGGAGTGAGGCTGGGCATCCTGCCATTAATTTCAGCGCATCATTACTTCTCAGGCAGTGCCTTGTGCTGTGGCCATCGGTAGAAGTGGGGGAATAAATAATAGGGGATACACACACTACAGGTGGCACTGAAAGCTATTTCTAGACGTTGGTGTTGTGATGAACTTTTTTCTCCAGTAGTTGTTTAGGGTTACCGTAACAAGTCACTTAAGTCTCACTAAATTGTTACTGCCCCACACTTTCTGCTTGTTGGCGTGGACTCGGAGGCCCTCAGCTGTGGCTTGTTCTGGCCTTGAAGCCATTTCCGCGTATCTTATTGCTCCCAGGCTCTCTCTCTAGAGGCGGCAGATGGGGGTGGATTGATTTCAATCCCTGTTCACTGCAGTCCAACCCAGCTGTACCGCGGCCTTGCGCCGTCGATACACTAGGGGAAGGGGGGGGCCCACCTCCGAGTCTGCAGGGAGGTGCCCGAGGCTCGCGCCCGAGGGCCGCCGCGGACCGGCGGACGGCGACTGGGGGCCGGTCCTGCGGGGCTCCTCCCCTCGCCCGCCCTGCAAGATGGCGGCCGCCCGCCTCCCACCTGACTGGCGCTGGCCCCGCCCCCGAGGGAGCGGGCTGAGGACGGGCGGCGCTTCCGAGGGGGTGTCCCTTAGGCCTGCGCTGGGCGAGGCGGAGTCGCAGGGTCGAGCGAAGAACCCGGTGGATTGCATGGTGCACTCTGGGAATGGCAAAGGGGAGTTCTTGTGGCAGCCTTTTTTCGCCCCGGAAATAACCTTTCAGACCCATACTTGTAACTTCTTCATTGCTTAGGAATAATTCTATTTCTTCACTAGTGTCTTAAGCATCACCTATATTAAATGGATGAAGTAGAACTAATTGTCTTTTCATTTTCTGTTAGAGTAAGGGTGTACTAGCCATGACTTTTATGGGAAGTTTTAGGTTGGTTTGGCTGCAGCAAAGAATAAAAACAGTTCACTTAATAAATGCCTTTGGGGAGAGGCTTTTAGAAGATCACAGTTAAGCAGTGATTATTTTAGTAGCAAATGGGAGCTATTGGGTATCCTCCTCCAGTTACTTACATTTTTCTCTGCAGTGGTTTTCTCAGGTAAGGAGAACTCAGGGAAAATCTCACTTATACCGTAAGTTAATACACCATTAATTTTTCTGCAAATTAACTAATGTACTATATATCGTTGTGTTTTTTTTAATTACCTTTTGTGGGTTTTTTTTATGGGATAGGGGACAGGAAGTGTGTTGTAGAGGCTATCAAAGCCTTGAAGAGTGATAGCCATGTTTGGTAGAGCAGTAGACTTGGAGGCTGAAATTCCAGCTCTGCCATTTACTTTGTAATTTTAACCAGGCCACGTAAATCCGTGAGCCTCACTCTGATCTGTAAAATGGGAATAATAACTTATTTTTAAGGTTATGGTGATTGAATTAAGCAGATATGATGCAAAATAATTCACATGGTCTTGAGCACAAATTCTTTGAGAATGACGTTCAGTGCGTTTTCTTTTCCACTAAGATGCAGCCATCCAGATTGTTACATCAGTTGTTTTCAGGAGTAGGTTTTCTTTTCTTTTTTTTTTCTTTTTTAACCTAATAGAAGTCTATACATAATAGTATTTTCTGTATTCTCTATTACCATACCTCTAAATTGATTGGTGCTCAGGAAGGATAAGTAACTAAGCTGGTGTATGAGACACATTTGGGGCAGTTTTGTTAATTCTTACATTGTAGAGATCTGGTATGCTACAGAAAAGCCCAAAGGGAAGCATTTCTCTGGGTCACAAATCATTAAAATACGTATTTTCCCCATATTGGATTTGGGGATGGGACTAGAGAAAATACGTATTTTGAATTTGGGTTATCCTGAACTCCCGTGCAACCATAATCTGCTTAAATCTTTTTCACATTTAGTTAGGATGATGTAAAGCTATTTTGCAGTTTTGTTAAGTTATGTAATTTTTCGCTTATTTCAGAGTGCAGCCTGGAATCCATGGGTAATTAAACATTTTTATGCCTTTTTTATAGAAGCTATTAAATTGGCTGATGTTTAAGCATATTTAATATTTTTGTTCTTCTTGGGAAACTTTAAGCTTAATTTTTTTTTTTTTTTTTAAGAAAAGCAGAAAAGAGCCTGAGCTACCCTCAAAGCAGACTGAGCTTCACTTTCATCAGCCGTGTGTTCCATTATGGAGGACTGTGTTGTCACAGCGCTCCTTTTCTTCACAGAGCGCGCTTTGTTACACAAGCCGCCTTCATCCAGGCTGTGTAAACAGTCACTCCAGAAGGGAAGTGCCTCATCGGGTGTTTATGTTACAGGTGGCAGACCTGCTGGGTGCTCCGCAGTCCGTTTCCTTCTGTTCTTCCCTATGCTCCAGGGAACATTGGGCTTTACTGCCCTTCTAAATGTCTTAGTTCATTAGGCCTGTTTAATGCTCATTCAAGAAATAATTTGAGGTCAAGTTTAGGTTTTGAAGATGTCATTCTTGCAAGTTATTTGGTCTTTCAAGTTTCAGACTGCCTAGTATTGAATAGGGATCTCATCACCATTTATTGCATGTAACTGCTGTGAAGATGAACGTGATAACGTACATGAAAATGCTTGGTAAACACGAGTGAGCTAGGTCAACCCATCTGTCTCTTGATGGTTCCAAGAGTGGATAGCACAATTTGGTTGCAGTGGATGAACAGAAATACAGAAGCCTGAAGAGATGATAGGGGTTGGGTTACAGAGGGCCTTGAAGCCCTCTGTAGGGCCAGATGAAAGAAACTGGCTGCAGTGGGAGCAGGTGGAAATTTGTGTGTCTCCCTGAAATGTTGAAATGTTCACTGTCACTTTAAATTCATATGTATGAAAAGAATGCATCACTGATTTGTAAAAAAAAAAAAAAAAAAAGAAAGATCTTCCAGACTCATCCAGTTTTCTCAATGGTACCATTATATTCCTAGTCACTCTGATTTGCTTGATAATCTTAATCCTCTCCACCTCTCATATGCTGAATCCACCCTTCTCTCATCCTTGCTGACACCATTCTGTTTGGGGACTTTTACCTCTGATTCCCTTGCTTTCAGCCTTCCCACTTCTCACCTGTTGGATACCACTGCCAGATACATCTTCCTAAAGCGATATTTAATCATACCATGTTTTCTTACAGTGACTGATGGGACGTGGTCTCTGCTAGGTCTTCGGACTCAGAATCTTTCTTCTGCTCCGTCCTCTCACGTCTGTTCTTTTATTCAAGGCTGACTCATGCCATCACTTCTTGAATGTTGTTCTCTGGAATTGTCCATATGGTAGTCTTCTCCTAAGACGCTTTGCTGCCTCTGCATTCCAGTAGCGTGTATATTCTGTGTTACAATTTCGGTACGTATCCTATGATTCTTTTTTTTTCTTTTACTTTGAATTATTTTTAACTTAAAATCCAGGAGGGAAGGTCAATTTTATAAGTTCCCCAAAGACTCAGGCCTCAGGTCTCATTTTTTTGTCAACATTGCATATATTGTAAGTGTTCAGTCAAAATTGCCTATGCTTCGGATATTTCAAATATAGCTCTGAAAAGTACCATTATGATTAATTGCTGTAAGACAAAGTGCATCAGCAAGTGATTTTTTTGGGGGGGGGTTGGTGAATTATCAGCTACTTTATGGTTACTTGCAGCCATGTCGTATAGGCACAGTTGTTTTGGAAATAATAGAAGGAATTCCTTTAGGTAGAAAGCATGGAACACTATAGATTTGAACTGAAGCTTCAATGAGTGAATGCTGAATAGTTGTGCTTATTAATTATTCTTTCAAAATCAGGTCGTGTGTTATGTACACCACTCCCTAAATTAACTAAGCTTTTGTGTGTAGGGGTGCATATTGGCACAAACCTATGGATGGTGTTTTGATAGGATGGAAAAAGTCACAACTTACAAACTGTATTATTGTTTGGGTAGTTGTAGTTACTGTTGCCCAGTGTTGATCTCTGATCCGTGATTTGCTTGAGGGGTGGTGGGAGCCAGATGTGGAATTGAGATAGTACCTTGCTTATGATCTGAAAGTTAAAAACTTTGGTCACTCAAGTGAGCAGTTCATAACCTAAGAATTGTGGGGGTTTTATGTTTCTTGTTAGGAACGTTTAAATTGGGAGCGTTAAGAAGCATAATGTTCCCTCAGTATAATTGATTCTTGTTTTGAGTATCAAATGCTTGAAATTCTCTAGTGGTCCTGGAAGGAACAGCATGGTTGTATGTCAGCCACAGTGCTGTGGTATTTGGAGAAGACTTCCTCAGGAAAGAGGTCAAACACTGACAGAGAGGGTGAGGTTGATTGGTTTTGTTAGTTTGGGGAAGGTGCCTGTTCTCCCAATTGGTATTAAACGCAAGTCCTAATGCACTGTTTCCCAACACTAATAATTACCAGCCTATAAGTCACTTTCTGTCAAGGATGCTTCATAAGCTTTATAAGCTACAATTTCCACATGGTCCCAGGAACATTTCTCCACTGGGGGTGAAGGCTGTGCTTCAGCTAGAAGTCCCTGCAGTGCCATTTGGCGGTCAGGCTCCTGAGCCCAGGCTCACCTCCTACCAAGATCCTTTGGTGTCTCCTGTGGGGTGGGGCTGTGTAGGAGAGGGCAGTTCGGTCATACACGGGCTAGGGAGGAGAGACACCTCCTCGCTAGATCCTTTTGTACCCATGCTCCTGGGTGCGTTCTTTTCAACTCACCCAAGAAACATTCTGGCAAAGTGGGGATTTAAAAATCTGGGGGCTGCTAGCCCAGGGATGTAGCAGCGCTTGTTCAGCCTCCTAATTCCAGGGTAAAAGAAGAGATCTTCCCCCTTCTGTGGTAGGAGAGCAGAAGGTTGGTAAAGGAGACGGACGCTGATGTTAAAGAGGGGGGTACCCCAGCTTTGGTCTAGGCCAGAAGCCATTACCACTACTCCCTGCATTCTATACCTTTGTAGTCCAATACAGTTTATATTTTTTCACCAGTCCACCTATCAACTACAGGTGGCGCTATTGAGGTTCAAAGAGCAGAAACACAAAGGGAGTTTCATAAACATCACATCCAGGCTGGTTCTCCGGTAAAAACTGCCGCCCTCACCTCTTTCATTCCCTACTCCCCTCATCCCCAGTAGGCTTTTGTATCAGTGTTCTTCTGCTAGATCTTCCCTAATTGTGCATCCTACAAGTTCAGTTCTCTAGAAAAGACGATGACATCGACAATTTTAAAGTTTTTTATTTGTAATAAATTCAGAGTTCCCCAGAATACATAGTAAGTTACAGTGAATCAAGTTTCCCACTCCCATCTTTGTTTGATGCTCCCAGTTCCAGGCCACTCCTACTCTACACAGGTAGCCACTGTCAGTTCAGAGATGTCATGTTGGGAAGAACTTAACAGAGCCAGGTCTGGTCTGTGGGCTGTGATGGCAAAGTGTATACATGGATTCAGTACATAGTTTAGCACTTCCTCCCACATTCAGTAACTAGGGCGCGCTTACCCATGCTTTAACATAGTGAATTCTGCCACACTCGTCTTGCTGAATCACCTTATTCGCACATTTCTAGTTAAACAGTAAATTACATAGGAAGTGAGTCCATGATCATAGCACAAATCCATGGCATACTGTTTCTAAGCTGCTGATTCATTGCTCCCACCTTTCTGCACTGTTGGGTCAGTTTTGTTCTTTGCGGCATAACTTTAATACATTTACCATCCATGTTTCTTCTCACACCAGAACTTGCCTTTTATCAGATTTCTTTGGGTTGGGTTATACTGTTTCATTGAGTAAAGATGAGACAGGTATCTGCTTTTCTACCACATCCTCTCAATTAAAGAGACAGACAATAATTCTTAAATTCGCCTCAGCTTCTTCCCTCTTCTTCTACCAAAATAGATGAAATTTGACATCTCAGTAATGTTTCTAATAATGAATCATTTTCTGACATTCAAAGGAAGACTTTCTATGAATCTTGCTTAAATAATAGCATATGCTTTAGGTACAACCCTGGTTATTTAAAGAAGAGAATCTAAAACCTAGAACTGTGACAGATTACCCCAAAACTTAGTGGCTTAAAGCAACAGCCATTTTATTATTATTTCTCATAATTCTGTGGCCGGGGAATTTAGACAGGTAACTAACAGCAGGGGCGACTTGTCTCTACTCCAGGATGTCTGGAGACACAGCTGGGGACTGGGGGCATCTCTCCCCCTCTCCTCTCTCTGCATGGTTTCTGGCATGGCAGCCTCAGGGGAATTGCACTCCTCACAGGCTGGCTCAGGACTCCAAGAGCAAGTGTTCCCAGAGGCCCAGCTGCAAGGCTTCTTATGACCTATCTATAGCCATCCCGGAACATCCCTTCCATCCCATCCTACTGCAGTCAGGTCTCTAAAGTCAGCCCAGATCCACTGGTTGGGAATTAGACCCACCTTTCAGTGGGAGGAGTATCAAAAGTATTTTTGGCTATCTTTCATCTACCACAAAAACTTAATAAGGTGTTGTTGTTATATATACTCGTGTTAAATTCTAAGTCTGATTTGATGAGTGTAAAAACTTCTGAAGTTAGTAAAATTAGTAAAAAAACAAACTAAGAAATTCATTTTCTGCTTTTGTTTTTTGTTTCTTAGAAAGAATGTCTTGGTATTTTAAAATGTACAGTCTGCATCAAAGGACTAGAGGGAGTGTGTAGAACATTGGTAGATGAGCTAAAATAAACTCTACCTACAGTTTGACCTTGGTTAAAGTAAAATGAGACCAGTGTGATCTTTGTTCTAACGCTGTGTTTTCAGAGAAGAATCTTTTTAGGACTGTCCAGTCACTTGACTATTTCACAGACTTTCTCCACATTTAAGAGATCTCAAGTATGTAATTGTGATGGCTCTACATGTGTAAAATTGAAATCTGAGCAATCTCTAGAATGAACGAGATACATTACATGACATGTGGATTTGAGCTAACCAGGAGCACGCCATAGGTCAGAAAAAGCTTTATACACTCAAATGAGTTATAGAAAGGAGAAGGACACACACATACTAATGCTCTTTTTGTTTCTGTGCATTCTTTTGCCGGCTTAGAATTTTTAAACTTTGTCTTCTTAATCCAAGCAGAGAAAATTCTCCCACTTTCCACTTGGTCCTGATTCTTTTTGTAAAATGCCAATTCTGGCATGTCATCTATATTGCATTTGCATGGGAATCTGAACTTAATAGAAAACATGGGCGTAATTCCTTCCTGTACGATTCCATTGAACCAGTAAGTAGTTCTCAGATTTTATGGCATCTTCCTCTACGCAGAGCAAAGCACACGTGACATGGAGAGGGGAAATGGCAGAACTGACCACCGTTCACGCTGGGACCAATAAAGGCCGTGATTCTGATCTCTGTAGCTCATGAGGCATTAAATTTTTGTTAAATTAATAAAATTTAAAATTTTATAGTTTCTAAATTTAGTCTAAATGATTTTATAGCGTTGGTACATGCTGAGACTTGGTGTTGGGCGGGGGCAGAAAACTTAATTAGTAGATATTTCATGGATTGACAAACTTCAGTCCTTGGATAGAAACTCAAATACCATTTTTCTGCCTATCTTATTAAACTAGGAGGCTTTTTACTTGGTTGTTAAATTGTGTTCTTTAAAGTAACTTCAGGCTTTAAAAATGTGATTTTGATTGTGAAGCAAACTACTTTCACACAGTTGCTTCAATATAAAATTTGTGGAGACAACATGATAAAATTATTCTTCTTAATTTTTTATTGTGGTAAAATATAATAACAAAATTTGCTGTTTTAACCTTTTTTGAGCGTACAGCTCAGTGGCAGTAAGTGCGTTCACACCGTTGTGCAACCATCCCCACCATCCATGTCCAGAACTTTTCTTTTATCCCACACTGAACCTCTGTATCCATTAAGCAGCTACCCCTTGTTCCCCTCTCTCTGAAGCCCCTGGTAGCCACCATTCTACTTTCTCCATGAATTTGACTACTCTAAAGTACCCCATATAAGTAGAATCATACAGTATTTGTCTTTTTGTGTCTGGATTATTTCACTTAGCATAATGCCCTCAAGATTCATCCATGTGTCAATTTTATTCCTTTTTAAGGCTGAGTAATGTTCAGTTGTATATATACCACATTTTGTTTATCTGTTCATCAGTGGACATTTGAATTGTTTCCACCTTTTGGCTATTGTGCATAATGCTGCTATGAACATTGGAGTACTAATTATCTGCTTGAGCCTCTGCTTTCAGTTCTTTTGGGTATATACCTAGGAGTGGAATTGCTGGATCATATGATAATTTTATTTTTTTGAGGAACTGCTGTACTGTCTTCCACAGTGGCTGCACTGTTTTACACTCCCACCAGCAATGCACAAGGGCTCCAATTTCTCCACATCTTCACCAGTACTTGTCTGTTTTTTGGATAATAGCCATTCTGATGGGTATGAAGTGGTATCTCATTGTAGTTTTGCTTCGCGTTTCCCGAATGAAAACTGTTGTTTCTTTTATATTTTGCATTCATTTATATTTAAAGGTGTTATTTTAAATTCATGAACTACATATGAACAGTATGGAAAATACTCTATATAAAATGGTTGACCTATTCAGCTAAACTTCCAGTTTACACAAGTATTTGAGAGGATTACAGTACTTTATATTGATTTTTGAAGTATTTACAGCAATTTTAGGCCAATGTGGTTGTATTACTTTGTAGCAAATGATATGGTTTGGGTTAGGAAATACATGATTTTGTTATTGTTAGAAGAATTCCTGTATCCACTTTTTTTTTATTCAGTAATATTGAAATTGGTGAATGCCATTCGAAAGTTGGATGTTGACTTAAGAGGTCGGTGCTCTCCTTCTTAAGTGTTTCTGTGTAGACAGCCTTTATTTCCTTGGGTTTCTAGAACAAGACATACTATAAGGCTGAAGCTTTGCTCCCAAGAGTATCTATTGTGATGCCTTATTCCTAGAAATACAAGTGTCAACTGGCAACCCACACTCATTGGCAGGCCAGGATGAATGATGAGACTGTAGAACAAAATATATATTTTTAAACATCTTTATTGTAGTATAATTGCTTCACAATGGTGTGTTAGTTTCTGCTGTATAACTAAGTGAATCAACTATACATATACATATATCCCCATATCCCCTCCCTCTTGCATCTCCCTCCCACCCTCCCTATCCCACCCCTCTAGGTGGTCACAAAGCACCGAGCTGATCTCCCTGTGCTATGTGGCTGCTTCCCACTAGCTAGCTATTTTACATTTGATAGTGTATATATGTCCATGCCACTCTCTCACTTTGTCCCAGCTTACCCTTCCCCCTCCCCGTGTCCTCAAGTCCATTCTCTATGTCTGTGTCTTTAAATTAGGATTCTTGGAAAGTTTAGGGTCTTCTGTTTACTTCATTTCTCTATACAGTTAAAAAAATTAATGTATATTTATTGCAGATTTGCAAAATTGTAATTGGTTCCTGTAACTGACATAATTTTGGTCTGAGTAGTGTTTTGAGATTCTGAACATAAAGGGGAGGATAAGACGTGAGTTGTGATAAATAACTGTGATAAAGCTGTTTTAATTTTTGGCTTACCCAGTGGGTTAGAGTAACAATATATACAAGACAATACTTGAATTCTGAGAGCTGTGTGTAAGATTAGCATGCTCTTCATTACTCCAAGTAGCAGTTCTGGGGTAAAACTTACCTCTAGTTCACTAATGGTAGTGATGGGCTGAGCAAATTCAGATTTAGAGCACCCAGTTGCTATTAGATGGTTTAACATTAATAGTAAAGTCATTGTCCACACACATTCTTGTTTAGAATTGTGTATTGATGATACCTTATAAAAAACTTTTTCCTAACAAAACATCTTGTTAGACTGTCACTAACACCAAGTGATGAATAAAAATTGCATAATTATTATAAAAAATACAAATACCCTTACATCTGGGGAATAGCATAAAGGGTACCATCTTTCTATATTTATCCCTTCAATCCTGGTTCACTTTGGTGAAGAACTGACATCATTGGCAGTTCTGAATAGCAGTTTGCAAGGTGTCCCAAGAAACGGGGACAGTAAATAATGGATAGAATATTGCCATTAAATGAAGATAAATATTGATGCTTCTTTCCCCACTGCTCTGACACTGTACTCTTCTGCTCTTAATGTGTAATCACCTATTTTATCTCTAAAAATTGCTATTAAAATTATTGCTATTAAAAGTAAGAGTTTAATCTGGTTTATTTTTGTGGCATTCACTCTTCTTAGTCTCTGTTAATATTAACATGTGCCTCTCTTTCTCCTCTAGAATGACTCTGCTCATGGTGATTATATGCAAAGTAATGAGGCCAGTTTAATGGAACAAGCCCCGATACCTCATGATGGACTTACTGTGGCACCTCATAGAACCCAGCGAGAAGGTATGCTGTATTTTTCCTAAACTTTAAAACATCTGTACATGAAAAGATTGCAGAGCGCTATTGACATTGGTTAACTCACTCCACTTTCTCCTTTTTGAAGTAGAGAAAGCCTATAGGTCCTGGGTTTAGCTCAAATGCCAGCCCTCCCACTTCCTTGACTCTGTGTCTGGGTTCTGGCTCTGCAGCCCCTGGCCTGTCCCAGCCCACGCTTACTTGGTTCTGCCTTGTGGTCCCTTGTCTTAAATCTGATTGCATACTTCTGGAGGACAAAGACCTTAACCTACTCCCAGAGTATTAGCATAGTGCTTTATCTGTAGAATGTGCTCAGTGTCTACTGAAGAAATTAATTTTACAGAAGTTCACTGCAAGAGAGTGAAGAAATTCCTTACAAGCCCGTTCTTCCTGCAGTAATGCAGTTTTCAGGAGGACTGGGTGGAGGAGTGAAAGGACATTGCCACCTGAAAAGAAACGAGTTCAGATAGTCTCTTCTCCTCACATCTGGGGAGTCCGTTAACCTGTATTGAGGGAAATTTGAAATGGCAAATGTAGACTGCCGCCTAGGCGGTCTTGGAAGGGTGAAGGATGTACAGTTAGCATCACATTCAGTTGTAACAGCTTTGAATTGATGTCGTTTTGCTTCCTTTTAATTCCAGTAATCATCCTTTCGTGTAATGCATTTTTCTTCACGGAGGAAAAATAGGTGTGAATGTTTAATGTTTAGAAAATGTCTACAGAATTACCACTTCTATTCAGTACTATTAAACTACTCGAATCATGAACTGAACTGCTTCAGCCAGGCTCAGTGAGCCTACCAGTAACCTAAAGCAGAGTTTGGTTTTGCAGTGAAGGTCCTTTTCTTAAAAGAAGTAAAGATATTAAAAAAAAAACATAAAGACTACATCAAAAAGGTAACAATTAACTGTAACGTGGTACTCATAGATGGTTTTTCCTTTATTCTTAATTTGTAAACAAATGTACACAGTCCATGCTTTTCAGTTTTAATTTATGAGGGTTAGGGGATCTCCTGTTATCAGCCATTCCTCACCACATACTCCTTTGTTTTCCTCATCTTGATTCTGATAGATCACAGCAGGTATAACTTGAAATCAAGGCTGAAGCCATAGCCATGTTCCCGTACCCACACTGCCCCAGTGGTCCCCTTCCCTAGAAGTAAAGCTGCTTCATGTTTTGGAACACTGATTAGTTCAGGTGGTTTTTATTTAATAGCATCGTCCTTCACATAATTTAATAGAACAGCTTTTGGAAACAGCAGACTCTCACTTCCCCACTTTGGCTTTTATCATACTGCAGCAGTTGTGAGCAATTGAAGGCTTCTCACCTGGCTTCTGAGATTTTCTTTTGTCCCATTCTCAACGTTTCTCACCCACCAAGGGAAATTGGCCCAGAAGCAGGCCACCAAACACTATACATTTGGAAAGTTAACACAAAATACTGGTAATGGTATCTCCTTAGTTTATTATACCTGTTTACCAGCAAATTTCTGTAATCTTACGTTTTCTGCTTTCTCAGTGCCCACCTTCTGTGATCTACAGCAATCTTAATTCTTCCTGTATACTTTTGTTACTTTGTGTATTCTACTTCGCCTATTTTAACTTCTTCTTTTAAGGCAGAGTGAGTCCTTCCCTTTTCTTCTCCATCTCCTGTCCCCTGAGTCCAACAGTGACCTTCCGTTGAGTCACTTTCCTAACTTCTTCCCTGTGACCTTTATCATCTTCATGACTATTTCTTCTACTTACACCGTGAGCAACAATCTTTTTTTTTTTTTTTCCTTAAGTCCTTATATTATGCTTAGTAGACTGGCTCTTTTCAATTTGTAAAGAGATTTACTTGCTAAGGTGATAACTTTTACTGAAGGATGTATGAAATGAGTAGTTTGGGGATTTGCACTTTTGCTTATTCACGAGTAAGCTGACCATTTTATCTAGTTCAATTCCGAGTAATTGTTCTTAAGCCATTAATGTAATTTATAATCACTATTTTATCTGTATAATAAGTTTTGCTACAGTGAACCATCATAGTTTGTTATAATGTTAAGTTTGTGTTACTGTTATATGATATTAAGGGTCACATTCGAGAAAAACAATTTTTAAATTCTCAATTGGAAGGACATTTTTACCAGTTCATATTACTTTTGAAGGGTTTTTTCCCCCCAATTAAAAAAAATTTTTCTAGTTTTCACCTAATATGCATAAATAACCGAATGACTCTAAAGTGCTGTATTTGTGGTAATCTGAATTAACAGTTCTGAAGATTTCATCTAGAAAAATAATCTTCACTGCAGGCGCCTTTTATTATTTATCTTTGGTGCTTAGCAGAGTGCTTGAAATGACTTCAGCCATTCAGCATGCTTAGTGGATATAGAAATAAATTACTTCATGGATGGACAGCACATTGCTGTGCTTCTGGGTTTTTTTTGTTTTATTTCATGATTAAGGCTAGTAGTAAAGATGAAGATAAATAGCTTAATCGTTTGGCTTTGTCAGGTTGGGTAACTGAAATATGTATCTAGTCTCTGTAGAACAAGTCAGCATGTTTTCTTTCTTTCAGCTGTACACATTGAGAAGATAATGTTGAAAGGAGTCCAGAGAAAAAGGGCTGACAAATATTGGGAGTACACCTTCAAAGTAAGCTACTCTCATCACCCAAAAAGATATCTCATACTATGTTAAATGATCTTTTGGAAAGAATGAAAATTGATCTTTGGAACAACTTAATGGCAGGTTTGCCAATTTAAGGGACGCTATACCCATGTCTGTGTCTGTCTTAATTAAGGGAATGTACTGTTTTCAGTATATACTGCATGGTTTGCCAAGTGTTAAAAATTGTATCACATTAAAGTTACTCTGACAGTTTTATTAAAAAGAAATAAGAGCCTTAGATTTAAGGTGTAAGATATATCTTTAAAAAGTGAAAGTAAACATTCACCAGTATTTATAAAAATCAAGATCACAGGCATTGTCTTTTCCTGGTATTTTTCTCCTCCTCTTCTTTCTCCAAGGCTTTTATTTTCTGGCCTTTGTTGGCTTTTCTTATCTCTAATTGCTCTGCTGTCATTCTGGCCTTCACACAGCTTTCTGATTAACTGCAGAGCCCAGCTCTGTTAGTCCCCGTGGCTCCTTTTTGCCTGTTGACTGTGATGTGCATTCCGAGTCCACGTCTGCCTTCCTCCCTGCTCGGGCTTCGCTGTCAAGCCCTTTCTTCTGACGTGGGACTGCCCACGCCTTGAAGCCACATGGAAGGACGTTGTGTTTCTGTGCGTCCTCACTTCACTTCCTACCCAAAGGTGTTGCTTGCCCAACTTTAGCTGTACTTGTCTCACAAAGTCATTTCTGATCCTCCAGCAGAACGTTTTTTCATTCTTCCCAGGTGTACCACCATCATCCCTTTCCCAGATTCTTAATTTGGGTTACATGATTTTTCTTTCCAGAAGGCTGTCATCTCATAGAGAGCAGGAATCTTCATCCTCTGCATCTCGCCATATCTAACTTGCTTAGTACATTAGTTGGAGTTTCAGGACTCTGGCTTCTGCCTTCTTCTGTGGGAAATATCCTCAGTTTTCAAATTTTAAGTCCTTATCTCCATGTTTCACCTACGTTTTGTAACATTTAACACAAGTCCCCCTGCTCTCTTCATTCAGTTAGACCAGCTCTCCTTTTGTTGCTGGAGCTCTAAGCACATTCCTTCCTTAAGGCCTTCGTTGTCCTCTGGCTCTGGAACGATATTCCCCCAGACCCTGGCACAGCTGACGTCCCTTCAGCTCACACACAGGCTCGACGGCCCCTACTCTGAGGCTTTTCTTGGCACCCCTCTGACGTGCTTCTCCCAGCTCCTGCTGCATGCCCAGCTCGTTTTCTTTGGAGCACTGATCACTGATGGAACTCCTTGTACATTCATTGGCTCTAATCTGACTCCTGCACTAGACTCTGACCTCAGCCAGCAGAGGCTTCACTGTCTTGTCCACTCCTGTATCCTTTCATAAGAACAGTGTCTGACACAAGTAGCTGCTCAACAAACATTTGAATAATTAAAAATCATTTAAAAGATGTGCCAGTTAATAAGGATATTTGTTTGAGGGTTGCTAGATAAAATTTTGTATGCTTAAGTATCTGGTTAATTGTGGCATGATTGGTTGGTAAGGCTTATGTATCAGCATAGTTCAAGTATTCACTCAGCTCAAATAATTGTGAAGTAGAAATTATTAGTGGGCTACCATCGAGTCCACTGGGTTAAAGGTATCCAAGAAGTAGGTGGGTAATAGATTGTAGTTCTGGCTCTTCTGCTTACCTAGAGTTGAATCTAAGTAAGTTAACCTTTTTGAGTTTTAGTTTCTCCATCTGAAAACGGAGGTAGTCGTATCTGCCTCATCTACGTTAATAGGATTGTAAAGCATTAAGATAAAGATGAAATCTTTTCATAAACCATAAGTCCCCATAAAAATGCAATACAGTACTACCAAACAAGGGCAGTAAACTTGGTATTTCTCTTAAGAATGTATATTTAATAAGTTCCAGGAGATCGAGTTTTTCTTTTTTCTTGGGGCATAGATCTGTGCTGGCGAAGTGTCATTCTAGAGTCCCTACAATGTCACCAAAAGGAACGTAAGACATTTCCCTTTCTGAAAAATTACTAAAGTATAGTCACATTTTTAGAAGACAGCTTGTTTTGAAAACCATGTGCTTTGAAAGGAGTTATTAAAATTTTTTAAGTAGAATGTCAATATACAGTTAATTTTAACAGTTTTGAAGAAATTATGACAATATCAGATGAACTTTATATTTCTAATTGTTAATCTTGATAAAGTTAAAGTAAGGTCATTTGTTTTACACATGGCTTTTTTCCAGTCAGTTCCTGCCTAAGAAATAACTGTATAACGTGTTTTTTTTTTTTTAAATCAGGTAAATTGGTCGGATCTTTCAGTCACAACAGTAACAAAAACCCACCAAGAACTACAGGAATTTCTCCTGAAGGTAAAAGTATAGATTTTGTTGTTAAAATGATTTTTACGTGATATACAGCAGGGATCCCCAACCCCCGGGCAGCGGGCAGGTAGCGGTCCTCGGCCTGTTGGGAACTGGCCACGCAGCCGGAGGTGAGTGGCGGTGAGCAAAGCTTCCCCTGACGCTCCCCGTCGCGCCCCATCGCTGGCATCACTGCCTGAACCATCCCATCCCACCACCCCCGGCCCCGGTCCATGGAAGAATGGTCTTCCACGAAACCGGTCCCTGGTGCCAAAAAGGTTGGGGACCGCTGGTACACAGAATCCAAAAACCTTAGTACCAAAACAAACACCAGGAAAATTAAAGCGTGTGTATAGAGGCTGGCTTACAACTCTTCACGAACATTGCTGTAGAAAATGTCATGTTATTTTAAACATAGATTTTGTTACCTTACATTACCAATATAAGGAATTGATGGTTTTCCACATTTAAAAAAAAAAAAAAAAGGTGGGGGGGAACCTTATTCCTGGTTCCTTGCTGAGATGTGTATCGTTGGTGGCTCTGCACCTGGCGCCCGACAGGGTCTCTCCTCTGGGTTTCCCTAAACTTTATCTACTCTTTGTCTTGACAGATTTCATTTTTCAGTCACAGAATTTCTCTAAAGGCTTAGGTGTTTTTTTAAAAAAAAATGCAGCCTGAAATAAATAATTTGCTCTTCAAAATCACAATAATTAATGGTCCCCCTGCTTAGCCAACATCTGAATATAGTGTTTTTTCCATAGGACCAATGCCTTATCAGGTTATATGAAATAATTGGCAACTAGCATACTTCTAGGAATGAATTGCCAATTATGAAATATCCTCTCAAGTTTACCATATGTCTCTTTTCCTTTTCATCTTCCTTTTAAAATCATCTGCATAAGCTGTCCGCTTGACAACCTGTACCTACTGACAGTCTTTAACTTCTGTGGAGGCTGTTGAACTGCACCTAAAGTTTGCCATAGTGAGGAAGGTCAGTGAGTTTGCTGTAGCGAGTTTGAAGCCAGTGTTTTCCAATCCTTTTTTCCATATCCGTAGCAGCCTCTGTCCTCCACATCCTGGCCTCCTTCCCCTGCTGCTCCTTGACAGCTGTGTCTGGCACCTGTGTTGTTTCTCCTTGCCAGAAAGGAAGCTCCATGAAGGCAGGGTTCTTGTTTCATCCTCACTGCTGTATCCACAGTGCCAGAAACAGTACTTAGGATGGGGTCGGAGTTTGAACTATATGTTGACTCAATGAATGAATGGATTAATGGGGAGAGTTGCAAAAACCAAATTGTAATGAGATTTTGTAGATGCTTATCCGTCAGGCCTCAGTGTTTTTAAAGAAAAACTTGTACCGAGGTGTGAATGCCTTCCAGCATGCTGAGCTTGTGCTGTGGCTGAGCCGGGGCCCTGGAGGTGGGGGACTGGGTATGCTGGAACAAAGACCAGGCAGGTGAGAAAGTTCGAGTGACTTGTATAGAAGAGACATGTATTTTTAGCGAATATGCCTTTCTCTAGGACTGGAAGTAGTCCCTGGATATTGAAGATAAAAGCACTTGAAAATAAATCAGTTTGCAAATACTGATGGCTGCATATCCGCACTCTGCCCAGTCACGTGAGCAGTCACTGACCAGGTGAAAACGAATATATTCTCACCTTCCTGTGTTTAGAAGAGCCATCAGTCATTCGGTAGTTGAAATAAGCTTCTCCACTGAAGCTGGTTTTGGCTGTGTACAGATATTCAGGAGAAATTGTGTTTAAAATGGGCAATGTGATATATGCCTAATGTTCTAAATCTGTATTAAAATGATAACATCAAAGTATAAATACTGAAATGAATGGTCATTTCCTTGTTTGGAAAAATGTGTAGGTCCAGAACGTGTTTCTTCCTGTTAGTGGTCTGAGGACGTGATTTACACAGTGGGTGTGTGGAATGCCAGCAGAGCGTTTGACCTTACCACGTTAATAAAAGGGCCAGGAAGAGCTTCATTCTGTTATAACATCTTGATTCCATAGTCTTACTGTGCCTAAAATAGTAATACTTACGCTACCTTTGTTAAATTTTCCATTTCTGAATTGTTGACTCAGAATGCTTATTTGTCAGAAGAATACTTACTTTGGGTCCTCCAATGAAAAATTAATATGTAAACTCACAAATTTGTATAGATTGTTATATTCCCGTGGCACCTTAGATAAATGTGTTAATGGTTCTATTCTTAATTTTAGTGAAAGTGCCTGCAGTTCATGAGTTAATTGCAAAGACTAGTTATCAAAAGTCAAATTTAAAACTTCGACTTCTTGAAAGACTTGGAAAATTAGTTTTATAAGGGATCAGTTTATTAGGCATTTTAATAGGTAAACTAGTTAATAAAAACAAAGTTTTAAGTCATTTTATTTAATTAAAAAATTTTCTTGGGGGCTTCCCTGGTGGCGCAAGTGGTGGGGAGTCCGCCTGCTGATGCAGGGGACACGGGTTCGTGCCCCGGTCCGGGAGGATCCCACATGCCGCGGAGCGGCTGGGCCCGTGAGCCATGGCCGCTGAGCCTGCGCATCTGGAGCCTGTGCTCCGCAATGGGAGAGGCCAAGGCAGTGAGAGACCCGCGTACCGCAAAAAACAAACAAGCAAACAAAAATTTTCTTGGTCAAGTGATGATTTTTTTGTGATTTCTTGTACATGGCTCTGAGGCCACCTCCATCACACTGAGGAAAAGGTTACTAAACCTCCAATTAATCTTTTTATGTAAGATTCTGAGTTTTCACCCCATCTTTCACACCCAGGTCTTTATTTGGTGTGTAGTGTTGACAGTCTGACATGGCCTGAGGTTTACACGTGATACAGAAGGCACAAAAGTGATAACTATAAAGGCAGAGATCACAGTTTTCAGAATACTATTTGAGGATAAAAATAATACTCCCTGCCCTGCGAAAGGCTCCATTTCACTCAAGAACCTTGGTGCGGTGTCCTGGGATGGGAGGGGAGTGCCGGCGGGCCCAGAGCAGGCTTAGCGCTGCCGGCACCCCGGGCCTCTCCCCTTCCCTCGGGACCCCGCGGTGCCCTGTGCAGTGCCGCTTTTGGGGAAGATCTAGAAAAGGAACTGCTTAGGGATAATTTCTGAGTAGGAGGCATTCATCTTCCTTTTGTGCCTCTGGTGTGTGACATATTTGCCAGTAAGTGAGAAACTTAACGTTGGTCGTGCGGTTTTTCTTTCCTAGCTTCCAAAGGAGTTGTCCTCGGAGACTTTTGACAAGACCATCTTAAGAGCCCTGAATCAGGGCTCACTGAAGAGGGAAGAACGGCGGCACCCTGACCTGGAGCCCATCCTGAGGTAACGGTTTACTGGCACCTGCCCGGCAGCCTCCCAGGCTGGGCCACGGCCGTCCCGGGGCTGAGGCTGGAGTTCTAGGGGAGATCACAGAGATTCCTCCTCTGGAGTCCTTTTCAGAATGGACTTTTTAATCCTTGTGTTATTTAGATCTAGGCTAGTAGTAGACACCAAACGAATTTCTCATATCATTGTACTTTTCAGCTGTCTGTTATCATAAAAATCGTTTCTAAAGTATGCAAATACTCAGTGAAACCTCTTATTTTCGCCATAAAATGTTTATTGAAAGAGGCCCTTGTCCAAGAGCTCAGCTTTGGAGATGGTTTTGGATCTAAGCTGCTGAGTAAGGTTAGGCTGATGGGTGGGAAAGTGAAGGGTGGCCGAGGTTTGCAGTGTGGTTTCGGTCATTGTTGGCGCTCATCCCTCTCTGAGGGCCCCCCTTTAGGAGAGAGAAACTAAGGGATAACGGCCAAGGAAACAAATGCTGTTATACTGGAAACTTGCAGTTATTAGTAAGTAAAATAGTGAAAGCAGTGTTGGCGCGTCTGTGGCTTAGAGTCGGGGCTTAGGTGAGACTGATCTGCCCTCTGAAGCTAAGCGGGCCCAGCTGGGAGGAAGACTTGCTGAGGCAGAGGTGCGAGCCTTTTCATGCAGTGACCCTCCTGCTGCCCCCGAGGCCCCCTGAGTATTCTCCGGATGGGGTGGGGCTGGGGACAGAAGCAGAAATCCGGGAGGGAGGGTATTTTCATTGTATGACAAGATTTAGGGTGTGATCTGGAAGCAAATGAGGGAGACCAGAGAGGAGATGGAGGGAGTGACTGGGAAAAGGCAGCGGAGCAGAGAGCGGGAGGGTCCGACTCGAAGCCCCCCTACGAGCCCACGCACGATGGGCCGTGAGGAAAGCGGGCGGGCCGGCAGGACTTTAGAGTCAGAGGCACCAGCCTGTTCACTGAGGGCGGGCGTCCCAGAGGCCACAGTGGGAGGGTCCAGAGAAGGACGAGGAGAAGTGGGAGGGGCTGGGTCTCTTGGGGGTGGGCACAGGGAGCATTCCAGGGCTGAGATGGGGTGGGGTTGGGTGAGGAAGAGTCCCCTGTGCTGCTGCTCAAGCATCGGTGGGCGTGTACATCCCTGGGGAGCCTGTTAAAGGGCAGAGTCATGCCCCACAGTACTGGGGTGGGCGCAGTGCTGGCATTCTAGGCTGCTGGGGGCGCGGGGTCCGCAGAGCACGCCTTAGAGGGTGGCGAGCTCTCAGGCCCCCGCACGTACAGGTGGCTCAGGAGGGGCCTGTGCAGCTGTGGTACGGGGGTGGGGGTGGCAGCGCGAGCCTGGTGTCTGCGCTTTGTGACAGCCTCTGGGGAGGGAAGTCATTCGCCCCCGGGTGATGGTGGTGGGAGGCCTGGCCTAATGTTCCAGAGGGTACACACGTGACAGGTGGCCTGGCAGGGCGTGGGGCCCAGATGGGGTCAGGAGGGTATATGCGCAGGGCTCCGAAGGGAGAAGCAGTGACAGTGGGAGACAGATGAGCTTACTACAGGGGGATGGGCCTAGTTAGGGTGTATATTAAGAATCATGAGAAGCAAGTTTCTCTGTTGGAGAAGAGAGTTATGGTGTGGAAAGGAGAAAACCAGAATGAAATTAAAGATATCTGTGCAGACTCATGATTTTCAGTATATATAGGTAGATACAGAAATAAATATGGTTGTGTGTGTACACGTGTGTTCCCTGGCTCTGGTCATTGAAAGGGTCTGGAAGCAGCCACACCCCAGTAGTGGTGGGCATCCCTGGTATCCAGAGCTTGACTTGTAACTCTGTTCTCCACTGAACAGAGCTAGGGCTCCTTGGAGGAGAAGCTGATTGCAGGGCTGGAGGAGGAAAAATACAAGATGAGCCCGTTGTGCCAGAGAGCAGGGAAGCGCTCAGGGAATGTTTGGCTTGGTCACAAGGACAAAGGCCAGCTTGAAGGGGCTCCTAGTGGTCAAATCTGGAGCAAATTGAACATCAAAATAAATAAGAACAGTAACGTTGAATAAAATAGGAAACCATGGGTCCATGTTGAAATAAATAATAAACGAATAGATTGAACGTTTGAGGACTAGGACATTTACATTGTCAAAGTCATTTCCCAGTGCTTATTACTTCTAAAGGAGGGAGAGTAACTCTGGGTGGAGAAGTCTGACAGATGCTACTTGGATCCAGGACAGTGAACCTGACTCAGGACCGCCTGCCACACAGTAGGCGGCCACGAAGGAGCACTGCCTCGCCCCTGTGATGTTCCTGCAGTGAACCTAATCTCGAGGAAACAGCAGACAAACCCAAATTGTGACCATTCCACAAAACATCTGCGCTGTCCTCTTAAAGCCAGGACAGTCGAGGGAGGCCTGAGAAGATAGCACGGCTAGCTGGATGCAGCGCAGGGTCTGGACCGGGGCTTTGTGGTAAAAAGGATCCTTTGGGATCAATTGGCAAAATTGAAGTGGCATATGGGGGTTAGGAGGTCACAGTTTATCAGGGTTAGCGTCCTGATTTTGATTGTAGGAGAATGTCTTTGTAGGAATACTCATGTTTCACCCGGGGTTGGGGCAGCAGAGGTCGGTTATTTATGGTTTAGAAAGAAAATTCTCTTTATTTGCGACTTCTCTGTAAGTTTGAGGTTTTCAGAGGGAAAAAAATACTTCCACAAGGAGCCACTTTCAGAAACTTGGCTCTTGGCCAACACCACAATTAAGAAGTACGTGTTGGGGCTTCCCTGGTGGCGCAGTGGTTGAGAGTCCGCCTGCCGATGCAGGGGACGCGGGTTCGTGCCCCGGTCCGGGAAGATCCCACATGCCGCGGAGTGGGCCCGTGAGCCGTGGCCACTGAGCCTGCGCGTCCGGAGCCTGTGCTCCGCAACGGGAGAGGCCACAGCAGTGAGAGGCCCGCGTACCACACACACACAAAAAAAGAAGTATGTGTTGGACTCCTTGTTACAGCTTTTAGGGTTCTCCTCATACGATCCTGTGTGTGTGTGTGTGTGTGTGTGGATAGCCTTTTCACTATAAAGATGTTATTCAAGCTATTTGTGGAGAATGCAAAGGAAGGTGTAATGTGAAAAGTCCCTAATATCCCTTTCTTCAAGTCTAGGCACTAGAAGTGGCCTTCATTAAAACCTTACATACCTTTCCAAAAATTTTCTGTGCATGTACACATCCCTGACTTTGTTTATTTGTGTGTATTTCCTTTGCGCAAATGAATTCTCCTTTGCACACGTTTTTGCCACTTAGTCTTTTCATTAAATATAGTGGACGTGGTAAAGCATCAGTACATGTGAAAAGATCGCTGCCTCATTTTTTATTTGCTACATAATGTTCCATTTTTAGTTGTACCATAATTAAACTAATCAGTGTATTTTATGGCTGTTTTGGTTCTTCCTAAATATTTTAACGCTGCAAGAATATTACAGTGACTGTCCACATATATGTTTCTTAACACACTTCTCTGTAAGAGAAATGTGTGAAATTGGAATTTTTGGTCAGAAGCACAGTGTGCATTTTTTAACATGCGGTACTTCCAGGTGCCTTCTCAGGGGGCGGCAGCACTTTATACCCTCAGAAGCCTTGTTTTTGCGTCTCCTCCACACCTCAGCCGACATAAATACTCTCAGCTTCTCATCTTTGCCAGTCTCTAAAAAAGGAAGACTGTATCTCATTTTACTCTGTATTTGAGTGGCCATCTGTACTTTCCTCTGAGTGAATTTTTCAGTCCCTTTCACTTTTTTATTGATTACTAATTTATAAGAGTTATTTGTTAGATAAAAGAAAGGAGCACTGTTTGTCATTATTTCTTGACCATGCAAAAGGTTTAAATTTTTATGTAGTTGGATTTATCAGTCTTTTCTCTTACAGGTTCAGGGTTTTGTGTCCAGCTTGAAAAGACTTTTTCTCTTCAAAAATTATATTTTTAAAATGTTTTCTTCGTAATACTTCCTTTTAAAAACATCTTTGATTCTTCTGTATGGCTAGCCTGTGGTCTCAACACCATTAACTGGATTTTAGGACACTTATTCTCAGTTTGTGAATTTTAGATTAGTATTGCTGTAATTCATTTAAGAAATATAGCAATTATAAAGGAGAGGGAGAAATGAAAGCAAGAGGTAGGTAATGAATTTATAAGTGAAGTGGAGATTGGATTGGTACAGGACATACTGCATTTACTTCCAAGTACACTGTAAATTAGGAAAATGAAGGTATGGCACTGAAATGTACATTTGGGGTTGGATGACTTCTGTTATGTCAAAATGTAATCCTGTTTTTCTTATTTGATTGCTTGAGTAGTTTATAGCCACTTTGGGTTCTAGTTGGGTATAACTGCCATCTTGTGGTTATGCAGCAATGAACCCTGACTTGAGTCTGTATGCTGATTCCAACCAAGCCCCTGCCTTTATCTCAGGTGTGGTTTTCCTATACTGGATATGCCTGTACTTTTGACCAGTTAATTTGGTTTGTAAATGTAACTGGGCAGTAGATGCCTTTGGATTTTAATCCTCAGCCTTAGGTAATGTGTTCAGACCTGGAAATTTAGATTAGCTCCATACTTTGTATCTCAATTTCTCTTCCATCTCTTCATTTCCTCCCTTTGTATTCCTACTGAATATTTGCCTCCACATTTGAGAACCAAGAAGCAATTTTGTCTAATGCACAAGGCAACTTTGGTCCATAGGGGTCATCTCTTGATAGGGTATTTTGATGATTTTATAACTAATCTGAATGATAGGTCCAAAACCTTGGGGAGACATTAAGAATTAAATTTTTAAATGAGCATTTAAAATGTTCAAAAGTAATGGAAGGGGGTTTGGATGTTGAGCCGGGTGACAGTTTAATATGCGTATACTATTTGAGTGTCATAACCTTGAAGAATGTTAGTATATTCCCTAAGAAGAAATCGGAACTGAAAGGCCAGATAATTTGTTTAGGGTGATTGAGCTTTTAAGTGATTGAGCTGGTATTCAGATCCCAAGTAACTGTGCTGTAACTATGCCCCTTTCTGCAGAGTAACCTTTTGTGGGGAAGACCTCCAGTTGGAATCTTTTTAATGACATTAATAAAACATGAGGAAAGCTGTTTTTTAAAGATAACAGCTTAGAATTGTGTTATGATACATATTGAGATGAATCATCAGTCATACCTTAGTCTGTAGTAATACTTGTGACTAACTTGGCCGCTGCGTTCCGTTCGTAGTTTCCAGAACTCCTGCATCCCGAACTTCCCAACCTCTTACTTTCAGACTGTGGGAAGGTGCCTTCATGGTACACCCAAATGATGAAAAGTAACACCTATGAAGAAGGGTAAAGAAACTGAAGTTGTTTTTCTGAGCAGAAAGGCGACTATTGGACCACTTGGGTAAAAGGCTGAAATAATACATAGTTGGTTAGAATTGAAGCGTTACCACTAGATTATATAAAATTAGAAATAAGCCTGTTTTATTAGATTCTTGTAAATAAGTCTTTTATTCACTTCCTCCTATGGGAAATACATTAGAAAATAATATTCTTTTCCTTAGGAAAACAATTTTTTATACCTGAATTAAACTGCCACTGGGTTTGTTTACAATCTAAACTATCTCATGGATTTGTAGTACATGAAATTAATGAATGTCTTTTCTTTTTATATGCAGGCAGCTATTTTCAACTCCATCACGAGCTTTTCTACAGAATCAGAAAGTACACAGCTTTTTTCAGTCCATATCATCAGACCCTCTACACAGCCTCAGTAAGTGTCCCTTTGCTTCTCTGTAGAAATTTGGCCTTTTTCTTGCTTGGATTTCTTGCTTTACCATGCCATCTTGTATGGGATTGTCATTTTAGTTAAGGTCAAGGAATACTGGCATACAAAATTAGAAACATTTGTAGTTTTCAGTGAATTTTATACTGCAGTTTTAAAGAAAATAACTTACAACAGCTAATGTGACAAAACAGTAATGACCTATATGCAAAAAGAATATTAAAAAGAGTGGATGTATGTATATATATAACTGATTCACTTTGCTGTACAGCAGAAACTAACACAACACTGTAAATCAGCTATACTCTAGTAAAAATTAAAAAATTAAAAAAAAAAGCTAATGTCACAAAACAGACTGATTCCAAGGCAAGGGCCAAGTATCTCAAACAAGTGGGCACACTGCATCCTCAGATTCCTTGAGAGATCTGGCTTACAGGTTGTAGAGATGCTTCAGTGCTGCTTGCATGATGGATAACCTCTCGTGATGTGCCCCTGTTCCCATAATGACCTCCCCAGCCTCCCAGGCTGGAAACTCTGGCCTTACTCTTTTCACCTTTCCTCTTTGTATTCAGTCATTTAAAGGCCAAGTCACGCCAGACAAAGGACATCATCCTTTTTACCCCTCCTCACCAATCCCATTGTTAGTTAGGTCTTTTTTTCATGCACAGACTGTGCAAAGCCTCACTTCTCTCAGATTCTAGTTTCTTACTGTACTATAACCTGTCCTGGGCTTGTCTCGGGGATCAATTTGTTAATCCTCTATTTAGAACCTTAAACGTTTGCTGTGAAATTCAAGCCCTGCCGTGAGCCCCTTGAGCCGCCTCTCACCTCTCGGGCTCCCAGGGCTCGCGGGCTTGGCAGCCACTCAGGACACCCTGCCTTTTCCTGTCCCAGGGTCTTGTCTCGTTCTGCACCCCCTCTTTTGTTACAGTCTGTTAAAATCACCCCTGTTTCAGGACCCAACTGAAATAACACCTCATGAGGATTTCCTAGATTTCTCGTATGTTCCTGTGGTTTGGTTTTGCCCGCGTGTTTCAGCATTCATCATGGTCTGCCTTGAGTTTAGCTTTATAGACGTCTATCTCAGCTGCCTTTTTTAACAAATATTTTGCCAGTAACATCGACGTGTGCTTTAGGAGAATTTCTGCTAACTTTAAGCACAGCCATTACGGCAAGTCGCTGTGTATTTTTCTTGTTTTTTGAATCTTTCCTTCTGCTTTCAACAAAGCCATGTCTCCCTGTACCTAGAGGGGAAAGAAAATGCATTTTTCCTCAGTTCAAAGTGGGAGGAAAAAAAGAGGTAAAAAAAAAATAGTATGAGTGGATATTTATTGTAACATAGGGGTTAACTTTTAGTTTTTCTAATCATTTGTGTATATGTATATATGCCTTAAACATTTTAAACAAAAAGTAGCAACTAGAATTAACGACTCTTCATGACTAAGACAAGATGAACAACTCCATGTTTAAATTCATGTCTGAATAGTGGCATTAGCTTTTTTAAAAGAGAATCCTGATCATTCTAGAGATGTTAATAGATTTAACAGTCAGTGCTTTCCACTTGAACCAAGTGTGGTTTTTAATGAATATCTATAAATAGCGTCTGTCTAATTCTAAAAAAGCATTGAAGCATGAAGTTAAACTTTTAATTCAGATTTTAGCAGGCTGCCTAGGAAAATGTACCCAAGTGAGTAGTACACACATAAATAACAGAAAACCCGTCTGGAGAGTTTGGCAGTATCTAAATTATATGAGCAATGCTAAAGAGGCTGGTAGATTTTAAGATATCAAATTGTTGTGAAATCAAAATAGTGTATTAAGGGACATGTTTTGAGATTGTGGAAAATCTGGTCAGGATGTTCAAATTATTTCACCAAAGAACACATCATTGGCAAAGTTCATTTGCACTTACTCTTTTAAGAAATGACAGCTCTAACTTCCCCTGCCCCACAATAGAGAGCAATATTCCGTACCCCGACAGCTGAGAGAACAAATGTTAAACTCCTGAATGACTTAAAATGTTGACCTCCAGAAGCCTACTGGTCTGTATTTTAATGGACACGTAATCCAATGCATCAAAGTGGGTTCTGTGGGTCAGTGCTGGTCCATGATTGCTGGTCACTGGTCTATGGTAGAAGAACAGGAGCAGAGAGGAGATGCTGGGAGTAATCTCACATTGCCACATTATACTGTCTTTCATAAAAGGAGCGATCCACACAAACTGGAAATTCTGAAAAACCTTACACAGCACAGATAGTTGAGAAGCACTAATCTAGTCCATCTCCTCATTTTGCACAAGAGCACACGGGGGCAGGCAGATGTGAAGCAGCTTGCTTCACTCCTGTGGCTTTTATGGGGAGAGCTGGCTCCGTGCTTCAGGGTCCCCACTCACATTCCAGGGTTTTGTGCTATGTCCTCTAGCTTTCTTCAAAGTCCTAACTACTAGGCGTGTTCTCTTTACCATTAACTCTCCACTCTCATCCTCCGTGGGAGAAGAGTAATAATTATATTTGTTTTTCTCACTATTATAATTTTCCCTAAAAGTTAATGGTATTTAATACTTCCCGCAGATAACTTACAATCCTCTCTGAAGACTTCTAAGATATTAGAACACTTAAAAGAAGACAGCTCAGAAGCCTCAAGTCAAGAAGAAGGTAAACGCTGATTCACTGGAATAAGTCATTCTGCGTGATATTGTCACAGGGATAGGTAAACAAACCGTTAGAACAGATTAAGGAACTGAGAAACAGACATATGGGAACTTGGAATGTGACAGGTGGCCTTACAGAAAAGTGGGGAAAGAATATGCAATAAATGGTATTGGCTGGCTTTCCAGTCAAAAAAAGTGTTATATAATTAGATCCCTACTTCTGTTGGGCACAGAAAGTTTCAAATGAATAACAGATTATTTGCAACATATATAAACTTAATGTAATATGTAAAATGTAAAACTTAAATTTTTAAATATTAATAGTCTGGGATGAGAAGGCTTTCTTGACAGGACAGAGCATGACCATAGTGGAGATCTTTCTAATCTAAATTAAAGCTTAACAAGTGACAAGAGGTTTCCATTCAGAGGACATTTGCAGGATATTTACAGGTGTAAAGACTATACATCCAGACTATAGATTCTTCTAAAAATCATTGAGAAAATCAGTCTGGTCAACAATATGGGGAAAGATAAACACAGGCAGCTCTCACAGAAGAACCTTGAATGGTTCAGCCTCACAAGTAGTCCAGAAAATGCAAACTAAAAACAATGAGAGGGGCTTCCCTGGTGGCTCAGTGGGTAAGAATCCGCCTGCCAATGCAGGGGACACGGGTTCTCGAGCCCTGGTCCACAAAGACCCCACATGCCGCAGAGCAACTAAGCTCGTGCACCACAACTACTGAGCCTGTGCTCTAGAGCCCTCGAGCCACAACCACTGAGCCCGTGTGCCACAACTACGGAAGCCCGTGTGCCTAGAGCCCATGCTCTGCAACAAGAGAAGCCACCGCAATGAGAAGCCCGTGCACCGCAACGAAGAGTAGCCCCCCGCTCGCCGCAACTAGAGAAAGCCCGCGCGCAGCAACGAAGACCCAATGCAGCCAAAAATAAATAAATAAAATAATTAAAAAACAAAAAAACAATGAGAGATTAGTTCACACTCATCAGATTGGCAAACCATTTTCAAGTCTGACATGATCAAAGATATGAAGTAATGGGAATCCTCATCTACTGTTGATGGGAATTTAAATTGGTACAACTAACTATTTTGGACAAAAATTTGACACTCTCGTGAAGTTGGAGGTGATTAATGCTACTCCCCAGCAGTTCTGCTTCTATGAAAATTGTCGTCCGTGTCTTCAGGGGACAGGGATTCAGGCTCTCCTAGCAGCTTATGGGTAACAGCAAGTACTTGGATGTTAACCCAAATGTTTCAAATGTTAATAAAGTTATAAATAAGATTGTGGTACATTCATGCTAGGTGGCAATTAAAATAAAGGGTATTTATAGTATATTCAAACATTTAGCACCACTGTGTGTTTGTGAATACAGGGGTAGTTAAAATAAAAACATGCACTAGATTATTTCAACTAGTTAACCTCTGTGGAGGGAGGGAGCTGAATGGAATGGAGGGAGGCCTTTGGTTGTTTCTGGGATATTTCCTTTCCTAATAAAAAGAGGCAAATACTAGAGGTATCTGGGAGGTGGGTACATGGGTGTTGGTTTTATTAACATGTGGTTTTTTGATATTTGAGACACTTCTTTTTTTTCTAATGGTTAAAAAAGAGCCTGAAATTGAATGTGTGGTTTTGCAGCGTAATGCTCACGTCAAATTTCGTAGTCTTGGACAAAATTGATTTTGCTATTAGGTGGAACATATTTGAGAGGATATTTAAGGAAATTACTGTGTCTTTGAAAAATTGTTTCTTTAAGGAATTGTGGAAAATGCTTGGACGTGCTCTACGCGGTCTGTCAACACCGTTATGGTCACATACATTAGTTGCGTCTTCCTTTTGGATTTTGCAGAAGCATATGGTATAATAAATTGTTTTTTTCCTCCACTCTAGATGTGTTACAGCACACCATAATCCACAAGAAACATACCGGAAAAAGTCCCCTTGTGAAGTAGGTATCTAGTTCCTAAAACATGAATGACTTTGTGTGTTTTTAAATCACCATCACGTTTACTTACTGATGTATTTGGCTATAATTCTGCCGGTTTACTGTTTGCTTGTTATTTGTCTCACCTTTCCTGTGTTTTCCTTTCTCTCCTTTCTTGCTTTTGGGCGATTTTTTTTTTAATTCTGTTTTTCTCTTCTATTAGCCTTGATAGTTTTCCATACATTGTTTTTCGATTCTTCTGATGGTTACCTAGAGGTTTTATTCTACATCTTTGACTTAGGAAGGTCTGATATTCGTGCTTGTACCATTTCCCACGTGAGGACCTTGGATCACTGTAACTTCACTTACCTCCTCCCAGCTTATAAACTGTAGCTGTCATGCATCTTAATTCTGTTTGAAACCTCATGCACCCTTTCTGCATTAATCATTTAGGTGTTTACCATTCCACTGTTCTTCATTCCTTCCAGTGTGCCTGAGCATCCTTCTAACTGAAGAACACTTGAGAATTCCCTGTCATCATATCTGCCAGTAATGAAATCACTTTGTTTTTATCTGGAAAAAATGTCTATTTTGCCTTCAGTTTTGAAAGACATTTTTGCTCATATGACATAGGACTCCAGGCTGGCAGTTACTTTCTGTGAGTGCTCGGAAGCTCCAGTGTCGCTCCGGTCTAGTGCCCTTGGTCCTTCACATCATATCCTCTCAGCCCAGTTTGATTTCTGCTGCAAGCCACATAAAATCATTTATGTGACTTCTGACCCCCCTCGCACTGCGACCGTCCCTCCCCAGGCCCTGCCTCGTGACTGTCCGCCTCCTGCCTCAGGGCCCGCGCTGATTCTATGAGCCTGCTTAGCCCTTGAACCAGCCCAGTTCAGAGCTGCACGTTAGTTTGCCCCACGGGTCAACCCTCAACTGGTGGGGAGCTCCAGCTTCACGCCCTTTGGGGAGATAATTCTGGGAGGTCCCAGCTGGTTCGAGCCTCTGTCACTCAGAGCGGCAGCCTCGCTAACGAACCCACACGCTGGTTTTTCCTCCTTTCCTGTTTCATTCTCCCCACTCCTTGTTTCCACTTCTGGATCACCTCCCAAATCAACCGTGTCATCGCCAGATTCTGCTTTTAGGGGTATCCATTGTTCTTCAGTCTTATCGCTGCTCTTTGAAAGTTAGTGTGCTTTTCCAAACTGACTGTGTTTTTGAATTTTCCCATTGTCTGGTTTTCAGCAGTTTCCTATGATATATTTGTAGCTTTCTTTGAATGCGTTCTGCTTTCCTAAGTCTGAAGTTTGATACAGTTCTGTTTCAGAGAAGCCCAGGCCATTCTCTCTTCACATATTGCTTCTGCCTGTTCTCTTGCTCCCTCTTCTGAGGCTCGGGGTGCTTACAGGTTAGACTTTTCACCATGTCCTAGGTGTTCTCTCAAATTTTTTTTTGTTTTCCACATTCTCTTCCTCTCAATGTTCCAGTCTATTGTCTCATGATGAAATTTCCTCTTCAGTGATTTTTTTCATCTGTTTCCATCCATTGAGTTCTTAATTTCAGTTTACTGTACAGGTCTAGAATTTAAATTTGGTTCTTTTTTTCTATATTCCAGTATTCTTCCAAAATCCTGTCGTCTTGCAGTCCTTGACCGATGTGAAACACTGTTAATTCAGAGTCCACGTCCAATCACTTCATTCTCTGGATTCTCTCTGAGTCTCCTTCTGTTGTGTGTTTCTCTTGGTTTTCAGTCACATTATCCTGTCCCTTTACTTGCCTTAGACACACACAGGACATAGTGGTTCTCTTGAGATTGGGGTTAATGCCCCAGCTGTGAGTGGTACAGGATGAGTCTAAAGACAGGCTGTGCCTCTGTTGTCAACCTCCTCAGAGGCAGGTATTAATTATTAAATAGGTAAGAGAGGTGTGAACTGGTTTATTCTTACAGTAGACTTTTTTCCTTAGAGCTGTTGCTAGGCATTCTATAAAAAACGAATACACTGAAGAAAGGGTTAGTATAGCTTCTTCATTAGGAGATGAGAAGGTTAGCTGATTGAGGACAGAGTTTCATACTTGCGTGAACTCTTCTTTTGGTAGCACTATTGGTACAAGTTGTTCTCCGTTGGATGGGCTCACCATGCAGTATTCTGAACAGAATGGAATCATGGATTGGAGGAAGCAAACCTGCACCACCATTCAGCACCCGGAGCACTGTGTGGCCTTAGCTGACCAGGTACGGGGGCTTAGTTTTGTCTTCGTGCCATACTGTTCAAGCATTGTCACTGCATGAGAGTCGAGTTCTTTAAGCATTATTATGTCAGATAGTGTATCTGGTAAGAAGAAATGAAGGAATGTTTGAATGTAAGACTTCAAAGTTAATTGGTGTACATGATCTAAGCTCCTCTGTGACCTGAAGAAGTGTATATGTATTACTTTGTTTTTTTGTTTTTCGTTTTAATTTTTATTTATTTATTTATTTTTGGCTATGTTGGGTCTTTGTTGCTGCGCGTGGGCTTTCTCTAGCTGAGGCAAGCTGGGGCTACTCTTTGTTGCTGTGCGTGGGCTTCTCATTGTGGGGGCTTCTCGTTGCAGAGCACGGGCTCTAGGCGTGCGGGCTTTAGTAGTTGTGGCACGCGTGCTCAGTCGTTGTGGCTCACGGGTTCTAGAGCACAGGCTCAGTAGTTGTGGCACGTGGGCTTAGCTGCTCCATGGCATGTGGGATCTTCCCGGACCAGCGTTCGAACCCGTGTCCCTTGCACTGGCAGGCAGATTCTTAACCACTGCACCACGTGGGAAGCCCTGTATTACTTGTATTGCTCAAAAATACTAGTACATTTTATTGTGATGCCTAAAATGTTTCACTGGGGATGCATTGTTATGCCAGGTTTTTTGCTTTTGAATTATTCACATTTCAGTCACTGTCTTGCTGTTTATTGGTGATGTGAATTTTGAAACGGACCTTCCCTCATGATTTGTTGGGCCAGTTTACCAGCAGTCCTGAATGCACTTAGGAAATACTTGGTTTTTAGGAGTTGGTGTAATCAGAGAACAGAATGCTCTCAAGTGTGTTTAGGTAACATGGCACCACAGATACATGAGAGATACTTACTGGTACAGCTATGGAGAGAACCACCTTCTCTCTAGAAAATTGATTTTTATTACTGGCCAACACTCAGATCCAAATGTTAACCTTTACTGGAACGTGTTTTTATGAACTAAAGCATTAAAACATACTTTGAGAAATTGTGTGTTATCAGAGTCATACTTACTTAATGGCCAAGCTTCAGGTCTATGTGATTATAGTTTTTCTCCCACTACTTCAGTGCTAGCACCTTTTCTTCTTAGAGTTGACGCAATTGTGTGTTGCAGTTTTACCAACCTGAACTTTACGAGAATATTAGTAAACGTATAGCAAATACTGGTTACTTGGTTGTGTTTCATTTTGTGATAAGAAGAAAAAATACACATCCATTTTAAAAGCAAAATACGAAATAGGTATTTTACTCATAATTAATATTAAGTATTTGTTAGAATATGCAGATTTTAGTGGGTCAAGTAGGTAACTTCAAAAAAGAGGTTGGAAATAAAAACGTGTTAGAATATACAACTGGGACTGCATTATTTTAATGTTTTTTATCAGAATAAGAGGATACCTACACGAGTATGGTCTCACTTTAGTCTGATTTTTTTTTTATTCTTTTCCCTAGCATTCAACTGAAAAACGAAGTTTATCTTCAATAAGTAAGAAGAAAGGAAAGCCACAAATAGAAAAGTAGGTTCAATTTAATCTTTCCAGCAATAGAAATTGGTAAGAAGAGACAACATTTGATAATGGGCATGTTTAATTTATGTAGTATAAATAGTATTTTTCCATTAGTTTTCTTTATATTTTTACTCTGGACTTAATTTTTTCAGTTCTAAATAATCAACACATGCAGGTGATAAAAATAAAGCTATTGTCAAATATTATATTCAGTTTGGAGAGGCAAAATTTTCAGCCTTGTAAACTAAAGGGTGAATCTTGGATTTACATTGTACCTTACTAAACATTTTTTTTAATTATAAAAAAAACTTGAGGGGAATTTTATTAATACTGTACTTAGTGTGTTCTCTAGGGACTCTTATAAACAATGTGGGTAACATGTACACTTTCGGCTTAGGGAGAAAATTAAGAAAACTGACAACAGATTGAATAGTAGAATAAATGGTATTCGAATCTCCGCTCCTCAGCACGCCCACGGTGGTTCTGTGAAAGGTAAGGGTGTTTTTCTTTCAAATACACGTCACCTAAATATATTTAGCAGGGTACCTATTACAGTAGGTATTAGGCTGTTGTGTCAAAGCCTGATAACACTTTTTTCCTGCGTTAATGTGAATAGTGATTTCTAAATTAACTCCATTAATACTTCAGAATTGTTTAATGCAGGAAATTTGATTCGGCCACGGAGGTAAATTTCTCCTTTGCCACAGTGACACTCTGGCACCTTTTCCTTCCCCGGGTAGCAGCGGTCTCCTCGACTGTTTCCTTCTCAGCCAGTCCCTGCTCCAGAGCAGAGGCTGTGGGACCTGCAGGGTCTTTCCACCCTCGTGGACGCCTGTACTCGTTGTGTAAAGTCACCTGTAAAAATCTTGTTGACTTTTTCATGTTTTAATGACTGTCCTTTGTGGAGTTTTATGGGACTTCCCGGGAATTCAGACCCTCAGATTTTCATTGTACTAGGTTTGTATGGTTTCCATCTACCCACCATTATTTTAAGGTCCTTTTATTTATTTATTTATTTAATTTTTTTTTTTTTTTTTTTTTTTTGCGGTACGCGGGCCTCTCACTGTTGTGGCCTCTCCCGTTGCGGAGCACAGCCTCCGGACGCGCAGGCTCAGCGGCCATAGCTCATGGGCCCAGCCGCTCCATGGCATGTGGGATCTTCCTGGACTGGGGCACGAACCCGTGTCCCCTGCATCGGCAGGCGGACTCTCAACCACTGCTCCACCAGGGAAGCCCAAAGGTCCTTTTATTTTTAAGTGAAAGATTTTATGTTCATTTGACTGAGAAATGTCCCTTGTGCTGGTTCATTGGTAACTTTTCTGTGTTACATTTACCTTCACCACTCATAGTAAAGATTTTTTAAAAAAGAGTAAAAGCTCACAGACGTCTAGGAAAGTGTTTGTTCATGTGTGTTTCTAACACATGTAGCTGACCCTACAAATAAGATTTGTTTAATTTAAATTTTATTCAAATGTTAGTACCTTCAGTTGTGATGCAACATAAATAACCAGAATATATCCATTTTTCTAATGGAGTATATTTTTAAACTAGCTATTTCTTTAGAGAGATTTAATATTGATAAGGAAATATAGTTGCATTTTGACTCTAAAATCATCTGGCCCACTCATTGAATTAATTAACTGAGCTGTCTTTGGGGGGAAAATGACATGGGGAAAAACCATGTTTATGAGTATATTGTAACACTTCAGTATCTTTGAGGTTTCCTGTGGTGATGGCAGCTAAAAGGAGGGGGAGAAGCTAAAATAAGGAAGACAAGAGTTCCCTGTCAGTGGATGATTAGAAATAGCTTCTGCCAGGCCTCCCTGTCTGTTTCCTCCTTCTGGTTTATTTTCTGCACTGTCTTCTAAAGCACACACTAAATCAGGTCATTCTATAGTTGAAATTCCTATCAAATATATACCACCCTCATGACATCACTCTCTTTCGTCTCTCACATGATTTGGGAACTACTCCAAAAAAGCTTGTAACAGTTCTTTCCCTTTTAGCTTCATGTTTTCGGAGAAGTGTGTGGACTTTGATCTCAGACAGATGTGGGTTTGAATCCTTACTCCACCAGTTTCTTAAATTTGTAGAAGAAGAAGAATATCTACCTCACCAGACTGTAAAACTTAAATGTGATAACATGAAAAGCATTTAGCTAGTATCAAGCACAGAGGTGTTCAATAATGTGGTTCCTTTTCCCTATTCTAATAAGTTAGAAGAAAACATACACTGTATAGGTTATTAAGAACTTTTTTTAAAAAAACATCTTTATTGGAGTATAATTGCTTTACAGTGGTGTGTTTCTGCTTTATAACAAAGTCAATCAGCTATACATAAAAATATATCCCCATATCCCCTCCCTCTTGTGTCTCCCTCCCACCCTCCCTATCCCACCCCTCTAGGTGGTCACAAGCACCGAGCTGATCTCCCTGTGCTATGTGACTGCTTCCTACTAGCTATCTATAAGAACTTTTGATAACATCTCAGGCTCTAATTCCTTTATTTCTTTATTTTCAAATATTATGAAAGTACAGTCTCAGGATTTTTGATTCAAGATTAACCTTTTCTGTCTATTTTGTTCTCTATGTCACTGATTCATATATATTTATATTTATAGAGTACAACTATAAATATATATATCAATACTTTGTACAACTTGTCTTATTGTCTAGTATAGCTCAGATGTTTGCTGGCTTCAACTTAAAGGGAAAACCCTCTGTTTATTAATTCCCCTTTGAAATACTAAGGAATTACCTTTAAGAAGGTGATTACTTTTAAGCATTCAGTAAACTTAAGATATATTTAAGATTTTTTTTAATAGAACAATCACACATATCATAAATGTAGATACTATATTGAAGCTGAAAATTTTAAATAACTCAGTTAAAAATAAGTATTATTTATTTTTAATTTAAAATTTAACTTCTATTTTGAGTAAAATACATTTATGTAGTTCAAAATTCTGAAGGTACAAAAGGGAACAAAATAAATCCCTCACTGCGTCCCTCCATGTTGTCTTCTCCCCAAAGCAGTCAGTGCTGTTCATCATCTGTGTTTTTGCAGTGTGTTTGCTTTTAAAATCTCTTTGAGGCATGATAAATAAAACAGTTTGTCTCTCTGTTTAAAAGGGCAATTTGTGGAATAGCCTTTGGCATAGTTATTTCATCCTCACCTTCCAGCCACACCTCTGACTCCAAAGGATCACATATTTTTTTATTATAAAAATTCCAAAGACTCCACACAATTCTGAAGCACCTGGATTGTCAGAAAGGGAAAGTTATGTTCAGTATAGATTTACATTTATGTATTTAGTTCTTTGAAAATTGCAAATTAATATATGACGTTTGGTGGTTAGAATATTTGCTAGCTATATAATCTAAACAAAATCATTTCATAAATTCATTTTGAGAAATAGCTACCTTTTTTTTTTTCTTCTTTTTACATTTCTGAAACTTACAAAGTCTTTCACTGCATTTTAGTGAGCAAATCTTGGCTCACTCTATCCCAATGGTTTTTTTGTTTGTTTGTTTGTTTTTCCCCAGTCCATCATTTCTGGTTAGAACTCAGGGGTTACTCAGTCTACCTGATGGGAAGCAATTTACTCTTTTTAAATATTCAGGCATAGAAATTTTAACTGAATAGGCATTTTTGGCAGTCAGTTCTAATTTTGAGTTCTTTTAAAGAAAGAATTTTACAACATGCTCTGAGGAGTTAAAGTATATAGACTTAAGTGGCTCAATGTGCTAATATTGGACAGATCCTACAAAGAATCTTAATTCTGATTTTTTAAAGTCGGTTATATTGATTTTTTTTCCTCTGCCTTTGTTTTAAGAATGCATTTGTCCCCCCCAAAAAAGTCGTCAATTATTTTCAAATAAAATTGTGCTTCAGTAATGAATTTTTACCTAGGTCAGAGGCCAGCTTTTTATGTAATTATAGAAAAACTTGGGGAAAAAAAATTGAAGGGTGTAACTAATTTCTGATGGTTCAATTCAGAAATTTATTGAACTAAACCATTCTATTTTTTAAAAATCACGTTATTTTTAGGTGTGAATTTGGACATTGGATCTGGACATGACACATGTGGAGAAACATCTTCAGAGAGTTACAGTTCTCCGTCTAGCCCACGACATGATGGAAGAGAAAGTTTTGAAAGTGAAGAAGAAAGAGACAGAGGTTTGCTCTTTGGAGGGATTTGGGGTGTCGGAGGAAAATGTGTGCTCTTAAAATCAGTCAAACATAAGTATTTTTATGGTACTGTAAATGTCATTATTGACTTTAATTTGTATAAAGGGTGTCTTGTAGACCACTGACTTAGCAGTTTCTAGTGATGTTGATTTTTTTAAACCTATTTCACTGCATATGAAATTAAAGAGAAAGAAGACAGTCACAAGAAAATGTAGAGTTAATGTAGAAAGATTGAAAACTTGCATATTGTTAGATGCACATATATTTATAACGTTTATGTCTTCCTGATGGATTGACCCTTTTTATCATTAGAAATATCCTTTGTCTCTAATGACAATTTTTTTCTTAAAATCTATTTTGTCTGATAATAATATAGCCACTTTAGCTCTCTTTTGGGTGTTGGCAGGGTACCTCTTTTTCCATCCTTTTACTTTAAGCCTATTTGTGTCTTTGACTCTAAAGTATCTCTTAAAGACACCTTATAGTTGGATTATGGTTTTTTAGCAATTCTGCCCATCTCTGCCATTTGATTGGAGTGTTTAACCTATTGAAATTTACTGTAATTACTGATAAGGTAGGATTTACATCTGCTCTCTTGTACTTTGTTTTCTGTATGTACTATGTCTTCAATTCCTCCTTAAATGGAGGCTCAGAGTCAGCCAGAAATAAGAGTTTAGAGCCTTCTTAGGTCTCTCCTGGGCTTGCATATACAGCCCTAGATATGAGCATGGCCTTTTAGATTCCCAGGAATATATTGAAGCTTTTCAGAGCTCCCTGTGAACATCTCATTCTTCAGTTTTTCCTTTTAAGTTTTTTGGTCAGACTATTGTTAGCCTCAACTGGTAATGCCAGCCCAGGCAGCCAAATTGTTAAACAGTTGCCGCAGATCGATTGTGACACATGCCCTGTGGGTAAGCAGCTGTTAACACAGAGTGAACTCAAGTTGCCAGACAGATAGTGACGGTTCCTTAGGAAGGTGCTTTTATAGAGTTCCAAATCCATGTTTCTTAGAGTGGCTGCTAGGCTGCTTGTTTTCGTAGGTAGGCTGCTTGTTTTCATCGCTACTGTAGTTGCAACACTGTTAGTTTACAAGGCTACTTCAGAGGTGGAGAATGTGAGCAAGAATTGGGGCAAGGTGAAATACCGCAGTGGTTGCTATTCTTACAAGATTCAGCTGTTTTTCTTTAATAAACAGTCTTCACATTGCTGCAAGCCTTTAACTGATTTCCAGAGTTCTGAAAAAGTTGATTTTGATAGTTTTTGCCAGGATTTTTGTTGCTTTTATGGAGGAGTGGAGTGTCAGAGGTTCTTACCCTGCCATTCCAGAAATGAGGTATCAAAAATGTATATGTTGGGACTTCCCTGGTGGTCCAGTGATTAAGACTCCCCCTTCCAATGCAGGGGGTGCGGGGTTTGATCCCTGGTCGGGGAGCTAAGATCTCCCATGCCTCACAGCCAAAAAAAAAATGGAAACATAAAAAAAAAGAAGCAATATTGTAACAAATTCAATAAAGACTTTAAAAGTGGTCCACAGACACACAAAAAATGTATATGCTGAATGAGGATGTCATTCTTTACAATGATAATGATATCTGATAACATCTTGGCTATAAACGTCTTAGTAATACTGTCTTGGTTATAAGGTGTGTCCATGCTGGTGGGCAGTAATAAATGGTTTCTCTTGGGCCACCTAAAGATCATAAAGATCCTTTAACAACAGCATTTCAGACACGTGGCTTTTTCCTGCACAGTCCACAACTCTTCGAGACCTTAGCCTTTCTGTTATAGCGTCAGGTCACATCTTAGGGAGCTATGACAATGATTCTGCTGCGTCACATACAGTTAAAGCCAGTTTTTACTTTGAAGTTATTTTGAAGTCGTAACAAATGTAACATGCAGTGACTACTGCCAGTTCTACTAATCTGAGGCAACAGTGCACTTCTGATCTGCAGTTTCCTCATGAAAGAAGAAAAATGAAAGTAACTGCCCAGAGCCCTTATGAAGGTTAAACGAGAGAATTTTTATGCCTTATCCAGAATAGAGAAGCTTTCAATAGGCTATGCTCGATTCTGTAGGATGTACCAATAATCCATGGCTCTTAAGCTAACAATGCAGATTTGCCTCTTTGTCAGAATTAAGGGTACATCTGCATGCCTAGATGACTTTGCAGCAGTCCTTTCCTGTCATCAGATAGGGTGAGCTGGTGGGCCTGTATAGAGGAGCTTGCCCTTTTTCAGATAGGCTCTGTTATCGCGTGACTAAATGAGCCTTCCATAAATGAAGGATCATTAAGGGCTCACTGAAACCATCCAGGGGGGAAAACGTCCACTGTGATAACAAGTGTTGATCATCTTTAGAATTTCGAGTGCATGAAAAGGTTGCTTTGAGAAGCATGTGGCTTTGTTGTTCTTGTTGGTCATAAAGGGGTTTTGTTGTAAGACTTTATACTTTTCAGAGTCAGCGCAAAAAAGGAGGACCTCTCTCTAAATAGCTGGGTGAGTCCTTATAATGCTTAGAAAACCATTTGGATCATGGGGCCATTTGCTATGACTTAAGAAGATTTAAACAAAGCCCAATTCCTATAGAAATTTAATTGATCATCTGAAAAATACTACAGCTTCTTTTGAACTTAAATGTTTATTTTTAACTCTATACTTGTATGAAGGTACAGATATAAATACAGTGCCTTAAATAAGTTACTAATTTTTGGATACTTTTTGTTTTGCAAAGTTTAACAAGAAACTCCTCAGCTAGTAAGGAGAGTATATGTTAGAATCATTTACTCATAAGTTGAATCTCTTCTAATATAAATTATTATTGTTGAATTAATAACATTGTTGACATTCTGTAGGTTGGTTCAGGTTTAACCTTTCTCCAGGAAGGTTCTATTTAACCTTTCTCCAGGAAGACTAGTATGATTTTAGTATTGTTTCAAAAAATTTTAGCATCTTAACTGAATATAACTAGTTATTACCTTAACAAATATAAACATTTTAAGTACACAATGCAATTCTGCTTATATTTACGAGCAGAAAGATGTTAAATTAGGCACTACATTTAACTGAATGGTCTCTATACATAGTACTGCAGTATCTGGGTTTACGATATTTAAACATTGTGAGTTAGATTTTGTCTTTTGTCCCCTTTATACCAAAAGTCAAGAAATCCAGGGGAAGTCTAGATTGAAGTTATTTCTGTTTACAAGCAGAAGAGTGATGCAGTAATAAAAACAAATGCAGTACCATTTTGTATCTGCCACTTTGCTGTTTGGTTTTAGGAGAAACGGCACTGCTCTCATGTTTGCCCTGCTTCTTGTGCTCTAGCACACTTGTTTTATGACCATAATGGCAGCTTTTAATTTTCTCGCCCCCACTGAAATATTTAAAAGTAAGAATATTTATTGCATTCCAGGAAAACTCTCTTCCCTTCCCTATCTCTGGATATTTGAGTTAAATATAGTCCTTTTTTTTATTTTTTTATTTTTTTATTTTATTTTATTTTATTTTTTGTGGTATGCGGGCCTCTCACTGTTGTAGCCTCCCCCGTTGCGGAGCACAGGCTCCGGACGCGCAGGCTCAGCGGCCATGGCTCACGGGCCCAGCCGCTCCGCGGCATGTGGGATCTTCCCAGACCGGGGCACGAACCCATGTCCCCTGCATCGGCAGGCGGACTCTCAACCACTGCGCCACCAGGGAAGCCCTAGTCCTTTTTTTTAAAAAAAAAAAATATATTTATTTATTTTCGGCTGTGTTGGGTCTTCGTTGCTGCACACGGGCTTTCTCTAGTTGTGGTGTGCGGGCTTCTCATTGCGGTGGCCTCTCGTTGTGGAGCATGGGCTCTAGGCATGCGGGATTCAGTAGTTACAGCACGCAGGCTCAATAGTTGTGGTGCACGGGCTTAGCTGCTCCGTGGCATGTGGGATCTTCCCGGACCGGGGCTCGAACCCGTGTCCCCATGCATCGGCAGGTGGATTCTTAAGTTCTGCGCCACCAGGGAAGTCCCGAGTTAAATATAGTCTTGATTGAACTCCTTTAAATTGTATTATTTATGTGAGACAAATGTGAAGACCTCGGGTTTAGTAGTACAGGATATAAATCAAGTGAATTGCCTAAAATTGATTAGGGTTAAAAATATCTGATCCCTTTCTCTGTAATAAAGGTCTGTATTTTATACTGTGCTTCATTCCGTCTCCATTAACCTTTTGTTTCTTACCTCTCCATGGATTTTTTTTTTTAAGATTTAATTTTTTTAGAGCAGTTTTGGGTTTACTGTAAAATTGAGAGAAAGATGCAGACATTTCCCATGTATTCCCTGCTCTCACACATATATAGTCTGCCCTGTTATCAACATTGCTCCCTAGAATGGCACATGTTTTACCAAGGATGAACCAATCTACTTTGACGCATCATTATCACCCAAAGTCCATGGTTTATCCAAGGGTTCACCTTCAGTGGCTTTGGACAAATGTATGATGATACATATCCATCGTCACAGCATCACACAGAGTATTTCCACTGCCCTGAAAACACCCCGGGTTCTGCCCGTTCATCCTTCTCCGGGGCCCCCACCCCTGGCAGCCACCAAGCTTTCATTGTTTCCATAGTCTTGCCTCTTTTCCAGAATCTCCATATGTTTACAGTGAAGTCCACAGAAAGCCAAAAATTAAAAGAAGGTCGGCTTGGTAGTCAGGAAGCTTAGGGATACAGTTATTAGTCCAAACTTCAGTGTTTATTTTAGATATACTTAAAGTTTGTTTCTAGCAAGAAGGTTGGGAGATTATGCTTGTGTTAACCTCTAGTTATGTTTGTTTCCCTCAGACACAGACAGCAATTCTGAGGATTCTGGAAATCCATCAACAACCAGGTTTACAGCTTATGGTTCTGTCAACCAGACTGTCACTGTCAAGCCACCTGTTCAGATGGCTGCATTAGGAAACGACGATGCAAACCTTTTAGAAGATCCCTTAAACTCACCCAAGTATCAGCATATTTCTTTTATGCCAACTTTACACTGTGTCATGCACAATGGTGCCCAGAAGTCTGAGGTGGTTGTTCCTCCACCCAAATCTGCTGATGGTAAAACAATAGGGATGCTTGTTCCTGGCCCTGTTGCTATCTCTGCGGTAAGGGAGTCCACGAACTCAACCCCCGTTGGAATACTAGGGTCAACAGCTTCTACTGCAGAATCAGAAAAGCACCTTGAATTACTGGCATCCCCTTTACCTGTTCCATCAACATTCCTCCCACATAGCAGTACTCCCGCTTTGCACCTCACAATTCAGAGGCTAAAACTGCCGCCGCCGCAGGGATCTTCCGAGAGTTGCACGGTGAACCTCTCCCAGCAACCAACCGGGAGTCTGAGCGTCGGATCACCAAACACTGCCTTTATTCCTGTCCATAATCCAGGTAGTTTTCCAGGATCTCCTGTTGCTACCACAGACCCCATCACAAAATCTGCATCTCAAGTGGTAGGACTAAATCAAATGGTGCCTCAGATTGAGGGAAACACAGGGACAGCCCCTCAGCCTACCAACGTGAAGGTAGTTCTTCCAGCAGCCGGCCTCTCGGCCGTACAGCCACCAGCTTCCTACCCCTTGCCAGGCTCTCCCCTTGCTGCTGGCGTGTTACCCAGCCAGAATTCCACCGTCCTCAGCACGGCGGCGCCGTCTGCCCAGGCCGCGGGAGCGGGCATCAGCCAGGCCCAGTCGAGTGTTCCTCCCGCGGTTCCTACCCACACGCCCGGTCCCGCCCCAAGCCCGAGCCCTGCCCTGACACACAGTACTGCGCAGGGCGACAGCACGTCTTACATCAGTGCTGTGGGAAACACGAACGCCAGCGGGGCGGTGTTGCCTCCACAGCAGATGGGCTCAGGTCCTTGTGGTTCTTGTGGGCGAAGGTGCAGCTGTGGGACCAATGGAAACCTCCAGCTAAATAGTTACTATTATCCTAACCCAATGCCTGGACCAATGTACCGAGTCCCTTCGTTCTTTACCCTGCCATCCATCTGCAATGGCAGCTACCTCAACCAAGCACATCAGAGCAATGGAAACCAACTTCCTTTTTTTCTGCCTCAGACTCCGTATGCAAATGGACTGGTGCATGACCCAGTCCAAGCCAACTATGGCATGCAGCAGATGGCAGGATTCGGGAGGTTCTATCCTGTGTATCCAGCACCTAACGTAGTCGCCAGCACGAGTGGTTCGGGGCCCAAGAAGAATGGGAACGTTTCATGTTACAACTGTGGTGTGAGCGGGCACTATGCACAGGAGTGTAAGCAGTCGTCCATGGAGGCCAGTCAACAAGGTAATCATGAGAGCTCCCAGAGGACTTGCTTTTGAGTGTGCCCGTCCCTCCCTCCCCTGGTGATCACGGTGATCCTGTTGGAGCAGAAAGAGCTGTTGTGTGTTTGTTTACGGATGTTGTGCTTTCGGTGACAAATCGTAAAATGCAAACGGCAAAACCCAAAAACTAGCATGGACACACACAGGACACACACACAGCACAAGAAGTTCAGAGAAATTCAGTTTCCAATTAAGGAATAAACCATAAAGGCACTTCTTAAGGAATATAATGAGGATTTGCGAATCTCTTGCTCGCAGCACTTTTTTTTTAAAGCTACAATCCTATGTCATAGAGTAAGCAAAATTTTTAAATGCTGAAAAACTAGGAAGTGATAGTCACCTGACATGGAAGGTTTTTAGTTGTTTGGGTCCATCTATGCATAACAACTGGCCTCACGCTACACCCTTCCTTCGCAGCAGACGCTTTTTCTTTTTTTCAGTGCTATTGCATTTTAAAAGGCACAAAATATTTAAGCACTGGTTTTTGGAGTAAGGAGATTCAAACTGAGTTTAATATTATTACCACCAGAATAAAGAAATTGTTCTTAAATAAGTACATGTAAGATACCAAATTCAGCGTAGACCTGAAACTGTTACCTTTCACTCACATTAGGCTTTTGTCATTTTGCCAAATCTCACACAGAGAAAAAGTCTTGACTTGGGAGTATGTGCTTGACATTTTTAAGGGAAAATTGAGTTTGATAGCTTTAGGTTGAACTTAAAGCACAAACTTCATTATTACTTTTTAAAAGTCATTTTATGGACCATTTTGCGGTCCGAGTACTGCCGAAGGAGCAGCGGCTGAGGAGCATGCCCATTTGATATCTTGTAGTGGTTTGTGATGCATTGCCTTGTACGCAGTGACTTAGCAGTTCTGTCTTTCCCGTTTTAGGCACTTACAGACTGAGATACGCACCTCCCCTCCCCCCTTCTAATGACACGTTGGATTCTGCAGACTGAAACAAGTAAAGCTTGCCTACTTAATACACTGAAGTGTGGGGAGTCATGGTTGGGGTGTGGAGGGGAGGAAAGGAAAGGTATTTTGTTTGTGTTTCTTTGTCTATACATTTCCTAGATTTCTATGCAGTTGGGATTTTTCATTTCTCTTGTACCCATGTCCAAAACAAAAGAGAATGCGTTGCTTTTGAGCCTCTGGTCTCCTGGTACAACAACAGGCTTATCTGTATGATACATGTAATTTAAACATCCAAGCAAACTACCAAAAGGAAAATGTTGATGCGTGCTTTTTTTTTCTCTTTTTTTACACTGAATACTTGCTGTGTGCAATGTTTACTGAATCTTTAAAACTGTGTATTTGACCTTTTTTAATAACACTGGTGACAGTCCTATGGTTTTGGAAAAAAACTTTGCTTCTTCCCCAGTTTTTCTCACTTTCGCCCTACACTCCGCTTTCCTCCCCCACCCTCTTTCCAATGGCCGCAGGAGTGGTTGGCACTGCATTGTCCACATGTAAACTGCTCTGCATATAAATTGAGGGTAGAATGTTTCACCTTAATCATAAGGGAGAATCACATTCCCAAAATAGTGTGTATATGTGTAATAAACAGCACCACGTAAATACATATATGCAGCACTTGTTGTCCAAATAAAAATTAAAATAAGTGGAAGAGAGGAGGAAGTAAAATCATATGAAACTGAGGAAATATGACATATGGAGTGGACAAAGAGCTTTTTCTTTAAAAAAAAAAAACTTATTACTTCATCATACTTTTTTAGCCTGTTGCTTCAGAGAGACATAAAGTGAACAAACTAGTGTGAGTGTGGTTCTTCTGTGTGTTTGTGTTTGTCATGAAAATCAACAGCCAGTTTTACCTGTAGTCTACCACTGTGTCATGTAAAAGAGACACTTGAGTCAAGATTTCTTTTCCTACACCAACTGTTACAGTGTTCCATTGTGTTTAAAGTGTGTATACTTTATTGCAATCTGAACAGAAGCTCTGCGTTTCTACAAAAGTCAGGTATTTGTTCCCTAACTTGTCTCGTAGCAGTCACTTTTATAACAGTTTACCACTATGCTTGATTATAATGTGAAAGACTGAATTCTGCGTGTGTTGAGATGGTATGAATCATGTCAGTGTCACATCACTAAGTTTAATGCTGCTGTTTAAAAACAAAAGTTTTTTTAAAGCCAATCGATGTACTAAATTGCTTCCAGGTAATTTTTGATTTCCTAAAGTGCACTGAGGTTATCTGGAGGACGGGGTGCAGGTTTGGACTGCTGCATTCAACAGCAGTGAGCAGCTACCACTGTAGAGTCGCAGGTTGAGGGCTTGGGGTTGGGTTTGTTTGTTTCCCCATCCTCAGTACAGGGCAGAATCGACAGATGTTTGTTGTGTGGGGTCACGTTGGTGTGCAGCAGAGGAACTTGAATATCTGGTCTCGGTTCAGAAGCCTAACAGATTGCCAGACAAAAGGAAACACTTGAAGAAAGAAGCTTCTGTGTAATGCTTCACAGATAGAATTTATATTTATAGCACCAATGTACATTTTGAAACCTTCTTTCCGGGGTGGGAGTTAAAGGGGAAGGAAAGGGGGTGTGTGAAAGGGGGGTAGACGAAAGCTTTAATTTGAAAAGAGAAGAAGTCCGAGTAAAGGAAATTATTTTGATTAAATGTATTTTGTTTGATCTGGGTATTTTTGGACCACATGATTGAATTAATTGTTGAGCTGCAGTTGAGTTGTTCAAGTGACAGTTTTGATAAGCCCCATCTGGACCGCATTGTGAACCACTTGCCAGTTGTACTTTATGGAGCTTATTTTATGATTTAAAAGACTGTACTGTACATAGGAGGTATGTTACCTTCTCCTTATTTGTATGTTTACCATATACTTTGATATTTGAAATGTTATGTACTGGAAAGGCCACTTATATTTCTAGAACAGATTGGATTTTATGCAACCTTTTTTCCTTGAATTAACAGCAATAAAAAAATGAAAAATGGCTTAAGAATTGTGCTTTATTGCAAATTTTGTAAAAGTGAAAGATAGGACATCATGCCTGGTGGGTTTGGGGTTTTTTCCCTTTTTAAAGAATCAACCCGTTATTTTCCTGCAACGTGGGCAGTGAATCCGCAAGTTATTTACCATCTGGAAATGTTTCCCACAAGCAGCCTTACTATGTATATGGGTCACCTGTGTGACCGCCGAAAGAAGAGTCTGCACTTCTGTGCTTCCTGAGCGCACACCGTGTGCCAGAGGGCACTGTGGCGGCTCAGACAGAGTCCTTATCAGCCGAGAGCGGTGATTCTGGTTCAGGCCCTCCCTCACCCAAAGCGTAGAGGACCTAACTTACTTCCTCAAATTTATTAATACCATTTTGTTTTCCAGGCAACTCTCCCAGTACAGTACCTTTGATTACATTGGTTCTGTCTTCTGTAATCCAGTCTCAAGTCAGTCTTTACACAATCAGTAACTTTATAAGAGATTGTGGGGAGGCGCTTTCCACGTATCCATGCATCAGTCATGTCCTCTGGTGACGACTGATGTCACTCAGCCCAGCCCCTCCCGTTGTCCCCAGCGTTCCGTGCAGTGATGGACACTAAGAATGATTGTCCTGAGCCACCTAACGCACGTTCCCTCTGTACCCAGTTGGGCAGTGGGTTTGAAAAGATCACAGGACCCCTGATGGCTTTTCCGTTAGCCAGCAAACAGGCACCTACACGTAACACACGGCAGTTATGGACCCGCCTCCAGTTAACTCACACACCTCCAGTGTCATCACCTGTGTCCCTTAACCGACCCTTCTCCTTCCTTCCCTCACTGCGCAAGGTCACCTCTACTCTCAGTTTCACTATTCCTCTTTTCCCCTCACATTTTACATCCTCCTTCCCCAAATACACAGTGTATTTTTACTTTTCTTGAGCTTTATAGAAAGGGTACCCTTTACCTCATCTTCTGTGACTGCTCGCCTGGTTTTACAGTCCTGATGTTGCATTCCTTCAGTTCATTTTCACTAACTTTACAATATTCCACTGTATTGGGGGAGAACAACACACACACACACAATTTATCCATTCTGTCAGCGGACATTTGGGTGATTTTCCCTCGTTTGCTCTTGTAACAGGAGCAGTTTTGTACCAGTCTCCTGGCTTGTATGTGCGAGAGTTCCCTGGGATATACATCTAGGAATGCAAGTGCTGGGTTGTAGGACACGCCAAGTATTCAGTTTTCCCGGATTCGCCATGTGGTTTTCCAAGTGGTTTACACTCTCACCAGCAGCGTGCATGCCCCTCAGTCCATATCCCGATGCTGTGATAGTGCCCGGGGCGGCTTGGCGAGGGAGAAATAAACGTAGGCTTGTAGGGATTTGTGTGAGGCTTCATGGAGGAGGTGAGTGTGCAGGAGAGCCTGACAGGACAGTGCGGGCGGGGTTTGGACCAGTGTGGACCAGGGGACACGCTCTAGGCAGAAGGTGTGTGTAAAGGCACAGGACCCGAGGTGATGGCTTGTGAGGTCGGGAGGTGACACAGGCAGCTGTCGTAGAGGGAATATCTTGAAAGAGTTACGAGATTTGTGGTTCAGTAGGTAAAATAGAGCCAGACTGGAGAATTTGGAGTTGATTGAGTGAAAAATTGGAAGTTGCCAAGTTTTAAGTAGAGAAAAAATACGTTGACGATAGTTTTTGAACGTGTCGGATGGTTGAAAGAAGGCTTGGAAGTTGAGAGACCGGTTAGGGTGAGGCGACAGGAAGGAGGAGGATGGAAGGAACCCTGGGCTTCAGAGCCACGTTTCCCCAGATAGAAGATGAGCTTGTCTAAGTTACGGCTGTGAGGATTACATGATATATGGGAAAGGTCCAGCATGATGAAGTAGCACCAAGGAGGCACCCAAATGTTAGTTGAATTCCGTTTCAACGAACAGGAGAATTGTGATTCTGTTTTCAGAGATGAGGAAAATGTGGACGAGAGTTAAGTCTGTGTGAAGGCAGTGGTTCTCTGGGTGGCAAGGAGCCTGGTAACTGTAGTTCTTCATTATATTAAGCTTAGTTGTTTCAGCTCTATCCGCTTATAAAAGACAAAATATTTCTTGTGCTCAAAAGTCAAATCTGTTTGGAGGTAGCTATGGGCTCTATATCCATGGGCTGAGTCTTGCAGTACCAAAGTAGAGCAAGGTCTTACAAGGCAAATCCACATTTAATTTTTTTATGTAATTGCTAAACATCTAATTTTTCTGAGAAGTTTCCAAAAAGATTAAAGCACAGTGTAAAATAATTTCTCTCTCTCTCTCTCTTTTTTTTTTAACAGGTAGCATCTAGTACTTGAGCACCACCATCCATTTGAGCTCGGAGGACACTTTTCAATTCTACATACTGATTACAAAAACATTTAAGGTTAAGGCAGTGAAACCAAGTGGAGGCAAGCTGTGACCGTAGTTAAACCCATAACCCTTCCATCTTTCCTCTCAAAGGATAAAGAAAAATGCTGACTCCCCCCCCCTACCCCACCCATAGAGAGGGCCCGTTTCTGTCCAGAGAACTGAGTTGAGGTCTGGGGGATGAAGGAAGAGAGGTGCCCTGACCTTAAACATGGTGGCTGCATCTCTGGACCTTTCCTCGGGGATGGAAGACAGTCTGAAGTTGGGTTCTATTATGAGAATGAAGGGCTCCGGGGCCCGAGATTGAGAGGCGGGTGTAAACTCAGATGAGGGCGTGTTCTCACTGCAGTGCCCTAGACTGCCTGCAGAGGGCAGCACCATCCTTTCCCAGAGCACGCCCATCCGCTTGCACGGTTTGGATACCTAAGGTCAATTGAACATCAGTATTTTAGTATACCACTGCTTATGAATCACAGCTGTTGTACTCATATGTGCAAAAATAACTTTTCCACGTTTCAGGAAAAATTGACCTAATTCTTAAATGCTGTCCTCTTTTGAAAACTGTGAACCCCTACATTGGAGCATGGGTACACATGACGTGAACTCTGTGTGTATGCAAATGTCTGTCCATCTTGGAAGCAAGACGGCTTTAGGCTCCCTCTTTCCTGCTCTGGAAAGTGGGGTACATCACAAGTGTGGGCATCACAAATCCTTCCTGCAGTCACACCTCTTCTTCAGTGACTGCTGCCCTCAAGTCTCCAGAGCTCTTAATTCCAAGATCCTGATTTGCTACTTGAACTTTGGGGGTGGGGCGAGGTGGGGGGCTGGGTGGTTCTTCATTGTCTTTCTTTTTCCTCTTGCAGCTCCAACTTGATCCGCTGTAAAAGGTCTCGCTCGGCCAGCCAGCCTCTCACCAGAAGAAATTGCTAATTGGGAAGCAGCGCCACCTGGTGGGAGACGAGGACAATGCAAGCAAGCAGACGTCATTGCCCTGTTGACCTGATACAGAGAAAATTGAACGTAAGGCAGAAAACATTTGAGATTGTAAACCTGTGCTCAGAACCTTAAAGAATGCAGGCAACTGGCCATAAAAGTAATCTGAGCTGTCTCCTCTTTCAGCCATTGCAATCTCAGTTTGTTATAAACACCTTAAACGCATTGATGGTACTTAAGAGTTTCCTTTGCACTTTTCTCTGTGCCCATTGGCCTGCACAACTGTGAAGGGTATGGGGTCTTCCTCCTCCCTGCTTTACAGGTTAGGAGCTCAGGGTTCAGAGGGGTTAAGTGCCACAGACATGCCACCAGTGATGAAGGCCAGGCCCCAGCTTCAGATTAGGGCTTACCTCCTGCCCCACTTCCTGGCCTGCAGCTGCTTCTTCACTGAACCCAGGGCAATGACCTTTTAGACCGTATAAAGCGATAGGCACCCATGGTCTTAAGAACCATGGGGCCTCTGGATTCCTGAGAGAGGAGTGGGCTGGGTCCTGGTCAGTCAGAATATCTTTTTTCTGTATCTCTGTTGAAGGGGTGAGGGAAAGTTTGCAGAGCTGGGAGACCTCAGGACTTTTAGAACTAGGCTTTCAGCATTTGCCTGTCTCAGATGAATTCAAGGAGCAGCAACTGTTGTCTACATCCAAGGTTTGAAACGTGCACCAATATACTCTGTTGGAACACTGAGTCTTGCTCTGCAAAGGTTTTTATTATCCCCGGATGTCTCGGTGACTATTGAGCATTTGGTGACTATTCCATTAATTTTAAGACTTCAGAACTTCAGAAATGCAGTAGCAGGGCACACAGAAAAGACACTTCACTGCTGATATTTGAAAAGCTCTGGCAGTTATATATAGATTGTCCCAAGCACTCCCTCTACCCGCCACCGCTACTCAAAGACACTCCAAAGACCAAAAATGACGGAAGCAAAGTCACCTTCAAGCAGGAACAGTGACAGTCACACCCACCCCAAAAGCCTTTCTGGATGTTAAGAATGCCACCAGGTCACCGAGTACTCGGTGCTCATTCTTGCTAGCCTATCAGGGTTGGGTATTTGTGACATGGTAACTCACTTTTGCGTTGGAAGCCTCCATCAGATGAACTTGTACAAAGAGGTGGCGCTGATAAAGCCTTATTTTCAGCACCCACCCACAGTACGCATGGCTTTTCTCAGGCTCATTTACAGAATGGGGATAACATCCACTTTGTTAGAATTGTTATAAGGATTGAATCTGGCAAAATACATAAAGCACTCAGCGTCTGGCACACAGTAGGTGCTCAGGAAATTCGTGATGGTGGCGAACGCCTTCATGCCCAGCGGGGGGCAGGCACGGTTTCAGCCTCACCGCAGCCTTATGAGGTGGGTACTCCGCTCCATCTTACAGTTGGGGAGGTTGAGGCATGAAGGCCGCCCACGTGTCTGAGGGCACAGAGCGGTTCAGTGGCAGGGCTGGGGCTGGAACCCGCCGCTCTTAGCCCCCAGGCTCCTCCAATTCTTTGTGCCCGGGTCACAGGATGCTACAGGCATGGCGTGACAGTGCAGGGCACCCCGCACTGGGGTCAGGTAGGCAGGACTCAGGCCGGCTCTGCCGTAAACTCTGTCGTCTTGAACACCTGGCCCTCCTGGACCTTCATTTTTCTTACCCGAAAGCTGAGTGTTGCTTGGAAAAGAGTGGTAGAACTGAGCTAAATGACCTTAGGATTCTGTGGCTTGAAGCTTACTTTTTCACTTGAAGTGATTTATCAAGTTTTTATAATTCTTTACTTTTACACTTTTGTTTTAACTGATTTGAAGTCCTTTTTGGGTGTGGCCAGGAGCACAAACCCCAGCTGTCGCCCTGTGCTAACAGGACAGGAAATGTTTCCAGGTCCTTAGGGAGCGGCGAGAGAAAAGACCCCAATCGGGCTGTCTGGGCACTAGGTGGCAGCACCGGCTTCTGCCGGTGTCCGGTCCAGCCGAGGAGCAGGCGCTCTGTCCTCTGTCCTCAAGATTCTAGGCTCGCCTCTACTTGTACTGATAAAGTTTTCACTTGGGGGTGGGGGGCTTCCAGTCGAACAACGAAGCTCGCGTACCGAGTCCTGTGCTGAAGGACACAGGGTTAGCCGTAGCTCACAGGTCGGCAACACGTAGAGATGGACAAACTGCGGTCCACAGCTAAGAATGGTTTTTACCTCTTTAAATGGTTGAAAAGAATACGTTTTCATGACGCATAAAAAATTATATGAAATTCACATTTCAGTGCGCGCAAATAAAGTTTCTTGGAACACGGCCACTCGTTTGTCTCGTTGTGGCTGCTTTCGTCGGAAGTGGCCAAGTTGAGCCGTTACGACAGAGACCACGTGGCCCTCAGAGCCTGAGGTACTGTCTGTGCCTTTATGGAAAAAGCTTGCTGACCCCTGACACATAGCCACCTTCTCTAAGTAAAGGTGCGCTCTCCGATGTCTTTCAGGTCCTACGGGCGAGTGCAGGAATTTCACTCTCTCCTTTTTGCTGCTGGGTCTTCTTAGCAAAATGAGATCATCTCTGGTGCACACATTCCATCAGCCGTTTAGCAAATATCTCTTGGCTGGGAGCTGAGTGTTACGAGGGGCATAACCAGCTACAGCCTGGTCACAAGCCGTGGGGTCCCAGTGGGTGGACAGGTGAACTCTGCCTGCTGAGAACTGGGAAAGGGTTTTCAAAGGACAATATTTCCGCTGGGCCAGAAAGGAAGAAGTGAGGTAGTCTTAGTGAAGAGGTAAAGAGATGGCAAAGAACATGTCATTGAAGATGGACTTCAGGAGTGTTGGGTAGGGGGGTGAGAGGGCGGGAGGAACAGGCAGGAACAGGCAGGGGCAGGTGCGGGCAGCAGGGCACGAAGACGGGAGGGAGCCAGGACGGGCCGGGGTTTGGAAGAAAAAACCGTAGATTCTTTTGCTCTTGCTGACTTTGTGGTGCTTGAGCGACACCTGGTCGTCCAGTGTTTGTCTCACAGTGTGGCCCTGGGTCACCTGCAGCAGAGTCACCTGAAGGGCGTAACGAAAACACACACTCCTCAACTCTCCCTCCCCCCAAACACACACCTAGAGAATGGAAGTTCCCAATGTGTATTTTGGTGGGTGCAGGGGAGGGCGAAGCCGATCCGTCAAAGAAGGCTGAGAAGGAGAATCCAGATAGTGGAGAATGTTCCCGGAAGACCGGAAGATAAACTCTGAGAGTGACATGGTCGTTATTGCCACATACAGTAGAGGTCAGGAGGTATGGCCATGAGCTTGACAGTCACGAGGTCACCGGTAACTTTAAGACGACAGTAACGGGGGGATTGAGAGGAGAGCCAGAGGAAGACAGACAGAAGGATGTGAGGATGGACAACTAACCTCACTCTAGTTGCTACTTATTTTTATTTTTATTTTTATTTATTTTTATTATTATTTTTTTTTTGCTGTACGCGGGCCTCTCACTGTTGTGGCCTCCCCCATTGCGGAGCACAGGCTCCGGACGCACAGGCCCAGCGGCCATGGCTCACAGGCCCAGCCTCTCCGCGGCATGTGGGATCTTCCCGGACCGGGGCACGAACCCGTGTCCCCTGCATCGGCAGGCGGACTCTCAACCACTGCGCCACCAGGGAGGCCCGCTACTTGTTTTTAAAGGCAGTATAATGTAGTGCTTTGAATCCCAAGGCTATCACTTGAGCCGGGGCCTCTGAGCAAGTTCCCTTACCTGTAAACAAAAATTACAAGAGTGTCAACCTCCTAGGGTTTTTGTGAGGGTTGAAACGTTCCAACGTGGTGCCAGGCATACAGGGAGCCCTAACACAATGTTATATTTCCTTTAAAACTATTTTCTTATTCAGAACCTGCCTTCCTATTTTAGGGCCTGTCAAAATTAGGAATGCCTCCCTTTGGATTATGACTGTGCTTTGTTCTTTTCTGTTAGCTGCTATTTTTGTTTTACATAATTGCAGTCATCCTATACGCGCATTTTATATCTTTTGTTTACAGCTGATGAGCCAATATCGACACTTTATTACTAACTAAAGTCCACGGTTTACATCAAGTTCACTCTTGGTCTTGTACATTCGGTGGGTTTTGACAAATGTATGATGACATGTATCCAGCATTGTCGTATCACACAGAAGAGTTTCACTGCCCAAAACATCCCATGCTCTCCCTATTCACCCCTCCCTCCCACCCCTGGCATCCACTCATCTTTTTACTGTCTCTATAGTTCTGCATTTTCCAGGTGGTCATATAGTTGGAATCACACAGTATGTAGCCTTTTCAGATTGGCTTCTTTCACTTAGTAATATGCGTGTAAGTTTGTAAGTTTCCTCTCTCTCTTTTCATGGCTCAATAGCTCTTTTTTTTTTTCTCTGAATAATCCACTGTCTGGATGTGCCAGTTTGTTTATCCACTCACCTACTGAAGGACGTCTTGTCTGCTTCCAGGTTTTGGCAATTATAAATAAAGCTGCTCTAAACATCCCCGTGCAGGTTTTTGTGTGGATGTAAGTTTTCATCTTACTTGGGTAAATGCCAAAGAGTGCGATTGCTGGATCATATGGTAAGCTATGTTTAGTTTTGTAAGAATCTGCCAAACTGTCTTCCAAAGTGGCGCCCCGTTTCCATTCCCACCCGCGGTGAACACGAGTCCTTGTTGCTCCGCATCCTCACCAACACTTGGTGTTGTCCTTCTGTGGATTTTAGCCGTTACAAGAAGTACGTAATAGCACCTTATTGTGTGAACTTGCAATTCTCTAATGACGTAAGATGTGGAGCATTTTTCACGTGTTTGTCTTTTTTTGGTGAGGTGTCCAGATCTTTTGCTGAGATTTTTAAATTGGGCTGTTTATTTCCTTATTATTGAGTTTTAAGCATTCTTTGTATGTTTTGGACACCAATCCTTTGTGCTTTGCAAATATTTTCTCCTTAGAAGCATTCTTTTAACGCTTTTTTCTTTTTATTGGGATGAAACGGGAATGTGAGGCCACCAAGGGATAGAGCCCACAGGGTCCCCCTGCGTCTTTACTCTTCTCAGACACAGCGCCAGACATCTCCAGCGGGCGACCGGCAACATGTCCGAAGCGGGATCCCGCAGTGGTTGCCAGGTCCTCAATGCAGAGCTGGGAGCGCACTTGTCAACTGGGGTGGGACCCTGGAGGCTTCCAAGTACCTCCTCTGAAGGGACAACCGGCAAGATTAAGCGGCTGGGCCACCGCTGGCCCTTTTATTACTTGCCCGGAGAACAGAAATTGTGGGTCTACAGCGACATCCCTTCGTAACTTCTTGGACCTTATTTGGGACACAGAGGACCGGGTTCCTCCCCAGTGTGTTTACAGAGACGTGCACGGCAAAGGAAGCAAGCCGTTTCCACGCCAGGCTTCAAGCAGGGCTGCCGGCGTTGCCTGTGCTCCTCGGTGTGGATGAGCTTCCTTTCCGCCAGACACAAACAGACCTTGGCGGGGCCTCGGCGGAACGAGAGACAATAGTGCTTCCCCCAGGATGGAAAGTCGTCACCCCGCAGCGGACGGGAAGTTCAGCTCCACAGAGGGGCTTTGCCTGTGGGTCTTCACATCTCCCCTCCCACCCACCCACCTCGTGATAAATTGATGCAATGCCCTAATGCTTCCACATAGCTGAGTATCTTCTCTGGAGTTCAGTATCGAAATAGGCATATTTCTGGCTACATTGAAAAACCTGGCGAGGAGGAAGTGAACTACCCTAGAGTGTGTGATCCCATTGGAAATAAATCATTGTGCCCAGCTCGTTCTGAATCCCAGTTTCCTCTTAAGCCAGACTTTCCACCTAATGGAAGGTGGAGGTGTGATTACTCTAGCAAAGATGGTCCCTTGCTTGAAAACAGTTGGAAAAGGCCCGTCACGTGGAGGGAAATTGGTGGAGCGCATTGTTTCTCCCAGTGCCGTGCCGTGCCGTCCGGGGAGCCCCTTGGGACGCCTCCGGCACCGCCACCACCTCCCCCCGGCACCCCTGCACAGGATGCCTGGCGGAGGGCGCAAGAGCGAGCCCTTCACAAGCTCTCCATTCCGCTGCACAAAATTTTGAAAATCATTAAGTTAAACTTCAGAAGCCTAAAAAGCTGGCTTTAGATCTTGACTCTGTCACCCAGTAGCCCTGTGACTTTGGGCAAATATTTAAATGGCTTCGTTCTTATCTGCAAAATGGGAATAATAACAATGGGGTCGTGGAGACCCCCCAGTGCCTGCACAGCTACCAAAGCTAAAGTGCTTGAAACATGTACTGATACGCACAAGAGGTCCTCAGAAGACAAGAAAAGGGGCTTCAGAAAGTGTAGGCTGTCCCCCTCCTCTACTGTGGGGTTTTGTTTGTTTTACACGAAGTAATAATGACTAGCTTTTATTTGAGTCCATATCATGCACCAGGCATTATCCTGAGCACTTCCACGTATTATTAACCCTCAAACAAGCCTATAAAATAGGTATAATTGTGATACCCACTTTATAGATGGAGAAATCGAGTCAAGGACAGGTTAAGGAATTGCCCACTCAGTTTCGAAGTCTGCATTTGCATGCGGGACCTCGGAGCCTGGAGCTCTCTTCTCCTTGGGCCTCTAGCCCTTAAAGACCTGACAGTGAACTGACAGAGAAAAAGGGAAGTCCACTTCCTGGGAAACAGTGGAGGTTTAACTCCTCTTCAGCAACCACATGGTAAGCATGGAATGTTCAAATAATTATTACTGTGGAGCCCAAGGCAGAACAATGTTTTCTCCGACGAGCCTCACAAACAGTATCCTTTCTGAGATGCTCAGTCTAAACCCGAGCTGTCCAATCTGGTAGCCAGTAGCCACAGATAGTTATTTAAGTCAATCGATCCCTGGAAGAGACTAGAGAGTCCGGATGTAGACCCGCACATATGCCCAAAACTGATTTTTGACAAAGGTGCCGCGGCAGGTGCAGCCGGCTGACCTCGGGCGCCCAGGGACTGACCGGCTGCAGGGCTGGGGGCGGCGGCGGGGCAGGCGAGGAGGGGCCTTCTCAGCGACACCCCCGGCCTCGGCCCCCCTACCCCCGGCCGCGTGGATGCCCCTCTGCGCTTCTCCGAACGCATTTTAGGACCGAGAGAGCCGCCCAGGTGATCTTCCCCCGGTTCGCCGCCCCCAGGGGTGTTGTCCTGCCAGAGCTGAGGATGCTAAATGTCCTGACAGAGGCCCGCACCAGCAAGGACGGTCCCCCCGTAAAGGCGACCGGGCGCGGACGAGGCCTCGGCCCTACCGCCCGCGCGGGGTCCACGTGGAGGCCTCACCCCGCCCTCCGGCGCTCGGGATCCACTTGGAAGCCTCGCCCCTCCCACCCGCGCGCGGGGGCCACGTGGAGGCCTAGCCCCGCCCTCTCGCGCGGCGTCCACAAGGCAGCCTCGCCTCGCCCCGCCCGCTCGCGCCCCCTCGGCCTGCGCGGCGGCCCGGAAGAGCCGAAGAGCCGGGGAGGTCGGCCCCAATCCCGCACCACCTGTCCTTCGGAGCAACAGTGTGTGCGGGTCTCGAAGACGGTGAGAAGGGGGCCTTTCCAAGAGGCTCAGGACAGTTTCCCCAGGGTTGGTCTAGAAAGTGCTCCCCGTCCCTTCAGCTGGTTCCCGGCGCCGCAACTGGAACCTGTCCTGACCGCGAGGCCAGGACACTTTCCCCTTGGATGGGCTTGTCCCTCTGTGCACGCGGCCCGCCCTCAGCCCGGATCCTAATGCCTCAGACTTAGCATCACAGCCTTTGGTTCTATCCTGAATTGAGCAGGGAGAGATTTGGACCTGGGAATATCTGGAAAACAAGCGGTGTCTGTATCTAACAGACTCTCGGTAAATGTTACAGGAATGCATGAAGTGAGGAACCACCCCCCAGCCGCCACGGTTCCCTTTGTTCTTCCACGAACCAGAAAATGACGAGTGTATTCTGAGGGGGCATTCTAGGACCGCAGCCCTAATGAGAAAGAATTATGAGGACTTTATACTCCTGGGTTTCCCCCCCACCCCTTGAGACGAGAAAAGGCTGTTCAAAGCCATTAACCTCCTTAGAACAAGCAGATAGGAAAGGCGGAAAGCAACGCTTTGAAAACAAAAGCAAATGGCCTTATTTACCTTTAAAAATGATACACGTGGGCTTCCCTGGCGGCGCAGTGGTTGAGAGTCCGCCTGCCGATGCAGGGGACACGGGTTCGAGCCCCGGTCCGGGAAGATCCCACATGCCGCGGAGCAGCTGGACCCGTGAGCCATGGCCGCTGAGCCTGTGCTCCGCAACGGGAGAGGCCACAACAGTGAGAGGCCCATGTACCGCAAAAAAAAAACAAACAAAAAAAAAACACGTAAAACATGAAGATATGTTCAAAAAGAATATATTTCTGAAAAGTGTAAACAGTTAAAATCCCTGGTCCCAGAGCCCCAGTGTTAATTCCCTCTCCAGGTGTCACCTCACCCCACCTCACCCCACGGCCCTCCTTGCCCTCTGCGCAGCTCCAGCTGCGGGTTTCTGGCTTTTCTCCACGAGGGACAGTACACCTCAAGCCTCTTGCTTATTATTCCCTCCACCTGGAAAGCCACCCCCACTTTCGTTTCCCTCTTTTGGGGGAAGGGGTATTTAATTTTATTTGAAGGATAAGTGCACAAGCCTTAAAGTGTGCAGCTGGATGAATTTTTACATACTTCTCTGCATATATATTCACCCAGATTCAGATGCAGACCATCTCCAGCACACGAAGCCTGCCCCCGTACCTCCCAGAGTCAGTACCCTCCCCAGAGGTAAGCACTGTTCTGACCTCCATCGCGGCAGATTCCTTTTGTCTGTTCCTGTAAATGTCCTAACGTCCTTCGGAGTCTCCAGCACTTTCTTTGGGAGCTCATTCCCATCCTCCAGGTCTCAGCTCAGATGTCATCTCCTCTCCTGTTCCTTTCGATAGCAGTATCCATAGCAGTACCCTGTGCCTTTCCTTCAGAGCCCTTCAGGGTTTGCAGTTTGTTTACTTGTTTGCTGTTTGTCTCCCCAACTGGAAGGTAAGAGTCCTCTTACCTGAGCTCCCCTGTTCACTGCCGTCTCCTGAACCCCTAGCCCATTGTCTACCATATGTAGACAATCACCAAATAGTTATTCAATGAATGCATACATGTGTGAATGAAAGGAAGAAACGCCCCAGGTATCAGTTTGTACGGTCCTGAACCCAAAACTAATTACAGTCATCCAGACACGCCAGAGGCCTCTGCGCTGTTGGTGACAAAGGCACTATTCACCAAATTCAAATGTGAAGAGTTAGAAAGAAATACTGGAGTTGTTCCAGTCTGCCTGGAAGCAAAAAGGGGGCTAATTCTCCCCCTCTATAACAGGATTGCTTTCTCCACCAAGACTGGGCTTTTGCTTTATTGTTTTGAATCAATGTTTTGTAAAACAACTCCACTTTGGCTACATAAAAAGACTCTCTCAACAGTGGTAGACTCTGTTGGAGTGATAGAGGATGATGTTTTTAAAACTTCCTTTATATTTTGTCATGTTTTAAAAATGGGCACATAATACTTAAAAAAATTTTTTTAATTGTGATAAAATACACATAACATGACATTTACCATCTTAAATTATTTAGAGTGTACATACAGTTTAGTGGTTCTAAGTACCTTCACATTGTTGTGCAGCCCATCTCCAGAACTCTTTTCAGCTTGCAAAACTGAAACTCTGTAGCCATTAAACAAATCCCCCATCCCCTCTCCCCCCGTCCTTGGCAACCATCATTCTACTTTATGTCTCTATGAATTTGACTACTATGGAACCTTATGTAAGTGGAATCTGTAATACAGTATTTGTCCTAGTGACTGACTTACTTCACTTAGCATAATGTGTTCAAGGTTCTTTCATGTTGTAGCACGTGTGAGAACTTCCTTCCTTTTAATGGCTGAATAATAGTCCACTGTATGTTAAACCACATTTTGTTTATCCATTCATCCATCGATGGACACTTGAGTTGCTTCCAACCTTTGGCTATTGTAAATAGTGCTGCTGTGAACATGGGTATGTAGGTATATCTTTGAGAACCTGCTTTCAGTTCTTTTGGGTAATAACCAGAAGTGGAATTGTTGGATCATATGATAATTCTGTTTAATTTTTTGAGGAACTGCCATGCTGTTTTCCACAGCATCTGCATCATTTTACATTCCCAGCAGCAGTGCACCAGTGTTCCAGTTTCTCCACATTCTCGCCAGCACTTGACATTTTCTGGTTTTTTGATTGCAACCATCCTATGGATGTGAGGTGGTATCTTTTTGTGATTTTAATTTGTATTTCCCTAATGAAAAATGATGTCGACAGCATCTTTTCATGTGTTTGTTGGCTATTTGTATATTTTCTTTGGAGAAATGTCTAGTCAAGGCCTGTGTCCATCTTTCATCAGCTTGTTTGCTTCTGTTGTTGGTGTTGGGTTCTGGGCATGTATTACTTTTAAAATCAGGAAAGAATTTTATTTTATGAAGAAATGGGGAAAATGCATATAGAAAGCCAGTTAAAAGAGAGTGTGGTGGTTAAAAGCTTTGGGCTCTGGAATTAGAACACTCAGTCACCGTAATTATTGAGTACCTGCTGTATAAGTCGGGGTATGGTAACTACTCTAACATACAACCCTGAAAGCGACCTAGTACAATAAAAACATTGCTCGCTTACTTCAAGCCCATGGTGGTCTGAGGCAGAGGTGGGGGAAGGGCAGGACTTATGGAGGGACACTGTGTCATTTGGGGACTCTGAGTGACATAGTCATTCAGGAACCTCGGCTGCATCCATCCTGTGACACTTGACATCTTCAACATGTGGCCTCCAGGGTCACCAAAGGACGGGATAAAAGGGAGGATTACACAAGGGCATCGTTTTAGGGACCGGTCTTTGCCTGTATCGCATCAACCTAAAGTTGTGATTCAGCCTCACCCACTACAGAGGAGACTGGGAAACATCCTCTTCCTGGGTGCCCAGAGGGAAAGGAAATTGCGTTGTCTCTGCCCCAGGACATCCTTTTGGTGACCAGCCATCTCATTCTTCTTCCTCTCCACACACAGTCTCATCCCCTTCTCTCAGGAGACAACCCAAAGTTACATCCAGGATCTCCGGGTCCTGTGTCTGGTGACCAGTGAACTAAGGGGGGGGTGAGTTGTCTGCCTGCCCTCCTGGCACCCAACGTACAGAGCTGAAGTAGAAGTGACAGATTCCCATTGAGCAAAGGGAGGGCACAGTAGCCCCTGGTTCACAGAAGTGACAGATTCTTTCCTGAGAGACAGGTTTTGTGAGGGTTCCCAGCCCTGACAAGGGGAATGTTCCCTTAGGTTTCTGATCTGGCCTCCAAAGGGCACCGCAGCTTCATCTCAAAGGAGTTTCTCCTATTTCATTATCTTCCCTGACTACACCTGAAATTCTCCTTGGGGAGTAAACCCTTCTCCTTGGCTTCCTCATCCGGTTCTTGGAGCATTCTTCCTGCTCATGGAACCCAAAGGGATGTTTTAAGTCTGCTATATGCATAGTCAAAGACATTTTCAGGGTGACTTTGTGATTTCTTTGGCAATAATCTTCTCAGAAAGGTAGTGGGCTGAGTGAAATAGGGAAAACTCTGGGAAGGGTAGATTGGAGATGCCGACCGGAAATCCCTGCACAGATGGAGACTAGTTGGATGTAGGAGCCTGGCATCGGGGAGGAGTCCAGGCTGGAGGGATACGTGGGGAGCCATCACCATCTGGCTGGCATTTATCAGGAGGCTGGCACATGTAGTGGGAAGAGAAGAGGTCCAAAGACTCAGCCTGGGTCCCTCCAGTGGCCAGAGGTGAGGACGAGGGGTGCGTGCCACAAGCCGGGAGATGAAAAGGAGGGCCTGGGAGGTAAGTAAAAACCCAGAAGAGTGTGTGTGGGGGGGTGTCTCCGAATAAGAAGGAAGAACACGTCTCAAGGGGGAGGGTGCCCTCAACCAATCCAGTGGTGCTGAGGGATCAGTTGGCTGAGGACTGAGGGTGGACACCAGAGGTGGTCACCGGTGACTTAGGCGAGAGCCGTTCCTGTGGAGCACTGGAGTGACAGTCCCACTGAGGTGGGCTCAGCCGACAGCGGGAGGGGAACATGAGTGGACGTGACTGCGGACAGGGTGGTCTTGCTGTGAAGGGGAGTGGGGTCTGGTGCGCAAGGGCAGCAGGGACGCTTCGCCCCTGGTAACCGCCCTGAGACGGGGCAGAGGATGTGGCCGGAGCTGCCGGGAGGCGGGGCAGCGAGAGCCCGGGCAAGTGAAATGTGCAGAGTGAAAGGAGAGCCTGGGCAGCAGCTGAGAGTGAGGATGAAGAGGCGTCTTGGGGGTCCGAGGAGAGAGGGAACTGCCGCGCGCAGGAGTGGCTGGAGGGCGGGGCGTGGGTGGCCTCGGGACCTGTGGCGCCGAGCAGCAGGAAGGCCCCCCGGCGGCCGGGGTCATGCCTTTAAGGAGGGACGACCCCGCCCGTCCCGGTCGTGGCTGTGCCTCCTCGGCAGAGCGCAGCCTCGTGGGCATGGGCGTGGAGCAGGCAGAGCTGGATTTAACCGCGTTCGGGGGTTTTGCCGCCGTCGGCTCCCCTGGTTCTCAGGCCTTAGGTTTGGACCGGAACTACACGCCGGCCCCCAGCTTGCAGAGGGCGGATCGTGGGGCTTCTCAGCCTCCACCGTTGCATGAGCCAGTCCCTCATAATGGATTTCTTTGTGTATATCTGCATCCATCCTCTTCGTTCTGACTAATCCAAGGCGTATTGGGGGAGGTGAAGGTGGGGGTGGCTGGCTTAGGGAGGAGGGGACAGTCCTGGGGACCAAGCAGGAGCGAGGAGGTGGGAGGACAAGTGTCACTTGAGAGGCTCCGGAGCCGCAGCGCCCGCTGGGCAGAGCCAGGCTGAGGTTCGCACGTGCAGGTGAAGAGAACATTCAGAGAAGAGGTTGCAGATGCAGGAACTGGGGAGTTGGGGAGGGTGGAGATGGGGGCTCAGGGCCCACGTTAGGCTTCGTGCAGTGGGGAAGGGGTTTGGATCGTAGATGTTTATGAATGCAGTGTCCTTCCTCAGGGAGGATAAGAAGCTCACCCAGGGTCACCAGACTACTCAGTGACGGGGAAGCGGTCCTGATGCCAAAGCTTGGACTCCCTCCTCTGAGTCCAGGCTTTTCTGTGAGAAACACGGAAGTCGCTTGTCTGCCTCCTGTTCCAGAAAACCCCAGCACTCCAGTCACCTTTCCTTTTCTACTATGGAGAGCCCATGTCGCTCTCTGGGCTCCCAGATCTCTTCAAAATGCTGGATAAAGTCTGCGGATTTTCCCCAGAAAAGTGTGCATGTGCACAAAGCCTGTGCATTTCAGGGGTCGTGGACCCTTCAGGACCCATCCAGAGCCCTCAGGTTGACACATCCTGCCCTGTGGCCTCTATCAGGAGGCGGAGCTGAGGTGAGCTGGATGTCGATCCTGAAACGAATCGGTCCAGCTGCCCTGACGTGACCGCGACCAGCAGCGCCCAGTTACTAAAGGCCAGGTGGCTAAGCCGCCACTTGGGCACCCTGCTGCCCTGTCGGGATCTCCGTGCAGTTGCCTGGACACCGGGACAAAGGAGGGGACGGTGGATGGAAGAGGGAGCCAGCGGTGTGCCACTGCCCCCCGCCGCAGCTCGGGGCTCTTCACGTGTGTCCTGCTGCACCCAAGAGGTACTGAGCAGGTCCCCCGGCCTGCCCACGAACCCTTCGGGGCTGCGTCAGCACTCAGCAGACCAGCCCTGTCTGGGAAGCTTCCAGGGACCCCTCTCTGTGGACACAGCTCCAAGAAGCTAGGCCTGGCTGGGGGGTGGCTAGGATTTCTTCGTTCCCTGAACCCCAGGGCAGAGCTCCTCCAAGGATGCCTTATGCTCTTGTCTAGTCTCCAAAGTAACAGCCATCTGCACCTGGAAACCACTACTTAACACCTGTGAGGGCAGCAGGAGTGCAGCCTGTCTGAGGCTTCTGAAGAGGTTTGCAGCGGATGCCCTCGGGCATTAGCAGAACGTTGAATTAGCTCGCTGGCCAAAAGTGCCTCGTTCCTCGGGGTCCCGCAGGAGTCCCTGGATGTCTCCGTCTTTTCATTTAATGCTGGAGAGACCCAGCCATTGTTTCTCGCTCTCGATCCTTTCTCTGGAAAGGAAACAATCCTTCTTCTTTCTCCCCGTCCCCTCCTATTCCCCCTTTTCACCTAAGAAAATGTAAAAGCTCTCCATACAGTAACTACAGTGAAAGCAGTCCTTCATCTTATCAATGATGACAAGAATTAGAAACACCAAAGTAAAGCAGGCATCTTAACCGTTAGGGTGTTAAAATGTCCTCAGGCTGGATATGCTGAGAAACCAGGACTCCTATTCTGACGAGAAAACCAAAGCCTGATTTCTGGGCAGTTCCTATGTCACCAGATTCCTAGCACCCATGTAGACTAGATCATTTCCTAGTCCAGTAGGAAATGTGCTCTAGTTAGGCTCTTTTCATAGCAAGAGTCTTAAGTTACTAAAAATGAAATAAAATACATTTTTTTTTTATAAAAGGGGGTTTATTTTAAGGATACCCATGACCGGCGAGAACTGGCCTGGGTCACTGTCGGGGGTTGTGAGGGCTCTGCGTGGTGGCCGGCAGGACCCCGCTCTCCTGCTGTGAGCCTCTGCTTCTCCCTCTGCTGGGCGTTGCTCTCTCCTCCGCCTCACTGCCTCGACGTCCGCAGAGCCGCTTCCTCAGGAGGCGGCCCATCACACTCCCTCCCGACCTCCCAGCATCACACTTCAGATTCCCCTTCCATGGCCAACGGCCTCTTGGCTCCAGTTCCAAAGAGAGAGACGGGTGGACTGGCCCACGTGATAGTTTTCTGGGGCTGCCCTTGGCTCAGGCCACTTCTGTTCCAGTCAGCTGTGCGTAAGTGTGTCTTACGTGATACAACATGGTGAGAAGTGGGGACAGCTTGCTGCTCCCAGGAAAGGCGTGGATCTGAGGCCCCATGACACGCCTTCCACTACGTAGTTTCAGTATATTCCCTTCTAATATGATGCAGCTGTCAAAACACACCTCATCGAAAGCCACATCTAGTTATTGCCTTAGAATCACTAGGCAGGGCCATTTCAGAAACCACCTGCTCAGCAGAATCAGTTTCATCCCGGGTTATGTTGAGATCCCTTCTAGATATCCCTCTCCATTCTGTAATCCTTGTACTAAATGGCTCATGTAACCACAGCCAATATAGATCCCATATGACAGTGGCACAGAAGTGAAGCCATTGCATGGCCAGAAAGGGAGCCACCTCCTCCGCTTGGCTCCTGGACCCACAAATTCCAGTGATGGCAGGGACAGCACCATCATTGTGACTTGTCCCCAGACTGCCCTGAGCCCTGCAGGCGCCATCCTAGCCTCATGATGTGGGACCTCTGCTGTCAGATTGACCACCTGTGGGTGGTGGGAGAATTTGGGAGACCCCATGTGAACTCACTTCTTTGTACTGCAGTGAGTTGCGGTTGCTCAGTGTGACTTCTGGAGCTTCTGCCTGTTGACAGGGTTGTGCCACTACATCACAGGGAGAGCTAGCTGGCTTTGCAGCTCTGTTCTGAGGTCTCAGGATAAATTGAGGGACCAAGATTCCCTGCAGTGTTTGAGTGAGACAAACCCCTTTTTATTAGGCTGAGGACTTTTATCATGCTACAGCTCCTGCAGAGTCCCTGGGGCCTGCCCATCAGTTCCCATTCTGGAATCTCTTGGCTTCTAGATGAATGATTTTGCTTCTCCAGGCGTTTGGATCACCACACCCTTTGGAGTCACCAGCTGTCATAGCCACAACTAGGTCCAAAAGACCACTGCCCTAAGGCTTTTGTTGCTTACCAAGGACCTGGGCTGGCCTCCCCGTTTTAGTGGAGGTGGGGAAGGGCATAAGAGCCTATCCGTTGAAGCGCTTTTCCTCCTGGATCTGACTTTGACCTTGTTGCATGATTGTAGGCTGGACAGCCTCACCATAGAAGCTGTGGGTGGGGCAGGCACTGGGAGCACACACTGCAGACTGTCATTACGTTCTATGAAATTGAACACCCTTTAAAAATAAACGCGTCCCTTTGGCAAGCTGTCAGTGGGGTGCCATTTCCACCCACGGTACCACCCCGCTCCTCCTGAGGGCCCCTGGAGTTGTACACTCTGCTTCCCCAGCCGTGCTCCAAACCATCCTCGAGTCTGCATGTAGGATTCTGCATCTTATAAATGGGGAAACGGAGGCAGAGAACACTTAAGTGATTTGTTCAAGGTAACAGGGCACGAATAAGGACTTTAACTTCCTAACTCCTAACCCTATTCTGGGCCTTTAGCTTGGCGGGAGCGACTCTTTACACTTTTAGCAGGGAGATGTGTCCACGAGGGCTGGTTCTCAAGAAAGAAAGGATGACATCCTTAGATGCTTAATTAAGAAGGTCACCCCCCTCCTGTCTGGCGCTGCTCCCCAGTCTTGGCTTCCTCATTATCTTGGTTAGAAATTCACTTTGCCTTCTTCCGCGCTCCTAACACATCGTTGGTTATGTTGGCGGCAGAAGGAATCATCCACTCGCAGGCTTGGCCTCCCTTTGTTCCCAGCATTCTGCCTCCCCCCTGCCTTTTTCCTCCAGAGATCAAACTCTTTCATGCCTTTTTCTAGTTTCCTTTGATGCGAGCCTTGATGGCTGCGAGGCTGTGCTTGTCAGTTGCTGTTTGAACAACTCAGAGGTCATCTCTGTCTCTGCTTCTGTAGAAACGATGAGTCTGGAGGGAGGCAACCCAGCGGCCCCCCCTTCCTCCGCTCCGTTTGTTTATGTGTTTGCATCAGTCTCTCTTCGGCCGTCATTGTCCTGTATATGAAAATGTGAACCTGGTTTTGACAGCTGGCAGTGTCTTTGATATTGGAAGATGGCATTTGGAAAAGAGGGGGAATGACAGCAGATGGGCGGCAGCTGGTCTGCACGGCGGTGGCCCCTGGGCGCAGCTGTGGGTGGCTGGGCTGGGGTTTGGGGGGTGGGAGTGTGTGTGCGCAGTTGTCTCTGTTTCGTGTGTTGCCAAATTCCCCGGGCTGGATGTCATTAGGCCACAGCATCGTGCTCCATCTCGTTAGAACCGGGAGTTCCCGGAGCCAAGAGACGGGACGAGAGGAGAGAAGAGAGCACCCCAAAGGTCGGGTCGGAGCGAAGTCGGGGGAGAAAGGGGAAGACAAGGGGGTGGGTAACGGGGAGCTGGGTGCGTGGAGGGGCTGACTGCCCGAGGTGGGCTTTGTCCTGGTCCATTTATAATAAACCTCCACAGACTGGGTGGTTTTTAAACAAGAGAAGTTTATTTCTCACCATTCTGGAGGCTGGAAGTCCAAGGTCAGGGGGCCAGCCTGGTCGGGTTCCGGTGAAGGCCCTCTGCCATGGACAGCAGGCTTCTGGCTGTGTCCTCGCAGGGAGGAAGGAGGGAACTCTGTGGGGCGTCTGTAAGGAGGCAGCTGATCCCATCCACGAGGGCTCCACCATCAGGACCAAGCATCTCCCAAAGGCCCCACCCCTTAATAGCATCACCTTGGCGGGTAGGATCTCATCATGTGAATTTCAGGAGGACAGAAGCGTTCAGTGCAGAGCAGGCTCTTTCCCAAGATCTGGCACTTCTCCAGCCGTTTGTGCTGATCGGCATCACGGGGCAACCACGGCCTTGGCACAGGGAGAGGGGAAGCTTTAGGGCTCAAGGCTGTCCTTGAGGGCACCAAGGGCCCACCTGCTGCCGACCACCCACCCTCATAGCAGCCGGGCCAGGCTCCCATCAGCAAGTGAAGGTGAGAAGCAGAAGGCCATTCGCCAGCTGACCTGCTCTGCGGGCTGCCTGTATGGTATCCTAAGCCTCTAAACATGGGAGAAGTGACTTTCTAGCTCTTTCTCAGGGTCTCAAGGCAGCCGGCGAATGGTCAGAAAGGCTACGATGTTGCTGTTCCCTTGAGACTGTCGGCGCCTGGGGCTGCCTGGCACCGGGATCCACTCAGGGCCCTCCCACCCCACACCCCGGTCCTCCACTCTCCCTCCTTCTGTTTCCGGGTTCCTGTGCTGGGTGGTCCTTGTCACCACCGGCAGCAAGTCCTGCTCTAAGGCCCACAGACACCAGGGCTGTGCAGGGAAATCTGGCCTAGCTCCATCCCTGGGGTTCAAGGGTCAAAACAGGAATCCCAGAGACAGGTGTCTGCTTTATTACGTGCAGAGAGGACCCTTCAAGTAGAGCCAGACACAGGTGCAGGAGTGGACACCCTCCAGGGTCTGTGCCTGGGCCGTCGGCCACAGGACATCAGGAAGGGGGCGCCCTCCTTGGCCTCCTGCCCACAGCTGCCGGGGCTTGCCGGTCCAAACCCAGATTTGCCCACTAAACCAGGGCAGCTGGGAACAAGCCTCTGACCGCAGAGCAGAACCACAGCCCAGGGGTGTTGGTTGCTGGGGAGGCCCCGAGCCAGGCGGGGTCAGCTGCATCCTCCCTGCAGACTGTGAGCTGAGAGCCTGCCGCCCTCCCATGGCTCCCAGAGTCCGGAGTCCCCGCCGCTGTCCTGGCTGCATGCCTTCCTGGCAGCCACTTGCGACTCTGCGGGAGTTGGAGGGGTGAGAGGTGGGTTGTAGGAAGCCTTTCCATCCATGTCACACACAGCTGATAGAAGCTGAGCAATTCCAGGGGGAAGTTCTAGCACTTGCTTCAGAAAGTCCTGGCTACGCGGCAGGTACACCGAGCACTGTTCTGAGGCCCAGCTCTCAATCCCATCCTCTCGGAGGGAGAAAGGCGCAGGACGGTGGCAGGGGAGCCGTGGCCGGGGCTGACGCCTCCACAGGCTCCCTGCCCTTGGGTCCTCCGGGTGTCAGGAGTCTCCGGAGCTGCTGTCACCTGCCTATGGCCCAGCGGGGATGGGGGCGGGGCCCCGGGGCGGGCTGGCAGGGAAGCAGCCCCCAGGGGACTGAGTCGCTCCTCTGTTCTCAGCCAGCCATGGCGGTGGCTCTGCGGCCTCGGCCGGTGAAGCCCCTCCAGGGAGCCTTTGTCTGGCTGGTCCTCCGGACTAGCTTCTCCCCAGTGCCAGCAAGTCGGGCAGAATCCTGAGCTGGGGAGAGTTTCAGGGAGACCAGTGGTCCCCAGCATTCAACGTTGCACAGAGCTCAGGGAAGCACTTACCGAATCTCATAACCAGGAAGTCCCTGAGACAGAGACTCTGCAGAGGACAGCTGGCCACGGCTCCTTTGGGGATCTTGGCCGAGAAGGCGTGACGTAGGCAGATGGGAGCAGGGGGGACCCAGTGAAGGCATTTGAATGACAAGGAAGGAGGGAATGTAATTTTTTTAAGACTGAAGCGATCAGGAGGCACTAGATATTAGTATTTTGGGAACAGGGCTGTCATACATATCACGACAGTTCATCAGTTCCCAACCTCCCTCGCGTGACAGCTGACATCCACGTGTGACACACGTCCAGGAGCCAACTCGTAGCCGGGGAGTGACGTGTGACTCTGTGCCTTCTGTCTGCGCTGAAGAAAGCATCTCAACACATACACATCTCAAAACAGTCACGTGTGGTAGTGACTTTACTATACAGACAACAGGGTTCAATCACCTCTCAAATTATTATTATTTTATTTATTTATTTATTTATTTTTTTTGCGGTACGCAGGCCTCTCACTGTTGTGGCCTCTCCCGTTGCAGAGCACAGGCTCCGGACGCGCAGGCTCAGCGGCCATCGCTCACGGGCCTAGCCGCTCCGCAGCATGTGGGATCTTCCCGGACCGGGGCACGAACCCATGTGCCCTGCATCAGCAGGCGGACTCTCAACCACTGTGCCACCAGGGAAGCCCCACCTCTCAAATTATTATTAAACTATTGGAATAAACCAAAGACTGATACTTTAACTATTCGTAACAAACTACCTGCCACAGTCCTCTCAGTACAAGAATCCTAGTGAGGCTGAAAACTGATGGTTCAGCCAGGACCCTTGCATACTAACTCTTCCCTTAAAAAAAAAATTAATGCAAGCGATGTACAGAAAAACTTGATCAAACAAAACAGCTATTTGTTTCATAAAAATTCTCTTTGGGTACATAGTGATACGCACATCAGCTCACAAAGCTGTAATCAACGTGTACCTATAATTTCAGGTTCCGCTTTTCTTCACTAAATATTTCATGTACACATTTCCATTTATTGGTATATTCTCACAGTATCTAGTGGCTAAAAATATTTTATTGATTCACATTTTCCTATTATTGAGTGTGGGTTGTTTCCCATGATTGTTTTATAAATAGGGCTGCAATGGATTTTTTTACTAGAATTGTTTCCATTTTGATGTACCGTGTCCCAAAGTGAAACTACTGGGTGAAAAAGTGTGTAAAGCCTCTGACACTGCATCATATATTGTCAGATCCCTCATCTGCAAGAATAAACCTATTCTCAGTACCACCAGCAATTTATAAATTACTAGTTTCTCTTCGGGCGTAACAGAGTTTCCTCTTTCTTTCTCTTTTTGTCCCTGTCCAGCCCCACTTCTTTCTTCTTTCTTTTTCTGCCTCTTCCTTTCCTTTTTTGTTTAATACATGTGCAATATTACATTAAAGAATTGTTTTAGTATTTCTGAAGTTGAAATGAGGGTATAGCCTGCGCTTCTGTTGCCACCTCTCCATCCTGACAGCCTCATGGCATGCATGTGTTGAACCAAAGAGTGAAGTCTCTTCAAGACCCAAGCCCAGGCGTGCTCAGGAACGCATGTGACCGGTCAGAAGGGACGTGTATGGCTGGCCCAGGGTGCGTCCACCACAACCCTTAGTTCAGGGCCTGGCAAAGGGTAGCCAGTCAGGAGGTGGGAGGAGTAAGGAGAGTGCGCTGTCCTGGGCCTTTCCAGCCCGAAGCTACGTAGGCTCTATGTGGGGTCCTAAAGAGCTTTCCTTCCCCTGTCTTCCATTCTAAGGATGGCAACCACGTGTCCTAAATCTGCTAACATTTCAAACATTTGGTCCTGTTGTCCCCAGAAAGGGCACCCCCTCTTTTCAGATCATGTGTCCCCAAGTTGAATTTGGAAAGTGTGGTTACTACTATTTTGGTATATCTGGCTCACCCACTCCACTAGAACGCAAGCCTATTAAGAGCAAAGACTGCGTCTGATTCATCATTCCAAACCTGTATCATCCGTTTCCTCCTACCTACCCATCCTTTCATTCTAAAATTGGTTCTACTTGCTCTCTCGTCACTTAGGGAGCTGCTGTTCTTTGAAAATACAGATCCTAAAATAGCACCGGTCTCTTCTCTCTCTTCCAAGGGCTGTGCGTGTCAAAGTGGGTTCAGAAAATGTAATTTTCCTTAACGTTTTATATGCGGTACCATAGAAGCTAAAGGCAATAATGTAACCAGTAAGCATTGCCTATCAGGTTAATTCTTCTGAATACTTCATGGTGCTGTTGGCAACTGAGTGGTACTTGAAAGTCACAGATTTCACTGCTTTTGCTTAGTATACAAATTAAAGTTGGCATGGCCAATGAAAGATATTCGCTATAGGTGTCAGTCATATAAAGAGCTTTCAGGGCAGTGCTATTAATTCATAGCTTTCAATAAATATTGTAAAGATGAAAATGATAAACACTCTTAGAAATTATGTACTAGTGCAGCATACCCATACAGCAAATCCTCTAAGGTATCAGGGGAAGAATTCTGGCAAATGCTTTGAGTGTAAATGCTTTGCATTCCACTGACTTTATTACAGACCCCAGCACTTAACATTTTCTCCCAGATTCCTCCTCCTAGTATCAGTCTCCAGGAGGCAATCTGGTTGAATTAGCAGAGTCTTCAATATGTCAGGAGACCATGGCCATCCTCCAACCTACAGCTCAAAATCAAGCTTTTGCTAATGGACAGAAACATCTAAAGGGTTGGGTGAATAGGGGTGAAGAAGGTAGCTTAGCATTTATAAAATGGTAAACTTGAACTGGCAGGAATTGTCTTCCACTGTCCACTAGAATTTTTAATTCCCCACCAAAGAACTTGAATCACAAATTCAAGACAAATGAAGAAGCATCCTTTGGAAGACAGACATCATCTGTCCCATTTGTAGGCTCCCCGGACATCAGCTTAAGTAAGTGACTGAAGTGAATCTAGGGTCATACAAAACATCTTCCCCCGTCTCCTGACTCTGCTGCACCAGCCCCAGATGCGACCTTCTAAGTCCAGACAACTTTCTATGTCGCAGCTATCTTCTGCTGCTCAGAAGTCATGCTTGGACCACTGTGGCTTGCCTGCACTAAGGCCAAGGAGCTTCAGGTCAACCGGCAAGTAGTATCTGTTTTGTTTTTCTCCCAACTTTCTACATGACCTGAGCTCCAGACCTTACACCTAGCAGGATGGAGCAGGTGGGGGGCTCAGCCCGTGTTGGCTCTGAGTCACTGCTCCCAGGGGCCGAAGAGATGGCAAGTCAGGAACCCCACCAGTGTTGAAGGATATGGGGGGGATGTGCACTCAGAAGTCCCAAGAGCACCCACCAGGCAGCCGTCCACATAGAACCCCAGCTGGCCATCAGGACCAGGGAAGAGGTCTAACATTAGCAAGAAAAGAGTGGGCCTCTGGAGCAGGAAGGGCTTCTGGAGAGAACCGGCTTCTAGGCTGGGCTGCCTTGCCAATCAGCGTCAGCAGAGGAGAGAGATTCTGTGACCCAGAAATCCCTATTGGGAGACGCTGGCCCTCGTATGGTTCACTCATTCAGCATCTACTCTGAGCTCCTCTCATGGCTGGTCCGTGTCCTGGGAGCTGGGAACACAGCAGTGAGTAAGAAAGGCACAGCTCCTGGCCTTGTGGAAGAAATGTTCTGTGAAGGAGGATTTTCAGGAGGGAGAGTTGGGCTCCACTGCAAAATTTAGCAGCTATAACTGGGCCCCGGAACCGACACCTAAGCTAGTGACTTCATTCTCAACCTGCCAGATTCTTAATCAGTTCCTGCCTTCACCATATTTGGCTCCAGAACAAGATGGGACTGTCTGGGCGGGAGAGCATCTTTGGACTCCGCTGGGGAAACTGGGCAGACGTCTCCAGTGGATTCTGCACACCTGTGTTCATGGCGGCACGATTCACAGTGGCCACAGGTGGAAACAGCCCAACTGCACGCTGATTGGGGGAGGAAGGGCTAAACAAAATGTGTCCGATACATACAACGGAATATTAGCCTGAAAGAGGAAGGAAATTCTGGCACACGCTGCAGCATGAATGAACCCTGAGGACATTATGCTGATTGAAATAAGTCAGTCACAAGAGGACAAGTACTGTATGATTCCATTCATATGAAGTACCTGGAACAGTCAAATTCATAGAAACAGGAAGTAAGATGGTGGTTGCCAGGGGCTGGGGGAAAGGGCAAATGGAAAATTGGTGCTTAATGGGGACCAAGTTTCAGTTTAGGGGATTGAAAAAGTTCTGGAGATGGACGGTGGTGATGGGTACACAACAAAGTGAATGTAATTAATGCCACTGAACTGAACACTTAAAAATGGTCAGAATGGTAAACTTTCTGTTATGTATATCTTACAGTTAAAAAAATTTTTTTAAACACATCACAGAGTAGGTAAACCTTCCTTCAAACTCAAAATTCTTTCCCAGGCAGCCTTCCCCACCTGGCCTGTCAACTCCTTGACGTTTGGGAACCTCCCAAAGAATAAACTAGCATGTTCTCTAGTGAAATGGAACAAAACAAAACAAGACTGGGAAGCAGCAGAAGCCGGAGAAGTAGTGAGAGATTAACCCTGTCTGTGAGCTTAGCCTGTGCCCATGGCGCAAACGTTTTGTGCCTCAGAATCCCTTGGAGGGCTTGTTAAAACAAGATGATGATTGCATATCGAACAAGTTCCCAGGTGATGCTCACACTGCTGATTCGGCGACCACACACTGTGAGAACCACAGGCCTCAAACCCAAAACTCTTTAAAGTTTCAAAACCATAGACCAGGGGGCTTCCCTGGTGGCGCAGTGGTTGAGAGTCCGCCTGCCGGTGCAGGGGACACGGGTTCATTCCCCGGTCTGGGAAGATCCCACATGCCACAGAGTGGCTGGGCCCGTGAGCCATGGCCGCTGGGCCTGCGCGTCCGGAGCCTGTGCTCCACAATGGGAGAGGCCCCGACAGTGAGAGGCCCGCGTACCACACACACACACACACAAAAAGTAGTAGGGATGGTGGTGCTTTTAGCTCTAAGGGCACCCATAAGACACAAGTTTACAGCAGAAAGGATTTGGATTAAAGGAAGAAAAATTTCTTAGCAAAGAGGATTATTAAACATTGGGATGGGTTAAAAGAGTCGATCCTGGAAGACTCTTACTCCAGAAATTTCTAAAGCTAGGAGGACTTCTCATCTGTTTGGAACCATGTTGGGGATAGTTTAAACTCTCTTCCAGCCCCGACGCTGATGTTCTGATTTACACGACAGGATAGTAAACTAATACAGACTGTTGCCCTCAAGCTTCCGGAAGAGCCATCATGAAAGCTCCCCTCATTATTAGACTGTTAATAAAACAGTCGGCAAATGGTGAACAGATGAAATATTCCTGCACTTACAAGACCGGGTTTGAATAGGAGGACAATCCAGTCTCTTGTTGTCCTGTCACTTAATCCCCTGTGCACCCACAGCTTTTGTCTGAGCGCTCATTCCGCGGGCACCAAGTCTCCAATGCAGAAAAGTAAGAAACTTCCACCTGACAGTATCTTTCTGTGGTCCTGAATTTGAGGTGCAGCTGGAGTTAGGCATCAAGGCCAGCACAGCTGAAAAGGGAAGATCTTAAGGCAGAAAGGGAGGCAGGAAGGAAGGCCCTGAACAAACATAGATATGAATAGCGACTGGCGGGGACAGGCTCCGCCCTGGGAGGAAAGTGGGGCGCTGACATCCAGCCAGGGCAGGGACGGGGACCGAAGCAGAGGCTGCACTTGCTGCTTTCAAGTCTCTTAAGTACCTTCTGCTTCAGGAAACATAGCCGCAGGGAGACCCTCCTATTGTTTCACTTGGAGGCATAAGCAAAACGGATATCGAGCTTCCGAAAACCCTCCAGCGGCGTCCAGAAAGTCCAGAAGGCTCCCTCAGTCAAGGAGCACGTTTACGAAAGGCAGCGTCGTGGTTTAAAACACTGGCCGTGGAGTCGGGTGACTTGGGTTAAATCCCTCCTCTACCACTTGACTGTGGACAGGTATCTTAACGCTTCCAGGCCGCAGTTTTCGTATTTGGAATATGAGGACCGTAAATAGAACTGGAACATGGATGCGGTTTCACGAGATGATAGTGACTGAGGGTAGGGGCTGGCACATGGGTGCTCGATAAACCTTAGCTCTTCACACTTTTCTAAAGAAGTGCAGGGCTGAACTCAGATCCACCGAAGCAGGGCCTCCCAGATGCCGGGCTGACACCTGGCTGGCACCAGCCTGTGGCAGAGTTCTCAGCATCCCTTGGCAAAACGGGACGGATAAGGACAATGTCCTATGTGTGCATGTTGGCACTTGGTTGCGGATGACAGTTTTTCCCCTCTACTCAGAGAATGCACAGTGCCCTTTGCTTTTGGAAATGATGAGCATAGTAGGAGGTACTTTTAGTTTCATGTTCTTTGCAGCCTTGATTTTTTTTTTTTCCTGGTCTATGAAATTCCAAGAATGGGAACCATTCTTCTAAAAGGTAAGGTAAACACAGAGAGGGTCGGCGGAGGCTCTCACTTCTCCTACCAACGCAGGCTTCTCAGGTTCTTCCTCCTTGTTTATTCATTTTGTGTCCTTGGCCAGTTTCGCCCTGCCTTTGAGTATGTTTCTAGCCTTAGTTTCTCCATTGCTTTTGCTCCCGCCCTGGGAGGGTAGCAGAATATGCTGCCCCAGAACATGCCACTTTGGCATAAGGATTGTTTTGAGCTGAAGGCAATTGAGAAGAAGCAGATATAAGAAAAGCACTCCGCCCTCCCCGTATTCACCTAAAAGCAGGACATAAATCTGTAAAGATGTCTCCCCGCCCCTCTTTACCAGGAAGATCAGAAGTTCAGCACTGGTGACAACCCTATACTCTTAGTAACCTACGTTACAAACTTCCGAACGAGCCCTTATCTTCCGATATTTCCCCATATACTTAACCTTCGCACAATTTGCCACCCTAGAAACTCAAAGTCCTTTTCCTTTGTCTTGTCACTTCCTTAGACGTTTATTTTTCTTTCGTTAAGATGCCGTACAAGCCCAAGTTCTGACCACCCCGTGAATCACTCATCTCTGAGTGCCCCCTTGTGCATGTGCGATGCACATGTTAATAAACTTTGTTTGTTTTTCTCTTGTTAATCCGTCTTCTGTTAGTCTAATTCACAGGGCCCCAGCCAGTGAACCTAGGAGGGAGAGGGGAACAAAGTTAAGTTTTTCCTCTTCTGTACACTTTTGGCCATTTTCTCCCCCTTCCATGCCCCACGTTTTGTTTTGTTTTTTTTCATTCCCCCTTCTCTGTTTCTCCTCCCCCTCACACACTTCATTTCTGTTCGTGTTTTTGCTCCTGATTCTTTTTTCTAGTCACCTGTGCTGCATCCCCACGTGTCCATTCCCCCAGGTGACTGGTGGAGGACACCCAGGTGCTGTGCCTGGCGGGGCAAGCACTCTGCCGTGTCCCCTCCAGACGGAGGTCTGCGCTGAGGGCAGAACAACAAAGGAGGACCCTAAGACTGGTCTCTCCGCGTCCAGACAGGGACACGTCATCGATGGAGAGGTTCTCTTTTAGCACCGGAGGACGGCTCATTGCCCGTTAACCCTTCCAACAAGAGGGACACCTTCTGGGCAATGAATTTGAGCGAGGGAAGTCAGGCTCTGTAGGCACTCTGAGGATTTGAGCCAAGGCACAGGTACAAATCTGTGATTTCTGCAGTGTCCTCGAAACTTGGGGGTGAGACATTTCTCCCCCTTAGAGAGCCAACTCAGCCAGTGTGTCCTGGTTTCAGCTCTGAAAGTCCCATGTCCTGGGAAGGCCCTGGCAAACTGGGACAGTTGGTCATCGGAGAGCCGATAGTGACCAACGCTCCACTGGACGACTTGTCCAAGATTAGGCACAGGTAGGCCTAAATCCAGAGAATGAAACCAATGAGAAGATATTAAAGGGGCTGCAGTCATTTAACCCAGAGAAGAGAAGGCTAAGGGCGGGGGTGGGCAGGGGCTGTTTTCGTGACGACTGTCACATATGTCCTGGGCTGGACTGTGTGCACAGCTGCTGTCCATCTCCACCGGAGCTCAGAGCCAGAGGAAGTGGGTGTGAGCAGAGCCCAAACTTACTCACAACACCGAACTTCCTGACAGTACATATTCTTAGGCACTAGAATGAGTTTCAAAGACACATGAGGTATTGTCCTTGGAGGTCTTCAGCACAGTAAATTCCTAAGGGCTTTAAGAGTTTAGGTGCGACCCCATATGCTCACCTAATCTTTGATAAAGGAGTCAAGAATATACAGTGGAGAAAAGACAGCCTCTTCAATAAGTGGTGCTGGGAAAACTAGACAGCTACATGTAAAAGAATGAAATTAGAACACTCCCTAACACCATACACAAAAATAAACTCAAAATGGATTAGAGACCTAAATGTAAGGCCAGAAACCATCAAACCCTTAGAGGAAAACATAGGCAGAACACTCCGTGACCTAAATCACAGCAAGATCCTTTTTGACCCACCTCCTAGAGAAATGGAAATAAAAACAAAAATAAAAAATGGGACCTAATGAAACTTAAAAGCTTTTGCACAGCAGAGGAAACCATAAACAAGACGAAAAGATAACCCTCAGAATGGGAGAAAATATTTGCAAATGAAGCAACTGACAAAGGATTAATCTCCAAAATTTACAAGCAGCTGATGCAGCTCAATATGAAAAAAACAAACAACCCAATCCAAAAATGGGGAGAAGACCTAAATAGACATTTCTCCAAAGAAGATATACAGATTGCCAACAAACACATGAAAGAATGCTCAACATCATTAATCATTAGAGAAATGCAAATCAAAACTACAATGAGGTATCACCTCACACCAGTCAGAATGGTCATCATCAAAAGATCTACAAACAATAAATGCTGGAGAGGGTGTGGAGAAAAGGGAACCCTCTTGCACGTTGGTGGGAATGTAAATTGATGTAGCCCCTATGGAGAACAAACAGTATGGAGGTTCCTTAAAAAACTAAAAATAGAACTACCATACGACCCAGCAATCCCACTACTAGGCATATACCCTGAGAAAACCAGAATTCAAAAAGAGTCATGTACCACAATGTTCATTGCAGCTCTATTTACAATAGCCAGGACATGGAAGCAACTTAAGTGTCCATCAACAGATGAATGGGTAAAGAAGATATGGCACATATATACAATGGAATATTACTCAGCCATAAGAAACGAAATTGAATTATTTGTAGTGAGGTGGATGGACCTAGAGTCTGTCATACAGAGTGAAGTTAAGTCAGAAAGAGAAAAACAAATACCGTATGCTAACACATATATATGGAGTCTAAAAAACAAACAAAAAAATGGTCATGAAGAACCTAGGGGCAAGACGGGAATAAAGACACAGACCTACTAGAGAATAGACTTGAGGATACGGGGAGCGGGAAGGGTAAGCTGTGACAAAGTGAGAGAGTGGCATGGACATATATACACTACCACATGTAAAATAGATAGCTAGTGGGAAGCAGCCGCATAGCACAGGGAGATCAGCTCAGTGCTTTGTGACGACCTAGAGGGGTGGGATAGGGAGGGTGGGAGGGAGGGAGACGCAAGAGGGAAGAGATATGGGGATGTATGTATATGTATAACTGATTCACTTTGCTATAAAGCAGAAACTAACACACCACTGTAAAGTAGTTTACTCCAATGAAGATGTTAAAAAAAAAAAAAGTTTAGGTGTGGCCCAAGAGCCGTGGGGATGGACCAAACACTTTTCCAAGTTTCCTTCTGACCCTAGGATTCTGTTTCCGTCTGCACGTCTATTATGACTCTGATTAGTGTTCGTGTCCTCTTTTGCCCGTAGTTAAACGTAACGATGACCAGGAAAAAGTGATGTGATTGTGGTCTCGTGGGGAAGTCAGTCGAGCTTCCCCAAAGCACAATGGAGGGGAAAGGTTAGCATGTTTGTTTGTTTTTCCTAAGGAATGCTTAAATCTAGACAAGGTTATTTATTGGTCAAACAATTTCATGATGGCAATATTAGAAATTTACAACAGGGAAAAATTCCCTGTGATGCTATTTCTCCAACAGGCTGAGTGACCCACCTTCCCTTTCCACTCACTGGCCTGACATTTCCCTCTGACTTCTTCATGTTTAACCTGGCATCCAACCTGACCCACATAGGACTCATTCATTACGGCAAGTGGATCATATTGAGTGATGAGAGTAAAAAGCAAAACAAAACAAATGAAAAAAAAATCCTATGTTATTTCCAGTTTTTAAAATCAGCTCATTTTCCTTCATAGAATTGTTTCACATTCTGAGAAATCAAGCTGAGCCATCTGATGAATCGTTGTGGTTAAAATGGATAGGGTTTTGGGGATGGTGGGTGCTTGTTGTTTTAGGGATGTTTCCCCCTCTTATGTAAACAGTTCTGTTTGTTGGAAATTGAGCAGTACCTACACAAAGTCTGAGCATCTTTCCACTGTGCTGTTCTGAAATTGTTCCTTATCACTGGTCCCAAACCACCAATCCTGAGGTCAGAAGCTGATGGCATACACTCTTTGTCTTCTTCTGATCAGCTCCTTACAGGAGTTCCTTGGTATATTAGAGTTCTCCAGGGAAACAGAACCAATAGGATATGTACATATGGAGAGAGAGAGAGAGAGAGATTATTTTAAAGAGTTGTCTGGCAAGTCCAAAATCTGTAGGATGAGCTGTCAGGCTCATATCCAAAGGCTGTCAGGCTGGAGAGAGGTCAGTCTCCATGCTCTTCAGGCCTTTGACTGATTGGATGAGACCCACCCAGAGTGTGGAGGGCAGTTCAATTAAAGGCCACCGATTTAAATGTTAATCTCCTCTAAAATCACTCACAAAACATGAAGAATAATGTTTTACCAAATATCTGGGCACCGTGGCCCAGCCACGTTGACACATAATATTAATTATGTGTCATTACATTGCATTTTGTCTGTTTCTCATGCTTAGCACTCTCCCCCATCCTGACCCCACCCAACCCACTACAGGAACACCTATGATCTCATCATGGGCTGCTCTCTGGGGAAGAAGGCAAAGGAGGGCGTATTTCACAAATTCAAATGGCTGTGAAAATCTCAACCAGATATAACCAAAGTAATAAGACCAGAGCCAGGACAAATTCTTAACTAACCCAAGAAACAACACCTTATTTCTTACATGAGTGGCTGTTCTCAGGTAGGAATATAAAATAATTTTGGTTTCACCTTTGGATGTAAATTCAATGAAATTATACTCAAGAGAGGTATAGCGTAGGAGGCCCTGCATAGATATTGAATTCATATCTAAAGAAATAGCTGTTACAAAGCACAGCCGTAGAACAGAATGCACTGTGGAGGCCAGTCTGTGGTAAGAGGGAAGGGGACCACTAGCCCTTTAATATATGATTTCAGCAACACACCTGGGAGTTAGCTACATGGATTCTTCCTTTAACAAGAGGAAAGATGCCTTTTGTCCTGTTTTGTTTTCCACTGGGCATCCATTTAGAGTTATAGGCTAATAGTGATGCTCGTGGTACCAGTAAAATGTTGCCAAAGTTGGGGAGATCACTCTGCGTTTTTTTGTACTTACATAAAAGAAACTCTTCTTTGGTTTAGAAATATATTTTTACTTGGTCTTCCAAATCACAACTTTGTCAGTAAAATTCATGTTGTCATAGCAGTAGGTACATGTATAAAACTAAATTTCTGATTTTATTTTATTATAGTCCCTTAATTGCTCATATTATTCTCCTCTTATAAACATCCATTCTGGGTTTTATCACGTGTTCTTCTAACTCACTTTCCATACCTTCATATATATAAAGTAGACTTTCATTCACAAAACCTCTCAGTTCCTCTGGGCTGTCACCCAGGAACAGTATTTCTGGGTCACATGGAGAATATACATATACATGTTTTCACTAATATTGCCCAACTGACCTCCAAAAATGGCAGCAGCAAGTGACTCCTGCCCATCTGTAGTGCAGTAAGGACTTCCATGTCCCCACATCCTTGTCAGCACTTGCTGTTACACAACATTATATTTTTTACCAGTCTAATGGTTATAAGATAGTATCTCATTTTTTTATTGAAGTTTAGTTGATGTACAATATTATGTAAGTTACAAGTGTACAATATAATGATTCACAATTTTTAAAGGTTATACTCCATTTATGGTTATTATAAAATACTGGCTATTTTCCCTGTGTTGTACGTTATATCCTTGTAGCTTATTTTATACATAACAGTTTGTACTGCTTAATCCCTTACCCCTATAATGACCCTCCCCTTTCCCTTTCCCCACTGGTAACCACCAGTTTGATCTCTGTATCCGTGAGTCTGCTTCTTTTTTGTTATAATCACTAGTTTGTTGTATTTTTTAGATTCCACATACAAGTGATATCATACAATATTTGTCTTTCTCTGTCTGACTTATTTCACTTAGCATAATACCTTCCAAGTCCATCCATGTAGCTGCAAATGGCATTATTTCACTCTTTTTATGGTTGAGTAATATTCCATTGTATATATGAACCACATCTTCTTTATCCATTCATCTGTTGATGGACATTTAGGTTGTTTCCTTGTCTTGGCTGTTGTGAATAGTGCTGCTACGAACATTGGGGCGCCTGTATCTTTTTGAGTTAACGTTTTTGTTTTTCCAGATAGATACCCAGGAGTGGAATTGTTGGATCATATGGTAGTCCTGTTTTTAGTTTTTTGAGACACCTCCATGTAGTATCTCATTTTTAACACAATCTGCATTTCTCTGATGACTAGTGAGTTTGAGAGTCTCCTCATCTATTTATTGGCCATTCTGCATTTACTTCTGTGAATTCCTTTTTCATATTTTTGCCCGTTTTTCTGTTTTTTTTCTTGCTAAACTGCAGGAGTTCCTTAGATGTTCTGGATTTTAATCCTTTGTCCTAGTTTTGCAAAATATCTTCTTCCAGCACATCTCCTCTCTGTTACCTTTGTCTAGGGTTGTCTTATTTTGAAGAAAAATTTTTACTTTTGATGTCATTAAATTCATCCTTTTCTTTTTTTTTTTTCCTTTGCAGTTTCTACTTTTTGTGCCCCTGCTTGAATCAGCTACCTTTTGCTGTAATAACAGACCCAATCCAAAGCATAGTGGCTTAAGCCAACAGTGATGAATTACGGTGGGCTGGCAGGGTGGTCCTTCTGGACTGGGCCTGCTTCCTGGGGATGGATGGTCAAGGTGTGGTCTCACATCATGGGGACCTCAGCTGGGGTGGCTGGACCTCTCATCCTCCAGGAGGCTAGCCCAGGCCTCTTCACGTGATGATCTCGGGACCTCCAGCAGCTGGGGGTGGGGCAAGCCCCCATGTACACATCTTTTCAAGCCTCTGCTTCTTCAAATTGTTAGCACACAGTGGGCCAAAGCAAGTCATATGACCAAGCCCAGATTCAAGAAGTGGCAAAAAAGACTCCACTTACCTCCTGATGGGAGGAGCTGTAGAATGTCTTTCTGTTTTAATAAGCTTCATTTTTTAGAGCAGTAATCATTTCACAGTATATACATATGTGTATCAAGTCATCACACTGCACACCTTAAGCTTAAATACTATTATGTGTCAATTGTATCTCAGTAAAACTGGAAAAAATCATCTTGAGATTTTGATTTAAATTGCATTAATTTAGAGATTAATTTAAGGAAAATTATCGTCTATTCTGTGCTAAGTTGGCCCACTCATAAATATGCTACATATGTCAGCTTATTTAGGTGGTCTTTTATATCCTTTATTAGAGTTTTAAGTTTTTTCCATAACTTTATGTGATTTTGGGGGATTAGGTTTATAGATATTTAACAGTTTTTGATACTTTTTCAACAATATCAAACAACGGGGTTTTTTGTTTTCTTGTATTTGACCAGACTTCAAATGTTATAGGAGGGGCTTTATGGAATTGTTGACATGTTGTAAAAAAGCTCTGAACCGAGGAAGAAGCATGTTATCTAGGGTTATAACAATATTAATACTTGAAGTGGCAGCATTCATCACGCCTTCTAAACTATAACAAATGATTAGTTTCAAAATGAAATCAGGCTGTTGAAGTATTCACCCAAGAGGTTTTAGTAGATTTTTCTCTCCCAGTAATGCAGGAAGTCAGTTTTCAGTACAACTCGTAAAGGCATAAGGTCATAAACTGCTCTCTCTGAAATCTTTATTTCAGCAGCTCCCAAGTGTTAGAGAGAATTAATTGCTCAACTGTAAAAACCGGGTCCCAGAGAAGTTTGCAAAACCAGCCAGACGGGAGAGAGTTTTATGGCACACGTGATCTTATACCCTAGCAACAAAAAAAACAGGAAAAAAAAAAAAGAGGTTACATTTCCATTGTTAGTGCAATGCCTTATAATTTTCCTTTGTTCTGGGGATAAAAGCTGAGAGGTGAAAGGTGAAACTTATCTACCTGAGTTTTCATGATGCTGGGTGCTAGGGATGGTCATCACTTGCTCAGAAAAAGATTATAACTGCTTGTCATTTTTGCAGAGAGAAAGGGAATATAACGTGCTTTTGAGGTCTACATGTAGAGACAACTTGAGAGTGCTTTATCTTATGGATGCATAAGTGTGTTAAGCAGAATGATTACCTGGTCTGGACAGCAAATGCCATATGCATTATTTTTTTGTTTAAGACTTGCCCCCTTATTTTTGCATTTTTTGTTTTGATTGCTTTTTATTATATTTTAATCATGTTTTGCATTCATTTTTTAATATTTGGATCCACTGTGAGTATTTCTGTCAATGAAGAGTCATGCTATTTAGAACATGGGAAGCTCAGTTCCAAGTGCCAACATTCCACTTAGTGGGACCTTAGGCAAGGATCATTCTCTGAGCCTCAGCTTACCCATCTGACCCAGGAGGGGTTAGGTGACCTCACATGTCCTCTCAAACTCCAAGATTCTGCATGTCTTCTTGGACTCTTGGCCTTTGGAGGTAATTTGTAAAGTTTCCATAAAGGAAGTGGAAACCAGCTACTTCTTTAAAACCAGTGAGAAGCTTAGGGAACACGGTAATCATGTTTCTGTAGTCCTCTTGGAACTGAATCAGAAACTGCCAGGACGATGGGGACTTCACATGACAGCAAGGAGCAAAGTGTATCTTTCCAAAGTCCACATTTCTTCTGGCAATTTCTTGGATTGCCATGAAAATTGGAATGGATGAGAATTGGAGTTTGTCAACAAGATAAAAGGCTCACGGATAAAGTGAGTTATCTGCCTTTTGTTCTGACCGAAAGGTGACTTCACTCAAAATTCTGCTGAACATCTAAGGAATTAATCTGGATGAGTGAGCTCAGCCTGACATTAAGATGCTCCGATGCCCTTCTTAGCAATGATGCTGAAATAGCAGCAGCTTCAGTTTGCTGAAGCAATAACAGCTGCCAGGGGAAAAAAAAAGAGAGAAACTAGAAAAATCAAAGCCATTCCAAAAGCATAAAGTAGCAATTAAGAGACTGTCCTCTTGAAAGTATTATTTAAGCAATTGATCAACCAATATCCATTGACTGCCTGCTGGTCAAGACCTCACCTCTAAACTCTGTGCCTTCCAGGAGCTTACAATTTAGTTAACAGCTATCAGCTCTTCTGCAGACCAGTGACCCCAGTGCCTGCTGAGCTTTCGCAGACAGCACCACACCCCTTAGAACCAGCAGCAGCCCTTTGTGCGTTATGTCTTTGTATCATTGGATCTTTGATTTTTCAGTCCCTTTCCATTTTCAGGTCCCTACTTTGGGAATCCACCCACTGTTGGCTTTTAGCTGCCATATTTCTGGCTAACCACTCTTCATTCTTGGAATCCACCTCAGTTGCTACTGTGTTTGCCCTTCCACCTTCATCCTTTGTTTAGACCCCGGTTCTACTGAATCCTGCAGCTGAAGGCCTTCTCTGCATCCTTCCAGGCTGATGTGGCAGATTGAGGGGACTTTCTTCCGCTTCTGCATCCCAGCTGGCCCAGCAGAACCTCATCTGTTGACTGGAGCCACCAGGCAGCCTGTCCTCTCCTGGAACTTGACTTCTCCTTGGACCCACAAACGTGCCTATTCACAGCTGATGTGCTTTAGGTCCCTTTATCACTCTCTCAGGTCGTACACCCCTGGACGTGCCCACTGTAGTGGCTTGCTAGACTGAGCAGAGCAGGCCAGAGCAAGAGCAATACATCCCCTGTTCTAGGAACTCTGCTTTTTCGGGGATCCCACTGAGGATGGAAATTGAGACTTTTCTTGAGTTTGAGCTACAGAGATGAATTCATTAGAGACGAAAGGTTCCAGATGGGAGAGGAATTGGCCTCCTCCAGAAGTAAACAGTTTTCTCTGGGAGGCGAAGCATAGTGACGAGAGAAAACGTTCATTCTTCGCTGCCTAACCAGCTAGAGGACACAGTCCCCCGAAGTCAACATCTATGTAGGCTTTGGGGTTACAAAGTTCAGGGCAGACCCAGTAGTTCGAAATTAACTTCATCTCTCTGACCCCATCATCCTCTTCCTCCTCGTGCGGTTGACATCATTACACAGCCAGTCACCTGATCCGAAAGCAGCCTCCTCATGCTGATAGAATACTTTCGAGTGTATCGGTGAAAGTGTCACCTCTTTGATCCCTCCCTCTGTCACCTGGTTCAGGCCCTCATTTGCTCTCGCCCAAGCCAATGTAATAACCCTTCACCCTGAAATTTCCAATCCACTCCTGCCATTGCCTTTCTCCGCTTGGACATAATGGTTTCCCTTTGCCTTAAGAAAGGAAGTTCACGTTTCTTAGTACAACAGTGGAAGTTCTTCACAAGTTGGCCAGCTCCCATCATTCATTACCATGTATCCTATGAAGTCAGGTGAAAAAAGGCAAGATGTTATCCCTGGTCTGGGCTGGGCTGGGCTGGTGTAGTAACTCTCATATTAATTTCTGCCCTGGCACGACAAATGACTTATTGCTTAAACATGCCCGGTATTTCCACCTCTGGCCTGAGCTCCTTCTATGCCTTTGCCTGGAATGCCCTCAGGCACCTCCCATCTCCTCTCAAGCTGATCTCAAATATCCCTGCCATCCTGCAGATCAGAACAACTCTCCTCTTCTTTGTGCTGCTACTGCATTTAGCATCTTTGATCTTGTGCTACAAATGGTTGCTTACGTATCTATCTTTCCTACCAGCTTATAAGGTTTTGGCCTCTAGAGAAATGTGATACTCCTCTTCACAGTTGCCATAATCATTGGTACTCAAGGAATGTTTGTTGAAATGAATCTGCCCAACTATGTACACCTGGCTCTAGTGCTCGATACAGGCATACATGTACATTCAGACACACATGTACACCTGTGCATGCACACACATGCACACAGTACACACCTACACTTGCTTACATATTCATTCATTTATTCACTATGTAACACCCGGGGTTGTCTCACCCTCTGCTCAGAGAAGACAGAGTGATTTGGCTGATAGGAAATTTAGAGAGAACAGACCAGTGTGACTGGCTCAGCCCCTCTCTGTTCTCCTTTTTGGGAGCTACCCTGCCCTCAGGGGACGTGAACTGAGCGTTGGGCTGGGGAAGGGCGGGGCCGGGTGGGAGGCCGCGGTTCAGTACTGGAAAGTTTATTTGCTCGCAGGTATAAGCTACATCCTCAGTATCAGCTTAATAAAGGTGTCCTTGTAGCCTTCACCTGCCATCTTTCTTGGTCTGTTTCTCAATTGGCTCATAAAGCAGGCAAGAAAGAAGAGTGTTATCTCCTGGGGCCCCTCAAAGACCCTAAGAGAAGTAGAAAACCAAGGCAGAACTTGGATAATTCTCCATCTGTCTGCTCTGACTGCATGTCTTCAACTTGACCTAAGGAATGGGGGCCGAAGAAATTGCTTCTTGTTACCAGTTGGTGCGTTTACTTCCTGCTTGTGATGTATAAGACAGCAGTGCAGGTATCTGTCATCTGTATCTTGATGTATGCTACTTCTATGATATATGACACATCTATGATGCTTCTCAGCTGTCCCAGGGTTTAGAATCTCATTGAACAAAAGGACTCATTCATATTTACCTTGATTTGTTTACAACTGGTTTTGCTGGCAAGGGCCCTCCTGCCCTGTTGGCTTCATCTCCCTGGGGAGCTATGCTCAAACCCTGGGATGTTTGTGTTCCTCCCCTGGGTATGACATCATTGTGTTGGCTGCACCTTGTCAGGCATCTCATCCAGCAGGAGCTGTGTTTTCTTCGTTGTAATAATATCCTCTGAAGACACAATCGAGTAGCCCTGTTTTTCCCAGCATGCGTAATTCTGAGACAGTCCCTGTCTTTGTCCCAGTGTCACACCCAGTGCTGGTTTCACTTCTGTCCTCTTTAGGGTGAGACAGATTCAGAGAAGATTCCAAGATGAGGGAGGGATGGGTTAGAGTTCAGTTTTCACATAGCGCCAGCTCAGGACAGGTTACAGAGATGAGGGTTATTGGAGAGAGAGGATTGAGGGGCAGGTTAATAAATCTGGTGACCAGCACCTCGGGGGTTACGTTACAGACTTAGTGACCAGCTAATGTCCATTTCTGCTGAGTAAAGGAGAGGAAATAGCCTGAGGCTACAGCAGAGGGATGGAGTCTTGCCATGGGTGACACAGGGGCTCGGCGGAGGGGTCTTCTCTTGAGGGGCTTGACAGTTCACATAGATTTTAGTCTACCTGGGATGGTTGGCATTACTCTTCAAATAAGTCTCAAAGAAATAATAAACCCGTCACACTGCAAACATTTCACCATGTGCATTTTCACCAAAACAGGGTTTTTTAATTTGTTTGCTTGCTTTTTGATGTGGGGAATCCAGCAATTACTGCAGACTGCCTTCTCCCCAGGGTCCAATCAAATACGAGCAATCCTGTGGAACCCATTGATATAAATGTTACAGTTATTTATGTCTCTAAAAAGAGTGTTACCCATCTTGGAGAGAGGCCTGTAATTTCTAGCTTTGGAGGAGGGCTGTAGAGCATATATTTAATTTTTGAGTTATACCTAAATAAAACAAATTGTTTCCAGAATTGTGTGCTAGTTTTTAGATTTTGAAACTGGAATGAGAATCTCAAAATGTAAAGGACTGTACAGATCGTGTGGTGTAATGCTGTTAGATGCATAAGTCCTTTTGATAACGTCCCAGACAGCTCACTGCGAATCCCCTGACCTCCACAGTGAGGCGAAGCCCCTGCTTCTCAACCCAGCTGAGAATTTCAAGAATGTGATGTGTACCACTGGTGGTGTTCAAGGCAATTTCAGTGACACAGAGAGGACCCTCTTTTTTACTTTAATACTTATGTATCTATTTTCTTATACATTAGACAAAAAATAATCAAAGGGCAGACATTTCAAAGAAAAGTGAGGAGAGGCTGAGAATAACATTACAAAGGAACACAATCCAGCATGCATTTGGTATTTGCAAACAAGAGAGAGAAGAGTATTGAAAAAGTATGATGGGAAGACCAAGTTAAGATACAGAGGAAATAAGATTAGATAGAAAATGTGGAGTCCGTCAGGGAGGACCTGAAAAGCAGTTAACAGATGAAATAAATGGCATGTCAGAAATAGCAAGAACATGGGCTTTGGAGAAAATAGGATGCTGTTCTGAGATGGAGTTGCTTAACTCTCTGACCATGGCTGCGGTGATGACTTTTTTCCTTTTTTGCTGGGATACTTGTTGATCTGTGGGTTGTGGTGGCAATAAAGTTAAGGACGTTGAGATGGGCAGATCATTCTGGATTATCCAGGTGAGCCCAGCGTGATCACAGGATCCTTATAAGGAGGACACGGGAGGGTCAAAGTCAGAGAGAAATGTATGGATGGAAGCAGAGGTCAGAGAGGAGAATAGAGGCTATGTTACCGGCTTTGAAGTTGGAGAAAGGAACCATGAGCTAAAGACTATATGTGGCCTCTAGATGCTGTAAAAGGCAAGAAAATGGCTTCTCCTCTAAGGCTCCAAAAGTCATGCAACCCCGTGGACACACTTGAGACTTCTGACCTCCAGAACTACAGGATAACAATTTTGTGTTATCTTAAGCCACTAAATTTGTGGTCATTTGTTATAGTAGCAATGGGAAACTAATACTTGCTCCAAATTGGAAACAGCCCAAAACGTCCATCATAGGCAAAACGGATAAATAAATGGTGGTATAGTCCTATGATGGAATTAAATTTCTATGATGGGATTTCTATACAGAAATTAAAATGATAGATTACAGCTTCATACAGCAACATAATGAATTCTCACATGAGCTTGAGCAAACATGAGCTTGAGCAAAGAAGCCAGACACAAAGCGCACACACTGAATGATTCCATTTGTATGATGTTTAAAGCTTGTGCCCCCATGGCCTTCTTGGGTGTCCTGCAGATAGATGTTCAGCTGTTAAAGTAGGTTAAATCATATGGAAGCCTCACTGTGTCCTTCAGGAATTTGGCAGTGCTAGCCATGGGAATAAGATAATTTGAACGAGTATTATTAGGAAACTCTTGTTTACATTAGGTTCTTGGCTGCTTTGACAACATCTGTATTCAGAGGCAGTCCTCCATAAAATTGAACAATGGGATAATAGGAGGAAAGGCATTCCCTTTGATTACCTTTCAGAGGTGAATAATGGACTAGGAAAGCTAACTGTTCTGCTTTCTTTCTAAACTGCCAAGCAGGAAGCAGGCTGGAGGGTGGGGTTGGCATGTCCCCACATAATAGGGGCCCTCTCAAGAAAGAATTTAAGGGAGTTTTGGCTGTTTTACAACACTTGAGTCCTAAGAATAATCCCTTAGGCTGCTGTAACAGAGGGCTTTGCAAATTAAGGGTCTTGAAGCGGATTCTGCCAGGAGGACAGCTGGGCACTGCTCTTGACTAGGGGTAGGCAGAACCATGGCTTACCTGGCTGGGGACATTCTACCTGAGTCCCCACATCGGAGGGGGACAAGGTGATTAAGAATCTGCACGTTCGGTCCCAAACTTTTATAGAAAAGCAAGCTTGGAAAAAGAAAGTCACTGGGCAATCAATCTCTACTTTCTTGTCTCTTTCGTGCACAAGACTGTAGTAAAACCCACGCACTCAAGTGATACAGGGTTGGGTTCCCACCAACGTCTCGCCCATGTAATACCACCTTCTGGCAGCTGGGGTGGCACTTACGTACTCACCCCAAGAGGGCCCCCTCTTCTGCCACCCATCTCTCTCTCCCAGGCCTGACTTATCCTGAATGGTTAAAGCTTCATCTTATGAATGGATAAAGAAGATGTGGCACATATATACAATGGAATATTACTCAGCCATAAAAAGAAATGAAATTGAGTTATTTGTAGTGAGGTGGATGGACCCAGAAGTAAGTCTGGGAAGAGAAAAAGTAAAGTCAGAAAGAGTAAGTCAGAAAGAGAAAAACAAATACCATATGCTAACACATATATATGGAATCTTAAAAAAAAAAAAAGAAAAAAGGTTCTGAAGAACCTAGGGGCAGGACAAGAATAAAGACGCAGACGTAGAGAATGGACTTGAGGATACGGGGAGGGGGAAGGGTAAGCTGGGACGAAGTGAGAGAGTGGCATGGACATATATACACTACCACATGTAAAACAGATAGCTGGTGGGAAGCAGCCGCATAGCACAGGGAGATCAGCTCGGTGCTTTGTGTCCACCTAGAGGGGTGGGATGGGGAGGGTGGGAGGGAGATGCAAGAGGGAGGAGATACAGGGATATATGCATACATATAGCTGATTCACTTTGTTATACAGCAGAAACTAACACAACTTTGTAAAGCAAATATACTCCAATAAGGATGCTAAAAAAAAAAACTTCATCTTAGTGCAGTGTTCTCTAAAGAAGAGTCCAGATGTTTTTCCTGAAGGTTCGTTCACTTTCTTCCCTATGTACATAGTCATCTCGTAGAATGTCACGTTGTTCCACCTGGTTAGAGAAAGACTTCAGATTTACCTCTTTTTTAAGATTTGGTGGTGGTGGTTTCTACAATGCCGATCCTAGGCCAAACTGTGGTGTGATGTGAGCCACAGTTTTCTCTGGAGCTCCCCAGCCTGTCACTGGAGTCTCTCTCCCATATTTTGGGTCTTAAGCTGTTTCCCAAACACAATCCCTCTCAAGACAAACCCTGAAACCGCATCATACCAAATGTAAATGGCTGTCAACAACCCGCAGCTCAACTAGTTACCTCTAACATTTTCAAAGAGGTCAGTTTCTGAAAGCAAAGGAATCATGTGCCTCAGTATCTTAGGGACTAGCAAACAAGTGAGAGAGTTTATTGCTCAAAGAAGCTCTCCTGGTGCACCAAAAATCACATTAAATAAGCAAATTACAGTTTGTAATGTTCCCTGCTTCCCTATTTTAATATCTCAGAATAGGCAAATTGGGATTTAAAACAGTAACGACCACTGATTCATTCACTACCTCAATTCCAGCTTCTAGGCATGATAAGCCTGCCCTCAGCCCTCAATATAGCAACAAGCAATTTATGCACCACATCACCTAAACATCAAATCCTTCCTTATGAAGAAAAGTTATATTTATAACTGGAAATGATAATTTTATTCTTATTTAATCCTCCAAAGGTCAGACCACAGAAAACTGAGCATTGCAAACATTCAAAGGCTGTTTATTGGATGAACACCAGAATATTACCCACTAGTGGGCTGTCAGTTATTGCCTTGATGTCTGTCTCAACACTGTGTTAACATACATCAGCTGAAATTTCATACATATTTATCTGAAGGGGGAAAGGATTTGGGGGGGAAAAAGATATCCACTATTTTTTACTAAAATTTTGAATTTTCTGAGGAAGCCCAAAGAAGCCTATTTACTTGGACTGACCCAAAATGCAACACTTTTAATACCAACTTGATATACTTATGACCAGGCTTCCAAAATCATGTTCAACTTTATTCTTAAATTGACCTCTACATGAGCAATTTTTTCCAAGTTCTTATTTTTAGCCATATTATCTTTCTTTTTCTTGCTGTTTTGGAAATGTTAATGATAATTAATACCAATCAATGTCTATTTGTTGAGCCCTAGTGCTTTATTTCTAGTTTTTAAAAGTCTTCATGTATATTATTGATTTCACCTTCATACCTATCTGTGAAATAGCAAGAGGAATGCAGAGCTGAATGTTTATCACGAAGAGGGTGGCATAGTTCATAAGCTGCTCTTCTGAGAGACCGAGCTTGGAGGGCAGGTGGAAAATGCGGTGAGACACGCACAGATAGGAGTAATGTGGGAGAGAGAGCACAATGTTGTTCTTTTCTCCACTGGAGACATTTTTAAAATTTGGATTGTTCCTTGTCAGTTAAATACCCATATGCTTTTTGAGCCAAATCTGATTTTAAAAGAAAATATTTAAGATATGGAACCATTACAACACAAAGATTAGTGCTTTCTTGCATACCAAGCCTCTCTGAATTCTTGCCAATCTTGGAAAATCTGGCGGCTCTGAGTTTCTGTGGACTCTCAACACCCCTCTCTGGCATTTTGGACCTGGGTGACTTACAATGGAAATATATCCGTACATATGCAGAAATGTCAATATTCAAGGAAAAAATAACTATACAGTATTTTGGAAGTTGCCTGGGAACAGATGCCATAGGTTTGCACAAATTGAGCCTGATTTTGGCAGATCATGAGCGGATATGAGGAGCGGATACTCCTCAGTTCATATGTGGGGTGTGGCCCTCAGAAAGTCCTATCAGAGAACACTGGCTTGATGGACCATTTTCTGCATTGTTATGGGGCGTCCTGACAATGTATTTTACACATTGACGGCTTAAACTGATAACATCCCTGAGGACAGCAATTTAGCAGTGGATTCAAGAACCACAAAAATGTTCATTCCCTTTCACACCGTAGTCCCATTCACTCCTGAAAATTGATCTCAAGAAATATTTTGTTAATTTTGAAATATTTTTGCTTAAAGATTTTTTTTTTGCAGTGGATCTATAAGGCAGGATAGGTGTGAAAATAAGGGACATATAAATTATTCAATACTAGTTGAATAGCTTTATCAATTATAGCATAGTATCCAGTAGAATTTTATGCTGCAAAGTTGTAATTATGTAACACCATAGGAGAATGTTGATAATATAATATTCATTGGGAACAACAGAATAGAAAATTGTCTGTGCCCTAAGATTATGTGTGTGTGTGTGTGTGTGTGTGTGTGTGTGTGTATATATATATATATATATATATATATGTGTGTGTGTGTGTGTGTGTGTGTGTATTAAACACCAGTATCTCAAGAGCAGAGCCTCGAACGGAATGTAGAAAATCAGAACAGATGTTAGAATTGAGGTGGGGGGCTTTTTTCTTTCAAAATCCCTTTTCGTGGGTTTTTTTTTTTTTTTTTTTTGGCTGCACCATGAGACTTCTGGGATCTTTGTTCCCCGACCAGGGCTTGAACCTGGGGCCACGGCACTGAAAGTACTGAGTGCTAACCACTGGATTGCCAGGGAACTCCCATCTTTCGTGTTATTTTAATAGAGGTTTTATAATAAGTAAAAATTTTAAAAGATAAAATGCAACATTGGAACTACTATGAGGAAAGTCAAAATAAGAAGACAACAGATTGTCAGGCTCAGAAGTCTTCAGCTCGAGTCACTTTTGTGACATGATTGACTATAATGCTGTTTAAGTGCCATTTGTCATACTGGGTTCTCCAGCGCAAGCGTGGAGAGGACGTGTTTAATTGTTTAGTGGATGTGCTAGAGGGGGAGGACTTAGCAGCGTCCCATGTGCTTTAATAAAGATGTGCCTGTCAGACTTTTTCTTACCAGACACACCGTATGCTAACGACCTCTCCCCTGCCTTGGAGTGGATCATAGTACCGTTGTTCCCTTTGTAATCCTTTAGCTGTGAAGGAGTTCAGATCATGTCATCCCCAAAATACACCATTTTGCCATGTTGCTTGTTTTGAGTTAAAGGCATTTGAGAAACAGGTGGAAAGAAGAGCGCCCTGACCCTTCTTTTCATCCTGAAAGCAGGAGATAGAACTCCTGAGTGAAAGGTTCCCTCTCTGTACCAGGAGGAAGACATTCTTCTCACCAGCAATACGGAATTGGGGCTGAGAAGCTGTACAAACGCACCTCACTAAACTAACCCTCATCTTCCTAGTTACTGCTCCACAAGTCACTACCCCAGCTCAAGCTCCTTTGTCCTGTCATTTCTCTACAAATTGATTGTTCTTTGTTGAAGATGCTATACATACATAAGCTGGAATTCTAAGTTGCCGGTTTCTGTTTTGTTTTGTTTTAATTTTATTTATTTGTATTTATTTATTTTTGGCTGCGTTGGGTCTTCGTTGCTGCGCACGGGCTTTCTCTAGTTGCGGTGAGCCGGGGCTGCTCTTCATTGCAGTGCGCAGGCTTCTCATTGCGTTGGCTTCTCTTGCTGCGGAGCACGGACTCTAGGTGTACGGCCTCAGTAGTTGTGGCTCGTGCAGTCAGTAGTTGTGGCTCGCGGACTCAGTAGTTGTGGCTCACAGGCTCTAGAGTGCAGGCTCAGTACTTGCGGTGCACGGGCTTAGTTGCTCTGCGGCATGTGGGATCTTCCCGGACCAGGGCTCGAACCCTTGTCCCCTGCGTTGGCAGGCGGATTCTTAACCACTGCGCCCCCAGGGGAGTCCCTAAGTTGCTGTTTTGAGTTACTTTTCCTTTAGGTCTCTCCTGTGTGATGTGTGCTGCACGTGTTAGTAAACTGCTCCTTCTCATGTTAATCTTTTTGTTAGAGTTCCAGCAGAAAATCTAAGGTGGGTGGAGGTAAAGTTTTGCCTCCCCTACAACTGCAAAAACGAATCCTAGAGGAAATATTTCTTGGGGAACTAGGGGATGATAAATACCACGGGGAGCCAGGAAGCAGGTCCAGCACATGACACAACATCAGAATGAATGACTAGGCTGCATCTTAGGTTACAAGGGCAGCGCTGTGCTGTAGAGGAGAGGGAAAGAAGAGAGTACGGAGGAGGTGGTTTGGGGAACCTAAACCCTGCAGTTGGGCAGGACTTCAGCAAAGGGAAATGCAGAGAACTTCCCAGGAGGAGAAAGCTCAGGCAGGATCCGAACCCTAGGGGAGTTCAGGGCGCGTCCCAGTCATGACTGGTTCTTAGGGCTGAGACAACACATAACTGCTTTGGAAAGAAGGGAGGGGCATCATCTTGTTCCCCTGTCCATTGTGTTTAGCACAATCTGACATGAAGTGTGTACTCAGTAATTGATACTGAGAGAATGAACGAATGAAAACATGGACAGAGGAGGGACTGCAAAGGGTGGAAGCAGGGGCAAAGACTTGGACCAGGGCAGTGTGGCCGTGAAAGAGAAGAATGTCAAGGGTGTGCAGGAGGAGAATCGATAGGAGAGTGGGAAAACAGCTCCAGGGTTGAAAACCTGGGAAACGGGGAAAGTAGAAGACAAGGGGCAGCTGGAGTTGTGGCTGAAATCACAGAAGCAGCCATGGTTGTTTCCGTTACAGAAACATAGGAATCCTCTCAATGCATCGCTCGTAAAATAAAATGAAAGTGTGAGCACAAAAAAATTTATTACAAGGTACTATTTTTTTAATATCTTTATTGGAGTGTAATTGCTTTACAATGGTGTGTTAGTTTCTGCTGTATAACAAACTGAATCAGCTATACATATGCATATATCCCCATATCTTCTCCCTCTTGGTCTCCCTCCCACCCTCCCTATCCCACCCTCCCTATCCCACCCCTCTAGGTGGTCACAAAGCACCGAGCTGATCTCCCTGTGCTATGTGGCTGCTTCCCACTAGCTATCTATTTTACATTTGGTAGTGTATATATGTCCATGCCACTCTCTCACTTCGTCCCAGCTTACCCATCCCCCCACCATGTCCTCAAGTCCATTCTCTGTGTCTGCACCTTTATTCCTGTCCTGCCCCTAGATTCTTCAGAACTGTTCTTTTTTTTTTTTAGATTCCATATATATATATATATATATATATATATATATATATATATATATATATATATATATGTTAGCATACAGTATTTGTTTTTCTCTTTTTGACTTACTTCACTCTGTATGACAGACTCTAGGTCCATCCACCTCACTACAAATAACTCAATTTCGTTTCTTTTTATGGCTGAGTAATATTCCATTGTATATATGAGCCACATCTTCTTTATCTATTCATCTGTCGATGGACATTTAGGTTGCTTCCATGTCCTGGCTATTGTAAATAGAGCTGCAATGAACATTGTGGTACATGACTCTTTTTGAATTATGGTTTTCTCAGGGTATATGCCCAGTAGTGGGATTGCTGGGTCATATGGTAGTTCTATTTTTAGTTTTTTAAGGAACCTCCATACTGTTCTCCATAGGGGCTGTATCAATTTACATTCCCACCAACAGTGCAAGAGTGTTCCCTTTTCTCCACACCCTCTCCACAAAAAATCTCTTGTTTGTAGGTATTTTGATGATGGCCATTCTGACTGGTGTGAGGTGATACCTCATTGTAGTTTACAAGGTACTGTTATTGCCACATGGGACCAAGAGAAAATGGGAAGATGGGGGGAAAAATCCCTCCAAGGTAAATTGCTAAAGTTTATCCTCCAAGGTAAATTGCTTAGGAATAGGGGGGAGGAATGATTTTATGGAAATAAAGGGATCTCAGGAGTCCCTGAACATTCATAAGTTATATTGAGACACAGTTCATGCTGCCACCTGGTAGAGCTGTGCCTTTGTCTTCTTTGTCTGTTGTCATGGGCTACCAATCCTGGAGAGAAAACTAGCTCTGAAACAACTGATTAAATAAATTTAATTAAATTGGAAAACATAAATGGGGCCTCGTGGGACTTCTTTCTGTTTGGCCAGCCTGATACAGGCTGAAACTTGAGAACCACTGGGTTACAGTCTGGATAACTGTATTAGGGTTTTCCAGAGAAACAGAGCCAATAGGCTATATATATACATAAGAGGAGACTGATTACAGGAATTGGCTCAGCAGTTATGGAGGCTGCCGTCCCACGACCTGCCATCTGCAAGCAGGAGAACCATGAAAGTCGGCAGTTAACTCAGTCAGAGTCCAAAGACCTGATAATCGGGGGCTGATGTGAAGCCCTGATCTGAGTCCGAAAGCCCTCGAATCAGGATCACCGATGTGTGAGGGCAGGAGAGGATGGACGTCTCAGCTCAAGCAGAGGGAGAACAAATCTGCCCTTCCTCCACCTGTTTGTTCTCTTTGGGCCCCCAGTGGATTAAATGATGCCCATGCACACTGGGGAGGGCAGTCTGCTTTACTCAGCTCACCAATTCAAATGCTAATCTCTTCCAAAAAACACCCTAAACAGAAGCATCCAGAAATAATGTTTTATTAGCTATCTGAGCATCCCTTAGCCCAGTCAAGCTGACACATAAAGTTAACTGTCACAATAACTAAAACTGGTTTTTAGATTGAGCATCACAAATTGAATCCTTTCCCTTCTTTTGTTCATTCAGTCACTGTTTCATTTCATCAGTATTTTATGGGGTACTTGCCAGACATCACTTTATCTGCTGGGATGATAAAGTAGTCAAGGTTTCTGCTCTTGGACAGAGTTGCAGATAAAATACAGGATACCCAGCTAAATTTGAATCTCAACAATGAAAACAATTTTTTTTAGTATAATGTTGTTCCAAGTATTGCATGAAACATCCTAAAAGTTATTCTTTGTTTTTCTGAAATTTGAATGTAACTGGGTACATGGTATTTTTTTATTTGCTAAACCTGGCAGTGTTACTCCATGACACTTAGATTTTTGTGGGGAATACAGACCAAAAAAAGTACACTTACTTAAAAAAGCAATGCTTTTCAGTGGTGATGTATGCAATTGAGAAATAAAAAGGTATAATGTGGTGAAGAGTGGCATTGGATAGACAGGTTAGAGCAACCCTCTCTGAGGACCTGGGAGCCAGTTGTGTGTAGCTCTGAGGGGAGAAAATTCCAACAAAAGGAACAATTCAGTGCAAAGTCCCTAAGGCGAGAAAGAACTTAATATGTTCTAGGAATTGGCCAAAAGTCAGCATGGATGAGCTTAGTGAGGAAGAGAGGCAGAAGGTGGGGATGAAGAGGCAAAGCAGGAGCTCAGGCACTTAGGCCTCAGCAGGCCAGAGCAGAGAGTGAAACTTATTCTCTCACTGGAGTATTTGTAGCATAGAGGAGCTGCAAGCCTGGCTTTGTGATTTTAGGCGCTGTTCTAGCTTCTGCAAGGAGAATGGTTTGTAGAAGGAGCAAGAGTGGGAAGCAGGAGGCGGGTCAGGAAGGGCTTGTTGAGGTCCAGGGAGGAGATGGTACCAGCTGGGACACAGGGTGGTAGTAATGAATATGGGAAGAAGCGGATAAATCCGGGCTAAGTTTTGGAGAGGAGTTGACAGGACCGGCTAATGGATGGCATATGGCGGGTGGAGGGAAAGAGAAGCAACATGGGTGATGGTGCTTTTTACTGAGATGGAAAAAGACTGGGGTGGATAGGTTTTGGCCAGAGAAAATTGACTTTCTTTTTGGACAGGTTGCATTGAAGAAATCTATTAGATACTCAAGTTAGGAAATCAAGTACATGATTTCAGGGCTAGAGATACAAATCTGGGAACTATCAGCACATGCATAGTTTTCAAACCATGGATCGAATTAATATTACCTAGGGGAGCATCTGTAGATAAACATAAAGGACCAAACAGGGCACTCCGACACTTAGAGGTCAAACCAAGGAGAAGGAGCCATCAAGGGGGCTGAAATAGGACAAAACCAGACAAATAGGTACCTTAACAGCCAAGGAGAAAAGTCCAAGAGCAGGTGGGAGTGGTCAGTTGTGCTAGAAAGTCAAATAGAATAAAGTCAGAAATGTGGTCATTGGATTTACAACATAGAGGTCATTGCAACATTTAGAAGATCAGTTTTGATGGAACAGTGAGGTCAGAATCCTGTTTGCAGTAGGTCACAGAAATGAATGAAGGTGAGTTAAGTAGAGGCACCCATTATAAAGAACTCTTTGGAGAAGTTTTACCGTGAAAGGGAGAGAAGTAGGAATGATAGTTGGAGAAGGATTGAGGATCAAAGGGGAAAGATTAGCGATAGAAAGTACTAGAACGTATTTTATGTTGATGGGACTGATCTGATAGAAGGAGAGAAACTGATGCTACAAGAGAGAGAAGAGAAGTTTGCAGGAGTGAAGTTCTTGAGGAAGAAGAGGGGATGAAATTAATAAAAGCAGGGAAGAAGATGCCCTTTGATGTGACCAAGGACAGTTTATCCATGTAGTAAGAGAGAAGGCACAGAGTATAGATACAGATGCAGGTAGATTTGGAGATTTGGTTAGGGGACAATGAGGAAGTCCCAGGAGGAAGTGGTTTTATTTTTTAATTTATTTATTTAATTTATTTATTTTTGGCTGCATTGGGTCTTTGTTGCTGCAAGCGGGCTTTCTCTAGTTGTGGTGAGCAGGGGCTACTCTGTGTTGCAGTGCGCGTGCTTCTCATTGCAGTGGCTTCTCTTGTTGCAGAGCACGGGCTCTAGGCGTGTGGGCTTAAGTAGTTGTGGCACACGGGTTAAGTAGTTGTGGCTTGCGGGCTCTAGAGCGCAGGTTCGGTGGTTGTGGCACACGAGCTTGGTTGCTTTGCGGCATGTGGCATCTTCCCGGACCAGGGCTCAAACCCATGTCCCCTGCATTGGCAGGCGGATTCTTAACCACTGTGCCACCAAGGAAGTCCCAGGCAGAATTATTTTTTATTTAACATCAGCTTCATCACAAAAATTGTGTGTGTGTATATTGTACTTCTGTGTATATATATACTTTCAAATTATGTCAACTACCACTTCAGTTGAATCGAAGACTATCACAGCTTGGTTGGATGCAATTACAAATTATGTGTATGCCATGAACAATTTCAAATATATTTTTGCTCCATTCAGCTTCTTTTTTTAGAAACTGTGGTTTAAAAAAAAAACATAACATGAAAACTGCCCTCTGAACAAAATTTTAAGTGTACAGTATTAACTATATGAACATTGTTGTAGAGCAACAGAACTTTGTATTGGATGCCTGAAATTTTTTACCGGTTAAATAACAACTCATTTCCCCCACCCCAGTCCCTAGTAACCACTATTGTATTCTCTGCTTCTATGAGTTTGACTACTTTAGACACCTCCTATAAGTGGAATCACGCAGTATTTGTACTTCTGTGACTGGCTTATTTCACTTAGCATAACGTCTTCATGTTGTACATATTGCAGGATCTCCGTCCTTTTTTAAGGCTGAATAATATTCCACTGTATGTATAGACCATATTTTGTTTACCCTTTCATCTGTCAATGGACATTTGGGTCGTTTCTACCTCTTGGCTATTGTGAATAATGCTGCAGTGAATATGGGAATGCGAATATCTCTTTGAGATCCTGTTTTCAATTCTTTTGGATAAATACTCAGAAGTGGGATTGCTGGATCATATAGTTTTTCTATTTTTAATCTTTTGAGGAACCTCCATACTGTTTCCACAGTGGCTGCACCAATTTGCATTTTCACTAACAGTGTACAAGTCTTCCAATTTCTCCACATCCTTGTCAACACTGGTATTTTCTGTTTATTTTACAACGGCCATTCTAACAGGTATGAGGTGATATCTCATTGTCATTTTGATTGGCATTTTCCTGATGATTAGTGATGTTGAGCATCTTTTCATACACTTGTTGGCCATTTGCATGTTTTCTTTAGAGAAATGTCTATTCAGAGGCTTTGCCCAGTTTTTAATCGGGTTGTTTGGTTTTTTTGCTATTGAGTTGTAGGAGTTCCTTATATATTTTGGATACTAGCATCTTATCAGATATATGATTCACAAATATTTTATCCCATTCGGTGGGTTGCCTTTTCACTCTGTGGATTGTTTCCTTTGCTGCACAGAAACTTTTGAGTTTACCATAGTCCCACGTGCCTGTTTTTGCTTTGTTGCCTGTGCTTTCGGTGTCATATCCAAGAAATCATTGCCCAGCCCATTTGGCTTCTTAACAGTATTAAGGGTGAGTGTATTATTTTGCCCATGGTGCAGTGATCCTCCAAAAATTATATTCACATTTTCCTGCAAAAACAATTCATTTTATTTTTAATGATGACCTCTGAAACTGAATTTACAATAGAAGTAGCAGTAACATCAGACATTTCATGTTTAATAGAATGAACTACAAAAACTTTACACTGATTCCATGAATTGTATGAAACAACAACAGCAACAAAAAAATCCATTATTGGTCTAAACTTTTCTTTTTGAGACATGTGATGCCATGTCAGACCATTATCATTAACCATCTGCAAAGTTTTGTTGCTGCTAATAGAGCCAATGCCAGCAGTGATTGCCTCCTTTATCATTTCTGCAAGAAAATTGAAATAAAAGGAAGCAAAATTAACTTAGGAGAGTAGTTATTCAATATAAACAAAAAGTCATGCTTCACAGAGTGATGTAGATGACAGCTACACATGTCACATTGTTGTTTGGGGGAATAACCACTTAAAATCACTTCGTAAATGCTACTTTGACGGAGATGCTGATATTTCTTCAGCAGGTTTGTGCCTTCTGGTTTTTGTGTGGCCAGTGATAGGTCAACAACGCCCATGGTGGATGACAAATGTCAACAAACGTTCTGACCAAGCCATTTAAAGGGCTCACTCCCCAGGTTACTATTGGGACCAGTGTTTCTTATTCTGGCTCCTATATGTTACCTGCTTGTTATCTCTGAAAGCTTTTCAGATTAAAAAAAAAAAAAACTCTCTGGTGTCTTAAAGTTTACAGTGTTATGGTTCACTGTAAGTTTTTTCCAGTCTAGGTGCTCAGTGGAACCTTTAAATTTGGGAAGACATGTTTATTTCTGTAGTCGAGATTGCTAATTGCCTACCTAGTAAGTCTTTCCTTCTTTCTTACTAACAGAATATCTATGCACAGGAGGGCAACGTGCCTAATTAGAGTTTCCCAGCCACCCTTGTTGGTAGATGCAGTCTTGTGACACGGTTCTGTCCAGTGAGGTGTAAGTTGGAATCATTGTTGGCATGAATGATTTTGCCCCTTTTCTTCCTGATAGAAACACAGCTGCAAGGCCCGAGAAGGGAAGAGTGTGGCAGAAGCGAACCAGCTTCTCCAGGGCCACCTCGCTGTACAGCTCCAGGGAGCAGTGCTCACATGTTATCTGTGGAATGATGGTTCCCTAGAATCTGCGGTGCAGTGACCCTGCAGGGAAAGCCGTGCACCAGTGTGCTCTCTCAGGGGGTGGGGAGCACTGGCCTGTCTTATATGACTTCCAGGAGTCTTGCTCTTTTCAGTAAGGCTTTGTATTCTTCCCTCTACTAAGCTTCATGTCCCCTGGATCAGAATCTCTCTGGTTCAGCCTCCTCAGAGAGCAAACCTGTCACCTGTTGGACGGCGGAGGAGCAATAGCCCTGGCTGCAGCGGCAAGGGGGAGGATCTGGGGTTGAACCCTCTTGTTTTCAGCCGTATCCTAAACCCTGGGTTCAGAGATGTCTGATGCTTTCAGATCCTCAGCCTTTTGAGGATTCATCCTGGATTCCATTTACAGTTTGTTGGCTTCTCCAGGCGTAGACACTTAGCAGGATGGAGAAAGCTGAAGCCAAATTAGATGCCTTATTACCTTCCAAAATTTTGTTGACTTCTTTTTTTTGTTTGTTTTGCATTTGCTCTCCCATTCGCTTCCTCTTCTTTTATTCCTTTATGGCTATCTTAGTGGGTTTGGAGAGGGAGCGGAGATAAAGTTGTGCAGGGTTAACCTGAGGTTGACAGCTGCAGGTGAGAAGGCAGCCTAGGTGAGTTCTTATCAGCACCTATGCGGAGAAGCCTCAGGCTTTTAGTCCACACCCTAGCCATGTGGACTGAAAAAATGATATAAAGAAAAACATTAATCTAAGGCACAGTTTTATCTGGAGACGCCTAAGCCTAAAGAAACAAAAATCTAAAATAGTTACCAAGTTTCCTCTTGAATGACCAATAAAGCAGCTGCATATAGTTACAATAATAAGAACAATTCACTCTCCTCAGCGCCGTGGGACTCCCGGCCCGTGGTCTTTCCAGGTCACTGTGTTTCCATTAGACCCAACTTGCCTCGCACAGATGCTGCTGCTGGTGGTAAAGATGAAGCTGGTGAGGATGAAAGCTGACACACAGCACTTAGTGTGTGCCCAGCATGTTGAATATTTTAATCCTCACCACCATCCTCTCCTGCAGTTACTATTATTATTCCCGACAGGGTAGGAAGCAGTTAAGTAACTTGCACAAGTTCACGTAGCTAGAATAGTTCAAATAGAATAAAGGGTTAATATTTCAAATAGAATAGAATGATGCAAAGCCAGGATCTGAACCGAGGGGATCCTCCTCTAGAGGCTTTGCTTGTACAAATGCACTATAGATTAAAAAAAAATACTTGAATTTATGTATCACTTGACAACTTCAAAAGCAATTTCATTTGATTTTGTTCGATCCCCGCGGTCGCATTGTACAGTTGAGAGAACTGAAGCCCATCTGACTCCAGATAGTACTAGTAAGGTAACTTAACTCTTTTACCTAGTGACACACTTGTGTATGTTGTTTTTGACATTTCCAGAGCACTGTAGCCCTAAGCACTGGTTCGTTTTGATGATTATTCATTTACACAAAATTCCAAGAAGAGGCACTGTAAAGGCAATATAACTATTCGCGTGCAAGTTATAAGTTGTTGGTTGAAGCCTCAGAAAGTATTTTCCCGTAGAAATAACGTGAGTCACGGTAAGTAGGCGCGTAGGCTAACCCACAAAGGCCAGGATGTCACTTCTGTGACCACTGTTACCTCAGCTCTCCAGGGCCTGGGAGGGAGGAGGAGGGCCCTGTTGGTGGTGGCAGCGCCCCGCACGGAAGGGATGAGACGGGGACGGGCCAGTTATAATCTGAGTGCAAAGTGGGGCCACTGGGCATACTTTACACCTAATGGCCTCACTCAAACCCATGCCACTGATGCACAAGGGAATAAAATTTGCTTTTTTTTTTTTGTAGTCAAAAAATATTTTTAATTGACGTATAGTTAATTTACAACATTGTGTTAGTTTCTGGTGTACAGTAAAGTGATTCAGTTATACATATATATGTATATATAGTTTCTTTTTCATTATAATTTATTATAAGATTTTGAATATAGCTCCCCATACTATACAGTAGGACCTTATTGTCTACCTATTTTATATATGTATAATTTGCTATTTAATCAAAGAGATTTCCAGGAACAACCCACACTCCCATCTAGGGATATGGAAATCTACATTTCTGTGCTGAAAGAACCAAGGGTGGAGAGAGGTCAAATGACAGGCCAGCTGAGAGCCATTTGTAGAAGGAACACTAGGTCCAAATAAGGCTGATTTCCCGAAAGGATTCTGCTTCCTTCCCTCTAGTTGTTGGGCCCCTAGTTTTACTATTAACCTACAGACCTCGTATAATTAGAGGCTCTGTTGTTCCAGGGTGACATTAGGAGAATCTTATATTCTGAGCTAAAGTAACCAGTCATGTTAAAGGAAGACTTCTGTGTTTTACAGGCTCCAAATTAGGGGTCTTTGGGGGATAACGCACTTGCCCTCTTGACCCAGGATAAGAGCTGGGCATGATCATGCTTTAATTGATTTTTTAAAATAAATTTATTTATTTATTTTTGGCTGCATTGGGTCTTTGTTGCACGCGGGCTTTCTCTAGTTGCAGTGAGCGGGGGCCGCTCTTCATTGCAGTGCGCGGGCTTCTCACTGCAGTGGCTTCTCTTGTTGCGGAGCACGGGCTCAGTAGTTGTGGCTCGCGGGCTCTAGAGCGCAGGCTCAGTAGTTGTGGCGCACGGGCTTGTTGCTCCACGGCATGTGGGATCTTCTCAGACCAGGGCTCGAACCCGTGTCCCCTGCATTGGCAGGAGGATTCTTAACCACTGTGCCACCAGGGAAGTCCTGCTTTAATTGGTTAATTCTAATATTTATAAAGATAATAATCACTCATTCATTCAGTTATTCATCTATCTCCTCTCATTCTAAAACTTATGTGAGGTGAACAAACATGATGATGATGGTGATGGTCTGAGTCCATGGATTCCTTAAGTCTTCTGCAGTTGTGGAAGAGTAAGCATTTCTGTGCAGGGGGGCTGGATTTTCCTATTGTCCGTGCTGAGAGATTGTTTTATTTTACTTTGTATTTTTTTCCTGAGAGAGATTAAATAGGTTTTACAACCCAAGCTAACTCCTGGCCACAGAGCATCCCCACCGTTTATTATCAGAGGGGATCGGATAAGAGATCAGCCACCCTAAATTCTAGAAGCTTTGTAATGACTAGCAGCAGTGGTCAACACAGCCTTCAGGGCCCTGCGGCTGTAATGTTGAGAGACCGTAGTACCTTCTGAAGTCTTAGAATAAGCAAAATCCACTTGAGAGATTTTTCTTATTTTGAGCTCAAGGAAAACCACAGAAAAACAGATGCACTTTGAATCATCTGCTGCTTGCTCAGGAGTCAAACTGAGGGCTCCAGGGCCCCTCCCTCCAAGATGAGGATGCTCAGTGATGAGTCACTGTTGTGGTCCAGGCCATCCATCCATCCTCACAACACCACCACTAGTGACAGCTGATGGGCGGCCCAAAGGGCGACAAGTTCTCTTTTTTATTTTCACTGAGAAAATTGAGGCCAAATTTTGCCACAAGTTGTTTTCCTCTACTTCTTATCCTTCCAGAGTATATAACGTTTACATCTAAAATCTATCCTGTCTTCTTTTTTGGTGCAAGGACAACTTTTCCATCTATGTTCTGACACTCTTTTCTTTCCCTCGACTTCCATGACATTTCCTGGTTTATGATTCCTGACATTTATCATTCTTTTTTCTTTTTCCATTTTATAATCTTTTTTTTTTTTTTTTTTTTCCTGTGGTACGCGGGCCTCTCACTGTTGTGGCCTCTCCCATTGCGGAGCACGGGCTCAGCGGCTGTGGCTCACGGGCCCAGCCGCTCTGCGGCATGTGGGATCCTCCCAGACCAGGGCACAAACCCATGTCCCCTGCATCGGCCTCTCAACCACTGTGCCACCAGGGAAGCCCTCCATTTTATAATCTTGAAGTCTTCCACTCATTCCTTAAACTCCAGTGTCCCCCAACGCTAAATCCTCCACCCTCAACCCTTGTTACACTCTCTCTAGGTGACCTCACTGTTTCAACATCTATGCACTGATAACTCCCAAATCTGTTTTTCTAGCATTTTTGTTTCCCTCCCAAAGAAGAGGACTCAGATATCCTATTGCCTATGAGATGGATAGATAGGTAAATATCTCACATGTGCCAAAAGAGAACCGAAACCATTCCTCCCACATTCTTGATCACAGATGGTATCACACTTGTCACTAGGTTAGAAACCTGAGTGTCATTTTAGGTCTTTCCTGCCTTTCATCATCAACACCCAGATAATCATTCAGTTCTGCCCAGCCTCCTGGGTATTTGTCAGGTTTGCCCAGTTTCCTCCACCCTCATTGTCCCAGTCCAGGCCTTCATCATTCTCTCTTGGACCACTGTGCCAGCATCCTCGCCAGTCTCTCTTGCTCACTCCTATTATTACCTATTTCCTTCCCTCAGCTGCCAAGGAGATAATCTTTAAATACAAATGTAATCACATCCTTCCTGCTTTTCATTCTTCAGTGGCTGCCTGTCTCCTTCAGCTTCTTCATTGATCAGGTCCCTAAACACCTCATCTGTGGGCACCTCCTGCCTTTATGTTACAGCAACCCTAGACTGCGGCCGTCCCACTGCCTTTGCCACGCCTGTCCTCGCCTCGTGCCTTCCCTTCCTCTCCAGCTCCATAGCTCCTACTTACATCATCCTTCATGTCTTTTTGGCTCCATCCTCAAGGTCCCTACCCTAAGCTCCTGGAACCACATGCTTGTGGTGACACCCTTGCCCTGTTCTGTACTGGCCTGTCTCCGTGTCTTTCTCTTTGACTGGTTTGGAAGCTCCTTGTATACTCATCACTTGGCTCCATTCCTGCCACGTTGTTGCTCCTCAAAGTTAATGGCATGAATGCATGAATAAATGACATACAGACTTTCCCCCCTTTCTGTGGGAAGGGACTGGGAAAAGAGAAATTAAAAGTGATAATTAGACACAATTTTGAGAAATGTCTCAAATAGAAAACATTACACTGCTAGTTAATCTGATGTTTTTATCATGGTGTCAAAAGTATTTTTCAGTGCAGCATATGCCCTTTATGGAATTCTAAATTGGGAGGGGTTATCAGAGGACATCTGTCCCAACCTCCAGTTCCTAAAGTACAGTAATTTTTTTAGATGGTCATTTTTTTTTTTTTTTTTTGCAGTACGCGGGCCTCTCACTGTTGTGGCCTCTCCCATTGTGGAGCACAGGCTCCGGATGCGCGGGCTCAGTGGCCATGGCTCACGGGCCCAGCCGCTCCGCGGCATGTGGGATCTTCCCGGACCGGGGCACAAACCCGTGTCCCCTGCATCGGCAGGCGGACTCTCAACCACTGCACCACCAGGGAAGCCCTAGATGGTCATTTTTTTAAAATGCCTTTAAAAATAGTTTCATATATCTTAAACCATCATTGGACAGTGAGCTTTCCAGTATCTGGACCTGCTAAACTAAAACTGTTGAACTCCAATACTAAAATAAGCTCAAAAGGAAGCACCGGACAAGGTTTGGCATGGAGATGTGGTGTTGCCTAGTAACTTAGAGGCAACGTCTGCTGTAGGCTTGCCCCTGCTGCCTGACATTCTAGGAACCTTACTTTTAGAGGTACCGATATCTCTGTCATCAGGAGGGCATCAATTTTACTTGCCTTTCTCACTCCTGCTGTTTAATAGATCAGTTAATAATGATTTTAAAATGTTCAAGATTGGTAAATGTCTAACACATTGGAAGGGCTTTTATTTCAATACATTATATGGAGATGCAGAGGGTAGAGAAGAAGAGGGAGATTAGAGACAAACAAACCAAATCATTTTACTCCCTAGTCTGGTGAAAGGAGAAGGAAGAGCGATGTCTAATCCTCCACGGATGGCTAAGAAAAAAGAGCAAGGAGACAGCAAGAGGTAGAAAGACACATGACTTGATGCTGCTGGGAACGAAATACCAAGACATACAAATAGCATCACCTGTAAGTCACCAAACTTGAAACAAGAATCGGGCCACTGTGGGCTTCCCTGGTGGCGCAGTGGTTGAGAGTCCGCCTGCCGATGCAGGGGACACGGGTTCGTGCCCCGGTCCGGGAAGATCCCACATGCCGTGGAGCGGCTGGGCCCGTGAGCCATGGCCGCTGAGCCTGCGCGTCCGGAGCCTGTGCTCCACAACGGGAGAGGCCACAACAGTGAGAGGCCCGCGTACCGCAAAAAAAAAAAAAAAAAAAAAAAGAAGCGGGCCACTGAGCAGAGCAGCCATCATCATCATCCTTAGCATCATCAGAATGAATTATAAACCAAGTCTGACACTGGCCAGAAAGTCATCTCCACATCTAGGTAGAGTGAGCAGAGGAAAGAAAGCCGTCAGAGTTGGAATTGTGGGGATGGGACTAAACTAGTCCAAAGGATGGATGTAAATAAAAAATTGAAAAGGGTTGAAATGTCAATATAAGGCAGTGATTCTTAACTGGGAGTGATTTTGCCACCAGAGGGACATTCGGCAGTGTCTGTAGAGATTTGTGGTTGTCACGGCTGGGTGGGGACAGGGGTGCTACTGACATCTGGTTGGGAGAGGCCACGAAGCTGCTAAACATCATGTAACACACTGGGCAGAGAATCGTGCAGTCTGAAATGTCAGCTGTGCTGAGGTTGAGAAACCCTGAATTTTTCAACCTTCTAAACAAACCCAGGGAGATGGACTGGATTCACCGGGGGCCGCAGCACAAGCCCCCGTCTTGCCCGACCCGGTAGTGAAGCCCGCTTGTGCCACAGATCCCAGTTCTGGATCCTGCAGCCACACACCGGTAGCTTGAAATAGGTCAGTTCCACCATGGAAGGCGGCAGATACCACAGAGCAGGGCTTTGTGCCTCCACGCTCCACACCCTGGAAAGCTGGTGTTAAACATTTACCAGCATATCACTGCTTCTCAGTTACTGGAGGGATGAGCCTAATCCTCTGGTTCTTTCTATCCCTCCTCCTTCCTTTCTCCTCCCTCCTCCCTCCCTCTTTCTCTCTCTGTTTTTAAAGGGCACTACCCTTGGGACTTCCCTGGTGGCGCAGTGGTTAAGAATCCACCTGCCACTGCAGGGGACACGGGTTCGAGACCTGGTCCGGGAAGATCCCACATGCAACTAAGCCCGTGCGCCATAACTACTGAGCCTGTGCTCTAGAGCCCACGAGCCACAACTACTGAAGCCCATGCGCCTAGAACCCGTGCTCTGCAACAAGAGAAACCACCGCAATGAGAAGCCCGCGCACCACAACAAAGAGTAGCCCCTGCTCGCCGCAACTGCAACTAGAGAAAGCCCATGTGCGCAGCAACGAAGACCCAACGCAGCCAAAAATAAATAAATAAAATAAATAAATAAATAAAGGGCGCTACCCTTAAACACACAAGTGCAAGTCTCTAAATCCTTAGTCCTTGTGCTTCCAGCCTGAGGCTCTCAGAGGACAGCATGTATCACCTGGAGGGCTTCTTAGACCATAGATCACTGGGTCCCACCTCCAGAGTTTCAGAGTCAGTAGGTCTCTGAGGCCCAGGACTTTGAGTTTCTCACAAGTGCCCCAGGTGAAGTTGGTGCTGCTGCTCTGGGGAGCATGTTTTGAGAACCCCATTCCATGCCGTCTGAGAATGGCCTCACTGACTCACATCACTCTGTCTTTGGGAAGTAATTCAGTGGGATTTAAGGTGAAGTTTGCACGTCTCTCAAGTACTCACATAAATGTAACATTGCAAGATGTGAACCATCACCTTGTTTGGGCTGCCTGTATTTTTAGTAGTTTTATTTTTCTGGCCTTGGATCCTTGAAAGATGAATCTTGGGACTATCACGTGTGACAGTTAGTGAAATGATCTCAGATACGGAATGCTAAGGAATAGGGCAAGTTTGCAAGCTCCAGCCAGAGCCTCCCTATGCATTGTGACCTAGGAACATAGAAACATTTTGACAAGAAAATTTCCTTAAAAATATGAAAAAATGTTCAAAAGTGGAATAACTAAAAAATAAATAAATAAAAGTTAAAGAAAATTTTAAGAAAGAGAAGACCATAAAAAGATGAGCTTTCAAAGTGCTGATGGGAAGCAGCGTGGCTGCCGGTGTCACAGGCACGGAGGTGCCACACGCCCCAGGCGTGGCTGTCTTTATAGGCACACTTGTTCACTCCCCAAACCAGTTTCAAAGCAGGGCTCTGGTCTTCCCTCTGTCCCCCATGGAGGAGATGCCAGGCCGAGTCAGCAGTGAGCCCTGTAAAGTGTGCAGAGTGTGAGAAGGATCCACACCACATGCCACGCAGCATTTCACTCCCCATGTCCCCCTCAGTCATATGTTTCCCAGTTTCTCTGCTTGGCTTCCAGCCTCAGAGCCTTCCTCTCTCTTCAGCCCCTCTCCCCACCTGCAGCTAAGTGCAAATCATGGCTGCCCTTTTCTTTGTGATGCTAAACAGTTTCGCTGGTCTCAGCTCCCTTGAGCCCTGCCACCAGCTGGCCCAGGCCCGCAGAAGACCCGGGAGGGCACATCACCAGAGCAGGCCACTTACAGAGGGATTTTATCATAAGGGTCCTGGCAGGAACAGATGGAGCACTCCACTGGCGTAATTTGAGGAGAATTTAATTGAGGGACCATTTACAAAAGCGTAGGCAGGGTTTCTGGTTAACAGTTCCAAGGTAGGAAGAGTGGGCTGGCTTTCAACCCTGTGGCAGGCAGAATTCTACGATGACCTCCAATGAGTCACAACCTGGTCGAATGTCCTGCCCTTGAATGTGGATGGACCCCGCCACTTGCTTCTGGCCAACAGAATGCAGTGGAAGTGAAGAATGTCGCTCCTGTGGTTGAGTTACAGGGTGTGAGGCGCTGTCTGGCTGATGGAAGAAGAGGTTCTCCTGCTGGCCTGGAGGAAGTGGGCTGCCCTGTTGGGAAAGGGCCACGTAGCAGGGAAGTACAGGAGGCCTCTAAGTGCTGGCAGTGGCCCTTGGCTGACAGGCAGCAAGAAAGCAGGAACCTCCTGTCCCACAACTGTAAGAAACTAATTCTGCCAGTAACTACATGAACTTAGAAGTAACCCCCTAAGCTCCAGAGGTTAACTGTCTGGCCCACGCAGTTGTTGCTGTGGGAGACCCCAAGCAGAGGAGCCAGCCGAGCCAGACCCCTGACCCACGGGAACTGTGGTTTAGACTGAATGTTTGTGGCCCCTTGTCCCCCAAATTCGCATGTTTAACGTGATGGTGTAGGAGGTGGGGCCTTTTTGAGGTGAGTGGCTCATGAGGGTGGGGCCCTCATGAATGGATTAGTGCTCTTATAAAGGAGGCCCCACAGAGCTCCCTCACCCCTTCCACCCTGTAAGGACACAGTGAGAAGGTGGCTATCTGCCACTGGAAGAGGGCCCTCGGCAGAACCCAACCGTGCTGGCACCATGACCTCAGACTTCTCAGCCTCCAGAACTGGGAACAATAAATGTCTGTTTTTTGGACTTCCTTGGTGGTCCAGCGATGAAGACCCTGCACTTCCAGTGCAGGGAGCGAGGGTTCGATCCCTGGTCGGGGAACTAAGATCTCACATGCCCCATGGTGCGCCCCCCCCAAAAAAAATTTCTGTTGTTTTTAAGCCACCCAGTCTGTGGTACTTTGTTATAGCAGGCCAAATGGACTAGGACAATGTGAACTAATAAATGCATGTTGTTTTAAGCCGCTACATTTGTGGTAATTTGTTACACAGCACTAGATAACTATTGCATACCCCTAAGACCCCAGAGGCAAGGGGAAGGAGCAGTCACCCAAACCCAAAGAGAGAGCAGCCTGACCAGAGCTGTGGCCTTTGTAGGCACAGCCAACCGTGGTGGCCTGAGAGGGAGGGAGCTGGAGGATGGGGCCCTAACCTCACATTTGCCCCCTGTGAGCGCTCCCATTAGCAAACCCAGCCAGAAGGCAGCAGGGTAGGGCCGACAGTACAGTCTGATGGATCAGCTTCTTGGGACATAAAGCCCAGTGGAGAAGGGTGGACCAAAGAGTTAGAGGGGCAAATGGAATATATCTAGCACCAGGGGACTCTCAGACCAGCTATAAGAAAAAGAAGAGTTTTCCTTCATCTTGTTACTTATATAAATGGACAGCAAAAAGCAAAACAAAACAAACAGCAAAAAAACAGTGAGAGTTAAGGTTTTTGGTTCCACGGTAGAATTAGTAAATAAAAGTATGCTAAAAACTAGGGCTTCCCTGGTGGCGCAGTGGTTGAGAGTCCACCTGCCAATACAGGGGACACGGGTTCGTGCCCCGGTCCAGGAGGATCCCACATGCCGCGGAGCGGCTAGGCCCGTGAGCCATGGCCGCTGGGCCTGCACGTCCGTAGCCTGTGCTCCGCAATGGGAGAGGCCACAACAGTGAGAGGCCCGCGTACTGCAAAAAAAAAGAAAAAAAAAAACCCCAAAAAACTAAAATCACTTAAATCTTGATTTTAGGTGGTCTAATCAAAGCATTATCTTTACACGACTTGCTTTACTATAATCACACTTTAGACCCTAGCATTGTTCAAGGTCTACAAAGAGACAGTTCATGTAATAAGGCTAGTTATAAATCAGACAGCTCTGTAATTACTGGGTAAATGAGATGGTCTTTAGAGAACAGTTTCACTGTTATTTATTTTCCTAGTTATTACTTAGAAGGTACAATTTATTCCCTGCTCTGATAAGAATGGATTTGTTTAAACACACTGTATCTTACTTTACAGTTGTAGAGTTGAGGAATTATATTAGTTTCCTAGGGCTGCCACGACAAAGTACCAACAACTGCATGTCTTAAACAACAAAAATGTATTGTCTCACACTTCTGGACACCACAAGTCCAAGATCAAGGCATCGGCAGGGTTGGTTCCTTTAGAGGGCTGTGAAGGGGAGTCTGTTCCTAGTTTCTGGGAGCCTCAGGCATTCCTTGGCTTGTAGGTGATGTTCTCTCTGTCTTCACGTTGCTTTCTTCTATGTGTGTCTGTCTCTGTGTCTAAATTTCTGTTTTGTATAAGGACAGTTATATAGGATTCGTGCCCACTCTGATGACCTCATCTTAACCTCATCATCCACAAAGACCCTATTTCCAAATAAGATCACCTTCACAGGTACTAGAGATTAGGATTTGAGTATCTTTGGGGGGGGGTACATAATTCAACCCAGAAGAGGATCTAATACTAACCTACAGCTTAAAGGTAAAGTCATGTTCAAGACCATAGATTCGTGTCTTTCTGGTCTGTCCTACTCACTTTATCCGGGGAAATTGGGAAATATCCTTTCATGCAAACTGTTCTAGGAAAAGCTACTACATAAACTTTAAATAACTAAGGTAGTAAATGTGATCGGGAGGTGGGTGAGGAAGCCCTATTTATATATTTGCACTCTTTTTTTTTTTTTAGTACTTGCGGGGCCATAGTTAAAAGAGGAAATAACATATTACACTATGTGCTTTTCCTTTTAACAATGTTGGCCGCTGTGGAGGACACTTATGTTTCTATTCATTGATCTCTGTTCCCTCTTCGTTGTTGTTCTAAGGATAAGAACAGGGTATATAGGTTTTTTTCTAAGTGCAGTAAAATGGCACTTAGAAGAGATATCTATAATGAAGCAATTGATTTAAAAAAAAGGGGGGGGGCCTCCCTGGTGGCGCAGTGGTTGAGAGTCCGCCTGCCGATGCAGGGGATACGGGTTCGTGCCCCGGTCCGGGAGGATCCCATATGCCGCGGAGCGGCTGGGCCCGTGAGCCATGGCCGCTGGGCCTGCGCATCCGGAGCCTGTGCTCCGCAGCGGGAGAGGCCACAACAGTGAGAGGCCCGCGTACCGCAAAAAGAAAAAAAAAAAAAAAAAAAAAAAAGGGGGGGAGACTAAACTGACCATTCTTAGAATGCTTTAAAGACCCCAAACACATCAGTCATTAATTCTTTCCTATCCTTTCTATTAGGCTGTGAGGTCCTGGTTGCCATAGGCTCTGAACAGAATGCGTTCTTTGTAGTCAGGCTCCTCTGCTGAAATAATATTCTGTAATTGCTCAGTCCTCTGTGGCCTGAGAAAACTCACCAGCGTCACATTTGGGAAGCTGTCTCACCTCGTCCAGATCTTCATCGTATCAGGCCAGTCAGCCAAGCAGGCAATCAATAGGCGTTCAGGTCTTTGCACGGAGCTTCTGTAGTGTTCTCATAGAGATTTTCCGGGGTGGCTGGGAGTGGGGTAGGGGAAGGGGATTATTCTTTTCTGAAAAATGTGTTTCTTTAGATCCAGTACTTTAAAAAATGATATTTTTTATTCAAATTAGCTGTAGCCAAAGGAAAGTACAGGGAAGCATTCATTAACGGCAGGGCCTCCTGCTGGCCTCAAGCAAGTCTGTTTCTAAAGCAGGAGGCATAAAAATTGATCCAGCCTGGATGTGCCCCAGTTACATTTACTAGGACATTATTAATTTGCTTAATGATGTACCATCTACAATTCTTACATGCAGTTGCCAAAAATCAAAGATGCTGCAACTTCTAGTCTGCAATTGTGATTTCTACTTCAGTTCAGGGAACATGGAAGAATAGCAGATCATAGGTGAGGACATCTAATCAAGGTGCAGCCCCGCAGTTCCTATTTAAGCAGCTTTCAACCTCTTTAAATTTATGCTACAATTAAATGTTCTCTGAATAAATTGATGTATCTGAATACATATATGTATGTGTGTGAACTTAATCATCTACTTTTCTATAAAACAAAACATATTGGTAGCTCACATTACCTACTGAAATAGCCTGGTGACGTTGGTTTCAAGTAAATTCCTCCCCAAGTTTTTTTCCTAATACTTTCTGCTCTAAGTATATTTGGTTACCGGTGTCTAGTCCTCATCCAACAACAGATAACTATTAGCAGCACCAACATAGAATGGGGGGAGGGGGTGCCAGCGCAGTCAGAGGTGTAATTAGATGCACATCTAGCCTTTCCTGCGCTCTGTTTCCAAACCCAAAGTCACGTGGTAAATAAACATGGGAGGTGAGATTCCAGCTGGCCGTCTTGCACTTGATCCATGCACTTGACCCATGCACTTGACCCCTGCGCTCTAGTGGTCGGCGTGATTCCTTCTCGCCAGCCTTACTCACTCTGGATATTATTATTTTGCCCAATTTTTGCCAAGCTGTGGTGTGAGGTGGCAAGAGAGTGGTGCAAAATGAGCTGTAAAAGCATTTTCTCTGTACCCTATCTCCAGGGGAAACACACTGCCTGGTAACTGATGACTAGGAAAGCTCCCAAATGTGACCGGGATGATAAGGGCTCGAGTTGCTCCCCACTGGAAATAGAGTTATAAGTAACCAGCAAGCAAAATACTGAGGGATAGAAGTCCTCATCAAAAGGTGAAACTGGGAAGTAATTTCCCAGTTCCAATGCCCTCATGGGAAATGGATCACTTAAAAAAAATTTTTTTTTGCTATATTTCGTGAACATATTTTGTGCTTTGTATATTCCAGATAAAACCTCAAGATCATTACATGTTGCAGTTCGGAGAAAGTCAATTTATACCCTTATCTTTGAATTTAAGAAGACAAAGAGAAATTTACTGTTGAGAAGACAAATACAGTTATATGAATAATGTGTAGTAAAATACAAAATGAGTGTTTACTCAGTATTAATGGAGCTAATATTTATTCCACAGATCAGCTATACGCAAATTAACAAAAGGTGTTTAGGTGAAAGGACCTGTGAATTTGTGTGGTTGATACAATATTGTTGGTTGTGGAAAAGTTCATCTAATAAACGTGCTTTCAGTGAGAGAGAGAGAGAGAGAGGCATGGCCACTATAATCAATATAAAAAGAACTGAGTTTGGTGTCTGCAAAGCTAGGCGATAACAAAGTCCCAGAGAATAAACCTCCATACATATTCCAGTCATTTTCTGGAACACAGACTCTATTATACTTGAAAGGATAGCTATTGCAATATATTACCTCGTAGATTTAAAATCTACGAGGTAATATATTGCAATAGCTTTTTAAAAGAGAAAAGTTGGCAGTGTAATGAACATTAGCATGGTGTGGTGAAAAAGTGATGGTTTTTAGAGGCAGACAGCCTAAAATCCCAAATCTGCTACTAATTAGCTAGGTGAACTTGTACTCAGTGGAATCTTTCTGAGCCTCAGTTTCCTCTTCTGTAAAATGGGAACATTCATTCCTCACTCAGTCATTTAACCAACAGTTATTATGTGCCGCCAACATGCCAGCCGCTGTTCTCATCACAGCAATGAACAACGACAAAAGTCTAGTCTTAAGGACTATAGATCCCAGTGGGAGAAGAGAAAGACAGCAAATCCACCAGTAAATAAATATATAGTATGTCAGGCAGTGACATATTAGTTTCCTTGGGCTACCAAGTTTGGGTAACAAAGTATCACAAACTGAGCAGCTTAAAACAACAGAAACTTAATCTCTCACCGTTCTGGAAGCTGCAAGTCTGAAATCAGTGCGTTGGCAGGACCAGGAGGTTCTGAGGAAGAATCCTTTCGTGCCTCTTCCCAGTTCTGGCGGTAGCTTGCAACCCTTGGCCTTCCTGGACGCGCAGCTACATCATTCCCACCTCCCATCACTCACGGTCACATGGCCTTCCTGTGTGTATGTGTGTCCTCTTTTTTTTTTTTTTTTTTTTGCGGTACGCGGGCCTCTCACTGTTGTGGCCTCTCCCGTTGTGGAGCACAGGCTCCGGACGCGCAGGCTCAGTGGCCATGGCTCACGGGCCCAGCCGCTCCGCTGCATGTGGGATCTTCCCGGACTGGGGCACGAACCCGTGTCCCCTGCATCAGCAGGCGGACTCTCAACCACTGCGCCACCAGGGAAGCCCTGTGTGTCCTCTTTTCTTGTAAGGACCCCAGTCGTACTGGATTCAGGGTTCCTTCTAATCCAGTATAACCTCATTTTAGCTATTGACATCTGCGAAGACCCTATTGCCAAGTAAGGTCACGTTCTGGGTGGCCATGAATTTGGGGGACACTCTTCAACTCAGTACAAATGCTGTGAAGGGAAATAAAGCAGGGTGAGGGGTCAAGCATGAGGGAGGTGCTATTAGGGAGGGTCCTGCAGCAAGTGAGGGAGGGAACCTTGTCTCTCCTCTGGAGGAAGAGCACCCAGATGGGGGGCGGGCGGTGGACAGCACGGCAGCGCAGAGTCCAGGGGCGGAGCCTGTCTGGTGGCTTCGGGCCACAGTCAAGTGTTGCGTGGCTGGGCAGAATGGGGCAGCAGGAGGTGAGAAAGTTAGAGGGAGCCAGAGAGGCCACCAGAGCAGCAGCACGCGTAGCCTGCTAGACTGACGGGATTTTGGAGTGAGCCTTCCTCCTAGGAATTTTGCCAGCGTGAAGTGAGAAACTATTTGTTAAGCAGTTAGGACTACTCGGCTAAAAGCGGCCGGGGAAGTGTCACTTCTTTCCCATCCTGCTTTAAGAAATTTCTCTTTCTGCGTTTGGTTTGAGTGACTCCTTCCACTGAGAAGTTCTTTCCTACTTATCTAGTCACCTGATAAGGTATCTGACATTTTTTCCATTGCTGAGGGGACTGCATTTCAGGGCTTGTATCAGTTAAACTCCATCAAGTAACCTTTCGTAAGGAGAATACCTGCTAAACCCAGGATACCTGCAGAGCAAGTTTATACCTGCAAAACCTGCAGAGCAAGGATAGCTACTTGGGTTGGAAATAAACCTCTTGTCCTATGTTCTCTCCTAACCCCTGGTCATCTCTGAAGACTCTCTACACACTCTGGAGAGAAGCATGGCTAGATTCTAGAAAACTTCCTTATGTCTTTTACTTCCAAAGTGGGCTTATGATTGATCTAAGTCAGTGGACCTTGAATGTTGACATATCATTTAAAACTGATCTCATCATTGTACTTTTTGTTTGAAAAACATTTTAATGAGTGAAAGGAGTGTACTGTGATGCTAGGTATGAATATATGGCCCATAAATGAATCCTCATTCTATCCCTAGGATTGTTTATCAAGCGTCATAAACATTTGCAAATTTCTAATTAATCTGTGCCAATTTCATCACCCCCTCATTTGTGTTCACAATATGTATTTTGGAGTGATGTTTTGCTGCTTTATGGGAGTTCCCGTGATTTGTTTGGGAAAACAGGCATGTACAGTGGTATTAGGAGGCATTCTAATGCTCACTCCAGAAACTCTGACCCTGGGGACTCAGGGAGAACTGCTCTTCTCACCCCTACCCGCCAAGACTGTTCATTTGGTTGACACCTCAGGGAGGAAACTGCTACATATACTGGCACAAAAATGTTTGCTAACCAGGCTGTTTGGGGTGTCGTTAATGGACTTGGGTAAGCTTTTCTGAGTTCTAAATTGAAACCATTCTCCTAACCATGTGTCCCTCTGATATGTCTGAGATGGAAATGTCTGGAAGGCAGCAATAACTGACACAAGCAGTTGGGAAAACTCAGCAGTAAAGTGTCATAGTAGGCTTCTGTGAAACACAGAACTAGACCTTCTGTTGTGTTGCATCTGTTTGGAGGGTGTGGAAGTGTGTACAGCAATCTCTACTAGAAAGAGGAGATCATTTGTGGAGCAGTTAGGGAACATTGGCTACCAGTTATGCTTTTCGTCCCCAAGCCAAGTCCTGACTTCGACTCAGCAAAATGAAGTAGTGAACTCTTTTACCACGTTTGCTTTCATCCTAAGATGAGATTTAACATAACATTTGGTTATTTTGAATGTAGCCTTTGACGCACCAACAAGGAAAAGCACTTTCATTTGATTAGTTTTCTTGTGCTTCCATCTTTTTTTTTTTTTTTTTCTTTTTGCGGTATGCGGGCCTCTCACTGCTGTGGCCTCTCCCGTTGCGGAGCACAGGCTCCGGATGCGCAGGCCCAGCGGCCATGGCTCACGGGCCCAGCCGCTCCGCGGCATATGGGATCCTCCCAGACCGGGGCACGAACCCGTATCCCCTGCATCGGCAGGCGGACTCTTAACCACTGCGCCACCAGGGAGGCCCTGTGCTTCCATCTTGTTTGGGATGTCATAACACCATAGCCTAGGACAGGCAGCCGATCACCGGGGAAGTGCAGCCAGAAGGAAGAGCCCAGCCAAGCCATGAACTTCAGTTCAAATGCTCATCTCTGACACAGACAATGCCATCCCTTGTGTGGGAAACAAAACAGGGACAGGGCTTTGTATGCGATTGCTAATGACAATATGCCCTAAGATTCACTTTCTTATTAATGCAGGGTTTATGTGACTGCCCCATGAAAGACAACTGTGTACTTACTGAAAACAGGGTCACAGTCATTGTGTGGTGTCCTGGAAAAACACAAGATCCTTCCAAAACCCAAAACCCTTTTTAAATTTAAGGCTCATTAAAGGATGTGAACGTAATCCTTAGATTAGAGTACCCTCTTTAGAAATTTTTCATTGTTAATTCTAATGGTCTGGGCCTCTTTGACCCCCTGAGCACTTGACCTTGATTAAACCGTCCCCCCCGCCACCCCCGCTTATTGAAACTCCTGTTTTCCTTGGTTTTCTTGGCTGCTCTTTCAATGGAGTCCCTTCCTCCACTGACACTCCAAATGCCATTTATAAAATGTTTGTTTTCAAGGCCTCTTCTCTTTTTTTCTCAGGACCTATTTCCTATAGAGCTAATTTTCTTCCAGTCTAAATAATTATAAAATCTCTGTTCCAAACCTTGTCTTGCCTCCTGAGCTCTGATTGCCCGAATATCTTGCTTCTCCTGCAACTGCAACTTGATTTTCAATCCAACTTATTTCCCCTCTTCCCTCCTTCCAGCAAAAAATGTGGCCCTTCTGATTTTTAAAACTTAGTTTTTGTTTTCATCAATGTTATACCTAATGAATCAAAGAGTTTTACCTTCATAACCTGGCAGTTCCCTGCTCCCCATTTCCTTTTCCCTAAAAGCAAATGCTTTCAATCCTTTTAGCTTTTTTTTTTTTTTTTTTGGCGGGAGGGTATTTCCTCCTTGTCACAAATAACCTGTCTGTGTTGCTCCTTCTTGCATTTTTCCGTTTTAGGCATCATCTATCTCACCATCACCACACACGTTTGCACTGTCTGTCATGCATCCTCCCCAAATACTTAAATCACAATTTTGGTGAGACCAACTTTCAACAGTTCTTTTGACTATGTACGTGCAAAGTGCTGAGTCAGGTAGTATTTTTAAGACTCTTTCTCCTGTCTTGTAAAATGTCGCTTTAATCCCGCCTTTAACTGGGCTTAGTGTGCCCTGTCCCAGAACTCTCTATTTTACCTGCTTTTTCCAGAGAATAAACTCTGAAGTGCAGTGAGTTTCACAGAAGGAAGGCGAGGGTTACGGGGGATCTAGCGATAGCGCTGCTTCCTAAATGGGTCGGCAACCTCCTCTTTTAAAGGCCCACCTCTCCTCCCTTCAAGAAGAGCCTGGGGTCGTGTTCCTGTGTCTTCAGGAAGTTCTGCACTGCAGAGGAGGCTCCTCCCAGCTTTCCCCTCTGCTGCTTCAGAATTCCGCTTCTTTGTTCTGCTAACTCAGATACCACTCATGCTTCAGGTCTTCAGCTTCCAAAATTTTATTGCCATGCTTCTTCATCTTTCTGTCTATCTATCTCTCGTTTTTTAAAGTCCGCTACCATTTTTGGTGAGATTTTTTGAGAGATCAGAGTTAAATGAGTATTTCAGTCTGCTTTCTTTAGCCAGAATTTGGTCTCATTATTAATAGAAGTTGTATAGAAGATGATTTTATGAATGCTTTTTCTCAATAGTTTCTTCCTTATATTTGTCCTTTAGCATTTCTCTTTGGTCTTTTCCTGGTCTTTGCCCAGGTTCAGCACGGTGCTGACCAGTTTCTGTGGTGAAGGTACACATGGACAGTTGGACTGTTAGACAGTCGTCCTGCTAAATCGTGCTGCACACATTCAGTGTAAATGACATGCTTTTCTTGCACACCTGGACTACCTGGCCAGCTTACTGACTTCTGTGCTGTCCTCGAATGACTGGGACCTCATCATTCTTTGAGATGGGCCTTGAACAAACATTGCACTTCTGTGTTAGCAAATTGGAAAGAGAAGACGTAAAGACATATCTTCCTACTAACGGGTAAATGTGCATTGAAGTGCCTTTTATGGTTTTTACTGGATGAGAAGCCACAAGGGGACTGAACTTTATTTTTGGCCACAAGCAGGATGATTTCTGATTTTTTTATTGGTGCACTCGGTCACCCAGCATGAAAGACTGAGTCAAGGGGGCTTCTCTGGTAGCGCACTGGATAGGAATCCACCTGCCAGTGCAGGGGACATGGGTTCAATCCCTAGTCCAGGAAGATCCCACATGGCGTGGAGTAGCTCAGCCCGTGTACCACAACTACGGAGCCCACGTGCCACAATTACTGAAGCCCGCATGCCCTAGAGCCCATGCTTTGCAACAAAGAGTAGCCCCTGCTCGCCACAACTATAGAAAGCCCGAGCACAGCAACGAAGACCCAACACAGCCAAAACAACAACAACAACAACAACAACAACAACAAAAAAAACGGAGTCAAGGGATCATAGACTTTTCTAGATGAGAAAGTGAAATACAGAGAAAGAAACCACACAGCAAGTTAGCCGTATGCTCTGCTGGGACCCCTTTCCCTTGACATGACTAATTTCCCTTGTCCCCAAGGACCCAGATCAGCATCACCTCTTCTAGGAAGCCTTCCTGCACTGCCAGCCCTCCCTTCTAGGTTGATGTAAGGACCTTTACCGATGCTCCCAGAGCAACGTGTGCTTACCTCCACTGTTGAGGAGAACATCTTTTTCCTGGACAATATGGGTCAATTCTTAGTCTTTGGCTCCCTTCAGATTATAACAGCCCTTCTCCTGAAATATCCGTCTTTCAGGCAGTTGTATTACTACACAGTTGGCAAGGTTGCAGTACACTGTAATCACTTCGATTGAACTTGAATAGTTTTCAGGTCTCCGGAGCAATATATTTACATCTTAGTATGGACTATTTCTACAAATGTCTACTTTCAATAATTCTTTCATTTCAGAGACTTTGTCCTCAAATTCTGTGAGTGGGAGCACCTAATCAGAACTGCCTGTATCCTGATGATGTTTGTCATTTATCTACCTCCCAGACTTGCTGGTAGAATTGCGTGGTGATGTCCGTGAAAATGCTTTGTCAACAGGAACGTGCTATAAAGATACAAGGAATTGTTTTTGCGGCACATCTATTCTTTGTTTATAGTCCAACCTGAAAAAAAGTTTGGATTAGAAAATGACTAATCTGGGAAAAAAGAATAGACCTTTAGATATATATTTAATACAAGCTGTCTTATTATGTATATAAAAGTACAACGGTGGGACTTCCCTGGTGGTCCAGTGGTAAGGAATCTGCCTTCCAATGCAGGGGACGCGGGTTCGATCCCTGGTCAGGGAACTAAGATCCCGCACGCTTTGGGGCAACTAAGCCCGCGCACACCTCAACTGCTAAGCTCCCGCGCCTCAACTAGAGAGCCTGTGTGCCACAAACTACAGAGCCCACGTGCCCTGGAGCCTGCACGCCACAACTAGAGAGAGAAAACCTGCACGCCACAACTAGAGAGAAGCCTGCGCACTGCAACGAAAGATCCTGCATGCCTCAACGAAGATCCCATGTGCCGCAACTAAGACCTGAGGCAGCCAAAAATTAAAAAAATAAAGTACAATGGCTAGAGTTTTATCAGTTTTTCTTTCCTTCCATTTTTTATTTTTGTGTGTGTGTGATGGGCTTGAGATTTTTTCATTTGAAAGTGCCTCTCCCACCCCCCCGCAATATTAACAAATAAATCAAGCTTGTTTGTGTTCAGTTCTATACAAAAATTATGATCATTTTGCAAGTGTAATTAATTTAAAATAGAACTGAAATAAACTGCAGACACCATAATATACTTTAAATTAATTAATATCTATTCTAGAAATTCTATGTAGTTTCCTGAGTCTTTCAGTCATGGATGATGAGTCTCCAATCTTAAAAAAAAATTTAAATACATTAACCAAAGCTTGTTTTTTTTCCTCCTTTTTTTTTTTTGGTCTCACTAGTCACTATAAATCTTATCAATCAACTTTGGCTATAATAGTATTTATGGGGGCTTCCCTGGTGGCACAGTGGTTGGGAGTCTGCCTGCTAATGCAGGGGACACGGGTTCGAGCCCTGGTCTGGGAGGATCCCACATGCCGCGGAGCAACTAGGCCCGTGAGCCACGACTACTGAGCCTGCGCGTCTGGAGCCTGTGCTCCGCAACAGGAGGCCGCGATAGTGAGAGGCCCGCGCACCGCGATGAAGAGTGGCCCCCGCTTGCCACGACTGGAGAAAGCCCTCGCACAGAAACAAAGACGCAACACAGCAAAAAAAAATAAAATAAATTAATTAATAATAAAAAAAAAACTAAAAAAAAAAAATAGTATTTATGTACTTATATTTGAGTAGGGAAAGTACAGCTACGAGCTTTCCCACTCTATTATCCTTCAGTGCCCTTTGCCTGATTTAAATCAACATGCATCAATTTCACAGTTAGGTTTCTATATTGAATACTTTTTTTTTTTTTTTTTTTTTTTTTTTTTCTTTTTGCGGTATGCGGGCCTCTCACTGTTGTGGCCTCTCCCGTTGCGGAGCACAGGCTCCGGATGCGCAGGCTCAGCGGCCATGGCTCACGGGCCCAGCCGCTCCGCGGCATATGGGATCCTCCCAGACCGGGGCACGAACCCGTATCCCCTGCATCGGCAGGCGGACTCTTAACCACTGCGCCACCAGGGAGGCCCTGAATACTTTTAAGTACCAGAAGCACAGTAGGTTATAATTCTAGAAGATCTGTGTTAATATTAGTATCAACCTTCAGAATACAATAAAGGTATGAGAAAATGTTCATTCTTCAAAATATTCTGGGGGCAAAAACCCCCTCTATGATCAGGTTTTGTGTTCCTAGTTTTTAATGTAAACGCTTTATATATCATTATATATTCCAGCTCAGTGGAGCGGTCGCTCCTCCCTCCCCTCTGTCCTCCTTCCCTCCTGTCTTTGCTGCCTCCATCCCTCTTTCCATTTCCAGGTTACGTGATTCTAAAGGAGAGAACACATTCCAGTTGGAGAAGTTGATTCCCGACGAAGAGTTGAGTGCATCTACTTTTTAAAAAAATTTTTGGCCGTGCAGCATGTGGGATCTTAGTTCCCCCACCAGGGATCAAACCCCCTGTATTGGAAGCATGGAATCTTACCCACTGGATCGCCAGGGAAGTCCCGAGTGCATCTACTGTTGTAGGAGCAATGCTGCTTGGCAGGTGGGCATTTCTTCTTCCAAAGCCGTTGGGTCCAAGAGGGGGAGGTCTTATGTATGATGTGGCCATCACTGTATTCCTTGTACCTAGCAAAGTGCCTGGCACATACTAGATGCTCAGTCAGACTTTCTTTTTCTTTTTTTTTTTGCGTTACGCGGGCCTCTCACTGTTGTGGCCTCTCCCGTTGCGGAGTGCAGGCTCAGCGGCCATGGCTCACGAGCCCAGCCGCTGCGCGGCATGTGGGATCTTCCCGGACCGGGGCACGAACCTGCGTCCCCTGAATCGGCAGGCGGACTCTCAACCACTGTGCCACCAAGGAAGCCCTCAGTCAGACTTTCTTGAATGAGTTAATCTGCATAACTGGACCATCACAATTTGGATCATAATACTGTATTGCCCAGAGTTAATAAGTACAACTCAGATTAAGTCCAGATCTGTGCATTCACATGGAGCTCAAATGAGGAGAGACAGGTTCTGGTCCATGTGCTTTTGCACAGAACATTGATCTTACAAGGAAAATGTAGAAATTAAGACTCATGGGCAGAGTTCCAAGTAAATGCCATTCTACTCCTCTTCCAGATTTTGCTGCCAGTTTTCACGTTGTCTCCATGTATTCACCCAGCTTTCTCCTTCCCGGGGCCCACTTATCCTGCTAGCACTCCCTTGTCTCCTATCTTGTATGACCAGAGCCCAGAGTTTTATGTAATGAATGGGTTAAATAAATCCAATGTTCCTGTGTCTTAAACAAAGACAAAGCGTTTTATTACAAGATTATGCATAAAGTACTATGAACTTACACACCTTCAAGCCACAATCCAGACTGAGAAATAGAATATTTATCAGTAGCCCAGAAGTCCCCTCCAGTCAGTGTGCCAGGCCAAGATGAACTTCTGTTGTGACTTGTCAGATTAGTTTTGTTTATTCTTTTCTTAAAAATTGTATTAAAATGTACATAACATAGGGACTTCCCTGGTGGCGCAGTGGTTAAGAATCCACCTGCCAATGCAGGGGACATGGGTTCCATCCCTGGTCTGGGAAGATCCCACATGCCATAGAGAACTAAGCCCGTGCACCACAACTACTGAGCCTGCGCTCTAGAGCCCGCAAACCACAACTACTGAGCCTGCGCTCTAGAGCCTGCAAACCACAACTACTGAGCCTGCGTGCTGCAACTACTGAAGCCTGTGTGCCTAGAGCCCGTGCACTGCAACGAAGAGTAGCTGCCACTCGCCACAACTAGAGGAAGCCCATGTGCAGCAACGAAGACCCAATGCAGCCAAAAAAAAGGTAAATAAATTTTTAAAAATTACATAACATAGAATTTACTATCTTAACCATTTTTAAGTGTTAAGTACATTCACATTACCATGCAACCAGTCTCTAGAACTCTCTTCACCTTGCAAAACTCAAAACTCTGTACCCATTAAATAACAACTCCCCATTCCCCCCCTGCCTGCCCCCAGCTCTTGGCAACTACCACTCTACTTTGTCTCTATACATTTGACTATTCCAGGTACCTCGTATGAGCAGATTCATACCGTTTCTGTCTTCTGTGACTGGCTTATTTCACACTTTTGCCTATTCTTAAACTTGATTCGTATACAGGAGTCATACAATATGTGTTCTTTTGTGTCTTTTTCTGTTCAACATAATGTCTTTAAGATTGATCCCTGTTGTTGCCTGTTTCAGTAATGTGCTCTTTTTTACTTCCATGGTATAGTCATATGCCACAGCTTATTACCCATTCTCATGTTGACGGGCATTTGAGTTGTTTTCCAGTTTTTGGCTATTTATGAATGAAGATGCTATACGTAGTCCTATTTTTGTACTGATCTTTTGGTGGACATATTTACTCATTTCTCTTGGGGATCATGCCTGGGAGTGGAATCTGGCATATGTTTGGCCATAATAGATATTGTCAAACAGTTTTCCAGCGTGAAGTATGGGGGAGTTCAAATCAATTTTGTGGTGTGTGGTACCTCATACCTCACCTGGGCCTGTCACAAGAGCCACCTCGATGGGGGTCTCAGGAACACAGTGGGGGGCTGGGGCTTGGTCATTTTTCCCTGTCTCCTGTACCCCCCTCCTCCAACACGGCCCCCACTGGCACGCCCTCATTATGGGCCTGGGGAGTTCCAACTCCTGTGCAAGAGAAGAGAAGTGGTGTATCTGCGGGTTTCGCCAAATGGCTTGTCTGGAAAGAATCTGCATGTGTCGGGAAGGGGAGCAGTAAGGCTAAAAGGCGTCAATGAGGAGAAGCAAGAGAAACAATTCTGGTGGTTCTGGGACCCTGGTTGGTGCCACGCTGCGGGGCTGGGGTTGGCCCTGGATAGAAGAGGATGAAGATAACTTACACTGTGGTCCTGTTTCCTCCCAGGCTCCAGAGGAACCAGTTCTGGAAAGTTGGCCCTTTGTTTACAGTATTTATTTCATATTTAAACAAACATATGACAAAAAAGCCCATCAAGAAACAAATACGCAGGACTTCCCTGACGGTCCAGTGGTTAGGACTCTGCCCTTCCACTGCAGGGGGCATGGGTTTGATCCCTGATGGGCGAACTAAGATCCTGCATGCTGCAAGGTGCGACCAAAACAAAAACAAAAACAAAAACAAAAACAAAAAACACCCAAATACTCAACACTCCTGGGGTTTCTAAGAGCGACTGAAATGAAATAGTCTCACTTGACTTATTTGTCCTCAGAAAGTACAATGGTGGGGAAGGGCTGTGGGAGGGGGTGTGTCAGTGGGAAGCCTCTTTTTCCTGGGCTGCGTTTTCGAATCATGTTCAGTAACTTGACACTGTCACCTGGGTCCATTTCTCATTTTTTAAAAAATTAGTACTCGTTTTTAACATAACAATACAAAGGAGTGATGAGCAATTTAAAAAAAGAAACAATGGCAACAACTGAAAACCGAAAACGCCCTCTCTCACCCATAGTACCCTAGGTCTAGCGGATAGTCCACCAAATTTGTAACCCTAATCTTGGTGTCATAAAGCTGGGGTTTCTATCCTTACTTTGCCCCTTTCTAGCCCTGTGACCTTAGAAAAGATACTGAACCGTTCTGAGCTCTTCTTTACAATGAGAACCATATAGAACTCTAAAAGGGGTCGAAGAGATTAAATTAGAAAACATACATGCCAGGCCTGGCAGTGCCCTAACCTTAAACCTAAAATAACAGGACACCAGGTTAAATTCAAATATCAGATAAATAACGATTTTTTTTCATATAAGTATGTCCAAATATTGCAATTACTGGGTGTCCTGTATTTTATTTGCTATATCTGGCCACCCCATCATGGCATGTTATAGGCACTTGGTAAATGTTTCCTCATTTCCACTTCCTCACAAGCTCACCTAGAAAGGACTTCAGATGCTGCCCGATTTAAGTGTTGCTAAATTGTGGTTGAAGGATGGAGAGATAAGGAAAGATGACTGTGGCAAAATCGGCTATAACCATATTTTTATTTCCACAAGTAGAATAGTACAAAAAGTAGCATGGGGCTTCCCTGGTGGTGCAGTGGTAGAGAGTCCGCCTGCCGATGCAGGGGACACGGGTTCGTGACCCGGTCCGGGAGGATCCCACATGCCGCGGAGCGGCTGGGCCCATGAGCCATGGCCGCTGGGCCTGCGCGTCCGGAGCCTGTGCTCCGCAGTGGGAGAGGCCACAACAGTAAGAGGCCCACGTACTGAAAAAAAAAAAAAATAGCATAAAATACTGAGGGCCAGCATGACGTCCTACCTGATCATTAATTCACTCTTTATAGAGGGCTTAAATAATGGTTCTCCAAAACGATGCATTTCTATCTAGATATTTAAATTATGTTTATGGCGAATTTTTTCATGTTTATAGCGTAGTTTTGAGTGAGAAAAGCAGGATAGAAAATTGTAATGACATTATGATCTCTACTCCATTAAAATACAGAGAAAAAAGCTACGAGGAAATATGTGAAAATAACTTTGGGTCATTGGATTTTTTTGCTCATCCTTGCATCTTTATGGTTTTCAATATTGACCAAACTTTCTCTAATGAACTCATTACTCTTAGAATAAGTAAAATTTAAAGTTCTCTCTTAAATAACATTAGAGTTTTAATTTATCAGTTGTTTTAAATTATAAATAAAATTTTAATGGATTAAGTGGTGGGAAACTTAACATAACTTTAAACTTTTAATTATCAACAAAACGTAGAAATTCAGATTGTAACAAAACCGTACAGTTGATCTTAAAAAAACAAAAACGAAACTTTGTTCTGAAGTATAACACAAACAGGAAAGTATATAAAACACAAATATACGACTGAACCCATTTTTAAAAAACAGAGACTCAGGTACCCACCTAGGTCAATACACAGGACACTGTCAGCATCCCAGACGCCCCCTACCCCTGCCATGTGTCCTATTCCCAGTCACAACCCACTCGCTTCCACCTAGTTGGTTTGTGTTAGTTATTTACTTCCTTTTCCTTTCATTTCAATTTTACCACCTAAATTGTATCCCTAAAACGTGTAGATTAGTTTGGCTCGTTTTTGAACTTGATATAAGTGGGATCATATGTTTAGTATGTTGCTTGTCTGGCTTCTTTCACTCAACATGCTTTTAAGATTCATTCAGATCAGGAAACTTGCACAAGCCTCTTAGATAACCTCATCCACCAAAGGGCAGACAGCAGAAGCAAGAAGAACTACAGTCCTGCAGCCTGTGGAACAGAAACCATATTCACAGAAAGATTGACAAGATAAAAAGGCAGAGGGCTATGTACCAGTTGAAGGAACAAGTTAAAACCTCAGAAAAACAACTAAAAGAAGTGGAGATAGGCAACCTTGCAGAAAAAGAATTCAGAATAATGATAATGAAGATGATCCAGGACCTCAGAAAAAGAATTGAGGCACAGATCAAGAAGATGCCAGAAATGTTTAACAAAGACCTAGAAGAATTAAAGAACAAACAAACAGAGATGAGCAATGCAATAACTGAAATGAAAAATACACTAGAAGGAATCAATAGCAGAATAACTGAGGCAGAAAAACGGATAAGTGACCTGGAAGACAGAATGGTGGAATTCACTGCTGCGGAACAGAATAAAGAAAAAACAATGAAAAGAAATGAAGACAGCTTAAGAGACCTCTGGGACAACATTAAATGCAACAACATTCGCATTATAGGGGTCCCAGAAGGAGAAGAGAGAGAGAAAGGACCCGAGAAAATATTTGAAGATATTAGAGTGGAAAACTTCCCTAATATGGGAAAGGAAATAGCCACCCAAGTCCAGGAAGCACAGCGAGTCCCATACAGGATAAACCCAAGGAGAAACACGCCGAGACACATAATAATCAAACTGGCAAAAATTAAAGACAAAGAAAAATTGTTGAAAGCAGCAAGGGAAAAATGACAAATAACATACAAGGGAACTCCCATAAGGTTAACAGCTGATTTCTCAGCAGAAACTCTACAAGCCAGAAGGGAGTGGCATGATATACTTAAAGTGATGAAAGGGAAGAACCTACAACCAAGATTACTCCATCCGGCAAGGATCTCATTCAGATTCGATGGAGAAATCAAAAGCTTTACAGACAAGCAAAAGCTAAGACAATTCAGCACCACCAAACCAGCTCTACAGCAAATGCTAAAGGAACTTCTCTAAGTAGGAAACACGAGAGAAGAAAAGGACCTACAAAAAGAAACCCAAAACAATTAAGAAAATGGTAATAGGAACATACATATCAATAATTACCTTAAACGTGAATGGATTAAATGCCCCAACCAAAAGACACAGGCTTGATGAATGGATACAAAAACAAGACCCATCTATATGCTATCTACAAGAGACCCACTTCAGACCTAGGGACACATACAGACTGAAAGTGAGGGGATGGAAAAAGATACTCCATGCAAATGGAAATCAAAAGAAAGCTGGAGTAGCAATACTCATATCAGATAAAATAGACTTTAAAATAAAGAATGTGGGCTTCCCTGGTGGCGCAGTGGTTGAGAGTCTGCCCGCCGATGCAGGGGACACGGGTTCGTGCCCTGGTCTGGGAAGATCCCATATGCCATGGAGCGGCTGGGCCCACAAGCCATGGCCGCTGAGCCTGCGTGTCCGAAGCCTGTGCTCCGCAATGGGAGAGGCCATAGCAGTGAGAGGCCCGTGTACCGCAAGAAAAAATAATAATAAAAAAATAAAATAAAGAATGTTACAAGAGACAAGGAAGGACACTACATAATGATCAAGGGATCAATCCAAGAAGAAGATATAACAATTATAAATATATATGCCCCCAACATGGGAGCACCTCAATACATAAGGCAAATGCTAGCAGCTATAACAGAGGAAATCGACAGTAACACAGTAATAGTGGGGGACTTTAACACCTCACTTATACCAATGGACAGATCATCCAAAATGAAAATAAGGAAACAGAAGCTTTAAATGACACAATAGACCAGATAGATTTAATTGATATTTATAGGACATTCCATCCCAAAACAGCAGATTACACTTTCTTCTCAAGTATGCATGGAACATTCTCCAGGACAGATCACACCTTGGGTCACAAATCAAGCCTCAGTAAATTTAAGAAAATCGAAATCATATCAAGCATCTTTTCTGACCACAACGCTATGAGATTAGAAATGAATTACAGGGAAAAAACCGTAAAAAACACAAACACATGGAGGCTAAACAATACATTACTAAATAACCAAGAAATCACTGAAGAAATCAAAGAGGAAATCAAAAAATACCAAGAGACAAATGACAATGAAAACATGATGATTCAAAACCTATGGGATGCAGCAAAAGCAGTTCTAAGAGAGAAGTTTATACCTATACACGCCTACCTCAAGAAACAAGAAAAATCTCAAATAAACAATCTAACCTGACACCTAAAGGAACTAGAGAAAGAAGAACAAACAAAACCCAAAGTTAGCAGAAGGAAAGAAGTCATAAACATCAAAGCAGAAATAAATGAAATAGAAACAAAGAAAACAGTAGCAAAGATCAATAAAACTAAAAGTTGGTTCTTCGGCAAAATTCAACACGCATTTATGATAAAAACTCTCCAGAAAGTGGGCATAGAGGGAACCTACCTTAACATAGTAAAGGCCATATACGACAAACCCACAGCAAACATCATTCTCAATGGTGAAAAACTGAAAACATTTCCTCTAAGATCAGGAACAAGACAAGGATGTCCACTTTCACCACTATTATTCAACATAGTTTTGGAAGTCCTAGCCGCGGCAATCAGAGGAGAAAAAGAAATAAAAGGAATACAAATTGGAAAAGAAGAAGTAAAACTGTCACTGTTTGCAGATGACATGATACTATACATAGAGAATCCTAAAGATGCCACCAGAAAACTACTAGAGCTAATCAATGAATTTGGTAAAGTTGCAGGATACAAAATTAATGCACAGAAATCTCTGGCATTCCTATATACTAATGATGAAAAATCTGAAAGAGAAATTAAGGAAACACTCCCATTTACCACTGCAACAAAAAGAATAAAATACCTAGCAATAAACCTACCAAGGGAGACAAAAGACCTGTATGCAGAAAACTATAAGACACTGATGAAAGAAATTAAAGATGATACCAACAGAGGGTTTCCCTGGTGGCACAGTGGTTGAGAATCTGCCTGCTAATGAAGGGGACACGGGTTCGAGCCCTGGTCTGGGAGGATCCCACATGCTGCAGAGCAACTAGGCCTGTGAGCCACAACTACTGAGCCTCGCTTCTGGAGCCTGTGCTCTGCAACAAGAGAGGCCGCGATAGTGAGAGGCCCGTGCACTGCGATGAACAGTGGCCCCTGCTTGCCACAACTAGAGAAAGCCCTCGCACAGAAACGAAGACCCAACACAGCAAAAATAAATAAACTCCTACCCCCAACATCTAAAAAAAAAAAAATGATACCAACAGATGGAGAGATATACCACGTTCTTGGATTGGAAGAATCAATATTGTGAAAATGACTCTACTGCCCAAAGCAATGTACAGATTCAATGCAATCCCTATCAAATTACCAATGGCATTTTTTTACAGAACTAGAACAAAAAATCTTAAAATTTGTATGGAGACACAAAAGACCCCGAATAGCCAAAGCAATCTTGATGGAAAAGAGCAGAGTTGGAGGAATCAGACTCCCTGACTTCAGACTATACTACAAAGCTACAGTAATCAAGACAATATGGTACTGGCACAAAAACAGAAATATAGATCAATGGAACAATATAGTAAGCCCAGAGATCAACCCACGCACCTATGGTCAGCTAATCTATGACAAAGGAGGCAAGGATATACAATGGAGAAAAGACAGTCTCTTCAATAAGTGGTGCTGGGAAAACTGGACAGCTACATGTAAAAGAATGAAATTAGAACACTTCCTAACACCATACACAAAAATAAACTCAAAATGGATTAGAGACCTAATTGTAAGACTGGACACTAAAACTCTTAGAGGAAAACATAGGAAGAACACTCTGACATAAATCACAGCAAGATATTTTTTGAACCACCTCCTAGAGTAATGGAAATAAAACCAAAAATAAACAAATGGGACCTAATGAAACTTAAAAGCTTTTGCACAGCAAATGGAACCATAAGGAAGACGAAAAGACAACCCTCAGAATGGGAGAAAATATTTGCAAACGAATCAACAAAGGATTAATCTCCAAAATATATAAACAGCTCATGCAGCTCAATATTAAAAAAACAAACAACCCAATCCAAAAATGGGCAGAAGTCCTAAATAGACATTTCTCCAAAGAAGGCATACAGATAGCCAAGAAGCACATGAAAAGCTGCTCAATATCACTAATTATTAGAGAAATGCAAATCAAAACTACAATGAGGTATCACCTCACACCAGTTAGGATGGGCATCATCAGAAAATCTACAAACAACAAATGCTGGAGAGGGTGTGGAGAAAGGGGAACCCTCTTTCACTTTACTGGGAATGTAAATTGATACAGCCACTATGGAGAACAGTATGGAGGTTCCTTAAAAAACTAAAAATAGAATTACCATATGATCCAGCAATCCCACTACTGGGCATATACCCAGAGAAAAGCATAATTCGAAAAGACACATGCACCCCAATGTTCATTGCAGCACTATTTACGATAGCCAGGTCATGGAAGCAACCTAAATGCCCATCGACAGATGAATGGATAAAGAAGGTGTGGTACATATATACAATGGAATATTACTCAGCCATAAAAAGGAACGAAATTGGGTCATTTGTTGAGACGTGGATAGATCTAGAGACTGTCCTACAGAGTGAAGTAAGTCAGAAAGAGAAAAACAAATATCGTATATTAACACATATATGTGGAACCTAGAAAAATGGTACAAATGAACCGGTTTGCAGGGGAGAAATAGAGACACAGAGGTAGAGAACAAACCTATGGACACCAAGGGGGGAAAGCGGCGGGGGTGGTGGTGGTGGGGGTGTGATGAATTGGGAGATTAGGATTGACCTGTACACACGGATGTGTATAAAATTGATGACTAATAAGAACCTGCTGTATAACAAAAATAAAATTCAAAAATAAAAAAAGATTCATTCATATCGCCTAGCATTGTAGTAATTTTATTCGTTGCTGTTGTAGTGTTGGTATTTCAGCGTAAGACTGTGCTACCACTTACTTACCTGTTTTGCAGTTGATGGACATTAGGGCTGATCCCAGGCTTTGGCATTGTGAACTGCGGCTGCTGTCAGCATCCTGTCTGTGTCTCCTGGTGCACTGGGCGGATGTTCTAGCTTCTGTGAGCTGAACTTACTTTGTGCTAATGAGATTTCTACCCACCTGTGACCATAAAAGGGAAAACTGATAAAGACCCTGGAGTTTGGAAATCTGAAGCTGTGGATCTCGTTGTCGTGGATTGACTCCTATTCATGAGAAATTTATCTTTCAAAGAACTGAAACCCCAGCAGTTTTCTTAAATGTCAGAATAATCCTGCTGTTATTTAAATGCATTAAAAATTCTTTTAAGTGGCGAGAAGCAGCCTTGAGAGCCTTCTTATTTCAAATTAATATCATCTAAATATGAAGACCTCTGCTTTGTGACTAACAAAAACATTTGCCAGTATTCCAATTTAGACAATTTTGCTTTCAGCCAAAAATCACAAGTTTTTTGAGCTGGGAAAGATTTTTTAGAGACACTAGTTCAACTCCTTCATTTCATAAATCAGTAACTGAAGCCTTCTTGAAGGTCAAATACCTTCCCAAGGTCATAGTTAACTAGTTAGTATAGCACCAGGACCATATGAGGACTTTCTGACTTCCAACCTTATATATTATTAAATTCCCCCCAATATTACATGAAGCCATCTTTCAAACTATGGAATGTGTGGAGGACTGAGAATGTTATTCTGCCATTGTCACCATCATTATATTTGACTCTTCATATACCTACCTAAGCATGATCCCCTCTGCCTGATTTTCCTGGCATCCCATTTTTACTAGAGGTATGGTAAGATTATACCTATGCTATGGCACTGGTGCAGTGATCATTTTTTGGGTAATATTTTGATCCATCTGGCAGCAGATGGTTGTACATTATAAAATTACTGCAAGTCACAGCTCTGTGTTTACCATAACCATCCATTACTGGCTACAGAACAGGGGAGCACTGGAGATAGTACCTCTTTGCAAACTCTACCCCTGTGATTCCCAAATGCCAAGTCTGAGATGTGGTACTGGCTTGAGATGGCATTTTTCTTCATCTGTGGTAAGGCGAGAAAAACAAAACAGTGAAAGGTTTTTCATAAAATTAATTTTGTTCAATTTAAAGGGAACCTTTTATACTGAGATTTGTCTTTCCTACTTTTTCTGCGTTAAATGTATTTTTATGGTATTTATAGTTTAAATTTTTTTTTTTTTTTTTTTTTTTTTTTTTTTTTTTTTGCGGTACGCGGGCCTCTCACTGTTGTGGCCTCTCCCGTTGCGGAGCACAGGCTCCGGACGCGCAGGCTCAGCGGCCATGGCTCACGGGCCCAGCCGCTCCGCGGCGTGTGGGATCTTCCCGGACCAGGGCACGAACCCATGTCCTCTGCATCGGCAGGCGGACTCTCAACCACTGCGCCACCAGGGAAGCCCTAAAATGTTTTTGAGGGCGGTGCTTACAACTGTCTTATTCACTATCATACACTCAATTCCTAGCATAGTGCTTGACATAAAACAGAGACTCAAAAAATATTTAAATGGGTGAGTAAAAAGTAAATAACCTTAGTTTGGACATCAGTTTTTTCGGGGAGGCAGGACGGGGGGAAAGATTTTACTAATCCCTGAACTCTAGAAGTCTGATAAATTTCAGATTGTCACTCTTGCGTAGCGATACAAGACATCTAGTGTACTGGATGGAGTGTCCCCCCAAAATTGGCATCTACCTGGAACATCAGAATATGACCTTATTTCGAAATAGGGTCTTTGCAGATTCAATCAAGTTACGGTGAGATCATAATGGATTAGAGTGGGCCCTGATCCAAAGACTGGTATCCTTATAAGAAGAGGGATATTTGGACACAGAGACACAGGGAGAAGGCCTTGTGATCTCAGACACCAGAGGGAAGAGATTGCAGTAATGCAGCTCCAAGATAAGGAATGCTGGCAACTACCAGAAACTGGACCAGGCAAGAAAGGGTCCCTCCACCCAGCCCTCAGCCTTCAGAGGGAGCATGGTCCTGCCAACACCTTGATTTTGGACTTCAGCCTCCAGACGTTGAGAAAATAAATTTCTGTTGTTTGAGCCATCCAGTTCATGGTACTTTGTTATGGAAGCCCTAAGAAACAAATATATCTAGGAGTCCAGCCAGTGGATTTGGTGGGAAATAGAGGGGAAAAGAGCAGGATTTCTAGGGGTTAAGTGTGTCTCGTACAATCTATTTTGGGGCAAAAAAGAGAATTCCCACGCTGAATTAATGACTATAAGTATAGGGGAGTCATCTGGAGGATACTTTTCTATTTTTAGTCATGGAAGATTCAGGGGAAAATGCTTTGGGATGATGTAGGAAGGATATCTGTTAGACATGAATCTTGATGGAAAGAGGTATTAGGCACTTGTTAGAACCCAAAATGGATTTCTAAAAGCTGGGCATAAGTCAGTTTTTACAATTAATATATTTTAAATGTATTATTATTATAGGAGCCCAGTATTTAAAACAATTTTATGATGACTTCATATAAGAGAAAGAACAAAGAAATATTTATAGCCTAATATATAATTTATATACCTAGATTTTCTTTTGTTTTAAAATTAATTAATTTTTATTTTTGGCTGTGTTGGGTCTTCTTTGCTGAGTGCGGGCTTTCTCTAGTTGCGGAGAGCAGGGGCTACTCTTCGTTGCAGTGGCGGGCTTCTCATTGTGGTAGCTTCTCTTGTTGCAGAGCACAGGCTCTAGGTTCGCGGGCTTCAGTAGTTGTGGCTCATGGGCTCAATGGTTGTGGCTCGCGGGTTCTAGAGCACAGGCTCAGTAGTTGTGGCACACAGGCTTAGTTGCTGCGCGGCATGTGGGATCTTCCTGGACCAGGGATCGAACCTGTGTTCCCTGCATTGGCAGGTGGATTCTTAACCACTGCACCACCAGGGAAATCCCTAGCTAGATTTTCATATATCCCATTTGCCTGAAACAAGAACCTTCTATACAAAAGAAGAAAGTAGGACAATTTTAACTAAAGCTTAAAAAAAAATGACAATGCCTATATGTAAGCTTTCTTAGGGCATGTATTTTTGTCTATACTATTTACTGAGTGTAAATGGTGCCTGCATATAAAAGCTTAATAAATACTTGTTGAATGAATGTCCCAGGTAATTTATATTGTTACTGGAAGTGGTGGGATTACATGGCCTCTATTTTGTGGTCTAATACTTCATTGTTGTGATGACAAACACATCTCGTTTACTTCTGTGAGGCAGGATGTGAGGAATGAGAAGGAGACAAAGAATTACAGGATAAAAAAGTGTGCACTAAAATCGGAAAAGTTATCAAGCCATATCTATAAAACAGACTACCTAAAGTGATAGTGGTAATCTAAGCTCTTGAGAGAGTTCAGATGATAAGTTTGTGAGGGAGGGGTGAGGTCTTAGAGAGCTGAGAAGGTCTCATCCTGTCAGTGAGCAGGGAACATATGAATTCTGTTTGGCCACCTGGGGCCCATTTAGTGCACTAGAGTACTAATTTGCTAAATGGGTCCCTCATAGTAAAAATGAATGAGTAAATAGTGAGCAATTTAGGGATGGTAAACGGCTAGCAGCTCAAGGGATACAGAAATGTGAAACTATAATTATATTCCTTGTTCATAATGTACTAACTGAATGTATTACATTGTATATTGCATCTTTCTGAGTTTATTTCTGGACACAGCTGAGCCCTTTACAATTCAGACTGAAACCAATCCTGCTGTCAATTCATGCCTCCATTAAAATCCCAACTGCTTATATTAGAAAAAAAATTCCAAAGATGGTTTCTTTTATCTTGGATCTAAGGATGCAAACAGGATTAACCTAGATGCAAAACACAGCAAGTCAGTTATAAATCACACGGCATAAAATAAACTGTGGCAGTAAATTGAAAATTATGTTCTCTTTTTCTATACTTAGCTGTGAAAATATTTTAACAAGTTGGCTCAGGGTTTGCAACTTTTACATCTGTTGTTTCTTTTCGGGATTATCTTTTAGCATTTGAAGATGTGGTTCTTTTAAAAGTGTGGCTAGTCAGAAATGTGGTATCAGATTGTACATTTGGAACATTTTAAAGGATGGGGGGCATTTGTGAGTTATGTGGTTTCAAGATAGTGGCCTATTCCCCACTCTACTTTTAAGTAGGAGAAGCTGCGATTTCATGGGTGTCTAGAAAATATCTGTCCCTAACTGAAATCCTTTTCTTATTCAGAGAAATTGTACAGCGTGGGTTGGCTCGGACGGTCTGGATGATGTTCCATGATACCAGCAAACTCCAGGTACAAGTTTCATTGCTCTTATCATTGTCTATTATTAAAACTCTGAGGTTCCAGTTGATCTGGTGTTCAGGGGACTGTCTATTTTTATGAACTCTCATTTCTTTCTCTCTCTCCTCTCACCCCCAAGTTTAGTAATTTTACTGAAGGTGTTTGGAGGTGGAACCAGGGATGGATCACACTGTGGATCCTCGGTCTTCTGCTCTCCCCTCAACTCTGATTTCTATTATTTTGGATACAATGGAATATGACATCTTTTAGATTATAGACACTATGCCCGAAATAGTTTCTCTGTGTAGAAATTATAATCTGCATTCTCCCCCCGCCCACAAAAAAAGGACCCACTGTTTTTTGAGGCTGGAATGTACTTCCTTTTTCTTCATGTTGAGATACTTGAACATAATTTATTCCCTTTCTCCTCCTAATTTAGTAATCCCTCATACCAAGTCTGGCAGGTGTGTATGAAGACTCTTCAACCCCTCCCCACTCCAATACTTTGTACACTGAATTCTCTGAGCAATGCTTTTTCTTTAAGTTTTTCCGCTTGGAGGAGGTTTTTTGGTTACAAATAACTTCAAGGGGTAAATACAGCTCCTAGAGGATGAAAAGGCAAGAGTCGTGGTGATTGTGTGAAACTAAACAAGACTCAGAGCTTATTGAGAACAGCGCTATGATTTCTTAGAGAGGATGCAAATGGACAGTGGGCCAATGGTGACAGAATTTCTGATTAGAACAGACTTCCCTTGAGTTTGTTACATTAGCTAAATAAAAATAACTCCAGAAAGCAGATATATGAGAATGAATATATATTTCTTTTTTTTTTTTTTTTTCCAGGAAAGCAGCCTCAGAAGAGGTGGTTTTTCTTTATTGGGAACTCAGATGATCAGAGGTCCTCTGTCTCCAGTGAAATACTGAGGCTGAAGGAAGATGCCACAGCGCATTCCTTTGCATCCTGTGCTCTCTCCCAAGGTACAGGGAAACCACAAACACCCACCCTCTAGCCCTCCCCACTGCCACTCTTAAGGACTTTCCCCAGTACCTCCCAAAAGAGGATGCCCCCACACACAAAGTTAGGCCTGGCAAAAAGCCAAGCATAGAAAGCCTCAGTCACTCTTCTTCGTGGAACCAAAGCCAGAGAAGCCCATCACAGCTGCCATCTCATCCTCCTCCTCAAATGTCAAGTCCTCCTCAGCCCTCCTTTTCTTCTCCTTCTGTTTCTCTTTCTTGTAGGCTTTGGCCTTTTCCTCCTCTTCTCTGAGTTCCTTCATCCTTTCCTCAAAATCATAATCCTTCTGCTTCTCTTCCATCTTCTTCTTGTTGACTTCAAAACGTTTCTTCACCTGATCCGAAGTGGAACGTTCCACACGCATGTCTATGCCCAGGTTTCGCTGATGTTTCTTTCCATTAATGTGATCCAGGAAGTTGATGGAGTCTTTCACCACACAGTCACAGACATTGCAATAGTATCCTCCCATCTCAGACTGTGGGGTGGTCTTCGTAATGACGACTGTCTTCCCAAGTTTGGATTCCAGGTCCACCTTGTAGTCCCTATGCCGGAGAAGCTCTCGCTTGACTGGCTGCACTGGTTTTCCATCCTTCTTTTCTCTCTCTTCCATGAGCCTCTTCTCGGCGAGCTTCTCATATTCATCTTTGTCCCGCTATCGGCGGAAGTCCAAGTTTTTTGTCCCACTGCCCGATGCCATCTTCACTGCGAAGTGAATCTATATTTCTTAATATAGAAAAAATTTAAAAGGTTTATAGGAAATCAGCTAAGGAACTAAAAAATATAAAGAAATGTAAATAGTCCGTGTTTCAGTGCTGAAATTTAACGTAGTCTTTGTTTTTTAACCTTATTAAAGTAGGGCTAAATTAAAATACTGTTCTTTTCATTTCTAGAATAGTTTGTGTTAGATGCTACTCAAGGTACATATGGATTAGGCAGCTGAAATTCATCTTCAAGATCATTACCTCTTTCTCTGCCTCTTTACTTTCTCTCAGAGACTTATCCTTCAGCAAGTACTCAGCTTCATTTGTTCCAGAAAATTTCATCCAAAGTGAGGTCTCTATTGTTGGACTCCCTAGACTAGGTCAGTTCTCGTTTTATTTTTGCTTCCTCCATGGCACCCAGTATTTTCCCCTCGTCCACATCCCTCTCACTTGTTGAACCTCTTTCTTGCTAATCTATAAGCTCTGTGAAGGCAAGACAGTGTCTGATTTATTCAACTGCTGTAACAGAGTACCTGGCATATAATATGTTTATAATTATTTGTTAAATTAATTGACTTGACTATCTTATGTCTCTTGGGAGAACTTGCATTCTTCCTAATTTTAAAAATGTAACTCTGTGCTGTTGATTGAATTGAAATGGAATAAACATTTGTTCCATGAGACCAAGAGGTAATACTTCAAAAGAAAAATATAAAAAATCAATTTCAGGAATTTCAAGAATCAAGATAAATATATATTTTTTGGTCCTGTAACTTCCTCCATTCCTCTTCAATGAAACTGTGTAGATAACCCAAGTACAACTTTCCTTGCCCTTACTAGTTTCTGTTATTTCAGCTACAAGTTCCAGTTTCTCTGTTTCTCTCTCCTTCCTCTTTCCTCAAACCCCCCACTCCCAATTCACCCCCAAGTTTAGTAACTTTATTGAAGTTAAGGCAGTCCCTGGATAGTATGAAGTTGAAAAAGTCACAAATGTGAAAATCCAGATTTATAAAACAATGTGGGGGAATAGTAATTCAGTTAAAAATTTTACTAAATTCTTTTAAATAGTATGCTATTTTAATCTAGCCTACAATATTGTTTCAACTGACAAGAAAGTGCAACTTTTCAGACCACGAATAACAATGTAGCCGTAGAATATAACTTCTTCCGAATGTTGAAAGAAAAAACAAGGGAAGACGTTAAGAGAGAACATACAGGACCAGCCCATCTCATATCCCACCGTGTCTCCTCCATTCCAGCGTTTCCTCTACTTTCCATCGCTTTCTGTGTCGTTAAGTTACTTCAAACCTTAAGATCAACAGGGAAAAATGAGATCTCAGCCCTTTGCCTTTTTCCTTCTTAGATGTAGGAACTGGAGGATCGGGTCGGGGCTGCACGATTTCCATTAAGCACGTTCAGTGGGTGGTGGAGATGAAGACCAAAGGCTGGGGACCTTTGTACCGTTTAGAGTCCCTAGAAGCCCTCTCTTTCAATTAACCGGGAAAACGAGTCTTCTGGGAAGCGGGAGTGGGCGGGCTAAGTACAAGTTAATGAACAAGAACATTCCCGGGCACGGAGTTCAACAGCAGAGGGCAGAATACCCACTGTCCAGGGCACACGGCTGGCTGCAAGGAGGGGCATAGTTTAAGGATCTCTGGGGCTTGTAGTTCACCACGTTTCCTTCGGACATGCCCGTCCGCGCACTGGAACTACAACTCCCAAGGTGCACCGCGCGCATCTGCCCGTCTCTGCCTCCCCGTCTCTGAAGCTCGCGCCGGAACCTCCCGGGAAGCTGCTCCCCCCCCAGCCCCGCCCTCGTACGCCGTCCCGTTTGTTTACCCTGAAGCCCCGCCTCACCGCCGCCCTCCTGCTCTCCCCTCTTCTGCCTGGAATGCCGTCATGCAGGTGATGCATATTCATGAGGCCCGCCGAGGAGCTCCCGCCCTGCCCGCCTCCCGCCTTCCCGCTGCCGGCGCGTGATTAATATTCAATGAGCCCAGCTACGCGGCGGGTTCGCCCGGGTGAGGCGGAGGAGTGGGCGGGGCCTGCGCTCGGCGCCCGCGACCCGGGCGGGGAGGGTGTGTGTGTGAGGGGGGGGGGCGGTGGCGGCCAAGCGGGCGGGCGCGCGGGATGGAACACCGAGACACCGACGGAATGCTCCGAATTGCCACATAATCTCCTGAAACGGCCGTGCCGAACGCCATTGGCTTCTCCCTTCTCCCCGCGCCGCCGCCGTCTCCCACCTTCGCCTCCCCGCCTCTCTCTCTGCCCGCTGTCTCCGGAGCTGGGGGGGAAGCGCGAAGCCCCACTGCAATGGAGCCCGCCGCCGCGACTACGGCGCAGCGACTCCCAGAGACCAGCAGGGAGGACCGAGCTTCGGCTCCGGCGGCGGCTGCAGCGGTGGCTGCGGCCGCGGCGGCTCTGGCGGCGGCAGTCGGGGGCGGCCGGAGCCCGGAGCCCGCGCTGACCCCGGCAGCCCCGAGCGGCGGGGCGCGGGAAGAGGCCCCCGGCGAAGCGCATCTGGGGCCGATGCCTGGCCGGCCGGGAGGCACGGGTCGCAGGAGGAGGCGCGGCGCCCCCCAGCCCACCGCTGGCGGAGCTGCCCCGGTGCCCGGGGCCGGCGGTGGCGCCAACTCCCTGCTGCTGAGGAGAGGGCGGCTGAAGAGGAATCTGTCCGCGGCCGCCGCCGCCGCCGCCTCGTCGTCCTCGTCCTCGTCGTCGTCCGCCGCTGCCGCCTCGCACTCCCCCGGCGCCACCGGCCTCTCCGCCTCCTGCTCGGCCTCGGCGTCGCTGTGCACCCGGAGCCTGGACAGGAAGACGCTGCTCCTGAAGCACCGGCAGATGCTGCAGCTGCAGCCGTCGGACCGGGACTGGGTGCGGCACCAGCTCGAGCGGGGCTGCGTGCACGTCTTCGACCGCCACATGGCCTCGACCTACCTGCGCCCGGTGCTGTGCACGCTGGACACCACAGCCGGCGAGGTGGCCGCCCGCCTGCTGCAGGTGGGCTACAAGGGCGGCGGCGTGGTAAAGGTGCTGGGCAAGGGGCACCCCGACGCCGGTCCCCGGCTCCCGCCCGGCGAGCCGCGGGACTCGGGGCCGCCATCCGGGAGGAGCGGACTGGCCGCCGTCGGGGGCCCGCAGCGCGCTCCTCCCGCCGACCTGCCGCTGCCCGGCGCCCCGGACGGGTGGGCGCTCCGCGCCTCCCGCGCCAGCCCCGCGCCCTCAGACTCCAGCCTGGGCGAGCCGGGCGCCCCGCGGCTCCTGGACGGCGCGGCCGCGGGCCCGGCCTCCGACACCGAGAGCTTCAGCCTGAGCCCCAGCGCCGAGAGCGTGTCGGACCGGCTGGACCCCTACAGCAGCGGCGGCGGCTGCTCGTCGTCGTCCGAGGAGCTGGAGGCTGACCCGGCCCCGGCCCGGACCCCGACGGGGGCTCGGGAACAGCCCCGCCTGCCCCGGCTTGGAGCGGGCTCCCGGCCGTCATCCCCGACGGCCTCACCGCCTCCGCCGCAGCCGAAAGCCCAGAGGGGCGTCGAGGGCCCAGGCGGCGCCGCCCGCGATCGGCCTCGGGAGGAGAAGGCGGCGGCAGCAGCGGCCCTCGGCCGCCCCCCGTCGACCCAGGATGGGAACAGGGCGACCGCGGAGCAGGCGCCTCCACCGCCCACCCTGTACGTGCAACTCCACGGAGAGACCACCCGGCGCCTGGAGGCGGACGAGAAGCCGTTGCAGATCCAAAATGACTACCTCTTCCACCTGGGGTTTGGGGAGTTGTGGAGGGTGCAGGAGGAAGGCATGGACTCGGAGATCGGCTGCCTCATCCGTTTCTATGCAGGTAAGGAGATCACCTGCACTTTGACGCGTGGGGAATAAGCACTTCCAGGTCCCGAGAAATGTTTGGCCACCCCGAGAGTCAGCGCGGGTCCTCGGGAGTCTCTGTTACTTCTCTACAGCTTTCAAGTACGATCTGTGTGATACTAAATTGAGCAGTTTTAAAATCCGCGAGCTTTTGTCATTCTTGGGGGCTCCGAGGTTGGGAAGCAAGCTGGGACAGGTGGCAGGGCCACCAGGAAGCACAGGGAGCAGGCACTCCTGAAAGCAGCAGTGGTGGCTTTAACAGTGAAGTGCTGCCTTCGGACGTCCGTTCACCGGTTTGTTGGGTTTGAGGCAGTTTGGGATTTCAGGTAAACATCACGTGCACGTGATACCTACAGAGGAAAATGACCTTGAGAAATGCGCTGGAACACCCTCCCTCCGTCTGACTGTCCGCGGGTTGCCCTTCCAGCCCGGGAGCTCGCTCCGCATCAGCTGGTGCTGCTCGTTTGCCCACTTAGTCCTCGATGGAACCCAGCAGCTGCGGTCCTCTTTAGCGATAAGTTTCCTCAGCGCTTTTTGGCTTTATTTCAGTTTCCTCTGTAAGTTTGATTCTTGCGTCAAAAGTGGTTTTGCCTATTTCTTTCTCTCAGTTTCTTACTTCTAACCTTTATAGCCAGAACTGACCATTGCGATGTGACTTGCAATAGGGATATATAGGAATCACAATACGACTTGAGGGTGATCTAAAATCTTCCTCATTTTTTTTTCATTTCTAGATTAAAGGTCTTAAAAGGAGAGTTAAATCTTCCCCAGATTTACTAAAGTACTAAATTACTTCCCCGCCTAGGTTGTATGGGTGGTGGAAAAATAATCACACTTGTAATTTCATTAATCTGTAGCCATTCTTTCTAATTTAATATGTTTTTGGTCCAGCTCGTGTCCCAGTAGCAAGTTAGTCCGTTTGAATGAAGAAATTACTCACACATTGAGATATGCAAGACTGGTAGCATTCCTGGTGAGAAGTTCCTTTACGTTTAATTGAAGTTTTTCTGTAATTCAAGTGGATTTCTGATGGATTTTTGCCTCGTAAAGAAAACCATATCATAATACAATAGCATTTGTAGTATCTGAAGATAATATCCCAAACCGGATGACAAGCCTTTAAAAGCTTATGGTCTAGAAAATAGGTGATTTTTTTTTTTTTCATGTAGGAGCCACAACTATATCATTTTCTCCTGTGGCTCATGTAATTTGTAAAATACTGTTATTTTACAAAAGCAGTAAAGGGTAATCACACTTGGAATGAGAATATTTTCTTAACATGAGAATGATAAATGCCCTTATAACCAACCAATTACATTGAAGGAACTATATATAAAGCAAAGGATATGTTAAATAAGCAGTATTGAACATATTTCATATGGAAAGAGCTCTGCATCCCTTCTTTTCCTCATGACTGAATTGTTGATCATGATAAATGTCCATGGGAAGGGTTTTAGGTGTCCTAGTGATGACATTTAAAACTTTGATTCCCCTTGATTGTCTCTTCAAGTGTGTCTAAAATGTTCTAAGTGGATGATATATAGGTTTTTTAAAAAAAACTTATCTCAGTATAAAGGTGACAAATTATCTTTCTGGTAAATCGCAAATTTCTGGTGTGCTCATTTTAATCTTTTTGTTTCTTTCTTTATGAAAAGCAGGAATTGTTGCTTCATTCTGCACTTATTTGCTTTATTTCTTATATGCACAGTATAAATACATATATACTTCTGTGAATATGCTTGTAAAAGTAACTAATTAAATGAGGAAGCCATACAGAGCATCCAACCTGTTCTTGAATATGAAGCTGGTATGCAGGTGTCCTAGAAGGAAGATGCCTGATTGTTATAAAGATATAACAGTCTTTATAAAGATATTATAAAGATGTTATAAAGATGTCTAATTGCTTATTTTATAGCAAGTTGAGCTTATTTTAAGCTTAAGAACATAGCAAACGTCTGTGTTGATGTTCATTTGCCATAGAACAAAATTTACCATATAGTGAGTCCACTTGAACTTTTGCAAGGAAGTTTAGTTACTGATGAACAAAAGGGCCTTGTTATAAGGTGGTCTCACTCATCACCGGAACATTATCAGGACTTCACGTGTAGCGCAGGTTTGCACCAAGCTGGAGGAGATTCCTAGAAGTTACCCGTGTGCTGCAGTGGAATGTAGGACACCCAACAGGAAAGCGGCATGTTTTGGTAGTAATTCTTTTCCATAAGAAGAAGAGAATTAACGTTTGTTTTATATGAGATCCTTTGAGGGGGTGTTTTCCACCACATTCGTTTTTATAATGTTACATATAACTTACTCTTAAGTTTATTGCTGCGTATCTTTTTGTTTATCTGTGTATGTGGAGTTAAGGATAGACTAGGAAATTGCTTTTGAAGGCTTTTGAATATTTTCCTGTATTTAAATTGAGCTCGTTATCTGTTGTTTTTCTAGTTTATCTGTTTATAACTGGAGAAGTTCTTGTCCAGTGGAGAACTTTCATTCTCTTGAGGTCACCTTTCAGTTAAATTTTAGTATTTATAACCTGGCTTAAGTTATTCTTAAAAGGCTTTGAAAGCCATTTGTGGTTGCTTGGAATACTTAAATATTTATTTAGGTAAAGTAAAATGGAAGTCTTTAATGAGCTAAAAGGCTTTGGACAAAAGGTACTATCTAATTACAGAGTTGTTGAGAAAAACTTAGTTTGAAAATTGTTGCTCCTCTGAAGCAACCATTCTCTTAGCTAACTTTAAATAAGAAAAAATTTAATTATGGCTCTATCTGAAGTAACTTATGTGAAGTATTAAGTATATTAGGTACATTAACATTTCATTTTCCTTTAAGATCAGCCATCTTAAATTTTACCTGAGAGTAATTTTAGGTGAAAAAAAATTCAAGAATTTAGGTTACTCGACATAGGTTACGGACTTAAAAACAAACGTTAATGAGGTTATGTTTTGGACTCCCTGGGGGCGTCTGAGTCATTAATCAAGGGCAGTATGAAACTATATTTTTAATATTTTTGACTCTCTTCTACTGCCTTTTAGCTTTAGTCATCTGGCTGTTTCAGTTTAAATTGTGATAGTGGGAAATGATGTTGACAGGATGGAGAGTACACCCACTGTGGCTCGTGAATCTTGGACAAGATATTTTTATGTTTGACTTTTTGGGATTGCTCAGGAGAACGGACTCCTTACCCGCGCATATTTCTTCTCTTTTTCTCGTCTGGGATGATCAAACCTTACATGGTTTCCTACATGGAAACCAAGAAGGGGTGGTTCGGCATTAAGCTGTAATATTGACGAGAAGTCTCTTATTACTATAATTACAGCAGGATTCAGTAACGTGGTATGAACACGTGACACCAGTGTGTGCTTAAGCAGTCCTTTTAAGAACAAAGGGTTTAATTTTATTTTTGTTGCTTTTTGTATTTAAATTTTATACTTGTTTTTGATGTAAAGTGAGTGCTGTCTTGTCTTTCATAACTGTGGTTTGATAACGCCTATTAATATGTTGGGTTTATTATCTTCAAAAATCTTAAAGAGCTTTCACACAAATTATCTCATTTGTCCTTTCGGAAACATTATTAGGGAGGAGTGGGTGTCAATCCTCGTTTCAGATAAACTGATGCATAGTTTTGATTCTTGCTTGTGGTTTTTCAGTTCTTGGCAGAGCTGAGAAGAGAGAGCATGCATGTTCTGTTTTACAATTCATATTACTTTCCATGAATCGAAGTTGAATTTCATTTACACTTGAATTTTTCACTTGGCTAAAAGCATTCCGAAAATATTCTATTTTTGTTGGTAATGAGGTGATATTATCCTCTAGTCCAAAGTGGTATTCCTTGTGAAATGTGGTTGGTTCTATTTTTATCATGCTGCCTTTAACATAAAGAAGCAAGACTGGCAAATAAGTGGACAATACAGAAAGAGTACGAAAGTGTTCTAAATATTCTGGTTGCTAATAGTCTTACATGCATTTAAGTTGGCATGAAATAAAGTTCACCTAATGATTCTTTGTTCTCTTACACACGCCTCATTTGTTAAACTATAAATCTTCATTTCATTTCAAATCTTCATAGAGCATTAACACTTTATCTGAAAAGTGGATAACTTTTGAGGGTAGCGGTATGACATTTCAGTTCCTTTAAAACATAGCTTTACTTGTAAAGTATCGAAAATAGCTATCATGAAAGGTTTGCATAAACCTTTCATCTTAAAGTAAACTTATTTGTACTTTAGTGATCAGTAGTGCTCTATTGATGTCACCATGCTGTTCATTTTTTATAATTCATATGTTATATAGAGTTAGAGAGTAAGCTACTCTGCCTGGTTTTCATAGTTATTCCTTAAATGGTGTGTTTTTTTATGCCTATTGAAATAATTACAGGGAGAGGAGATGAGTGTAAATGAGTTTATGAAGTTTCTGGTTGAAAGTTTTATCTTTTTGTGGCTATAAGATTGTTAAAACAGCCACTTTAAATGACTGGTTATCCCAAGATTCTTATTATTTTTTAAAGAGTAAGGTGTTTTTGTTGTTTTTGATTCTCTTTCTTTATAGAATGCTGAATTTGATTTCTTGGTAACATAACATTCATTAATGTTGTATATGGTCCAAGGCTAGTATAATACTTGACATTTTAGTTTAAACATTTGTTGAATTGAATTTGCGGAATTTTGTTAAGCAGCTGGTGGTGTATGTCCTGAATCTTCAGACTCCCTTCCTTTTAGGGTCCCCAGGGGTTGCGTTAAACACACATACACACAGAGGCATTTCTCCCATGACAGGAGGTTTTAGACGTGCCACACACTGTTAATATCTTCTATTTCCCGTGAGTGGAGCTCTATGCGGATTTTGAGAGAGTTCTCTCTCAAAGGTTTCTTAGAGTTAACAGGTGTTTTTTTTCCCCCCTTTTCAAAGGCATCTCTTACCTAAACTTTAAGATGAATTTAATGAGACATCTGTCAAATGAGGCGTTTTAGATTTAATGATTTTGTTATGTGCCAGGGCTGAACACGGTTCAGTCTATCTGGACAGGAGAAGGGTTTAATTGTACTGTGAAAGTCGAGAAAAGCCACTCAATAGAAAAGCTTTTCCTTTAAAGACGCCTGGCATTTTGAAAAAGAGAAAAAGATGTTATCAGAATGTCCAAAATAGTCTGGGAAAGTGAAGGCTTTTTTTAAAAGTCCCACTTTCTAAAACCCACTCCACCCCTTGATCGCAGGCATCTGGTACAACACTGGTAATGAGGGGTTTTGAATCTACCTTCATGTCCCTCTGCTTCTTGGGCAAACTTTTTAATACTTACCTTTGGTTTTCTAAAGATAGTATAATTCAAACAAAACAAAATCGACCATTTGGATTCTTTAGACATATTAGGTATTTATAACCTAAGTCTCTGTGACGGGCTGTGTTTGGATTTGTTATGAAACTTTAACTCTAGGCTTTGGAAAATTTTGATAAACTGAAACTCAAGGGTTGGAAAAAATAGACTTTAGTGGTACTTTGATTAAATAACATTAGGATATTTGGTTAACTATGAAATAGCTCTTTCAAGCTGTGTGATAATTGTACTTTAGAATCAAGAATAATAACAGTTACCGGGTTGCTGAAGTGTAATTACATGTTGATTTAGAGATGGAATGGTTTTGTTATATAGATAATATATATGCCCAATATTCCTTTTAGTATGTTAAGTGAAACAAAGCATAACCATCCCATAATGCCACATGCATGCTGAAATAATTGTTTCCCTGTTGTATTTTTACATTTGAGATTGCTTTAATAGGTTGTAAAATGTATTTAATGATAGAGTGTCTTATTAAGGTACTAGTCCAATGACCTTTGAGTTTGGAACCTAGAAGTTCTCTTGGAAATGGAGTGAAATACTCTATTTGTAGGTTGCACATATTTTGTGAGTTTGTAAATGTCAATACTTTAGCAAAGAACAAAAAAAAATGCAGAATTTATGACATGTATTTTCTCAAATGAAGCTTGCTAGAAGTAAATTAGTCTCATTTCCAGTTATGTGAAAGCATTCAGTTGAAGACTGAATAAAATTTGAAATAATTTGGTTTTGGACCATTTCAGTTAATGAATGAAAAAATCTAATTCGAAATTTGAGATACTTTGAATTGGTTGATTTTGTTTTAGTTTTTTCCCCTGCATTCTTTTCAGGCAGGAAGAGTTTTGAATTTGTTGCTGTCTAGTTCTACTGACTCATACATCTGATGATGAAGAGCAGGTGGAGAGTGAATCTTTTCAGATGTCTGCCTTCATTAACAATATGTTAGAATGTTTGGCGCCTTCTTTTCAAATACGAGGCGTGTTTTTAAATATAGCAAGAGAAAGTATGAACTGTATTTGTTTTCACTGTCTATTTAATAATTATCTGGATTTCACAATCAGCTCACTCCTGACACATGGTCCAAAGAGCAAAATTTTATGCATAGAACCAGTTTTTGACCTTTTTGTCATGTATGAGAAATATATTCCTAAGGAATTCTTTCTTTGTTCCTATCCATATATTTTGAGAACTTTTGGCTATACTTTAGCACTTGAAGGGGTGCTCCATCTTATGGGTTTTGAGTTTGGCTGATGTATCCTGGGGTCAGTTGAAAGTAACTTTGTTATGGTTTGTAATTTAAAGAAATGGGTCTGAGAGTTGGGAAAGTTGGTATGACTTTGGGCATTCATTTTAACTTATCCTGGGCTTTGATTTCCTCATCAGTAAAATGATGAGCTTGGAGTAGAATAAGTCTAAAATCTCTTCCAACTCTTAACATTCTGGGGCTTCATTAGAGAGCCTGTTCTTCAAATTAGAAGGACTAAATGTTGTAGTTGTTTTAAGTTCTGTACGACCTATCCATGGGTTTAAAAACAGCCAAATCCCCAGCTTTTTGTCACGGAGAAAGGAACAGGCTTGGACCTAATGCACACAAGTCAGCCTAAGGTTGCCAGCCAAAGAAGAATACCTTTTTGGAGTCGATTAGGACTAATGATGGAATAGATAGTGTTTGATTACCCTCCCCCTGCCAGCTCTAGTCTTCAAAGTAGAATTCAGCACACTAGAGATGAATTTAAAGAAATACATCCTTTTAAAAGTTGACGTAAGTTTCTGTTCTTAAGTTGACTTGTAAAGTAAGATACTTTTATAATCCAGTTTATAAACTTTACTGTAGTGATAACTCTGTATTTGAGGCATCCAGATATGGGAAACTTAATGGTTCATTAGCTTTAATTCATGGTGAGCTGTATGTGCCTATCTACTTGTGCCTAGAGTCAGTAGGAGAAAAAGCACATAAAAATTTTTTGTGCGTTATTTTTGATTAGATCATAGAGTTTAGGATTCTGTAGAGATCCTAACATCTGTATTTTTACAGATGAGGAAAGCAAGCCCTGTAGAGGTTGAGTGTCTGGTCCAAGATCGGTGATAAACTCAGTCTCAGAATTAGGAATAGCACCCAGGATTTTGATTATCTGTCTAGTGTTCTTTTTTCCCCCACACTGAATTTATATACCTACTATCTTTGGATTCTCCTTTATTTAGTATTCAAAATGAAAGTTTAAAAAATTGAGTGTGCTTCACACATTTGGTGCTTTCTCAGTTACTTCAAGGTGTTTCTAGTTTCTTTTCATTCTAATCAGTGCTTAGGAGAGGTTACATATCACCTTGACAGATTATGGGCGGGCTTCTAATGGAACAGTTGGATATTTTAATTGCAGAGAGGGAAATTAGATTTCATCAGTGATGTTACCCTTCGGGGGTTTTATGATAGAACTTTAAAGTTGACAGATGGTTGACTGAAAAGAGTTACAGTGCTAGAAAATCAGAAAATCAGTGGTTATTTGTCCAGTCCTTTAAAGTTGAAATTGTTAGAGGAATGGAAATTTGGAAAACCACTGAATTTTAAAAAGATATTTGGAAGAAAAATTTAAGAATAGATCTTGAAAAAAAAAATCCCATTCAGACATGTGTTCATTAAAAAGATTCAGTATTCATAATATTTTTTATTTCATTTTTTTTAAGAAAAACGTATCTTCTCACAATTAAATGCACTTAGTTTATTTAGGTACACATACACAGCCCTACTTTTATGTGATATAAATTGAAACAACTTAGTTCAGTAATCTTTGGGCTTTTGCTGTTTGCTGGTTTTGGAAGTCTTTATCATGAAATCTGGTACTGCTTTGAATATCTTTGAGAGAGGGAGAGAAATGTCCTGCTCCTGTTAGCAAAAAGACAGTTTGTGAATATTTGTAGGGGTGAGAGATTCCCTTTTATATTAGGTTCCATTTTAATTTAATCATTTACCTTAAGTAAAAGTTTTATATGGAAATTAATCTATGGAGTCAATTAATTCCTCAAAGATGACTGCTCAGTTTTTACTATGAGGAAGGGAACTTGTAAAATGCAGGAGTACAAATGGGTAAAAATACATTTCATCTGGCATATGGAATATGTACTCTAGCTGCTGAAGCAGAAAAGGAATTTCTGTTGATGGTCTCTGAGAGAGGTAGTATGGCTGGGGGTAGCTGATGTGCAGGTTTATGTAATAAATTGAATCTCTCCTTCTGGAAAGAAGTAAACATCACTGTAGTTGGAGGAGACGCACTCTGTTCCTTACACACATCCCACACGTGCGTACATGATACACTCACACATGCACGCACACATGTTCTCCACTGAGTGCTGAGGTAGGGTGTAATGGGAGGTGGTAGCAGGTGGGTGGGGTAAATAGTCTTGGGGGGAAAAGTCTCAATTTCAAAAAAATTATAGTTCTTAATTACGTAGATCATTTTTTTTCACATTTTAATTGGTAACTTGTTTCTCCCATGAATGGCCTGTTCATATCCCTTGCCCATTTTTTTGTTTGATATTTGCCTTTTTCCTACTGGCTTATAGATTTGTCTTGAGGGCATGTATCTAGGGGAACTAGATTTGTTTCGTCAGTCACTATTGTCTTCATCCATTTGCACTGTCGGTCTGTTCCTCAAGGTATTCAGGGCTCTGTGTCATGCTTAGGAAGGCCTCCCCCTCAAGTTTAAAAAAAAATTTCCCCTATTTTCCTGTGGTATATTATAGTTTTATTTGTATGTTAAAATTTTTAATCTATCTGTTATTTAAGAAAGATAGGAACGGGGCTTCCTTGGTGGCACAGTGGTTAAGAATCCACCTGCCAATGCAGGGGACACGGGTTCCAACCCTGGCCCGGGAAGATCCCACATGCCGCGGAGCAACTAAGCCCGTGCCACAACTACTGAGCCTGAGCTCTAGAGCCCGCGAGCCACAACTACTGAGCCCACGTGCCACAACTACTGAAGCCTGCGTGCCTAGAGCCCATTCTCCACAACAAGAGAAACCACTGCAATGAGAAGCCTGAGCACTGCAATGAAGAGTAGACCCTGCTCACTGCAACTGGAGTAAGCCCGCGTGCAGCAATGGAGACCCAACACAGCCATAAGTAAATAAATAAATAAATAGATTTATTTTTAAAAAAGGAAATAGGAAAGAACAAATTGTCCCCATACTTTTTATTCAATAATTGAGTATTTCTTTAGTGACTTAAACTGTCACTTTTCCTCAGTTTATACCTTTTTAGAAAAACGGATAGGCATTTATATCATCCTTTACTATGTGCGAGGCACTGTTTTAAGTGCTTTATAAATATTAACTCATTTAATCCTCATTACAACCCTATGAGGCAGGTAATGTTACCACCCCAGGGTTACAGATAGGGAAACTGAGTTACAGAGCAGTTTAGTACCTTGTGTAGATTTGACAAGCGAGCAAGGCACAGGCAGAGTGAAAGCCCCAGCATTTGCTGCCAGAGTTAACTAGTGTGTAATAGCTTGCTTGGCCGAATGTGGAAAACTTGTCCTTGATAACCTTCTGGGGCCAGTTTGGGCACATCAGCATTTGGGAAGCATGGACTTCGAAGTCCCTGAGGCTGGGACCTGCATTCTGGCTGTGCCCCTGAGCCCAGAGCTCTCCCTCCCGCTTTCCTTCTCTGTGGAAATAGGCAGTACCTGTGAGCCACACAGCGTTGCTGAGAAGATCAAAGGAGGCGAGGGGAAGTGCCTAGGACAGCAGGACTCGCTGTCAACCAGGCCCTGGTCTTCGGATGCAGAGAGCACTGATGGAGGAGCCAGGACCTAGATGTGACTGTGGGCTTCTTCTTTACTTGATGGGCAACCTATAATGAACCCTGTAATCTCTTTAAGCCTCATTTATTAGAGAGATTTTAAAAAATCCATCTCAGAGAACTTTGTGAGGCTCAGATTTGATGATATATGTGGAAGTGCTTTGTAAACCGTGAGATGTCATACAAATGTAGTGTGGTAGTGTTATTTTTAGCAATAGTAAATTGCCACAAATGTTAATTAGAGGTAATTAGGGCTCCTTAAGGAAGATGGGATATGCTGTTGCTCGGTGACACAGTGACACTGGCAAACTATACACTTTCACTCACTCATTCATTCAATCCAGTAATTACTATGAGTACCTACTATGTCAAAAGTACTTCTGATTCAAAGATGACTAACTTTAATTTTCTAGGATCCCTTGAAATACTTATAGCTCTGAGGGCATGTTTGTGGAAACAAGCGAGCCAACATTTAGAATACAGAAGTGGAAGATGCTCTAACAGAGGTAGTGGGGTCCACAGGTGACTGTAGTAGCAGCAAAGGAGAGGCTCCTGACTCCACGGTGTGAATCCCCGGAAGGCCCTTGAGCCCTCTTGAAGGACCAGAGGGACTAGACTCTTGCCATAATTCTGGAATACTGAATTGTTCGAGGAGCAACCATAAATTACTAGTCGTTCAAAGTCCAGTCAGACTGAGGATTAGTAATTCCACCTTAATCCTTTAAGATTTACCAACCCTTTCTATCTACGCCTTTTTATCCATTTGAATCATTGGGGCTTCATTTGGTATCATACTTTGTGAGGATCTAAGTTCTGGGTTAAGCAAATATTAATTTTGCTTCTTTGAAAAGAAAATGCAAATGTGCACATGCTCAAGGTTGCCCTGAAGCCTGGCAGGGGGCCTACAGTACGCTTGAAAGACGTTCTCTTATTTCTTTTTGTGAAGCCTGTGAGGGTTTTGCTTTCCTCGGATTTATAAAGTTTATGGGAAATGCCGTGTTCATCTTCTGGAGGCAGATACTTTATTTAGTTTAACGTCATGTAGACCAACCACATTAATGTAAAATTTGGAAGATGAGGAATTAATTGGTCATAACCTGAGGGTATTCTTAATTTTTAAAAAATAAAATTCCACTTTTTTGGTATAAATTTATTTATTTTATTTATTTTTGGCTGCACTGGGTCTTCGTTGTTGCACGTGGGCTTTCTCTAGTTGCGACGAGCGGAGGCTACTCTTCGTTGTGGTGCGTGGGCTTCTTATTGCGGTGGCTTCTCTTGTTGCTGAGTGCGGGCTCTAGGCTCGCAGGCTTCAGTGGTTGTGGCTCGCAGGCTCAGTAGTTGTGGCTTTTGGGCTCTAGAGCGCAGGCTCAGTAGTTGTGGCGCACAGGCTTAGTTGCTCCGTGGCTTGTGGGATCTTCCTGGACCAGGGCTCGAACCCGTGCCCCCTTCATTGGCAGGAGGATTCTTAACCACTACGCCACCAGGGAAGCCCCGAGGGTATTATTTTTAACTTTGCCCATCTACTGTCTGGATCTTCATTGGTGAAGGAATTTTTTTTAAAAGCCTCTTGTGTGGACTAGGAGGAAACACAACTCTTAACTGTTCATATAAGCAAAAATAACTATTTTATCCATGGCTGTAAAACCTGTACTACACTACTATGGTAAGTTAAGTCTTTACTCATGGCCAGTTACAAATTTCTTTTGTTTTAAGTGGAAGGTAAATGTCTCTGTGAAATATTGTCTCATGTAGTAATGTGAATAACAACACTGGAAAAGATCTTTATTTTGCTTTTTATGTTAGTTTTAAACGTATGATAAACACCCTGTTTTTAAAAGAAGTTATGCAGATCCTGTCTGACTAAAATAAGTCATGCTTCTAATTCCAATGAAAATACTTCTAATTCAGACTAATCAACATTCAGGTTAATTACCTGCCATTGTGTATTTTCCACTGTCATTTGCACCTTTCTGCCCTCTGTGACAAATTTTTACAGAGGACTCAGTTAACTCATTAGAGCAGTATCAACACCCGACAAGCTGATTTTCATGGGGGATATTAACAGAAATGTTAGCATCAATGTAGCCATAAGGAGAATAGTTATTAGCCCTTGTGATTATAAAGTAGACGCTAAAAATCCCTTGTAACTAAGTCGTAATAGAAACTTGGTGTTTTTAACCAGAATCTGAGTAGTATTGTCTCATTGATAAATACACAATGACAAAAGTTCTGTAAACAAGTATCTTGGAACTGCTAAAGATAACGTCATTGTGAAGATACCACACAAAAGTCCATTTCTGAGAGTCGGTATCATCTTGTAGTCAGTACATTTGGAATGCTTGTTTATACCTTGAATTGGCTTGCAGCTGCTAATAGAGAATTGGGAGCCGTCATTGCTTCCTGCTTCTATAGATGTTCATAAGATCTCCCACCCCACCCCCAACCAAACAAAACGGTTGATAGCCTCTTAGTTCTAAGAAACTGATAGATTAATGCAGGTGATATTAACCTCTAGATAATACTGATGGATAAAGGGAGGTGGTGGTGTTCACTTATCTGGAAGGTACTATCATAAGCACAGCTATATATACCCCCTGGCCCGGTATCTTCTTTATCTTTTAAAAACATTTGTAATACTGGAGTAGACTAAACCGGAGTTGTCGGTAGATAGTTACTACTTCAGAAGCTGGTGAATGTGATAATTGAAGTATTACCTGCTAGGGGATAGCTTTGCCAAGCTTCACAGGTGAAAAATGGGTGACAACGTCATGGATATCTCAGGGAGAGCATAGAATCAAAGCACTGCAAAGGACCAGGGGCATCTAGTCCAGTTTCTTACCTAGCGTAGAAATCTGTGCTTATCCAATCCTGATTGATGGCCATCTGGCTTCTGCTTGTTGACGGCTTGCTAGATACATTATTCCAAGACAACACTGAGTGGAGATCTTGCTCCTTGAAATGTGATCTGTGGACCAGCATCGTCAGCATCTCTTGGGAGTACGTTAGAGATGCAGACTCTCAGGCCTCACTTCAGACTTACTGAATAATTGGCATTTTAACAAGATCTCTAGGTGATTCGTTTACACAATACAGTTTAAGGAGTGCCAGTGTTGGATGAGTCGGGAGTGGGAGAGATTAGAATCGGAGGAGGGAAACCATTAGGGGCTTACATGGTTCAGTGAGATACTGAGGGCTGGAACTAGAGGAGTGGAGAGAGAAAAGGAGTCAGATGTGGATGTTAGCCTAGGACTCAGTAGCTAATATAGAAGCTCAAAGATGACAAGTTTGCACTTTGAGTGATGGGAGAATTGTGGGTCAGTTCATGAAGGTAGGAAGCAAGAGGTCGTGTGTGGGTATCACTAATTAATTCAGTCAAGCTGGAGGACCAGGCACTCTAGTTAGGAGTTGGTGATGTGAGAATGAATGATGTGTCTCCTGCTCTTGATATTTACAAATATTTTGCAATTGAGGGTGGGTTTTGCTGAGGATGAGTTTGAAATGGTAATACACTTTAAGCTGACAGTAATCATTTGTTTAGCTGGTAAATGGACCTGACTCACCCCCCAGCTTCCAGATCTCAGTGGACCCTTTTGCCTTCTACTGTTTATCAAATAAACAATTACAATAAAACTTGAAATGCCTTAATGAAGGCATTTACAGAGTGCCAAGGGAACCCCAGAAGCCTGACAAACCGATTCTTCCTGGAATGCTCTGGAGAGGCTTCCTGAGAAGGACTCCCTGTATGAATGGGGGACTAGCATTGCATGGAAAGGGCATGTCAGGAACTAAAGCATGAATGAAAGGGCAGGATGTGCGTAGGAAATGGGGAGGAACTGGTGTGGTGAGGTGTTAGGTGATGAGATTAAAAGTGGTAGGAGATGAGGCTAAAAAGGAGGTTGGGGCCAGATGATGAAAGGCCTCACATGCTAAGGTAAGGGCTTGATTTGATAAGCAGTGGAAGCTACTGAGCATTTTAAAGTGGGGAGTGACATGATTAGATTTGTATTGTAGGGCATTAACTGGCAGCCAGCTGGAGGATGGATTGGAGAAAGACTAGAAATTTGGAGACTGCCTGAGTGGGGCATTTAGTAAACATTTAAAGCGCTCTGTTAGGAGCTGGAGATCTAAAGAAAGAACGGCCTTGCCTCAAGGAGTTCAGCCTGGTAGGAGAGAAAGATATCATTGCAATATAGAGTCCCCTCCTTTGAGGTTTGTACAGTGTGGTTGTTTACCAAGTAGGGATTTAATCAACTCTTGGGGTAGGTGGGAGATGGTTTAGAATATTAGAAAGAGCAGACCCAGCAGTAGGGGTGGATGGGATGGGCATTTCTGGCAGGGGGACCAAGGGGCTACCTGGGGGTTAGTTAGATGGGGGAGATCTAGACTAGGTCAGTGCAGATGATGAACTGCAGATGTGGGAATTGTTCAGAATGTAGAATTCTTGGATCGTATCGGATGATTACATGTTGGGGGAGAAAGAGTACTTGAGGATTTATTATTCATTCCTGAAGTAATTTGAGTATGTCTTCCACATCAGGAAGTGTGTCACTATAATCCATGCCAGGGATATAGTGTGAACAAGAGCGACAGGGTTTTGTGTGTTAGGATGACTTGGAGGTTTCTAGTTTGGTTGACTCTAATCCCATCAACCAACATGCAGAATGTAGGAACAGGAATTGGCTTTAGGGGGAGGGAGAGAGATGGTGAATTAGATTTTGGATGTGTTAAATTTAAGGTGCCTGAAAGACATCCAGGTAGGTCTGAAGAACTCAGGGATTATCTATGTTTAGATGTTAAAGTCTTTGGATCGAATGAAATTGCTAGATTAAATGGGTTGAGTGAGGAGAGGGCTGAGGAAGCAACTCTGAGGACTGCCTGTATTTAAAAAGTGGTGGTAGTGGATTATGTTGAGTGAGAGAATTCAGGTATAGAAGAGAGACACTGTATGACATTTTTAGGAAGGTCAGTTAACAGGCAAAACTAATTTTTGGTGACAGATCATAATAGTTGTTACCTTTCAGGGGGGTTATCGATGGGAAAGGCTTGAGCCACCTGCTGTTGATAATGTTCTTTGCCTTTTTCTGGGTTTTATTTTCCTAGGTATATGCATACACAAAAATTTATTGACTGTACGCTTATGCTTTATGTGCTGTACTAGATGTAAGTTATACCTCAGTAGAAAGAAGGGGTGTGGTCCTGAAGGAAGAAACTTGAACATTGTTTTTTGTATCCTGAAGGGAAAGAGAGAGGGTGATGGACGAACGGATGGGGGAAAGTAAACAAGGGAAAGTCCTGGAAGAAATAAGATGGGAGGAATCAGGAACACCCAGTGGAGTTAACCATGGGCGTGGGCGGGAAGAGGGCCACCTGTTTCTTTGAGACTTAGGACGTGTGAGTAAAGATAAAGATTCATTTAACTGACACTCAGGAAGTTGGGCCTCGGTTCTGTTAGTGAGAAGGTAAGGAGAAGCCAAGTCTCAGTATTTACTGTAATATGCTTTTTCTTGAGGGAATCAATCAGCTAATCATAGTTTATACCCTCTTTGGGGAATTTATGACTGTGATTTCAGTCTACACTGAATTTTCTGTAGGGTGATCCTCTCTTAATTGTGGTAACCCATCTGCAGCTTACTGCATGGGTAGGGGAGGGGGGATAGTAAACAAGAGCTGGAGGAAATGATTGCCAAACTCAGGTTTACAGGTTTGGCTGCGCTTGGCAATGGGCAGGTTTGTTTTGATGGCACAGTTTGGGTTCCCTCCCCCCAATCTCTAAGTGTGTCTTTGGGGCAGGGGTTGGGGAGTGGGGTTGGGATGTGTAGGTGTGGAGACATGATGGTCAAAAACCTTCAGAAAGGTTGCAACTTTGACAAAGCTGGGATCGTACCTTCCATTATGTCCTGTTTCCTTTCTGTTTAAAAATCACTTACAGAGTAATAAAACTCCTGAGATCGTTTTATGTTTTTGCTCATGGCCTCCTACTGATACTTGCAGACATAAAAGCTGGTTCTAAAGAACGTGCTTTCCCCATTCCTAGATTGTCAGATTGACTTGTGGCTTGAATCTGTTTATAAAGTGAGCATGAAGACATGATAAATTATAAGTTTATGTAGATATAAATCAGATTGTATAGGGGACCATTATTCTTAACTAAGAAATACTGTTAAGAAACCACGTTAAGGGGCTTCCCTGGTGGCGCAGTGGTTGAGAGTCCGCCTGCCGGTGCAGGGGACATGGGTTCGTGCCCCGGTCCGGGAAGGTCCCACGTTCCGCGGAGCGGCTGGGCCCGTGAGCCATGGCCGCTGAGCCTGCGCGTCCGGAGCCTGTGCTCTGCAACGGGAGAGGCCTCAGCAGTGAGAGGCCCGCGTACCGCAAAAAAAAAAAAGAAAAAAGAAACCACGTTAAACCTATCATTTTTCCTCTTGTTAGTTGTAATAAGTGTTGAATTTCTGTTTTGTGCTCAGTACGGGGCTAGATGCTGAGATTTCAAATTGTGGTTATTGAAACAAATGAAAAACACACTTAGGTTGTTCTGAAGAATATAATTGCCCCAATATTTACTGAAGCATCTAGATCATCTGGTTATGTTATATTCCAGTTGCAAAGTTGGTTTCTGTAAATTTTTAATAAAGATGTTTTGGGGAACAAGATAGAAAGTCTTGAGAAAGAAACATAACTGTTAACTCTTCATGTCAAACATGGTGAATTGCCAAACAGCAAACTCCCTGAGGTAGGGAGCCCGGCGTGTTTAAAGACCTGGAGGAGGGGCTCCAGTGAGTATAGTGTAGCAAGTGAGAGTGTCACGAGGCAGGGCTGGAGAAATAGTCAGGGTCAGATCGTGGGTGTGTGTGCCGAGTTCTGCCAAGTTCAGGGTGCTTCGGTCATCATAGTTCCTCCTCAACCCCCCTCCCCCTTAAATACAAGACAGGTAGATAGGCACTCTTGGTTGTGTCTGGTAAGGGCCTTATATAGGCTACAGTTAGTGTTTTGGAATGGATTTTAAGACTCATAGGAAACCATTCCATTGAGTTATCAAACATCACTTAGATTTGTCTCTTTCAAGGACAGGTGCCATGACTATCACTTTATAACTTCCTTTCATCTTATCAGTAAGAAGGATAAAGGCAGGGTAAAAGTAACCCTGTCTTTTCTATATTTGCTAAGCCTTCTATTCTGGACACCTAAACAGCCACTTCTCTGTTCTTCCTGTGTGCACTCCCCACATGTGCTTTCTTCATCTTTCTTACTTTCCCTGGCCACCCAGGGCTACACAGTCTCTGCACTGGGAACCCAAGATGCTCCCAAATAACATGGGGCCATGGTCTGATAATGAAGGCATAGCCCTTTTTTCTTTCTTTTTTTTTTTTTTAACTCGTCTCACATTAATTTTTACAGAAAGCTTCATTTTACCCTCTTTTTGTTCCACCCGACCCACTTGTTTTCCCTTTCTTAGAAAAGAAAAATTAGTATCTCTCAGTGAGTGAGTATATAAACATTCCCTGTTGTACACTCTAACTTCCCCCAACTCACCCCAATAGTTAAAGCTGTGCTAAACATCAGGCATGTTTGACTGGGGAAATTAAAAAACACCAATTCAGTGTGTTCTCTTGGCACTTTAGCAACAGACTTCCATTTTAATGAAAATGGGATACAGTGTTACAATTTTTATATCCTGTTAGGTATACATTCAGTGAGATTATACCTCCTTAGGATTTCTTTTTCGTACACTTTTTATCCATAAGTGAGAGAGGTCCCGGGGTCATTTGTTCACAAAGTCAATTATTTTTCAATTAAGGGCAGGTTAATTAGTTCCTCTATAGTTATTATTGAAGCTATTATTCTGTGTTCTCCCTTTTCCCTTTCTTGGTCATCATCTTTTGAATCATTTTCCTACTTTTTTATGAGATCAAATGATAGTACGTACACAGGAAAGAGGTAAAAACAGTTCTTTATTTTAGGATTTTGTTGTCATTATAGAAGGTATAAAAAAAATATGAAAAGTACGCAGAATAGTGTCACGACCTCCTGCCTACTCTTTGCTCAGCGCCAACAGTCAGCCACCTACTCGAGGCCATCCTTGTTTTACCTGGAGTCCCTTCTCCTGCGTCGATTACTTTGAAGCAAATACTAGACATCATATCTTTTCATCTGTTCATTTCACTAAACTTAAGTATCTCTAAAACATAAACACTCTTTAAAAACAACCATGATACCGTGATTTCGTTTAAAAAAAATTAACGCTAATTCCCATTTTTCAACGGTGTTCAAATTTCCAGTTGTCTGAAATTTTTGTTTAAATTATGATCCAGATGTGGTCGATACCTTTGTGATTTTTTGTTGTTGTTGTCTTTTCAATGTCTTTTCATTTTAGGTTTCCCTTCTCTCCCACCCTCCTCACCCCCCCTTTCCGTTGCAATTTACTTGTTGGAAAAACCAGGTTATTTGTTCTGTAGTGTTTCATGTTGTCTGGATTTTTGTGACTACATTCCTGTGGTGTTAACAGGAGTATGTTGAGGATTTGGATATATACTTTTGGGTTTTTTTTTCCTTTTGAGTTTTACTTAACATTTATGATCTTGATCAGGTAAGTTAAGTTGGAGGACTTAGAAAAGAGGTCCACAACTAATGCCCTGTGTCACATGTGGCTTACATGTGACCTGTTATGTTTGGTGACATGGTTTGAAATTTTTTTAAATTAATTGCCATCGGTTCAATATTTTAAATTTTCCCATAAAAATCTAGATTTTTGTTTTTCTTCTTTTTCTTCTTCTTTTCTTTTTAAATCAGAAGATCTAGATCTTTTAAATCAGAAGATCTAGATCTTTTAAATCAGAAGTCCTGGGCTTCTGCAGCAATGCCCACACGTGTAGTGATGAGTGGTGGCAGCTCCCTCCCTGTCCTCTCCAAGGTACCCTGAGCACTTCACCCATGTAGGTTTCCTGAAAGGGCTGGTGTAGGGTTTGTGAACCCTGACTTAGAGCAACAGGAATTACTTTTATCTGCATGGTCTCGCTTAAATTTTATTCATATTGATAGTTTGCTTTTAATCTTTTGCTACATGTTTTACTGTAAGCTGGTGTTTGGGGTATTTTACTAACAATCCATGTTTATTCAGATAAAGCTCAGAGCACCTGCTGATGTTCCTATTGTACCTTGTATATCTATCAGAAGACTCATTCAGTGCATTGTATTCTCATGCCCTGTGGAAATTGGTGTTTATAGTTTTAGAACCTAACAGAATGCTTGGCACATAGTAGGTACTCAGTAAATTCTTGTCGAATGAGTGAAGGAAGAAAGAACCAGTAAATAAACTACCAGATAAAACATAGAAAAAAAAATCATGTAATGCATATCTGAGTTTGAGTTTCAGTGGTATTTGTACCTCTGCTTCTTTCATTAGCATGTATTATCAGAAAGTGGCTGTAATTATGGTGTGTTATACTACACAATACAATTTAGAAATAACTTCTATATAGATAATAAGAGGTAAGCTGGGGATAGATTTCCTAACAAGAGATTCAATTTATTTGTGCTTTGGAGAACAAACTAGCTGGGCTTTCCTATTTTGCCATAAGAATTTGGAATTTAATTTCTCCTTTGGTTTGTGTCCTGTGTTAACAAGGACTTGTAGCAAGTGTGCAAAAGGAAAGGAGTTCAGCATGGACAGCGTGCACAGACTTGAGGATCCTTTAGGAGGTGTATCTGGCATAATTTGGTAAGGTTTTTAAACCTGGCATTTGAATAATAATTTAAAAAATACTGTTGTGCTTTATGGTTTAATAATCTTATTTAAGTTATACATCCTTTAAAAATTATAATTGAGGTTTTTGTCTCTTTCTTGGTCTGTGGTAAGCCTGCCTGAACTTTTCCTTGCTGACTGACAGACACGTTTTATAAAAAGCGTGGGTGAGGTCAAGTTCTGTACACTTCGACTCCAGGAGGATACTTAATTTATCAGGAGTAAAAGAACAGGAAAAATTAATACATGTTACCCAGTAGCATGCTCTAGCACAGTCTAAATTCTTAGTACCCGGTGGTAATGTGTGAAAATGTAGTTTGGATGACCCCAAGCCATCAATAAACTGACCTTTCATTAAGAAATCTAGCTCATTTTGCTCATCTTTAATTGTGAACTAAAAGGAACAACTAACAGTATTAAAAGTAAGGAGTTTCAGTTTTAAAGAGTCCTTCAGTGGTATTTGTGGGTGGTGAAAAGTGATAAACTCTTATTGAAAGTGTGTGGTATCTTCACATAGTGAGGTTGAGTATTACAGGGAAGTGCTGTAATACTGAAAGAAATTAGAGGGTTTTTCCTGTTAGATGATTTTAGTAAGAACAAACAACAACAATAATATCGCCATCCTGTACGTACAGAGGCTTTACGTTTTTCAAAGCGCTTTCAATATTGAAATGGTAATCACTGGATCAAATGAGACTTTCCTGATTAAAAGAAAAATTCATAATGTTACTGTTGTCCCTTTAACTCCTGTTTTTTTTTTTTTTAATTAGTCACTGTTAGTAAATGTTAACCAATGTTTCTTTTTTACATAAAGAAGAATCTTTACAATTTGGAGGAAAACTATGGTTGAAATTGAGGATTTGAAACTGAAATCATAGGGCTTCCCTGGTGGCGCAGTGGTTGAGAGTCCGCCTGCTGATGCAGGGGACACGGGTTCGTGCCCCGGTCTGGGAAGATCGCATATGCTGCGGAGTGGCTGGGCCCGTGAGCCATGGCCGCTAAGCTTGCGCGTCCGGAGCCTGTGCTCCGCAACGGGAGAGGCCACAACAGTGAGAGGCCCGCGTACCGCAAAAAAAAAAGAAACTGAAATCTTATACTAATTTCAAATGAATTGAGTCAGAGACAGACTGTGAGAGGTGTTAAATCTAGACAGCTAACCACCGGTTTTATTCCCAGGCCCCAGGGGAGACTATGTGCATGCCTAATGGACTGCTTTATGTATCCATAATTGGAGGAACGTAGTTGGAAGGAAAACTAAATTTTTTGTAGTGAGGCCTCAGATGTTAGCACTTTCCTGCTGTTGTTAAATAGTTATTTTTTTTTTAAACACAACTTGATTTTCTTCTTCCTTTTCTACATACTGCCTGTAACGGCCTTTGAAAATTGTAAGGTAAACATTATTTGAATGATGTGCTTAAGTAACAATTAATTTAGTTTAATTTTGCCCAAATAATTTTAGCTTCGCAGTTTTTTTCTTTAAAAAAAAATTTCTTGTAGCTACTTCAAACCTCAAGTTGAGAGTAGTATAAAGAACACCTGTGTAACTGTCTCCAGCCTTGTTGAATCTGTTTTACTTTATTTGCTTCACATGTGATGTTTTAAAGATGTGAACCTGCGTACACCTGATGATGTCAGCAATCTGGCACATGCTTTGTGAGATTCATTCCTATATGTCGTACGTTTTAAAAAATTACTTATTATTTTAAAAATTGTCATTTATTATAAGTGGTGAGTTCAGATTTTAAAATATTGTTTGGTGGTATATAGCGATGCAGTTTATTTTTGCATTTTGATCTTAGTCTAGCAACCTTGCTGAGATTTTGTTAGTTTTAGTATTTGTATGAATTATTTTGTGTAGTCACCCATATCTCTTGGAAATAGTGGTGGTATTATTTTGGGTCTTGTATGTGTAATTTCTTTTTATTGTCACACTGGCTAGAACTTCTAATACAGTGCTGAAAGAAAGTGGTGATAGAAAACTTTGAATTTTATTCTTTACTTTAAAGGGAATATGTTTTGCCATTTAATTTGATTTGTTTATAGTTGATAAACTTTATAAGGGTTAAGAATGGTATGAGAAGTTTGTTTTTAAAATCATGAAAGGAGTGTTGATTTTACTGATTACTTTTCTGTAACCTAGGGATCTTATGGTGGTTTTTTTTCCCCCTCTTTAATCTGTGGAATGTGATAAATTATATATTTAGATTTTTCTTATGTTAAGTGATCCATGCATTCTTGAGATTTAAAAAATTACCTTGTTGAATTCAATTAGCTAATATTTTATTTAGTAGTGTTTTATTTATGTTATACAAGTAGAATTGGCTTAAACTTCCTTTCTTGAACTGTTCTTCCCTGTTTTGGTTTTACTCAGAAGGTGAATGTTCCCACTTTTTATTTTTTTCTGGAACAGTTTGTATAAGACCCGAGTTATCTGCTAGTTCCTTGAAGGTTTGGTAGAATTTGCTCAAACTCTCTGGACCTGGTAGCTTTTATAGTGGTATTTCACGTTATCTAATGGTTATAGCTATATTGAGGTTTTCTAATTCTTCTGGAGTCAGTTTTGGAAAGATGCATTTTTCTAAAAAACACTTGACATCTTTTTTTCAACACTATTGAAATCTCTATCACATTTTGCAATGTGCCTTCTCTTTATTGTTGGTCTAACCATGGGTTTGTAAATACAATATTATTAGTGTTTTGAAAGAACCAGCATTTGGTTTTATTGAAACTTTTGTTGTTCCCCTCCCCCATATTTAATTAATGTATGCTCCTATTTTTAATTCCATTGATCAACTTTTTAGAAGTTCTCTTTCATTTTATTCCTAACTAAAGTCAGATGCTTAGCTTATTAATTTTCAGCCCTTCTTTTCTAAGACCATATTTTAGTCAGTTTGGGCTGCTATAACAAAGTACCATGGACTGGGTGGGTTATAAATAACAAAAATGTATTTCTCATGGTTCTGGAGACTAGAAGTCTCTGACCAGGGTGCCAGCGTGGTTGGGTTCTGGTAAGAACCGTGTCCCAAGATATGGACTAGTGACTTCTTGTATCCTCATACATCTGAAAGGGAGAGGGAACTGTCTGGATCACTTTCTATAAGGGCTAATCCCATCCAGGAGAGCTCTACCCTCATGACCTAATCATCTCTCAAAGGCCCCACCTCCTAATACCATCACATTGGGGCTTCAACATAGGAATTTTGGGAGGACCCATAACTGTCTATAGCAGATCATAAATATCTTTTAATACTGCTTCAGTGGCATCCCACAAATTTTGATATGAAGTGCATTAGTTTTCATTTGATATATAGTTAAGTTCTAAATATTTTGTAATTTTATTGTGCTTTTTTCTTTTATGAATTATTTTGAAAGGCATTTCAGTGTTTTCAAATACATTAGAATTTAAAAAATCTAAATTGTATCATTTATTTCTAATTTTTTGGCATAATTGTCAGAGAAAGTGCCTGTATGATATTGATTCTTTGGTATTTGTTGAGGTTGACTTTGTGCCCTGGTATGTTTTTATAATTGTTCCATGTCTGCTTGAAAAGATATATTCTACTTGTTGCATGTTGGGCTATAATATATGTTGTTAGATCACACTTGTTAGTTATATCATTCAAATTTTCTGTAGCCTTACTAGTTTTTGACTGCTCAATCTGTCGAGAGTATGTAAAAATCTTTCTCAATAATTGTAAATTCATTAAATTCCCCCTTTAATTCTGTTGATATTTGCTTTATGTATTTTGAGGCAATGTTGATAAATTGCAGGTAAATTCAGAATTTTAATCTCATTGACTGCATCTTTTTCTCCTTGTTGTATAATGACTATTTTTGTTTCTAAAAGTGGCTTTTGTCTTAATGGATATTTTGTTTGATATTAATGTGATTATATTAGCTTTCTTTTGTTAATATTTACTTTTTTTTCTTTCTTTTATGTTCTTTCTGTATTGCTGCCCTTCTAAACTGCATATAGCAGGCTTAAAATTTAATCTGAGAGTCTGAAAATTCAGTCTATTTACATTTCGATCTATTTATTTAGTTTTAATTTTGTGCTCCCCCCATCTTTTTAGGTTTTGATTTTCTCTTGACAGGGTTTTCTTTAGTTCTCATTTTACTTTTTGTTCATCTGGAAATTTTATAATTTGCTTTATTATTTTAGTGATTATCTTAAAATATTAACTTGAATATGTGACCTAAAAAGCTTGTAGTCACCATTTCTTCAGCATCCTCTCCTTAAAAACAAACAACAACAACAAAAAAGGCTTTAGACTTTTATAATTAACCCTTCTCCTGTCACAGGTGTTATTTTTACTAGTATTTTTGTTCTTTCTTAACTTTTTATCCCTGAAATTAGATGCTACTACTTCTATTTAGTCAGCACATGTTTAGATTTACCCATAGTCTTACTGGTATTCTAAATATATACATACATAAGGGGAATTTGTTTTAAGAATTCAAGTTTTACAGCCTCATATTATCAAACTCCAGACTTCTTGGGGTTACTTCTTATCAAAAAACATTGGTTACAATATGAAAAAGTATATAGGCGAAAGTACAAGTTCTGGAAACTGAGAGATAACATTTTGGTTAACTATTTAACTTCCTCCTTTCAACTTCTTTCTCTCTTCCTTCCCAGTTGTTTCTCTTTTTCCCATTGTATTAGTTTCCTAGTGCTGCCACAATGATACCACAGACTGGGTGGCTTAAACAGAAATGTTTTTTCTCACAGTTGTACAGGTTAGAGGTCCAAGATCAAGTGCAAGTTTGTTTTCTTCTGAGGTCTCTCCTTGGCTTACAGATGGCTGTCTTCTCACTGTGTCCTCACATAAGTCTTTCCTCTGTGCACTTGCAACCCTGGTGTCCCTTTGTATATCAAAATTTCCTCTTATAAGGACACTAGTCAGATTGGATTAGGGCCCATCCTAATGGCCTCATTTTAATTTAATCACCTCTTTAAAGACCCTGTCTCCGAATAATAGTCACATTCAGAGGTACAGCAGTTAAGCCTTCAACGTATGAATTATGGGGGAACACAGCTCATAATACCTGTAATACTCATATTCTCACTTCTTTCTTTTGGCAAATGGTTTTTTGATGGCCTCTGTGTGCAGATGTGTGTTCATTGGTGATGTAGATGTGAATGACGCAGAAGCAGCTCACATCCTCACAAGACTTCATCTTAGAGAGAAGAGTCTAATGATAATTTTTCTCCTTCACTCCCTCCGCCCTCCCCCTCCGTACACACACACACACACACACACACACACACTATACTTGCTTTGTGTTCACTAATATAACCACTCTGTTTTATATACATTGAGGCATTGAGGCAAAATCCTTTATAGTCTTGAAAACCTGGTCCTTACATTTTTATAGCTTTTCTTAGAGCTCTACTTAGATTCAACTTGTCTCTAGATTTCTGACTACTGAATTTTTGTCTTCTAAATTTATTGCTCTCTTTTCCTTTTCCTGTACTTTCAGCCACTTGTGTGACTTACTGCTGTCATGTAAAGAATATTCTACAGTTCTAATTGTAGGAGGGTGAATTTCATGGGGTTTTAAAAACTCCTGGGGTCTCTACTTTCTTCTGCAGTTCATTAATACATTTTTTTTTCTGCATCTCAAAAAAAGCTGTTTCTTCCTCCCTTTTTAAAGTTTGAGATCTCAAGTCACCCCATTGTGGTGGAGGGCCTTGGCAGAAGAATGAAAAGAAAGAGAAAATGAAAGGGCTCAAGAGTTGATTGTTCAGTTTAAATACTGTTTCTCAGGTATCCCTGGTTCCGCACGTACCCAAAGTGAGCTCTACATTTTTTTGTTTTTGGTTTTTTTCGGTTTGTTTGTTTTGTTTTAATGCAGTGTTAACTTCCATTTGATTTTTGAGTACTGCAACTCAGGTGAAGGTGATCCAGAGTGAATCTTGGATTGATTCTTAGAACAACTGCACATCTGACTGAGGTGTGTGGTAAGTTTTCCCCACTCCTTATCATAAGTCTAATAGGCAGAGTTGGTATTATTATTATGGTTTTAGAAGTAAGTGTGAAGGATAAACGTGTTTGTGGGAGGAAGGAGGTAGTCTTTCTCTGAACACTGTCTCTAAAATAATTTATTTGTATAGGAATCTATGAAGGAGTAAAGCTTGAAGGTACCTCAGAACTTGACCTCTCGGTAAGAGAGAATTTGTACTTCTTAAGAGTGGATTAAATTATTATATCTAGCCAACTTCCTCATGAAATGTTTGTCTGAGCGTAAGAACAGCATCAACTCTAGGGTCGAAATGGGGAGCATGTAAGGGAGAGTCAGCTAGCCTTGTTAGTGCAGTCCTTGGGAAAGGCTTTCATTTGTGTGCTGCCTAATTATACTGTAAAATAAAAGACTGAATCCATTAAATAGCCAGGCCCTTTGTGTAGCTCCTGAATTCCTTTAATTTAGTGGCTGCATAGAAGCTTTATTCAGAGTATTCATAGTCCTGTACTATCTTTCCTGTCTAGATGCCAGGTCCTATTCATGGTGTTCTCACTGTAGGAAGTTCTCACATTCATCTGGGGGTGGCTGAAGTGGGGGAGGGAAAAGATGAGGAGGAGGCAAAGGACTGTGGATCTTTTTCCCTCCATTTCCTGCTTTGCTCCTTAAAAGCAAAACAAAACCAAACCCCAAACAAAAAGCAAACTCAAGAAGATAACTATAAAGGAAATTCTCAAGTGACTCAATGGATTGATAACTCCTGGTATATCACAGAAAAGTTGTGTCTGCCTGTGGTATCTATTTACAAATAGTACTAGAACACCCAGAAAAAGCATTTCAGGTCAGATGAGGGTAGGAGGCATTGGAAGAATAGATGGCAGTGTGTTCCAAAGGATTTATTTCCTTCAACTGAATGTATTTTAAAGGACTTTTTTTTTTTTTTTTTCCGGTAAAGAATAGCTGTAAGGTTTGTATTAGCAGTCAAGTTGGGTGCTGACACAGAGAAACGAGAGAGGAGTTCAAGTGAACGCCTGAAAATCTAAATGGGGGAATATAAAGAGGCCAAGGAATGCTTTTTATTGCCTCCTTCCACAGAGTTTTAAAAAATAAGTATTATTTTAGATTTGGTTTTGAATATGTGACCTTTGATTAATAGATGCTGAATTGCTGCTTATGTTTCCAATTTTAAAAATAGGTTTGTATTTAAGGAAGAGAACTGGACCAATCTGGATTTTGTTTTGTTTTGAGAGGCTGGTGGTGGTGGAAAATAAAGGAATGATGAGTGTAGATGGACTCTTGTAAATATGCAGTGCATCAGTTTTGAGTTGCCGGGATGTTATCTTGGTTAATGGGTAGTTCTGTAAACCAAGGGAGGTTCGATTTTGTTGAGTTTTTTTGCCTAGAAATCTTGATAAATGGAGACGTTATTGGAGGGTGATCCCTGTTAGAGTCTATTCTTGTTACGTATTTACTGTCTTCTTCAGGACTTTTAGGTATGTGGTGTCATTTCCAGTTTCTGATCTCCTGTTGTCTCAGTAGATCCTTATTGTAGCTGACTATGCAATTAAAGAACAAGCCAAAATCAAACCACCGCTCATCTCTGTAAAACCTTCAGAGAAAAGCAAGGGGTGAACAATTAGATGAAAACTAAAGGAAAGTGAAGAATGTAGTTTCATGTTGTGCCGTGTTTTGTACTGTGTAATAAATTTCTAAAAATTATAAACACAGAAAAAATAGCTATTTAAGGGGTAGGGTAGGAAGAATTCCTGATATATGGAGGCCTTGACTAGATGCATAGGAAACCGAGTAATAGAACCAAGACAAAGAATTGAATATTCAGTAGTTTTCATTGAGAGAAATAATGCAGAATTTTTGTTTTCGTTTTTTGGTGAGATGGGAATGATAATGTGCTGCAACATTATATTACATTTAAGTATATAGTTAGATAACATTGTCTTTTCTACTATGGGAAGCTGATAAAAATGTTTCTAGTTGAATTTGAAGTAAATGTTGCACCAGAGATTGTCTGCATATACTAATGAGTTGGTCTTAAAATAATTTACAAAAGAGAAACAGGTCATATTTTCATACGATATGCCCAAGCATTTTTATTTCCATGCCTCGGGAAAGTAATTTCTGAGATAAAACTGTGATGTGTAAATTAGTTTCTTTCTTTTTTTCATTTCCTTTTTCTTTATCATATTTGCTAACAAGTGTTATAATTATAATTATTGAGAAACTAGATCTCAGCTAATGGGTATATCCTTTATAGCTATTCATGATGTAATGTTTTTCTTTAGGTTATGTGCATGTATGAATGTGTTAAGTTTTAGATGAGTAGAGGCCAGGGATGCTGCTAAACATCCTATAAAGCACAGGACAGCCCCCTACAACAAAGAATTATCTGGCTCTAAATGTTAATAATGCTGATGTTTAAAAGCCTTGATCTAGAAAGTGCCTAAGTAGAGAAAATGGAGATCTTTGATTTAATCCCATAGAATATACCTGCCTACCAAGAACTTTAAAGGAAGAGGCAGGCTTTTTGGGAAGAACACTGCGATTCCCAAGACTAAAAAACAAACAAACCAATAACTGGAAAAATAATGCCATGTGAGGCACTTAATTAAACTGAAACAACCTGCAGAGTTGGAGTCTGTTTTTATTTGTTTCTCATACATGTATGTACCTTCTCCTGTGTTTCAGGCGTTGTTGGGCACTGGAGAGAGGATGTAAACATGTGAAAGACTGGGCCCTTGCTGCACAAAAACCTTCACTGGCAATACCTCGTACAGGTGCTCTAGTAGTGGTGTGTACCGGTTGCTGTGGCAACACAGAGAAGGAAGGAATCACTCAGCATGGGGAGGCAGAGGGGCCATCTTCCTAGAAGGCATGAAATTAAAGAAGTGAAAGATGTGACGTTAAACTCATAGAGGATGTCTAGAAGGTAGTAGGATTTTGCCAGGTGAAGAAAGTTGGGATACCAGCAACATTTTAGGTGGAGGGGGAAACTTGTACATCATTTTAGGTGGAGGGGGAAACTTGGGGAAAGTGGTTAGTGTCGAGTGGCTGGAATGAAGCCTGCATTGGAGGAGATGGAAGGAGATGGCGATGGAGTCAGCTTGGTAGAAGCACTATGTGAAGGACCCTGTCTGCCGTGTTATGTTGAGTGTGGACTTTATTTTGTAGGCGTGGGGAAACATAGGTGAGTGACAGAGGGTATTCATTTCAGAAAGATGACTTCAGGGCAGAATAAGAGGGACAGAAGCAAGGAGCCCAATTAGGATGTTGGTTGTTTAAGTTAATTTGAGAGAGAATGAGGCAATGAGAATGGAAAAGGGGATAAAGGAGATCAAGTTCAGAGTTGCTTAGAAAAAGAACCCGCAGGGTTTGGTGAAACTAGGATGAGGACTTAAGAGAAAAAAAAATGAGATTGAATTCTAGCTCCAGTGGAAACGAAGAAATAAAAGACGCAGGTTTGAGGGGGGCAAGAGGGAAGTGACTGGTATTAGGGAACTCTGTTTTCACTTACTGCCGAGGCCAGAAAGGTCAAGGATCTTATTGAAGTTCATGCAGGTACGTTTGTGGCAGTGTGGGAATGCTATTCTGGTCTTTTCCCATAATATGCTGTTGAATGTGGCTTTGTGGGCTGTGCACTGCATGACTGCGGGGTCGCCGATCACGTGGATGAGGGTGTAAATAAAATGCACTTTTATTTAATCCTTATAATAACATGTTTAGATAGGTATAATTATTTTGAAGAACCTGAGATGTTAGGAAGTCCATGCTTTCCATTTTGGGTATGTTGAGCTTGTTGACCACAATAGTATATTTGGAGTTGATCTTTTACTGAAGAGGAGAAGGTACATTACTAGGGACTAGACCACATATTTTATCATTTTAACTGGTCCAGATAGATATTGTTTGAGGATTAAAAAGGAACCATTTAGCAAATTTATCCTTAGACGAGGCAAGGTTTGTTTTATGTAGAAGCTCTCTTTGTTGACCTCTGTCCATGCTCTGTAACATTGTCTCAGCAAGGCTGGGAGGCTGTTTTCTAGTATGTTTGTGTAGTTCTCTCCTACCAACTGAGTTGAATACTTTATTGGCTCCTTCTTCAAAATATGTCCAGGATTTGACTTATCTCCTCAGTTTAAGTTCCATCGTCTCGATCCTGGAGTTATTATAATAGCCTCTTAATGTCCTATCTCCCTGCTTCCCAACCAAATGAACCTGGTAGAATTAACGTCAGATCATGACACTGTTCTCAAAACTCTAATGGTTTCTGTCTCAGAGTAAAGGCCAAAGTCCTAACTAATTCCTAGAACAGTGCTTCCCTTGAGTTGGGCAAATGTTGAGTTCAACATTTGTTGAACAAATGAATGGCTCCCACTTTAAAGAAACAGAAACAATGTTTTAGATAATGCATTATGACTTTATACTTGGCTCTGCATCAAAAGATTGAGAAATGAATACACGTTTATGTTTTACGTTAAAATGTAGTTGTTGAAGGTATTTATGTTCACATTATACTAAATGTTTTATCGTTTTAAAACATTTTATCACTTAAAAGACTGTTAATCAACTGGGTCTGTATAAGTCATATAAGAAGACTTATGATATATATGGAGAGTTTGATTAGAGGAAAGGAATTGAGGCCTTGTTTTAATAATAATTAATATGATAACTCTCATGTATTGAGCCTATACAATGTCCCATAGGCTGTATAGACACTTTGCGAGTATTGTACATCTGCTTCTGTGCCCTGACAGAGGTCGGAATCCTCTATTCACTGCCACTAACAATTTGATCATTGTGTGTAGATGCATTCAGGAATGCGAGTCAGGAAATGTGTGTAGATGCATTCAGGTGCCCTGCTAAGCAGCAGGGCTTTCGAAGTTCATTAGTTACTGACTGCAGCATAAACATGGAAACGGACACGCCATACCCATGTTACTGACTCTCTGGAAGAACTTCACCTTACCCAGGATATAACATTCATGGTGTGACTGTTGTTTATATACCTTCGAAACAGATTAATAAGAGTCGTTTCCTCAAGATAATGACTTCAGAAGTTTGGCATTTTCTTTCTCTGCAACTTTGCTTAGAGAAATTGACTGTTCTATAAAATGTCTTATCAAGGGCCAAAGAAACAGATACCAGAATGATTTTTTGATGCTCTGGGATTGAGGCTTTTGCTTTTTCTCAAAGTCAGCTCTTTTGGAGTTGAGTTGATTTCCTTGAGCTGTCCCCTATTTCTTTCTTTTTTTTTTTTTAAATAAATTTATTTATTTATATTTGGCTGTGTTGAGTCTCCGTTGCTGTGTGCGGGCTTTCTCTAGTTGCGGTGAGCAGGGTCTGCTCTTCGTTGGGGTGTGTGGGCTTCGCACTATGGTGACTTCTCTTGTTGCAGAGCACGGGCTCTAGGCACGCGGGCTTCAGTCGTTGTGGCACGTAGGCTCAGTAGTTGTGGCGCACGGGCTTAGTTGCTCCACGGCATGCGGGATCTTCCCAGACCGGGGCTCAAACCCGTGTCCCCTGCATTGGCAGGCGGATTCTCAACCACTGCGCCACCTGGGAAGTCGTGTCCCCTCTTGCTGATTCCCTGTGAGGGCTGTGGTGAAAGCTAGTTATAGTCGTGTCACGAGTCCTTCAGCCTGCTGCTCCGGCCCCTCCTGCCCTGACCACTGCAGTTGCTCTTCTGAACGGCGCTCCCACCTCACCTCCTCCAGGGAGAGCTGCCCATCGTGCTCTGCCGCAGACAGGGCCTCTCCCCGTGCCCGAGCTGCTTGCTCAGCTGTTCCTGTTCTGCCGTGGAATTCCTTTCATCCTTGTGCAACAGGCATTCCCTGTCACCTGTCCTGTCACTCTGGCAGATTGTGCTTGGGGCCGGGGCCAGGCAGTTGTTGTGTGTAAATGCTGGGGTAGCACTAGGCTGTGTCCGTGCACACAGGAATGCGTGGGGGGTCCTGTCTGTGGGTTTGGCCACTCCTAGAGGCGCAGAGGCCGCTGCCTCCGTGCTTTTCTTCTCTGAACTGTTTGTCTACCAGGTATCTGTGTAATAAAATGTGTCTGGCTGTCAAAGAAGGCTTTCTGGTCAGAGGGATGAGTTTTGCAGTTATGCTCAGAGAGGGGAGGGTGCTTTGGAGAGTGTGACCGAAGGGACCAAAAGGTGTCTGAGAAACTTAGCCTACTTTGTGCTGACAGTATCAGAAGTAGGGCCCTCCTGACAGAAACGTCAGAAGGCAGGGCTGCTCAGCTGTTGCATCAAAGGGCGATGGATGTTGTCGTTTCTCCTCTAATATGCTGTAAGGGTAACTTAATGACACACTCAGTGTGCCAAATTCCATATTGAAATCAAGAGAGGAAAAATGCAAGTAGAGGTTGTCATTTTTGTATTGTGTGATAGAATGCATCAAATTACTATAGTCTTTCTAGGATCCCTAATGTGTGTCTCTAGGACTAAAATAGGCTTCTTGAAATTAACAACTCACAGATTCTTGTGTTTGAGTTAGCCAGCTAGCATTTTGAAATAACTGATGCAGTCAAATGAGCTAATAATTATTTTTTGTAGGCTATAAAGGCTTAGACGTTTTATATTCCTTTCTTTGTTGTCCTTTGGATAGCTGGTCATTATAATCCTTTCATTCTGTGTACATATGGAAAAGTTGAAAAGCACTCTACTTTTGTAACTGGCCGGAATGTCCAAAATCTGATCCCGTCATGCTCTGTCAGCCCATTGGCCCATTGTTTTCTTTTTTTCAGGTTCTTAGCAATACCAGTCTTCTCCATAAATAACTCCTTTCCCTGGAATGAAGATGGATACGTTTAGATAGGAATTTGCTTTAATATTATACTGGTAAGATAGTTTGTAACTACTTTTGTTTTATTGAACTGGGCATTTACTGCTAGGGCTTTCTTAGAAGGTATTATTCTCTCTTCAGGTACAGTTCTCTCTTAGTTTCCCTTAGCCAACTCTTTTTGCCATTTCTTCACATCTGGGTAAACAGAAATATGATTTGTGAGATTATTTTATTTTTTCCTTTTTATTTGTGCTAACTGGGAACTCAGGTTAATGTTTCTTTCATTTGTTTTTATTTTTATTTTAAAATAAAATGTATTAGACCAGCTTCTGTTACACTACAAATTCCCAAATGATTTTAGTGGCTTAAAATAACAAAGGTTTAATTCCTGTTTATGTTATTCATTGTGGATTGCTAGTGGGTGGGGGTGACAGGGGTGTGAGAGGGGATCTGTGCTTTATTACTCAGGGATCCAGGCTGATGGAACAGACGCTGTCTGGAATGTTGCGAGTTGCCATGCAGAGGGAAAAGAGAGAGTTCCAGAGGACTTCAGCTCACATGGCTTAAGTGACACAGCCCCACCCAACCATACAGAGGCAAAAGAGCAGTCCTACCAAGTGCCCCGAAGAGGAGACCCACACCATGGTGTGGGTCACTTAAGATGCCTCTGGCTGCAAGTGATGGACAGCCTGAATCAAGCACGCGTAAATCATGAGGGAATTCAGTATTTCACAGCACTGAGAATCTAGAAGTTGGTGGGGTCCAGACGGCAGGTGGTGTGATCAGGAACTCAATGACATCATCAAGGACTTGAGTCCTTTCTGTCTCTCAGCTCCACCAGGTAGGCTTCCCTCTTGGTCAGAAGCTACTTCAGCAGTTCCAGTTAGCACTTCCAGAAATATTAATGTCTATAGAAGAAGAGAGTGCAGGAAGAAACATAATTTTTCTTAGGAGGTCTTTCCCAGAAGCTCCCAGTTAGATTTCTCATGTTTCATTGGGAGTATTGTCACATGTCCATTCTAAAGCAGTTACCATGATTGCTTTACAAATTCCAGTCTACTTGTCGGAGCTAAAACTAGAATGAACTTTCCCCTAAAGCACATGACTGTGGACAGGAGAGGTGGGTACTTGAACAAACGTGGGGTTCAGTCAAGAAGGGTGATGTGGAATGAGCCACCAACATTGTCTGCTACACTCTGTGCAGCGTGGGTACTCATGGTCGAGGCTTTCCTCTCTAGAGGTGATGAGTCGTTTTTTAATGGGTCTAAAATGGTACATAGAAGGGAGATTTGAGTGAACAAGGGGTAACCTTAACTTTAAAACCTCTTTTTCAGATAGTTCAGCAGACACAGAATAAGACTGTTTTTACAAAAGTCAACATTGTATGCATAGCACTGCAGTAGGTGCCCGGTAATGCATTATATTAGAAAGGACAAGGCTTCAACTGCATCATCAGTTTATATAATGTCATCCGTTTATAGAACGCCTACCTGATCAGCCACCTACAGGAAACAAACCAGAAATGGGCCATTGCTTCTAGTAGCTCTGAAACAGTTCAGTTTTTGCTTAGATAAGATAAAACTCCAGTGTGAATTTAATTAGTTTTTATTTCATTTCTTGCTCTTTATAGAGTTACATCAGTAATGTTGTAGTGATTTTTCCTGCTGTGTTTCAAATAAGGCTTGATGTCTCTTTGAGGTTTTGAAAAAGGTGTGTTCCAGTTTCTCCTTATCTCTCTAGTGCAGGCTAGACTGGCGATACTTTCCACCCATTTGTATGGGGTGGCCACATTTTAACTTCTGAAACCCTTGTTTCTATTCTTTTTTCATAGAGTTGAGCTTCACTCTCTATCTAGCCTCTGAGATACCCAGAAAGGGTGCTGATCCCTAAAACAGGCAATGTGCTGGTGGAGGTGTGCTTTATCTCTTTATAGCTTTATATTTGTTGTTTCTCTTTCTGATTCTTTAGCAGGACTGCAGGGGCCAGCCCAGCAGTTCCTCTGCTGGAAGAGGATACCTGATTGTCTTGGTGCTTGCTCTGGGCCACCCCGTGCTTTTTTCCATCTTTGCCTTTTAGCTTTCAGCCCTCCTCCCTGGCTTACTCTTTCACCTGCTTACAGACCTGTATGAACAGATCAACCTCTGAGTACTACTTCCTGCAAATACCTTTTCATCTTGCCTGTGTGGCTCTAAACCCTTAAGGTGTCTGTTTTTATGAGCGAGGGCTTCTTCATTCATGTGTTTAGGGTTTGAAAGAAATATGTTCAATTAGTTTTCATCTGTGGAAAGTTCCAGATTATGGATACTTCTAAATAAATCCTCATAGATTATAGAGTGGTGAAGACAGCTTGCAGTTTGACCCCCATGAACTGGTTTCCATGGGTGTAAAATGCTTTTCTTCTGCAAGTACTTGAAAAGTATTCTGCGATTGTAAGGTCTATTATTATCAGAAAGCTGTTATCTTTTTCCCTATTAGGGTATGTTTACCAGAGTAAGTCATACCCTTGTGATCCAGTAATTAATACATAGCTTTTTTTTTTTTTGAAAGACAAAATGGAACACCTCATGCAGAGCCAGTAAACTGACATTTCCAAGATGAGAAAATGGGCACCAGGAAGCTGAGTAACTTGATGAAGAATACGCAGCTAGTAAAGGGGCACCTTTCTGTACTCAACCTTGCTGTTAATGCTGCTAGTCACTCCTTCATCTTTTCCTTTAGCTTTTTTTCTTTTTCTTTTCTTTTTTTTTCTTTTGATATAGTTCATATCTTGCTTAGAAGAAGTGAGAGGAAGGTCAGAACTATTCATTTCTTCCACATTTTTATTCTTTTAGGCTGATGACCATTAGCACTTATTTTTTTAAGAAAAAAAACAGATGAAACAAAAGCAAAACCTTTATTCTTCTGCATTTTTGGGTAGTTACAGAAACCCGTAATTATCCAACAAAGAAAAAAGTCTAATTTCTTTTTGCTGAAGTGAAGAGCCTCTGGCATCTTAACTTTCTACGTGTTGTGTAGTGAACTGGTCTGAGGCAGAGGTGAAACCTCTAGTTCAGTTTATTACTTGACTCGGTAAATCCACTGCAGAGAAGAAAACTTCAGTTAATGTCCATACTTGAAGTTTGCATGTAGAAAACCTTTACCACTGGAATGAACTATTTCCTTAAGAGTTGGAAAAAAAAAAAAAAAAAGTAAGATCTCTTTTTTTCCCACTCTGAAAATGCTTTCCTTCTAAGGATAATGAATGCAAATTAACTTCTTTTCATATGGTGACTTTCGTGATTGGAGGGTTGTAAGGTTAAATCTCTGTGCAGAATGGAGGCTGTTGTTGAATCCACTTCTTCATAAACCAAGAAAAAAGGAAAATTTTGTGTCAGATACCTATGCATTGTTTATTAGAACCGACGTGTGATGTTTGTGAGTCAAAACAGGATTTATATGGAAATGTTTATTGGTTGAATTTTTGAATTACTCTGTGGGAAATATTGATGATGGAGAGAACAGTCCTTAAGGTAACTTATAGCTGCTTTTTAAACATCACCTAAATATGATAAGTGTTTTAGTTGATGTGGTGTAGGATCCAGTGCTTGTAGGTTTGAGTGCTTGTCATGATGTGGAGTATATCAAATGGCCATGCCATTTAGTGAGAACATTGCTGTAGAAGAAACATAGGTAAAAAAATTGTCTTGAAAAAAAAAGGGGGGGGGTGGCTTCCCCGGTGGCGCAGTGGTTGAGAGTCCGCCTGCCGATGCAGGGGACACAGGTTCGTGCCCTGGTCTGGGAGGATCTCACATGCCGCGGAGCGGCTGGGCCCATGAGCCATGGCCACTGAGCCTGCACGTCCGGAGCCTGTGCTCCACAATGGGAGAGGCCACAACGGTGAGAAGCCCGCATACAGCAAAAAAAAAAAAAAAAAATTGTCTTGAGGCCTCAAATAAAGCTTGGAAAAATGTGTTCTTTGCAAGCTTAAAAAATCGCCATTTACCTGTCAAATGAAAACACTTTTTAACTCTTAGGCCACTTTATACTTTCTGAGATTCTGTGTTTGCAGCTAAAATGTTTTGAATTTATTCACAAACATGTTTCTTTGAAGATGAAACAGATTAGGAATGCACTGAGAGATGGGAAGAAGTAGCTATACTGGATATGTTCTCATTTGTATCTTTTGCTTAAATAATCCTTGTTAAAATCCTTTGAACATATGAAATATTTCTGTTTTAATTTCAAGATCTTGCTTGAAATGTAACACACTGACATGCTTACTTTTCCTTGGCTATGCTTTGTTGGCTAAGATCAAGAACTAATAGAAAATGACCAATTGTATACTTGGTTGGTAAACCCACAATGTAGTATACTGGTTTTGGAGACCAGTTTCTTTCACCCTAACGTGTGGACCCCACTGATATTTGTTGGTTACTGGGTCTTTTATGTCTTACCCCATTTATTTGTTTTCTAAACCCCAGACTACTTTCCTTTTCAGGTCTACAGGAAGGATGAGTTGGACTAGTGATCTTCCCATTTTGGTTTTAAAAAATAAACCACTTCCAGTGTGTGTGTTCACAGTGGACAGCCATCAGAATACTGAAATAATTGGGAAAAATATAAAATTAATCGTTCAAAATTTCCTCTTACGTATCTACCCTGCTTGGTAATTAGATTTTTAGGTTGTCAACATCCAAGCCTCCCCAGTATCTAAATGTAAATTACAAAATAAAATTATTTTTCACATACTGGAAATTTCAGCTTTATCTTCCTGTTTACATTTTTGATGTTGCTTCAGAACTATTATGTATATACAGGAATATCAGTGTATTTCTGAAACATGTTAGAAATTTATTGAGAAGGTGGTATGAGCCTGGGACTGCCCACCACTACCCAAATAAATATTAACTGGGTCAGAATTGGTGATATTACAGAGTTTCTATAACTGGTGGCGTAACTGACTCACCTGAGAGTAGGTTGTGCCTGGCATTAAAATTGTTACTACAGAGTTGGTTTGTTCTCCCTCCCTTTCTCTCTCGTGCTCTCTTTCTTTCTTTAACTTTGGGAAATTCAAAACCAAAAAAAATGAGAATGAAACATATTGCTAATAACTAATTTCAGTTTAGATTAAATAGACACGTGATTCCTCCCACTTCATAGACTCCAGCTGTTCTCAGACCTGTGCCTCATTGCCCTTTGGGTTCCATACTTGTCTATTTCTAGTTCTGTCAGAAATGATAGTAGTACCTCCAGGAAGTAGTTGCATCTACCAGTTTCAGGGGCTGGATGCTAGTGGTCCACGGATTTATATTGTTTGAGCAGGACATGTTTAATTTTTAAAAGTTAGTTGTCAATATTTTTAAAAAATGAGTTTATTTCCAGTATCTCTCGAGAAGAAGCAGAAAGTCTGGCAACATCAGGCCCACGTTTCTGTGTCAAGTGAAGCATAGCTGCCTTCTTAGGATGATACACACCGTCTCCTTTTACCTAGTTCCACTGAGTTCCCTTCATTTTCTGTTACTTGCCTGACCCCCCAATAGGCATTTGCAACTTGCAGTCCTGCTCTAGAAGAATTCTTGCTACAGGTACTTCCCCATCTTTAAGGCATTTTCTGCCTTACTGCTGCTGATTCTGTGCTTACTATGGCATGTGAACTGGTGAAAAAATGTATGATTGGGGAGGCAGGTATACTAGGTTTTGAAACCTAGCTTTACCTTTTTCTGAGCTAGGCATCTTTGGACACGTCTTCTGTCACACACCAGGCCCCTCGTATGTGCACGGCTACAGTTACTGCCTCGGCGGGTGGCTGTGGTGCTGTGTGCCGCTCCTCCTGTTGCCCTCCTCCGCTTTTCTTCCTCCACTTCCACTCTCCTGAAATGCTATGTTTTGTATTATTTTTGTTTGTTATTATTAGTGGCCTGCTTCACAAAACTTGGTGGAATTTGCACAGTGATACCCTTGAAATGGGTGTCCCTCTGGTGTTTTTAATGAGGACATGTGTGCAGATTCTTTGGAGATGAATAAATCCTTTTTTTTTTGGCCTTGCCGCATGGCTTGAGGAATCTTAGTTCCCTGACCAGGGTTGGAACCTGGGCCCTGGCAGTGAAAGCGCCGAGTCCTAACCCCTGGACCGCCCGGGAATTCCCAGAAATGGATAAATCTTAAGTTAAAATTTAAAAGCAGTACACCAGTGGAATTCCCTGGCAATCCAGTGGTTAAAATTCCATGCTCCCACTGCAGGGGGCCCGGGTTTCATCCTTGGTCAGGGAACTAAGATCCCACAAGCCGTGTGGCGCGTCACTCCCCCCAAAAATAAATAAATAAAATAAAAGCAATACACCATCTCTTTTAAGATTCTAAGAAGTATGGTGGTTATTAAATAGTACAACTTCCTAAGCAAGGTGCTAAAAGAATATGTTTTTTTGAAAATATGAGAGTATAAGAATATAATGAAAAAAATACAGGCATTCTGCAAATCTGAAATAGAGATACTGAATTTATGATTCTATAAGCATTTTTTAAAGATTTAGAAAATACTAGGTTCTATTTTCATTTGTAATCAGATGATCTAAGGCCTAATAAAGATTGAATAAGCATTTTTTAAAGATTTAGAAAATACTAGGTTCTATTTTCATTTATAATCAGATGATCTAAGACCTAATAAAGATCGAATAGTTTTTGCTTAGTATGCGTTGACTTAAGTGATAGCATTTATTATCTTTAATAACAATTAATATTGCTTAATAAATTATAGGTGCTGTGAGAGTGTTCCTGACTGTCCAGCTAAATAGAAGCCTGTATTTGTCCTAGAAAATTAATTATCTGTGTTTGTAAAGCTGTGGTTTTGATGTACTTTGAATCTGGTCCAGCTTATTCATTGACAGTTGAAGAGATGGGAACTTAAAGAGAGGGGCTTGATTGTTTAGGGTACTGCAAGTACATAATGATCGGCTGAGCCGCAACTGTGACTCACGTCTTCTCCGTTCAGTTTATATTCTTCCTGTAACTCCTCCCTAACTGGAAAAAAAACAAGTGTTTTTCTAGAAATCATTTCCGTTCTCTTGATGTTACATGATTTTCATGTAGATTTATGCTTTGAAATTAAATTTTAGACATTAGAACAGTTCTTTAATTTTATGACTGGGTTTTATGAGTGATCCAAGTAGGATATAAGTTGTTCAAAGGAAATGTCTATATTGCATATCTGTAATTTGTTTTAAGATATTGACTCTTTTTTTTTTTTTTTTTTTTTTTGCTGTACGCGGGCCTCTCACTGTTGTGGCCTCCTCCATTGCGGAGCACAGGCTCCGGACGCACAGGCCCAGCGGCCGTGGCTCACGGGCCCAGCCTCTCCGCGGCATGTGGGATCTTCCCAGACCGGGGCACGAACCCGTATCCCCTGCATCGGCAGGCGGACTCTCAACCACTGCGCCACCAGGGAAGCCCTAAGATATTGACTCTTATTCTAACTTTGCCATAATGGTTTTGGTAGAGGTGTCTGTGGGAAAGTGTTCTTAGTTTTTTTATTCTGGAAATATTAATTGTAAAATTAGGTAATCTAAAACACGGTTGTTACTTTTTAACACCCTTTAATATACCACCTTGCAGCTAAATCCACAAAACTTACCCACTCAACTAGAATTTCCATCCAGATATTTTCCCTGTGTGACTAAGTTACCTCTTTTTTGTTCTCTAACAATTGCTTCTGGCTTTGGAGTACGCATGAGCTCCCAGCTACTTAGGGACACGCTGGCCCCTGTAGCCAAACTGCTGCGCTGAAGGAGCTTGTCTGCCACCCTCCTCCACTGCTCTTGGGCATCTTTTCTCTCTGTGACTTTGACTGCTTCTGAAATAATTATAGTGTAATGGCCTGTAGCCATGTTATCTGACCTCTTTTGGAATTCAGGAGGAAGCAGGGTGCCAGCGAGGAGAGGAGGAAGATGATGAGTGATTTCCATGTAGGTTACAAGTGGGGCTCTGAACAGCTACCATCCTCAGCCTCTGCCTCTGTCCTTTGGTTGGGTACACGCATCTCACCTGCAGGAAACCATGGGCACGCTTCATTCAGCCTCATGCAGTCTGTACTGAACCAGTGCCACCCACCCCACCCAAGGGCTGGGCAGAAGGAAGATGGAGACTGCTACACAACTGCCGTTTCCGTCCCATCCCCTCTCAGATCTTAATCTTTCTTAGTCCCTTCTCTTTGGTGTCTCTGTTTGCAGAGTCCGCCGTCCATGGCACTGTGACGCTGTTTTTTGGTAGCCCTGTGCCAGTCTCTCCTGTGTGTCCCTCCCTACCTGCTCCCTGGACTCTTGATAGCATGCTCCTGCCCTCTAAATGTGACTTTCCCCAGTGGCCTAAGATATTTTTCCTATTGGGCAGACCTAGATCCTGTCACTTCAGCCGATAAACACTTAAAGTTTCAAATAGCCTTCATCTTAAAACAAAACAAACAAAACCCCAAACAAAACCCCTTTCACCTCCAGCTACTGTTCTATCTTCTCTTCCTCTGTTCTTTTACTAGCAAACCTTTTTTAAACTCTTCTTTCTCAACTCTCGTTTGTCCTCAACCCCATCCAGTCTGGGCTCTGCCTTTACCTTATTATGGAAGTAATCTTCTCAATGGGGATGGTAGTACTACTTACCTCACTGGGTTCTTGGGAGGATTAAATGAGTTAATACTTGTGAAACTCTTAGGACAGTGTGCCTGGCATACACTCAGTAGATGCCAGCCTTCCTTATTATTAGTTATTTGCCACACCCACTGTCTCTGTCCCTTGTCTACTTTAATTATTGACAGTATTTGACACAGAAGGTCATCTCATCCTTTGAAAATGCTTTTCCCTTCCCTTGGCTGCTAAGATACTTTACTGTCCTTGTTCTTTTCCAGTGTCATAGTGACCATTTTCAGCTCCTTCATTAGTTTCTGTCCCACTTGTCCTTTATTTATTTATTTTTTGAGAGTTTTCATTTGGGAGTTTCTTTTAATAGTTCTTGTTTTCTGAAGAATAACCATTGTAAAATTTCCTCTTTTAAAGAATAGATCACAGTTCGAGGAAATGAATAAATGAACACATATCTGATTTGGTTACAATTCGAAACCAGTACTCATTTTAAGAATAGTTTAAATGGTGACACGATTCACATTAGAGCAGCATCTGGTCTGTAAAGGAAAGTACTCTTCTTTACTCATTCTCATGGCTGTGGCATCCTCTCACTTCATTACTATTGGTCATTCTCCTCAAGATCAGAAATGAGGGTATTTTCTTCTAAATGTACTGTACTGAAGTTGGTTGCAGGATAGTAAGGATTTCCAAACTGTGCGAGTCTCCTGAAGATACCACTGTTGTGCTTGTATATGCAGAAGGAATGTGTGGAAATGGCCAGAATTACTCTCAGTGTCACTGCTACTGCAAGAGGTATAATGCTGTGACTTGGTCCTTTTCCTGGATGCTCCTTCATTGTGTGAGTATCTAAAATCAAATACAAAAAGTACTGAGATGAAATTTTCCTTTTAATCAGCAAAGGTATGTCATTACTTATAGCAGGGCTCAGCAAATAATGGCCCATGGATCAAACCTGGGCACCTGTTTTTACAAATAATGGTTTGTTTGTTGTTTTTTTTTTTGCGGTACGTGAGCCTCTCACTTCTGTGGCCTCTCCCGTTGCGGAGCACAGGCTCCGGACGCGCAGGCTCAGCGGCCACGGCCCACGGGCCCAGCCGCTCCACGGCACGTGGGATCCTCCCGGACCGGGGCACGAACCCACGTCCCCTGCATCGGCAGGCGGACTCTCAACCACTGCGCCACCAGGGAAGCCCTACAAATAATGTTTTATTAGAACTCAGCCACACTAATATGTTTCTATTGTCTATGGCTGCTTTTGTGCTATAGTGGCAGTGTGACAGAAACCATATGGCTCCTATAGCCTGAAATATTTACTCTTTGGTCCTTTAAAGAAAAGTTTGCTGACCCCTGATTTATAATAATCATTATTAGCGCTCACAAACACATACATTGCTTTTTTTTTTTTTTAAGCCGAAGAGTCCCCATCCAGTTTCAGCACTGTGCTGCAATAAAAATATGAGTAAAACATAGTCCCTGCCTGCAAGAAACTCAGTTTTGTTGGGATCTGATGTAGAGTTAGTCGAGCAATGATAACCTCCCTGGCTTTTTGCAGAGATTTAAAAAGTCAGCACCTTCTCACCTTTTAATTAATTAATTAATTAATTAATTAATTTAACAATATACATTTTAAATATTTATTTATTTATTTTTGGCTGCATTGGGTCTTTGTTGCTGTGCGTGGGCTTTCTCTAGTTGTGGCGAGCGGGGGCTACTCTTTGTGCAGTGCACGGGCTTCTCATTGTGGTGGCTTCTCTTGTTGCAGAGCACGGGCTCTAGAGCACAGGCTCAGTAGTTTTGGCACATGGGCTCAGTAGTTGTGGCTCACAGGCTCTAGAGAGCAGGCTCAGTAGTTGTGGCGCACGGGCTTAGTTGCTCCACAGCATGTGGGATCTTCCCGGACCAGGGCTCGAACCCTTGTCCCCTGCATTGGCAGGTGGATTCTTAACCACTGCGCCACCAGGGAAGCCCCCCTCTCACCTTTTAGATCTCAGGAATCTTGGGAAATAAATAAGAGCTTCTCCATTCAAAAAGTTAGAAGTTTCCTGTTTGAGGATTTTCTACTGTAAGAATGTGTCTTTTCCAAGTAGACTCTATATGAAAATTTGAACTCTGCTATTTTTGATCTAAGCAAAGATCCAGAGAAATATGTAGGGAATGACCCAGCACTTGTCTTTTAAATGTAAATATTTCTCCAGGGTCTCTCCATCTAAGTGTCCTGCACTCAAATTGCTGTTTGTGCATTTTTCTTTTTGGTTAATGCTATTACATTCTCTGAGTCATTCAGGATTGTTACCTTGAAATCATCCAAAGTTCCATCTTCTCCTTCACTTACTTTCTCCAGACCACCCCCAAATCTAACCTTTTTCCAAATCCTGTTGATTGCACCTCTGTCATTACATGAGTAACCTTGTCATGTTCATTGCCACCATCCTGTTTTGGGTCTCAGGTCTTTCAACTTTTCCCTCTCCACATTGCTACCAGAGTTATCTTTCTTTCTTTCTTTTTTTTTTTTTAAAGAAGATGTTGGGGTCGGAGTTTAGTAATTTATTTATTTATTTATGGCTGTGTTGGGTCTTCGTTTCTGTGTGAGGGCTTTCTCTAGTTGCGGCGAGCGGGGGCCACTCTTCATCGCGGTGCGCGGGCCTCTCACTATCTCGGCCTCTCTTGTTGTGGAGCACAGGCTCCAGACGCGCAGGCTCAGTAGTTGTGGCTCATGGGCCTAGTTGCTCCGCGGCATGTGGGATCCTCCCAGACCAGGGCTCGAACCTGTGTCCCCTGCATTGGCAGGCAGATTCTCAACCACTGTGCCACCAGGGAAGCCCCGAGAGTTATCTTTCTTAAAGCTCAGTTGTGATATCACCCCCTATTGCTGGAAGTGGTGGTCTCTGAAGAGGGGCGTTTGCATTATAAGGAGAATGCAAATAGTTACATTTGGATATGGGAAGTAAATGTTAAAGCTTGTGTTTATGCTTAAATTAAGCTTTACTAATATTTGGTGTGTGCCTTGACGTTGGTACTGTCATTGGGTCTGTAAGTCATTGGGTCATGTGTCTTGAAATATCCCAAGGGAAGAATGTGGATGAGTTATCAGCCCTCCATTGTTTGCTGCTTTTCAGCATATTGCAATCTATTACAGATTATGTGCCTGTGTAAGTGGATTTATAGAGTATATCACTTAGTTTTCGATAAGCAAATGCTCTCAAAATGGATAAGTGACTTACAAAGATTTCTAAAAAATAGGAGGATTGAAGATAGTATTAATAATGCACAATGGGGCTTCCTTGGTGGCGCAGTGGTTGAGAGTCTGCCTGCCGATGCAGGGGACACGGGTTCGTGCCCCGGTCCGGGAAGATCCCACATGCCGCAGAGTGGCTGGGCCCGTGAGCCATGGCCGCTGAGCCTGCGCTTCCGGAGCCTGTGCTCCGCAACGGGAGAGGCCACAACAGTGAGAGGCCTGCGTACCGCAAAAAAAAAAAAAAAGCACAATGAACAGGTTTTGGATGGGGGCGGTGGAGAGGAAAAGTGTTTCACTCAGAGAGAACAGTGTGGAGGAACTTGGGAACATCATGCTGGATTTAAGGATGTGGTCCCTTTGGTCCTGCTTGTTGTATTAGAACCTCTTTTCTTCTGGTTCTGTGATTGCTGGTGTGGGATGGGCGTTCATTAGGGTAATACTCCTGGCCTCGCTAGGAACCTTCACTTACTCTTCCCTAAGGCAGGAGAAGTGACTTCTCTCTCTGATGTTTGGAAAAAGGAACGGGGCCTGTCTAGTTCAGCTCATCATTTCCTGCAGAGAGCCTGCATTCCGCCCTGCCCAGTCATGCTCTCAGTTTTCCAGGGCAGGCCTCTGCAGGAAGGCCTGTGGCTGTTGAGCTGTGCTGTACTGTTTGCTGGAGGGGCGGTGTAGGACAGGAGTGGTAAGTACTGAATCTGTTTCACCTCAACACCAAAGCCTCCGTTCTAAGTCACTGATCGCTAACTCTGAAGGTTGTTTTATGAGGGTAAAAGACAGCTGTTTTTGAAAACTAAACTGTCTACAAATGTATAGATTTATGAATATTCTTGGGAGTGGAAGTAGAAACAAGCTAGTGGAAGTAGAAACAAGCTAGGACCTGTTGCTTTTACAATTAACTGCCATCCACAGGTAGGATCCTAGCTCCTGCAGCCACCCTGCCGCGTCCCTGGGCTACTGGAAGTGATGGTGGTGGTGATGGCGGGGGAGGTGAGTGGAAATAGCAAATAAAAAAGACCTCACTTTGAGTACAACTTAGATATCAGGCTCTTAAATTGTAGTATTATGATATCACAGAATATTGAAATGAGGCAATATCAGATTAAAAAAATAATTTTCAAACAGGAATGGAGAAAGTTAAAATTAAAATAAACAATTTCAAAGGGAGGCACTAAAGCAGAGTTTGCCTCAGCTTTTCAAAAGTACCACAGTGTTATTTGGCCCTCCGTCTCACAGTGGGAAATGTGCTTGCATTGGATTATGGGAGCAAAACCACAATGGCTCCCACTTGAGAAAGTCCTAGAATTTGAGCAAATACACCTGTTACTTATATAAGACTAGAAAGAAAATCATTTGCAGTTTTCTGTTGGATTTGATCCTTTCCTCTCTATGTGAAAGAGACAGCCCATACATGGCAAAACCCAATTCAGTTTCTGAGAGTTTTAAATGAAGTGATTTAATGGTTTGCAGCATGACTTACCTGTGGCATAGGCACGAAATCCTCAGTAATGACTCATAAGAGTTGTTGCTACCACGGAGTTTTAGAACATAGGGATGACTGAATTCTCTGAAAATATTTGTATGTAATTTCATTTCTGACTTGGTAAGTAGGTAACAGCTGTTTGAATCTGGTGGTAGCATGTGGTTGGTGGCAGCATGTGAGAAGGTAGAGTGTATGCTTTTATGTCAGAGAAATTACACCCCCCGCCCCAAATCTGGTCTGATAGAGCACAATAACAAAAAAACGAATCAGCTCAAGAAGTGGCCCTTTAAATCTGGCCCCTTTATCCAAGAAGTGGTTTGGAATAAAAGATGCTGAGATGCAATATTTGTCTGTCACTATTTAACTGCATAGAATGTAGAAAAGAGGGTTGGATGTGAGTGAGGCTCAAGGTGTCTTAGGGCTCCTAGGAGAGGGATGAGCACCACTAGTACTTCTGTATCTGGGAAAAGGGGTGTTGCCAAGAAGCCCTGGTTTGTAAATTTATTTAATGTCTATTTGAGAAAGAAACGACCCAGAGAAGGCTAAAGTTAAAAATTTGAGAAGCCACAGCTTTTATGCAATATTTAAGCTGCTATGATTAAAGAAAAACAAAAACGAAAAAATATTACAAAGACAATATTCTGTCCCGTTCCTCAAGCCCCAAGTCAGTGAGCAGGCACCCTGAGAACCAGAGGTTGAATACAATGGAGAAGATCCCAAAACGGAACCAGACCTGACCTGTAGGGCAGGAAGTACAGCCTTTTTGAGCCTCTATTGAAAACAGCTCAACAATGATATCATTGCTGGGGCCGGAGGAGGCTATATTCTATAACACTCTGGAATATGAGCTTAAAAATTGTATTACTCTGGGGCTTCCCTGGTGGCGCAGTGGTTGAGAATCTGCCTGCCAATGCTGGGGACACAGGTGCGAGCCCTGGTCTGGGAGGATCCCACGTGCCGCGGAGCAACTAGGCCCGTGAGCCACAATTACTGAGCCTGCGCGTCTGGAGCCTGTGCTCCGCAACGAGAGAGGCCGCGATAGTGAGAGGCCCGCGCACCGCGATGAAGAGTGGCCCCCGCTTGCCGCAACTAGAGAAAGCCCTCGCACAGAAACGAAGACCCAACACAGCCCCCCCCCAAATTGTATTACTCTGTAAACAGGACAAACAACAACAACAAAAGACTCTGTCACAACCTCACTCATGTATCTAGAATATAGGTAAAAACAGGAAAATAGGCAGAAAAAATTCTTTGAATATCCCAAATTAATGCCAGTAAGATTTCATTATCTTTAAAGATAATTCTGCTAAGCTTGGTTACGTGGTTATATTAGAAATATGCAATTGGGAAAGAGGCTGCTATAAGCATTCACAGTGCTAGTATCAAGCAAGTATGTGGGTGGGGATGAAAAATTATATGATTACCTAATAATGAAAAAGGAGATAAAAAATACTATAGAAGCAAATACAAGGATATAAAAGCTCAGAAGCTGGTTCTATTATGATAAAACAAACAATTTATATCTTAGTAAGCCTTTAAGTATCAGAACTACAATTAAGTTACTTTATAGGCATCAAGACAGTGGTTTATATGCTGTATTCTCTAGGGGGGTGGTGTTTGTGGGGATGGCAGTCTATTAGTGATGTCTGCTACACTCATTGATCATCACTGCTGAATAGGAGATAAACTTCTGAAAGTTTAATTTATCAGGTATAAAATGATTGCTAATAATAATAAGGATAATGATAAAGATTGAGGGAAAAAACTCTGTCTAGAAAATCATTAAGAATTGCACATTCAGCTCTATTTACAATAGCCAGGACATGGAAGCAACCTAAGTGTCCATCGACAGATGAAGTGATAAAGGAGATGTGACACATATATACAATGCAATATTACTTCATCTACAAATGAATTGCAAAGTTGTGATGTTTCACGCGATGGTAAATGTGAAAGCTTTTGACGTAAAGGTCACTTAGTAAATTGTCCCTTTGCTTACCCTCGTTGAGCTAATATCCTGAGGATCCCTACCTCTTCTCTTAAAAGAGGCAACGCACACACACACTTAAAATTGTAGTAAAGTTGAAAGTTGTCTTAACTAGTTGAGATGATTATTTAAAGTAGCAATTCCAGGGATCTCCAGAGAAAGAAAACTAAGAGGATAGAGATATAGATATATAAAAAGATGTATTTTAAGGAATCGGCTCACGTGATTGTAGGGGCTGGAAGGTCCAAAATGTTCAGGGCAGACTGGCAGGCTGGGAACCCATGGGAGAGTTGATGTTGCAGGCTTGTGTTTGAAGTCTGCAGGGCAGCCTGTTGGCTGCAAACTCAGACAGGAGTTGATATTATAGTCTTGAGTCTAAAATCTATAGGACCACCTGGAACTTCAGACAGGATTTCTGTGTTGTCCTAAGGCAGAATTCCTTCTTCTCTGAGACACCCCCGTTTTTGTTCTTATGCTTTCGACTCCTTATAATTGGATATCATCATGTGTTGTAAATTTCTTCTTCAGAAAGGGCTTTTTTTTTTTTTTTTTTTTTTCCTTTTCCTGGAGTTAAGGACTCTTTCTGTTAAAACTCTTTTGTCTGTGTTCAAGCCTTCATTGTCTTTGACCTTCCCATAAAGTATTCTTCTCATTGACCTCCTGGGTATGGTGTCTTCCTTCTTCAATCTGTTTCTATAATGCAATGGATTATTCTTCTAAATCTCAGTCTGTTCATGTTATTCCCTGCTGAAGAATCCTCAGTACCTGTCCATTTCCCCCAAATTGCCTGAGTCTAGGTAGTGTCTCCTGATGAATTTCCATGTTATAGATTATGGCATGGAGAGAACACATCAGCCAGTTTGCTATGTAAAGGGGTAATCTCCAGCTTAGAGGACTCAAGTATGACTTCTGTTATTATATTTAACATATTCTGTTGTTATCATTTTTTTTATTAGCCTGAACTCTTTTTTTTTTTTTGCCGTACGCGGGCCTCTCACTGTTGTGGCCTCTCCCGTTGCGGAGCACAGGCTCCGGATGCGCAGGCTCAGCGGCCATGGCTCACGGGCCCAGCCGCTCCGCGGCATATGGGATCCTCCCAGACCGGGGCACGAACCCGTATCCCCTGCATCGGCAGGCGGACTCTCAACCACTGCGCCACCAGGGAGGCCCCTGAACTCTTTTTAACACATTGCCTTTTTTTTTTTTTTGCGGTATGCGGGCCTCTCACTGTTGTGGCCTCCCCCGTTGCGGAGCACAGGCTCCAGACGCGCAGGCTCCGGACGCACAGGCTCAGCGGCCATGGCTCACGGGCCCAGCCGCTCCGCGGCATATGGGATCCTCCCAGACCGGGGCACGAACCCGTATCCCCTGCATCGGCAGGCGGACTCTCAACCACTTGCGCCACCAGGGAGGCCCAACACATTGCCTTTGATATCCTCCTTAGCTCCTAACAGACCATTGTGATATAGGAGGCTTTCATACCTCTTCTTTTGAGGGAATAATCAGAGAACGTTTGGGAATTAAAACACCATTGCTGGAAATCATTGAATTGAACACTAGGCAGCCAATAATTTTTGGATGCTATATATATATATTTAATTTTGTAGCTTTATGTTTAGAGGCCCTAATTTATTTTTTATTTTTTTATTTTTTTATTTTTTATTTATTTATTTTTTTTTGCAGTACGTGGGCCTCTCACTGTTGTGGCCTCTGCCGTTGCGGAGCAAGGCTCCGGATGCGCAGGGCCAGCGGCCATGGCTCACGGGCCCAGCCGCTCCGTGGCACGTGGGATCCTCCCTGAGCAGGGCACGAACCCGTGTTTTCTGCATCGGCAGGCGGACTCTCAACCACTGCGCCACCAGGGAAGCCCTAGAGGCCCTAATTTAAAGAGAATAATCTGGAAGAGTAAATATAGTCTTCAGTTTAATTAGGAAGTAACTTTTGTTGAACTAGCAGTGAAAGATGTGTTGAAGAGAATGATGACAGTATCATTGGTTGATGATTCTGAATTTTTTTTGACATATTGTATACTGTGGCTATTCTATCAGGGCCTTGTTGTTTTGGTTTGAGACATAGCTTTCCTTTTAGAAATGTAGAAGCATGTCTTCAAATTGAGTTTGTTCTTTGGAGGATTTTTTTTTTTAATGGAGGTAGCATTAGAGTTCTAACAGGAATCTCCTTAAACTGTTTTGTGACGGCTATTCTAGATAGTACACAAGCTAAGGATCCAGGAGATAGAATAATTTAGCCTGTGGAGTAACTGTGTGTCAAGGTATTGATTTAATGTCTGTAGCTTGATGATCTGGTGTAGGTTTTGAGTCATTCCTTAGCATGTCTGCTCACACTGTGCTATGGAAATATTTTAAATGAAGCCTTCTGACTCCTGTGGTCCCATGAGAGTTGCTGGGGGGTGATAAACTCAAAGGTGTATTTAGAATTTGTAATGACTCTGTTGTATTCATAAGTAATCAGACCCTGTTGTGCTGCTATTAAAAACCTTCCAGAGGTTTCCCATTACACTTAGAATGAAATCCAAACACCCTACTATCCCTACAAGCTCCTGCCTGCCTCTCAGCCTTACTCCCCTTCCTCTTCCCCTCATTAGCCTGGCCCCAGCTACTCTGCCCTCTGAGCACGCCAGCTCATTCCCTCCCTCGGCCTTTGTACTTGCAGTCACCTCTGCCTGTATTCTTCTTCCTCCAGACATTTCAAATGCCTTTTCAAGGTCTCAGATCAAATGTCACCTCCTCAGAGAGGAGGTGTCTCCTCCTCCCCCGTCACCCTCCTCGATTACACTCTTTTTATTGTCTCCACAGTACTCGTCACTGTCCCCCTTGTTGGTCAGTAATCCTCAGGAGAGCCTGCACCTTGCTGTTTTATCACTTCCCTCACTGCTGTGTCCCTGTGTGTGGAAGTACATAGTGGGTGCTTTGTAAGTGTTCAGAGAGTTGATGGAATCCTTATAATTATCCTCACTGAATCAAAGCGATAAAAACAACATGTGGCTAAACAGGTACTAATTCATACGATTGTCTGTTTAAATTACTCAATAATTGATTCATTGTTTCATTACATAGTACAGAATTCAATTATGTTAGAAACAGATACTGTCTCTTGGGGCTGGAGCTGGTATGCAGATACAAGAATCTATCTTTTGTTCAATTTATCAGGTCATGATTTCTGTCAAGTCTTTAAGAGAGATAGCTGAGTAATATATACTTTTAAAGTTTTATGTTCTAGAGGCTTTTTGGAAATTGCCAAAATGTCATTAGATCTTTTTTTATTAAGTTAAATCATGGCTAAGGCAGGGTGGTAGATTGAGAGCGTTCTGGACTGGAAGTCCGAAGGCCCAGACTCTCGTTTTAGCTCTGTCAGTAGCCAACTCTCCACGTGAGTCTTTTGGCCCTCTTTTTCCTAATTTATAAAATAATAGGGTTGAATGAAATGATCTTAAATGTCTGTTCTCTTTTAACAGTGTATAATTATCTAGTTTCAAGCATGAACCAGTCATTTTTTTCACTTTTGGGAATTTTTATAGGCTGTATGTATATGAGATAGTTGTCCAGATATCATTAAGCTTTTGCAAGAAGGGAAGGTCAAATTTGTTTAGTTTACCAGAACAGTAAAACATCTGAAAGATTCAAAAGAGGTTTGGTTTGTTTCACTTGCTTTTTTTTTTTTTTTTTTTTGGTAGCCCCTGTGGTAAGAAATACTAAATATGATTTATGGGAGGTATTGATTTTAAAATTAACCGTATTATTTAAGTGGATAATAAAGATTTGTCTGTAAGATGCTGATTTTGGCTTTATCACTGTTTCAAGGATTCCCATCTTTTTCTTCTTTGGAGATCATCTAAGAATTTTACAATTGACTTGGCCTAATGTGTCTACTTCAGCATGTCAGTTTTACTTAAAGTTCATATAATTCTTCATTGACATTAGATACATGTCAGTTTTAAGAACTACTGTAGGATACTGTGTCCCATTCTGTATTCTGTAGTTCACTGGTCCTCAGACTTTAGCAGGGGAGTCAAAGTTGCCTCTTGGATTGTTAAAACACAGATTACCGCCCCATCCTGAGTTTCTGATTTAGTAGGTCTGAGATGGGACCTGAGAACTTACATTTCTAAGTTCCCAGGTGTTGCTGATCTGAGACCAACACTTTGAGAACTACTGCGGTAGTTTGTCAAGTTCTTTATTTGCTCTTGCTTCCAACATCTTGATCCAGAGGAGTGTAGGTCCTTCCATACTGTGTAGTGATGCATCTCAATAGTACTGGCCCCCTTTCCCTCTTTACCTTGTGGGCCCTGGTATAAGGTATCTCACGTCCTTTCCAGCCTCCTGGAAAGTGTGATACATAACAAATGGTTAAATGCAGCTGGAACCCTTAAGGCAACATACTGCTAGTAGCTTAACCTTTTGGATTCTGTGTTTAAATGGGGAAAATGTGCATTTAAAGGTGATAGGCAATTTATTCTTGTCAGTTTGACAACACTGGCTTTAGAATCAGAAATACTTTGGCTCAAAGGTTAACTCTGCCACTTATTGGCTATTTGAATTTCGGAAAGTGATGAAACTTTTCCGAATCTTAGTTTCCTTACTTCTAAAATGGGTTGATAATATCTGCCTTATAGGATTTTTGTGAGGACTTAATTAAATAAGGTACATAAAGTACTTTGTAGGTACTCAATAATTACAAGAACGGAAAGTCAAATTTGTTTAATTTACCAGAACAATAAAACATCTGAAAGATTCAAAAGTGGTGTGGTTTGTTTCACTTGCAAACCAAATGGTCATAACTTCTTTTTTTAAAAATAAATTAATTTAATTAATTTATTTATTATTTTTGTCTGCGTTGGGTCTTCGTTGCTGCGTGTGGGCTTTTCTCTAGTTGCGGTGAGCGGGGGCTGCTCTTCGTTGTGGTGCGCGGGTTTCTCATTGCGGTGGCTTCTCTTGTTGCGGAGCACGGGCTCTAGGTACGCGAGCTCAGTAGTTGCTGTACGCGGGCTCAGTAGTTGTGGCGCACGGGCTTAGTTGCTCCGCGGCATGTGAGATCTTCCTGTACCAGGGCTCGAATCTGTGTCCCCTGCATTGGCAGGCAGATTCCTAACCACTGCGCCACCAGGGAAGCCCTGGTCATAACTTCTGGGTAGTTTTCTATCAGAGCACTGTTCATGGCTGCCCTGATGTGGGTTGCTCCCCCAACCTGTTTGCAGGAGACTGGCCATGGGCAGTAGGTGGGTAGCTGTCTACTGTGTTTACACAGATCCCACTTCTCTTACTTGTTTGGAAATGCTGTGTCTTGTTCCTGTGTAACCTGGCTCTGTATCCCTGGTCCCTTAGCTCTGGCCTCTGGTGCCCGAATCAGGCCCTTCTTGCTCTGAGAGCCTGTTTCTCTGCTTCTGCACCTCACTGTGTTCTGAGTGATCTCATGCTCCTCTTCTGGCTCCACGTGAAAACCAGTGTGTTTGGAGGTACGTAATTCCACCCCTTCCTGGGGTGGGATGACTTTTTTGATCACAAAAATAACTGTTCTCATCTTTAAATATGTCTTTCAAAATGTGTATGATTTTAATTTTACTAGATCCAGAGGACACATTTTTCTTGTGCATTTGAAGCTCCAGTTTTCATACTGGATGTTCAGTAGACACATAGCCCAATGAAAAGAACTTTGATTTACTGTGTGTCCTCTTAAAAAGTACCTATATGCACTGGATTTTAGTTAGTTGGGGATACACCGGGGAAATTTCCAACTATGATTTCTGTTGATTGGGATGGAGAATCCCCTAAGAAACTGCTTTGGCCACTAAAGATGTTTTGTGAGGAAGTGCCAGTTGCTCCCATCACAGATGATGCTTGGTGGCAGTGTTCGGGGTTCAATGGCTTTTCATTGTTTTTGGATATGACCATGAATTCTCTTGTTGTCCTAAGGTCTATTGTGATGATGTATTTTCATCCGTATTTATGATTTCATGCTTTTCAGAAACAGAAGAGGTTTGTCTTCGTTGCATATTTACACAAACACTTTGCTTCCTATTTCCTTTGCAGTGGACCCGTGCTCATCTAGTTCATGGGCAGCAGGAGGGCGTCTCAGCAGATATATGTGTCTGACTGGGCAGTTGTCTCCTAAGCATGATTTTGGCTTGCATTTGCAAGTACGTGTAGAGAGAACAGAAGCATCAGATAGACTACCATTTATTTATATTCACAATTACAAAAAAAAATATGATGGATGTAAGGAACAAGATATAGCAGTTTTACTTGATTGAATTGGGATATTTGAGTATTGGTAGAATAATTCAGGATTGGGAGACAATATTATTACCTAAAAATTTATCACTTTCTGTAGTCATATCTATATGATACTAAAAGATATGACTTTATAGTGTGAAGGATTGAATAATACATAATGGAGCTCTCCCTGCCATTTATGTATTCTTGCTTAAAACTGTTTGATTATAGTATACGCATATGATATACAAATTTAACTTATATGAATTCAGCCATATATGCACTCCATCTTTTGGATAAACTATACATTTGTATATGTCAAAGAATTTACAAGTAAAGAAATTTATGAGGATAATTTCAGTAATATGTGATTTTTATCCCATTCTTCTATCCCTAAGTAAGATGCAACCAAGAGTAGGAGAAGTAACAATGATAATAATTTTCAGTGCTGAAGATTGTACAGCAGAGAGCAATGTAGTAGTAATTTTTGACAGATTAAGATCAGATGTTTTTGGAGCAAAGTGCTGTTTGTTTTTTGACTTCCAGTGTGCTTTTTGGCATCTATTTGTGTTGGAGTAAAATGAATTTATTTGCTTTTCTAACGTTTTGAACACTTACCATGGTTTGGGTTGATTTCAGCTCTCGTAAGTAAGTAGTTTCAGTGAAAGTTTGTGAGACTCTTAAATAATTTAGGGACCAATAAAAGATCATTCTTGTCAGAAGATGGAAACAGTACCTGTAAATGGTACCTGTAAATGGTACCTATGCTAAATAAAACTTGATGAGTTAGAATATGTGTTTCTGGAGTTTAAAAAAATTAAAAGTAAGGTAAGTCACCTGTGTAGTTACTAGATTTTGATACTAGTCCTCACAGGCCTTTAGATAAATGCTGTATTGTAATGGTTATTGCAACAAGAAGCTATTGTGCTGCACTCATGAAATGAATATCTTTTCTGATCCATGAATACCACCATTATCAAGGGGATACTTGAAGCCTTGAAGAAAAGTTTTTCTGTTGCCCTTTCTTCTTCATGGACTTTTTTTTCCCCGTTTAGAGCAGCTACCAGTTTATATTTTTGAATACAGCCTAATAACTTGTATCTTAATCTAATTAAATTGTCTTTCATGCAGGGTGAAATGAGTGACTGTAGGCATGACAGCCTCTGTAATGGGAAAAAAAAGAGAATATTTATACTTGTCTTTTAGGAAACTCATACTTCTCAAAATCTTAATCTGATTTCTCGAGAAGCAGGATGGCCACAGCGAGGAGGGACCTCCTGTCTGCCAGCCAGCTAGTCAGAGCCTAAGCAGCTGGGTGCTCTAGTAACTCCAGACCCAGCCTCATGGTCTTCAAGGTTTTTTAATCTTTAAAATTTGAGACAGTGGGAAGAATCTTGAAGGCATTCTCATTGTCTGATTACACTGTCCTCATTCTAGACTTGTATAGAAGCAGACAGACAGTGTAATATCTCTAAAGCAGTTGTTCTTATTTGGGACAATTTTCCCTATCAGGAGACTTTTTTGGTTTCATACTAAGGGGATTGTTCCTTGTCATTGGACGGCTAAATGCCCTATAATACACAGGGTAGCACCTCAAGAAAGAATCATCTAGCCCCAAGTGTCAGTAGTTTCATGGTTGAAAAACCTACTGCTAAAGTATCATCTCAAAGAGAGAACATAAATCTCCAGTATAATTAATATTCTCACCTTGAAGGGTAGTTTTAGGAAAGAAAACAGGAACAGGTTCTAATTTTAGTTCCTGCCTTAGAATGATGGAATAGAAATTGGAAAACTATGGTAAGTCATGACACAGGTTTTGTGGCCTCATCCACAAGTCTTCATCTTTAGAGGGAAGAAAAGTTTATGGTCTAAGTTCCAGTGCAGGCCATCTTGCATTTAAGTGAGTGGTGCAAATTCAGAGACTACTAAAGCCACAGATTGGTCTGAAGAAATGAGGAAATCATCACCAAAAACCTCTCACTTGGCTTGCAGAATGGGATGTAGCCTGCGTCAGTATATGTTACATTGTAGGATCTACATTTTCCTGTCATTTCACTCAGTCTTAATTTGACTTTTTCAGAGTGAATTGTAACAGAGCACAAGTCTACTTTTAGTGACACTTGAATCAACAGAAGATTATTGGTATCTTTTTTTTGAATTTAGTCATTGTGGCTTCTTTTTTGACGTAGTTGCCATAATCAAGAAATTGAAGCATGGTCTCCTCAGGGCAAAATGAGTCATGAAGTCAGAAAACATATAGATACTTGTGGAAAAAGATTAATATGACATAAGTAAGTGCTAGAGGAGGGGAGAATAATTTGAAAACTCATTATTTATAATGAAGCAAATAAATCATAGTTCCAAAATTATGTTGTTATAAAACACGGAAAACCAGATAATTGGTGTGTTTTTCTGTTTGACTCTCAATTTTAAAGGACTCTAATTGATGTATTGTTTATATTGTTCACTAAATACAGTGTTTGGATGATAGGGAGGGAGTGGAGAATGCATGTGATAGCAGCTCAGAGATGTGCAGCGCTTCTCCCTGAAAACAATTACAGTGCAGCGGCTGCCAATGGTGATGTCACAGTCAGCAGATAAAGAGCCATTTAAGACTCTTTGTAACCATCATTAGAAGGACAGAGAGAATTTGTGTAAAAGCTGAAGCAGTGTTAAGATTCCTACGGTGTTCCTCTGTTTTGTTGCCTTAAATGATAATGTTTTCAACATTTAATTACTTATATAATTTACAAATGATATTTAACATCATCCAGGGGAAGAGAGAGTACTGTTTATAGAGGACAAAGCAGTCACTCTCTTTGTTAGAGCAGAAGCAGAAACTCAAAGCAGTACTTCGGGACTGAGATAGAGAAAATAATGCTGGTTTCTAACTTAGTAATGTGACTTTTAGAGGTGGTGTTGAGCAAGACTGACCTACCTAGATTGTAAAACTTAATCTAGTTTATAGTTATGTAACATCCCTTTTTGGAGAGGAAAATGACATTAACATAGACTTAAGTGGTCTAAGAGGTGTAAAAAAAGCTTCCTACAGGCAGGAAGCACCTAACTTAAAACTGATTTTCCAAATGCCAAAAGGCCTTCACTATCAGCTGTATACTGTGCTTTTTTGTCAAGTTTTTGGCACGTCTTTTTCCGGGATTATTACCCTTCTTGCTGGAGCTTCAGTTAGAAAGGAGTATGCTGTCTAGCATTTCTGTTTTAGAGATGAGGAAGCCATGCCTTCATTTGGCATGGCAGGGGTGGGCAGCTCAGGGGCAAGAGTGGTGAGTCTTGAGAACTAGGTAAGTTAGTCCTTGAATTGAATTTTATCTCAATATTTTCAGTCCATAGCTTAGTACCTGACCCATAAGAAGTACGTAATTAGTAACTATAATAATTTATAGGTAGCGACAGGTGGATACTTTATAGGGAGATTACTACCTCCTAAATATATCTTTTATCACCCTCTTTTCTCTTTCCACCCCTGCCTTAGACCATCAGTTTGAGAGAGAGACAGACAGACAAAGAGAAAGAAAATACCAATACAGAAGAAAGAAAACTAAAGCACATTGGACTAGGCTTCATAAACTTTATTACACTTAATCGTCATAACCACCTTGTGATTAAATAGTATTCACATTTTATGGATAAGAAAACTCAATTTATAGTAAATAACAGAGCTGGGATTTGATTCCAAAGCAAGCCTCTATTTTCTTTTTTGCAGTTTTCTGTATTTTGTGGTACTTTGGAATTCTACTAAGGACAGGGACTGGTACTTATCTCTATATCTCCCTAATTTAGCAGGTTTAGTGATAGAGAAATGCCAAAAAAGTGTTTGTTAAAGGATCCGTTTCAATCTAGAACCTTGAATTTTCTTTGGAAGAATGGATGAAAAAGGGGAAGAGTTAGGGCCAGACTTAGAGATAAGATGGAGGCAGAGAGAAGTTAGCGTTTGTGGTGCACACAGTGCGTGCCTGGCAGTGGCGAGCCTCTGCTGAGGGTAACATAAATCAGAAATTGAGCCCCTGAGTTGTGAAAGCAGAGCCACCGCTTATAGATGTGTCAGCTATAAGGGGTCAGCACTGTACCGCCCCTTGGGGTGCCACTCACAATGCAGTATGAGTTGTACAGGGTACGGCTGGGTGCAGTGGCTTGCGTGGGAGCATCTAGGTGTGTGCGTTGGGGGGTGTCTCTTTCTAGAAAAAAGAAGTAGAAGTACCTGGAAGTCTTAAAAGTCAGGGTTACTAAACAAAAATAAAACAAAAACAAAAAAACCCAACTCAATGAAAAATGAGCAAAGGACTTGAATTGACATTTCTCCAAAGGAGATGTGTAAATGGCCAATAAATATATGAAAAAATGCTCAACATCACTAATTAATTATTAGGGAGATGCAAATCAAAACAAATGAGATACCACCTATTAAAAAACAGTGTTGATGAGGATGTGGAGAAATTGGAACTCATGTGCACCGTTGATGAGAATGTAAAATGGTGCAGTTGCTATGGAAAACAATATGACAGTTACTAAAAAAAATCAAAAATAAAATTACCATATGATACAGCAGTTCCACTTCTGGGCATGTATATACCCAAAAGAACTGAAAGCAGAGTCTGGAAGAGATATTTGTACACCCATGTTCATAACAGCATTATTCCCAATAGCCAAAAGGTGGAAGCAACCCAAGTGTCCATTAACAGATGAATGGGTAAACAAAATGTATTTCAGCCTTTAAAAGGAAGGAAATTCGGACATATGCTGCAACATAGATGAACCTTGAGGACATTAGGATTAGTGAAATGAGCCAGTTACAAAAGGACAAATACTGGATGATTCCATTTATATGAGGTCCCTAGAGTTGTCAAATTCATAGAGACAGAAAGTAGAATGGTGGTTTCCAGGGGCTGGGAGGAGGGGAGAGTGGGGAGTTAGTGTTTAACGGATACAGGGTTTTAGTTTGGGATGAGAAAGTTCTGTAGATGGATGGTGGTGATGGTTGCACAGCAGTGTGAATGTACTCACTATCACTGAACTGTATACTTAAAAATGGTTAAGATAGTAAATTTTTTGTTGTGTATTTTACCACAATTTTTTTAAAAAGAGTAACTACTCCCACAAGCCTTATTGTCATCTTCTCTTTTTGCCACAGACTTTTCATTTAAATATAGAATTCTCTTGACCAATATTAAGGAGAAAACCGTCATCTATAATTTAAGAATGCAGTTTACAAAGCAGAGGACTTTTCCCGCATCCACACTTGAAGAATGTCTGAAGCCATTGCCCTGAGTAGCAGCTGCATTTGGCAGAATTAACTTGGAATCATGGTGCTGATGGTCCGCTCTGACTTTTCCTACTACACGGCCCCCCTGACAGTTGCACAGCTGCTACTTGTGTCAAACACGTGATGACGTTTTGTTTTTGTGCCTTTGGATAGTTTGTGTTAAGTTTATTGAATAAGATTGGAACTAGTATTTAGTCAGTTAGTTGAAAAAGTTGGTCAAAGCAGAGCATGAAATGCTTTAAGGTATTTTTTTATACGTTCCTTATCCTAGACTTTGTGTGGAGGCATGGAGGTATGATTCCTCTAAAGCATTATATTGAAGAAAGGATCTGAGAAGAGCAGAAGAATAACAGTTTCTGATGTAGTGTGTCTAGACTGCCAGGTAGTTCCAGCAACTGAATCAGGAGCAGAACAGTTATTTTAGTTCTTGCTTCAGAACCAGGGGGCTAGATTTTTATTACTGCCCCTCCATTTACAATTTTTCCACAAACCTAGTATTTTGTTAATTGATTCACTTTATTGAGTTTCTCCAAAGCATTCAGTTTAGTTTTTATAGAAATAAGTTTTCCTTTTATATTCATATTTCTCCATTTATATTAGTTAATATAATTACAAATACAATTGGTATTATAGGGTTGGTTTGAACCTACCACTCAGCAGGTACGGGTAGAAATGTGCCCTGATGCTGTGGGGACCTCAGAGTGCCGTGGATTTCACTGGTGGGTTTTACTGCAGGGATGGAGATGTGGTTAATCCTGGTGGGTTGGTTGAAAGGATGTTGGTTAAGAGAGTGTTATCTCTGTTCAGAGTCTTTATCAAGTCTCTTGCCTTTGGGAGAATGTTTCTAGTTTTATCAGACCTCAGTGGCACAGTATTCAGTCAGTACCCTCCTATCATAAACATTTCATGTCTGTTTTATGTTATTTGGTATTTTCCAGTAATTTGTCAATGAAGAAGTTATGCCAATAGCGTTTTCTGTCTGTTTAAGGCTATGCTCTCCTGAGCTCAGCTGAGAGACCCTTTTATGTTTATTTTCTTTAAATTCCTTTGAATCCGTTGTTACAGAGAACTCTGGGGGGTATCTCTGGGAGATGGATGTCTTTCACTGCCTGGGTTTTGTGTAGCTTGGCACACTTGTATGAGCTGGATACCAGGGGTGTAGGAAGCCAAGGTAGTAAAGTAGGAACTGGAGCAGTGGGAAGAGGGAGGGATGACCGTTGTCAGAGGTGGCCAAGACCAGGCAGGGCCTGCAGTGGGCGTGGGCTCCTAGTGTAATCACCCGGGATGAGCCTAACATGAAGTCAGCCCCTTCCCTTCTCATTTTATATTGGAATCGTGCCTTCTGGCAAAGGGTAAAAGCTTTCTCCTTTTGTATGCTATTTATAACAGAGCATCATTTTATGTGGTTCAAGTGAGCCTTCAAAAATAGATGGGTAAGTGAGAGGTTTTTTTTTTTATTAAACCTAGGGGCTATTCTCTTTCAGTCTACTGTGGTGTGTCACCATAAACTGGAGTTAAAACTTGTTACATCTTGTGTGCTTAAAAACACCAGTCTTGAGTTTAAAATAACCATAGCTTCTGTTTTTAATACTGGATGGATAAACCTAAAACAGATTTATGTGAAAAGATATTCTGGATTTCAAAGAAAAGATGGTTTATCCAGGATGCCTGTTGCTCCTTTTTCTTTTTTTTTCCTTTTGCTTAGCAAATTGCCCTCAATTTTTGAAATATGGTTAACTCCAATTATCTTTAAGTGGACTGTAGGCAAGTAGAAACTTCCAGAATATCTTGGCCATTCCCACCCATTCTTTCCTTACTGTCTTTTCTCTTGCAGGCATTAGTTACTATTATATGTTCCTGGAGGGCAAACTAATATTAATTTTGGCCCAAGCTTCAGAAAAATCACATTGAAGAATGAATTTTGGGGGAGTATCCGAAATTTTACATACCATTCTTACCTTCTGTTAGCACGCTTAATTGATTGTATGCAGAAACTTGTATCTTATATTCCTTTTTTTCTGTTTGTATTCTTATGTCTATTTCTGTGTTGTGCAAAGGGAACCAGTTCTCCCAGGCCTTCCGTCTTGGTGTTAGCAAGTATGGAGAGAGTAGAAAACCAGCTTTAGCCTGCTGTTGAGGTGGCTAGCTTGATTTTCCGTCCCTGGAGATGCTGACATTGTGGCGGGGAAGCCCATAAAACTCAATTAGATGAAGCCACATCAAAGCCTGCATCAAGGCAACAAGCCAGAGAGGGAGGGCAGCTCGGACGCGGTGTCCGATGAGCACACGTGGAGCAGTGGGAGGGGAAGGTTGACCAAAGGTACTTTAGGAGTCTGAGCTACACTGTGTAACTTCTTTCCTCGAGCGTTAGTGAATATATGGAAGACTTTTTGTCTGTTTTCACAGAAACAAACATTAGCAGTGAACATTTCATATTCACAGGAAGCACTGCTGCCCTGAGAGATTAATTGCTTAAAAACTCGGAGATGGTTTTTTGTGTGTATGTGTAGCTATATATCAATCAAATAATAAACTTATTTTTGAGTGAAAGCAAAACAGTGCCTTTATTTATTTATTTATTTTTTTTTTTTGCGGTACGCCGGCCTCCCACTGTTGTGGCCTCTCCCGTTGCGGAGCACAGGCTCCGGACGCGCAGGCTCAGCGGCCATGGCTCACGGGCCCAGCCGCTCCGCGGCATGTGGGATCCTCCCGGACCGGGGCACGAACCCGTGTCCCCTGCATCGGCAGGCGGACTCTCAACCACTGCGCCACCAGGGAAGCCCCAGTGCCTTTATTTTTGAAGAAGCTAACATGCAGGTATATCTCAGATTTTGTAAAATCCTGAACTTTTACCAGAATTTTCTAGGCTGTTTTAGGAATGGTTTTGTGTAGAGGTGAAATACTGATGCTGCTCCCTGCCGTGAAGGTTGCACGTGCAGTAGGAAAGCCCAGTGGCCCCAGTGGAGGCCTCCTCTCTCCACTCTTCATCAGCGTCTCCTCACTCAGCATCAGACCTTCTGCACCTCTGATGTCTAGTCTCCAGCTACCACGGTCCTGCTGTCTGGCTTCTGTTTCTTCATGCTGCAATTCCCTGATGCCCATGGAACGTAGCTTTTATCTGTGGCTGGCTGCAGGAATTCTGATTCACGGCGGTAAATAGTTCCAGGCTGCACTTGAGACCAATTATGTTTGTGTATAGTCCATATATATATGTGTGTGTGTGTGTGTGTATATATATATATATATATATATATATACATACATAAATTATAAGAAAACTAAACATACAAACCTTTAGTGCTTTCATAGCAACAACTTAAGCTTTCATAGCAACAACTTAAATTCTCTGGCTTTTTCTGTCACACACTCCATATGTCATTTATTGTGGTTGTAGTTCTATGTGTAAATATACTTATTTCCCAGATGATTTTTAAGTAAAATCTGTGTGAGGCTAGTGATTTGATGATAAAACAGTAGATAGGAATAACAGGAAATGTAGATTGCATACAGAGTCACTGCCTTCACAATTTTTCAAAGAATTTGGAAAGACAACACTTTATAAACAAGTTTATAAATACAAGTACATCTCACCTTTTTGGTTATCAGGCAGTGTTACCAATTGCAAACACATCCCTGAGCCAGGAGGCTAGTAAAAGGGCCTCTAAACAGCCCAAATAGACACTACAGAATTTAAGTGCAAGCACTTGGGGCATATCAGAAGTAGCAGTCATAAAGTGGGAGCCAGCCAGCTCCCTGAGGACATTTTTATGAATATCATTTATTATACTCTTACATATCCTTTAATAATGATGACTCAAGGCAATCAAGAAAAAGTATTCACCATTTATTTGATTTTTGACAAGGCAGGACAAGCTATGGTATATTCAAAAGTATTGGAATAAAACTTGTTGCCAAAAGAGTAAATTCTTGAACGTCTATAAAGCTTGGTAATCTAGAAAAGCACACGATCCCTAGGTTTAGAAAGCTAAGATATTATCGTTACGACTACTACAAGGATTTAAAATGTTCCAGAGAAAGTCACAAGCTTCAGGTGAGACAGGAAGAGGGTCCCACAGTGGATCTGGTAGTGGAATGTGCGCCGGAATGTGCAGTTGGGAGGAACCAGGGGAAGGAACGGTAGTTAGGTGGCTGTCGCCATAGTTGAGAGAGAAGTGGGCAGTTAAGGTCAAGAATTTGAACCTGGGTGGTGACATGGGGAAAGGAGAGGAAGGACGGATGCAAGAGATACTCTGAAGGCTGCAGGGTGAATTGATTAAGTGGATATGGATGACAAGAGGGAGGGAGGTTTTAAAGGTGACCCAGGTTTTGCAGCTCTGGAGTCTGGGAGAATGTTGTTTGTTACTGCAGAAATGGGACAGGCAGCTGATTTTTCAGTGAGGGAGACTGCTTTGTTTTCAGGTGGTGAGTTAAGGAGCTGGCCAGAGACCTGGCAGGTTTGGACTTGAGGCCTTTGGACTTGGACTTGAGGTCTAAGAGGCTCTTTTCAGCCGTGCCCGAGACAAGCGAAGACAGGCATGCTTTCGTTGTTGCCTTGGTAAGTGCTTAGCAATTATTGGTTGGTTTGTACTTCTTTTGAGTTTTGTGGGATGACTGGATTTGCTTGAAAATGAATTTTGTTCAGTTACGTAGTTTTTCTTACAAGTAAAATGTCAGTAATTAGGCCTGCTCACGCACTTGCAGAGTAGGAACAGAAGCTGAGGCAGACAGGCTAGCCTGACTTTGCTGTAAAGCCTCAAGTTTCCTCTTGAAATGTTACGTAAAATCTCCGTTCAACTCCATAATATTTATCTTATATAAGGAAAAAATGAAAGTATTAATAATCACCAGTGATACAAAATAAAGTTTCCTACCACGTTTCTCTGTGGTTTTGCTTGGTTCTTCTTGGTTCTGCATAGGTATGCTTTATTTGAGCTGCAAAGGGAAGTGCAATTTCCTGTCAGCAATAGGACGGCTCTTTGGTACATCATTGAATGTTCTTGCTGTATTATTTCCATGATCTTTGGACAAATGTTTTAAGTTAGTGGAGCATTATGAAATTCTGCTAGGAAAGCAAGATAGTACAGCTTATATTATTGAAACATTTTTTGTGGCAGGATTTGTAAGAGGGTAATAGGGAATGACTGTTAACTTAAGTGGCTAGTTAAGACTTTTGTCTTTATTGAAAATGGTGCTTTTTATTGAAATGGATAATTAGTAATTGCAGACACTGTCATTAATGGTTAAGAATCCAAATAGATAAATAAGTGGATGCGAGGGAAGTCAGGCCTTAGGTGACTTGGATTAATACCTTTTTTAAAAAAAAATCACTACCCTGCAAATTAATGAGCACACTACTTTTTCCTGTTGTGAGACACTTTCTCTCTTTTTGAATAAAGAAATTACAAAAATCACATTATTTTTAAGTCTGATGTAATCAGCTTGGATTCCTATAGCCAAGGAGAAGATTCTTTTATTACAAACTTTAGCACACATCTTTCTATTCAGAGCGATTAAATCAAACCCATCTTTCTATGCTACAACCCTATTTCAAATGAATGCTACAGAAATAGGAAACTAAACTCAATGGGAGTATATAGTATTGGCTAAGCTTTACTTCTAGCCTTGGAGAGTTTCCCATCTTTCAAAGTGCTGGAGCTTAAAGGCATCTTGGAAAAGAAGTGTTTTCTCAGGCATAGCTTGTTGAATCTCTAATGATTATTTTTCAGTGTTAGGGTAAAACTGTAGTTTGCTATCACATTTGTGCTCCATGCACACCAATATGAAACAGTTGACTTTATTGCTGAGGGCCTTTTAGTATAAATTATTTTTCATAATTATTTCAAATGGCATCCTTTTTTTTTTCTTGGGAAAATAAATTCTGATTTTCCTACCCCCTTCCGACTAAAAGACTACTTTTGCTTTCTTCTCACTTTCTTCTAGCCTACCCCTTGCCTTTTTTGTGGCCACACCGTGCAGCATGTGGGACCTTAGTTCCCCAACCAGGGATTGAACCTAGGGCCATGGCAGTGAAAGCACCAAGTCGTAACCACTGGACCACCTGGGAACTCCGCACCCCCCCTTCGCCTTTTTTTTTTTTTTATTGTGGTACACGGGCCTCCCACTGTTGTGGCCTCTCCCGTTGCGAAGCACAGGCTCTGGACGCGCAGGCTCAGCGGCCATGGCTCATGGGCCCAGCCGCTCCGTGGCATGTGGGATCTTCCCAGACCGGGGCACGAACCTGCGTCCACTGCATCGGCCGGCAGACTCTCAACCACTGCGCCACCAGGGAAGCCCCCCCCTCCTCACCTTTTTTAATTAGTGTATTCTGATGATTTTTCTAAATATGGGCTTCCCCAGATCTAATGCAAAGGAACATTCGTTGATAAACAAGTTTAAAAACATGTCTTCTCTTTTATTATTAAGCTCTGAATTTGAATTGGTTTTTATGATTCAACAATCCAGTAAGGGTTTTCTTTTTAAATTCCCCCTTTTTTCTTACCTTTCTTTTGAAAATCTGGGTTTTCCCCTAAATTTGATGCTTTATAAGTATCTCACAAAGAAATTACCTTGCAATTAAGAATAAAATATACCCACTGAAATAGAGATGAGAGCATAATTTCTTTAGAAAATCTGTATAAGATTTATCCAGTGAAGGTAGATTACAAGGGGGTACTTGTCATGACCTGCAAGTCACTTAGATATTTGCAAAGAAAACTCAGTTCTGAAAAATGATTTAATAAATTAATTGGACGGGATTTTATGTGCTGAGAAACATGACTTTCTTACACTTTGAAGAGACTTTCTAACACTAATCAATACATATGAGGAACTAGATGCATTAAAAATTTTTTCCTCTTTAACATGGATTAGCACCTGCCTGCTGCTCGGCATTGACAGCAAATCACATTCATTCATTAAGTACTGTGATGCAGAGATGAGCGATACAACCCCTGCCCTGGAGAGCGTTCTTGAGCAGATGTCTCCACCAAGTTTTGTAGGATGAGAAGCGTAGCTAACCTGGTGAAGGAGGTAAGATGGGACATTCCAAACAGGGGGGCATCAGTGAGAAATGAAAGCATGTTGGGGTGTTTGGGGTGCTGCCGGTGGGTCTAGTTTGACTACAGGGATGAAAGGTTAAAATAGAACATGCGGAGAGATGAGCCTGCAAAGGTCAAAGAACTTCCTTTGTGTGCTAGGAGTTTAGGTGAGGCAGTATTGTCCAGTGGTTAAGAGCGTGGCTCTGGGTTGGATCCTGGCTTTGCCAACTCCTAACTTACTTTGTGACCTGGGACAACTCCTTTGGTCTCTGTTGCCTCCTCAGTAAATTGGAGCTGAAAATTGTACCCACCTCATAGGAAAGTGATGAGAATAAGTGCTCAGTAAGTGTAAGTTCCTGTGTTGTTGTTGGTTTAATTATTGTTACTGTCATCTCAAGGTTGTGGAGGAATCATTAAAGAATATTTCACAGGAGACTAACTAATGACATCATAGCATTTTAGAAAACCATTCCTGGCAAGCAGGGTGGAAGGATGAGGTATAAGGACTTAAGATGGATAAGGCACATTATTGCAGTAGTCATCTAGGTAAGACAGATGAGGGCCTGAACTAAATCGGTTGCAGGAGGAGTGGAGAGAGGAAAGGATGGATTAGAGAGATTCAGAATGGAGATTGGGCTGGTGATGAATTTGATATGGAGGGAAAAAAGCAAAAAACAGTGTGTCCAGGGCTTCCTTGGTGGCGCAGTGGTTGAGAGTCCACCTGCCGATGCAGGGGATGAGGGTTCATGCCCCGGTCCGGGAAGATCCCACATGCTGCGGAGTGGCTGGGCCCGTGAGCCATGGCCACGGAGCCTGCGTGTCCGGAGCCTGCGCTCCGCAACGGGAGAAGCCACAACAGTGAGAGGCCCGCGTACCGCAAAAAAAAAAAAAAAAAAAAAAACCGATGTGTCCAGCATAACTAGGAGGTTTTAGATTTGAGTGACCAGTGGGGGAGCCAGAGAGAAAATACATGAGGAGGAGAAGCTTTAGGAGGTGAGAAGATGGTAAGTTTAATTTGCATTTAGTTTTCATATTTGTGGGTCTTCCTAGAAGAGAGGTCCAGCAGCCAGTTGGGTACCAGTATATAGTTCAGGAAAGAGATCTGAGCTGACCTTGAGATGTGGGAGTTACGAGTGAAGTCACGGAAGGGACTGGAGGTGAGGAGCCTGAGAAGCCAGAGCTGAAAGCACGCACATGTATAGAAGCTGCCATATTTAAAGGACTTGTTGATGGGGGCTTCCATTAGAAGGGATCCCATTAGAAAAGATTTAAAAGAATCTGGAGAAGTAGAAGAAAACTGGAGAATAGGAATGTTAACAGAAGTCTGGATGGGCTGGGCGTGGGGCTGGGGCTTGGGCTGGGAAGACTGATTCAAGAGCGAGCACGTTCATGGAGCACTGGGGGGACCAGGACATGGGAGGTAAAGGTTGGCGTTGGATACTTTTCAAAGAAATGTGGCTCTGAGGGGAGGAGAGATTCCTACGTATCAACAGAGTTCCCTGCCCCAGTACCCCGCTAATCTGTGGCCGAGGTTCTTACCATTCTCTCTCCTGTCAAAGCCTCCCAGTAGTTTCAGCTCCACTTGGTATTTTGGGACCCAGCCTGACCAAGATCAAGGCAACATGGCTACTGGGTCCCAGCCATGTCCTTGGTACCTCTTTCTCGTAACTAAACTAAGCTCTTGCCTTGCTTCCGGGGCCCTTTTTCTCCCTCTCAAACTCAACTAACTCCCTCCCTCCCTCCCTTCCCCTCCTCCACCTCCCATATTGAACTCCCTTCCCTGGTTTCCAGCCCAGCACTTTAGTTGCTGGGAGACTGCGGTTCCACCTTTTCCTCTCAGTTCACTCTAACTCTCAGGAATAAATCCTCAAAGCTGGTTTCTTTCTTTTCTTTCTTTCTTTCTTTCTTTCTTCCTTTCTTTCTTTCTTTCCTTTGTTTTTACCACTTACTGCTGATTTACCCTCATGTCAGCTTGCCTACCTGTTTGAACCATCTCATTCTAACTGCCAGATTCACCTGGTGATGGAGCTTGATCAGTCAGTTGTTTGACCTTGGCCATTCCTAATACTGACTGTTCCTTTGTCCAGTCTCCTAGAGCCTGCTTCTCAGCTCTGCCCTAACAACAACCATAGCCAGTATTTGTTGAACGTGGAGCTGTATATACAAACATTATAACATTAGTTAACAGTGATTGAGTGCTTGCAGTGTTTCAGGCACTGTGCCGAACACTATAGGTATATGATTTAGATGGCAGTTTAATCTATTTTATAGACAAATAAACGGAGGCTTGGTTTAGTAACTTGTCCAGGTTCACACAGGAAGAGGTGAACCAGCATGCAAACATAGGCCCGTCTGACCCCTGAGCTTATACTCCTAACTGTCATACCATGTTGACAGTTCCCTGCTCTATCTGCTGTGCTGTGGACTAGTTGAATGTTTCTCAGACTCGGGTCCATTGGCCTATTGTTTGGGTGTTGATTTCCATTGTATCCAGTCATACTTCAGACCTAAGTTTTACAGGTTTGGTTTCCTGATAGAGATGGGTCTCTGTTGTTGCAGTCTACATGTACAGTGACTTTTGCCGTAACGAACTAATTTGCTTTCCTGAAAGGTAAATTTTATTTAAGAAATTTAAAATCAACATTTTTATTCTCGGGGTAAGTGGCTCTCTGCAAGATTGTGATAAGCCTTCTTTAAAAACTTAAGTAGAAATGTCATAAGTAGACACATACACACATAATATATATTTCATATATATTTGAAGTGCTTGTTTTGTGTTTTGAGGTGAGGAGGAAGCTTGAAGTTCTTGCCTAGATAGAACCTTTTATAAGTCAGTATACTAGTTTGATTTTGGAGATGGGAAAAAATGACTTTTCATTCCACAAGCGTATATTTTTGTGGATAGTTTGTTACTGTTTTAACCTACATTTCACAATTTCATGTATTAGTGGTTTTTTTTTAATACAAATCACTTGGATTTTATTTGTAGATTTATTGTTGGTGGTGAAGAAGGATGAAGGACTTTAAAGTGGTCCTTGTTATTTAGATATTCAGAGTGGACTCTGTAGGCCTGGGGTTTGCAGTGCTGGGGAGGGTGTTTTTAATGAGTATTACAGTTTTACTTTTATAATCACGTTAAGGATTATTAGGTAAATGGAGTAGAAAACAAAACTCTTCTCTTGCGGCAGCAGAGCAGAGAGTAGAGAAAATGGAAATCATGGACCTTACACCGTGCAGCCCCTAACCTCTTCATTCTCCATCAGTTCCAGCTGATTTTGGAATCTGCCTTAATAGTGCTTTAGGGCAGGAGTTGGCAGACTTTTTCTGTAGAGAGCTGGATAGGAAGTATTTTAGGCCTTTCAGGTCACATAGTTCTCTGTTGCATATTCTTATTCTTATTTGTTTTTGTTTGTTTACAACCCTTTAACATTTTACTTTAAAAATCTGAGTCGTTCTTAGCTCTCAGCCATACAGAAACAAACCACGGGCCGGACTTGGCCCCTGGGCAGTAGTTTGCTGACCCTTGCTTTACAGGAACCTTTTCGATTGAGCACGTGATCACCTGAAATCAATGTAAGGTCATCTTCCATTCCATCCTCCAGAAAGTGCAAAATCCCTTTGCACTCCCAGTATCCTCTTGCTCCTCTGACCCTCAGACTTCTAGCATGGGCTCTCTCGCCCTTCCTTTCCAGGTTCACCATGTGACCTAAACCCCTATTGCCCTGTTGCTTGGATTGTTAAAGTCATTGCCTGCTCTGCAGGTTTCTCTGCTTCCAGTCTTCTACTGGTTTAAACTGCCCTGTACACAGCTCTTGAAGTAATGTTCTGGAAATACAGTGATATTGTGTCATTTGTTTTACTCAAGGTACATTAATTTCTTGTTGTATGACACTGAAACTCTTCTTATCTTTCTTTGAAAGGTTACGGAGCTTTACATACATAGCACATTTTTTCTTATTCATTTCCTATGTGCGCCCACAGTTTATAAAGCAGGTTATATCCTGTGATTACTTTCTGGACACACCTAAAATTGTTAGTCATAATGGATTTTATTGAAGTAAATTGTTAAAAGTAAATCCCAAGTTTGTAAGACTTGAGGCCAGTAACGATGGTAAATTCAAAGTGTTAGTCGCTGTGCTTTACGGATACATTGGCCTCTTTAGCCTTCACAACAAACTAATGAGGAAGGTACTGTTTTACAAGCAGGGCACTAAGACATAGAGGAAGTGGGGGGCAATGTTAGTTGAATCGATTCAAACCTAGGCTCTCTGGCGCCAGAATCCATGTTTTTGAACCACTGTGCTATATTGCTTCCACAATGAAATAATAGTTAAGAGAAAGACTTTGAACCTAGTAGAGGAAAGGAAGGAATTGTTCAAACATAGCTTTAACCTTCATCCCTTTCCCTGCCAAGGCCCCAGCTCTCTTTGTATTTTGTTGTTTTGCCAGATAGTTTGTGAACTTGGCTGAACTTCATAGATGGAAGTATTTGAACGTTTGAAATAGGGAAGAGTTGAAGGTTATCAGAACAGAAAAAGTACAGCTCTTTTCCCAGAGCACAATCAGGTGCGTTTAGATAGAGTGTGCTAGAGACTCTATCCATAGGCAGAGAGAAGAGAAAGCATTTGAACATGATTATTCATTGTGAAAATTTGTTAAAAACATCAACAAAGCACTGTTTTGGTCAGCCATCTGCTGGAAGATAGAAATGAACTTGTTAAGAATTTGCAGTTATTTTTGAAAACTGTTGATTACTTGTTTTGTTTGTGGATTGCATATTGTCATCTGGATTGTTAATTGCTTGGGAAGAGAAATTCTATTTTCTGTTTCTTTTGCAATCTAAGCCCAAATTGCCGTTTCTTAGAATTCTGTATATAAGCGGGTGTTCTGTGACTGTTGACCAAGTGAGATACAGATATCTGATCTTACTGGACAATAGTTAACTTTGATCTTCACCCATTTGTTTCAGTTAAATCCTCAGATACTTAAGATTAAAAAAGCTGATAAATAAAATTCTTCCTTTCCAACCAGTTTGGTTAAGAATAGATTGTTCTTTTGTAACTAAAACACTTTTATCATAATAAAACATATCTTAAATATTAGCCAGCCAGCCATTGTATGACTTTTTATGGAGGCCACTATGTGTCAGGCATTGAATGACTTCTCTACTGTAGGCACTCTTGTCGGTGCTCAGGATACAGCCAACAAAGATTGGTAGCTTATATTCTGGTGGAGGGAAGAGATTGCAAACATAATATAGAAGTAACTTATATAATATATTAAGTAACAGATGCTATGGAAAAGGAAAAAGTAGGACGGCGCAAGTGGTGCCGGCACACTGGGAGGAGGCAGTCTGTGGTGCTATGAGCAGGGTGGTCAGCGTTCCCTCGTTGGGGTTTGAGCAGATACTTGAAGGAAATGCAGGAATAGGCCAAGCGGCTAACTAACTATAATTCTTGTTACCTCCTCTTATCTTATTACCACTCTTCAGCTTGTTGTAGATTGACTCCGATTAATTTGAGTCCCTGTTTTATTCCACCAGTATAATCTGTGAAGGCTTATTTAGCATACGTTGTGGAACCCTTTGCCACCATAATCAGAGCAAATAAATTAAGGCTTAGAGTTTGTGTTACACAGATGTAATTTATTTGGGCTAACTATAGGTTTTGTGGTTTGATTATTTTTAGCAAGTGCAGTCTTCATCTTTTAGAACTTGCTTAATAGTTATTAATGTTAAGTAACGGTGTACGGTGGTGGTCTCAATTTTTTTTGTTTTTGCCTCTAGGTCGATCGCATGTCGTGCATGCAGACTCTCATCTTTAGCGTCTTTCATCATATGCAGCAGCTAAAGTTATTCTTGTGGGGGAGGGGACGTGAGGATGGCTGAAGAATGGGGCATTCCTGCGCGGGAGCGTGTAAAAAGAAGGGTCCCTATTGTAAAAGACCCTTTCAATTTTGATACTTGCCTTGGTTCCAATTATTTTATGGTTTAGAGTTTGTCTTATCTGCTTAGGATCATAATAATAACTTATTAGCCTTATTTTCTAGAGTGCCTAGAGGGTATTGGGTACTGAGCTGGCTTCTCTAGATACCTGCAGCCTATGCCTTAGTAGTGAGTCTTTGTAAACACTGATAACATTAATCCTTAGAAGCAAAGATCTCTTGTCACTGCTGGTAGGAGATGTGCCAACAGAGAGATATTCAGCTGAAGTTTATTTTATGGAGTCTTTTTATTGTCTGCTTTCACTTAACCAGAAATTTCCCTTCTTGATATTTGTGCACGTTAAGTTGAGAGTTGAATTAAAACTAATTTCAAATGTCATTACTGAGAACAATTAGTTTTTAACTGTAGCTTTGCCCAGGTGACATATTTTACATGGCAGGTTTGGTTGGCACTGAAGAGCTGCATCAAATAGAAACTGTCTTTATGTAATATACAACTTCACTACCAAAATTTTTCATTTGGACAAGTGAGACGTGTCAAAAAGCAATTATAAAGTACCTGGATAATTTAGTATTTGGAATGAGCTACTTGGGTAAGTGTGCCAACGTTTATCTTAAAAATGGGGTCTCTAGAGTCAGCTGACTTGTGTAGTCTGTTGTGAAACTGCTGAATGAGCCTAAGGATTGTGTTTTAGTTCTTATTTTCCTAAAACAATTAGTGAAATAAAGTACTACCGTTCGTATCAATGGTGATTTTATTTACTAAGCCTGTGAGCTTAGTAAATTTCAAAAGATTTATGTAAGTTTTTTTTTTAAGTTCTTAGGTTTTTTAAAAAAAATTATTTTATTTATTTTTGGCTGCACGTGGGCTTTTCTCTAGTTGTGGTGAGCGGGGGCTCCTCTTCGTTGCAGTGCGCAGGCTTCTCATTATGGTGGCTTCTCTTGTTGCAGAGCACGGGCTCTAGGCTCTCGGGGTTCAGTAGTTGTGACACATGGGCTCAGTAGTTGTGGCGCACGGGCTTAGTTGCTTTGCGGCATGTGGGATCTTCCCGGACCAGGGCTCGAACCCATGTCTCCTGCATTGCCAGGCAGATTCTTAACCACTGTGCCACCAGGGAAGCCCAAGATTTATGTAAGTTTTATACCCAGATTTTAAAAATTGTCGGCACTATACCTTGTAAAGTAAATTATTTTTTAATTATCTTACTGCTAATTTTGCTCATGATAGCCAACTGCTGGGAGGAGTACTTCTCTGTAGGTGTGCTCAAATTTCTTTAGTTATATATTCCTGCTGTCTAATAAAAAGCTCACTTTATTGAATGCTTTCTGTGATGCCTGACATTGTTCTGAATGCTTTACATGTGTCTTATTTCACCCTCATAACAATCTGGTTTGATCTAATCTTCATTTTACAGCTAAGGAAATTGAATCCAGAGAGGTTAAGTGTTTTCACTCATTTATTCAGTTGTTTTGAGTGTATATTGTGTGCCAGCGTTGTTCTAGGTGCTGTACTGACAAAAATATTAAAACGAGGAAGAAGAAGAACAAAAAATTCTACCATTAGGGAGTCATTAAGGAACCTGCCCAAAGTCGTAGAGCTCTTAACGACAGAGCTGGGATTTGGACCCTGGCAGTCTCACCCCACAGCCCGTGCTCTTCTCCGAGCTTCAGGGACGTCCCACTCATTTTTATGCCCATAGTTTCCCTTCTTTCTTACCAAGTCTTAGACATTTACCTCTATCTTCAGCATCTTAACACATTTTCACACCTCTTTCCTGCCTTTCCCGAATTCCATCTTTTATGTTCACCTGTTCTGTCATATTCACTCACATTCGAGCACCCTGAGGCCGTCATTCCTGGTCTCCAGTAGAACTGTTGTCCGTGCTGTTTTGCTTTATGCCTACACCATTTTTATTTTACTTCCTCTGTCGTATTCACTCACATTCGAGCACCCTGAGGCCGTCATTCCTGGTCTCCAGTAGAACTGTTGTCTTTGTGCTGTTTTGCTTTATGCCTACACCATTAATATTTTACTTCCTCTGTCTCCCTCCTGCCCTTCCTTTACCTCTTTTCCTTTCACCTTCTTTTCCCCTCATTCCCCTTACTGCCTTCCTTCCTTGCCAGAGTGTATGCTAGCACTTAGAGGCAAAGGAGTGCTGGGGAACCAGCAGATCTAGTCATTGATGGAAAGAGAGGCTCAGAGAAAAGAAGAGCAAACTCGCCAGTGGTCAGTGAGGGAGGGGACGGACGATGTGCCCCGGGAGAGAGAACACTGGGTCTGCTGGTCTGAGGAGCTGCATCTGAGCAGCAGGAGGGCAGCTGAGCCAACCTAGGAAGCAAATGGGAGAGACCTAAGTCTCCTTGGAAGAGGGTAACATGGGGAAGGGGGAAGATTAAATTCCGTGGAGGGAAAGACCAGAGTGGAACCTGAGCAAGTGGGGATTAATTCCCTCTCAAATAGAATATGACTTTACTAATTTGATGATTGAAACTGTTCTAAGTGTTGCAGTTATAGTATTTGTGGCTCTAGAACATCATACAGCTAACTAAGCTAGGTAGGAAGAGGTAACAAGACATGGACTACAAAATACAGCTGAATTAAAGTAACTTCATTTCTAATCTTGTAGTGAGGGCTAAAAGCCGTAGATAAAATAAGCACTCAAATACTGGTTGAACTGAAAGTAATTTGGTCTCATTCTATAGCTTTTTTTTTTTTTTAATGCATATGTGCATGTTTTCATCCATCTTTCTACTGTGTGCCAGGCACTGAGAATGTATAAATCAGTGAGACAGTGCCCTCTCTAGGCACTTGGAGCTTAGTTGAGCAGACAAAGGACAACTTGTAAAGTTGTGTGAAGCGTAGAAGTAGAAACTTACTCATTATGCCTTTTGGGTGGCGGTGTCCAGTGGCGTAGAATCCAAATGAAAAGTTAGATTGGGACAGGAGGTCAGGGAGGCCACTTCAGGCAGGCAGAATAGCAGAACTGAAGTCAGGGCAAGTGTGGAAGGGATTAAGTGTGGAGGAAGCCCAGTGAGGGCTGGATAGGAGGTGAGTGGCAGAAGACGAATTTGCAGAGTACACTGGAGAATTTGGGGAATGCCCATGGCCTATGCCTTCATCGCTTAGATTTTTGTTTTTTATTTCGTGCCTTAAGAGTCTCTTAAATGAAGTCAGATTTTAAAATAATCTCAAAATGCTTAGTTCTGGAAGAGTATGCTCTCTGGATATATATTAAGGGTTCATACTGGTGTTAAAACTTGGAATACTAGAAACTTTAATTTAAAAATTTGCTCATTGTTAGTTTTCTAAGTCAAATTGCTTTTAAAGAAAACAAGTCTTTTAAAAATATATAACATACATTCAGAAAATTGCACAAGTCTCAGTCACCAAGTGAGACCTCTGAGCTTGAGAAGTAGAATATTACCGGCACCCCAAATCCCCTTCTACCCTCCCTACTTACTAAATACCTGCACCCTCCTCCTCTAAAGGACCCACTATCCTGATTTCTCACCCTGCCAATTAGTTCTGCCTGTTTGAACTTTGTATAAGTAGAGCTGATCATATGCACTTTTGTGTTTAGCTTCTCCTGCTTAAGGTTGTTTATGAGGTTCGTCCATGCTTTTGCATGTAGTAGTAATTCATTCATTTTCGTTTCTGTTTGGTATTACCACAGTTTATTCATTCTACTGTTTATGGACAGTTGTGTTGTTTCCAGTTTTTTTCTAATTACAATTAATGCTGCTACAAACATTCTTGTGTATCTTTTAGAGAACTTACATATGTATTTTTGTTGGGTAAATCTCTAGGAATAGAATGGATGAGTCCTAGGTTATTCACGTTTTAACTTTAGTAGATCCTGCCAGCAGTTCCACAGAGGTTGTACCAGTTTATATTTCTACCAGAATAGTATAAGTGTTCATATTGCTCTACATCCTTGTCAACACATGGCATTATTAGTCTAAATTTGGCCATTCTGGTTGGTGTATAGTGATCTCATTGTGATTTTAATTTGCATTTCCCAATAACTGCGGTTGAGCACTTTTCATGTGTTTATTGGCTCTGTGGATATGTGTGTGTATGACAGAGAAAGGTTGCCGGGGGAGGGGGAAGTCCAGTTTTTTTTACTGTTTTTTTTTTAATTAAAAAATAATTTGTAGAGATTCTTTTTATATATTCCAAATATGAGTTTTTAGGTAGTTATATATGTTGCATATATCTCTTTCCCATACTGTGACTTGCTTTTTTCACTCTTAATGTGTCTTTTGATGGCATTCCTAATATATCCTACTATGTCCACCTATTCCTTGTGATCATTCTTTTCGTGTCCTATTTAAGAAATCTTTGCTTATGTTAAAGTCATATAAATATTTTCTTACAACGTCTACTTACGGTGTAAGGTAGAGGTCAAGATTCTTTTTTTTTTTCCCTTCATCCATATGGATAGCCAGGATTGATTTTTTTTTCTTAGTTTCAAATTATAGGGAATAAAATATTTCCAAATGTTTTATCTGATTCAGTCTACAAGTAATTTTAAATGACTTAAAATGCTCTCTTAATTGACATACTGGTGGTTCTGTTTCTGCTGTGATATCCGAAATTGCAAACAAACTGGTTTTTCTGCCTGTTCATCTACTTCTCTTCATCTGTCTATAGAGAACAAAACAGAAACTCCAGCTCAAGAGTTTCATATAGTGTCTTTCTGCTCAGAAGTCATATCTTTTGTTGGACACAAGAAATATCCTCTAACTTTGAGGTCATCATTGGGTATGTGTGTGTATGCCTATATAGGCAAATGGAGAATTGGTAAATAAAATTTTAGGTAAGCCTGTCAGGAAAACCAGTGATTTCTATTATTTGATTCCTTTCTATTTCATTCTTCTAGGCTGATCTATAGTGATTCCAAAAAGAATTTATTGATAGATTCAGAAAGAAAGGAAACCTTCTATGTTATTCTTCCTAGTATGTATTTTCTGTGCTTTTTCTTTTCTCCTGCTGTCCCCATTTTTAGGCATATGGCATAAAAATGGTTATAACCGTGGGACTGGTGAGCAAGTATATTACACTTTCCTATTATTGGTTAGTTGAGTCTTTTTCTTGTCGTTGTTATTTGCATTAGTCCTAAGATTTTGAGAAAACCTTTTTCTTCCGAAAGGTAGATAATACTTCCGAGGCAAATATCTTGTAGGGAAATGAAAAGATGGTAAATAAGAATTTTCTGGTGCATTGTATATATTGTGTATACACAACTTTGGACTATCTAAATATTGTTTGCAATGTTGAAATGTTATCTTTGAGGATCAGTTTAACATCTCTCTTGAAATCCATAATTTCCTATTTATCTGAACAGAACTTTGCCCTCGGATCTAAGTATGAGATTATAATTCTTTAAGTCTAAAGCTCTTAAGTATAGTTTTATTTTCCTTATAAATTTGGGATTATATGAGCTGAAGTGTTGTCTAAAGGAGATAAGATAGAGTCAGAAACTGTTTGAGGAAGCTCCAAGAAATAAAAATCTTGAGGTGAATACTCAGTTCATCAGGAATTCGTTTAAATTAGTATGTTATTTACCCAAACGTTGTCAGCTTTTAGTTTAAAATCCTTTTTATGAATAAAGTTGCTCTTACTCCCTTTCATAATAAAATCTTCTGGTTTAGTGTAAGATGAATATATATTTTTTTCAAGTTAATAATCATTAGGGATTATTGTAGTGTGCAGCTACCAAACTTTCATCTTTATCATATGAAAAGGAAACTCTCACATCTCTATAACATAGTTACTGGTAAAATGGAGTAAATAGTGGTGGTGAAGGAAAGTTCTTATAAAATCTATCTTAGTTTGTCTATGAAGTTCTGTTTTCCATTAATTGTATTTACTCTAAAACTCAAGGACATAAAATTAAGGGACTAGGCTAAAATTTTAAGTAAATTTTAATTGTATATATTGAACATTTATTCTAAGGCTTATGGTTTTGGGGGAGAAGCATAAACAAGAAGATATCAGTGTTGTACTCCCACAGTTTATAAACTAAAATAGAACTAAGACGTTTGTGTATGTGGATTACTCTGAGGTGAGCATTTGGAAATAATTGGTTCAGTGGTGTATTCCAGAATTCTCCTTCTACTGTGTGAGAGGAAGGGAATGGGTGAGTCCAGTCTGGTGGAGAGAGAGTCCAGTGGTGTAGGATGACACGCTAGGACGGCTGCAGCACGCACTCATTTCAGAAGCGAGCAACATTTAGTCTTCATGTCAGGACTGGAGAAGTGTCCTCTCCAGCTGAACCTGCAAGCTGAATGGCTCAAGTAAAACTGAAGATGCAGGTAAGCAGAGGCTGATAAACAGGGACTGAGTGAATGAAAAACATTCATTCTTCCAATCTTGGTATAAAAAAGCCAAAGCTAGTCATATAACTAAAAAGTTAATAATGCTGCCATAAAGGAGTTTGTCACCATTAACAACAATAAATATGGAAAATGAAAGATTCTTTTTATTTAGTATAAGAAATGGATGGATTTTGTCATATTCATAGTCTCTTAGAAAGTTCTATGCTTGATTTTCTTTGATCACAGTAGTATATAATTTTGTATCCATAGCTAGTAATTAGTTTTTCTTTGCTCCTAAAAATGCAAAGGTTTTAAATTTAATATTTTATTTTTGTGTGAAGGGCAAGTTTTGTAATAGACTTGATTGGTTGTAAATTTACACTTCTTTCTGAATAGTCTATTAGCTAAATTGTTCTTCTTCAGCTTATTTTACCTTTATATCTTAGGTAATTGAGGCAGTTTCTTTAATATCTTGTTTATTATTAGAAAATACCATATGTAAATTGAACTTTTCTCATCACTAGAAGTGGTTTCATATTTTCTTATCTCCAGTTAGTTCAGTTAATTTGTTTAGACTTTTATTGAATGCCTTCTGTGTGTTTGTCATTGGTCTAAGTCATCTGAGAATAGAAAGGTGAATGGCATGATTCTTGCTCCTGAACTAACAGAAGACAGAAAGGTTAATAATTTTAACATTATGTGAATCATGCTTTAAGTATGAAGTATATGTAAAGTGTTATGGGAAGACAGATGAGGGAGAAATTAATTCAGTAGGCAAAAGAGGCACAGATACAGGGTATTTAAGCAGGGCCTTGAAAGATGGGTAAGAATTGGTTTTCTGATTTAAATACAGACTTTAAGAGAAAATGTGTTATATTAGAATTATATAGGCTGAATTCCATTACAACAAACATAACAAATCTCAATAATTCCTCTCCTCTCAAATTTCCAAATTTGTCAGCCGTCTTCTTAGATTAAGAAATATTCTTTTTTTTTTTTTTTTTTTTTGCGGTATGCGGGCCTCTCACTGTTGTGGCCTCCCCCGTTGCGGAGCACAGGCTCCGGACGCGCAGGCTCAGCGGCCATGGCTCACGGGCCCAGCCGCTCCGCGGCATATGGGATCCTCCCAGACCGGGGCACGAACTCGTGTCCCCTGCATCGGCAGGCGGACTCTCAACCACTTGCGCCACCAGGGAGGCCCAAGAAATATTCTTTTAAACAAGAAAGTTCAAGTAATTCTCAGTAAGGTTTCCATAAGAGATGTGAGCAGACTTGAGACAGTTCTAAAAATATGTAGTTATAGTAGCGATCCATACTTTTGGTGTAATTTTAAGAAATCTATGCTTTTTCTGAAAATAAGTTAATTCGTTTTCAGAGTTTTGTGTGCATGTATGTGTGTTCTCTTGCTATTCTATTGACTCAGGGCTTTTTTGTCCTAGCTGTCAGATTTTAGCTAAGCTGATGAAACACAATGTGTAGATTCATTCTACTACATGATGTAATTTAAAATTTTTACTCATTGGTAATTAGTGAATTAATTGTGTTAGTGTTAAGTACTGATAGTCAAGAATAAATACCATTTAAAACTGCTTATAGTTGTTAATACGGAAGGCTCCCAAGTCCAAATGTGAAACCCCAAAATTAATATAGAAGTTTTTAGGTGGTTAGCCTCAGAAGTTAGTGATTTAGAGTAGAGGGGTGAACAGAAATAACCAGCGATAACATTTGGGGGTGAGGATGGGTACAACTAGTTCAGATGCCTTGAGACAAGGAGGCCTGTGTGGCTGGGAGGACATGGGCCAGGGCGAGTATGGTAGGACAGTGAGTCAGAGAGTTGGTAAAGGGCCCAATCAGTAGAACCTGCTAGGCTATTACAGACTTTGGCTTTTGCTCCGAGTTAGGAAGTCATTGAAGGCTTTTGAGCAGAACAGTGAACACAATCTGGTCTGTCTTTAAAAGAATGATTCTGGGTGCTGTGTTGAGAACAGACTAGTGCTATGTTATGGGTTTGAAGGAAGGATGGAATTACCTTTTCCAAAGATGGGTTAATCTTAGAGGAGTAGGCGGAGACGTTCAAGTAGATAGTTGGACAAAGGAAACTGGAATTCAAGGGAAGACTGGGCTGGAGATGCAAATATGAGAAGTTGAAAGTCTGATGTAATGAATCCATACTGTGGATTCCATTTATGCATGTAATTATCGCACTACTTATATGCAGATACCTGTTAATCTCTTACGCTAAGCATTATACTTGTCTAAAATACTTGCTTTCATTTGGAATCAGTACCTAATGTGATTCCCTAGCACACTGTACTTTTTCTATCATGGTTTCTATCAATTTATACTGCAATTGCCTGGTTATCTGACTAGACTGTAAGGTTTTTAAGGATTGGAACCTGTCTTCTTGCCAAGTATAGAGGTGCTCATGTAGACCATGTGGAGCTCAATTTAATATGTGAGGACTGGAATACTGAGAGTTTTTCTCTTTTTAAAAAATTTTTATTTTATATTGGAGTATAGTTGATTAAATTTGAATTTTTAAGAATATATATCTTATATGAAATCTAGAAACCGCCATTTTTCCATTTACACAAAACTTTGTTGCTGCAAACAAAAAAACCTGGATTTTTTTTTTTTTTCCTTTCTTTTCTCCCTGAAGGGATTTCCTTTGGGGAGACAAGGCTTATGTGGTATCGCAGTGAAAATTAAGTCATAACCATGTAACTTTTTAAAGGACTCCAAATCATTAATTTGAGAGAAGCTCAAAATGGCTGTACTGTGACCATCTTATTCTATCCAAAGTTGAGTGTTTCTGAAGACATACATAGGGTAAGCATTGGAAAGAGTGTGAAAATGAAAACATCATGTTTTCCCTTTTAGCATTAACTGACTCCTCAGCATTATCCTTAATTATAATGCCACAGTTGGGTGAGTAGAAAGGAACATCCTTCTGATCTTTCAAAACTTGCTCGATTTTAGCAGATTTCACACAGGAATGATTCATACATTACAAAGACACATCTGATGGGGTTCCTCTGCCCTCTTGCAGAAGAAAATAGTGCCAGTAAAAGGTATAACAACACTGAAGGAACCATCGCCATTATTTACAAAAGTAAGGAAGACTAGGGAGCCACCCTAAGCTCACATGATTAAAAGAATATCTGAGGAATGGTTAATATGTAAATCTTAGGAAGCTACAACTTTGTACCAAGAAGGACCCTTAATAACCTGTGTGTGTTTTCCCCTCAGAGCCCTTTCTTTAAAGGAAATATTATTCAGATGACTTCCTTTTAAATAGAAAACTGCTTTATTATGAGTTGGATTGAGAGAAAGATGGGACTTAAGACCACTGAGGACACAGTTTGGTAACCAGTGATCTAATCTGATTTTCCCATTTTCTATCCGCATTTGAGAGAATAAAGGCCTAGAGAAGCAAAGTGACGTATCTAAAGACATAGAGCCAGTTAGTGGCAAAGCCAGCTCTAGAATTCAGGTTTCCTAACTTTCAATCCAATCTTAACCTTCTTAGTTCTCATTTTGACTTAAATATTTATATTTTATTTAAAGTAATAGTAATGTATTTATTATTAGCCTTTATTTAAAACTGTGAGAAATCTGTTCTATATATTAAGTTAAAGACATTTTATTTTCCTTTCTAAATCCATGAGAGAAATGAAAAATCAATACCCAAGGTATGAACAAAAACACACAATTTTGTTTTTGGTTTAATTTTACTTGTGTACTTGACTGTGGACTCAGAGGCTATACGTTGTTTGTAGGTGAAAGACTGTACAGAACCAGCACAGACGTAGTAGCAATTGTTCAGTCAACAGCACAAAGTCCTGGGATGCGCTGGTGCAGTGGAGTGTCTAGGTTACCCAGCCTGTTCTCGTGCTAATGTGATTAAGCTAAGGATTTTGACATAGGATGATTATCCCGGATTGTCCAAGAGGACCCTGATTTTAATCCACAAGTGTTCTGATAAGGGAGAGTGAGGGGAGATTTGAGACACACAGAGAAGACGTGAAGACAGAGGTGGAGAGTGGAGTTAGGTGACTACAAGCCAAGAAATACTGACAGCCTCCAGAAGCTAGAAGCAAGGAACAAATTCTCCCCAAAACCTCTGGAGGGAGCACAGCTCTGCCAACACCTGTTTCCTGGGGCTGTTGTAACAAACTGCCACAAACTGGAGAAATTTGTTCTTTCATAGTTTTGGAGGCTATACGTGCTCCCTCTCAAGGCTCTGAGGGAGGATTTATTTTTCCTAGCTTCTGGTGGTTTCTGGCAATCTTTGGTGTTCCTTAGCTTTGCAACTACACCACTCCAGTCTCTACCTCTGTTGTCACATGGCCATTTTCCTTCTATGTGACTGCGTCCAAATGTCCCTCTTCTTATAAGGAACACTAGTCATTAGGACCCACTCTAATCCAATACGACCTTATCTTAACTTGATCGCATCTGCAAAGACCCTATTTCCATATACGGTTGCATTCACAGGTACCAGGGGTTAGGACTTGAACATATCTTTTTGGGAAATGCAGTTCAACTCACAGCAGAGGATGTGGATGGCTGCCACAGTGACTGAGATAGTGGAAGCAAGGGAACAAATTGGGAGTTGGTTGTTCTATCGGCAAAAGATGACAGCTGTTAGCTTCAGCTATATTTAGGGGACAGAGGTGATAAGATTTGCTGAGGATAATGAGGGAGAGAGGGAAATTGAGGATGACTTTTCTACTTTTATGTGTATACAGTTGCTGATACAAGGTAGTGAGAATGTTAGATTTGTAGTGATGACCTTGAATACATTTAAGTGATTAAAAATTTTATTGGCATTTCTCAGCACATCGTACAACTAATTGAATCTAGGGTACCATTTTTTGGTGATTTTTTTTTACCCTGGATGTTGGTTAAATGAGTGTGTATGCTAAATAAGTATCTTCTGTTTAGTGTTTTACAAATAATGTACACATCATTTGTACCTGTGTTGGCATTTTAGTTCACCCTCCAGTTGGTTGTTTTTTTTGTGTGTGTGTGTGGTACGCGGGCTTCTCACTGTTGTGGCCTCTCCCGTTGCGGAGCACCGGCTCCGGACATGCAGGCTCAGCGGCCATGGCTCACGGGCCTAGCCGCTCCGCGGCATGTGGGATCCTCCCAGACCTGGGCACGAACCGGCGTCCCCTGCATCGGCAGGTGGACTCTCAACCACTGCACCACCAGGGAAGCCCCAGTTGGTTTTTTAAATCGATGGATGCCAGCTTTATTTGGAGTTGTGAGTAGGCAGCAAAAATATATAAAGTTGTTGAAAAAATATGTAAGACTGTGGTAGTCTTCAGGGTTAATCTTCCTGGGTTTTAAGTCCTCTTGTAGTGTCTTGAAGACAGTTAAATAAACAGTGAGGTTTGTTTAACTCAGAGGGAAGTGAAGTGCTAACACTGTCAATCTACTAATGTACTGATTGTTGGACTTCAGCCAAGCCATTGCCCTACTACAGGCAAAAGTCATGGAATGTTTCATGTCTCTTTCAGTAGTTTGAATTTCCACATATAATGCTTAGAGACATGATACTTTCGTTTGCTTGGGCATTTTTACCTTTAAAATTTTAAAGTCAAAATGCTGTATTGTGCCTAGCATTCTTTTTGGAGCTCTGCTAACAAGAATTGCTTGATCTTAGGTGATACTTCATGATTAAGTGAGTTTTATATGTAAACTGAATATATTGAAAATATCCTCTGATAATACTGAGAAAGGTAGTACTATAAATTAAAAAAACTATAAAATCAGAGAAAATTAGATTTGTTTAGATCAGATATCAAAAGTGTTGTAGGTGTCCTTCCAAAATTCATGTCCACCCAGAACCTCAGAATGTGACCTTAGGGTTGTTGCAGATTTAATTAGTAAGATGCGGTCAAACTGGATTAAAGTGGGCCCTAAATCCAATGACTGTGCTTAAAAGAAGAGGATACGCAGAGAAGGTGATGTGAAGATGGGGTTTAAGACTGGAATTACGTTGCACAAGCCAGGGAATGTCAAGGATTGCCTGCAACCACCAGAAGCGAGGAGAGAGGCATAGGGCACCTGCTCCCTCAAAGCCTCCAGAAGGAACCAACCCCAGTAACACCTTGATTTCAGACTTTCAGACTCCAGAACTGTGAGAAAATAAAGTTCTGTTGTTTTAAGCCATCCAATTTGTGGTAGTTTGTTATGGTAGCCCTAGGCAACTAACGGTTTATGATTCTAAGACTGATTTTCATTGAAATGAAAGATGGATCATTTGCTGTTTTCAGAGCCACTCGCCCTACTTTTTAAACTGCCTCTCAGAGTCACTCTTCTTGATAACTGGCTGCCATTGTGGTGACTGTAAGAAGTGCACTAACGTCACGTTCACATGCCCCTCCCTGTGATAGGCAGCATGGCTGATCACAGCTGTTTTCCCTTGTATCTCAGAAGAAGGATGGAAGCTTGGCCACCTACTTGTGCTTATTGGGGTACCCAGTTCTAGAGGTGTGCCCATGGATATGACAGCAGTTTATTTCAATTCCAGTTAGGGTGAAATTTTGATTTGAATATAACTGTGTTAGGGAAATTCTAGCTACTGCAAGAACCAACATACTGATCTTATGCTTTAACATAATACATGTTTCTTTTGTTCTCATGGTCAAGTCCATTGCTGATGTTTCTAGTCAAGCAGCTCCAAGCCAAGGGACTCAGAGACCTGGGCTCCTTCCATCTTGTGGTTCACCATCCCCTTGAGCCTCCTCAGAGAGTTCTTCTTGCACCATCTTCATCCAGCTGGTCAGTGGGTGGGGAGCCGGTGAAGGAGCACGGGCGGGGGGTATAGGCCACGTTTTGTTTGGCCAGAACCAGTTGCATGGCTCTACCTGAATTCCAAGAGAGGCTGAGAATGTAGTTATCATTGTGTGTCCAGGAAGGTGAAATGGGATTGTTGAACATACAGCCAGTCTCTTCCAAAATAGCATATGTAATATATGCTAGTATATGCAAAATAGCATTTTGGTTCATTCATATTTTGAAAATTATCTTCATATATTTTGTAGCCATGAAGCTTTTCTTTTGTTTTATTATTTTGGATGTGCAATATAGGTTTTTCCAGCAAATGTTCTAAGTCATTCCTCTCAAACTCCCCTGGGTGTTTTGAGTAATGACATTTTATTATTTATTTATTTATTTATTATTGGCCACATCAGGTCTTAGTTGTGGCGCTCAGGCTCTTCGTTGTGGCACACAGGTTTCTCTCTAGTTGTGGCATGTGGGCTCTGTAGTTGTGGCACACAGGCTCTCTAGTTGTGGCACACAGGCCCAGTAGTTGTGGCATGCGGCCTCTCTAGTTGTGGCATGCGGGCTCAGTAGTTGTGACACGTAGGCTTAATTGCCCTGTGGCATGTGGGATCTTAGTTCCCTGACTAGGGATCTAACCGCGTCCCCTGCATTGGAAGGCAGATTCTTAACTGCTGGACCACCAGGGAAGTCCCAGTAATGACATTTTATAATTTATTGCCCTACTAAAATTAAAACTTCTGTTTGATAATTTAGGAATGAGAAGTATGACCTGGAATTGCAATATAATTGTAAATAAATCCATTGCAATAATATATTACTTCTATAAATCATGGTGAAAAGGAAAAGCTGACTTTTACATTTCTGGTATAAGGTTCCATAGTACCTGGAAATTCATGTTTCTCAAAAGTTTTTGTTTTTCTGGGCTTTCCTCGTGGCGCAGTGGTTAAAGATCCGCCTGCCAGTGCAGGAGACACAGGTTCGAGCCTTGGTCCAGGAAGATCCCACAGGCTGCGTAGCAACGAAGCAAGTGTGCCACAACTACTGAGCCTGCACTCTAGAGCCGGAGCCACAACTACTGAGCCCGCGTGCCACAACTACGGAAGCCCATGAGCCTAGAGCCCATGCTCTGGAACAAGAGAAGCCACCGCAATGAGGAGCCCGTGCACCACAACGAAGAGTAGCCCCCGCTCGCCGCAACTAGAGAAAGCCCACGCACAGCAACAAAGACCCAACACAGCCAAAAATAAATAAATAAAATAAATTTATTTTTAAAAAAAAGTTTTTGTTTTTCTGGCCGCTTTATTTATAGTCTGGAGAATGAGCTAGCAAATACTTCTTTTCTATTGTCAGCAAGTTTTGGAGGCAGATTTTGCTCTCTAATTTCCAGGGATACTAAAAATGATAAATGGACATTATCCCTGTTGTAAACACAAACCTTCATTTATCCTCATTTCTGATTCTTCCTGGTGTGATCCCTGTTACTCATCCTTTTGTCAGACCTACTTTGTTTGAATGTTTATATGTGTATTGGTTTATCATCATACTCATAATATACTTTATGATGAAAATGAGAGGCTGTTTTTTTTCAAAACTGCATGTATACTGTAACTAATTCAGCTGAATGACTTTCGTTTGCCTATTGATAATACCCCCTTTCCTTAAAAAAAAGAAAACTTTATGTTTCTAGAGAAGAAGCTTGAAATATTTGGCTGATAATTCCAGGCAAATGTTTTCCTCTGTAATATAAACTAAAGATTCTCAGAGACTAGGAAGTTGGTTTTGAGCCACCTAGTTTCTCTCCTGTCCTTTGTTTTTCCCAAACACATAGCTATTGATTGTATACTTTTTGTAATTTGCTGTGTATGTTGAGAACTGGCTGTTTTCTCTGGCCTAAACATAGGAGGGTTTTTGTCTATGCAGCAGGTGCTGGTACAGCACTTAGGCTATTGCAGATACTGTGCTGGGCTTTGGACCTGCACTTTGGAAAGAACCACACCCAGTAGTAGACTGTGTCTGGCCTCCTCTGGAATCTACAGGCCAAGGGATGTGGTCGTTGGAGGAACTCTGAAGCCCAGGAAGACTGAAGTTCTGGGGTTCTTGATCCCTTTGAAAATCAAAAGACTTACTTGTGAATAAATTCTTTGGTTACCAAGGAATTAAATCCCGTATCTTAGATCTGAAAGACTTCATAGCTTTTATGATAGCAAGGGCTGTAAAATGTATGCTAGTCAATTACAGCTATTTCCTTTTCATTGTAGTTGTCTGGAAATGCTTTTTTTTTCATTGCTAGGTGTTTTGCTGCTCCTGAGAGTCCCAGCTAGTGAAAAGCTGTTCTTTTGCAGGGTTGGGAGTAGAGAGGAAAAACAGTATGGAGTCCTAGATGAAATTAGAATGCTATTTGTGTACAAATACGAAAGTTTTCACCAGAAAATTACAGATTTTTTGGTTTACTTTTTAGTCTATTTTCTTTTAATCATTATTTAATCTTTTAATCATTATTTTCTTTTAATCATCATTTTAATCATTATTCATACACAACTACTGGTATCAGTGTGAAACCTACTTTCATTGTGGGTGGTGGATATAGGTTCATTTTTATTAATTGAATGGCTTAGTGTGCTATTTTTTTCTTTCACATGTTCTTAGGATGTCTGGAAAGCTTACTCATTTCTTTGGGAAAAGTATTCAGTAGTAGAAACATGCTTATTTTGATTTATAGCTGATTTATAGTTGCTGGCTAGGGAGAACTGGTAATATTGAAGAGGGATTAGGAGTTGTAAAAAAAAAGTCATGAACTTTGATTTAGCAATTCGTAGAGTGAAAATTCAGAAACAATTATCAATAATGAAGAAATGAGAAAACAAAGGATAGTTCTATGGAGTATCTTGCAAGTCTTTTAACTAGAAAGGCTGAGAACTTGGGAAAGTGTATGATACGATAGGAGGCTAAATAAAGCAGGATATAAAATGCTGGGCATGTTATGATTATATGTATGTAAATGATTTGCAAATTTAAAAAAAACAAAAAATTCAGCAAAATGTTTATAATACTGTGAAGAAAGTAGGATTATGTTTATTTTCTTGTTTTTAACTCCCCTTTTAAACTTTCGATGATAGAGTTGTACTTAAAATAATAATTGAAAAAATTTAAGTGGAAACATAGTGGATTTTGTGTGTGATTCTGAGAAAGTTTAAAATAAAGATCTTGAAGTTTCCCATAAGTAAATCATAGGAATGGGCTAATAAATGTGGGAGGTTTTATAATTTTTTTTTAGAGATTTCTAATAAGTTGAGGTATTCTCATCTATTCGGAATGGGTGAGTTTTAGACATTTCTGAGGTTATGTTTGTACAAAATAGTTTAAGGACAGGGTTAGAACTTCTGAATCTAGACTCATCATCTGTGGTGTAATCAACCTTGTAGGGAAAAGGGTAGGTAGTCAAATGAATGTTATCTAATGCAGTAGAGAGTAGTGGAAAATAAGGTTTTTCGGAAATTGTTTTGCTCTTGAAATCTTTGTTTTTGTTTTTAAAAGTCAAATTACACGTTATCAGTATGTATTATAAAGTGGAAAGTAAACTCTAACCCCATCTCTCAGAGAGAACCACTGTGGAAAAGAATTTTGACTCGCATTGCATCTTACGTGATTGTGTAGATATTGTTCTTTGTTACCTTGTCAAGTCACCTTGGCTGAAGTCTGTCCTTCTAGGCAAAGCAAACTGAAATATAGTTTTTTTTGTTTTGTTTTTTACTATGTCTTAGGAGAGAGGAATAGTGGTGTGGATTATCCAAAAATTATTCATGCTTGATTTTAGAATTTTTATTTTAGTGTTTGCATGTGTGTGTGCGTGTGCCTGGCTAGAACGTTCCAGCACTCCTAATAAAATCATCTCACAGTGAAGACTTGATTCAGCTGGAGCTGTGGAACTGTCTAGCTTCATCATCCTGATTTCCACATGCACAGCAGTGTGCATCACCTCTGACACAAGTCCCAATTTGTATCTACAGGAGGTAGTGAGTGTGTTGTTTATTCTTTTGGGAGCAGTTAGAGTAAATAGGGGTATACTGACCCTTAGGCATTCTCAGATTTAAGATTTAGTGATTCCTGAGGCCTCTAAAACCTCATGATATATAGTAATTTGCAGTGTTTCTGGGGCACAAGTTTGAATCGAGCCTACCCTGAGGCCTGCTGCCCAGCCTCGTCATTTCAGCGACGTTCAGCTGCTTCTCCTCACAAGTGGTGTTTTATACTTTAATGCTTGTGCCTCATGCCATTATTCTCTGTGGAGAACTACCACGGAAATAAAGGCAGCTGGGAAAGCAGGTGATGAAAATTCTGACGTCTACCGAAGGGATGGTTTTTAGCCAGAAAATAGAAGGTGTAGGTAATTTAAGAATGCCGAACGTGGGCCTCCCTGGTGGCGCAGTGGTTGAGAGTCCGCCTGCCGATGCAGGGGATACGGGTTCGTGCCCCGGTCTGGGAGGATCCCATATGCCGCGGAGCGGCTGGGCCCGTGAGCCATGGCCGCTGGGCCTGCGCATCCGGAGCCTGTGCTCCGCAACGGGAGAGGCCACAACAGTGAGAGGCCCGCATACCGCAAAAAGAAAAAAAAAAAAAAAAAAAAAAAAAAAAAAAAAAGAATGCCGAACGTGGTAGAAGCTTAACAAACGTATGGACCGGAACAAGTCTACCATTCATTATAATGGAAACGACAACAAAAAGTTAGTGAAACTGTTTTGGTGATTGTTCTAGCCAAGGAAAAAAGTGCTCATCAAATGAGAAAGAAAACTCAAGAGAACGTTGAAAAGGCTCTTAAGGTATGGTCTGGTCATGCACAGGAAAGATGAGACTGCCGTTTCTGGGAAGTAACAGATGGTGAAGACATTGAACTGACAGGTGCAGGTTGATTTGATAAAGTTTTTCAAATGTGTATTTTTGCCAAATATGAAGTTAATGAGGGGAGGCCACACCAGCTAGCCATATAGTGCTCTGGAACTGAGCTGAAGAAGCTCAGAAAGCAGGGAAAGGTTGTAGTCTCTGTGAATGCAAAATTGTAATGAAACCCACATTTGAAGAAAATACCTTCTCTAAATACACGTCCCATGAAGAGACATGATCATCAGATATTCAGATAACTAAGGGATAATTTTGATGATGGAGTGGTGGGAACTTTAAAGATGCCTAAGGGGCTTCCCTGGTGGCGCAGTGGTTGAGAGTCCGCCTGCCGATGCAGGGGACGCGGGTTCATGTCCCGGCCCGGGAAGATCCCACATGGCACGGAGCGGCTGGGCCTGTGAGCCATGGCCGCTGAGCCTGCGTGTCCGGAGCCTGTGCTCCGCAACGGGAGAGGCCACAACAGTGAGAGGCCCGCGTACCACAAAAAAAAAAAAAAAAAAAAAAAAAAAAAAGATGCCTAGGCAATGAATCTAGTTCCCTGCGAGGACAGGAGGTGCGGGAAGGAAGGAGGGAGGAGGGGAGTGTAAAAGGCAGCATCGGCTCTCCAGTTCATTCCCAGCTGCCTCTCTCGTCTTGTCCCCACATTGATTCACCTGCTTTTTTGGTCAGTGTTCATCAAATGCTGATGATCCACCAGGTCAAAAAGGCGTTGTTAACCTGATACTGTAACTCAGTGGGTCTCAAATTGTGGTCCTCAGACCTGCAACATCAGCAAAATCTCGGGCCTCCACCCAGAATTACTGAGTCAGAAACTGGGTGGTGGAGCCTTGCAGTCTGTTTATAGCAAGGCCTTCCTCGTGGTTTTGGTGCTTGCTAAAATCTGAGGCCCTCCGTTGTAGCTTGTCTTCATGCAGCATTTCCTTTCAGCATTTCAATTTAACTTAATGTCGTTTAAGTTATCGTTTAATATCGTTACACACAATGTATAGTCACAGTAATTATCTTTATTTGGTTTTTCAGAGTTTTAAAATTTATGGATAATTTTACTGTAGTTTGTATTAGAGTTTGCTTTGGTGGATTTTTTAAACTTACTTTGGCCCTGGGTTTACATAATCTGTACGAGCGGGAAGGGGTAGTGCCCATTTTCCGGGCACTGTTTTCATGTCTCGTATTATAGGGGGAATTATAAACTCTGGTGGTATTCAGGAATTGAGAGATTAGAGAAAGGTTCAGGACATGACATTTCTCAGGGATAAGGGTCTACACTAATTTGGGAGATACAAATAAACCTAATCAGATGGAGTAGCTGTCAGTAAGAAGCAAGATTTACTGGGCAGTTGACTTTGTATATGTTGATCTGATGCGTAAATTAACCGTCTCCAAATATATTTAGCAGCTGGTTGTCATTTCCATCAGCTAAAAGCAACTAGTCTTAAATCTGTTTCAAAGCTCCTGCCAGCACACCTTGCTGAGCTTGCTTCGACTTTCAGCTCTGAGACAAAATTCCCAGCTGCCAGTTCACTGCTCAGGTCTCTGGACCTCGTTATGGGGTCGTCTAAATCCTTCTTCCAGCTCTTGAAATGAACCTGGGCAAATAATTTAATTCAGTCTTTCTGACACTTCAGGTAGTCAAGAAGGATTTAAGGATTTATATGCAATAAGAAACATGCTTTATAGTTTTATCAATCTAAGCTCTAAAGATAGAGAAGGTGAGGTGAGAGTTGAGTGTTCTCACTTATTCCTGAGCATTTTCAGCTCCAGGGACATGGTAAATTCTTCCACTATCTCTTCTGTACTGATCAAACTTTCTTACTTTTTGGTGCTGCGTTATCATGAATACTTTAATTCTGTAAAGTTTTTGAAATTGTGATTGCTTAATGTGCTGTTCTTATTATTGTTTTTGATTATTTTGGATTACACTAGGCCCTCACTAGGTTATACAAAGTCCTGTAAATATTTTTGTAGATTATTTTAGGGAAATGTAGGTTATTAATGTTTCACTATGTTCAGGTAAATAGAACTAAGTGAAACCAACACAGTAAAGTTGTATTAGTTATTGCCTCAAAACTCAGTGGCTTAAAACAGCACACATTTAATGTCTCATAATTTCTCTGAGTCAGGAATTCTGGAGTGACTTAGATGGGTAGTTCTGGCTAGAGATTATCATGAAGTTTGCAGCCAAGATGTCCTAGGGGCACAGTATTCTTGACAGGGACTGGAGTATCTTTCCAGTATGGCTTGCTCACCTGGCTTCTGAAGAGGCCTCAGTTCCCTTTTGGCTGTTGGCAGGAAGTTTCAGTTCCTCACCTGTTGGCCTTTTCATAGGGTCCCTAGGGTGTCCGCGTGGCAGCTGGCTTCCTCAGAGGGAGTGATCCTAGAGGGGGTAAGGTGGAAGCTATTTGCCTTTTATGACCTGGTTTCAGAAGTTACAGCAGCCATTGAGTCTGCTACATTCTATTTGTTAGAAGCTAGTCGCTAAGTACAGTCCACAAGCAAAGGGAATGGGATTGGGCTCCACCCTTGAAGGGAAGAATTTTAAAAAATTTGTGGACATATTTTCAAACTACCACAGATAGACACTAGGATATATTTGGCAAAGACATGTAATTGGCAACAACCAAATTTGTACTTATTTCTGTGTTGTTCAGTGGTCTTCTAGTTAAAGCAGGTGTTTCTGCTACTATATATGTTCCCAAAACTTCTCATGTTCTCCAAAGTTGAAAATTAAAAATAAAAGTGTTTATGGGAAAATAGAGTTGGAGAGCGGCAGGACTCTAAGTCCAAGCATCTTTATAACCAAAATACTAACAAAAATAATAATGGATACCTCAGGAGATAACCTGGACAGCCTAGGCAAGTAACTTATTGTGTCTGGAAGTTACAGACACAATATTAGGGAATATTAAAAATGCACAATAACATAAGAGTAGAAAGGTTGGCTTGTGGACATTGAGACTGCATTTACCATGGGCTTTTTTCCTTTGTTTTTGAAAGTTATAATTCCACTCCCAATATTCTGGCTCCCCTTGCCTAGAGTAAATCCTTATGGACCAATACTATGCATATTATAGTGACTTCATTCCCCTATTTATGATCATAAATGAATTAATTAGTATTAATGAAACGTATTGTAGCAGAATAGACTGTAGTTAGTTTTCTTTAAATAAATACTTCTCTTCTAATCATGTTTATTCATTTATTTAATAAAATTCCCTTATGATAGATAAAACATGAGTAGACTTAATTTCAAAAGCTCCTGGTCAAAATTCTAAGTGATGTTTTATTATATTCTTCACTCCCCCTCAAAGCTGAAATTCTCTCATCTTGAGGAATAACATTTAAGTTTAGTCTTTTTTTTTAACATCTTTCTTGCAGTATAATTGCTTTACAATGTTGTGTTAGTTTCTGCTGTATAACAAAGTGAATCAGCTATACGTATACATATATCCCCATATCCCCTCCCTCTCGCGTCTCCCTCTCACCAAGTTTAGGCTTTAAACTACAGAAGAGAAGGAGAAGAGAGAAGAAAAAGAAAAGAAATGAGCAAAAACCCAAACTCTTATTTTTAAAAATGGAGGGGTTTTTCTGATCATCACAACGATCTCTGTTCTTTGATCCAGACTGCTGTTTATATATATAGGGCTTGTTAAAATACAGATTACTGGGCTTCATCCTCAGAGATGCCAATTTTGTACTTCTAGTGTGGGGCCTGAGAATTTGCATTTCTAATAAGTTTCCAGGTGATTCTGGTACTACTGGTCTTGGGACCATACTTTTAGAACCACTCTGTCTGAAGCAACTGTTACAACAATCTGTCCTACTCCCACTTGAGTCAACAAAGGAGGTTATTTTAGAATTCTCAGGATTTTTCTATCAGAGTAGCTCTATCCAGTCATCTTAGTTATATCCGTTAAGGTTGAAGTTCTAATATTTGCGACAGTGTACAGAGATTAATGAACTATGCATTATTCTTTTTACACTTGCTTTTGAAAGGTAATATAGTGACACCCAGCTTAACCAGAAGTGAATCGTTCAGAAGACTGAACTATTTAGATTAATATATAAATATGCAAGTCAAGAAGGACCTCTGAGTGAAGGAAAAGACCACAAAGTTTAGTCCTTTACTTTGAAAGAGAGTAGAGAGCTAACTTTAGGCCTATTGTTTTAGGATTGAATGTAAAGTAAGGCAGTAAATTAGAAGTTGCTTATATACTCATTACTGTCAATAATTGGAAAAGAAGAGCCAAAGAACTATGATAATACTGAAGTTTGGAGCTATTTTTGGACAAGAGCAGATAGCTCTTCTAGTCCACTGGTCCCACAGGGTTTCTCTGAATTTCTGAATATAGGAATATATTGAGAACCCACCCTTTAAAGAAAATCTTTAATTATGTTAAACATACTTTTATAATTTATAAAAGTGAACGGTATGTATGAGAAAGAATTAAATTTAAATATTTGGCACTTGGTTCCAGCCAAGATGGATTAAGAGCGACTGCATTTACTCTTTAACCTAAAAGAAGAAACAACTAAAAATCAGATGAAATATATGAAACAGCTTTCAGACATTGGGCATCAGGCAGCACAAGACACAAAACCCCACAACAGATGTGCTCCTTGAGAGAAAGGAAACAGATTAAAACAACCCTACAAACGTACCATCTTACTGATGGTGGGAAAGAGTTCCAGGATTACGTTGTAGGGAGGAGGAACCCAGGCAGAGCCTGGTATGCATGGCGAGTTCAGGAGACAGAGCTGGGAGTCCATCGAAGCTAAGCAGCTTGAGTGTACAGAGTAGAGTGATGGAGAGAAGGGAGCTGCTCAGAGAGTCCTGGACATGTGCAAGGAGTCATCACTGAGCCTTCAGCTGAGTGCTGATCAGTCACTTATGTGAAGAAGAAACTGTGTGAGGCTGGGGGTTAAAAACACTGAAAAGGAGCAGAGGGAATAAACCTTGAAGCTCACACAGGGCGCCAGGCAAAGTTCATGCTCCTACCAGCCAGACTGGAGAATCTTATAATTTAGAGGATGTCCGTTAGAGTACTGCTTCCTAATATTGCAATTATAGATCTAGACTTAGGCTGCTCTGGTCTTATATGACAAATCCCAGAAAGCAAGCCTGGTAAGAACCAAACTGTTTTCAACTAACTTAATTGTGTCCCAGAACAAAACTCCATAAGATTCATATAAATACAAAAATATCCAGCACTCAACAAGGTAAAACTCCTAATGACTAGCATCCAAACAAAAATTACCAGGTGTGCAAAGAAGCAGAAAAATAAGACCCCTAAGAGAAAATGATAAAATAAAACTGACACAGAAGTGATACAGATGATAGAATTAGTTGACAGGGACACTTAAGCAGCTATTATAATTGTCTCATATATTCATGAAGGTAAAAAAAGGCATATTAAGGAGTGACATGGAAGATATATACATATGAGTGTATATGTATGTATATATAAGTATGTACCCACATATAGCCAAATTGAACTTCTAGAGATGAAAAGTACACTGGATGGAATTAACAGTAGATTAAACACTGGAGAGAAACGATTAGTGAACCTGAAACCACAACATACCAGAATTTGTGGAATGCAGCTAAAGCAGTACTTAGAAGGAAGTGTATAGCACTTAAATGCCTATATTAAGAAAAAAGAAAAGCCTCAAATCAGTGACCTCAGTTTCCACAGTAAGAAAATAGAAAAAATAAGCGAAAATTAATCCTAAAATTAGTAAGAGAAACAATGATAAGAACAGATATAAATGAAACCATAAACAGAAAAACAGTAGAGAATGAAACCGAAACCTGGTTCTTTGAGTTGTTTAATAAAATTGGAGGAAGCGGGAAGGGTAAGCTGGGATGAAGTGAGAGAGTGGCATGGACATATATACACTACCAAATGTAAAATAGATAGCTAGTAGGAAGCAGCCGCATAGCACAAGGAGATCAGCTCGGTGCTTTGTGACCACGTAGAGGGGTGAAATAGGGAGGATGGGAGGGAAACGAAAGAGGGAGGAGATATGGGGATATGTGGATATGTATAGCTGATTCACTTTGTTATAAAGCAGAAACTAACACACCATTGTGAAGCAGTTATACTCTAATAAAGGTGTTTAAAAAAAAAGGATGAATGACTCATAAAGATCAAATCTTGTATTCTTTGCTAACTATTGTTGGGAGGAAATATGGGGCAGTAAAAAGACAATGAATAATCTGATCCTCTAGTTTTGTATATTGGTCCTGTATCAACCAACTTGTGACATAGGACAAAATAATTTAAACACTTTCTTTAATATTCTTATCTTTAAAATAAAGATAAAAACTCCTCCCTCAGTTTTTTATGAGAAAAAAGACATAATAAATCCAAACAAAGTTATAAAATATAAAATGTTATTATAATAAACATTTTTATGTGAAAAAAATAAATAAAAAATAAAATTGGTAATCTTCTAATCAGACTGATCAAGAAAAGGTAGAAGTTCGTCTCCTAGAGTAATGGAAGTGAAAACAAAAATAAACAAATGGGACCTAATTAATCATAAAAGCTTTTGCACAGTGAAGGAAACCATAAACAAAACCAAAAGGCAACCTACAGAATGGGAGAAAATATTTGCAAACAATGCAGACTGAAAGGGATTAATTTCCAAAATATACACACAGCTCATAGAACTCAATATCAAAAAAACCAAACAACCCAATAAAAAAATGGGCAGAAGATCTAAATAGACATTTCTCCAAAGAAGGCATACAAATGACCAACAGGCATATGAAAAAATGCTCAACACTGATAATTGTTAGAGAAATGCAAATCAACTACAATGAGGTATCACCTCACTCTGGTCAAAAAGTCTACAAATAATAAATTCTGGAGAGAGTGTGGAGAAAAAGGAACCCTCCTGCACTATTGGTGGGAATGTAAATTGGTAGAACCACTATGGAGAACAGTATGGAGGTTCTTTAAAAAACTAAAAATAGAGTTACCATAGGATCCTGCAATCCCACTCCTGGGTATATATCCAGAGAAAACCATAATTCAAAAAGGTATATGCACCCCAGTGTTCATTGCGGCACTGTTTACAATAGCCAAGACATGGAAGCAACCTAAATGTCCATCAACAGATGAATGGCTAAAGAAGATGTGGTGTATATATATATATATATATATATATATATATATATATACACAGTGGAATATTACTCAGCCATAAAAAAGAATGAAATAATGCCATTTGCAGCAACATGGATGGACCTAGAGATTATCATACTAAGTGAAGTAAACCAGACAAAGACAAATATCATACAGTATCACTTATATGTGGAATTAAAAAAAGATGCAAATGAACTTATTTACAAAACAGAAGAAAAAGAAAAAGAAGAGGTATGTTACCAATATCAGGAATGAAAGAGGTGACATCACTACAGTTTTTTATTGATATTAAAAGGATAACAAGGAAATATTGTGAACAACTGTTGTCAACTATATGAAAACTTAAATGAAATGGACAAATTTTTAAAAAGTCAAACCACGAAGGCTTACTCAAGAATAACTAGATAATGGAATAGGATAGCCCTAACTCTAGTAAAGAAATTGAACTTATAGTTAAACACTCTCCCACACACACATACAAAACAAAAAACAAATAGACAAACAAAAACCAGAAAAAGCAAGACTCCAGATCCAGAAGTCTTCACTGGGGAATTCGACCAGATGTTTAAGGATGAAATGATACCAATTTCATCCAAATTATTCCAGAAAAGTAGAGGAAAGAATTCTTCAGCTCAGTCTATGAAGCCAGCATTACCCTCACCCCTGACACCAAATCCAGAATGTTTTTAACCCTTTAAAAATTTTTATTTATTTATTTTTGGCTGTGTTGGGTCTTTGTTGCTGCACGTGGGCTTTCTCTGGTTGCGGTGAGTGGAGGCTACTCTTTGTTGCAGTGTGCGGGCTTCTTATTGTGGTACCTTCTCTTGTTGAAGAGCACAGGCTCTAGGTGCGCGGGCTTCAGCAGTTGCAGCACGCGGGCTCAGCAGTTATGGCTCACGGGCTCTAGTGCGCCACCAGGAAAGCTCAGTAGTTGTGGCGCACAGGCTTAGTTGCTCCGTGGCATGTGGGATCTTCCAGGACCAGGGATTGAACCCATGTTTCCTGCATTGGCAGGCAGATTCTTAACCACTGCACCACCAGGGAAGTCCCCCAGAATGTCTATATATATGTATATGTGTGTGTATATATATATATATATGCGTATATATATATGTATATATATATATATACGTATATGTGTGTGTGTATATATATATATATATATATATATATATATATATATATATTCTTTTTCAGATTCTTTTCCATTATTGGTTGGAACTATTGAATATAGTTCCCTGTGCCAATTTGTTGCTCTTAATGGTGAAAAACTGAATGCTACTCCCCTAAGATTAGGAAAACGGAAAGGATGTCTGCTTTTCCTAGTTCTGTTCATTATTGTGTGGAAGGTTCTAGCTTGTGCAGCAAGGCAAGAAAAAGAAATAAAAGACACCCTGATTGCAGTGGAAGAAGTAAAGCTGTCATTCTTCGCAGGAGAGGACTTATTTTACCTGATTTCAAGACTAATTATAAAGATTCAGTAATCAGGATACTGTGATATTAGTCGAAGATAGACAAATAGATGAGTGGAATGGGAAGAACCAAGAAAGTGACCCATCCAGCTGTGGTCAGTAGAATTTTGATTCAGGTGCTAAAGCACTCCAATGGGAATGGGTAATCTTTTTATTTATTTATTTATTTATTTATTTATATTTTAAATTTTTGGCTGTGTTGGATCTTCGTTGCTGCCCACCAGCTTTCTCTAGTTGCGGCGAGCGGGGGCTACTTCGTTGGGGTGTGCGGGCTACTCAGTGCAGTGGCTTCTCTTGTTGTGGAGCACGGGGTCTAGGCCACGCGGGCTTCAGTAGTTGCAGTACACGGGCTCCGTAGTTGTGGCTCACGGGCTCCAGAACGCAGGCTCAGTAGTTGTGGCTCACAGGCTTAGTTGCTCTGCGGCATGGGGGATCTTCCTGGACCAGGGCTCAAACCCATGTCCCCTGCATTGGCAGGCGGATTCTTAACCACTGTGCTGCCAGGGAAGTCCCAATGGATAATCTTTTTAACAAAAAGTTCTGGAATAATTTAGATAGCCACGTGTCAAAAAACAAAAACAAAAACCTCCTGAACCTCTACTTGTTTCTTGCTGTGTACAAAAATTAACTTGAAATTAATCATAGGCCTAAATGTAAGAATTAAACCTATGAAACTTAGAGCAGAAAACATAGGAGAAAATTATAGTGACCTTGAGTTTGTCAGAGAGGTCTTAAATACAACACAAAAAACACTCATTGTAAAAGATAAATCAGGTATTTGGACTTCATTAAAATCAAAACTTCTGCTTTCCCAAAATACTGTCAAGAAAATGAAAAAGCAAGCCAGACTGGGAGAAAATATTTGCAAGTTACACATTTGACAAAGGACTTGTATTCAGAATATGTGAGGAACTCAATTCAGTTAAAATTGGATACAAGATTTGAATTAGTCACCTCAGCAAATAAGGTATGTGAATTGCAAATACGCTCTTGAGAAGATGATCAGCATCATTAGGAGAATGCAGATTTAATCCATAATGAGGTACCATTACACGTGTACTAGAACAGCCAGAAGTGTTGACACGGAGGTAGAGCAGCTGGAACTCTCCTGCATTAGAGGTGAGCGTGTAAAAGAGTACGGCCCAGCCATTCCAGTCCCACGTGTTTACCCAAGGTAAATAAAAGGATATATCCACACAAGAATGTTTGTACCAATGTTTTCAGTCAAGATGAGCGAAAAATGTGGAAACAGTCCAGATGTCTATCAGCAGATGCATGGTTAAACAAAATGCGATATATTCATGCAGTGGAATACTACCCAGCAATAAAAAGGAATGAACTCTTGGCACACTCAACAACACGGACAAAAAGTGACAAAAAAGCACATCAGCAGTCGCCTGAACATGGGAGGCCCTAGGTGGGGGGGGGGGGGGCGGGAGGGAGAGGGAGGGATCACAGTGCGCAAGAGAAACTGTTAGCGATGATCAGTGTGCTCATTTTCCAGCTCATTTATAGGTGTATATATGTCTAATCAAATTGCCATGTGCCAAGTGAGGAAGACGGGGAAAGCATGTTTTAAATCATTCTCTGTTGTGTTCAGGTTTCTCTCTCAGCTTGAAATATTTGCTTTTGCTGTCCATCTTTCGTCCCAGATTGTATGAGAAATTCCTTAAACCTGTAGGATATTTCTAAAGGAAAAGTTACAACAATGGATCCAACTTTAATTTGGTGGGCATTGGTTCCTTGTGTGATGTCAGTATTTCTTAGAGCATAGGACAACTTGAATTCCTCTGAATTGAGAAGTTTCGAAATTGGCAGCGCGAGCTAAAATAATTCCTTACGTCATAGAAGAAGGAAGTCTGACACAAAGGGGTGTGCAGGGGGGTGACTGCCCAGCTCTGTGTTACTTATTCATCTCCATATTCCCCAGAGCCCAGTTGGTACACAGCCTAGTCCTGAGGGTGTGCTTGAGCTGGGAACACCTAGGGAGGGAGCCGACAACAAGGATGTTTAAATTCACCCAGAGCAAGATAAGAGGGAGTTGATTCCCACGGGGACGTTCAGGGCGGGGACAGACCGATCTTACCATTAGGTCCCCGGACTGTGCAGGCCCCTTGGGAATTTTCCTAAAGAGGGAATAAAAAGCCAGTGTCTGTTGACGTCTCCATACTTTTCTCGTGTGTATTCCTTCTAGCCTTAGTCCTCTATCTGGCAATGTGCTCTGGGGAGTTCTCTAGGATTTTCGTGGAGTTGGAGAATTGAGGGACTGTTGCTTATGCACCTCTGTTGTCTTTTTCTTCAGTCTCTAATTAAATCACAGATCTCTATAAATGTGACGGGTTAACAAGTGTCCTTGAAGCCACTCTCTGATGTGGCTGAATAAAATGCCTGCTTCTTTGCATTCATTAGTGTGTGTGTGTATGTAAGTATTTAGATCAGATCCCTTGTTAGAGGATGTTGGTGTATTACAGTCCTGGAAATTGGATTTTGTAAATGTGTTGTCCATTATTTTTAGCCTTGCACGGACCTTTCAGTTTTCTGAATCTCCTTCCGTCCCACTTCTTCTCTACAGGAAGAGAGACTACAATGTAGAGAGGAGCTCTTAGACTGGGAGCCTGGGCATCTCTCTCTGTGGGTGTAAATGAACTTGTGCAGAATGGGACAAGTGAATGACTGTGGTCTGATCCATCCCTGGCAGCCTTTGACAAGCCATATCTATTTTAAAGTCTCCTGGGCTTCCTATCCCTTTGTGGGAGTGTTAGCATTTGGTACACAAACAACTCAGTGGAGCTCTCCACTGAGGATGCTAGCTGTGTAGTTGTTTGCTGGGCCCAGGTTCAAAAAGGTGGACCACTTTTAGACTTCATTCAAGCCTAGCCCTAGCACATTTATGCAGTGTACAGTATTTATTTCATAAAACATTTTGATATACTGGGAGAAAGAGGAAGTGAAATTCAAACCTGCTGGTTTTGTTATTTGCAGACATCTCTGCCCAAAGGTGTGTACTGGGAGGGTTCACACAGTTTTTGGATCTTCTTAAGATCTATTTTTGGTGCTGCTGTTCTTCCTGTTTCCTTCTCCAGTAGCTATTAGACATCTACCAAAACTACTTGGCATTTATGTTAGTTTTTAACATTCATAAGAATATAATTTTTCTTGAATCTGTTTCTTCTGCTAGGCAACTAGGCAAACTTTCAAATAAATATAACACTTCTGACTTGGGAACTATTCAGGGACATGTGCCCCTCATTAATTTATCTGTGAGCATGGGCTTCAGTACTCTGATAAATATTCAGTGTCTAGAACTGGGAAATATTTTTCTTCTTGTTTATACAACTCCATCACTTATTAATCACAGTAGTTCTCCCATTCAATTGATGGGGCTTGTCTGAATGTCATTCTTCCAAATTCACTTCTATCTGAGAAATGAAGACTCTTCAGAGCTTTCTCAGCTCTCTCTTTGTCTCTGAGTCTTGGAGCATCTTTCTCTGTCTCTTTGTTCCCTCCGTGACTCGTAAGCACTACAGCACACCATCCTTCCTGGATTGGCATTAAGTTTATCTTTGAGGACTTAGATTATGTTTATAGAGTAATATTTTCTTACTAGAAAAGTCATTCTTTTTTTTTTAATCAATTTATTTTATTTTTTAATTTTTGGCTGTGTTGGGTCTTTGTTGCTGTGCACGGGCTTTCTGTAGTTGTGGTGAGCGGGGGCTAGTCTTCATCGTGGTGCGTGGGCTTCTCATTGCGGTGGCTTCTCTTGTTGCGGAGCAGGGGCTCTAGGCGTGCAGGCTTCAGTAGTCGTGGCTCGCGGGCTCTAGAGTGCAGGCTCAGTAGTTGTGACGCACGGGCTTAGTTGCTCCGTGGCATGTGGGATCTTCCCGGACCAGGGCTCGAACCTGTGTCCCCTGCATTGGCAGGTGGATTCTTAACCACTGCGCCACCAGGGAAGCCCAAGTCATTCATTTTTAATTGTCTCCTTAATAGTAACTGTACATTAAAGATCTGTAGGAGGAAGAATATGAGTGGCTAATTCCATTAAAACTGATTAGTTTCATTAAATGCTAGATCTTGAATGTTATCTTTCTATATCAGTCTATAATATTTTCTTCTTAGTGTACTTAAATTAAGTCTCACATTCATGAAAATCTTGAAGCCATTTCTGTTTTAAATGTAAAATTAAATTATGAAGGATATAGCAGAAAAAACTTAGGTTATAAGTTTTTTAAGGTAAAAACTCTTCTTCACCTATATTAAAAGGTACATGTGGAGCAGATTTGGTAGTTCTTATCATAATTGCATTACTGCAGGTTTCAGAGTCTCTCAATTATAAATTAGATTGTTTCCTGTAATTATTCTCTGTTGTCCAAGTAATTTATCTGGTATGCTGATGAGTAGCAAAAAAGCCCATTTCTTTAAGACTAAAATGTTTGCTTGTGTTTGTTGCAGGAAAACCTCACAGCACTGGTAGCTCTGAACGGATTCAGCTCTCAGGAATGTATAATGTCCGTAAAGGCAAAATGCAGTTGCCAGTGAACCGATGGACCAGACGCCAAGTTATCCTGTGTGGGACCTGCCTAATAGTATCATCTGTGAAAGACAGCTTGACCGGAAAGATGCATGTTCTGCCACTAATTGGTGGGAAAGTAAGTTTAAAACAAACTAAATACTAACAGATTTCCCAGTGTCATTAAGAAGCTTACTTTGAGTCATTTCTGTAATAAGGGGTAGATGGGTTTTTTTTTTTAAGAATTTCAATTAAAAAAATATATTCATGTATTTATTTATTTTGGCTGTGCTGGGTCTTAATTGCAGCATGCAGGATCTTCATTGCGGCACGTGGGATCTTTTAGTTGCGGCAGGGGGGCTGTTAGTTGTGGCATGCATGCGGTATCTAGTTCCCTGACCAGGGATCGAACCCAGGCCCCCTGCATTGGGAATGTGGAGTCTTACCCACTGGACCACCAGGGAAGTCCCAGGCGTAGATGGTTTTTGACTCATCATTCCTGTTGTGCCTCCACCAGTGGACATTTTTGGTTGGTGGAGTTTTGGAAAATAACAATGCCATTTGCTCACGTGAAGCCCTGGTTATGTTCACTTCTTAGTACGTGCACCTTAACTATGTGACTGAAAATAGAGCAACTAGAATTTCACTGTTATATTTCAGACTGTAGGTGATAAATTATTATTTATGAGAAGATGTCTTTTGACATTGTGAGCATGTATTTTATAGTATAGAACAGTGATCCCCAAGTCCATGACCTTAGGATCATTCTGGCGTGCTTATCAAAGGTTAGACTCTCTGTTTGTGTTTAGTGACCAGTGGGGTTAGTACTTTTAGTTTATCGCTATAGCTAGTCATGATTTTTGAACCTGAAATGCTACTCATTTCAGAGAAAACCTGTGATACAGCTGGTAGATATTTCCAACATACTGGCTGCTTTTCTTTGGGCATGTTATCTATATTATTCCTATCATTTATAAATATCAACAGAAAGAACAAGATTGCTTAGGAAGATATTACATTCTTTTCTTTGCCAGATTTATTTATAAACTCCAAGCACTGGTAGGGGTATCATTACCATAATTATATGTCAGTATTTCCTGATTTTTTAATGATATGATAATCTGTTAATAAAGGGAAAGGTAAATTTGGATGAAGAAAGGGGTTTTTGGAAATCGGGGGCATATTAAAAATTTTTTTCTTGATCGTTACTTGATCGTTCAAAAAAAATAGATTTGGCTAGTCTGTGAGGTGTGTTTAGATCTATTTCATTCACCCATTTTGAAACCATGGCTTCTTAACTTCTGTCTGAGCATTGAAGAATTAGTGATAGTTTATTACTGAAGATCTTGTCCTTTGGATGGATCTGAAAACTTAGTCATCATTATTACTTCCATAACTCATCATTAAAAATGCATATTTAATGTTTGATGCCCTGATAGGTCAACAATCTGTTTCTTTCTTCTCTATGGTGTTAGGCATTTGCATAGGCAAATTTAATATAACTATTTATTAAATATCCTCTGTGGGGAAGCCACTTTGCTTGGCGTCCCATAAATACCAAGATGGGTAAGTCACCATCTCTGCCTTTGAATAGCTTATAATTACTATTTGGAAATGAAGGATGAACACGATATCTGCTCTACGAGAGGTGCAAAAAAGTAGTGTGGAAGATAAGTGGAAGAGATGACATTTTGTGGGGGGGAATCGGGATTTTGTGATGAAGGAGGTAGCAATTATGATAGAACTTGAAGGGTGAAAAATCTCTTGACATATAAAGGAGATGGTCAGAAAGATTATTGTGCTCAGAGAAGCAGAGGCAGGGAAGCAGTGGAATGTTCAGGTAAGGTGAGAGAAGATCCAGTTATAATTAGCATTTTTATTCAGAGCTAGAGACTTGTTCTGTTTCCCAGGCCTATTACTGGATGTACTTCTACCATTGAGTGAATAGAAAGTTAACAGCTTCTTTTTCTCACAGACAAAGCTTGTAAAACCTGTTTTGTGCTACACCTTTAAAAATAATTGAGTATGTTGAAAAATTATATTAACCAAGTTAGGAAAAAATAATTTACTCTTTGCAATGTGAGTTTTCATTAATGTTTGTCTTTCCTTTTCTCATTCTGTTCTGTTGTTAAAGGAAAATCTGAGAGTAAATGGAAGGGTGTTTTTGTTTTTGTTTTTGTTTTCTAATTTATATAAAAGAGCTAGAAATGAGGTGTGAGATAGATGCTATAATTGCTGTGATAATCAATTTTGACACACTACTTGAGCATGATCATTAGTTTACGTTTTCAAATGTAGAATTCAAATATGAAGTTAAATAAAGCTGTATTAAATTGTTGAAAAACATTTGTTTAATAAGTTTTTATTCATGTACAATTATTTAATTTCTTCTTTAAAATTGAACATAAATTTTTAGATAACTTATTTACATTAATACTTTATGTAATATTCGTTAAGCTATGAGGCATAATAAGCTGAGTAACTGTTAACTTACTACTCAGTTTAGGAAGTACAGCAGTATCAGTACCAGTGTCTCTACCTGAGTTCTCTTTGTATCTGTCCCATTGCCGCCTCCTACCCCAGAGGAATCCACTGTCCTAGAATATGTATTCATCATTTGCTTACTTTTTTGAAATAAATTTTATATAACTATGTTTTGCTTGTTTTGATCTTAATAAAAATGGTATCATCCTGTTTGTAGTTTTCTGTGATTGACTTTTTTCACTCAATATTATGCTTCAGAATAAGATTCCATATTCCTTGCTATATATGGTTTTCATTTCTGTATAATGTTCCACTCTGTAAATGTTCCAGATTTCTAAAATTTCTTAAGTAATTTTCTTGCTGATTGACATTTGGGTTGCTTCTAGTTTTCTGTTATAAATAGTGCTCTTGAGATAGTCTTATTTTGATATGCCTCCTGGTTTACAAGTAGTTTTTCTAGAGCAGCAGTTCTCAACTCTTGTCGCTGTGCCTGAAGGGGACATTTGGAAATATGTGCAAGTGTTTTGATTGTCAGATGATTGGGTAGTCAGTTGATGTAAGCTAAGTTATGCTGTGGTAACAAACCCCCCAGATCCCAGTGACTTATCATAACAGTTATTTCTCACTCACACTATTTGTCCAGTGTGGGTGGGTGGAGATTTCTTTTTTCAAGTAATTATGTACGAACCAGCCTGATGGGGGTGGTTCTCTCTTATAATATTTGTAACACGTGGCTTCCTTTGCTGCTTAGGCAGGAGAAGAGGTAACTGGAGGGTCATTAGCTGGCTCTTGTATATCTGGTTGTAGAGTGCACATGCCACTTCTGCTCATGGCTCATTGGCCAGAACTAGTCACATGACTCCATCTTAATTGCAAAGGTTCTGGGAAAAGTAGATAGTGTGTTTGGTTAATACTAGTATCTTTTGCTGCAAGGGGACACTATTGGCATCTACAGGGCAGGGGCTCAGAGTAAAATGTCATGCAAAAATATTAGACAGTCCTGAATAATGTACACAAGGAACTATTCAATCCAAAATTCCTATAATGACCTCCTTGAGAAATATCGCTCTTAAGAGTGCAGTCACTGGGCTATAGGACATATATGCACATTTACTTTTACAAGATGATATCCAGTTGTTTTCCAAGGTTGTTGCACCATATCATGCCCCTATCAGTGTACCTTTCTCTACATCTTTGCCGAACTTTATTGAGGTGTAATTGATATACAACATACTGCACATTCTGATAACAATTTGATAACTGTATTAGACTTCCATGAGTACAGTTTGACAGATAGTCCCCTTGTGCTCCTTTGTACCCTCTGTCCCTACTTTTCTGCTCACTCCTACCCATTCCCAAAAAACACTGCCTGATTTCTGTCAATATGGATTCGTTTAAATAGCATTTCTATAAAATTATATTTTCTCTTTGGTGTATAGAAATGTGGTTGAGTTTTTTAGTGTTAGTCTTATATCCAGCCACCTTGCTAAATTTTCTTATTTATTCTAATGTCTCTAGATTCTTTGGAGTTTGCTCTGTAGCTAATTATCTCATATTCAAATAATGGCAATTTTCTTTCTTCCTCAATACATTTCTTTGTCTTATTGCAATGGCCAGGACTCTAGTACAGTATTGAACAAAAAAAGTAAGGTAAGAGAGTGATGTCTCATCATTAACATTAAAGTTTGCCTTACATAAATATCCTTTGTTGGCTTAAGTGAGTTCTTTGTGTTCTTAGGGTTTTTTTTTTTTTTTTTTTGCGGTATGTGGGCCTCTCACTGTTGTGGCCTCTCCCATTGAGGAGCACAGGATCCGGACGCGCAGGCTCAGCAGCCATGGCTCACGGGCCCAGCCGCTCTGCGGCATGTGGGATCTTCCCGGACCGGGGCATGAACCTGTGTCCCCTGTATCGGCAGGTGGACTCTCAACCACTGCGCCACCAGGGAAGCCCCTGTGTTCTTAGTTTGCTTAGAGTTTTTATCATGAATGATGAATGGGTGGAGAATGTCATCAAATGCTTTTTCTGCAACTGTAGTGGTGATCATACGGTTTTCTTCTTTAATCTGTTAATGTGATTAATGACTTTATAGTTCCAATAACGTTAAACCATCTTTCCTTTCCTGAGGTAAATCCAACTTTTGTTCTTGGTGTATTTTTTTCTGTATTGCTGGATTCTGATGCAACATTTTGTTCAAGATAAGTGTTCATGACTAAGGTTGGCCTGTAATTTTCCTTTCTCTTACTGTTCTGATCTGTTTTTGGTTATACTGGCCTCAGAATAGGCTGGGGTCTTTTTCTTCTTTTCTCGTTTGGTGGATGAGTTTGCACAAGTTTGCAATGATCTGTTTCTTGAAACTTTGATAAAACTCACCTACGAAACCATATGAGCCTGATATTTTCTTGGTTAAAAAAGTATTCATTTTCTTAAATGGTAATAAGACTATTTAGGCCTGTTTTTTCCCCCTGATTTAGTGTTGGTAAAATAAATTTTTCTAAAAATTTGCCACAAAATTATTTATAATAATCTCTTTTTAATCCCTGCTTAATCTGTTATGTCTCCCTTTTCATTATTAATATTTATGTCTTCAGTTGATATCATTGATCAATATCAATTGATATTCAGTTTTGTTAGCCTTTTCAAAGAATTGCTGTTTTGCTTTGTTAATGTTCTCTATTGTATATTTGGTTTTCATTTCTTTCTTTTTTTAAATTTCTTTTTTCTTTTTTAATTTTTTAATTTTTTGGCTGCGTTGGGTCTTCATTGCTGCGCACGGGCTTTCTCCAGCTGTGGTGAGCAGGGGCTACTCTTTGTTGCGGTGCACGGGCTTCTCATTGCAGTGGCTTCTCTTGTTGCGGAGCACAGGCTCTAAGGTGCGCGGGCTTCAGTAGTTGTGGCATGTGGGCTCAGTAGTTGTGGCTAGCCGGCTCTAGAGTGCAGGCTCAGTAGTCGTGGCACACGGGCTTAGTTGCTCCGTGGCATGTGGGATCTTCCCAGACCAGGGCTTGAACCCGTGCCCCCTGCATTGGCAGGCAGATTCTTAACCACTGCGCCACCAGGGAAGTCCCGGTTTTCATTTTGTTAACTTCTGCTTTTTATTATCACCTTCATTCTGCTTTGAGTTCACTTCGTTTTTGTTTTTGATATTTTTTCCCTAAGTTCTTGAGATACATACCAATTAAATTAATTTTCTGCCTTCTTTTCTAATATGAGTATTTAAAATTATAAATTTCCCTCTGTGTACCTGCTTTTGTTACATTCCATAAATTTCAGTATGTAGTATTTTTAATGGTTTAGTGCTAAGAATTTCTATGTTTTGATTACAGATTCTTTTTTTTACCTGTGAGTTGTTTAGAAGTGTATTAACTTTCTAAATGTAGATTTTTAATTGATTTATTATTGATTTTTAACTTGATTTTATTTTGGTCCCAGAATGTAGTCTGTGTGATCTTTCTGAAGCTTTTTACACTTTCACTGTGACTTGGTTTGTGGTCATTTTTGTAAATGAAATATAGGGAACGTTCATTCTGTAAGTAAAACGTAAGAGTTTGTGTAATATCATGTTACTTTATTGTTTGGACTTTTTCTCCTTGTGAAGAATATATTGGGAGTGGAAATTTGATTTGACTATATCGCTGCATTATTGGGACTTGAAATTTCTTATGGTAGGGTTTTATTTCAGGTTAATCTCAATTTCACAATAAGCTAAAAGAAAAAAACTTATTTAACATGTTGAAGACCTCTTTTAATAAAAGGTTGTAATTCAGAGTAATACAAAAGTCCCCTAAGTAAAAATTCACCTGCAGTAAAAATTCTTAAGTAAAATCTTCAGTAAAAGTCCTCCTCAAGAGGAAGTAAGAACCTCAGCACCCTATTGTGAGGGTGTAAAGGATAAAAAAAGGGAGTCTGTTACAATTTTAAACAGGAAGAAGAGAATTTCACGGTTGTGGGGAAATCTATTGAAGGTAATAGTCCCCTTTTTGGTTTCCTTGTAATTCAGATTGGTTGGTCAGACTTAGGGACTTACATGCTTTAAGTAGTAAGAGGCACACATAAAGAGAGAGATGCAAAGCTGTGCAGGCTCACTGGTCTAAGGGACAGTTAATGAGCTTGGTAAATGTCCTGCTTTCTGACTTGTTTTTGTCACTCTTTGTTTTTATAGGTAGAAGAAGTGAAAAAACACCAGCACTGTTTAGCATTTAGCTCCTCTGGACCCCAAAGCCAGACTTACTACATTTGTTTTGATACGTTCACAGAGTATTTAAGGTGGCTTCGACAAGTCTCCAAGGTAAGCATTTAACCAAGAATTTTGTTCAGCTTCTGGCTGGCTAAAGAGTTGCTTCTGCTTTACAAAATATAGTTACACACTCATTTTTTTTTTTTCAGATACTGCCAGTAGTTAGAAATTTTCAGTCTTTTTAAAAGCTCATTTTGGTGAAAAGTAGCTTTTTAAAAATTGTGTTTTATTTGCCCGTTTTGTTTATACTTAAAAAAGAATTCAGTGGGTAGACTGTCATTATTATCTTAATGTTGTAGAGAAAGAACATGAGGTTGAGAATATTTAAGGGACTGGCCCAGGGTAGGACAACTACAAAACCACAAAATACCCAGAGAATTGTTACAAATTTCCCCTTTTCCTCTGACCATTTTTTCTTAGAAGCAGTCTAATCTTGTACCATCTCCCTTTCACCTTTTCAATTTCTGCCTTTTGAATGGTTTGATTTCTTTTTTCGTCTTAATTATTTTTACCATTTTATAGTCCTCTGTTTAAATAAGATTACCATGACCCATGAAACAAAATACCTCTGTGTGTGTGTGTACTGGAACCCACAATAAACTGATAAATAAGATAAAGAAATGCTGGTATTTCAGGTGCTGTGTGTGAGAACGTTTTTATATCACATTTGTAGAATTATGTATAGTGGGTTAGATGGCAGTACTTTGTGCCTTGGTTTTGGGTGTGTTTATGAAATGATGAAACCTCCCTAGGGGGCAGAAGCATTACAGTGGAATTTGCTTTCATATTTTTGAATTTATAATCCAGTTTGTTATTCAAGTTCAGTGTGTTTCAGACTACTGCATGATGTAATTATTTGTCAAGTGAATGAATAAGGAATAACTTTGTAGAACAGTTAAGAGAAAATTAGAGAATAATGTCTAGAAAGTCTTTTTGACATACTTGGGTGCATTTGAATTATCAGGGGGAGAAAACTGTGTTCTCTAATGATACAGTATACTTAGGAACATTAGTTTCTCCTTTTAGGAAGAAGCAATGGACAGAGTTTAGGTTGATAGGACTTTGAATATTCTCCCAACCTAGTAGGCAAATGGAGGTTCTAAACGTACAGGACAGCACCCCTACTAGAGAAAATGGGAAAGATGACACTTCTCCTTCAGACTTGCATGTAGAAATAATGTGATATTAGAGGCAACTAGTATATCTGTCTAGTTGTTTTAAAATTACTCTTGTTGTTGCAAATGTGAGGAGACAAATATTACATAATATCGTGCTTTTAACATTAAGTGGTTGTATGGATTCAAAGCAATAAGTCAATGGCCCATACGCTATTCAGAATAAAATGCCAAACTATGGTCAAACTGCAGTTTAAATTTCTTTCTATATGGAGATGTTGATTTTTTAAGTAAACTTTTTTTTTCGGAGTAATCTTCTATTTACAGAAAAGTTGCAAGGACAGTATAGAGAGTTTCTGTATACTCCCACTTGGTTTCCCAGACATCTAATATTACCATGATACATTTGTCAAAACTAAGAAACCAACATTAGTACGTTACTCTGTAATTATTTGGATTTCACTAGTTTTTCCATTAATGTTATTTTTCTGTTCCAAGATCTAATCCAGGGCACCACAGTGCACTTGGTTGTCATTTCTCCTTTGTCTCCCCTGATCTCTGACAGTTTTTCAGTCTTTCTGTGTTTTTCATGACCTTGACAGTTTTGGGGACGTAGTGGTCAGGTATTTTATAGAATGTCCTATATGGAGATGTTTTGACCTTTTATACCAAATGCAGTGTAATAGCTGCTTTACATTCTTTTTCGAACAAGTCAGAGGTATAAATTCTTAAACAAACATGGATAAGGATGTAAATAGAAGTTTTTGTAAATTAGCAAGCTTACCAATGACAGATTGCTTTGATTGAAACAATAATAACAGAAAGATTCCTAGGTATTGAATTTAATAGTCTTGTAAATTAAACATCCACACAATTGATAAATCACTGTTCTAAAGCCAGCAAGCATTTATTAAGGACCTTCTGTATGTCAGGTATGTATTTTATGCACTAAGATACAGCAAAGAACAAGTCCAGTTTCCCTCTCTGGGTTGGGCTTATACTGGAGAGACAAATGATAAATAAGTAAACAGAGAAGAAAGAAAATACCAGTTAATCATCATGCTATAATGCAAAGTGATATGACAGAGAATGATGGGAGAGGAATAACTCTGAGGAGGGGACATTTAAACTGATACTTCAATGAACAAAATATCTGATTATTTGAAGATCTAGTGGGGGTAGCTTTGCAGGTAGTGGGAGAAGGGAGTGAGAGAGCCCTAAGACTGGAAGGAGGGATGGTGAAGGTCAGAGAAGACAAGGGTCTTCTGTTATAGAAGAGGATGAAAGGTCTGGATTTTGTCATTGGCATAATGGCAAGCCATTAAAGAGTTTTCTTCCAGAAGGTTCCATGATCTCACATCACATCGGCTGTTGTGTAGAGAATGGACTGTAGAGGGCAAGAATAGAAGCTGGGGGGCCTGACCGTCAAGAGGCTCTTGTGGTGTATTCTAGGCAAGAGGTGAAGGTGGAAATGGAGAGAAGTGAGCAGATGTGTTTTGGGGATCAAGTGACAGGTTTACTGATAAATTACATAAAGAGCATGAGGAAAAGGGAAACATAAAGAATGGCTTCTACGTTCTTTGAATTGCTGCGTAGATTGTAGCCTCTTTCAGAAACCATAACACGAATTAGACTCCATATTTGCGCCTTTAAAACTCTAGCAAAATACAGTTCTTCACTTCAAACAGCTTCTGTTCCTAGGGAAACATCAGAGAGGTGGAGTGCAAGAGGAAGGTTATTAAATATCTCTTAAATACGGTGTGAAAAATGTTGATTTCTAACTTGTGGCAGGTGATTGTAAATGTCAAGCGTTAGCTTGGTTAGTACTCTTCCCTGTTGCTGGTTGGTTAATATGCCATTTCTATGGTCTAATAGGGTGGTGTCTCTGTAATGAGGCTCTCACTACAATTATCCAAACCTTGAACTGGTTCAGACATCAGACCTCTCAGTAGGAGGGGGTGGGGGGAGAATTGTGACACAGGAACACATGATGGTGGCAGGATGAGGAACAGGAATGTTAGTGTGAGTTTCCCTTTTCCCTCATTATGGTATGGATGTGAGGAACCATCTGATAGGTACGTGCTGAAATGTAATGTAGCTACACACATGTACATACACAAGACTGCAGCTTACACTTCACACTTCCAGAGGGAAGTTAATTACCTTAGATCACTAGTATTAACAAGTACTCAACTGGTAGTTAACTGATATTAACTAGGACGAACTTGAATCAGAACCTTAACCTCCTCTCCCTTCAGAGCAGCTCTGAATGTTTGGGGAGGCCAAATGGTGTAGGAGTGAAGAGTTTGAGTCTCAACTAAGGAGACCTGGGTTCTAACATTACTGGCCCTGTGACTGTATCTAAGTTTCTAAATTTTAAGCCCTTTTCATTTGATAAAGGAAATAATAATAGCACTTACCTCTTAGTGCTTATATGAACTATGCATGTCATGGACTTACACATAGTAAGTGTGTGTGTGTATGTGTGACTGACTAAATAATATATAAATAAAAAAATAATTTTATGACATCATTCCTGCCATCATCACTGACTGGCTGGACAATATATGTTTTTCAAAATATTATCTGTTTTTATGTTTATTTTAAGCACAAGACACACATATGCTTAGTTTATCTGAACAAGGAACCTTCTGCTGCTCTTAACCAGGACAGCAGCCTTTTGGGGTAAAGTAATTAAGCATGGCAGACATTGGGGAGAAAGAAGATTTCTTCCTGAAAAGTCAGGGGTAGGGGATAGAGGGCAAATACTTTAATAAATCCAGATTTTAGATACAGTGTCTTCCTTTTCGTCAACCCTAAAAACCAGATACAAATTTCAAAAAGTTTTAGAAGTTGTTATACTTAGTGAATTAAAGGGGAAATGAGTTGTAAGGGTCTGATTAAAGAGGTTAGGTATTATAGGAGGAATAAGTGCAAGAACTCCCTATTTGGGTATGAAACCCATATAAAATATGGCCACACTCTTTAAACTTTGTATGTTGAGGAAAATCCTATGATAGTGTCTTTTCCTTTAACCCCACATCCTGGGAGGGTAGGTTGGGGCTGCTGGAAAGAGGATTAGAACTCGGTCCCTTTGGGATAATGTGTGTATGGGAAGCGTGGAGTGGCACCAGCTGACCATCACAAGCCACTTCTGCTTCTAGCTTCCCCTTTCCATTGTCTGTTCTTCCTTATATGTAGGTCTTAGGAAGGTATACAGTTTAGTCACACTCAGGGTTACTATGGAAACAGTTTCTTTTTCTTTTCTTCTTATTGAGGAACAAAACATTCACAGAATGGATTGTCCATATCCTGATGTTTAAATGAGGATTCATTTTAATAATTGAAAGAAAGACAAACCAACAACAGAAAGAAATATCTGAGTTTCTGATTCTTAATGACCATCCTCACCCCAGGGTGGGAAGACAAAAAGAAGCAAATTCCAATGATTTTTGAATTTAAATGAATTAGATAATTAATTTAAAATAAAAATTCTTTATTTTCAGTTTATGCTTCTGGATCTTAGCTACAAGAAAAATGTTATTCTTTGTTCTAATTTTTTTAGTTGACTTTGTGAACATATATAAAAGGTTATTAATTAGCTGTGTTCTACCAAGACAGGCTCTTATATACTTATTATTTTTTAAACTTAATCTTAGCCCTTAGTATTGCTTGCCAAAATAACACCCGAGGCTGTCCCTTTAGAGTTTTTAATTTGGGGCGGGTGTTAGTGATAGTTACTATGGAAGAAATGGCTCCTCTGGGAGGATTACAATGTTGATTTTAAAGTCATCCCTGAAATATTAGCGCACGGCACTCTTTAAAAATTCAGCAAACATCCTGTTGTATGCTGTGCAGAAAGGACTCTGCTAGGTCAACATGGGTTCCTGTCCATCGTGTCTTCAAAGCGGTTGGTGGGGCAGGGATGCGAGGGCGAGGGTAGTAGTTGAGGGAAGAACAGGAATTGCAGAAGCGCTCCAGTCAGGTATACGAGTGACTTTACAGAAATGCTGCCCCGGCTGTCCCTCTTTGTGGCCCACTTTTTGGAGTACATTGGTTTTAGACATGTTGATTGATCCTGTGGATTCTCTTCAAAGTTAGTCTTCATGTGAATCTATAGCCTAAGTCGTACTTATTTTTTATTTTTTTTAATTTTTTTTTTTGCGGTACGCGGGCCTCTCACTGTTGTGGCCTCTCCCGTTGCGGAGCACAGGCTCCGGACGCCCAGGCTCAGCGGCCATGGCTCACGGGCCCAGCCGCTCCGCGGCATGTGGGATCTTCCCGGACCGGGGCAGGAACCCGTGTCCCCTGCATCGGCAGGCGGACTCTCAACCACTGCGCCACCAGGGAAGCCACAGTCGTACTTATTTTTAATTTAAAGTCTTAGTCACTTCTGGGACACTGTATTGTCCCACATTAAAGTCTGTTTCTTGATTTCAAGGAAGCTTAAAAGGGGGTTTAGATCACTGATTTGGTGTTGTGCATGAATGTGGGGTTTTTTTGTTTGTTTTTGTTGTTTTTTCCCCATGTGAAAGGCATTTATTTCTTATTAGTTAATTAATTAAGTAAAGTATGCATGAATGTGTTTTTAACTTTTCATTATGGGAAATGTCAAATATTTAGAAGTAGAGATAATATGCACATACCTATTACTCAGCTTCCCCAATTCTTAGTTTGTGGCCAGTTGTGTTATATGTATATGTTGTATGGCCCAGTGGTATAAGTTGACGCTTCATAAGGTCACTTAGTTTGTCCACATATCTCTTTCCTTGCTGATCAGTGGTTAACAGGCTGGCAGTTACCAGCGACGGTGGCTATCACAGTGCCTATCTCTCTGGCTATCTTTCTTTTAGTATTAATCATAGTATTTTAATTCTAGGCCATCTTTTTTTTAATGAAAAAAAGTCATCACGTTGAAGTTTTGGTTGCCGTGATATTTTGGTTCACCCTTAATATGCATAGTGTAGGCAAGTCAGGGCAACATCTCATGCTGAATTAAAGAGCATGTGAAATGATGAGTAAACATCACCCTTTAAATAAGAATAAGATATATGGTGAATCACAGTTGAACTTTTGCTTTCATGTGCTTAAAAAGAGTGTTTTATTGTCCAGATTTTACTCAAAGAATACTTCACTAATCACAGAGTCAAATCAATCTGGTGGAATAGAATTGTTTCCAGCATGTAAATTTGTGTCATTTGATGTAGTTGCAAGGAACCCTTTAAGATCACTTAGTCATCTTTTGCACATATTTACACGTATTTTGTCTCTTAATTTGAAGTGTAATTTAGGGAGTTTTCTGCTTTTTGTCAGCATGTTTGGTCACTTGTCTTTTAGGGATTTTGCTGTTGCTGGTTACATTGGGGTCATGAGGGTAAGAAGCTGTGCTCTCAATCCTGTTCTGCTAAGGAGTCCAGGGCTTAAAGGGGCTTTTTTTTGGAAACCCTCCTTTCACATTTTATACCCATTCTTTAGATAAAGAATCAAGGGCCATTTGACCATGACAATCTAGCAAGTCTATGGCAGAATCTGAAGTAGAATTGAGGGTCTGAGTGACATGGACTTTAGTTTATAAAATGTCACCCCAATCCCTAGAGAATTGCTCCTGTACCAATTCTGTAGTGAAGATATGGAAAAGTTTGGAAATTCAGTGTATGAAATATTTAGGTACAGAAAGCTTCAAGGAGGTAATGAGCAAGCTGAGTTTGAAGGATGAATAGGAGTTCACAAAAAAGACAAGGGGAAAGAGCATTTCAAGGAGAGAGAAAATATCTACAAAGGTACAACTGTGTAAAATGTAAATGTGTAGTCATATCACAGATGTCTGAGCAATGCGAAAAAGGAAAAAATGGAAGCTAAAATTAAAAAGTACTGCCCAGGACTTCCCTGGTGGCACAGTGGTTAAGTATCCACCTGCCAGTGCAGGGGACACGGGTTTGATCCCTGGTCCGGGAAGATCCCACATGCCGCGGAGCAGCTAAGCCTGTGTGCCATAACTACTGAGCCTGTGCTCTAGAGCTTGCGAGCCACAACTACCGAGCCCATGCGCTGCAACTACTGAAGCCTGTGTGCCTAGATCTAGCCCATGCTCTGCAACAAGAGAAGCCACCACAATGAGAAGCCTGTGCACTGCAATGAAGAGTAGGTCCCACTCGCCGCAACTAGAGAAAGCCCGCGCACAGCAACGAAGACCCAACACAGCCATAAAAAAAAAAAAAAAATCTTAAAAAAAAAAGGACTGCCCATCTGGATAGTTTGCTGCTCATTCCATTTTATTTTCTTGGGAAAATTTGACTATGTTACCAAACATCATAATTAACTTTCCAATATAGTTACACAAAAATTCATATTGTGGAATCCTTCCTTATTATAGGTACAAATAGTTTATGAAATTAGGGAATTTAGAAATTCTGCTTTGAATTTAAACTAAAGATAAAGTATTTTGGATTACATTAAATTTTGTTTTTCTAATACATAATACTGTGATTTAGTGAAAATATTAAAATGCTCTTTGCCATTATAATTATGCTTCATCTTATTTCCACATTGCTAATCCCTTCTTTTTTTTTTGTATAGTAACTATTGGTTCTGAAATCCTAGTGAATATATTCCTAAAGAAGGGGTTTCTCCTTCATTCTGAGTCATTTCCATTTAAAATTATTTAAATTTATTTCCTTCAGAGTTTTTCAATCCACTTTTATACAAATGAAAAAGATACCTAGTCTGCTTACTGTGTCCTGACGGAAGCAGCATGCTTTGTGAAACAGTGCTGACTTGTGTACTTTACATGTTACACTCATCCCCTGTGTCTCCGTCTTCCCTTCTTCTGTCTTCCCACCCTCCCTCCCCTGTTCTGTCAACAGCTCTGTTGTTGGGGGGTGCAGAAGGTAGTGAAGGGGGAACGAGAGGATATTTATTCCACCTTTTCTCTGTGCTAGGCATTCTAGGCTCCACTGCTAGCGTCAGAACTTCAGCAAATGGAAGAAATGTGTTCCTCATGTGTATTTTATCTGTAGGTTGTTATCTTTAGTAAAATACATTTTAGGTTTTAAGGGAGGAACATACAGCTGTGTTTTTTGGTTTGTTTTTTGTTTTGTTTTAATAAATTTATTTATTTATTTACTTTTGGGTGCACTGGGTCTTCGTTGCTATGCACGGGCTATCTTTAGTTGTGGCGATCCGGGACTACTCTTCGTTGCGGTGCGCGGGCTTCTCATTGCGGTGGCTTCTCTTGTTGCGGAGCACGGGCCCTAGGCACGCGGGCCTCAGTAGCTGTGGCACATGGGCTCAGAAGTTGTGGCTTGGGGGCTGTAGAGTGCAGGCTCAGTAGTTGTGGCGCACGGGCTCAGTTGCTCCACGGCATATGGGATCCTCCCGGACCAGGGCTCGAACCCATGTTGCCTGCATTGGCAGGTGGACTCCTAACCACTGTGCCTCCAGGGAAGTCCCTACAGCTGTGTTTTAAAGTTACAGCATGTTGGGCTTCCCTGGTGATGCAGTGGTTGAGAATCTGCCTGCTAATGCAGGGGACACGGGTTCGAGCCCTGGTCTGAGAGGATCCCACATGCCACGGAGCAACTGGGCCCATGAGCCACAACTACTGAGCCTGCGCATCTGGAGCCTGTGCTCTGCAACGGGAGAGGCCGCGACAGTGAGAGGTCCGCGTACCGCAATGAAGAGTGGCCCCCACTTGCCACAACTAGAGAAAGCCCCCGCACAGAAACGAAGACCCAACACAGCAAAAATAAATACATTAATTAATAAACTCCTATCCCCAACATCTTTAAAAAAAAAAGAGAGAGGACTCTTCCCTCTGAACCTAGTCATGTTCTCTGCATGCTTCCTTCATCACATTTAAAATAAATAAATAAATAAAGTTACAGCATGTTATTTTAAGATTGGGAAGGGCCCTTGTAAAGTAGTCGCCAAAAAGGTAATATTACTTGTAGTTTTCTGGAACAATTGCCTTAACAATTACTTGGCATTTTCTTTAAAAGTGTTTGTTAACCTTAAAGTCTAGTCATCATCAAGTGGCTCTTAGTTGAGAGAATTAGAATTTAAGATTTGAGAAGGACCTTGTGGACTCCCAGACTTACCTCCCTCCTAGAAAAGGTCTACAGCCTTTCAGATACCTATAGTGTCTGACAAGACAGCTCTTCCTTAGAAGTGAGCTAAGTCTTTATCCCTATACCTTTGACTCACTGACCCTAGTTTTGCTCTCTGGTTTAACAAAAGGTAATCGTACTCACTCTCCTATTTGATAACCTCTAACTATTGAAGTTTCTGTGATTTCCGTGCCCTCCCCCACCTCTTAGCAATCTACTTTTACGAGAAACATCTCTGGTAATTCCAACAATTTCGTCATCACTTAGTTTCCGATCCCTTCTCTAGCTTTTTCCTTGCAGACTAGGTCTACAGTTTCTTGATATACCTGCAGATAGTATCTGCTGAGCACAGAGTATGTGACCATTGTTTTCCTTGCTTTAGACATTATGTCCAAAGTGAGTTAGTTATTCATTCATGAGGTCAACACCAAAATAAAAAGACTCTTTGTTTTTCCCCCCAAATTGTTAATAGATATATTTTGTTAATAATAAAATCATTTAGCCGACTGAATTAATGCAGTAGTGACAACAAGTAGTGATAACTAACATTTTGGTAACTTTTTTCTGTGTGCCAAGCGCTATTCTAGATGCTTTATAGTATCCCTGTGAGGTCAGTGCCCATAACATTGTGTGAGGTCGGGCTTTACAACAAAAGGAAATAACCTTTGAGGAGATATTATCATCTCCATTTTGCAGATGAGGGAACTGAGATGTAAAGTATCCAGCACTGCTTTATGCAGGGAGTTCCTCTTCCTTGCTTTTTCTTTAATTGTACTTCCAATGTTTTACAGTGGCCTGAAGGGGCAAAACGAACCAAGATTCAAATAATAACTGAGATTTACTGAAAATGTCAAAGAGAAGTACTTCAAATACACAGTTGTCAGTAGAATCCAGGCAGCTCACTATTAGAATAAAAGGTGATTTACCAGGCAGTGTATTGACTGGGGTGTGCTGCTAAGGACACTTGAACATAGCCACTGATCACTGATCTTCTTAAATGATGACCAAGACGTATTTAGGAAATCTGAGATGCCTTCTGAGTCACCCAAAGCAAATTAAATTGGTTTCAGTGTTGAAGGGACTACTGTTGTCTAACTTCAAAAACTGGTCAAGTATTGCTATATAAGGAACTTAGCATATATGATTAACCAGATCTCTACATCTGGTCGTCTTATATTTTGAAGTTAAACCATTTAAATCTGAGTGTTTAGACCAATGTAAAAATACATAGTATCTTAAGGGTTTAGTTTCCGTGATATATTTACTTACCTTGGAAGACCCCAATATTTGTAACCCAGAGTATTGGATTATCTACAACTGCTCTGAACAGTTAAATTCTTCTACTCATTGGTCTGATTTATTTTATAAAGTAAGGGATACTGGAATAATTGAAAAAATATCAGTGAACTCTCTATGTTAAACATACCAGACCTTGTGTGTTAGACTGATACTTAACCCGTGAGGTGTATGTGTCATTTGTATTTTAAATGGAAAACAAGTAGCCTGTTTCTAAGAGAGCATCATTTAAGTGTGCATTTGTGTTACTTCTTTTAACGGAAAGTTAGAATGTAAGTTTTTTGTGGTTAGCAATCTTTTCCCTTCTCCTTTGCCGAGGAGATGCTCCCTTTGGGGGAATGCTGCCGTGATGGAGCTCAGAGACACTCTCAGGTGGTCATATTCTAAAGAGCTTGTTTACACATATTTTGCCAATAAGGAAATGAGGAAGGAACTCTGAGTTCAGATTTGATCTCCACCCAAGCCAAGCTCTATTTTTCTGTTCTCACTGAGAAACACAATGGGCTTTGTGTGTGTGGAAGGAAGATAACCGTCAGGGGGGCACGGTTAGTGATTCTGGAGGCCGCGGGTACCATCTTCTCCGAGCCTCTCACACTCAGAGAGGGTGAGGTGCCAGGTGTGCCTTTCTAGTTTAGGCTGTACCACGAGCTCATGGGGCACATCCTGCAGCTCTGCCTGCTCCTGATGGTGGGGTGCCAGCCTCTGCACCGGTGCCGGGGAATATCTGCCCATCTGGGCGCATGAGGGGACCGTCAGTGCTGGAACGGCCTGGGAAGCTCTGGAGTTTGTGTTTTCTGCTCTGTGTGTCCCTACCGCACCACTGCATGTGCATTTTGGAATTATACTTGTTAGATGTCTGTGTCTTCAAGGGACCCATTTTTTGAAGACGAAATGTGCATCTCTCCAGTATCAAGTCCAGTGTCTGTTTCATAAAGGCAAATGGTAGATCCATGTTGAAAGGTGTACTCATCCCCTCTACTCACCTGCAAAGAGAAGTCGGGATGCCTAGGAGGAACTCTTCGTCTAAATTTCTCAATATTGTTTTTCTTTATTGTTATAGTCTGGTGCTTTTACAGTGAGCCGTGTGTTTTATTTATTTGTTGGCTTATGTGTCAATCAGTCATCTATCTAACGCTTCTCTTTTCTTTCTCTCTCTCTTTTTCTGTCTCCCCCCCAACTTCCTTCTTTCCTTTTCCAGCCTGCAGCTCTCTCCATACTCTTTTATTCTTTGGTCCCTTAACGATGTTTTAACTGGTACCTTATAGTTTTAGTAAGCCTAATCTTAAAATCATAGTCCCCTCCCTTCCCTGAATAATTTGCCCTCAGAGAGTTCCATCTCTCATTTTTGTCTGTCAGTGATAGCCTCTCCACATCTTCTTGTTTGTCTTCATTGATTTGATTACATCTGGTGGTTTGGAATGGTGTGTAAATTTGTGTATTTTATTTCTTGGGTTTAAAAAATTTTCATAGCATTTACTCATTTAAGGCAAAGAAATGATAAAATACCAGAATTCCAGGTAGAATTTACTGAGTCCCAAATTGGCAGTTTGATATGCCCCTATTCGGACATTATTAATGTATATATTGTAATTAATTTTATAGGAAGGTTTTCTGCATCTGCTGTTAAACAGATTTTATAAAATGATAATTAGTACAGGATCAAGAAATGAGATGTCACTGTGAAAATGTCTGCAGTCAAGGCATTTCCTATGTTTGTAGAATTTTTTTTAAGAAATGATTGCATGTTTTGGAGCAGTGGCAGCTTAAAGTTTATTAAAATTGGAAATTTTTTGTTTGATATTATTATAAAACTTTATTGATGAGGATGAAATTAAAAATAAGTCATTAGAGTGCTTAGCTAAGAAAGATGAATAAACTCTATTCTAAATTTATATTCTCCTACTTCATGTCTTCCCAAAGCATTTTTGGGGGATGAGAATTAAAACTAAGTCAGTTGAGGTTAAGAATTTTTTACAGAAGTTTGGTAAACTCCCCAGAGACTATCCCTGTAGCCAGGGCATAGTTTCCCAAACCACTAAAGGCTAGGCCAGAGCAATTAATGACTCAAAATGCCAGTTTACAGCAGTATTTTACTTTGCACAGCGGAATTATTTGTGCTATTTCAGCTGCTTTGACCAAGCCTTTCAGAATCATTTTGTTCAATTTTGAGCATGCTTTGCACATAATAAGGATAAATACCACTTCACTAAAGTATAGTGGGGACAAAAAAATCACATGAAAGTTATTCTGAACTTTCCGTTGCTTATAAAAGAAGATTGTCCACTAAGTGAACATCAGGAATAATGTGAGTATTGCAGAGTGCAGTCCTGTTGCAAGGGAAGATGATAATTTTGAAAGCATGGAGGGGATAGGTTAGGGTTAGGATAGATATATTGGTTTAGAAATGCAACCCAGCTAGTCTCAGAGCAGATACTTTATACAAGCGTGCTAACGGTTGGTAAAGAAAGGACTCAGGAAAGCGTCAAGCTGAGTAGGATGTTAGAACTGTGTAGAAGCGCAGCAGGTGATCTGGAAAGTTTGTTGTTCACATTATCATTTTTATGGTTAATCTGCAATGGTCTTTGGGGAAAATATTTTGAGGGCCCAGTGAGCTTTTGGTTCCTACGTGTTCACAAGTCATTTGGAAAAGAAGACAACGTGAGCCAGTGGTTGGGATTCACATTCATTTTAATGTATCTCCGAAAGTATAACGGTTTATGGGGGAAAAAATCCCATTTGATTTACTAACTCTAAATTATTAGCCTTAACATGTTTTGTTGTTGTTAATATAAACTAGCACTGATTTCCCAAGCCATGGTTACTTGAACTGATCTTCTAAAACTTGAATCCATTCATGTGCGGTTCATTGATGGTCTGTGAGGGATGACATCAAATCGTCTTTACTCTGGGCTGAGGGTTATGTTAGGATTTGATTGTGGCCGTTGGAGGAGCCTCCCTTTGGGTAGGACTTGAACTGTGTTGGCGCCCTGACTCCATGGCATATGCTGTCATTCAAACTCTGCTGCTGCTTTCACTGTGTGACCTTGGGCACACCCTTTAACCTTCATCTTTGAAATGGGGATACGTCCTTATTATGCTGAGTTATTGTGAAGACTAAAACTTAACATTACATCTAAAGAAGAGTGCCCCCTAAATGTTAGCTGCTATTATTGTTATTACTATTAGAAAAAAAAAAAAAGCTAGAATAATAAAAGGCTACTTGCTCTGAGGTGTATACAGGTGGCTTTCTCTTTTTTTTAATTTCTTATCTTGAGGAGGATATTAATTTTTTGTTTTTTTTTTTTTTTTTTGCGGTACGCGGGCCTCTCACTGCTGTGGCCTCTCCCATTGCAGAGCACAGGCTCCGGACGCGCAGGCTCAGCGGCCATGGCTCACGGGCCCAGCCGCTCTGCGGCATGTGGGATCTTCCCGGACCGGGGCACGAACCCGTGTCCCCTGCATCGGCAGGCGGACTCTCAACCACTGTGCCACCAGGGAAGCCCGAGAATGTTAGTTTTAACAGGTGCTATATAGGTGGGTCACAGCCTCTTTGGGTAGCCCTTTTGGTAGTTTTTTCATCTGGGAGTCCAGCAAAACCTCTTTGTGGTGGTGTCCTTATGTGCCCAGGTGGATCTGGGGGAAAGCGTTTAGATCTCCCCTTTGTTTCAGGGCGTGGGACTGGGCAGGGGTGCAGCTAGTGGTAGTAGCTCTCGTGGTCGCCTTGGCCGCCCGCCGCCCCACTGCCATCACGGCGTGTCTAATTTCTGTTCTCGCTGTCCCTGTTCCCCGGTCTGCTGCGACTCCCACAGACCACGTTTGCTTGCTGTAGCTTTGTTACTGTGCTTTCCTCCCCCTTGTTTCCAGCATGAACAGCTTGCGGTCCAGAATGAGGAAAGAAATCAAATACGACTTGACATTTAATTGTTATCTTGTAGCTGTCCAAAGAGAGTATTCAGTATGATGCTTCAGCTGAAATGGAATGTGTCCTCCACAGAGTAGTTCCCACATGGAGGAATGCACCAGATGGGTCAGATGCAAACTGGTGAGAAAGGAAAGGTTGTAAAGTAGTCCCCTGTCATTCTTCCAGCAGATACTTCCTGAGGGTCGTACTAAGTGCTGAGCACAGGGCACATTGTGAACAAAATAGACCCAAATCCCTTCTTTATGAGCTTACAGTCAGAGACAGAGACTCTTCTGGAACCTTTCCACGATGGCCCATTTTGCTCACATGAAAAACCAGAATCTTTTTTTTTTTTTAATTTATTGTATTTATTTTTGGCTGCGTTGGGTCTTTGTTGCTGCGCCTGGGCTTTCTCTAGTTGCGGCGAGTGGGGGCTACTCTGTGTTGCAGTGCGTGGGCTTCTCATTGCGGTGGCTTCTCTTGTTGCGGAGCACGGGCTCTAGGCACACGGGCTTCAGTAGTTGTGGCACACGGGCTCAGTAGTTGTGGCTCACGGGCTCTAGAGCGCAGGCTCAGTAGTTGTGGTGCACAGGCTTATTAGTTGCTCCGCGGCATGTGGGATCTTCCCGGACCAGGGCTGGAACCCAAGTACCCTGCATTGGCAGGCGGATTCTTAACCACTACGCCACCAGGGAAACTCAAAAAGCCAGAGTCTTTTTTTTTTTTTTTTTTTTTTTAACGGTACGCGGGCCTCTCACTGCTGTGGCCTCTCCTGCCACAGAGCACAGGCTCTGGACGCGCGGGCTCAGCGGCCACGGCTTAGGGGCCCAGCTGCTCCACGGCACGTGGGATCTTCCCGGACCGGGGCACGAACCCATGTCCCCTGCATCGGCAGGCGGACTCTCAACCACTGCGCCACCAGGGAAGCCCAAAGCCAGAGTCTTTACAATAACCTAAAAGGCGGTGCAAGATCTGCTCCCCCCGCCAACCCCCTTACCTTTCTGACCTCATCACAGGTCACTCTCCCCTGTCTTAACTGGTCTTCATGCTGTTCTTAGAACAGACCAGACACACTCCTTTTTTAGGGCCTTTACACTGGCTACTTCCTCTGCCTGGAGTGTTCTAGATAAATCCTTTCAGCTAACTTCCTCATGTCCTTCAGGTCTAAATGCCACCTTTTAGGTGAGGCCTATCCTGACCAACCTATATAAATTACAACCTACAACCTTTGCAACAATCCTGACCCCTTTTTCCTTGCTCTATTTTTTCCATAGTAGTTACCAATTTTTAACATATACTTATTTGTGAGATAAGTTTAATGAGGGCAGGGATCTTCTTATTGTTTACTGAAGCATACTAAGTGCTTACCCAGGTCAGTAATAGGCATATAGTTGGTATTCAATAAACATGTTGAATGAATGAAAATGAAAAGTACTATGGAAAAGAATTAAGAAGGGTGTACTAGTTTCCTATGGCTGTTGTTAAAAATTACCAAAACCTTGATGGCTTAAAACAACAAAAATTTGTTCTCTCACAGTTCTGGAGGCCAGAAGTTCAAAATCAAGGTGTCGGCAGGACTGTGCTCCTTTTGAAGGCTCTAGGGAAGAATCTATTCCTTGCCTCTTCCAACTTCTGGTGGCTCTAAGCATTTTTTAGCTTGTGGCCCACATCCGTCTCTGCCTCCGTGGTCACATTGCCTTCTCTTCTCTCTCAGAATTCCCTCTGCCTGTCTCATGAAGATGCATGTAATTGTATTTAGGGCCCTTCCAGATAATCCAGGATAAATAAGCACCTCCTCTCAAGATCCTTAATCACATCTTTTGTCATGTAAGATCACAGTCACTCTTTTGCCATGTAAACTAATATTCACAGATTCTGGGAATTCGTACGTGAACATACCTTTTGGGGGCCCGCCATTCAGCCCACTGCAAAGGGTTGGGATCCTTGAGTTACAGGGGAAGAATCGTCTCTGATGCACCACGTAGTAGAACACTAGGATGCGAGGAAAGCCAGGAGACTGCAGTCATCCATTTCCCCCCTTTTTACTGAAATTTTCATTGAGATTACATTATTTTTTTCCAATTAAACACACACACACAGAAGAGCCCAAAGGATAATATTACAATTTCCACGTACTGGTCTTGGCCTCCCCAGTCGTTAACATACTGACATAGTTCCTCCATATCTTCCATTCTTTTCTTTTTCTTCCATTCTTATTATAAGCAAATCGCATCACAGCTAAATTCCAAATCCCCTATGCTCCCATTCCTGTTTCCATTTCCCTCCCTGCTCATCTAGAGGCCGTCACTGTCATTGATTTGGCATATGCCCAATGCATAGTGTGTAGCTTTACTGCACATATAACTATTCACACATAATATACGGAGTTGTTGTATGTGTTTATCTTAAAAATGTTTTTCATACATGGCATTATAGTGTATGTAACATTCTGCAGCTTGCTTTTTTTTTTTTTAATCCATCCAGGTTGATACATACAAATCTAGTTCAGTCATTTTAACTGCAGCTCTAAGTGGCAGGTTCTCTCTCTCTCCTGGCTTTAGAATGTATATCCCAGAGAAGGCCTGTGATTAGCCTAGCCTGGGTCACATGCCAGTACCCGTTGGATCAATTTGTGGGTTCAGCACTGGGGAGCTCTGATTGCTCGAGCCAGGAATCCATGCCTGCTGCTGTAGCCATAGGGTCAGCCTACTCTGCCGCTCTCGTCAGAATCACATGCATTTGAAGGATTGTTATAGAAAGAAGTGGAAAAGGATTTGGGGCCGACAGAAACACAGATTGCCACTTGAGTTTCAACCTTGAGCTTGGACATCAGGTCCTCTGGGAAGCCTTCCCTGACTCCTTAGATCGTGCTCTGTGCCCTTGCACTTAGTATATTGTCAAGTAGTATATTAATTCACCTCTCCTTGAGGTGCACTCCTTTAGGGCAGACTGTGTCTGTCTTGTTTTACTCCTGTACCTCAGGAAATGGAAGGTCTGACACACCATTCCCTCCTCACCACATATTTTTGCCTGAATGATTCCACCGAGTATAACTTTCAACCTCACTTCCCGTGAATGGGTTCCTGCCAGGGAATCTTGTGTGGCTGTGACATGTTTGCACCTACCTTTCTGCCCATTAAATTCTGTTTTTTTTTCACATCATTTGGTTTGTGTGGGTGACTCGGCCTGTTTTGGATTTTCTTTTTCTTACTTAATAGTGAAAATTCAAGGAAAGATGAAATTGCTAAAATGCAAACTCAGACTTCCTTTGTAAAATCTTTTGAGTTGAGCCCTGCCAGGCCTTTTTCATCCCACTGTCCCTGCAGCTTTCATGTGTGCACAGCAATTTCTTTCTAACCTCAGACATGCCATCAGCAGAATGTGTTTTATGCAAAGTTACTTCTGCATACCTTCTTTAGCATCAGGAGAATGTGGATTCCAATGGGTATAAGATGTATTTGCAAGTAGTCGTAGCAATCATAAATGGTCATAGCAGTCACAAATTATTGAGTGCTTTTTCTGACCAGGCATGTGGATGGAGGTGTCATCTTTATGCCTGTTCTACAGGTGAGAATACGGGAGCTTGGAGAGCTCAGTGATGCACTCAGCTTCTCTCAGCTCCTGAGCGGTAGAGCCGGGATGCGAATCCACACATTGACATGAGAGCCACACTCCTAAGGACCATATTCTGCTGCCTTTTATAATCATGAAAGCGTAAAGCTGGGGTTTGAAATGTAAAATAGATAGCTAGTGGGAAGCAGCCGCATGGCACAGGGTGATCAGCTTTGTTGACCACCTTAGAGGGGTGGGATAGGGAGGATGGGAGGGAGGGAGACGCAAGAGGGAGAGGATATGGGGATATGTGTATATGTATAGCTGATTCACTTTGTGAATCAGAAGAAACTAACACACCATTGTAAAGCAATTATACTCCAAAAAAGATGTTTAAAAAAAAAAAAAAAGCTGGTCAGCTGGGGTTTGGTAATAGAAAAGGACATCGAACAGATCACAAATACGGAATGGAGTTTTTGCCATAAAGCTTTGATAAAGATAAAGCACGAGGAGGAATCAACCCAGATCTTAGAACAATAACCCCACAGGCTCTGTGAGGGAAGAAGCAGCCAAGGTGTGTGTACGTGGGCCTGAAGCCACGTGCCATGGCATAACCTGGCGCCACAGTCCCTGGAATGTGGGAGAGAGAATACACACTGCCCAACGCTTTTTCCGCTTCCAGAATGCGCTGTTGTAGCCCTGGGACTCTGGCTATCATAGGAGCCATTTAACCGGGAAAACTTTGAATATGTGGATAAACATTTAGACATAAAACAAATTTCACTTAGAATACCTATGTGAAGCGAAATGGAAACTGTGGGAGACGCAACACGAGAAGTTCACAGCAGGCAAGCAGTGGAATCTGATTATGTGCTACCACTATTATTAAAGATACGTACAAGGCCACTGATCCTGCGTTTCTTTGTGCTGGTTTTTTTTGTGTGTGTGTGGTACGTGGGCCTCTCACTGCCGTGGCCTCTCCCGTTGCGGAGCACAGGCTCCAGACGCACAGCCTCCGGACGCGCAGGCTCAGCGGCCATGGCTCATGGGCCCAGCCGCTCCGCGGCATGTAGGATCTTCCCGGACCAGGGCACGAACCCATGTCCCCTGCATCGGCAGGCGGACTCTCAACCACTGCGCCACCAGGGAAGCCCTGTGCTGTTTTAAATCAGTATATACAAGGGCTTTCATAGGTTCTGTGTAGATCTTAGTGTCTATCTCCCAACCCTGTATTTACTCTAAAGTCTTGTATTATTTAGCTCTGAATTCTCTTACCATGAATGTTTTCAGGAACATAACCCCTACAGTTGGAGGAGATTACTGATATCACTACACTTGATAGGATAATCTGTGCTCTTTGTAACCTGTCTCCTATACTGGGTTACTGTAAGTACCTTCCATGGAGGGACACTGTTTCCTGCCTTTGTAATACTTTGCTCAGTCCTATCTAAATAAATATTCTTGGTTTATATTTGAATAATGGTGCTAATTGCATAGCGGGTCTGTGTTCCCAAATGGGGTTATCTTGTTTCTGTCCGTGGAAAACAGTTATAGGATAAAGGGTGGTATGAAAATTGAGTTGTGTTTTTATCCCTTTCTAGGTTGCATCACAGCGTATTAGCTCAGTGGACCTCTCATGTTGTAGCCTGGAGCATCTGCCTGCCAACCTCTTCTACAGCCAAGACCTCACTCATCTCAATTTAAAACAAAACTTCCTAAGGCAGAGTCCCAATCTACCAACTGCAAGGGGGCTCAATGAACTGCAAAGGTGAGCATGCAGAAATGGGTAGATAATTAGGAAGGGGAGGGTGTGTCAGCTTCTGGTTGTTCCTTGAATATTCTGACTAAAAAGCTACAATTAGTAACCTTTCTCTTTCAGAGGGCAGGGTAATAGGACTTTAGTAGTGAAGACATTTTCAGTTCTCATTTTGAAATTTTTTTCAAGGTCTCTGCCTTTGAAATGAATGATTTATAATAGTCATTAACTGGATAGATTTGTATAAGAAGAACACTTCTCTTTAAATCACTTGTATTTCTTAACCTGTCTACAGATGGGTCTGTGAAAAGTTGGTATTTGCTGTGTTACTTCTGAACTATAGGGGTTTGGTCAGATTAATTACTTCTTTCAAAATTTACAAAAGGTCAGTTTTTTCCATGAAAAGATATTTCCTTAGAAATTTAAGAACGAAAGTTTAAATCCATTAATACCACATCATCTGGGTGATTACTGTATAGGTTTCAAGAGTTGCATGTGAAATGAAAAGGGTCTGCTCCTCTAGTTGGAAGGGACTTTATTTGCATTTATCTGAAACAGATTTAAGAATTTACCATATTCATTTCATTTTCTTTTTTGGAGGAATGATCAATCTTGATTCTGTGGTAAATGAAACCTCTGATATATATTTGTTGCAAATATGTGAGACTATAGCTACAGAAGGATATAACTTTTAAATAAATAATGGATAGTTCATTTGTTCTTAAATGACTGATAATGATCAGAGATTAAACTATGGAAATTAACCATTACGATTATGTGTTTATGGTTTTTTAACATCCAGAAAGAATAATCCAATAAGTATTTATATAAAGTTTGTGCAGACATGTAGAATAAAGGAAGAGTATTTTAATTTTCTTTTCAGATGATTGTGAATATTCTTCTTTGATACTATACCAAAACTTGACAAGTGGTAATTTCTTAAATGTTGGTCTCAGTGTGGAATGTAAAATCCTATCAGTGGACTTTTAAAATTCTTTTACATTAGGATCCATTGATCTTTCTCGTACTTTGAATGGATCTTTGCCCATACATCCTTTTATTGCATTAAGTATTGGTCATTTGGAAAATACTGGTTTGTTGGATAATAATGAGATTCCAGATGTTAATGTATTTCATTATGCAGTTTCAAGAAATGACAGTTGTTAATATCACCACTGATCCCATCAGAAAAATCTTTAAGTATTGGGAAGTTGTCAGGCTCAGTGTGGAAACAAGTTTTCCAAAATTTTAAATTTCAGTTGAAAGCTTGAAGGCTACCCTTGGCAACAAATACTTTCAGTTGTTTTTCCTGAAGTGACCTTCTTACTTCACTGTAGAGAAAACGTCTGCCAAATACCCAAGTCTGAATACTGAGTTTGTCAGTTGTTCTTTCAAGTAAAAGTGGTATTCCATGAACATTGTGACTAGTTTGGCTCACAACTCAAATAATCGTACAAGGGTTTTCCTTGGGATAACCATCATACTTTATATACAGCAGAAGTGCTTTATGTGTACTTCCCATTTTATCACCCAGAAAATAAAAAAGATATGTATTCAGCGGTTGAGATCTAATACAAATAACTTTCTTGCATCATCAAGGACATTTTTAAGTAAAATTGGCATTATGCAGTTTTTTTTAATTTTATTTATTTTTTTATACAGCAGGTTCTTATTAGTCATCCATTTTATATGCATCAGTGTATACATGTCACTCCCAATCTCCCAGTTCATCCCACCACCAACACCCCCCCGCCGCGGCTTTCCCCCCATGGTGTCCATACGTTTGTTCTTTACATCTGTGTCTCTATTTCTGCCCTGCAAACCGGTTCATCTGTACCATTTTTCTAGGTTCCACATATATGCGTTAATATACGATGCTTGTTTTTCTCTTTCTGACTTACTTCACTCTTTAGGATAGTCTCTAGGTGCATCCACGTCTCTACAAATGACCCAGTTTCGTTCTTTTTTATGGCTGAGTAATACTCCATTGTATATATGTAACCACATCTTCTTTATCCATTTATCTGTCGATGGGCATTTCGGTTGCTTCCATGACCTGGCTATTGTAAATAGTGCTGCAATGAACATTGGGGTGCATGTGTCTTTTTGAGTTATGGTTTTCTCAGGGTATATGCCCAGTAGTGGGATTGCTGGGTTGTATGGTAGTTCTATGTTTAGTTTTTTAAGGAACCTCCATACTGTTCTCCATAGTGGCTGTATCAATTTACATTCTAACCAACAGTGCAAGAGGGTTCCCTTTTCTCCACACCCTCTCCAGCATTTGTTGTTTGTAGGTTTTCTGATGATGCCCATTCTAACTGGTGTGAGGTGATGCCTCATTGTACTTTTTTTTTTTTTTGTGGTACGCGGGCCTCTCACTGCTGTGGCCTCTCCCGCTGTGGAGCACAGCCTCCGGACGCGCAGACTCAGTGGCCATGGCTCACGGGCCCAGCCACTCCGCGGCACATGGGATCCGCCCAGACTGGGTCACGAACCAGTGTCCCCTGCATTGGCAGGCAGACTCCCAACCACTGCGCCACCAGGGAAGCCCCTCTCATTGTACTTTTTTTTTTTGCATTTCTCCAATAATTGGTGATGTTGAGCAGCTTTTCATGTGCTTCTTGGCCATCTGTATGTCTTCTTTGGAGAAATGTTTATTTAGGTCTTCTGCCCATTTTTGGATTGGGTTGTTTGTTTTTGTGATATTGAGCTGCAAGGGCTGTTTATATATTTTGGAGATTAATCCTTTGTCCATTGATTCGTTTGCATATATTTTCTCCAGTTCTGAGGGTTTTCTTTTTGTCTTGTTTGTAGTTTCCTTTGCTTTGCAAGAGCTCTTAAGTTTCATTAGATCCCATTTGCTTATTTTTGTTTTTATTTCCATTACTCTAGGAGGTGGATCAAAAAAGATCTTGCTGTGATTTATGTCAAAGAGTGTTCTTCCTATGTTTTCCTCTAAGAGTTTTATAGTGTCCAGTCTTACATTTAGGTCTCTAATCCATTTTGAGTTTATTTTTGTGCATGGTGTTAGGAAGTGTTCTAATTTCATTCTTTTACATGTATCTGTCCAGTTTTCCCAGCACCACTTATTGAAGAGACTGTCTTTTCTCCATTGTATATCCTTGCCTCTTTTGTCATCGATTAGCTGACCATAGGTGCGTGGGTTTATCTCTGGGCTTTCTATCCTGTTCCACTGATCTATATTTCTGTTTTTGTGCCAGTACCATATTGTCTTGATTACTGTAGCTTCGTAGTATAGTCTGAACTCAGGGAGTCTGATTCCTCCAGCTCTGTTTTTTTCCCTCAAGACTGCTTTAGCTATTCGGAGTCTTTTGTGTCCCCATAGAAATTTTAAGATTTTTTGTTCTAGTTCTGTAAAAAATGCCATTGGTAATTTGATAGGGATTGCATTGAATCTGTACATTGCTTTGGGTAGTAGAGTCATTTTTCCAATATTGATTCTTCCAATCCAAGAACGTGGTATATCTCTCCATCTGTTGGTATCATCTTTAATTTCTTTCATCAGTGTCTTATAGTTTTCTGTATACAGGTGTTTTGTCTCCCTAGGTAGGTTTATTCCTAGGTATTTTATTCTTTTTGTTGCAGTGGTAAATGGGAGTGTTTCCTTAATTTCTCTTTCAGATTTTTTATCATTAGTGTATAGGAATGCAAGAGATTTCTGTGCATTAATTTTGTATCCTGCAACTTTACCAAATTCATTGATTAGCTCTAGTAGTTTTCTGGTGGCATCTTTAAGATTCTCTATGTATAGTATCATGTCATCTGCAAACAGTGACAGTTTTACCACTTCTTTCCAATTTGTATTCCTTTTATTTCTTTTTCTTCTCTGATTGCCGTGGCTAGGACTTCTAAAACTATGTTGAATAATAGTGGCGAGAGTGGATATCCTCGTCTTGTTCGGCATTATGCACTTTTAAAAAGAATATTTTTGCCATGATTGCCTGGCAGAGAAGAATACTGTGACAATGGGGACAGTTTGATGCTGCACTGAATTAGCTCCATAGGTAGTAAGAACTCCAGAAGGATATTGTGCTTGAGCACTTCCTTATTGTTTCCTGGAGCTGATGGTTACAGTGAAAGGGGACCACAGGAACTTCTTGAACTTAGGTTTTTATATGCCCTATGCACTCATAATACTATTTTTACTGACACTACTGTAATGAAGTTACAATGATTTTTTTGCTAAAGGGTTATATCATGATTTAATCTGTTTTTGAGGCTTGAAATTATTTTGAAGTATTCTTGTATATTTCACAGCATTGTAGGCTTCTGCACTTCATTACAGAACGTCAAGAACTTTATATCATGTTATTAAATCCTGCTGTCTTAGAACAGAAAGGGGCATAGAATTTATCCAAACCAGTGCTCTCATTTTAGAGATGAGGTAGAGGGAGATGTTAAATGCCAAAATCAGGTTAACGGTTACCTTCTGGGAGGCATTTGGGGATGCAATTAGGGAATGGTTTGAAGAGTATTTCAACTATATCCATAATGTTTATTTCTTTACAAAAAATTAGAGACAGACAAAATGTTAATATTTGAAAAAGCTGAATAGTGGATATTTGGATGATCATTATTATTTTCTGTATTTTTCTATTTGTGTATTTCATAATAATCCAAAAATTAAAACCTAAACAAAAAGGAAATCAGAATGCTTCTCATAACATAGGGGAATATGATAGTCCCAAAGGGTCAGCGTATATGGACTAAATACCTAAATACCCAGATGGAGGGATATTTGGGGCATTGCCTTGCCTGTTGGTGCTTTCAGAATCTCCTGATTGGTCCCTCATATCTGTTGATTCTAAATCTGTAAATAGCTTTTCAACACGTCCACCTTTCTCGTCTGCTTCCTCTGCTGCTTCTCCTCTTCTCTTAGCACATACCCTCTCCACCCAGCTGTGAGGGGAAGCACTTCTCAGCTCTCACGGGGGCTATTGCAGGAGCTTTGGAGAAATGGTTGTCTTACTGTCGTTTTCCCACTGCAATTCATCCTCTTTAGTTTTCTTGCCTACTATTTTGTGCATTTTTTGGTTTTGTTTTGTTTTGTATTTTTAAAAATTTAAACTTTGGTCCCATCAAAGTAATATCCTATATAGAGTTTTAATAAATCTTAATAGGCAATAAGACATAAGAAATAGGAACTCCAGCCCATCCTTATACCCAAGTCCTTTTCCCTAGGCAACTACTTTTGATTCTCAGGACTCTTCTTGCTGTTTTCTTCCATCTTCTGAAATAGTATGTATGTACTGCTATTTTTGAATTTTTTGTTATTGGGCATTATGGGTTGGCATATTACAATGGAAGATGAGGATTTAACTCTTAGATTGTCTCACAGCCCCTCAGCCCCATGCCACATGCCCAGACCGCCGCTTCCCCCACCCTCTCAATGTACAGATATCCATTTCTGGTTAAGTAGATGTTGAGGGCTCACATTATTTTGAGCATGGAACTGTGATTCTCCTAAGCCACTTAAATGCAATGATTACATTTCCTTTCCTGTGCTGGCTGGATAGTAGCCTCTCTTTTTCACTGGTGTACTTTTCTTTTTCTCTAGTGTTGTTAAGGTGGCAGAACTCTAACCCTCTTGTCAACACCTTTGTCTTGGAGACTTCTTCCCTCCTGGAGCCAGCGTAGGTACCTGCTCCATAGGCCTGCTACCGAGCTGTTGTCCTGGGGTTACCTTTTGTCATTTTCCTGGTAATTCCCTTTTGGTCTCTCCTGTGTTTTCTATATGTCTTCCTGTCTCTAGAGATTCTTTCTTGGTTTACTCCCTCTTTCTAATGGACTATCTTCTAGGATCTTCCTGAGAAAGGGGACATGGGAGACAAATTTACTAGGCACTTTGTATATCTAAAAATATATTTCTCACACACTTGATTGATAATTTGGCTGGTCTCTGGATAGGAAAACATGTTTCCTCAGAATTTTGAAGCCAGTGCACTATTGTTTTCTAGCTTCTACAGATGCTATTAAAAAGTGTTATACTCTTGGTTCCTGTCTTTGTAGACCTCCTTTCTTCTTCTTCTTCTTTTTTTTTTTAATAACCCCCAAAGAGGCTTTAAGATTTTCTTTTTTAGCAGTCTTTATTCATTTCAGCAGCTATGATGAACACTTGAAAAAAATTACGTCCTTCAGTTCTGGAAAACTTCCTCATTGTGTTTTTTGATAACCTCTCCCCGCCTTGGTTTTCTCTTTTCTTCCTCTGAATTCCTATTAGTTAGGCAGGACCTCCTCATTTGTCCTCTAAAGCTGTCATTTTCCTCTTTGTCTTAATGCCCTACTTCTTGACAGGTTTTCTCTCCTTTATCTTAACCTTCTGAATTTCTGCTGTCTGATATTTTTTAAGAGCTCTTTCTTGTTCGTTGGTTTAATTTGTGTGCATTTTAACAGCATTCTGTTCCCCACCCCTGCCACGGGTGCATTCCTTCTCTTTCTGAGGACATTTAATTAATTAATTAATTAATTTTCTTACTGCACTGTCTTGATTTCTTTTTTTTCCTGTTTGTGTGGGTGTCTGACTTTTATGTGAGGAACTGGACCTCACTGTTTGGAGATCCTTTGCTCTCTGTTCCTATTTAATGGTGAGCTGCTGAGAAGCGAATTGGGTGCTGTGGTCTGTGGACAGCACTTCTCCTCCATACAGCTTCATTGCAGTGCTATCGGGGGTGAGCCTTGTGGTTTCCTTGGGGAACTTCCAAAGACAGTATCTGTGGATCTTCTCCCTAGGACGTGTCAGTTTTACTTGAGAGGAATCCTTTGGTCTTCTGCCTGGGCAGTACATGCCAAGATTCAGGGAGTGGAGTAAGGAAGAGAGCTGCAATCTCAGGGTTTAGCGTGTGGATTTTTATTTGATCCCCTGTTTTCAGAACAGTGTTTTCTACTATTCCTGATGTCTTTGAGCCAGGACTCTGGGATTCAGTTTCTTGCAGGGAATAAACTGTCTCCTGCTGGAACTGGGGAGAGGATCTGGGGTCTCATGTAATTCCTTATATTCCTTATATAATCTTTTCGAAGTCTTTTTGTAGAAGTATAATGAGTGTACAGTTCGATGGGTTTCCACAAAATGAACACATGTGACCAGTGCTCATACTGAGAAATAGAAAATTACTATTTTAAGGGGGGGCACAGAAGCCCTCCCTGTGCCCCTCCTCTTAGCACCCTAAAGATAATCACTGTGCGCACTTCTAACACCATAAAGAGTTTTGCCTGGTTTTGTTCATAATATAAACGAGTCATATAGTATGTACTTGTGTCCCGCATCTTTCATTTACATTTTTTTTTACAAAGCAAAACAAAGCATATCAAGTTACATATTATCAGCTTGCACTGTATAGTGTGTAGTATAAAGCCATGACTTTGATTTATTTAAGGTGGGAGACTTTTCAGTTTTGCATTGCCAGGAAAGTTTGTTAAGTTTCTTTTTTATTTTTTAACCTCTTTATTGGAGCATAATTGCTTTACAATGTTGTGTTAGTTTCTGCTGTATAACAAAGTGAATCAGCTATACGCATACACATATCCCCATGTCCCCTCCCTCTTGGGTCTCCCTCCCGCCCTCCCTGTCCTGCCCCTCTAGGCGGTTACAAAGCACTGAGCTGATGTCCCGAGCTGTGTGGGGGGGAGGTAGGTTGAGGGGACTTGGATGTGGAGGCTGAGCAGCTGGTGAAGGTGATGTTGTATTTGCCCTTCGGGAAAAACTAGGCTTTAAACCAATTTCTTTTTCTCCACATACTAATGTGAGATTTTTGTCTCCCATCCCCATTATTCATGAAAGATTTTATTGCCAAGTTTTCAAAGTAGTAAGTTTGTAAGTATATGTGTACACACACCCAGATGTTCAATGCTAGGAATTGAAATTATATATATTTAAAACTCATTTTTACTTCAAAAAGCACTAATGTAGCTTATTTAGGGTCATACTGTTAGTATGGTATTTTTTTTTTTTTTTTGCGGTACGCGGGCCTCTCACTGTTAGTGGCCGAGCATTGCAGAGCACAGGCTCCAGACGCGCAGGCTCAGCGGCCATGGCTCACAGGCCTAGCCACTCCGCGGCATGTGGGATCTTCCCGGACCGGGGCTCGAACCCGTGTCCCCTGCATCGGCAGGCGGACTCTCAACCACTGTGCCACCAGGGAAGCCCAGTATGGTATTTTTGAGATATGCCGTTTATTTAATTTATTATTTTTAGTTGTATGTTTAAGGAATTTGTGTTGATCTCTAGTGTATGTTTCACAGGGAATATGTTAGAGAGGTACCAAAGGGTAATTTATTTTTATGTTTTTACCATAGTCTCAAGGGATGAATTTTTAGGTTACAGTGTCAGGGCGAATATCCAGAGAGAAACTTTACATACAAAGCATTTATAACGCACAGGAGTTCTAAGACTTTTTCTCTTAACCACATATCCCCCTAATATTTTTCTCTCTATTGCAAATTCTCACCTTAAACAAATGAGCAATTTCCATAGAACATTTAAAATGGTATTTGCAGCAGCATTCTAATTCTGGAAAGATGGCATGCTGATATACACACACAGGCCAGCAGTTTCAGAGGGAAAACATTGTTTTTGGAACTACCAGTGTTTGTTTTTCCTTTATTGGCATTGGAACTCTTCAGTTAGTTTTCAAAAATAGAGGCAAGGCAAAATCAGAGTAATTTTTGGTAGTTTTCGTGGTTTCTTTCCGGATTTTTTATGTTACTAATAATTACGATGCGTTATTTACCTCTATTTTATTAATACGTAGTATTTCACTTATATTAACTGTATTCCATTTAGATGACCCAGATGGTATTAGTACTAAATTGTTATTATTTGCAATGGGGAATTGTTTTAATAAAATATAGTAAGTTTCTTTGTAAAGTCAATGAAGAGGACAACTTTTTGTTGGCTTAAATTCAAGGGATATAATTTTCCTTCCCATGTCTTAATTTTATTGTTTTTAATATGGTATCAAAGCACCATGAACTTATTTGTACTAAATTATATTGGTGTTCAAACGTTTCAAGTGTACTTTTACATTTAAAAGAGCTAAATCTATCATTTATTAAAATTTCATGTGTCGTAATGTTGTATTGACTGATCTAAAGTTTGTAAGGGATGATAGCTCACAGTTCTTTCATGGTGATATCCAGTGCAGTGTTTACAAAGGGCAATGTCAAGAGCAAACTCAAAAGCCAAGTTTGATAGAAATAATTTGTATGTGTATGTTTCTGGTAGCTTTGTCCACCCACGGCACTTGGAAGGTTATCTGATGAGATGTGAAATTTCTTTCAGCTGAAAAGACTAAGAGAGATGGGAGAGATGAGAATTTTTCAAATGGGAGTGAAGGAATGAAGTTGAGTTGGGTGTGCAAATATGTGGGTGTAAAAGAATGAAAGTTATTGAAGAAATGAGCATTGAGAAACTCATAATTATGCCTGGCATTTATCAAGTACCTTTCTTCTTAGAAAGCTTAATTTTCTACATTTTTATTCTCCATGAAATGGAAAACAAATGACCTTATTTCCTACCCTGTTCTTTTGGGGATCTTGGCATTCCAGAGCTACAGAGTTATTCGTTTTAATGACTTATCCTGACCAAAAGTTCACATTTCCAGGTTTTTATAGAAAGAGGGATTTTAATTTTTGTTTTTATCAGTGATTTTATCAGTGACTCACTTTTAATGGAAACAGTGATGATTCATTAACATAGTGGGATCAGGAGTGGCATGCTAAAACATTTTTTCAGCTTATTCGCCAGACATAGACTGCAGTACTTAGAACAGTTTCAGCTTCTTTAAAGATGCTCTGTCATATAAGACATATTACAAGCAAACAAGAGCCACTCACTGCTGAAGGAAGGGCATAGCCAATGCATTAAAGACCAAACACTTAGCACGGTCACTGCTCAGGGCTTGGGAAGGAATTTTCACCACTGGGTTTGGTGAGGCTTGCCAAATGTCTAAGGAATTTCAGAGACTGTATGGAATGCCCTTCTTCCAGTTAACTTTTCCCAACACTGAAGTTCCTTTCTTTGTACAGCTTTGCTTTTCAGATGGAGTTTTGATCCTCTTGGGACGCTTTCCATCTCACACAATTCCCATTTTCTTTCCCTGAGCATTTGATCAAAGGAAAGCATTTGCTTGGTGCTTGGGACACTGAGATTGTGTAGCCTTTGGTGCTCTCCTTGGTGACGGCTCTCGGCCTCATTTCTGGCAATAATAGCCTATTTTCTTCTGCGCTCATACAGCGCATTTAGAAGAGAGGGCTCAGAAGAAACAAAAGATTTATTTATCAACCAGACTATATTAAATTCAGTTTGCCCTGTTGCCTTCTTGGGATCCTTTAAGATGTTCTTTAACTTCTTTTTCCCCACTTAAATAAAAAGTGGGGAGAGATCTTCAGAAGCCTTGGCTTGAATCCAGTAAGGCTATATTGTATTCTGGCCAATTCTGTTCTTCTGTTTGTTTTAGTTGAGCTCCTGGCTGTACTCTCTCAGTTTTAACTGTAAGAGTTTAATGTTAAACATAGTATTTGCAGAAATTTGCTATTCTGAGTGGTAACCAACTTTTCACTTTGCCTAGCTCTTAGGGGAAAAGGGTAAGCATGCAGTGAGCGGGCCAACAGATAATTATTTTGTGGTTGTTGATGGTTAAATAGCATAGTAACTTGTGACTTGGGACCATGATTAACATCATTACTGATAACTTCTGAAATAATGTTCTGGTTGCTAGTGTGAGGATGCTGATGGAAACCAGTCATGTTCCTCTTTCTCCCTCTCTCCTCTGCCTCATGTCAGACAGACACAGCTAACAGTACAGCTAACACTGGAGCCCCTTCTAACAACACACGTGTGTAACTTTTGAAAATTAAAGACCCATGAGGGTTTCTGTTTGTCCTAAGAGTGCCTGTAATTTTGATGTCACTCACCATGCACTCTTTAGTAATAGAGCTTTGGATGGAAGAGTCAGATTCCTGTTGTCATTTCCCATGGCTGGGTTAGGATGGTGATGCTAGAGCTGGCAAGGTATTTGACAGAGGCCTCTGGAAAGTAGGGCACACCCATCTCTCCCCGGTGATGTCTTTGGGACTCATAATTAACAAGAAACCTTAGGGAAAATCTGACTTTCCAAATAGCTGTACTTTCCTCCAATTTAAAGATTTCTGTCAGAAGGCTCACTTTCACCCCACATAGATCATGTGTGTGTGTGTGTGTGTGTGTGTGTGTGTAGGGGAAGCACAAGAAGGGAAAGGGAGCTGTTATTTGATTTATGTAATACACAAATCCATGTGTTCTAGACTCCCCTGTTCAAAAATTTTCGTAGGTAAATAGCAGTGTCTTCATCTGGAATTCGAGGTGCTCTGTGAATACTCTAAGCATCCTTTATGACCACAGGAGTTCTTTCTGCTTGACAATATGGTCTGCTTAACGTTTTCCAAGAACACCGTGGAGTTTTTGCCCCCCAAATTAGTGTTTCTCAAAATGTGATTTATGAAGTGCCTACATCAGAATCACCTGGGGTATTTACTAGAAACAGAGGTACCTGGTGTTCATCCCAGACCTGCTGAATCAGAACCTCTGGTGATGGGGCCCTGGAATCTGCCTTCTAACAATGCTAACTGAAGTTTGAGAAACAGTCACACCAGCCTGTTCTTTTTGAATGCTCTCTTTTCAATTCCCCATCTGCCTATTGAACTCTTGTTCATGTCCCTTAGGTAAAAGTGAGTTTTCTCTTCTGCAAGCATTTATGGTATTTTTTTCCCAGTACGTTTCATCCTCTGCTTTTTATTATAGAAGCTTTGCTCCCAAACTGTTTCAAGTTCCTGGAGGGTGAAAAACATGCCTGGTTCACATGTGTATGCTTCACACCCTTTATGCCTGATAAGAACTCAGAAAATGTTTAGTGAATGAATGGTTCAGTCCTAGGATTGAACTTTTTTTTAAATTTAATTTTGGCTGTGTTGGGTCTTCGTTTCTGTGCCAGGGCTTTCTCTAGTTGTGGCAAGCGGGGGCCACTCTTCATCGCGGCGCGCGGGCCTCTCACTGTCGCGGCCTCTCTTGTAGCGGAGCACAGGCTCCAGACGCGCAGGCTCAGTAGTTGTGGCTCACGGGCCTAGTTGCTCCGCGGCATGTGGGATCTTCCCGGACTGGGGCACGAACCCGTGTCCCCTGCATTGGCAGGCAGACTCTCAACCACTGCGCCACCAGGGAAGCCCTGGACTTTTATTATACCTAGTAAACTTTGGGTATTGGATTTTTTATTTTTTCTATTTAACTATCAGATATGCCTGGTCTGTTTGTGATGTGAGCTTAAGCTTTCCATGTCTGAGCATGTTTTCGTGACATGATTATTCTTTCCAGCTTTAGCTTATGTTCACCTTCTCCTTTGGTAATCTAATATCCTTGATAGAGACATTACCTGATTTTCATTTTTACATATCCTTGTATGACTCAACTGTGATTTTATCGAAGTATACTGTGTGGGTCTTCTCTGCTTTGAGAAGTGGAAATAGCATCCGTTTTCTGCCTGTTACAGAAATGTTCTTTTTATATTTTGTTATTTGTCCTACTAGTGTGGAGGTTAATATTAAACATCTCTTGAATAGTATCTCAATTAAATTGGCTAACTATGGGCAGATCTGTTGGTGAGAAAATGAAAACATGTAGTCATGGATAAAGTGAGAAACTATTTCATAAGAGATGTTTAACTGTAACATAACATATTTCTTCTTTGTTTTTTTGATTGTTATGTTGCCAATTTATAAAAGAATCAGGAAGTGACTGATTTATGCCACTGAGGACTTACTGTTTTCGTGAATTTAGTTAGTGCCCAGTTCCTGTAGATCTAGTGACTGCTCTTAACGCATGGTTACCGTCCTGTGATTTGGAGTGGTTTTCTGTATAATGGAATTACTTGATTCATGGGAGCCTGCCCTTGCATGCCCCCCCCACCCCTCCCTTGCTGTGGGCAGGAGCTCTGTCTTGTTGGCTGTTGTATCCATAGGGTTAACTGTGTCTAGGATCTGGCACAAAGTAAGTAACCCATAAGTGCCTCTTGTTTGAACTATTTTAAAAGGGAGGATTAAAGTAAACATTTCTCTCTTTAGGGGATGCTTTAATTTGCCCTTCCAGCAACATGTCCATTGTAATTATTACCAGCACTGAGTGTTCTCTATTTCCTTGATTATTATTTTGGAAAAATTATGTTTATGAATTGTAGCTTTGGTATACTTTTTCTGCTTTTTCACATCTGCAGCAGTTCTTAGGAAAATGCTACTCAAATTCTTTTGTGGCTGTAAATTTTAAATTTTATCCAAGTAAAATATACATGTGTTTATTTTTGTTTTCTAGTCCTATGAGAAGGTGATATGCTTGTTTTGATTATACTGACAGTCATTTATGGTGATTAGGACGAAGATGGGGTGGTTTCTGTTTATTTTGCTCAAGTATTGAGAAGCTGGCTGTGTGCTGCATTAGCATTTGGGTGCACTGAACCTCCTAGAAGCCCCTGGCAGGTGCTAGCTGGGAACAAGGCCAGTGGGCCACTTGAGCCTTGGAACAGAATGGCATATATAAGTTCACGTGGATTCATTTCAGAAGTGGTAAAGGGACAACAGGAAAAAAGTGCCGCACCAAGAAATGGAGAAGTCACCGCTGAGAGTTCAATTTCAGCACAGTACAGTCTGGGGAGAGCAGTGTGAGAGCTAAGAGGAGATGAGTCACGCTTTCTGAGGCGTAGGTGTTCCCAGCAGTTCTGAAGCAGGCCCAGAGATTCAAATGTGTCTCATGCCACCACAGCTGCAGACAAGTTCAAGAAGAACATGGGGTAAAAGGTATCCTTTCTTTTCTCCTGCATCCAGGAGAGAGAGCCTCTTAACTGTTCTGCAGATTATTTGGCTTTCTTACATAACAGTTAGAGCATGTTCAGGTTGCCCTATATCATTCCTGGATTGGGGGCAAAAATATTAAAACATGGTGTAGGGACTAAGTTCATAAGCCAGTAAAGTTCCATACTAAAGGAATTGGGATTTGAGGAGTGCATGGAAGATGAATCAGGAAGTTGCTGACTGATGTCTTTCATTCATTGACATAACTAATGTTTCTTGAGAGAAAGTGCATTCAGTACACATTTTTTAAATGTACTTTAATACCCTTCCCAAGATTTGTCCTTCTGAAGATAAAAGAGAAGAGCTACTCTATCAAACTGATAATTTTATTAAAGCATTTTGCTGACTCAGAACCACAAAGTGGGCTCTTAGGAAGAACAAAAATACAGGCACTTGATTTTATAAATTCTCTTGGAAAAAAAGAAAAGAGAAAGAAAAAGTAAATGCAGCTTGTTTTCACCCAAGCCTTTTTCTTCGTCTGTTTTACTGGAATGGCACTAAGCTTCTCTTTTTGTTCTCTCTTCCCCTATTCTATGAAATTTATCTAAACTGAATGGAAATTGAAATGGATGGTTTATTTAATGAATGATATTGGCATAATTAGCTACCAGAAAAAAATTGTTAGACCTCCACCTAACATAAAATAAATGTCAGGTGAAATAAAGGTCTAAATGTGAAAAATAAAATATATAAATATTAGAAGGAAATACAGGAGAACATTTGTGCCACTTTGGGTTAGGGTAAGAGGACCTTCTCAAGCAAGGTGAAAAACATAGACTCCATACAGGAAAAAATGGCCACATTTGAGCAAATAAAAATTAAAATTAGTGTGTGGCTAAAGTCAGCATTAGCAAGGCGGGAAAAATGAAACCATAAGCTGGAGCGTCCTGTGACACACATGCATCATACGACACCAAGAGGCACGTAGTTTTCAGGGAGCTCCTACAAATTGATAAGTAGAAGGTGAACCACCCAGGGGAAAAATGGGCAAGGAACATGACTGTGTATTTAAAAGAAGATGAACTTCACAACAAGATAAACTTCATTGAGAAATAGCAATTGAAATGACCTGATACAACTTTTTGCCCATCAGATTAGCAATAATGCAAAGGATGCTAACATTAAGTGGTAGCGAAGGTAAGAAAGGGAAAGAAACCCTCTCCTGTGTGACCGATTGGGAGTGTGAATTTCTACAACTTTTTGGTAATTCTGCCATATGGATTAAAAAATATATATAGGGGTGGGAGATACAAACTGTTGGGTGTAAGATAGGGTCAAGGATGTATTGTACAACATGGGGAATATAGCCAATCTTCTGTAATAACTGTAAATGGAAAGTAACCTTTAAACGTTGTATAAAATATAAGAAAGGTTAAAAAAATTTTTAATTGTACAAACTCTTAGACCCACAGTTATATTTTTAGAAATACAGGTTCACAATCCCTTATCCAAAACTCTTGAGGCCATTTGTAAAGTTTCAGATTTCAGAGATTTTCAGGTTATTAAAGATAATATGGTGCATATACTGTATATTGTATAACACCTCTCTCAAGGTTTGGGACAGCACTCCATAAGCAAACACGTTTATATTTCTAAAGGGATCAGATGAATATTCACATTAGTTTAGATCATTTTTGGCACCACATGAATCAAAGAAAAATTTCTAATTTTTAGAGCTTGTTGGGTTTCAAAAATGTGGGTGGCATTGGGCACCCATAAATACTGCAAAATAAAATCAATTGATACACAGACAAATAGGCTGAATTATTTCTATCAGCAAAAGACTGGAAGCATTCCGTGTCGATCAGCAGAGGGATGGAATAAATTGGTGGCACATTTGTACTCTGTGTATTATGCAACTGTCAAAAGAGTGAGTTAGATGTTAACATACTGACGCAGAAAGATGATTTGTTTGTATTAGATGAGAAAACAAGTTGTAGAAGAGAAGTGTGTGGTACAGTCCCACTCACAGAAGAGGGAGGGAGGTTATCACCCACTTACGCGTGTATGTGTTTTACAAGGAAGAAAAGCTTTGGAAGGATGTATACCAGACTCTAGACACTGGTTATCTCAGGAGGATGAGATTTGGAAGGAAGTAGGAGACTGTTAACATTTTGTTTACATGCTTCTAGAGTTTGACTTGTTAAAAAGAGCATGTATTAATTTGGTCACCAAATAAAAGCAGTTTTTCTCTTAAAAGCAAATACAGTTTGTATTACAGAGCCCTGAGAGTTGGCACCTCTCCACTAAGGTGCAGCTCTCCAGACCATGAGGGAACCTGCTTTTCGTAATTAATAATTAATGGAAGGCAGAGGGCTAAGCCTGGAGCTAGGCTTACAGCTTCAGTCCTCAAGCAGGGCCTTCATTACTAAGTACCGAAGCCTAATAATTTCCAACGTGTATTAGCCTGTCCCCCCACAGGAAGAAAACAAGTTAAACTTAGACTGTTTCTATGATACGGAAATCCAGTCACCCAGGGAGTCTTTTTTTAACTGACCCACTTGTGGGGAATAATAACTCCAGAAAGTAATATTGATTTTTCTTTGACTCGTTGAGTAAGACAAATGTGGTTTCCGCTTCATGAGTGTAGTGTGTGACACTCGTTTTAAGCACATTTAGAATATGTTTAAAAATAGAACTACTTCTACCATACTGTCATTTTATTTTACAGTCAAGTTTTCCTAGTACTGTACCCTTAGTTCCTGGAAGGAAAATTACTAAAGATTTAGATGGATCTAAAGCTAATTAGTATTATGTCTCCAAACAGTTATCATGCTATATTTATTTGGTTTTATTTCCTAAATATATGCAGGCTATGTAGCCCTTACCTTTAACTCAGAAGCAGAAAGAACCTTGTACATAAATTTTTGAGTGTGGATAGATTGAATGGATAAATTCTGAGAAAGGAGAAAAGATTAAGCACATCAGTGATCATAATAAAACAAGCCCAGGACAGGGCGGTATATGAAAATTGACAGCATTTGTGTGTTTGTTTTTCTCAACTGTGATATCTTATGTGGATGGCATTGGGCACCCATAAATACTGCAAAATAAAATCATTGGGAGCAAGTGCTCCTTAGAAAATAAAGAGAAGCCATTTGCTAAATGTGATACTGTGCCATGTAACTTCATTTTGAGAACTAAGATTACTCTGTTAGACTGGATGAATGTTAACTTGATTTCTTTTCCCTACTCTGAGCTCTGTATACAACAAATGAACATAAGTTAATATCTCTTTCCTTAAAGCATTTTGCTTGCTCTGGAAAGTGAAGTCAGTCTTTTCAGGTTGTTGGGTAGTTTGGGAGCATGGGCTGTGCCTGAATTTGTTTGAAGGTAAATGTACATAGTGTTCAAAATATTCATTATCCTCCAGGGCCGATAATGCCACCCTCTATAGAGGGAAATGAGGGTGAAAAAGGAGTGCTTTCCACACACTACTCTGAGGCCGTTCTTTGACCTGTGACTTAGAATTGTTAGTAAGTGATATCTATTTACATTTAACTCTTTAATAAGATGTAATAAAAGAAGGGCGGGAGAGATGAGAAGTAGTACTGATGTTGAAAGGCAGTAGATTCAAGTTGTTTGTGATAGTCACACCATTTCTCTGAGCCTAGTTTCTTTGTCTATGAGCTTGGGAAATGAAAGGCCCCGTCTGTTCTCACTTTTGATAGCCCTGAGAAATAAGGAAGGTATATCTACTTTAAGTAGCTTTCTTTAGCCTTGGCACTGTGTGTGTGTGTGTGTGTGTGTGTGTGTGTGTACGTAAAACAGATGTTTTTAAAAAACAAACCACACAGTTTCTTGTCCTTTTAGTTTCTACAGTACCAAAAAGAATCCTTTCTTGTTATTGATAAACTCATAACTGTAATTATTACAATCGTCATTAAAATAATTTTTATTAGTCTTAAATTTTGTGATGCTCTGATCATCCTCTACTTCCTATATTGAACAGCTATGAGGGGATATCTGCAGCCTGATTGAATATAATGTAACTTCATTTCAAGGATTTAATTTTAAGGTTTAAGAACTGTAATATTAGTTTCAAAAATAAAATTATTTAAAATATTTCACCAAATATGCATTTTTTTCCAAAGCCAGCCAAGTTTTATTTTAGAATCAGGGCCTGTGCACATTTGATAACTTATCTGTCTCACCTGTTAGCATGACAGAGCTAAAAGTCTTTAATTTTGTAGGAGACATAGAGATTTCTGGTCTTTTCTTCCGTAACAGTGTACTGTCACCTTGCTCTCTCCTCTGCATTCTTTTAAAATGAAGGTAAAGGGAGGAAAGGTCACCCACTCCCTACTTTGATCTCTTATCTCTCTCTTAACTTAAAAATTGCCTTCAGGTATCTGTTTCACCCATTTGAAGACCAGAGGGAAGTGGATTCTAGGTGGACTTTTATTTTTCTAAGAAGGGGTTTTTGAATTGGCAAATGCCTATAATCTGACTGCTTTCTACATAAATAAAGAAAAAGTGGACCTCTAAGAAGGCTAAGGGTTAGAGTTTCCAAAACAGATGAGTTTTACTGTGTTCTGATCAAGAACTTGAGTTCTCAGAAACAATCCATGCTTTGTTTGCTAAACAAGTCTACTGAACATCGTGTTCTTTTCTGGGAAGAATTTGGGGGATGGGCTGTGCAGGGCAGGCTACGAAGGAGGTAGAGAGGGAACGAGAGAAACTTAGGACACTTATAAATCAGAATCATCCCTTAAAATGTATAGGTCTAGGGCAAGAGTATAAATGGAGGCCCCAGCCCACATATCTAAATATTTAATTTATAATTAAGCTATCAAACTGTTAAATAAAATACATTCTCGCCTCCTACCTTCACAAATATACTTTTCTGATGACCTCTAGATTCAAATTTATTGAATTCTATCTATATACTCCTCAGACCCCTTGGGATTCTGCACTGGATATGGCTGCATGGGGGGGAACTGGCTCAGTGGCCCAAATCTCATCTTTTTTCCATCTCCGACTCTATCCCTCATCCTGCCGGACACACAGCCCATGTGTCCAACCTCTGTCCGCTCCTAGGGCCTATGGGTGCACATACTCAGGGGCGGATGGGCCCAGGGAAGAGGCCTACACAAGCACTGAAAACAGATAAGGCGTCATTTGGGTAAAGGAATTCCAGGATCCTGCTTACTGTTAGTATGGAGAGAATGCTTCTCTAATGGAAATATAATGTGAGCCACATAAGTAACCTTAAATTTTCTGGTAGCCACATTGAGGAAAAGGAAGAAGAAACAGGTGAAATTAATGTTAATAATATAGTTTATTTAATTCAACGTATCAAAATTATCAGTCCTAAAAAATTATTAATAGAGTTTACATTCTTTTTTGTACTAAGTCTTTGAAATCCAGTGTGTATTTTATAATTAGAGAACACGTCAGTTTTGACTGGCCCCATTTCAGATGCTCGGGAGCCACTTGGGTCTCGTGGTATTTGTACCAAACAGTACAGCTCTAGGCCAAGGGAGCCCAAACTCCTTGTTCTGCAGGGGCACTCGGCCTGTACTTAACTAGTTTTTTTTCTCTTCCATTCAAGTTTGTCACCTTTTGCTCATTCAACTCACTGCTGCTTGCCTTTCTTCTCAGGAATAGTATGGTCCTAATAAATTTGTTTGCCTAGATGAATATACCTTTTATCCCCCTGTTATTGACAAATACTTTTGCAAAAGCCCATGCTTCCACTTTCCATCTTGAGTAATTACTGGAATTGTAATCCTTCTGTTCTCCACTTTGTGCTGTATTGTTTTGGATAATGTCTCGGGTCTTTTTCCTTCCTAGAGGAACTTTTTTTTAAAAAGTTCAGTTTAATTGCATGCATATTTTAAAACTGTGGCCAGTTCTACCAAATGAGCATACAAATCTAGAAGGTAGGGTACTGTTTTTGTTTGGACTAGAACAGCAGTTTTATCTATTTCAGGATAGAGTTTCCAGAATTAGAAGAAAAATAAGCATATAGTTAAATTTGAATTTCAGAAAAAAAAGAATATATATTTTTTAGCATAAGTATGTCTCATGCAACATTTGAAACATACTTATACTAAACAATTATTTGTTGTTTATCTGAAATACAAATTTAACTGGATGTCCTGTATTCTATCTGGCAACCCTATTTCAAGACTGTTTTACTGTCTCAAAGACTGGGGACCCTAAGCAGCTTTTATTTCTGTGGATTAAACTATTGATATTTACTGTGTTAGAAATTTAAACTGAGAAATATTTTCATATATAGTAATTCATTTAGAAAAATAACAAACCCCATTCTTGTTAACATATATATTTTTTATGAAAAATAACTAACTTCTATAACAAGAAAAAATAGGGAGAAGAATGTTATTATTTTATATTGTTGCAACTCTTTTAACACCTGGCTTAAGTAGAAGATAGTTGGATTCTCAAGTCTCCTTCTGTTTCTAATCAGGTGTGCTATCACAAAGACATGTACCATCTGGAAATCTCCACTGGACATTTGGGAGAAAATGAGAGTGGCAAAAGTCAAATGACTTTTGTCAAATGACATCTTAGCATTGTTCTGAAAATAGTTTTGACCTTGAGAATCTCCAGAAAGGATCTCAAGGACCTCTTCCACGGTCCCCCAACCATGCTTTGAGAACCCCTGGGCTAGGAATAATAGACCCTCTAATTCTAGCTTGTGTGTTAGATAGATCATAGATAATCAGAACAGAGGATAAACATTCTTTGTTTTAAGTAGGACTAATGAATCAAATCATAAAATACAAAACAAATTTTTAAATGATTATTCACGTTTAGCAGTAATTCTTAAGTTTTGTTTTGTTTTTTACTTTAAAATTACTCTGTCGGCCGCTCTCGCTTTCTGAGATGGCCCACACTCTGTCTGTGGAGTGTGTTGCTCTCGAAATAAATCCACTTCTTACCTATCAACTTTGTCTCTCACTGAATTGTTTCTGCGATGAGACATCAAGAACCTGGGCTTCATTAAGTCCTGCAACCAGATGCTGAAACCCCCGCCAGGTGGGAGAAGTTAACTCTATGCTGCCACAACAGGCAGACCCCAGACTGGCTGGAACCAGAAGGTTGATGATGCTGACTCCCACTTACCTCACCACCAACCAATCAGAAGAAGGTCCATGAGCTGACCACACCCTCCTCTTTGAACCATTACTATAAAACTCCTCACTACCCTCTGCAGGTCGGGACACTCAGTTTTGAAAGCATTAGCCCTCTGTGGCTCCCTTTGCCTGGCAAAGCAATAAAACTATCCTTTTCAATTTCACCCCCACCAAAAATAAATAAATAAAATAAAATTACTCTGTCAAGAAAATAGCTATCAATCTATCAAATAGGTACACTGTCAGCTTTCTATTTAGAATAAAATTTATATAGCCATTTAGAACAAAGCTTTACATTTTTTATTATAAAATTCAATAAAGAGGTCTCATGACAGTTTCTTTAAAATGCTGATTGGATTGAATTGGGTTTATTTTTAAGATGTGTCTGTTCTAGACATAGTACACATTGCCTAGTATTTAGGCTTGGCCAGTTTATAAAATAATTAGCATAATGCAATAACTAATCTGATTCTCATCTGAAATAGAAAACGTTGTAGAGGTTGGCAATGGGCCAAATGTGAGAGTACACAGAGAAGTGCCCTCAGACTTAGAGGTGACTTCTTGAATTGCTTTAATTGCTTGGACAACTGAGAAAATGAAAGAGCCATTAACAAAAATAGAGCAGGAGGAAGTGCAGGTCTGGGATAAAGATGGTATGTTCAGTTTGGGACTGGAAATGTTGTAGGGTGGGTCAACAGAGAGGAGATGGTGTGTGATAGGGTGAGAGAGAGTTGTCCACAGGGTAGTAAGATACTTTCCAAGGGAGACATGTAAAGAGAGAAGAAACAAAGAGCCCATCTGTGAGGAGTACCTAACTGTGGGGTAGGAAAGAGGAGACGGGGAAGAAAAAGGAAGAAAAGGAGGGAAGGTTGGAGGGAGCTAGGAAGAGGCTAGGTGAGGAAAGTGTCCTGAGAGTGAGATGAAGAAAAAAGAAGAAAAGGAGGAAAGGTTGGAGGGAGCTAGGAAGAGGCTAGGTGAGGAAAGTGTCCTTAGAGTGAGATGTCCTTAGAAGAGCTCTTCGTGGAAGGGTGTGTGGTTAGCAGGATCGAGACTGAGGAATGGTCGTTGGTTCTTCAGTTTGGAACTGCAAAACTGGTACCCTTAGAGAGAGTGTAGTTTTGATTAATTGTGAAGTTTTTGTTATTTCAGGTTTGGATTGGAGAGAAGGGAAACAGAAAAGTTTTTGACTCGTCTGGGGTGACAGAAATCCTAAAGAGCTACATAGGTGTTCTTTTCCTTCCCCTCTGTTGTCATTCACACGGGTGTTAATTAAGCTAGCCAAGGTGAAGCTAAAAAACTCACTCCAGCAAACTCACCGCCTCAAATATTCAACCTTATTTTAGAGTGACGTTTGTTCTTAAATAGAACCTTTATATTTTAGGTAAAACGCTGGCCTCAGAGTCTGAAGATGTGCACTCCAGCTCTGCTGCTCGCTTACCCTCTCAGGGCTCCTTTTTCTGCTCAGCGGAATTAGAGTTGGACTAGATTATCTCTAAGGCTATGCCAAAATCATGTGATGTTATGCATCTGTGACATTTGTCTTTTCTTTCCTTTTATTATAACAGGTTCAGCAAGTTGAAGAGTCTTAACCTTTCCAATAATCATTTAGGGGACTTCCCATTAGCAGTCTGCAATATTCCAACCCTGGCCGAGCTGAATGTGTCCTGCAACGCCCTCCGAGCAGTCCCGGCAGCCGTCGGAGATATGCACAAGTATGTACTTCAAACCCTGCTGCAAAGTCTCTCTCAGAAACCCCCAGAAAGCTGCATCAGGGTCGCAGCACATGAGATTAGTTAACTTGTTATGTTGTCATATGTTGGTCTCTTGGTCCCAAATCAAGAGATCATGCTCTTGTGTAGAGTTCAGTTGTTAGCTTCTTTCGGAATCTTGTAAAAAATTAAAATATCCTTGTTTAGAACGAAGACCCCTACAGGTGACTGTGTCTAAATATGGGAGGAGGGGTTACTTTCTCACTTCCTGAGTTATGTTGAACTCTAAGACCTAGAAGTTAATTTTTTAGAATAACAATGAAAGATGCGTATTTGGGCTGATTCACACTGCAGTCAGCTTGTCTTGTTCTCATTTATGCCTATCCAAGTTGGGAAAATTGGTCATAATTTTCGTTTTCAGTAAAAGATTAAGATGTTTATCTCTGATCATTTCTCTCTGGTGTATTATTGCCTCAGGCCCTGTCCTTAGCATTTTGCAAAGGATAGTATATTTTCTTTTTCTGGTAATATGATCTATACTTATGGAACTCGTATGTTAATAATAAAGATGTAAAATTTATACATTCTCTTTCTAATTCTTATGTTTTCTTTAATAGCTTACAGACATTTTTGTTGGATGGAAACTTTCTCCAGACCCTTCCTGCTGAGTTGGAGAACATGCATCAGCTTAGTTATCTTGGTCTTTCTTTCAATGAATTCACTGACATTCCAGAGGTATTGGAGAAATTGACTGCTGTGGATAAGCTTTGTATGTCTGGAAACTGTATGGAGACTCTTAGGCTACAGGCTTTAAGAAAAATGCCTCACATTAAGCATGTGGATCTAAGGTAACCATTTTAAAGAAATATATTGCATTTGAGTGGTTGGCTTATATTTGGGGGGTAGGTTATAGCCCTTTCGGTGGCATTCTTCTGTCGAGGCAAGCAGGCTGGTTAGTTGCAATACGGGCCCGCTTTGCTATTTTTGCCCAGAGGGAAGTATAATGATTAGTAGTAGGGTCTGCTCGTGCCTGAAACTTGTTAAAAAATGTTTTTCTCACTGATGAGTGACCACATATCTTGAAGGTCTTAGTTGGTTTTGCAAGTTTGAGACCAGTTTTAATGAGCGTGAATCAGTAGGCCCATCGAGTCAGAGAGAGCTATTTATGGTGAATGAAAACCGTATCAAGAGCCAAGTGGATATTTTTCTCTCTTATTCCTACTTTTCTGTGGCTTGAGGCAGTTGACACCATTGAGCATCTCTCCTTAATTTTTTTTCCCTTCCTTGGCTTCCTTAATATAATATATTCATTAAATTAAATTTATTACTTATTTAATTTACTTATTTTAATTTCCTCTCTCTCTCTATCCAGATGGGTCTGCCCTTAGTTTACGGTTCTTTACAAAAATGTAAAACTCATAATCTCTGGGTAGGCCCAAGTTTGGCCAGAACCTCCACTCTCACCCCTTGCAAGAACAAGGGAACCTGCATTTTGAATCTGATCACACTAAACTCCAGCTGAAACACTAACACAGTCCTTGCTTCATCACAGATGCCCAGTAATCATCCCTTCGTATGTAAACTTCAGTTTTACTTTCTAATGCACAAAGAACCAATACACAAGGAGGAAGCCATTCTAAATTTCTCTTTTCTTAAGGAAAAACAAGAGCCTGTCATTGGGCTTGAGTTCCTGCAAAGCAACATATTAGGTTTAGGCCTTAATATTAACTTGCCCAATTTGGTACTTTTTCAGCCAAACTAACTTTCCCATTAACCAGGGAGTGATGACCACATTAAATCTTGGGCGAGATATTTAATGTCTCTGTGCAGCTGTGTTCTCATCTCTAGATTACAGTTAATAACAATCTAATTCATAGAGTTTTGGAAGGAATGGAGTAAATGCCTCACTCTCCCAGCAGATGTTACATATTATTATTACCTGCTGAGGTCTCGTACTCATGAACCCTGCTCAGCTTCAGTCTTGGCATCTTTTCACCTCTTTGTTTGATGGTTCTTTCCTTGTTTTACTACCCGCTTTCCTCTCTGGTGATAACCCCAGACCCTCACTCAGGCCTGTTCATCAGTATAAAGCAGCATCACCTTTTGCTCCCCTTTCATCTCCATTCTTACGGTTTGGCCCCGGGGAACCCATTCTTTCCAGTCCCACAAAGAGTTGACTTGCTTTACCTTTCCTCTGACTAAAGGAATCAAGCCTGTCGTACCTGGAGAAGTGTTAGCAATTTGCAGACCTAGAATTCTTAGTTCAGGGAGTTCAAATGGTAATAATTTATCTGACTTTGAGAACTTTTTGGAGTGTGACAGGATAGGGAACTGAACACTTTGTCTTGTTAACTTTCTTTCTAAGTTGTTAACGTTATTTGCCTCTGAGTCACTTGGGTTTAGAACACCTTCATATTCAAGAATTTGAGCCCTTTTTATTTATTTATTTATTTATTTATTTTGCGGTACGCGGGCCTGTCACTGTTGCGGCCTCTCCCGTTGCGGAGCACAGGCTCCGGACACACAGGCTCAGCGGCCATGGCTCACGGGCCCAGCCGCTCCGTGGCACGTGGGATCTTTCCGAACCGGGGCACGAACCCGCGTCCCCTGCATCGGCAGGCGGACTCTCAACCACTGCGCCACCAGGGAAGTCCTGAGCCCCTTTTAAATTCAGCCACCCAGAGGTATAAGGATGGTCGTTTTGACCTCAGGTAGCAAGCATGAGGGGATTTATAAGTTACCTGGTATGGGTAAGAAAGCATCATTTTTCTTGATCTGAATTAGCTTACAAACGAGATCAATCTAATATGTTTGGAAGTAACTTCTTATTAAGAGCTCTGTAAATTCTTCAGATTTCTAGTTCTAATTGGGCTTTTTTTAGATGAGATTAGTTACAGGATATTTAAATACCAGAATAGACTTTTGTACATGTAAATGTTGAATGATCATGAGTCGGTAAGTTCTTCCCTTCAGACCACTGAGCTGAGGGGGCACAAGTCTGGTCAGATTTGCTTATAATTCTGCCTTAATATTTTAAACTGAAGCTAGTGGAATGTTTAAGGGGAGTTTCACTTAGTTTTTGTGAGCAGAGGGCTAATTTTATTGATTGAATTTTTATTCCTTCAGATGGAAATATTACATCAGATTAAAAGTAGTCATTTTTCTTTTAATCTTATTCTTTTTCTCGTATTCACGTTTTTGAGTCTGATATTATTTCTTCTATGGCATCATTAATAATTTCTCCTCTTCTCTGTCCAAAATGTGGATGTTACGTCTTTCTCCTCAATCACCTCTCTTTCTGTTTTGTGCCTTGATGGTTGGTTGCCTATACTCACAGCACTTCATCATTTACCTTTCATCTCCATGGTAAATATTCCTCAATTTTTCTCTAACTCTTATTTCTCTTCTTGGGATTAATTCCACTTCAGCTGCCAGCAGGATAATTTCACCTTGCTTTCTCCTATTGACACACTCACCCAAATTACATGTGAAACAGAGTTTAATTTCTTTCTATTCAACCAGTTCTTTCCCCTGGGTTCCTAATTTTGCTGATAGCAACACTGCTTCATTGGTTCTCCAGACACAGAACTTTTGACCCTGTTTTCTGGTCTGCTACCCGATCTCATCAGTTCTCGCGCACTAGTTTGACTCCTTGTCCCTTCCTTTGCCTTCTCACTGCTGCCATTGTCCCCTAGCTGAGCTATCTGCTGCCATTGTACAGCCTCTCAAGCCAGCACAGCCCTGCTCAGAGCCTTCACTTCTCTAGTTCAGGATATTCAAGCTCTCACATCTGGTTCCAACCCACTAGCCTGTGAATCCCTTGAGGATGAGGCGCTAGCTCAGAGCTGCTCCAAGTGTGGTCCTCCAGCCCGTGCTAGCAAACCTACTATTTGCTACTTTTCTACAATGAGATACGTGTAGAAATTGAGACTTAATATCTTAGAAACACACAGTGACTTGACATTGCCACAATATCCGAGTAGACTCATATCAGCAGACTCATTGTAGAGGGAGTAGACTAGTTTAGGTGTTGGCGAACTTGCAGTGGTGAGCTGCTTGTGTGGTGAGCTGTGTCCTGTTATGTGCATATGACTACACATCAGTCTGTGGTGGATTAGAAGTTTAGAAAACAGGTCCTTCACCCGAGATAACTTGAGGAGCACTGCTCTTATTTATGTATCCTTGAGTCCCCAGTGTTAGCGCTTAGTAGGCACAGTACTTGATAAGTATTAATTGACTAGCCCACCTTTGTGGCCATGTTCTCACTCCTCTCACATAGCCTGCACTCCTGAGGGACCCCGACACCCCTGCATGAAACTCACCTTGTGCTCTTCTCTTCAGTCCGAAGGCCGTTCAGCAACTCCTCATGGACGCCTTTCTTCTCCCATTTACATCTGTTGAATTCCGCCTGCCCTTGGGGTTCAGATGAGATGGCTCCTCTCGCATAGCATCTTTTTTGACCATTCTCTGTATTTTACATCATTTATGACGTTTATCACATACTTGTATCTTTATACTTCGTATTTTAAAGCATATCTGGTTTTCCTCACTAAATTACTCCATCTGTTGACAAGCACCTTACTTTATTCATCTCTTATTGATACAAAGCCATAGGTTATCGTCATCATCATCATCACCATGGCTTTTCCTTGTCCGCAAAGCATCAGCACATTCATTTGATTTTCTCAACTGCCTTGTAGGACAAGGAAGGTGTCATCCCCATTTTACAGGTTAGAATTAGACTTAACGGAGACTTTGGTGACTTGCTCAAGGTCACATATGCAAAGTGTTGAGCAGCAAACTGGAACTAGAACATTTTCATACTGCCAATCAACACATAGTAAATGCTCAGTGAGTACTGATGAAATAAATAAAATGCCTGTGTTAACTGAGGAGATTATTGGAAGAAAATTTTTACCACATTTTGCCTCTTTAAAACGTCACCCTAAGTAGTTGTATTATTTGTGTGAGCCTGAAAACTTTGGATATTTGCATCCTGATAAGACTTGGCAATTTAAAGTGAATAGTGGGACTAACCTCCCTGTCGTTGTAGATTTTCTTTTGTCTCCTCATTAAACCAGCCCTTTAATTACGTTAGTGTTAATACAGTGGAGGCGGGGGGCGGGGAGGAGATGATAGTGCCACGTGAAGGTAATTTAAAGTGTAGAGTAGGGAGAACCTGGGACATTTTTTCAATTCCTGCAGTCTCTTATATCCAAAATTAGATTTGGGTTTTTTTTTTCTTTTCATTCTGTGTACATATTGTAGTAATCTAGTGAGCATTTGGAGATAGGCAAATTGCTGGGTTGAGGCCAGTTTTTTAATCTTACAACCTGGAATAGAAAAGAAAAGGAGCAAAAAAAAAAATCATCTTGGGGACATTTGAAGAGGCAATATGCTGTTCTTGCAGGTTGACAAGTCCTAGCTCTTTGCTGTCTTGTCACTCATCCTTGTGTTTCAGTGGCTTTATGATATTGCTATTAAAATTTTAGTTACCCTCATTTTATTTTATTTTCTCAAAGGGCAGAAAATCACTGCAGAGAAGACTTGGCTTTTTTCTAAGCTCCTGCCTTTGTATTAATGCTCTTCTAACCAAGTGCGTGGTATCAGCGCTCTGTTGGCTTTGTAATGAGAAGCAGGAGGTTCTCGTGTTTGTTTGTTTGTTTGTAAAGGAGTTGGGCGTAGCCTAGCAAACTAGGAATTGAGATTTTCTTCTGTTTTTCTCCACTTTGAAGCTAGATGTGTTTTTGTTATATTGATTCCTAGTCCCCATTACTACTCACGTATCTTCTTGGCAGCTCATTCATGGCAACTTTAGTCTATTAGCCAACTAGTTCTTATGACTGAGGCTCTGCCAGTTTTTCCCTGTGCCCTGAACTTGTTGATCCCCATTATTGTCCTTTGTTTTATGATTTCTCAGTGAATCCTACGTGTCAAATTTCAGTATTTTCTGCACTTTGCTCTTTCAAGTAGTATTTTAAAATTGGAGATAGTTTTGGTAATTAATCTTTGGTCCAGAACCAACTGAAAATTCAGATATATTTGCACACCTGTCTCTGATGTATATTTGGCTCCCATTCATTATTTTTTTCCAAGTTCACCGATTAACTCTGTCCTTTATGGCTGCTCATCTACCTGCTCACTCATCCTCTCTCTTTCCTTAAATATCCATGTAGTTGTAATGTGCTTCATGGATTATTCTGGGTTTTGTTTCTCGTGTTCTTTCAAACAGGTTCTTTGGAAATAAACATTCAAATGATTTTTTTCTCCGTTGAAATGAAGGTAAAATCAGTATGCATATTTCTCTTCCATCCTTAATGATCTAAATTGTGTTTCAGATTATATTGTCAAGGTTAAGACTTCATGGAATTGTAGCTAGAAGTAGCCAGAGAATATGGCTAGTTAAGGAAAGCCAGATACTGAGATTAAAGAGATCATGGAGGACTGTGACGGAGTGAGACTTGAGTCCTTCTTGTTAGTCACCATATGAGGGTGTGGCTGTTTATTTATAACATTGCAGTTAATTATAGTCTTTATTTATGTCCTTCTCCTCTTAAGACTGAACCTAATTAGGAAGCTAATAGCAGATGAAGTGGACTTTCTCCCTCACGTCACTCAGCTTGATCTGCGCGACAATAAGCTTGGTGAGCTAGATGCTATGGTTTTCAACAACATTGAAGTTTTACACTGTGAAAGGAATCAACTGGTGACATTAAACATCTGTGGCTATTTCCTAAAAGCACTGTATACCTCTTCTAATGGTATGTAACAAAGACCACATCAGACTTTCTCTTTGTGTTTATTTATTTATTTATTTATTTATTTATTTATTTATTTTATTTTTGGCTACGTTGGGTCTTCGTTGCTGCACGCGGGCTCTCTCTAGTTGCGGCAAGCAGGGGCTGCTCTTTGTTGCGGTGCGCGGGCTTCTCATTGCAGTGGCTTCTCTTGTTGTGGAGCACGGGCTCTAGGCGCGCGGGCTCAGTAGTTGTGGCTCGCGGGCTCTAGAGCGCAGGCTCAGTAGTTGTGGCGCACGAGCCTCGTTGCTACACGGCATGTGGGATCTTCCCGGACCAGGGCTCGAACCTGTGTCCCCTGCATTGGCAGGCGGATTCTTCACCACTGCGCCACCAGGGAAGTCCCCAGAGTTTCTCTTTTGGTTCCAAGAATTTACTCAGTGCCATCTTCTCTGCCTCACTTTGATTTTTCTTTCCTCATTTAGGAAAATAAGTTTTTCCAATTTTGCTACGATAAAAATCATTAAAGAAGAATCCTGGTTTGGTATTTAAAGGAATCAAACAGGAAGATTTTAAAGTTCCTAGTTTGTTTTTCTCATATTGTGATATTTAGATAGTTTACTCCCACTTGTGATTTGGCTCTTCTCCGTGAAGGGCAGACGGGGGAAGGTGGGGGGTGATTGGGCTACCTTGTTAAGACAGTAAATCTGGAGAATGAAGGTGAAAGGGAGGTCTGTTACGGACTCCATTCAGGGTCTCAGATTTCCTGCTCCACCAACAAAGGAGCTCACCTTAAGAGATACCCAAATTATATACCCACAGGGACACCACAAAGCAAGAGTCTTACTCATTTAATAAGGTCTCCTCCTTAGAATTTGGAAATCATGGCAGTTCTAAAACAGAAAAGGTCGTATGGGCATATGTTTGCTGAAGTGAAGATTTCCATTCCCTCCCACCAGACAACTGAATGGAAACAAGTATTTACTACTACGTGCTGAACAAATATTTATCAAGCTGAATGTTTAAAAAAATGGTATTCATATAGTTAGTCTTCCAGATAAAATTTAGCATGCGTAACAAGAGGAGTGCCACAGTAAGTGGATAAGAAAGAGGTAGGAAAGTAGAATGAGTGATTTATTTCAGTCTCTGAATAAGATCTTGTGATTAAATTAGAAGTTCTTTGTACTTTCCTGTAGTTTCAAAGTTAAACAGATGGATGTATTGTATTTCCTAACCTAAATAAACCATGGAGAATAAAGCACAGGAATGATATTCTACATATAAAAGGAGTCTCTGTGTCACCTGAATGGTAATGTTTTTGTTTTCTGCTTCCTAGAACTTGTCCAACTTGACGTTTACCCAGTTCCGAATTATCTGTCCTACATGGATGTTTCAAGGTAAGAAGGCAAGTCCTAGAGCACTCTGGGGTCTGCTTGAAAATTATTTAGATGATTCTGTCTCAACTTCGGCATAAAAACTTTTTATATATCTTGAAGGTATTCACTAGTGTTGAATACTTATCCTCTGAAAAATGCATGCAACTCTCTGTCAGTTAAAATATGTACTTCATTTGTATACTATAGTTTACACCAGAAGAATCAAGATGTTGATGTGGGCACCGGTTTGAATGCCAGGTTTATGCTTGAAAGATTAGTCAGTTGAGGGTTGTATGGCTGGAAGGTCCAGTACTTCTTTAATTATAGTAACCATATCTTCATGTCTTTCCCTGAAACGTTGTTAATTTTGTTAAAAATATATGTTGTGCTATATAGCTCTTTGATTTTTTGCTTCCGTTTTGTATATACATCACCTTACTAAGAACTCTTTTAAAAAGTGGTGGCTGAGACTACCAAAGTGAGATTTCCATACAGCCTGCTCACTTTTCTCAGCTCATTTGTGAACACCTTTTATACAAATTCACTCCTACAGTGTGTCGTGTGTACTCTGGTTCCCGCAAATATTGTAGTAGACTTTTTCCTGAAGGCTCAAAGCATGTATTTGCACAAATTAGACTTTCATAATCTCAACACACTAAATTGAAACTCACTTTAAACTTAATTCCAAAGGTAGTAACCGAGACTTTTCTGAATGACCACAGTACATGGGAGCGTGTGGCCCTGTCAATGTGACAACTGTTAACTCATTTCAGTGTGTAAAATCTGATACAACTGATATGTGATTTGTCAGGTGCAGAATTTGCCTTTAGTCATGAAAGTACACAAACCTAGATATTTTAATAATACTCTCAATCATAATTATGTCAGAATGTGTCAGAATTTAGCTGATGTGAGAATGATTACAATTGGTTTTATTAGAAATTTATAGTTCTAAAATCCTTTATGAGTAGTGCTTCATACATTTCCTACTAAATTCCTGTCAGGCAGTTTTGTTTAATGAATTTTAAGTCAGACACTACCTAAGTTCTTTCTTTTTTTTTTTTTCTGTCAGCCTTGAATATTATTATCTTCAGCATTTAAATAAGAGTACAGGAGTGGGGTTTGCATACATGGGTGCATATAAATATCTTGAACAGATTTATTCCAGAGAATTGGCCATAGAGTCAATCTATTTTTCTTTTATTTATAGTATATAATTGGCAAATGGTTCCCATTGAAACCCCTAAGTGAGACTGAATTGGAGACTCTTATGTCATGCTAGTCCCTGAATTCTGCCCTTAAATGCTATTCATCTTGTTTTTAACTCGCATGTCCAGCATCTTTACTGTAACGTGCTCTGCCTAATCCACCTCCCAAACTGTAGGACATTCTTGTAGAAAAACCTCTGCTTCCCCTCACATAGCTCTGGGTATTTCACCCTCTCTTGTGTATTTATGTTCTCTAAAGGAACTGAGCTGTTACTCATGATAGTGTTTACTAGGTTCTTAGAGTTCCTCAAGTTCAAAGTTCTAGGTTATTTTATCACTTAAGAGGAATTTTATTGCTATATGGTGAGGTTGCTTACACTGAAGGGTACTTTCACTCACCTATCTTACTGAGATGTTTTAGAGATTAACTACTGTACAATAAAGTAATTAAGTGTGTCAATCTGTAGAGCTTCAAAGCCAGAACCGTGTTTATCTATATAAACACTAAACAGAAGATAATGCCTTCTTTTCTATATTTTAGTTGAAAAGTTGATATAATAGCAAAAACTTTTACTCTAATATAATCCTTGTTCCAAGCATCATACTTTTCACAGACTTGTTCATCTGTTTTTAAAGAATTGTAGTCATAACATACATACCACGTTAGATTTTTTGTGCCTAGTCATTTCACATATTTTAAAAAGAAGGTAAAAAGCTAACCATCTGTGACTAAGGAGACATTCAAATATAGTAGATTTATCTAAGATGTGGTCAATTCATTTAACAATTTAAGTTACCATTGGTTTAGTTTACTTGTTTCTGGTAATTATAATTACTATCTAATGCCTAAGTAAATGTTTTCAAGTAATTAATTCTGAACTTAAGGGTCAGTGTATCTTTTCATTGCTGCCATTTCTTTCCATTTGTCTATGGCACTGCTCTCATGGTACCTTCTGGAGTTAGGAAAAATTTTCATGTTAAGAGTAAAAATGCAAATTGGAAGATAAAACTATTTTATACCATTTGACTATTTACCTTAACTGGAAGTGTGTATATGTATTTGTTTGTTTGTTTTCCAGTATAAGACATCTTCTCCCTAAGCTTACATGAGTTTATAGACATTTTGGGATAGTAATTCTGGGAACCAGACTTTTTTTTAGACTTTAGAGATGATGCAGATGATGTGACTATGTTCTTTGCTACTCTTTCTTTATTTCTTATTCCTTATCACAATTCATCTTGCTTCAGATTAAAGTGAATACACATATCCTTTTGATTTATACTCACTGTAATTGGGTATTTCACTTGAAGTTTTATTGTGCAATATAATTATTTTGACTTTTGAACCATATTTTAAGCCAAATTCCCATCAAAAAGAATTGTATATTCTTATATTTAGGAACCGTTTAGAAAACGTGCCTGAGTGGGTATGTGAAAGCCGAAAACTAGAAGTTTTGGATATTGGCCATAATCAAATATGTGAACTTCCTGCACGGTGAGTATTACAGATTAAGTTAGAGAATCTCAAATTAGATGAGCAATGGAAAAAATTGCTGATTCAGTGTTTAATTTGTTATTATGAACCCCTGAAAGAGTTTGTTCTAAAACCTTATTTAGGGACTTCCCTGGCGGTCCAGTGGTTAAGAGTCTGCACTCCCAATGCAGGGAGCACAAGCTCAATCCTGGTTGGGGAACTAAGATCCCACATGCCAAACCGCACGGCCAAAAAAATAATAAAACCTTATTTATTATCTTTTACCTCTCATGGTATCTTCGAGGCACAATCTTCCATCATGCAGTGATGGGTAGACCAAGGCTTTGACTCCGAGCCAGACTTCACAAAGCCATGTGGCAGTTGATGCTTGGTGGAAGTTTTCAAATAAGCCAAAAGAAATGTTCAGAGACTCAGCAAACAGTACAATTTGTTCACCTCTGTAATCTTAATTCTTTCAGAATCTTTGCCTTCTGTCCATTGTCTTACATGTCTACCTTACCCCAAATAATTTTTGGTTTTATTTGAATGTAACCCTAAAAAAAAAGATTATTAGATCATTAAACCAGAAAAAGCAAACTAGATTCTGTTTTTCTTGTGTGAAATTTGGAGAAGGTCGAAGAACTTCTCTTTCCTTCTCTCCTCTCTCTTAAAGTGTTATTATTTTTATTTCATAATATTCACTTTAATGGCAAGATTGTAAAGCAGCCACATGATGATATCTGGTATCCATAGATCGAGACAAATATCTTCAAGTTGACTAATTGTGGCATAAAATATTATTGGACTGTTAGTGACTAGCCATGCAATTAATAACCAGAAGAGTAGTCTATCCCACTGCTGTCCTGAAGAACTTTCTGTGATGATTGAAATGGTCTGTATCTGTGCTCTTCACTACAGTGTCCACTAGCCACATGTGACTGTTGAGCACTTGAAATGTGGACAGTGTGACCAAGGAACTGAATATTAAATTTTATTTAATTTTAATTAATTTAAATTTAAATAGCCACTTGTGCGTAGTGGCTGCCACAACTCAGGTCTAGGTATTTCCACTATTCTCAGCCAGTCACTGGACAGAGTAAGCCGTTTGTTTGTTTGTTTGTTTGTTTGTTTTTTCGGGCCTCTCACTGCTGTGGCCTCTCCCGTTGCGGAGCACAGGCTCCGGACGCACAGGCTCAGCTGCCATGGCTCATGGTCCCAGCCGCTCTGCGGCATGTGGGATCCTCCCAGACCGGGGTGCGAACCCGTGTCCCCTGCATCGGCAGGCGGACTCTCAACCACTGCGCCACCAGGGAAGCACTATTTTTAACCATATATAGTAAAAAATATCAATGAAAAATTGTAGAAATATATCACTATTTTGGAGTAAACTTAGATACACGATCTCTAAAGGTTTATGATCGTATTCCTCTGTTCTCTTGTAAAGGACAAGGATCATGAAATACACCTGCTTAGTAAGCCCAGTAAATGTGTCAGAGTTCAGCTGTCCACTATGATAGCCAGTAGCCATTAGCTGAGGGGCTATTGAGCACTTAAAACATGACTAGTCCTAACTGAGAAGTGCTGAAGTATAAAATATACACTGGATGCAAAATATCTCAATAATATTGTATATTAATTACATGTTAAAATAGCATTTTGGATATATTGGGTCAAATAAAAAGTGTACTGTAAAAACTAATTTACCTGTTTCTTTTCACTTTTATAAATGTGACTACTAAAAAGTTTTAAATTACGTATGTGGCTTGCATGGTATTTCTGTTGGATAACATTGTGTTAGAGTCTAGCTCTTGTGGAAGAAATCCGATTTACATTTTCAATCGCTGTAAAGCTCAGTTGATTTTACTTTGTTTCTCAGCCATATGTTATACCTGTAAATTCAGTCCATTTGAAAATGCTTTTTGCTTTAGAGTTTTATGTTGAGTGAACATTTAGGTGACCCAGTATAGCCCGTCACCATTATCAAAAGGACTTTGGTGATGTGCCCCGTGGACAGATGTGTGTGTGTGTGTGTGTGAAGGAGGGGGAGAGAGAGAGAGACCCTTTTAGAAGACAAACAGCAAAAAAGAAAACAGGCTACTACTAATGAGGAAAAATAATTTGTTAAAAAAAAATCTTGTACTGTTTTCTTTCTGTCTGTTTTTCTCTTCCCTACTTTGACCTCCCCAGTTTAACACATATAGCATGTTGGAGTCTAAGGCCTCTGTGTCACTGTATGCTACAACAAAGATATTATATAAATAAACCAACAATTAAATAAATACAAGATAACTGATATCTTACCCAGTTTTCCCCAGAGTTAATTAATCTTTGATTTGCTCTGCATTAGTACAGGCTTTTTTGGAATCTAAATAAATGCTTATTCAAAGCAAATCCAAATGCTGTCTTGTCAAAAAATTTAAACAGTGTTTGTTTTTGTGGATGTCTGTGTTTTTAATACATGCTTTCTCATTTATGGTGTTGTTTAGTTGCAAACTTTGTATCGGCCCTATCGTTGATCTAATATCCAGGCCAAGACAGTGATTCGTTAGAAGCTGGTTTAACATTCAAGCTTTGTTTGTCTAGGTGATGTGTGTGAAGGGTCTGAGAAAACAGAAATTCATGTTTAGCAGCGGAGCTGTACTGAAAGGAAAAGAAGCTATTTTAATTATTTTAATTCATAGTATCCAAAAGAATTGAACAAATCCAGTTACTAGCATTTATACTCATCCTACAGTTATCAAATCTCCTCTTATCTGGAAAAATGAAGATAAAGATTTTGTAACCTGTCTTTCAATTATCCATCTATGTAAGGGTGAAAAGTGTGTGTGTGTGTGAGAGAGAGAAATAATCCCATTCTACTCTCTAAGAATTCTAAATTGTACACCAGGCCCAACAAGACAGTAAAATTGGTGGACCAAATCCCGAATTATTAGGTTGAAGTGAGCGTTACAGAGGCTGGCCCCTATGATAGCTGTGACTGAATGACAGTCCTGGACAGATTGTCTTGTCACATTAATATCTAAACCTGCAAAGTCAGGTATATCTTTAATGGGGGCCCATGGTGTCACAGTGTTGAGACAGGTTGCTAGCATCTTTGTGAACAAAGAATCTAGTTTTGATACTTAAAGTGAATAAAGTTACAGCTGTAATATAGAGTGATTTAAGAACTTCGGATGTCAGTGAGGTCAGAATGGTGGGAAACAGGAGGTGGGTGAGGAAGCCTCATTCTTTGACAGCAGTGTAAATGAGTTCTCATTCCAATGTGATCCGGATGCAAATTATAACCTCATTTTCCCACAGTCCCCAGGTTTCTATGTTTAACCCAGGACCTGCTTTATTCTCTCTGACTGTAGTGGTCTTAAGTGATCATAAAGCAGATTTACATAAGATTAACACATATTCATCATTTGTTGCAGTTTTGATAACCCATAGAAGAAAAACACAGTCAAGCTTCCCAATAGCTTGTTTGATGCTCAAAAGAAAATACTGCATTGAGTGAGTTATATTCTCTTTAGGAGGGAGTCTCTGCTTTGGTCTAGGATTAAACCAAAGAGAAGATAGAAATATACAGATTTAAGGAAGTGAGGAAAGAGAGAAATAATTATTGTGAAGTGCAACTGAGGAAAATGTAGCATTTTTTTCAGTTGTCATTGGTAAAAGTTTAACTGGACAAAAGAAGCCTTACTGAATGTTGACCTTGTTAAGTAAAAATTGCTCAACTGTATTTATTCAGATTCTATTGTGGGTAAAACCCCCAGCGTTCCAGGGCGATACCAGATGTAATCCCTGCCTGGGGAAGCCTACAGCCTTTCACAGTTTGCCTTGTGAGTCTAACAAGACTAGGCTGCTGCCTTTGGTGTCTTCTATGAAACCTGTTTTCTTTTTCACTAAGTAGAGCTGCTTTGTTAAATATTCCTTTTCATAGTTTTTCCCACCCTCTTTTTTTTTTAAGTATGGCAAGTATTGAAATATGAACAGCTCCTACTTTGAGCTTATGTTAAAATGAATGTGCACTTGCTCTGAATGAATTTAGGTTTCTTAGAGAGATAATTTTAAGTCTTTTCCCACTCCTCTCCATTTTGAAAACTTCATCCCAAATGAGCTCTCAGTAAGTTTCCTTCTGTCTTTGTCCTTGTGTGCACAGCTTATTTTGTAACAGTAGTCTCCGGAAACTACTGGCGGGACACAACCAGCTGACAAGGCTTCCCGAAAGGCTAGAAAGAACCTCCGTGGAGGTCCTGGATGTGCAGCAGAACCAGCTCCTGGAGCTGCCACCCAACCTTCTGATGAAGGCCGACAGGTAAAGCTGCTGGTTTGTTTTGGTTGTTCACCGACTTGTAGGATGCCCCCTAATTAGCATTCTTATCTTAGGTGATCTCAGACCATTTCAAGTGGACTTTGTGACTATCTGTCTGTCCTAGATTCATGAAGAAAATGGTATTGCCAGCCACTTCTGTCACCATTTTGTAGGAAATCAAGGCAGGAATATCCTAGAGAGTCTTTCTTAATTTCTCTGCTTCTTTAATTTTGATTCCTTAAGTGGGTTGAGTTGTGCGTAAGCGTGAGCTTTGGACGTGTTGGTGTAAAACAAGGGTAGGAAGTTTGCTGCCTGGTCAAAACTTGTGCAGCCCGCTCTAGGCTTAGTGTAATTACCTTAGGAGTCTCTGTTCTTGCTTTCACATATTTATGACTTTGGGTGACAGAGATAGATTTTCCTAGAGTTTTACTTTTTTTTTTTTTTTTTTTTACCAATTGTCTTATCTTTACCACAGGTTTACCCTTGCATGTAAACTATTTTCTTTCTGAACAAAGAGAATTTTTCTAAATAACTTGTTCACTAAGTATTTAAAGAAATTGTTCCCATCAGCAGTGTTAGGAGGGTTCCTTTCTAAGATGTTCAATAAATATTTGTTTAATGAAAGGTAAAAAATTTAAGGAATTTTAAATACTACCCTTGATCTTGGATTTGCATTTTTTTTCTTTCTCTCCTTTTCCTTTTTCAAAAAAATCTTTTTATCAAGATGTAACTTACAGTCAAAAAGTGTACAACTCTTGAGCATACTGCTCAATGAACTTCTGCATACATATATACCCCATAACCGTCACCCAGATCAAGATAGAAAACATGTCCAGCATTCCTTTCCTTTTCCTTTGTTTTCCTCATTTAAAAAAAATGTATTCTCTGTACTTAATGTAAGTTACAATGAATTCCTACTGGTATAATTACTGAGAAATAATGGAATTGTGGGGAAATGGGATTGTTACATTGTAATTGACTGGTGCTGTGTCATTCCCCTGACAAAAAGAACAATATTTCAAGATAATTTGAAGAATTGTTCTTGCTTTTGCATTCATATCAAAGGACAATGCACAGCCTATGGGTAGCTCTAGACCTGTTTCTTATTGTTATGAATACTATAGGATTTGGTTTCTTACCCTGTGGAGAATTCTATGTCATGTTGTAGCCTTGTGTTTTCTTTCATAAGGCTAACTAGGGAAAATTTGGGTGCAGTTTTATAATGAGAATCCACTTGTTCTCCTGGGGGATCTACACTGAATCGGTAGAAACCAAAAGGGAGATGGATTCGGGTTTTAGGAGTCTTTGAGTGAGATAAAACCATTTCTGAATCTGAGTCTTATAAGGTCATGGCTAGTAGAGTAGGTAAATAGTGCTGGAACTCTCCAATAGATAATAATCATTCTTTATTCATTTCTGAGAATTTTATTTTAAAGGGGCACTTGCATATGTTCTTCATTCTCTAGAGGCGTCCCTAAGCAGTCATTGAGTCTCCCTGGTGCCAGCCAGATCTGACAGCGTGTGCCTGAGGTCGCCCACAGTGTGGTCCAGGAGACTGTGCTCATGGTCAGACGAGCAGTTGCAAGGGGCAGCTTTAACTTAGATTGTTCCACAGGCAGTTCTGCTGACTCCCAGGGTCGAGAACCGCTGCGTGGACCGTTGACTTTGTGGCCCTGCACAGGTTTTCCCATGTTGTCTATTCTGTACAGTCCCAGATGGCATCTGTATGTTGGAAAAGGGGTGATTGTATGAACTAGAATATTTCTAGTCATGCAGTATGGAAAATTCAGGACCTGAATTGAGCCACTGAAAGGGAACATTGCTATCAAGGGGAGCAGAATAAGCTGAGCCTACAGTGTCAACTAAAGGCATTTAGGCAGAAATACCCTAGTCTGAATAAATGGGCCTATCCAGAGCCAGCTGCATTTTGGAAAATAGGGGCTGGTGCAGGGGAAGTAGGCAGCCTCTGTAGGTCTTGGGAGGAGGGCAGGCCGTGCCAGATGCCCTTCCAGCACAAGGAAGTGCTGGAGTAAGGGGCTGAGTGAATTAGAAAGAGCAAGCATCCTGCTTTTATTTTATGAGAGAAGAGCAAATGACCAAAAGAAGCAGAAGTAAGAAACTTTTCCAAGAAGGCGTGTTCCAGTGCCTTTGTTTTCCGAGCAGTGCAATAACCCCGTCTCCAGCCTCGTGTAGCAACTGACCTTATTGTCATGACTCTGAGTCAGAGAGGTTAAGAGGTTTGGTTCTCTCAGGCGGATAGGGTTATAAAGAGGGTGGGGTAAAGTCGATGAGATCTTTTTTGAACAGCATTCTTGCATTATTTCACTCATTGGAAGACAAGAAAAATAGAACTTTTTAAAATTGAAATGTAGTTGATTTTTACAATATTATATTAATTTAAGGTACACAACATAGTGATTTGATATTTTTATAGATTACACATCATACAAAGTTATGATAAAAATACTGACTCTATTCCCTGTGCTTTACCAAACTATTTACTGCTTCTTAAAGGGATAATACTTTTTCTATTTATCCCCTTTCCAAAACCTAAATAACTGAGGTTTTCTCTATCTAAATTAAAAAAAATTTTTTTAATCAAGGCATAATTTACATTCAGGAAAATGTAGAGCTACTGTATATTTGGTTTGATTAGCTTGAGGGGAAGGAATAAACTACTACTGACTATTGTGGGAGCAGGTCAACCTAGAAAACATGAAGCTTAAAATATTAAAAGAGGGTTTTTTAGGAAAGAATCTTCACAAGCTCTTTGCAGGTGGTTTCAGTTGTGATTTGTTTTCATTTACATGGTTCAAGATGGCCAATGTCTTACTGACCTTGTAAGTTTAAGTCACTGTGCTGGGTACTGCAGGGGATTGAAAAATGACTAACATCGGTTTTACCCTCAAGGAGTTTACAACCTAATGCTGAGCTTAAAATAACTGCACAATGAACTGTAATAAAAGGTGGGGTTGAGAGGGTAAAGGAGAAGAAGGAAAATGATAGGATTGGTTTTAATTTAGGCTCCTGGTATGAAGAACAGCACTTTGTTGTATAATACAGAGCTTTGTGTTTGGCAGATAGCCCCAGGCAGTAATGAAATTGCTTCAATTCTCCTTCCATTCAGTTTGCTCCATAATACAAATCTTAAAATATATATAGATGCTCACTTTTTCTTTTTTCTTTTTTTTTTTTGTGGTAATAAGTTATTGTTACCAGTTCTGTGTTTGGTTCTATAATTGAGGAAAAGGCCTGAATACAAGTCTTCATAAGTTAAAAATGGTTTTGTTTGTTCTCTAAGTAGAACTTGTGCTTGGAAGCTTCATGAGAACTGTCAGAAAAACATGTTATTGGACCCAGCAAAAGGCTGAACTTAAACTCTCTTTCTAAGGAGATTTCTTTAGCTCTGAATCTTTCTGCTGAAACACAGTGTCATGGTTTTGATTACATAATATTGTCTCTGAGATAGTACAGCTTTAGAATGGTTATTTTAATCTGCTTTACCTGGTAGCAGGTAACCAGATAAGAGAGGGGAATCTACTTTAAATTAGATGACTTTTAGTGATATCTTTCTCTTCCTCTGAAAACTTCAGACCGATTTTATTAAAATTCTCATGACCTGAATCAACAATTTAAGTTTATGAGTTTACCCTCCATATTCTTCTTTGAGTTTTGTTTCTTTTGACTGGCAGCTCAAAAACGATAGACAGATGTAAAATATGTTAGACCATATTTGCTGAGAAGTTGACTGTGATTTTGTATCTTGTGGTCAGAGCAGGATTTGGTTCTGTGAGGGGAACTGGTAAATATTCTGATCTGGATCTTACCGGCCTGGATCTCTCATCTTATCCCTTTTTGCTTAGAGTTGAGAATTTTCTTGATGGAAACCCCCAAAGGAGTTTCAGATCATCAGTTTTCATCAACAGATGGGCGAGAGTGGGAGTGGATATTCCCCATTGGTCCCCAAGTTGGATGGATGAGGTACCGCCATCCTCCTGTCCTTTCTGAAATCTCAGCCATGGCTGGGTCCCTGTCCATTTCACATATGCATTCTCATAGCGTGGCCAGAGAGCTGCCCCTGATGAGGTCAGTCACAATGGGCCCTGTAAAGGAGAGTTATAGATTCCTATGGTGGGTGGGGATTAGGGTCTGTTTTGATCCTTGGTTGGAACAGAACAAGGTATTTTCAGGGGATGGGAATGGGGAGAGTGTATGTACAAATGAAGTACATGGTAATTATTAAAATATCCCTGGAGTATTAGTCACATTACAGACCATAAGTTTTAGTGACTCAGACAGAATATGTGTAAATATCAAGGGGACTAAAAGGGAATAGAAAATTTGGGAGAGCGTGATCGATTAACCACGACAAATGGTGCCTTTTGGCAAAGATAGATATTTCTGGCATTTTGAAGAGCTAAGTTGCCTACACTGTTTTTCCTAAGGGAAGAGAGCTATCTTGGGAAGTTCTGATGTTTTGAGAGCCGTAGTGAAATAAAATAGTGTTTCTCAGAGTGTGTTCAGAATCCCCTAGATTACTTACTAAACATGCAGATTTCTGGCCCTTTTCTCAGTTCTACTGACTCAACTTGGCCAATCATCAGAATTCTTAATTCAATAGATTTTTGAAGACTTATGCTGACCTACTTAATAAGAATATCTGGGAGTTGAAGTTGAGAATCACGTACCTTCAGGAGCAAAGGCACAACATCACTTCTATGTGTTTTTGCCAGAAATGCATCACATTATTCTAAATTCTAATGATGATAAAACATCAAACAAATCTAAATTAAGACTGATTAGAGGAGACAAATGAGGCATGATAAGGAAGTGGAATGTGTGATCCTAAATTGGATTCTGGACCAGATAGAGAACATCAGTGGTATAATTGATGAAATTAGGATATCTCTAGATTAATTTATAGTGTTACATCAATGTTAACTAATTCTTAATTAATTATACTTAATTTTTAAAATTAATTCTTTTCGAGTTCTTGTTCAACAGTTCATACACCTGTGTAACCTTTGTTCCTTTGCTCTGTAGGCTTACGATCTTTACTGCCCAAGCCAGGCAGATTTTCAGATCTTTCAAAATAATAGTGTGTGAGTTCTGTTGGGCCATACGTACGCGCTTTCTCTTCACATGCAATCCTCACTATTAGGTGACGTTGCTAGACAATGAATAATAGGCGTCCTTTTTTCAAACTGATAAGTGAGGTGTAGTAATTTAGTGGGTTTCTACCAGCACTTGAAAAAATGGCATAGGGGCTTCCCTGGTGGCGCAGTGGTTGAGAGTCTGCCTGCTGATTCAGGGGACATGGGTTCGTGCCCTGGTCCGGGAAGATCCCACATGCCGCAGAGCGGCTGGGCCCGTGAGCCATGGCTGCTGAGCCTGCGCATCCAGAGCCTGTGCTCCGCAGCGGGAGAGGCCACAACAGTGAGAGGCCCGCGTACCACAAAAAAAAAAAAAAAAAGGCATAGAAAATATCAGTGTAAGATAGAGTAAGGTTAAGTATTGTTTCAAGAAACTTTTGTTTCATTTACACATGTATATGTCGCATCTGTACTGGGTGGTCATGTAAAATGTATTTTGTACTGTTGGTTGCCATTAATGGAAAGTTTGAAAGCCCCTGCTTTAAGAGCTATCGGTCTTCTGAAGATATCAATAGATGAAATTGTCAAAAGCGTTATGTTGCATGGACAAATGATAAGGAATTTAGAGCATTTTGTTTGGCACCTCTGGAAGATTTTGGGGGCCAGAAATCAGGGAGTTGTATAAAAGTCAAAGAATTTTGCTGCACTTAGAGTCTTAACCTTTTGCATTTTCAATTGACTTACAAGTCCCAGTACTGATCTGCAGAAAAATAATTTGAATGCAGAATGCCTGGTATGCCTGCAAATAGGTAGATCTGCTGTGGTACCAAATCCTGTGCTTTGTTTCAGGACAGAATTTGGCTGTAAAATTTAAGGGTGTGCTGGGAATTACTGAAAAACAAAAACAAAACAAAAAAACCTAGATGAGATAGAACAGACAAACAGAATGTGCCAGGGAAGAAGAGAGTAATTGCTCAAGAAGCAAGAAGTGGATTTGTCTCACTGCTGTCATGGGCAACTTTCCAAATGCTTCAGGGCAGGAGTTGTATGTGAGTCTTTTCTCTACAACGTTTGCACTTCCTGCTAAGAAAAGTTTTTGAGTACTGTGCCATTTATTAAGTTATTTTAGGAATGGAGTTTGAAGCGCTGTGCACATGTGGTCTTCACACTACCCAGCAGGTGCCCTGCTTGACCTCCAGCTTTTTTGGAGAAAGCCTATGAAAATTTCCTCAGGAAAGTTTTATTATTACTGTTTTTATCAGTTGAATTTTGTTAGGAAATAGTGGACTCTTTAAGATTGGTGGGATCTGGGTTTATTTCTGGCTCTGACACTAATTACTATTTAACAACAGCCAGGTAATTTGACTTTTCTCAGCTTCAGTTGGTCTTCTGTGAAGTATAAGGGGGGCATCTCTGGGATGTTGGGAAGATCAAGTGAAACAGGAAATAGGAAAGAGCTGTGGTCTCTAGAGAGCACTTTACAAATGAGAAAAAGTGATATGTTACTGCTTTTCTCTAATGATTATAAGAGGGTTGCATAGTGGAGAGGTTTCTATGGATGAAACTCTCATGGCACATTAAACAAGTCTTTTATAGAGTTATTACAAAAATCTATAAGGGAAAAGCTGGAGGAAGTTCTCTCATATCATACTGAGTTGAGACCAAACTCAGTGCTTTAGGAATTTAGTCTTGGGGAGGCCTTGAAAGCATGGGGTGGGGTTATACACCATATTTATTGAGTAAAACCGTTACCCATACTGGAGAAATTTTACAAAATTAAAGTTGTTGCTCATTCTGATGGAAATACAACACCCAGATGATTAAACCAACTTAATTTGCCTCCTGCTGAAACGTGGGGTTGTGGGACAGGTATTTAATTTTTAAAAGGATGGGTATTGAATTTAATTTCCCGGAGACTATTATAATCAAAAATGTTTTTAGCCCAATTGTTTGCTCTTTGACTGTTAACTAACACGATGATTCAATCAAGCTTTATTCAGTTCAAACTAAATCCTTTGGAACCAGCCCATGTAGTTTCAACTTAGTTTCATTTCCTGGAGGGGAGGGTGCGGGATTCCCCCCCTCCCCCCAGTTTCCCATAAAGAGTATAAACTTCAATACAGGCAAATTTCAACAAGATGAGAGGACAAGTCTTTTTGGAAATCCCTCTCTTCCCTTCATCAGATGTTGTAAAGAGTTTTTAAAGTCCCTTTTGCAGTTTTCTAGATGAGCATTCACTAGTCAGTCTTTTTTCCTTTCAAAGCAACTTTCCCTCTTTTTCTGGCCTAAAAATATGCAAATATTCATGAGTTAATTTCTTTCTTTTCTTTTCATGTATCTATAACTACGTATTTCCTAGAGAATTGTATTTTAATGAGATTGTCAGAGTTTCCCAGCCAACCCCATTGCAAGATGTTTTAGGGCAATACATTTTAATTTTTTCTAATTCTACACTGAAGAAATCTTAACAGGGTATTTAAGTCAGGTGATACAAATGAGACTGGTAAAAGTACTTTAAAGAACTATGGTGCTGGAAGGGGTTTCCTTCCTATGTCAAAACCATTTCAGAAACTGCATGAATGACCTTTATTTTCTTCTCTGTAGCACACACAACTATAATTTCCCATGACTATTTATGGTCTGTACAGACTTTTTCTTTTCTTTTTTTTTTTTGTACAGCCTTTTTCTAACTTCCTTTTTTTTTTTTAATGTCAACGGAATACATGTTTCTTTAATGGAAAATGTTCTATTTTGGGGAAGCTGCTTTTCCTTAGATAAGTAGTGGAGTTGGGCCGTGTGTGTGTAAGTGTGTGGAGGTCGCAAGATTGGAGAGTATTAACTTAGTGGACTGAGGGCTTGGGATGACAGTTTTGGTGATGACTCCCGAATACAAAGCTTTCATTTTATCCAAGATTAAAAATAACTGTACCTGGTATTCCAGAGTCTTCCTTTTTAAGGAAGATTTTATTCTTTTTTACTAACATATGGTAAAATAGTCCTGAATTGAATGCTGAACATTTCAAACCTGGGTGGTTTTGAAACGAGAAAGGCAGTTCATTAACAAGGTAGTTCTAGGTAAGGGGTGGGGGACAAGTCAGCTTTGACCTTGGTAACTATGGCAGGTGAGTCCTGTGGGCTGGACGCTCTCCATGCTCGGGTCACTGGGGCTTCACTATGGAACACACGTGGTGGAGATCCACCGTGAAGCAGCAGGGTTGTCTGCCCGTGAGCCATGCACAGTTCCTGCTCTGTCCTTCTCTTCCCTTTCCAGTGATTTGGAACCTGATCACAGCAAGGATTCTGTTTCAGTTCTCCAGCTTTTTTGCATTTATCTGTGTTTCACAATAACTATGGAAGGAATTACAGTTTTTGACAGTTTTAGTTATCTCAGGTGTAAAAACATTCTTCATAGTTTAGCTATTGTTCACTCTATCATTTGGATAACTGGTAGCATATACATCTTGTTTTAATGTAAATTTTACTGAAGTATAATATAGATACAGAAAAGGGGCCGTATCGTAACTGTAGCACTTGATAAATTTTCTCAAAGTGAACACACTCATGTGACCAGCACTCAGATCAAGAACCAGAATGTTATCATATTGGAAAAATTAGAAGCTGTCTCCTAGACACTGCTTCCCGTCCCTGACTTCTAATACCGTAGATAAGTTTTGCCTGATTTTGAACTCTATAATTATGGAATCATGCAGTGTATCCTCTGGTATCTGGCTTCTTTTACTCAATATTATATTTGTGAGATTCATCCTATTGATACATGTAGTTGTTCTTCATTTTCACTACTACATAGTATTACACTATTTTACTACAGAGTAAATTATCCCTTGCAGTTGTGAATATATGTCAGTAAAATATGGTTTGGGCATCATACTGAAAAGGACTTAGTCACTATGTGATTTAGTTGTATTGTGATCTAATGTCTAATTATTTTATTACTATAAGAGCTCTTTTATTTTATTTTATTATTATTTTTTTTTTTCCTTTTCCGCGGCACGTGGGCCTCTCACTGCTGTGGCCTCTCCCGTAGCGGAGCACAGGCTCCGGACGCGCAGGCCCAGCAGCCATGGCCCACGGGCCCGGCCGCTCCACGGCACGTGGGATCCCCCCAGACCGGGGCACGAACCCGCATCCCCAGCATCGGCAGGCGGACTCCCAACCACTGCGCCACCAGGGAAGCCCTCTTTTATTTTAAAATAGGCAATTGTTTTTCTCTTTCTTAAGACAGAATATTAATTTTATCTTATCATTATCCCTTCGACTTCCCACCAGCTATAAAATTAATCACTTGCTCTCACCTTTGTGCTTCCGTAAAAATTGATTTCTCTTTGTAGTTAACACACACAGATAGCTCCTGTGTTCATTATGGACAGTGGAGTCACATATCTATATGCCTGCCAAAGCCAAGACCTATCTTTTTTTTTGTTTTAAACTTTTTATTTTATATTGGAGTATAGCCAATTAACAATCTTGTGATAGTTTCAGGTGCACAGCAAAGCAACTCAGCCCTACGTATAGATGTATCTGTTCTCCCCCAGACTCCCCTCCCATCCAGGCTGCCACATAACATTGAGCAGAGTCCCCTGTGCTATATAGTAGGTCCTTGTTGGTTATCCTTTTTAAATATAGCAGTGTGTACATGTCAATCCCAAACTCCCTAACTATCCCTTCCCTCCACCCTTCCTCCCGGTAACCATAAGTTCATTCTCTGAGTCTGTGAGTCAGTTTCTATTTTGTAAGTACGTTCATTTGTATCATTTCTTTTTAGATTCCACATATAAGTGATATCATACGATATTTCTCTTTCTCTGTCTGACTTACTTCACTCAGTATGACAATCTCTAGGTCCATCCATGTTCCTGCAGATGCCATTATTTCATTCTTTTTTATGGCTGGGTAATATTCCCTTGTATATTTACATACCACATCTTCTTTATCCATTCCTCTGTCAATGGACATTTAGGTTGCTTCCATGCCAAGACCTACCTTTAAATTCATGTTTCTAAACCCAGTTTCTAATATGCCAGGTATCAATCAGAAAAATTCTAGGTTTGTTGAGGATTCTGGACTAGACCTGTGGCTTATCAGTGGGATTCTGTTGCATTTTTGTCATTGTAGCCTGAGGTTCCTGAATGCATCTGCAAACAAACTGGAAACCCTTCCTCCAGCCACACTTTCTGAAGAGACAAACAGCGTCTTACAGGAGTTGTATTTGACAAATAACAACCTCACAGATAAATGTGTACCCTTGTTAACAGGACACCCCCATCTGAAGATTCTTCACATGGCCTATAACCGACTTCAAAGTTTTCCAGCAAGGTAAAAGAAGATTGCAGAGTGACATCCTTCCTTGCATTTCTGAAAAGGGGTTCATAGATGGAAAGGCAAAAACTAACATGTTTATTTCCCAGATAATGTAAAGCTTGTTCCTCCTGATTCTTATTCACAGTGTCTTTTATATAAGCCATTGTCAGCATTCCCTGAAAGAGAAATGTGTTCATTTTTCCAATATGGATGTATCCAAGGACCCAATTGCTAGAATGTTCTTATGATTTTGAAATAAGGCATGTCATCTAGCAGGTATATTTTTTCTTTTGCTTCCTTTTAACCAGTCAAATTAAAAAAAAAAATTAACCTAGTATGGTGTGTGAGAATTAGAACGTAAACTAGGAACCTGAAGGTTCTCAATTAGCTAATAGCTTTTGTATTTATGCTTATGGTATAAAAAACAAGGATGGCCTGTGCATTCATAGAAACTGTGACATTACAAATAATTTGTGGCTCTTAGAAAATTCTACTTTTAAGTCTGTTTTAATTTTAATTTCTAATTTTGGGGAGCAGTGGCATTGTATCTTGCTTTGAGTGAAGCTTTAACAAGTTAGGTCTTAGAACTCACGCCCACACATCAAAGAAGCAAACACTAACCCCTCTGGTATTCTGCTGCTAACTGCAACTTAGCACTGGGCCAAAGCAAAATATGGGGACAGCCTCCCTCTGCTAGCATCAAGGATACCAGTCTGTTGAAACCCTTACTAAAGGAGGGAGGCCCAAATATGCATTGACTTCAAGTATTACTCTATTTTTGTAGTATACATTTATTTCTTTACTTTTTCCCATCATTTGATGTTACTGATTAAGCTTTTCTTTCTTTCTTTCTTTCTTTCTTTTTCTTTTAATGTACTTTTCTTTTACTATGGAATGCGATGTTATTTTTGGAAGAAAACATAGTAGTCACATAACAATAATATCTCTGAAAGGGCTCACGGTCCTCATTTGATGATGAATGACTAAGGCCAGCAGGAGAAATGCTCATCAGCTCAAATTCTGAGGGTATCCCCCAGGGACCCATGCCAGTAGTAATCACCCTAACTACAGAGAATTTTTTTTGACCACCTTCTTTCTATGTTGAGGGATAGAAACTTCTTCAACATATTTTCTTTCTTGGACCTGATGTCTATACTTTCAATCTTTTTCCATGCCTGTTACTCATTGGTTTCTCCACATGTCTTTTCACAATATGATGACAACATATTCAAATAATAATCTTACAAATTCAGGCTATCATAGATGGATTACTTCACAGTCTGTGCATACGGTGTTGTTTGTAGCATATCCTAATACTGTGTTGAATGTTTATGATATTAAACGATCTGATTTCATAAGATAAAAACTTAGTTCTTGTATCTTCAACGTATATTTATTTTCAAGTAAGCAAATAAGGTAACCTTTATTTTTGGGAGAAAACAGAAAGAAAAGCAATAAAGTGTTTCTTGCTAAATTTTTAAATTTTTTGTGACAAATGAAACCACAGCAAGGAGAGGAGATACCAATAACTCTAAACTAAATGATTTAGATTGTAAGTTTGAGTTGCACTCACTGGGAATCCTGCACTTGTTAGATTCCACCTTCACAAGTGATGGGAAAAGGGCCAGAGGAGTGATAGATGCATTATAGGTTTGTAGAGGCAGAGGGTTTTTTCCCTCCAGATTTACAGAAAATATAAGAAACCCTAATTCTGGAGTTTTTCTTTATTGGGTTACTGTAATTATTGATTAATGTAATTAAATAGTAATTCTACATTATAGGTTAAGATTGAACAATACAAGACATTCTTAAACAAAAGTGTTAGATTATATTAGGACTTGTTATTAAGGTAAGATCAGAAAGATTCTTTCTTTGTAGGTGTTTAGCAGGAGTTGAGAGAAATTTCTTTTGGGTACAGATTGAATTGGGGCATTGACAGAGGTCGAGAGATGATCCAGATGACCTTCCAGCATCCTACTCCTCATGACCACCTTGTTATCACAAAGGATGTCCAAGGAATTTGAGGAGTGGTGTTTCAGGAGAAAGCATATCTTCATATAAACCATACCCTTTTCTCCTCTATATATTCCCTTGAGGTTTCAGTGCCAATACAAAGAAATAATACTCTCACACTAAGCTCTTTTAAAGCACATTGATTAGATTAATGCTAACTTTTGACCCATTTGAGTAGGATTTTCACTGGAGTTCAGATTAAGCTGCATAGTAAAGTGGTTGTTGTCAGGATAACTTAATTCACACACACAGAGTTTTCATGGGAAAAGGACGTCCATTTTTCTTCTTGTTGCCAATTCAAAGAGCTGAAGTTAAGAGTTTTTGTTTTGTAGTAAGAAAGGAGGTATCAAAATACTTTGATACTCAAAAACAGTAGTGAAAAACTTGTCTGTTAAAATGACTAGTGCAAGTGGATCTTTAAAGAATCTTCAGAGTCATAGTAAATTACCTTTTGGTTCTCATTGTCTATTATTTTCTTTCTAAATTTCCTTATAGTTATTTTGTGACCTGCCCACCCTTGGATTTTCTCTTTTTCAGTAAAATGGCAAAGCTGGAGGAACTTGAAGAAATTGACATCAGTGGGAATAAACTGAAGGCCGTCCCGACAACTATCATGAATTGCAGGCGCATGCACACGGCGATTGCTCACTCCAACTGCATTGAAGTCTTTCCTGAAGTTATGCAGCTCCCAGAAATCAAGGTACGTGGGTCGATTCCATACACTCCAAGCTTCAGGTCCACAGAGAGACTTGTTTTCTCTAATTCGTCAGTTCCGGATGTTCGCACCCTTGTTGGATTTCCTCAGCATGAAGACTTCTCTGATGTCCTTGCTGCATCCTTCCTCAGCACTGGGCTACACCTCTGGGTCGGCAGAGGGAAAAAACAAACAAACAAACAAAAAACCAGTGATCCAAAACCACTGGACTGGGAGTGGGGAAAATTGTATTCTGGGCTCTGTCCCTAACTAGCCACATAGCCACCTAACTCTTTCCCATCTGTCTAACAATACTTGTCCTACTTATTTCCAGGGTGGTTAGGAGACTCAGAGGCTGAATCAGGTTTGACAGCAGTTTGAAATAGTTAACGGTATCTCTGCACAGCCCTCCCCCCAACTCCCCTAATTAAAAGTATCCACCACCCCAGCACCCGATTAGTCCTAATTCCCTATATAGATGTAGTCTCATTACTGTTACCATTACCAAACATTCACTTCAATTTAATGAAGCCTGACAGAACAGATAGTATTCCCATTTGGTAGGTGAGGAAACTGAGGTGCTGAAAAGAAAGTGGTTTCTGTAAACTGAAGACAGCAAATTGGTGGCAGAGACGTTCTGCCATTCCTGGCTCCTGACTCAGGGCAGTCTCACCAGACGAAACCAGTTCACTAGGATGAAAACCATCTAACAACTTTTTATTCTTTTTTTTTTTTTTTGGAGCAAAGAGTAAGAAGTTCTTTCATTTTGCATTTTAGCATTTCTGATGGTTAGTTTTGTGCTTAATAAAAAATAATGCTGGTTATAGACTAGGAGCATATTCTAATCTCCTAAAAAGGAACAAAAGTCATCCTATTTGAAGACACTTTGAATAGCATGAATAATTTTTCACCACCGGAGTTTTTGTACATTTACTTGGTTGAGGTGTGTACAAGCCATTTGATAAGTGTGTGCATGTGTGTGTGTGCTTAAGCCATGAAATATTTTACTGTGAGCACACTGTCACCTCATGCATGACCGTGGCATTTTAGAACACTTACTGTTAACTAGCAGAAATATTTTATTTTTACTTTATGTACCTTTTACAGTGGGTAAGAGGTGGGGCTCTGGAGGAGGACAGGTCTACAGGTGGATCCCAACTAAAAGCTGCTTAATTGCTCCGTTTCCTCATATGTAAAATGAGAATGAGGGGAAAGAACAGTGCTTCCTTTACAGTATTGCTGTGAAGATGAAATGAAATAATACATGTAAAGCATTTGAAACAGAAGTGGCACCTGGTAAGAACTCTGTAAATGTTAACTATAATTAGTTACAAGACCTCGATGAAGTTCAACTCTGATGTTGATTATATGGAGCAACTGTTCTGGCTGACGATCCACAAAACCCAGGAAATCTGTCACTTAAGCAAATGCTTCTTTGCTTCCATCCCAGGAGCAGTGTTGACAGCTTAGCTTTCCAGGGGCCGCTCCACTGCCCATTACTCCATGGGGCATGTGGTGTCTGTCACGGGGCCTCATTAAACAGGTCTCTGTGCACCGAGGTCTGGAGATTAACCTCCTGTTTGCTGGTCTTACTTTCTGCACCTGTCTTTTAATGTTATATAACTCTTAATCGTAGATTCTTTTTTTTTTTAAGTATCTGGTTTAAAATACAGATACAGATAGACATTCAAACTTTTCAAGTTTTGACTGAATTTTGCAAAATACAAATGTTGCTCTATGAAAACAAATCTTCTCTTAGACCGTTGCTTGGATTCCTGGATTCTAAAATTGGTGCCCTCGTGTTTCCATCTAATTCCTTCCCCTGTACCCTGCTTTACAGCTCCTTTTAAAATTTTACTTTTGGTATTACTTTTTTTTTTTTACAGTTTTTCTTCTTTTGTTCTTTGATTTTTAACCCCAGATATTGTAGCTTAGCATTTTCCTTATGTTAAAAATGTCCAGTGTTTCTGACCCAGCTCTTCCATTACCAAGAGATATTTTGTTGCTGGGGTTTTATTTGGGGGGGGGGTGCGGTGAGCAGTATCAAGTCCCCTTTATGTACAAAGTACAAACTTTGCAGCCCTGGACAGACAGTGATATTGAAAAAGTAGTACTTATATTGTTTGAGAACTCTGAACTGATATTTTAGTGTTATTTCATATGAGAATATTTTAAGTTGCTATATAAGTATTTATGCAGATTTAAACCATCCAAGGGACTTCCCTGGCGGTCCAGTGGTTGAGACTTCATGCTTGCAATGCAGGGGGGCGCAGGTTCGATCCCTGGTTGGGGAACTAAGATTCCACATGCCGTGCAGTGTGGCCAAAAATAAATAAATAAACCATCCAAAAGAAAATTCCTGGTAAAAATATTTGCTGTAAACAGATGATAAAATACCTATGGGAGTCTTCACTGCAAAGTGAGCCCTAAAGCATGTTTCTAATGGAAAAGAAATGATTTTTTTCCTAAGTTGAAATACTCCAGCCGCTATTAAAATATTATCATTGAGTTAATAATCCTAGATTGTATTCTTATTGTTTCTTGAAAATAAAGTACAATAATTGTAAAGTATTTCATAAAAGGTATGAAGATCATTGCAATTATAAACATTAACAGATAATTTAATGAGGGATAAGATCCTGGTATATTTAGCTAGTTCTCTGTGAGCAGTCTCATCTTTTAAGACATTAAAAAAAAGTGCTTGTTCACTGCTTTGTTACCAAAGCTTTAATACCAAGTATCATTTAAAGGGTAAACAAGTTTGCTTACTAAAATATATATGCTAAAATGTAGTTTTTTATTTTACTTTATTATTTTTTTTAATGTAGTTTTTTAAACTTGTAAAATCAGGCCATTATTCATGTACCCCTAAAACAGAGACTGTATGCATCCCCTATTCTTGGATAAAATTTAGGGCTGGCCTTTTCTCATTTTGGTGCATTTGGTGAGATTTGTTAAAGTGATCATCAGGCATCAAATTCTGTACTTGGGCAAGAAGGTCATATAAATTCGTAGGAAAAAAAGTATATTTTTTTAGAGTTTTTCGATGAGCTCACATGCACCCAAAGTCCTAGCAGTTTTGTTCCTTAGTATTGACATTATTGTCTTCGCCTTTGTTTAGCACTTTCAAATCAGTCTTCCAAACCCCACCACCAGTCCTGTGTTCCTGGAGCAGGTCATGTTCTGTTCTGATTCTAAAATAGACAGACCTCCCTCTGGATACGGATCAGCTCTCAATCACCACATAAGCCAGACTTGGCTTGGCTGGTCCCAGGCCGAGGTCCTCACGTAGGCTGCTAGAGCTGATGAACCTGAAAAGCAGAGGCGGCCGCGGGTGTGGCACTCGGCTTCTCTTCCTCAGGGGCCCTTCGCTGAACCACATCGCAGTCACGTTGATCGTGTAGGAGTTCTGCAACAACACCAAAGCTTTTAGTTGAGTTACTTCCAATTAGGGACATAGTACTACCTTGTTTGAAGTGTGGTTTAAGCAGATGAAAGAAATGTGTGACACATAAAATGAATGAAATTTGAAATTTAAACACCATATATCAGCAACTTTTGTCAAATTTTCCATTTCCCTGTGGTGTCCTGATTCTGATTACTGGGTGAACAGCATCTTTTAAGATGTTTTAAATTCTCTTCAGAAGGTTATTTTCATGTTTGTGCTATGCAGTAATAAACCACTTGGATAAGTTGAGTGACTTCATTTTTAGGACTGTTATTTCACTTCATGGAGTATGAAGTATTTTTAATATGCCACACTCTTGAGAACAATGGCTACAGGAAGTTGAATTTCCCTTGGAATCAAGCCATGTTGTTTCTAAAGTGAGATGAGAGAGAACCAGCTCAGTCATAGAACACAAAGAACACGGGGAAACGGCTAGGTCAGAATGGATGAAAGAAAAGACACTAATTCTTTGGAAAGTAGGATAATGGAAATAAAGACAGATCAGGGACCAGTTAGATGTCAGTTTGGTAGAGTAGTTGACCTACTAGACTTAAAAGGTCATCTAGGAACTGCAGTATCCAAAAACCAGGAAGCAGGAGCAATTGTCATTATGGTCCTGGAATCTGGGTAATGGTTATTTAGGAATTCTTCTAACATTTGGGGAATCCGGCATCCATTCCTGTTTGGGACAAGAGCTAAGGAAAAAGGAATGAAGCAGTGTCTACCAGGACATGGCCATTTAAGCCACTTTTCTCCCTGCCTCACTAGCAACTCACCAGCAGGAAGCTAGGACTGCATAGTCTCTGTCCTTCAAAGTTGGGATAATTTATTAACTCAGACTACTTTGTTTTTTTAACTCTAGTTTTAAAAATTATTTCAGCAGCCCTTTTAAACACAAAGCCATGCCTTTTACAATGAGGTACTGCATGCATCTTATGAAGTGGGTTATGTGTACATACAGATAAAGAACTGGTCCTCTGTGAGCTCATGCATATTAAAAGTATCCCCTTAGAGATGCTCCTGGAGAAAGGAGCACTTGTGACCATGAGTCCTCAAAGAAGTTGGCTGTGAAGTGGTCACTGTCCTGCTCTTCAAAGTCTTCTATTGGTAAGGAGAAAGAGAAGTGAGCTCATATGCCCCCAAATCTGGAATACAGCCTGGAATCATATATAAATTTCTTTGAAGTCTCCTGTTTGATCTAAAATTACATGCTAATTTTGTGCTCTTACTTTTTACCATTTCTTCTAGTTTTAATGTAAAAGTAAAGGCTCTTCCTCTCCATAATCTTTGAGTAACACTGAAGCCCCCAGAAGCATGGGCCAGGTGTCCTGTAACTTTGTGATATACCACTGAGTCTCCCCAAGGGCACACATAACCAACTTTATGAGGTTATGAAATTTATGAGGTAAAGGAATTGCTTAGTTTATGTAGGATGCGTTTTCTTAAAGTCAGATTTTATAAATAATTTATTTTGGTGTTTAAGGGAATTTGCTATTTGGAGGAATGGAATGCTATTTGATGGATCAAGGGTTTTTTTTTTTTTAATTTATGGCTGTGTTGGGTCTTTGTTTCTGTGCGAGGGCTTTCTCCAGTTGTGGCAAGCGGGGGCCACTCTTGATCGCGGTGCGCGGGCCTCTCACTATCGCGGCCTCTCTTGTTGCGGAGCACAGGCTCCAGACGCGCAGGCTCAGTAGTTGTAGTTCACAGGCCTAGTTGCTCTGCGGCATGTGGGATCTTCCCAGACCAGGGCTCGAACCTGTGTCCCCTGCATTGGCAGGCAGATTCTCAACCACTGTGCCACCAGGGAAGCCCTGAGGGTTTTTTTAAAACAAAGTTTTACCCTGATTGTCATTTTTGTCAAGTAGTTGCCAATAAGGTTTCCTAAATCTAAAATCCAGTTGAGAAAAATCACAGATACTGTATATAAATTTAAAAGGAAGAGTCTGTACAAATGAAAGTTCTTCTTTTGCAACTTCCTGAAAGGTGGGGAGGTTCAAACAATATACATTCCTGAATAATTAGAGACAAATACACTATTACATAGAAAAACCGAACTTCAACCTTGGCTTTAGGGTCTGTGTTTAAAGTAAAAGGTTCAGACTGGCTCTCCTAGTTAATAGGTTTACTTAGATGTGTGAACATCCTACAGCGATGATGACTTAGCCTTTTGCAACATCAAGAATATGTAGTAGTTGAAGTGTTAAAAGAGAATTTGACTTAAAGTTATATAATGAGAAATACTACACATGTGTGTACATGTATTTTACTCTAAAGCTAAAATGTTCGGGTTCCTGTAGAACTCTGAGAGAGGGAGGTGGTATAGACGACTTCAGCGTGAGACACAATCTGTAGCTCACCGTTTGGCCCCTACCTGCCTCTCCAGCCTCGTCTTCTGCTCTCGGGCCCGACCATCTCCAACCACCCCAACCACCCTTGCTTCGTGTCCTGGTGTACCGTGCATCACTCTGTCTCCTGCCTGGTGCACGTGCTGTCAGTGCTTGCTAGCTGCCCTCCTGTTCCCATCTGCCTCTTTAGCTTTAATTTTGATGCTTCACAAAAATCCTCTCCTGGAAAGCCCTCTCTGTGGTCTCAGTAGCTGCCCCTTCTCGGTCACAGCCACGCACACTTGTACACATCGTTGATCATAGCAGCTGGAGGTAGGTAGTGGTGTTTGTTTCCCCGTTTAGCCTGGGAGTTCCTCGGGGTGGGGACTGTGTCTGCCATCTCTCTCGAGGTCCCTGATGTCTGGCTTATTGTCTGCCACTTAGTAGATGCTAAATAAATGTTATTTTGATTGAATACTTGGATGTATTTGCTTCTTTTGACTTCAAAATGGAAATTAGTGAACCTAACGGGGGAACATGTTATACATCAGCGGCTTTCACCCTGTGAGGACTAGGGAGTGCAGAAGGTGATTGGGAGCCCCGCCGTTTGGAGCTGTCAGAGCTGTTGAGCAGCACAGTTGAGGTGGGGGACTAGCTGTGGTCTGAAGAGGGAAGAAGCAAGGGGGTTGCAGAACCTCAGAGCTCACTAGTTCTGTTAAGTTGCTGATTCGGGGCAGCCCAGGCAATTATTTGGCAGATAATGAATAATACACTGCTGTGAACATTGATATGCTTATTTCTTTAGTAATGTTTTGTGAGGAATCATCATAATTAAGGTATTGCAACTTTTGTGATAATTACACTTGAACTATAAATCACATTGTATTCCCTTTTCTTTAAGATACACTGATTATTTTCCTATACTCATATCTAATTGTATTAGCAGTCATTTCCTCTAAATCATGAGTTCCTTCTCAACTATGAGTTATCTCACTAATTCTGTTTTGAGTATTCTTACCAGAGTTTTGTATTATAGCAGAGTGATTTTTGTTAGCTATGTCCTAGAATGGGCCTGAAAGAGGGGATGATAACATTTTAGATTCAACATTCTATTTAACAATGTATTTCCAAGAAAATTTTAGTGCGTTAAATATAAATACATACATTAAACAACATAGAATATGTGGGTACTATTTTTTTTCTCAGGTCTCATTTCCAAATTTTCTATTTTCTTAGTGGTTGCCGTTACAATTATTCAGTCAACAGGTGTTTGTTGAGGACTATTAAAAGAATAGGAAATAGTACTTGTAAGTAAAGCACTCACTATCTGCGTTGACACCAGTAGGTTGGCACCAAGTACCAGTGTCCTGTAATTTTTAGGAATAAACCTCCTTCAGTGTGCAGAACTATATAAAGGTGTTTCTCTGCTTATCTGCCCTTAAAAGAGTTTCCTTCTCATGCAGAAACAATAACATTTTAAAATGTATCAATTGCTTTGCAGTGCTACTTATTCTAGACTGAATTTAACCTAAACATGTGTATCTCAGTTCCCATCCTAAGAGATTTAATTACTGAAAAACCTTCTTATAAGATCCATTCATTTATTCATTCAACAAATAATTGTTTACCAAGTGCCAGGCAATCGATTGTTTATTTGTTCCTCCTTTCCGTGAAGGCATCTACCGAGCCTCTGTTCTTTGCAGTGCACTGCACTTCGGATATAGGAGGAGAAGAAGCAGTCCCTTCTCTCTAGGAGCTTATGGTCTAGTGAAAGAAATAAACAAGCAGATACTTACAACAAGGGACATCTAATTGAAACAGGGGCTGTAGTGGAATTGAGTGACATTGTAGTGGCGTTGAGTCTTAAAAGAATAAGGCAGATTACCAGGTGGAAGGCAAGGATAGCTTGAAGAGTTCCATTCACAGAGAATAGCATGTGCAAAGGCACAGACAAATGAGAACATGACACATGCAAGAGTTAACTTTGACGCAGCTGAATATAGATTGTGAGGAAGCAGGTGGCGAAAGGTGGGGTGAAGGCCTTAGTTGACGTGCTGAGGACTTTGGTGGCAGATTGAAGGGTAGTAGGGAGCAACAGAAAGACTGAAGCTGGAGTGTGATGTGATAGAACAAACCACATCAGAGAATCACCCTGACAGCATTGTGGGGAATGCAGCAGAGGGAAGTGAGACTGAAAGCAGAGTTCGGATGCCATCGTAATCCTCCAGGGGAAACGTGATGTGGGTCGGAACAGGACTATGGGAATGGACTGCCGTGAATTAAAGACTTGGTGACAAAACGGGCCTGGGTGGGGGTAGTGCGTAGGCACCATCTCATAAGATCTGCGTTACCATCACCAACGTTATCTTTATAAATGAATACCCTATTGAACTCATTTTATAATTTGGTAATTTAAAGAATGAGCAATTTTACATCTACAGAGCTGTGAAGGTTTAAATCTTTAGAGGTAACATTAAAAAACATTGCTCACCAATTTCAAAAAATTCAGTAATGTTCTAAAATGTCTTTACTCTTTCCCCATAATGCACGCTCTGACCTCTGAATTCGTTTGTGTCAACCACTTACGTTCTGTGTCGCCCACACCTGTCAGTCCTTAAGCTCATGTTTCATCACCACCAGGAGATTATATTGACACCATGTGTTGTTTTATCTGTACTGATGTATACTGACCATACTGCCAGAATAGCCCATTATGAACCAGTATTATCAGTGTTTCATTAAAGTCCAGTTGGCTATTCATGCAACCATTATTTATATTTGGAAAAACAAAAAAAAGGAGATGACCATGTCCCTGTTATTAACATTTAGGTTAAGTGAATTCTCGTACTTCTGTTGAAAGTATTAAGACTATAAAAGGTGTTGGGAGTGAAGATATAGAATAAGTGAAATGTAATGAAATTGTACCTACACTTACGGGTTTTAAAAGTTCTTGTTTTTTTTTTTCGGTACGCGGGCCTCTCACTGCTGTGACCTCTCCCGTTGCAGAGCACAGGCTCCGCGGCCATGGCTCACGGGCCCAGCCGCTCCGTGGCATGTGGGATCTTCCCAGACCGGGGTACGAACCCATGTCCCCTGCATCAGCAGGCGGACGGACTCTCAACCACTGCGCCACCAGGGAAGCCCTAAAAGTTTTTTATATTAATAATAAGGCTAAAAGAAACAAAAGTAGAATTCTAACACTGGTTGTGTTCAGGTGTTAAATTTAACAGTAAGTTTTCTAATCTCTGTCCAACTGTTTATAATGTGGTTATAATGCTCTCATAATAAAAAAAATTATAGTATATCATTGCTACTGTTTCAGAGCAAGGGTATGAAACAATTTGTGTGGAAACATTGTATTGTTTGAATTCAACTGAGAATATATTTCTCCAAAAATAGAGGTTTCCATTTTACCCAGTCTCTACCCCTCCCCAATCCATAATAGATTTAAGTTCTTTAAAAAATTTTCCAGATAAAAATGAATTTGTCCACTTTTAAGACTGAAATTCTCGGATACAATTTGCCTTTCAGTCCACCTTAAGATTTTTAATATGCTCTTTAGGCATTTTAAAAAATTATAATAAGGTACCAGCTCAAGCCAGATAATTGAATGCTTTCTCCCCATTCTGCCGAATTGTTGGTTACACATTCTCTTACCAGGAAAACTGCCAACTGTTCTGTCTTGTGCATGTGATCCTTCTTCTACCCTGGTGCCCGCTCCCATAACAGAAATGCAGCACCTCCTTTGGGGACTTAGCTCATTTAAGCCTTACATTTTGCAAGAAAGGTGGTGTTATTCCCATTCACAGATAACATGTAATTTTTGTTCTAATCGGTATGCTGACCCTTTTTGTGGCAGTTTTCCAGGTGAGATTAGGCAGGGCTGTTGGAGAGTCCAGGTATTGGGTGCCTGGAGTGCAGGATCTATATTTGACTCCTGCCTTTTTCCCCGTGCATATAGTAGGCAGGCCCACCTGCTAGTCTTTCGCCACTTTCTTATTTAGCTTCTTTTGAATTATCTTCCCATTTTGAATATTCGTTCCCTGCCTTTTCCTCATTTTGCGTGTCTTTTGGTTTGTTTTAAAAACCGAAGACAAGGCCTTTAAAGTTCCATCTTGATGTTGTAACTGTAACCCTCATGGACACAGCAGTGCGGAGATATTGTGAACAGTGTGAGTGAGACACGATCTTTAGGCTTTTTCAGTTAATGCTTAATTTTTAAATGTAGAGATGAGCTTAAAAGGATGAAGCTGGGGAGTATAAAGGACATGGAATTTGTGTTATTCAAAGAAAGTAAAATTTTAATTACATTTAGCAAAGGCTGTTTCAAATGTTTATGGCAGAATAGCAGACAAACGTAGTTTCTGCATTTGGCCATCATAGTACAGTGAACGGTCACACTGATTTTCCTGCAACGAGTAGGAGCATAGAACTGCCTGAACAACTTCTCCAGGCCATCTCCTTGTGTTTCCACTTGTTCCTTCAGTGCGTGGACCTGAGCTGTAATGAGCTAAGCGAAGTCACTCTACCAGAAAACCTGCCTCCAAAACTGCAAGAACTAGACCTGACTGGAAACCCCCGACTTGCCCTCGATCACAAAACCCTGGAGCTGCTGAAGTAAGTATTTTGTGAAGCGCTGCAGCCCCATCGCTATTCACTGAAAATGACATTTATCACTTAGTCAAAACATTAAATGGAATATGAAGCATCTGTTGACTTATTAGGTCTATCTATACACATTTGAAGTGAAGTGGTTTGTGAGTCTGTAGTTCACCAAAATGGACGAATGGCCCAAAAAAGTTTCAAGTAATTGGATACTCGTGTCCTTTCAGAAAGTTTTTGAGAAAGTGTCCAGACAAAAAGAGATGAGAATAATGAAAACAAAGAGGAAAAGGGGATTTAAAGACACAGGAGAGGGCAGTGAACAACCAAGAAGTAAATGTACATCTCGGTTACGAATAATATGGTGTGATGCTTAATGCAAATGTTACAAAGGGATTTTGCAAGCGATTCATAACGTGGGGTAAATGAACAACTTGGAACTAAACTTCAGGTTATTTAAACAAAACTGGGAGAGTGGGGTAGTTAGATCCGCTACGTTGTCTTCCTGTTTTGGGAAGAGAGTTCCGTGGTACTATCTCATGTTTTCTGTTGATGGAGAATAACAGGTTGGATGGAGTTCGCTATGGAAACATGAAAGTTAACCTTGTTAGAAAACATGCCTTTATAACAGTGTTCATCACAGAACTCTAAATGTCAATAAAATTAAATTATGCTTCACATAATGAATATTATAATGAATATTATCCAACTACTAAAAACAATGATGTGGAGTTATATTACTAACTTGAAAGATCTCTGCATATGACGTTAGGTGAAAAAAAGTTTACAAAGAAATTTGTGTAGTGTAATCCCACTTTTTGTAACATGAATTTGTGTGCATTTGGGTATGTGTGCGTGTGTGAGTGCACATGCACAACTAGAAAATTCCTAAAAGGATATAAAACAAAATGTTAGGGCTTCCCTGGTGGCGCAGTGGTTGAGAGTCCGCCTGCCGATGCAGGGGACACGGGTTCGTGCCCCAGTCCGGGAGGATCCCACATGCCGCGGAGCAGCTGGGCCAGTGAGCCATGGACACTGAGCCTGCATGTCCGGAGCCTGTGCTCCGCAATGGGAGGGGCCCCAACAGTGAGAGGCCCACGTACCACAAAAAAAAAAAAAAAATTAAAAACAAAATGTTAAAATGATGCTGTTCTCTGGATAATATAATTATGGATGGTCTTTACTTTCTTTAAATTTTTCTGAATTTTCAGAATTTTTTGCAGTGTATCTAAAGTAACAGTCCTAGACATCGACACACATTAGACATTGTGTATGCCATCTGTGCTTAAACCCTGTTGTAATATCTGTTGCTGAAAGTCATCTTCCAATATCTTAGAAAAAACTGAAAAGGAGAATTTTGAAAAGAAGAGTAATATTGGTGGTCCATTACTATTATCCTAGACTTTAGTACATACCAAAATTTGAAAATCACCTAAGGTGATTCCTGGTTGGAATTGGCTTAATTAGTGCCTGTTCGTTGATATTTTAAGTACTTAATGAGAAAATTGATTTCGTTGAAGAATATTGCCTAAGTACAGTGTCCTCGGGAAGCCACCGGGACCTAGGCTCTCTCCACTGTGTATCAGTATGTGAAGCCTTGGCCCAAATCCCTCAGTGTGTCCAGACCTTAGTTTTCTCACCTCTTAGGGAGGATGGCCTACACACTCTCTAAGGGACTTCCAGAACTAAGAATACATGGATTAGCAAAACATATTTCATCTTTATAATGGGTAACTTTTTGAGTTTTTACAAATATGACATAATTTTATGATAAAAATAATTATATAAAAATCTGTTAATAAATGGAAGTAGCTGTTTGGAGAAAAATAAAAGTTGAATTTTTATTGCACACCAAAATAAATTCCAGCTAAATTAAAGAGTTAAATACATAAAATGAAATAATTTTTTAAAGTAAGAGGAAATCATATGGATATGTTTACAAACCAGAAAAGGACCTTTTAGGCCAGAAAAGGGGGTGGGGGAAATCACAAAAGAAGTCAATATGTATAGAGTGGTTTTGATATTTATGTTATGTGTATTTTTATATAAAAATCCTTTTTTACATAAAAGTTTTAGATATCTATTCCAAAAGCTATCAAAGGTAAATCTAAAAGGCAAATGACAAACTGAGAAGAAACGCTGGCAAAAAATAAGAAAAATAAAAGCATTAATATTCTTAATAGAAAATGTTCTTATGAGTCAGTAGTGATAAGTACTCACTCAAGCAGAAAGTAAGTGAAGCACATTAACATTTAATAAACAAAATATGGATAGTTACATGAAAAGATCATATTCAGCCTTATTAGTGTATCAAGGAAATATTAAATAAAATATTTAAATGATAACATTTTTCCCCCTCAAATTGGTGTTGATGGAGGGTTGTAAATCGGTATAACTTTTTAAAAAAGCTTTTGGCCCTGTTATCAAGCTTTTAAAAGTATTCATATACTTAGACCAAGGTTTTCTGTGGTAAAAATTTATTCTAAAAATTAATCAGAGGGCCTCCCTGGTGGCGCAAGTGGTTGAGAGTCCGCCTGCCGATGCAGGGGATACGGGTTCGTGCCCCGGTCTGGGAGGATCCCATATGCCGCGGAGCGGCTGGGCCCGTGAGCCATGGCCGCTGAGCCTGCGCGTCCGGAGCCTGCGCGTCCGGAGCCTGTGCTCCGCAACGGGGGAGGCCACAACAGTGAGAGGCCCGCATACCGCCAAAAAAAAAAAAAAAAAAAAAAAAAAAAAATTAATCAGAGATATGGTATTTATTTTAGGCACAGAGATAATCATCAAGATATTTCTAATTAAATTTAGGATGAATATAAAATGACATGGGGAAATGTTCATGATGTAATTAGAAAAAAGATGCAAAACCATATATATAATAGAATGACCCCATTATTATATAGGCATAAGGCAGTATCTCTTAAAATTCTCTACCAAAGGACATATGTTACTAGAGTGGCCAGAGCTACTACAGTGAAGCACATGTGTGTTCTCAGATTTAAAAAAAATTAGTAACAGACAGTGAAATCATAACACTCTTAGGTAAAAACATTACCCTCTATTTAATATCTAGAAGGTTGTGGCTTCTTAATAACTTGGGAGAGTTTCCATATATAATGTATTACTTGCTCTTTTAGAGGGTTGGCCTATTTGTTCTACATGAGGCAGGGTTAGTCCATATGGCGACTCTTCCATGTGACTGAGCTCCGGCTCCCAGATTCCCTCAGACTAATTTCAAGATGTACGAGAGTCAACATCCAGGTCACTTCAGACGGCTGCTCAGTCACAGTGTGTTCAGCGTGGAGGAAATGAGAGATTGCTGCTTCACTAGAAAGGATTATGGGGGAGTTTAAGGATTACTTTTTTCTTTAATAATCAGGCTAGGAGGACTTCCCCGGTGGCGCAGTGGTTGAGAGTCCGCCTGCCGATGCAGCGGACACGAGTTCGTGCCCCGGTCCAGGAAGATCCCACATGCCGCGGAGCGGCTGGGCCCGTGAGCCATGGCCGCTGAGCCTGCGCGTCCGGAGCCTGTGCTCCACAACAGGAGAGGCCACAACAGTGAGAGGCCCGCATACCGCAAAAAAAAAAAAAAAAAAAAAAAAAAAAATCAGGCTAGGAAATGGAATTATTTCTTTGAAGGCTCCCTGTTCTGTAAGAAGTATAAATGTCTTTAGAAAGGAGTCTTCCGTTTTTCTCCAGAACTCAGAAAGGTAGGAAAAATGTAGGGAGAACCTTAGGTATGCCTTAAGAAACCCATTGCATTGCTTACCATTGTACGTGGATAAAATTTGGTACGAGGTCATAAGGAAAGCAAACAACAGCAGACTATCGTTTTAAATACACCTTTTATTGATGAGTTTGAAAGGAGGATATATCTGTAAAATTAGGTATTTGATTTTGAGATTTTCTGTTGACACTACCTATGATTTTTATGTTTTTCAGCTTTTTTAGGATAAAGGAAAAGGTGAATGTTTTCTGGTAATTAAGAGTAGAAACTTTTCTTTAATGAAATATTTTTAAATTTCAAAGAAATTGCCACCAAATATTTCTAGAATCAAAGTGAATATTATTAGACATTGATTTACTCCTGAGTTGAATGGTTCTTAGGAAAGGTATTCAGTTATTATTATATTTTGGAGTTAATGAATGCCAACAGATAATTTAAATTCTTGGGCTCAGGACAAAATTGTTTAGGTGTTAAGAGATTATACATAATTCTGTTTCTCTTTTTAAGTAACAGGGAAAAAACTAGTGGCAATTTACAAATAGGGATTTATCTCACCATGTGGTAGGCCGCCTTTTAAAAACCTGCTTCACATCTGTATGACTTCCTGTTTGTGAGCACTGAACGCTTTCTAGTGGGCTGGTTTTTAATGAACTGCATTTGAAGGCTTACTCTTTTAATATTTCTGTTTTGGGTCCTTTTGGACCAGTTATAGCATATGAGAGCCGAGGTGAGATAAGAATTTGTCTCCCAGTTTATTTATATGTAGTTAATGTGTAATTTATTGAATGCCCCTCATTTACTTCATAATTTTATATTGGTCTCAGCATGGTTGTGCATGTGAGGAAAGAATTGGAAGCTTCAGGGGATAGCAAGTCCCCAGTAATATTTGTGAAATATTTGAAGGGGTGATGTGGGCAGATACTGGATTTGAGGATGAGTGTTGCAGAATTCTCTCACGTGATCCAAACGCAGTACAGCCGTGGCTCGGGTTTCATTCTTTTCAAATCTGGGCTTCATGTTGTGAGAATACACCCAACTTAATAGTTAAAGTTTCTTTTCTCATACCAAGGTTGAGAGCTGTCCCTTTCATCCCCAGGAGAGAGTAGCCATCTAGGGGCGGGGTGTGTGTGTGTGTGTGTGAAAGTGCCTAATAACCGACATTTGATGCTGATAAAACTAATTTTCATGCCCTGTATATATGCCCCTTTGTTTTCATTATGATGAGTAGCTAGTTCTTGTTACTGATAAATATTTCAGACACATTAAACACAAATGGTAAGTACAGAGTGCTTAGGTGTTTTTCATTTCTCAGGTAAAAGTAGCAATTTGCACATGTTCTGTTTTAATGATTCCTGGCCCCTCTGTTTCTCTGGTTAGTAATATCCGCTGTTTCAAGATTGATCAGCCTTCCGGAGGCGATGCATCTGGAGCCCCAGCTGTATGGAGCCATGGCTACACCGAAGCTTCAGGGGTGAAAAACAAGTAAGTGGGGTGAAACTTTGGAGTGAGAACCGCCACCTGCCCGCCCGCCCGCCTCCCTGCTTTAGTGGGGTGGAAGCCCAGTGCTAGCACACACTTTCCCCGTGTCACATTTATTTCAGTATGTTTCCCCAGAGGGAGGCCACCTCATGACTTAGGCTGGAACATTAGGCTAAGCCCTGCTTGGCATCACATACTCTCTCTTTGTGAGGATGTTGCTAGGATACGGTGTAACTGACACATTATATCTATGTGAGACTCCAGTGTTTGGAGAAGGCATAAGATTTGAAATGCATCCCTGCTCTTTTGAAAAGCCCCTTTATCTTTGAAGCCTGTTTACCAAGCAAAACAGGGATAGTATTAAAGGAGTAGAAGTAGCCTTGATTGTCCATATTCGAGATCCCTTATGTTACTGACAGTCGCTGTTTCTGTGGAGCTGTTTTTTACAGTCTAAATTAGCTTGTCAGGAATTTGATGTCCATTCCCTGTAATGTCAGCTGCTTGTCTTGCCATCAGGTCTTGTCCATCTTAATTTCTTTTTCTTCCCTATTTTCACCAACCTTCCCTGTCTCATATGCAGATGTTGATTTCTTGAGAATTGTAATCCAGCTCTTCAGGCTTGCTTGCTTTTTATGAAGGGGTGCTGATAATCAGTACTAGAAAAGCAAAGGATCCTATAAATTAGAATGGTCAAAATTTAATTAGCTAAGGTATAAGAACACAAAATATTGAGAGCGGGGGAAGAACAGGAAGTGGAGGATGACCCCATAATAGCTAACAGCATTCAACCCCGGGTGCACATTAGAATCAGTCAGGTGAGGAACTTTAAAGAACATTTTCCAGCCGAGGCCCGTGAAATCAGAATGCTTTAAAATCTCCCCCAGGTGATTCTAATGTGCATCCAGGCTTGAGAACCACTGACTAGCTTGAATACCCTTCGTGGAAAATGAAAGGTGGAATTGTGGTTGCCATGCTGACTGCTTTTCCTTGGGTCAGAAAACAGAATGAACTCGCATTGTGCGTCTGACGCATTGATCCTGTCCTCTTTCCCTGAGAGTGTGCTTCGGCATATTAGAGAAGATGTAGCCCCCATTTCAACATCTCTGTTCCATTTGCCCCCCCCCAAAAAAAGGCAGAAAAACCAGTTGTGTCTGGGCTCTGACTGCTTATTTCTATGTACTTTGCACTGTATATCATTATATTTTGGGGAGAGAGGAAGAAACTATACATTCTTTGGAGCAGTCAAAGTTCCTTCCTAGAGATCTTTCTTTTTTTAGCTTAAAAGACCTTCTGTCTTACTTATAAACCCCAGTATGTGAAAGTGCCCTCTAATTCCAGAACACTGATGTGAAATCCAAGATTGGTTTTTAAACCTCTCTGGATATTAAAATGTATTATCTACTCATATATATTAGTGAAGCAGTGACCAGTTAGGTATTTTTTCCTACATAATTCCCCCTTCCACAATTCCTTTTTAAAAAACTTTTTGCTATATTGAAGTGTAAGATAAACGGTAAGCATACAACTCTATGGATTGTCCTTAAGTGAACCAGCACCTAGATCGAAAAATAGAACATTACCAGCACCTCAGAAGTCCCATGCCATCCCTGGCCCTCACTTTATTTTCCCTTGCTTTTTTACCCTTTGGTTTTGCCAGCAGAAGTTTCTCAAGAGTTTTCTTTTTGAATTGTGGATAAAGTCGATATATAAGCAAGGAGCTTGCTGCTTTGAAGGAAGGAGAGAACTGCAATTGTCCCTGCCCCCAAATCTCAATAGACATCTATTCTCTTCTCTCCCTCCCACTTTCCCCTATGGGTACCGGTGCCGTGTTGCCTCCCTGTCAGGTCATTTCAGATCCTTTGGGAAAATCCAAGCAGGGAGCTGCAATCCTATAATTTAGGTTCTTCCTCAGACTAAAAAACAAACAGGAAGCTTCAGCAGAAAAGAAAAGTCACTACTGTACTTTTAAAACACGTTATGTTTTTCATACCTCCTGCCCCATTCTTTCTAGCAAGGGGAGCTTACAGAGGAAGACAGAATTATAAGATGATTTAATATTATATAATTAAATTTTACTTTGCCACTAATTGTCATATAACTAGGGATGACTTTTTTTTTCTTTAATAAATGGAGGCAAGAATTTCAAAGTACTGAGGTAAGAGCCAGATTTCCTAGCTTTGAATCTGGGCTCTATACTTTTTTGCTATGTGACCTTGAGCAGTTACTCAATCTCTCTTTAGCTTACTTTCCTCATCAAAAATACTACTTGTCCTTATAGGGTTATTGTAAGGATCCACTGATTACATACGTGAAGAACTTAGAATAACATGTGCCATATAGTAAACTCTATTTAAATGTTAGTTATTATTATCATTAATGATAATGAGTATTACTATTGTTATTTATCCCCAAAGTCCTTAAGATCAGGAATTATATTTTCAGGTTCATACCGCTGTTACCTAGCCATGATACATATTAGGTGCTTAATAACTTTTTTCTTTTCATTAATTTATATACAGTAATAAGGTATAATTTATATTCAACAAAATTCACCCTGTTTAGTGTACAGCTCTGCAAGTTTTTTGTTTTTTTGTTTTTTTTCTGTACGCGGGCCTCTCACTGTTGTGGCCCCTCCCGTTGCGGAGCACAGGCTCCGGACGCGCAGGCTCAGCGGCCATGGCTCACGGGCCCAGCCGCTCCGCGGCATGTGGGATCCTCCCGGACCGGGGCACAAACCCGTGTCCCCTGCATCGGCAGGCAGACTCTCAACCACTGCGCCACCAGGGAAGCCCCAGCTCTGCAAGTTTTGATGAAAGAGCCCGAGCTCTGCTCGGTGATGGTGATTGTGTAATCACCTCTATATCAAATTATAGAACAGTTCCTCAAAATTCCTCCATGCCCCTCTGTTGCAATTTCTTCTCCCCGCTCCCAGCCCCTGGCAACTCCTGATCTGTTTTTTGTTCCATTAGTTTTGCCTTTTCTAGAATGTCATATAAATGGAATTATACAGTATATAGCCTTCTCAGTCTAGCTTCTTTCACTTAGCATCATGCATTTTAGATTCATTTGTGATGTTGCATGTGTTAGCAATTTGTTCCTTGTTACTGCAGAGTATTATTCCATTGCATGAATATGTTACGGTTTGTTTATCCATACACAACTTGAAGGATAAATTATTTAGATTGTTTCTATTTTTTAGCAAATACAAATAAAAATCCCATAAACATATAAACCTGCATACAGGTTTTTGGGTGAACAAATGTTGTCATTCCTCTTGGGTGAATACCTATGAGAAGGATTGCTGAGTCATTATGATAAGTATATATTTAATTTTATAAGAAACTGCCAAACTGTTTCCCAAAGGCTGTACCATTTTGCATTCCCAGCAGCAATGATTGAGACTTCTCTTTGCTCCACATTCTCACCAGTACTTGTAAGATCAGGTAGTGTCAGTGGTGGTAGTGGTTTGGGTCATTCTAATAGTGATATTTCATTGTGGTTTTAATGTTTATTTCCCTAGTGACTAATGATTGTTGATCATCTTTTCACATGCTTATCATCCGTACCTATATCTTCTTTGGTGAGAAAGTAATCTTTCACAATTAAATATGATGTTAAAGGTGTTTTTGTAGACTTCCTTTATCAAGTTAGAAAATTCCCTTCTATTCCTAGTTTGCTAAGAGTTTTTATAATGTGTATCAGATTTTGTCATAGGCTTTTTCTGCATCAATTGAGATGATCATATTTTTTCTTTCTTAGTCTGTTGATGTAGTGAATTACATTGATTTTCAAACGTCGAATCAGCCTTGCATTTTCAGGAAAAATTCCCCATGGTCATGATGTATTACCCTTTTTTATATGCTGCCGGATTCAGTTTTTTGATATTTGTTGAGCATGTCTGTATTCACAGATTAGCCTGTAGTTTTCTTTTCTTGTGGTGTCTATGTCTGGTTTTGGTATCAGGGTGATGCTGGCCTCATAGAATGAGTTGAGGAGTATTTCCTCTTCTTCAGTTTTCCGGAAGAGTTTGGAATTTATATTATTTCTTCCTTAAATGTTTGGTAGCATTTACTAATAAATCCCATCTGGGCCTGGAATTTTCTTTGGTTTATAACTAGACATACAATTTCTTTAATAATAGGATTATCTCTTCTTGAATGAACTTTGGTAATTTATGTCTTTCAGAGAATTTATGCATTTTCATCTAGTTTTCAAATTTATTGGCATAAACTTGATCATAATATTCCATTATTCTCCTTTTAATGTCTACAGGATCTGTAGTGATGATGTCTCTCCCCTCTCTCATTCCTGATATATTTGTCATTTGTCTGTTTATCCTGATCAAATTGGTTTGAGGTTTATCAGTTTTATTAATATTCTCAAAGAACCAGCTTTTGGTTTCATTGATTTTTCTGTTGTTTTTCTGTTTTCTATTTCATTGACTTCTGCTTTTATTTTTATTATTTCCTTTCTGCTTGCTTTGGGTTTGTTTTGCTCTTAATTTTCTAGCTTCTTAATGTAGAAGTTTAGGTCATTGATTTGGGCTTAAGGTATTAATATTCTATGCATTTAGAGCTATAAATTTCCTTCTAAGCAATTATTCCAATATGGTTAGAGGACATACTCTGAATCAGTTGAATCCTTTAAACTTACTGAGACATTTTCTGGACCAGAATATGGTTTATCTTGGTAAATACTCTGTGTGCATTTGGAAAAAAATCTTGGGTAGGGTATCATTTAGATCAAGTTGGTTGATAATGTTGTTCAAGTCTTAAATATCCTTGATTTTCTGTCTACTTTTCCATCAGTGACTGAGAGACTATAACTCTAGTTTTATCTGTTTCTCCTTGTAGTTCTCTCAGTTTTTGCTTCATGTATTTCCAAGCTCTGTTATTAGGTGCATAAACATTCAGAATGTCATAGCATTGTGACGAACTGACCCCTTTAACATTATGAAATGACTCTTTGTTTCTGTAATATTCTTTGTGCTGAAATATATTTTGTCTGATATTAATGTAGCTATTCCAGCTTTCTTTTGATTAGTGTTTACTATAGTATAGTTGACCCTTGAACAACATGGGGGTCAAAAAACACAGTCAAAAATCCACGCGTGGGCTTCCCTGGTGGCGCAGTGGTTGAGAGTCCGCCTGCCGATGCAGGGGACACGGGTTCGTGCCCCTATCCCGGAAGATCCCACATGCCGCGGAGCGGCTGGGCCCGTGAGCCATGGCCGCGGAGCCTGTGTGTCCGGAGCCTGTGCTCCGCAACGGGAGAGGCCACAGCAGTGAGAGGCCCGCGTACAGCAAAAAAAAAAAAAAAAAAAAAATCCACGCGTAACTTTACATCAGCCCTTTGTATCCGAGGTTCCACATCTGCAGATTTAACCAACCACAGATTGTGTAGTACTGTAGTAGTATTTAGAGGAAAAAAATCAGCATATAGGTGGACCTGCACAGCTTAAACCCATATTGTTCAAGGGTCCACTGTATATCATTTTTTATCCTTTTGCTTTTAAGCTATTTGTCTCTTTATTTACTTTATTTTTTAAATCTAGATTCTTTTTAGTAAGTGTATTTCATTTATTTATTTGTTTGTTTATTTATTTAGGCTTTGTCTTGTGTTCTGTTTGTGTTCTGTTGTGTCTTCGTTGCTGCATGGGCTTTCTCTAGTTGCAGCGAGCGGGGGCTACTCTTTGTTGCGGTGCGTGGGTTTCTCATTGCAGTGGCTTCTCTTGTTGCAGAGCTCGGGCTCTAGAGCGCAGGCTCAGTAGTTGTGGCACACGGGCTTAGTTGCCCCACGGCATGTGGGATCTTCCCAGACCAGGGATCGAACCCGTGTCCCCTGCATTGGCAGGCAGATTCTTAACCACTGTGCCACCAGGGAAGCCCGTGTCTCTTTAAATTTAAAGTGTATTTCTTACAGGCAGTATTTAGTTAAATCTTGCTTTTTTATATAATCTGACTTAATGTCTTTTTGGGTGGTGTTTAGACCATTTTTATATTTAATGAAATTATTGATATGGTTAGGTTTAAATCTGCTAATTTACTAGTATTTGTTTTCTGCTTGTCTCATCTGTTCTTGATTCTCTCTTTCTCTTTTTCTTCATTCTTTTGGATTGAATATTTCTTATTCCATTTTATCTCCTTTATTCTTATTAGTTCTACTTGTGTGTGTGTGTGGTTTGTTTAGGGTTTATAGCATAACCTTTGCCTTATTAATTACAGTTTACCTTCAAGTAATATATCAATTCACATATATTATAAGAACCTTACATCGTGTACTTCCATTTCCCCTCTCCTAGTCTTTGTGCCCTTGTTGTCATATGTTTTACTTCTACTTTTGTTATAAACCCCAGAATACATTGTTATAATTTTTATTTTAAACAGTTATTCTAAAGTAGTGTTTCTCCACTTCAGTATTATTGACATTTTGAGCCAGATAATTGTTCGTTGTTGTGGGGCAGGGGAAGGAGGGGGGTGTCCTGTGCATTGTAGGATATTGAGCAGCACCCCTGGCCTCTACCCAATAAATGTCAATATCACCACCACTCCCAATTGTTACAAGCCAAAATGTCTCCTGGGGGGCAAAATTTCCCCCATTGAGAACCACTGTTCTAAAGTGATTTTTAAAATAAGAAAAAGAAAATGTTTAGATTTACTCACCTATTTGTCATTTCCAATACACCTCATTCTTTTATCCAGATTTCCATCTGGTAGTATCATTTTCTTCTGTTTCGTGTAGTTCCTTTTACATTTCTTGTAGTGGTTGTCTTTTATTTGTGCGTCTGAAAATGTCTTTTTTTGCACCTTTACTTTTGAAAGCTATTCTCACTGGTTTAGAAATCCAGGTTGACAGTTTCTTCCTATGAGTACTTTAAAGACGTTGCCCCGCTGTCTTCTGCATTGTTGCTGATGAGAACTCTGCTGTCATTCGTCCTTTGTTCCCCTGTAGGATATGTTGTTCTCTACTCCCCAAACCCCACCTTTATCCCTGGTTTTCAGCAATTTGATTTTGATGTGCCTCAGTTAAGTTTTTTTTACTTGCTTTTACTTACTGTTTGTTGAGCTTCTTGTATCTGTAGGTTATAGTTTTCATCAGATTTGAAATATTTCCATCCATTGATTCTTCAAAACTTTTTTCTGTCTGTCTCTCTTCTCTTTTGAAGACTCCAATCCCCTGTGTGATGGGCTGCTTAAAGTCATCTCACCACTTACTGATGCCCTGGCTTTTAATTTTTCCCTAGTCTTTTATTCATTTTGGACAATTTATGGGACACAGTTACATTACTTGGAAACAGTCTGATTAAGTGGAGAGACTCTGCAGGCCTCTAGAGCGCCCTGTGCACCTCTCCTCCCATCAGTATATACTTTTCCTGTACTTTTCCTAGTGTTTTAGTTGTTACTCCATTTTTGCTCCATGTGGAAGTTCTCCTTGATAAATGTTTTGTGAATGAATGTGAACATATGCATTCATAATCTGGTGTTATTTCCCATGCCTCCTACTGTCTTTCTTTCACTACCATTTAAAAATAAAATCATCAGAAGAGAAGAGTGGGGGAAAGGCATGAAGCATAAATATGTGCTTATCATTTTTCTTCACTCGCAGAAATTAGTTGATATAAATTAGCTGGGGTTAGTTTACCTATTCTTAATCTATGTGGAGTCATGAAGAAAGAGAGAAGACTGGATTAAGCAAACCTGAAAAAAACACAGCTGGGTTGGGCATGGAGAAGGAAAGATGAGTCAACTTAGCACAAAAGCATTCTTGCTTTGCAGGTTGTGTGTTGCAGCCCTGTCGGTGAATAACTTCCGTGACAACCGGGAGGCCCTGTATGGTGTATTTGATGGAGACCGGAACGTGGAGGTGCCCTACCTTCTCCAGTGTACCATGAGTGACATTTTGGCAGAAGAGCTGCAGAAAACAAAAAACGAAGAAGAATACATGGTCAATACGTTCATTGTTATGCAAAGGTAAAACTTAGAGCACGTGCCCTGTGTTTTCTTGCTATTCTTTGAGTGTTTGCCATCTGGTTAGAAAAACAGGTGTCCAGTAATCTCAAAGCCTATTGTTGAATATGCGTTATTCAAGATGCATTCAGGCGATTTGGTTTTGCCCACGTATCAGGGCCGGACTGTGTTCCGTTTGAGACACACTGATGTTCAGACAACTTTGTTGGAGGCCGAGTCAGTGACAGGAATTCAGTTTCTCCTAGAACTGGTCTCATAGGCCTGTCGTGATTCCAGATTTTCACCAGATTGTTTACGACACACTCCCCTCACCCCAAGTCATGCGAGCGCCAGACGCTCTTTAGACCTTCTGGCATGTGGGTTGCTCTTTGCAATGGACTATTTCCATCTCGGTTTGTTCCCCCTTATGAAACACTGTCACTGATCCAAGAAGTGCCAACCTTTGAGAACTTGAGATGGTCAAATTTTAGGCCAGGCGTTACATCACTGTTCATATATTGTTTTTCCCCCTTTATTAAATGTTCAGACAGTGTTACTAGTAGAATCCTAGGCCATTCCCTAGAGCTTTTGGTCACCGTGGAAGTTGTGGAATGTTGTTTCTGACTCTGAGGGCTGCATGTTAGGAGCATTCCCACATTCGAAGATTTGCTCGCTCTTTTGTCACTTTAAAGGCTTTGTAGGTTGTAAAGGAACTGCCTGTTAATATTGTGTTGCAAGCCCTTGCTCTTGTGGGACCAGGAAGTGGAGAGTGCTCTGAAGGTCATGGGAACAATGACGCTCTTTTCTCTTTCTCTCCCTTTTCCCTGCCTTGAGAATCTGCCAGAGGAAGTATCTTTGCAAAAGGAGTAGAAAAAGTGTCTGCTAAGGAATGCTGGTCCAGAGAAGCCTTGAAAGTTCCCCTAAGTCATGAATATTCTTGAAGAGCTCAGTAGAGGCAAGCCCGGTGGGGTTCTCTGCTGCTCGACTCACCTGTCTTTCAGATTCTCAGTGGGCATGTGCAGTTAATAATTGATGCTGGGGCTTCCCTGGTGGCGCGGTGGTTGAGAGTCCGCCTGCCGAAGCAGGGGACACAGGTTCGTGCCCCGGTCCGGGAAGATCCCACATGCCGCGGAGCGGCTGGGCCCGTGAGCCATGGCCACTGAGCCTGCGCGTCCGGAGCCTGTGCTCCGCAACGGGAGAGGCCACAACAGTGAGAGGCCCGCGTACCGCACAAAAAAAAAAAAAAAAGAAAGAAAGAAAAAAAATTGATGCTGGTAACAGCTAGTATTTAGTGAGCCCTTAATATATACCAGTCATCGTTCTAAATACCTTAATGCCGTAAGGTATAAGACAGGGACATCTATCTACTTTTCTGTTTTGACCACCATCTTGCTTTAGGAAAAAAGCAAACACATTTCATACATACAGACACACATAACACACACACACACCCTTCACACACTCCTAAGCGGTCTACTTTTTATAGACCCTCAAACACTGGATAAGAATTAAGAACTTAAGAACCTTAAACTCTGATTACTAGCTGTACTTCTCACAAATACCATCCTAATTCTGGCTTTGCTGGGAGGAATCATTGTGCCTTTGACAGGAGGAAAGCAGTGCTGACTTGGCAAGGCCTAAAGTCCAGTCTGGTCGTAGATGTGCAGAAGTTGGAGTTTAGAGACCCAGATTGTCAGCCCATCTCTAGGTCACTTGCTTGCCTCTTATTTTCCCTGTTGGTTAACAGGATATGGAGTGTGTGGTGATCTTTTCAGTCCTCAGGAGAACTGTATGTTCTCTGTGCCTGACATTCTAATTTATATGAACAGGCAGCCCTGGTTTCCATCACTAGTGGTGCCCTTGCCTAACCTAGACAGGGTCTGCCCTTGTAAACAGGGGAGTCTGTCCATCTTAACCTTCTGTACCACTCAGGATCTGTCTGGGAGGCACTGCCATCTGTGGGGCTTCTGATAAGAGTTCTTACCTCCTTTTAATTGTTAGAACTTGCAGGTGTCTTGTGTATTCAATACAAGTATGGACCGATGGTGAATAAAAGCACTTTGGAGCTTCATTACTAGAATGTCCTTTCTGTGAATATTCTAGAATAGACATCACTCATCTAGAAAGTCTGCACTGTATAGGACAAGAACATGAATGGTCCAGTACTTGAAAGCACGTCCCCCAAACATCCTAATAAAGAGAGAGGGTGGTCAGGTAATTCTGAAGTGTCAGTGGGTGTAGTGTGTTTACACTTGCTCCTGTTCAGTGGTCACTCCGGCTGTCCTCTCTCGGGAGCAGAGGGGATTTAGAGACGGGGATGAAGAAAGCAGCGGTCACTGCCGCTGTCTTGGGGGCACGCCGATACGGGAGAGGCAGGCTGGATGCAGCAGGAGAAGGGCTCCTTGATTCCACAGCAGCTCCTTGGGTCTTTCGTGGTGAAGTGACACCTGCCCCAGTTGTGAGCAGACACCTCTCCGTGTGTGTGTGTGTGTGTGTGTGTGTGTGTGTGTGTGTGTGTGTCAGATTCCACAGGCTCTTTTCCTGAGTTGAGCAGTGCCTGCTTTGGTGAAAGAGGCCTGGTGGAGCCCCAAGTTCTGTTTTTCCTCCTAACCCCATCCAGTGGTACAGTCTGGCAAAACTACATGGGACAGGTGTGTGTGGGTTTTTACCCCGTCTCTTCATTTTCCAGGAAGCTTGGAACTGCTGGGCAGAAACTTGGAGGTGCTGCTGTCCTTTGTCATATCAAGCATGACCCTGTGGACCCAGGAGGACCCTTCACCTTGACCTCTGCTAATGTGGGCAAGTGCCAAACGGTTCTCTGTCGGAATGGGAAGCCGCTGCCTCTGTCCAGATCATACGTTATGAGCTGTGAGGAAGAACTGAAGAGAATCAAACGGCACAAGGCCATTATCACGGAGGTGAGGAAGAGGGATTTTCCTCAGGATGGGGGAGGACAGGGCCGGGGTCGTGGCAGAATCAGCCAGGCAGCATTTCCCGCCAAAGCACATTCTTTAAACATTGAAGTTGGTTTAAAATTAAAATTCCAAATCCAGAGTATCACAGAGCAAACTCTGTGTGTGATGTGTCTGGAGACATTATAATATACAGAGTAATATAATAGTTATCAACGGCCTCTCCGCGTTGAGGGCTGTGCCACGGTACCGTCTCATCCTCACAGCCGCTCTTGGGAGGCACTTTGGCGGGGGCTGAAGCCTCCAGCCCTGAAGTCACGCCACTGGTCCTCCTGTCGTAGATCTGCAGCTTGCGGGCTACGACCTTGAAACCTCGAAGCCTCAGGCTCCTCCTCCGTAAAGTGGGCATAGCCGTGTGTCTGTCCTGTCTTACGAGGCGAGCGTGCGCATCGGTGTACCTGTAACGAGGAGTTACTTTGGTTCACGCCTCCTGCTCCACTTGAGTTAAGGCAGTGAGCGGTTCTCAGCTAGGGGCATCTCCCCCCGACAGGACACTTGCTAACGTCCGAGGACATTGTTGTCACAACAGAAATGCTCGGGGCATGTAGCAGGTAGAAGCTAGGGATGCTGCTAAGCATCCTACAGTGCGCAGGACAGCCCCACAGCAAAGAATGATTTGGCCCAAAATGTCAAGAGTGCCGCTCTTGAGAAACACTCGTGTCAGTCTTCGCTATAGAAGATTCCCTGTAGCGTAGCTTCCAAAGTGGGCTGGAGGAATTGTGCTCCACTCGCTAGCTCATCCTACAGTGTGGCTCACCTGCTGCGCACCTGAAACGTGATGTGGGCTACAGACGTGATCCCCAGAGACACACGTCTGCCCCCAGGAGGTGTCCAGTCTTGTGGATAAAACCCCTGGAAGCATGTGTAGCTCGGGTAGACAGTGGTGAACGTTTGCGGCTCAGTAGAGAAGGACTGTGACTCCCCGTAGGCTTTGACAAGGGCCGTGAGAAAGATAAAGCCTCGGGATCCACCACGAGGGTCTGGCCAAGGAGGCCGCGTGTAGATTTTAGTTCCCTGCTTGTTCTAAGAGCAGAGAGGATTAAAATGGACGCTAGACAGTCTCAGATGGGATTGAATGAAATGATTAAACGTATTGAATTAAATGTTCAGCATTACACGATGCCAAGATTAACCATTTCTGCTACATAAATGCGTCACCGTTGGTGCTTCAGAGGTTTCTCCTGCTTTCTCTGCCTCCCTCTTCCTTGCTTTGTCGGTATCGCTGCGTTGGTTTAATTTAATTTCCCTGCCTTGAGGTGTGCCCCCCCAAACACACACACACACACACAAAATCATTGATTCTGATGTGGTGAGATCTTAAAGCGCTGGGCAGAACAGCGAGGGTAATTTTTGCCAAAGTTCCACCTTTGGGGGAAGAACAAATACATGAGCAGAATTAAGAGAGTTGAAAATTGTGCCTGAAGCCCCGCTTCAGTAACTTTACTTCGAATTGTGCTGCCTGCTTGTATGCGTGGCGGGATTGTCTGTGCAGCTGGGGTACGAACTCCCAGATGAAGGAACGTGGTAGGGTTGGGAAGGGAATGGGTATTCTCCGGAAGAAACACTCGCTTCGAGGGAGATGGTTAGACCATCACTATTCCCTCATCCCAGACACACATACAAGTTGTCCGAATGGAGCCTCCTCTGGAAAAGGTGTTAAAAATAGGGGCAGGTAGAGGCACGTCCTAGACCCGAGAACCTCAGACTTGAAGAATAAAGAACCGAGCGGGTACACCCAGGGGTTATCTCCCCTCCTCTCCTCCAGCTTCACAGAAAGGCTTTTTATTGGCAAGTGGTCTGAAACTTCGGTTCGTGGTTTAAGTGGCGTGAACTCGGCTGGACTGAAGCAGGAGACTTTGTCGTCTCCATTTGCTGCCAGGAAAGTGAGTTCAGGGAAGCGGTAGGAGCTGGCACTTCTCCTTAAGCATCTACCTCTCCAAACGCGATCAGTCGTACCCAGCTAGTCACCCCAAGATTTCCCCACCAATTGTTTTTAACCTTCTTACGTTTAAAACAGTGCCTCTCCCCTCACTTCTGGACCTTCAGACATTCCCGCCCCTGACGGTTGATGTGCTTTGGGGAGTGACCTAAGATTCCGGGCGTTATCTGGAACGCACCTGCCTCGGGGGCTGCTCGGCACTGGCGCATTCAGGAAGGCTCTTCCTCTCGGGACCCCCGTGGGTTCCAGGAGGCGCTAATCGGCCATGTTGCTGTGTCAGATGATGGTCTGCTTTGGAGATAGACGGGTCCCAATAAAGGGAGTCACTGAGATACTTTCCATTTGTCCCTCCTGCTTCTTACGTGCCCCGGGCTTCTGATGACAGGTGGACATGAACCACTCACAGGAGGGTGGGCAGCCCCTCCCCCTGTGGACCGCGTGTCACGCTCCGGTGGTCCCCCAGGCAGGAGGCCCCAGGGAAGCCGCACGTCGCCCCGCGTGCTCCGTGGTAACGTCTGTTTGGAAACCCCTCTTCTTCCAGGATGGCAAAGTGAACGGAGTGACCGAGTCCACGCGCATCCTGGGCTACACGTTCCTGCACCCCAGCGTGGTGCCCCGTCCCCACGTGCAGTCCGTGGCCCTGACCCCGCAGGACGAGTTCTTCATCCTGGGCAGCAAGGGCCTGTGGGACAGCCTGTCCGTCGAGGAGGCCGTCGGGGCCGTGCGCAACGTCCCCGACGCCCTGGCCGCCGCCAAGAAGCTGTGCACGCTGGCGCAGAGCTACGGCTGCCGCGACAGCGTCAGCGCCGTGGTGGTGCAGCTCAGCGTCCCCGAGGACAGCTTCTGCTGCTGCGAGCTCGGCGCCGGCGGGCCCGTGCCGCCGCCCAGCCCCGGCACCTTCGCGCCCTCCGTCAGCATGGTCATCAAGGAGCGGCCCGCCGACGGGCTGGGCGTGCCGTCGTCCAGCAGCGGCCTGGCCTCGGAGATGAGCAGCGAGCTCTCCACGTCCGAGATGAGCAGCGAGGTGGGGTCCACGGCCTCGGACGAGCCCCCGCCGGGCGCCCTGAGCGAGAGCAGCCCCGCCTGCCCCAGCGAGCCGCGCTGCTCGCTGCACCCCGCCTGCCCGTCCAGCTCCTTCCAGCGCCAGCTGTCCAGCGCCACTTTCTCCAGCGCCTTCTCCGACAACGGCCTCGACAGCGATGACGAAGAGCCCATCGAGGGCGTCTTCACCAACGGCAGCCGGGTGGAGGTGGAGGTGGACATCCACTGCGGCCGCGCCAAGGAGAAGGAGAGGCAGCGGCCCCTGCTGCAGCTGCCGGCCGAGGCCAGCGACGAGGGCATCGTCATCAGCGCCAACGAGGACGAGCCGGCCCTGCCCCGGCGGGCGGACTGTGCCGCCGTGGGGACCATGGGGCGCCGGAGGGCTAACGGCTCCGTGGCGCCCCAGGAACGGAGCCACAACGTGATAGAGGTGGCCACGGACGCGCCTCTCCGCAAGCCGGGGGGCTATTTTGCGGCCCCGGCTCAGCCGGATCCTGATGATCAGTTCATCATTCCCCCGGAGCTGGAGGAGGAGGTCAAAGAGATCATGAAACACCAGCAGCCGCCCCCGCCGCCGCCCTCACAGCTCCACGTGCAGCCGCCGCCGCGGCAGTGCCCGGGGGACCAGCTGCCGGACTGCTGTGACACACCGCTATGACCCACCCGCGCGCTGCTTAAAAACAAACTAACCAACAAAGGCTGAGTTGCCAGAGGCTGCCAGGCTCCCGTTAAACCAGGGGTTTACTCCACGCCCTTCTCCCAGACGCTTTCCCAGCCTGTCTTTGCAGCCAGTCTGTAGGTTCCCCTTCTGTTGGTCATTTTTTAAAATAATTACCACTTTTCTTCTCGTGATGCTGTACCAATATGATTTAAATTTGTTAACTTCTTCCCCTAACATATCAGATGTGTAAAGACAAAGAACAAAAGGTTTAATATATTACAGAGAAACAGTTAATGATAATGTAATACTTTTTAAAGTGGCTTTGTGATGTTTTGTTTGTCTGGAAGGCAGGGCAGGTTGCCAGTGCTAAATGATTTAATAATACTGTAATTCTGTATTTCTTTGCGGGCGGTGGAGGGGGGAAGCCTTTTTTTTTTTTTTTTTTTTTTGTCTTGAAAATGATAGACATTTGTAGAATATGGAGACTAACTCCTAGGAGTTGCTTTACTCTGTCAGGTGACCTAAGTCACTGGATTCACTAATTTTCTCTGAGAGAACAGTTGATTGAAAACTTTCTATTGTAAATAGCTCAGTGTTGTATAGTGATGCTTCACATGTTTTGTAGTTTTGGCATAAGGGACTAAACAACTGACTTCCCTCCCCTCCCCCTCTGGCACACCTTCCTGCCCACCCCCCCTCATCCCCCCACCTTTTTAATTCATTGAATGATGAGCCTGAGCATTGCTGAGAGCATTGCTGTTCAAATAAGGTGGACCTTAGGCCACTGGAAACGAACCTGCCCCCGAGGGGCCTCGGACCCTTTTTCTTCCTCTCCTGTTCCCGCCCAGCCTCTTTTGCAGACACTTTTTAATTGTGTTCCTTCCCGCCACCACAATCAGCATGACTGTATAGAATTCAGTTAGATCACTGACATACCAAGAGTTAGATTAAAGCAGAATGCACAAATGAACATGTCATTTTTGTTATAATAAATATAAAATTTACAAGTATTGGACCCATCTGCTTTTGTCTCAAGAGCCAGATGTGTCTTGCAGATGATCACACCTAGCTTGGGTTTGGAATGAATGCATGTAACTTCGGGGTCATCAGATATTTCCGACTTTGATTTTTTTTGAAGGGAAAATACCCAACAGGTTAACTTACGTTGAACGAACGTAGTGAAATCAATCCTGTGGTTAACAATACGCATAGCTGGTCTTACAGCCTTTCTATTTCTTCTTGTTGTTGTGTAGGGTAGATGGTAAAAGGGGAAGAGATGAGGTTGCATAGAGGAGATCCCTGGAAAACTCCCACAAAGCCAAGTTGGTTTCCAGGTCTCTCAAGGCCCCCTCAATCACCTGAACATGTTAATAGATCTTTTTATAAAAATTGGAGTATAGTTGATTAACAATGTACACCGGAGCTGGCTGCCTCACTCTCTGCCCCTAGCAGAAATAATGTCAGTGCAGTGGGGTCCACTAGGAAATCCCGTATTCCTAGCTGACTTACTGGCCCCATTTACAGACTCTAGTGCCCCACCCCTCCTTGCCGACCCTGCATCTCGTGAACCATGTTTTGGAGATGCTGTGGGTCTTCTCTCTTGTCTCATGTGGACCAGCTTCCCACGTAGAATGGTTTTCCTTCTTCATATCTGCCCTCCAGTGGTACCTGGCTGGTTCAGTGACAGGACGTGGCAACTAGTCTTTCCTGTAGACTCGGTAATGGGCTGTCCATCCCCTTGCTGGGTGGCCAGATCAGAGGAACGGCCCTTGTCTTGGTGACGTCCGTTCTTCATTCCGTATCAGGCTACTTGTACACTGTGTACTTTGAAAACCACTAAGGCTGTGGAAGAAGACTGAGTTCCTCTCAGCCCCGTAAGGGACCCAGTGACCAAGGGACTAGACTGCCCAAGCCTGGGCAGAGCTCTCTGCTCTAGAGCCGGAGCAAAACCATCTGAGGGTCCCTGCGCCCATCCCCGCTCAGCAGCACCTTGCCGCCCCGTCGTCCCTGCTCCAGGTGGATCGGAGTGGACTTGGAAGGCTCTGGGTTTTCACCCCCGTGCCGTAGTCACTACAGAAGATCTGGGCTGGCTCTCTGACCTCCTCGGTGCTTAAATCCCCTGTGGACGGGGCTCACCTGTTGCCTGGAGCGGGGCCTGCCCAGACGGTCAGTGCGGATCCGATTCCATGGCAGCTCCCTTCCAGAGGAGCCACCAATGCTTCCGCCCTAAGCGTGGCCAACAGAGGCGGCAATAATTTGAGGAGTCCACGATGGGTCCCACAGCAACTGCTTGTGCCAGGGGCAGCTGCTGGGACCAGCAAGTCCCAAGTGGGGGCTCACCTCACGTCCTAACGTGTGTGGCTGACTGGGAGAAGGGGCACAGGCTTGGCGCTGCTGTTTTCCTAAGGCCGCCAGTTCAGTGCTTGCTTGCTTTCTTCTCAGTTTCTCAGACCATTAAGTCACATGGAGCGCATGCCGCATATAAGGCACTATGGAGATAAAGGACAAAACTTTGCCCTTTGGGAGCTTGGGGTAAATAGGCTTGTGGGTGAAAAGTAAGAGATGAGCACATATTAAGCGGCTAAAGATGCGGAGACCTACTGCTAGGCCTCCTTGCCCTTGCCTAGGAGTCTCCCAGTTATTGCCTGAGGAGGAGTTTCTTTTCCCTTCTGCTCAGCAAGGTAGCATCTAATAATGTATGCAGAACTGCTTATAAAACTGTGAAGTGCTTAACTGAAGATTCCTCAAAGCCACGGGATCTCCCGGGTGAGCATGACAGGGAAAGGCATCCCCCAGCCCCGCCCCACACTGTCCTTCCTGCTGGGACGGCCAGCGAATTGGGAGAGGGCTGGCGGGTGGGTGGGTAAGAGGCTGGAAGCTCTGACGGGTCTCACAGCCTTGCTAATAGACTCAGAGCTCCCTACCAAGGGCCCTGGACGTTGCTTGGTGTTGGATCAGCCACAGGCTGCCACGTGTGTGCCCACGGAATAGTGGCTTTCCGGAGGGCACCAGGGCCAGGCTCAGGAGCCCCGACTCCCAAGCTGACCTGGTTTCTCTAGATTGCTTTTGTCACAGCACCACCTGCTGGTGAGATTAGATTTTGGGTGGAAATGGGCATGACTCTTGGTCTTTCTCCTGCCCCTCTTCCAAAAGAAAGTTTCAGTTACTTTCGTTCCTAGACACCTGACAGAAAGCAATCTCCAGCACTATTAAGTAGTCAGAGAAATATTAGGGACACTGACGTGCAGACATATCAAGACGTGTAGCCGGAATCATAGCATCGACCTGGGAGAGAGGAAGTCAGTCTCCAACATCCATATAATTCTCCATTCCCCATAGGGAAGAATAAATAAACACCCCTAATACGCCTTGGATCTAACAGGACAACATCAGCTCATTGGTGGCACTGCCCAACGGGGAGAAAGAACAATTCCCATGCGAACACTCGTCAGAAGGCACTTTGAATTCACTCTGACACGTCAGGAGATAGAGTTTTTGTACAGTGTGGGGTTGTGGTATCTGCCCTCCCTCCTCCCAAGTGATCAAACCACGTAATTTGTAGATAGTAAAGCCTTATGTACGCGGAAGTACTGACATTGTTGTAAGTAAAGAACTAAGGGTGGTCACATAGAAAATAATTGGGAACACAGAAAAAATCATTTTTTAAATTAAAAACTCCCAGAGAGGAAAAAAACCAAAAACCCCTAGGAAACATCTGTTGGAACTGTTACAGGAGGGAGGGATGATGTCATGGGAGAAAAAATAGGCTTTCCTCATTTCTTGCCATTGAATTTCATTTGCTTTCAGTTCATCACCCCCAAAATGCATTTTGTGCAAATGGATCTGTGCAAACTTTATTTCCCTATTGTTGTTCACCTGTTGGGAACTGATTCCTATTGCTGCGTCTTTGAAAGATGGCTCTCAAGGTTGTCCCCTCACCCCACCTTTACCAAAATCGCAACCAAGTTCAGCCTTAGCTTGGCAGATCCACTGCCCTGATCAGTAACAAAGCAGGAACTACCCCTAGCAGACGAAGCTTTGGGCGAGTGTTAGGAAGCAAGCTCCACAGCCAGCCTCACAGCCACCCGATCCACCATGTCCATTCACGCCCCGCGTTTAGGAAGCACCAGCCAGAGCCGCCAGTGTGCTCAGCTCTGGGTCCCCTGCCCAGGACCACAAACGCAGTGGGGCTTGGGTGCCACGGTGGCTGTGCTGACCTCCTGAGATCTTGGTCTCAGCCAGTTGAGGGCAGACTACAGGCCCTACAGGTTGCCCCCTGCCTTCTAGAAGAGTAAGGTTGAACCTTGACAGGAAGAAAGGGGCCAAGGGTCCCCAAGGCCGCCTTCCACTTTTCAGACTGCGTGGTAAAGTAGAAAGCCACGCTGTCCCCTGCCCTGAATTTAAGGACCCATAAACAAGTGCTGCTTTTGTTGGGCTCCAGTTCATTAGTCCTTTCATTTTCTTCTAAATCAGAAACACAGTGTTCTATCCTGTTCAAAGGGGGAATGGCAGAACACGTGGAGAACTTTCTCCCGTCTGCTTAGGACTAGAACTTCTCCCACTGTCACTCCTCTCTTTTTCTAAAGCCGTGGAAGTAAAACTGGCTTCAGACTGAAATTTCAAGTACTTTCTAGTCATTACTATTTCTTAGTCTTATTCCAATAAACTGAACTTCCCCCTAATTCCTAATCTTATCTATTGGAAGAAAGTTGAAATGGCAACTAAGATCATTTTCCCAAATGGTGCAACTCCAGCTGTTGCCTTTTCCAGAACTCATTTACAGGTCATTTGCCTTTCTGAGTCTTTAAGAAAACTGCTTTGCAGTTAACATTTGGAGGCTCTTTTTTTTTTTTTTTTTGATGTGGACCATTTTTAAAGTCTTTATTGAATTTGTTACAGTATTGCTTCTGTTTTATGGTTTGGTTTTTTGGCCCCGAGGCATGTGGGTTCTTAGCTTCCCAACCAGGGATCAAACCCGCACCCCCTGCATTGGAAGGCAAAGTCTTAACCCCACTGGACCGCCAGGGAAGTCCTATTTGGAAGTTCTTAAGTCAGTTTTCCACTTAACAGAAATTGCCCTGTAAGCCAGGAGTAAATCATGCACACAAAATGAAGTCTTTTGTTTGTTTGATGGTCTACAATGCATCTTAAGAACTACTCAAATACTCCTTTTCCTAGAGCGTTTCAGTAGGTTAAAGATAGTTCATTGAAATGTGGCCCACCCCTGCTTATCCTAAGCACAATCACCCACACTTTTTCCTCAGGATCTGAAACCACCATCTCTCACAGGTAAACCCACAGGACTTTTTTCCTAGAAACTTCATTGGGCATGTATTTCAATGCTGTCTGCATATAATTTGCATATACCCTTCATGTAAACATTTTTGAGTCCTCCAGCTTTCAAATTTAAAATCTCATCATGATATTCCTTAGATTACAACGTGTTGGGTTTTGTCTTCACTCCTTTTCTGTTACCAACACATGTTCTAAGGGATGAGACGCTGAGTGTTGGGGAAAGAAAGGGCCACAGGCAGGAAAGCCCAAGCCCACCTGTGTGACCACAGTGGTGCCTCTCCTGTCCATTTCCATCCAGTGTGAGCATCGTGGGGCAGGAATGATCTCGAGAGTTCACCCAGTGCCCACTTCTAGGCAGAATCCAAACTGTTGCTCTGCTGCGTGGAATTTTGTTTTTTCCAAAGATAGAGGCTCTCTAACCTCCTTCATAAACTGTTGACCACCTACAGGCAGAAGTTGAGTCCCCACTCTGTGCAGAAGTGCCAGGGTGGGCGGAGCACAGTGAGAGGTCCACAAGGATGAAAAACAAAGCACATTTTAAAAGATGGTGCTACTCGGCTTCCCTGGTGGCACAGTGGTTAAGAATCTACCTGCCAATGCAGAGGACACGGGTTCGAGCCCTGGTCCGGGAAGATCCCACATGCCGCGGAGCAACTAAGCCCGTGTGCCACAACTACTGAGCCCGCGTGCCACATCTACTGAAGCCCGCGCACCTAGAGCCTGTGCTCCGCAACAAGAGAAGCCACCGCAGTGAGAAGCCCACGCACCGCAACCAAGAGTAGCCCCCGCTCGTCGCAACAAGAGAAAGCCCGTGCGCGGTAACGAAGACCCAATGCAGCCAAAAATAAACAAATAAATGTAAGATGACGCTACTACTGCAGAGACCCAGATAACCCAGAATGCAGGGAGACGGGGTGGGTCTCCAGGTCTGAGGTCGCAAAGGGCCAACCCCAAGCTCGGGATTCTCTTTAACTCCCAGCCCCGCAGGGTGGTCACTGAGACCCAGCACTGTGAGTTCTTCCTGTCCACCAGTGGCCTTCAGACGTTTCTGTCGTGACTTCCTGAGGGACGCTACTGACTTCCCACCTCCAAGGAACAAAGAAGGGTGAAGGGCCCACCTGCCACCAGCTGCTCCTCATTAACGCCCAGCTCGGATTCCTTCCTGCAAGTAGCCAGTAATAACCTTGACCGCTTCAACCCTAGGAGCCTGGCCACAAACAGAGCCTCTTCCAAGTGTGCTGAGCGCAGCAGGTGCAAGGATAGAGGCGACGGACCCTGGGCCTGCTGTTACAGAGCTCTGAAGACTCCAACTCTTGGGAAAAGAACAGAAAGACCAATGCGCCTTTGCTCTGCCCATCAAACACCATCAAAACCATTTCCTAGCTGTTTTTCTCCAATAGGCAGGGTTTTATTCTGAGCAACTTTGAATTCTACACACCTGTGGAAGATGGACACAGCAGTTGTCTCTGGCACGCTGACCTCAGAGCTCCCTCTGCTTCACGTTTAATTCCTTTTCTGCAACCCATCCCCTGGTACCATACCTGAGATACACACGCCCATTTGTTAAAAAAAAAAAAAGAGTTTGCAGCCTTTTCCCCTCCACTCCAGCACACTGAGGATGGGCCTCACTCACTTGTGGAGGCACAAGGCTCTCCACATCCAGGGTTGAAGATGGGTCCCTTGGCCTCCACTGGAAATCGCTGACTTGTTACTTTAGCGGGGCTTCTGCTAGAAGTAGCCTCAAGATGTCCAAGCACCTGTCCTTGAGATGAGTCCAGCCCTCCCCCTTTTCGCTTCCAGCTGGGCCAGAAATAAAACCACTGGTTCATGCAGATGGGCGCCCTGCCTACTGTTTGCAACTTCCAGCCGCCTCCATCCCTCCGGTCCTGGCCTCTGCCCCTCGCCCCTCCTCCCCATTCACGCCCTCCCTCCCGGCCATTCAGCTGCCCTGGTCTGGGTGCTGCTCACCACGGTCACCGTGGCGGGAGGGAGGATGGGGCTGGACGTTGCAGCAGCTGCCACAGCTGATCACTGCCTTGTGCAACCTCTCCGCTTTGGCCCCCAGCCCTCTTGCTTGGCCTTTGAGCCGGCTATAACTGCTGCTTCTCCGCCACATTTTGCAGGCTCTTCTGCCAGATCCTAAGAGTTGGATTCCGCGCTCCTCCCTTCACCTCTCACTCTCACTCAAGGCTCGTCCTGGGGGCACTCATCGTCCCCCCCCACGCCCATGTCCACACCGCCTCCTGGACACCTCCCTCGCAGGACTCAGGCGCCACAAACCCAATGTACCTCAAATCTGCACCTCCTGCAAGCCCGACGCTGGCAGAACCTGTCATCGGTCACCAAGTCCCGTCAGTTCTACTTCCTAAACCCTCCTGGTGGAGGAGATGGACAATGAATAAGCAAATCTTTAAAAATGAACATGATTATTTCAGATGTAAAAAAAAAAAAAAGTGAAGAAAACAGAAGAGGAAAATGGAATCAAGAATGATATTTGACCTAAAACCTGATGAGAAGAAGACAATTAAGATCTGGAGGCAGAGAATTTCAAGCAGAGGAAACTGCAAGGTCAAAGCCCCCGGGGTGGGGACGGCGAGCGTTGGGCTATTAGGGGAGTGGCCCTTAATCAGCTTCCCTCCTCCTTGCCCCGGCTCTGAACCAAAGGCGAAATAAGACAGCGATAAGCAGAAGGGGCAGAAAGGTCAACTTTACTGCTTAACGCTGACAGTGGAGAATGCGGGCTGTGTCACTGCGTGAGGGGGCTTCCGACTACGGAAACCCCCTCAGCAGTCAGCCGCTAGGCGGAGGCGGAAGCCCTCAGGGCTCTGGGGCAGAGAGCGCCCCCTGGGGGCGGGGAGGAAGCCGAGAATGCGGCTCCTGAGGGGGCGGGGCGCGGGCTGCGCATGCTCAGTGTGTCCTCTCAAACTCCCGCGATGGAGCGCTGGCGCCGCCCTGCAAGATGGCTCCCGGGGCTGCAAGTCTGGCGTCCTCAGCGTGGCGGCGTGGTTAGAGGTCGGGAACCCAGGGCCGGAGGGTGTGAGATGAGGCCGCAGACCTCCGCCAAGGCCAGGGGCATGAGAGAGATCTCGTCTTCCAGGAGGCTGGCGCAAGGCAGGTGCTTACTAAACAGTTTCTCAGGGGTCCTCACGCTCAGGCGCCGCCCCTCGGCCTGAGCCCTCCAGCCCCCGACGCACAGCTGTGCGACTCGCGCCGCGGCCTCTGGGCCGCATCCCTTCATTTCCCGTGCGTTGCAATCACCGTAAATGTCCACCCAGTAATGGACGAAAATCCCAATGCGCCTGATTTCAAACATTTGGAAACTGCCTCCTGTAAGTCCTCTCACCCTGGTCACGCTTGGGGTCCGGGTTTTTTATTGGGAATTTGTGGCCCCAACGCTGTGTCCCTGAGTCGGGACTGGCCTGGGTGGCTTTTGAGCAGCACAGGGACTCGGCCTTTACTGGACAGGGAGTCACTCTTCCCCAGGCCCCCGAGACTGAGGTATGTGGGCGGCGGCGGGAGGAGGAGAATCACCGGAGGTTCAGGATTATCACCCACTCTCCCCAAGAGAGTCTTCCCAGGAGGTCCGCTTAGCCTCCGGGTGTGGGAGCCGCCGACTCCTGCCTGGCCCCGGGGACTTGAGAGCAGGAGGGAAGAGCTTTTTAAGCCAGGGCCGAAATCCAGCCTTCCTCTGGGTGGCTTTGGGCGTGTGGATTCATTTATTTCCTCCTGTGCTTCTACTTTGCAGCGCTTTTACCCTGGGTTGTGAGAAAGAAATTCAAGGGTGCCCGCCGTGGTGATCTCTCTGACGGAGTGAGAACCAGAACTAACTACGAGTTTCTGATACTCAGCAAAATGTTACTTTCCTCCCTGGATTGATGAACATGACTCGTGTTAATTCAGCTATTGGCCGGAGCTGCAAGGTCGCGCGGGGCACGACGGTTTCGCTGGTCTGCAGAGAGTCCCTTCCCTTCTGTGCGGAGAGACCCCTCCCCTGTTTGAGTCCTGCTGTTGGCCCTTCAAGCGGCAGCGCGTTGTCACAGGTAGGAGGTGGAACCTTTTTCATATGTTTGGGTGTACTAGACATCGGCGGCGTCCCCAAATTTCCTCTGGTTGAACTTAATAGAGTTCCTTGGCGCTGTGAGAGATGCCTGGTGAGCTGCTCCCACGCACCCACTCCAGGGTCACCTGCCCAGGGTGTGTTTGTGAATTTCCTGGGGACGGATGACTTTGGCCGTGGTTAGGCATTCCCCTGTATCTCTCTATTTTAAATTGCTTATTTGGCCCAGGACAGGCCATTTCACATCCTCCGTGATCAATAAATATGAAGTAAATTATCCAAAACCAAGTGGAAACCGCAGTCTGGATAATGAGCTGATTTATGCCTTTAATGAATCTCAGCCATTGTCACCACGGTGAGCAGCATTGGGAGCTCGCTTCTCTCATGTCATTCTTCGCATGACTTGAGCCGAAGAGAGATTGGAACAGGCACCGTTCGGGGGTGTTCTCAGGGAGCAGGACTCTTCCCAGCAGATGAAATGCTTGTGGCCTGGTTGCATAAGATTCCACTGGGACCGCTGCTGGGCCTCAGGGGAAGGTGTGTGGACAAAGCTGGTGCCAGAGGGACCCCAGCGCCATCAGCGCAAAGCCTTGTGAGGAGGTGTGTTTCTGGCCAGTGCCAGCCGGGGAGGGAGCATGGAGGACAGTGTGGTCTCCCCAGGGGCGTGTGTTCAGCCCTGGGATGCGCCAGAGGAACCACTGGGTGTGGGAAGAAAATATCAGAACTTCCCTTTTTGTTTGTTTGCATTTCTGAAAGTTGCGAGAGTTAAATTCATACACGGCTTTAAAGAAGTGTCGGACACTTGCTTTACTTCAGTGGTTGGCTTAATCTCGACAATAACCCTGGGAGGTGAAGACTGTTATAATCCCCATTTGTACAGGAAGCTGAGGCTCAGAGGGTTCCAAGGATCAGCCCCAGGTCGGGTCACCGCCAGGGGCTGTCAGAGCAGCCTGGCTGGCTCCTAGCTGTCTCTTATCACCATGTTTTAACCATTTCGTGGATGAGACCATCTTCACCATGTGGTACATGTATGTAATGTATTAATACACACGCGCACGCACAAGCACACACATACTGCAGGCTGCACCTTTGTTTTTCTCTGAGAATTAAAAGTTTGAAACCCCTGGGACCGAGCCCTCTGTGAGAATAAGAGCCAGGTGCCTGCTGGCTCTGATCCAACAGTGGGAATTCAGGCAAGTCCCTTGGGCTCTGGGGACCTCAGTTTGTAACAGGAAGGCTGTGGACACAGCAACCTTGGGTCCTTTCCGGCTCTGGCATTCGCTGCTCCCAGGACAGCACTATGGCAGGAGATTAATCCCCCCCTGATTAATCCTTAATCAAACAAAAGTTTGAGTTTAGGGCAAGTAGCAGTTTTCCATTGCATTTAACTGCCTGTCTCACTGGGAGTGCTTCAGGGATCGTCAGCACTTTGGATAGTTTGGGACCTTTTCATACTAGATGGATCTGATCTTGCAAAATTTAGCTTAAAAAGATAAGGAAGGGGGCTTTGGGGGGGGGTTTTTTGTTTTTGTTGGAGTTTTTTGGGGGGTGTGTTTGTGTCTGTGGATCTATCACTAGACAGAATTGTGTTCTTGCTGCCTTAGTGAAGAGGGACTGCCCAGGAGAGCAAGGGGGCAGGCTGGTCTGTACTTGGGGAGGATCCAGAATGTCACAAACCAGATGACAGCATGGGAGAGGTCTCACGACTGCAAAAGGAAAGATCTGTCGAGTACGATGTAATTTATGGATAGGGAGCTACTTTTTATAGGAGGAGGAAATATAACTCTGAGGTAAGACTTGAGCTCAAACCATATTCGGGAAATTTCTCGTGTGTTGCATTACCTTCCTGTGGAGGGTACTGGAGAGGGAAAGGGGGGATTAACCTTACCTTCGGAAGGTTAGGGGATAGATTTGCAACAAATATCAATATTTGGGACCCCCATTTAGGTTGTCACTCTTTTATACTTGGTTGATTGTTTAAATCACTAGATAGGTTTTTTATTTTTTTTATTTTATTTTATTTTTTTTTCTTTTTGCGGTATGCGGGCCTCTCACTGTTGTGGCCTCTCCCGTTGCGGAGCACAGGCTCCGGATGCGCAGGCCCAGAGGCCATGGCTCACGGGCCCAGCCGCTCCGCGGCATATGGGATCCTCCCAGACCGGGGCACGAACCCGTATCCCCTGCATCGGCAGGCGGACTCTTAACCACTGCGCCACCAGGGAGGCCCTAGATAGGTTTTTTAAATGATGATAATAGAAATGTATTCATCTTTAAGGATTTGGGTCCACCTTTCTTTACACATTCTTTTCTCATTCTGAGATTTTAAATGGGCATCTTGTAAGCTCCTTGAAGGGGAGACCTTGCCTTACTAATACCTCTATCTCAGGGCTTGCCCTGCACCTAGCACATAATATTCTTTCAACACATTTTTATGCATAAAAGAATGCACCAACTTTGCAAACACCTTGTGGGCTTTTTAATTGGTACCCTTCCTTTTCAGCACTAGAAATGACTAACCGTCTTTAGAAAGGTGCCAGAAATGGAACAAAGGCTTCTCTCACCCCAGAAGCCACAGACACATTTTAAAATATAACCAATAGTGTCTTTTTCTGAGTAGAAGATAATGCACACAAAAAGCTGGAAAAGTTAGGAAGCTTAATGAGGAAAAAAGCTGAGTCATTATCCCATTAACACATTGCCATTGTTTCATTGCCATTGTTTTATTTCTTTCTAGTCTTTTGTCTATGTACCACTTTTTTTTTTTTTTCTTTCTGAGCAGAGAAAGGTTTATTACAGGGCCAACCAAGGAAAATGGGTGGCTCGTGCTCAAAAAACCCTAACTCCCTGATAGTTTTTAGGGAGAAGTTTTTATAGGCAAAATTTGGGGTGAGGGCTGCAGGGTGTGTGACCTTCTTCTGATTGGCTGGTGGTGAGGTAACAAGGCAGTGTTCCGGGAATCTTGTTAAGTGCCGCTTTTTAATACACATTGTGGTTATGTTATATTCAGTATCCTTTTTTTTCCAATTATGTGGTGATCATCTTCCCTTGTTAATAAAAATTCTTAGTAAACATTTTAAAAAGCTGGTAATATTCTGTCAGGTGAATGTATCACAGTTTGATCAACTACCTCAATAATGGTAGTCATTTGGATGGTTTCTAGCTTTTTGCTGTTTTAAGTAACAGTGCAGTGAACATCTTTGCTATTATCCTGCTTAAAATTTATGAAAAGTTGGAGCAAGAGGTAGGGACCTAAGTTGTTACTGTCTGCAGTGTAGGAAGATGTGCCTTGCTTTCCAGTTGTAGAGTAAATGCAGCCCCATAACGATGGTGAGGGTCAGTGGGTGTGGCAGTGTTGTCTGAGGGAGGACAGTGATGAGGTCAGAGCCCCTGCTACAATTTATTTATTATTATTATGTTTTATTTTTGGCCATGCTGTGTGGCTTGCAGGATCTTAGTTCACTGATCAGGGATCGAACCCGGGGCCTCGGCAGTGAAAGCGCCGAGTCCTAACCACTGGACCACCAGGGAATTCCCCATAGAACCTGCTACAAAAGGGGAAAGTGATATATTTTTTTTCTTCCTGGAAAAAGAAAGGACATTCAGTAAAGAGAAAATTCTGATACAGCTTTGGGCTGATTTTTAAATAAACATCTCAGCTTCAAGAAGAAAAATCAAGATTTTTACCTTTCCTCTCTGCAAAGTGTTCCTTTAGTGACTGGTGGTTTATAGCAGATTTCAGTGGCCTGGGTTGTAAGTGCCTAGAGACTGAAACTTGTAGCTGTGATTTCACGGTAGAATTTCAAATGTCAAGACTACTTCCAAATATGGGGCACTTTGCAAACCTAGGACACTTGGTATTCACCGTGAACCCAGTGTGGCTTGATTTGTTCTTTAAGGACTTGAAAAAGTCCTTAGTGGAGGAAAAAAGTCACTGAAAAACTAATAGCAGCAGGAGTTCTGGAGCCGACAGCCTCGAGTTCAGATCCTGACCCTGCCTCTGACTAGCTGGGTGGCCTTGGCAATTTCACCTCCCGGTGCTGTAGTTACTTGGTCTGCAAACGGGGGTTCATAGTACCTAGTCATAGCACTCAATGAGAGGACATGACGTTAACATAGACCTGGCTTGTGGGAAGCACTGGATTTCAGGTGTCTCACATGCACAGAAAAGAGCAGCCACTCGGGTCAGGAACAGAGATGGCTTCACAGGGGGGCACTTTCTTCAGTGGTCCTTGCGGATGCTTGGGAGGTGGCTCACGGAGAAGTGGGATAACAGCAACCCCACCAGGGGGACGATTGAATCAGGAAAGTGAAGTTGGGGTGCCACAAAGAAGTTCAAGTTCTCTGAGCCCTGATTCTTAACTCTTTGGCCGGATCATTCTGTATTTGTCAACATCTTCTTAGTTCACATTGTCTGCCTCTTTTAAAAAAATTATTCTTCCAAGAATCATATATTATTAGAGCTTAACCAACTTTTTCTATGCAAACTGCAAGAGGGAAAAATGTTCCTTTTCTTTCCCCTTTTGATATTGACGTTAGTATTACTGTTTAAGTAGTCTACTACAAACCGGCACACGGCTGATGGCCTTCAGTGCATCTTACCTACTTTAAATACCATCTGTATGGTGATAGCCCACTGTCCGCCGTATCTCTGCATGTGGATGTTTAATAGGTGTCACAAACTCATCCCGTCCAAAAACAGGGCTTCTGTTTTTTTTTTTTTTTTTTTTTTTGCGGTACGCGGGCCTCTCACTGTTGTGGCCTCCCCCGTTGCGGAGCACAGGCTCCGGACGCGCAGGTTCAGCGGCCATGGCTCACGGGCCCAGCCGCTCCGCGGCATATGGGATCCTCCCAGACCGGGGCACGAACCCGTGTCCCCTGCATCGGCAGGCGGACTCTCAACCACTTGCGCCACCAGGGAGGCCCAGAGCTTCTGTTTTTTTATCGCAAACGAATCCTCTCTTAGTCTTTCTCGTTACAAAAATGTCACAAGTAACCATCCAGTTGCTCCAGTGAACATCTCAGGAATCATGCTTGATTCCTCTCCACCCCCCCCCCTCCGCTGCACACAAGTCAGTTTACCGACAGAGCTGTCTGTTTCATCTTGAGAGCATATCCCAAACCATCCATGTCTCTGCATCGCCCCTGCTCGTCCAAGCCACCCTTCTCTCTTGTTCGGGCTTCTGTATGAGAGTCTGTTGTGGTACCACTCCTGTCAATTTTCCACCAGAACCATCAGTGCAAAATAGAGAAGACCATGCCGGGCTCCAGAGGAGCAGTCTCCAGTGGGCTCCATCATTCTAGAGTGACCCCAACTCCTCGTGAGGGCTGCACAGCCCAATATGGCCCCATCACCGCCTGCCCACCTTTGCCACTCTCACCCTCGAGTTTACCCTCTAACGTCAGCACCAGTGACATTTTGGTCCAGATAATTCTTCATCATGGGCAGCTGCCGTGTGCACTATAGGATGTTGAGAGTCGTCTCCACCCCTACTCACTAGCTGCCAGGAGCACCCTCCCCCAGTGTGGCAACACAATTGTCCAGTATCCCCTGGTGGGCAAAATCGCCTTTGTTGAGAGTCACCAGTCACTTCACACTGGCTTCCTTCCTGCTGAACAAGATGAGCATCTTCCCACTTAGATCCATTATATCCTCTTCCTTAGATGGTCTCATGTCTGCCTCCTTCTCTGTTCTGATCCTGGCTCAGATATCACCCCCTCAGAAGGCTCTTCTTGACCACCCACACTAAGGTGGCCCCTTCGAAGTCACCCTGTACTGCATGGCTGCGTTTTAATTTCTTCATATCCTTTGTCAATACTGAAACGAGTTTGTGTATTTCTTTGTTCAGCATCCCTTCATTATGTTGTAAGCTTCATGAGAGTAGGAACTTGCCTGTCTTCATGAAGTATCCTAAATACGACCAACACTACCAGGCCCACAGGCGGCAGGTGATAATAACAAATGTCCAATGGATACATAAATGACTTCCTCCTCCTTTACTGAGACTTTCTGAAAGGTCGAGGTGGGATTACAAAATGCTTGGGGACTTCCCTGGTGGCGCAGTGGTTAAGAATCCGCCTGCCAATACAGGGGACATGGGTTCGAGCCCTGGTCCGGGAAGATCCCACAAGCCGCGGAGCAACTAAGCCTGTGCACCACAACTACTGAGCCTGTGCTCTAGAGCCCAGGAGCCACAACCACTGAGCCCATGAGCCACAACTACTGAACCCACGAGCCACAACTACTGAAGCCCACGCACCACAACAAAGAGTAGCCCCTGCTTGCCGCAACTAGAGAAAGCCTGTGCACAGCAATGAAGACCCAACATAGCCAAAAAAAAAAAAAAAAAAAAAGGCTTGGGATAATTCCAGGACATGATTTCTGGAGAAAGTCTAGGGAGATTTTGTTTGACAACATCTTCTAGCCTCAGCTTTCTTAGTCTGGTGAACTAAGTGCCAGGGGTCCCAGGTGAGTGACCCCATGAATCCAATCTTCTTACTGAGGAGTTTCTGACCGAAAGGTCACTTCTGGGACAACCCAAGCAGAAGCCTGGCGGGTGGAGAATATTAAGGTCATGGAGAGGTTGTTGACATAAAGGGAACATTGACTTCCAGGAAAGGGAAGGGGCCCTGATGGGAGCCAAGGTGTGGGAGGGCGGAGGTCATGTCCTAGGAGGCTGGGGTGGGGCACCTCTCCCTCCCCCGGCAGTGTGGCATCCACCCTATCCTCCTGACCACTGCATGGCCACACACACCCCTCTCTCCGTCTCACAGGATGCATTTCCGGGGCTTCCAGCCAACCTCTTGACTCTCTTCTCTTTGCCAAGTACAAGGGCCAGTTCTGTGTCCTTCTGACCTCTCTGAAGCTGCTGATTCAGTGAATCACTTTCTGTCTTCATTGTCTTTCCCACTCTTGGCAGGCTTCCTTACAGAAAAAAAAAACCCTTTGCAAGATGAATATTGACCGCAAAGGATAAGTTTTTCCACTTTTTTTTTTTACATCTCATTTTTCAATCTCAGTTGATTCAACTTGTTGCAACTATAATACATTACAGTTAAATATTGGAGGCAGAAGCTGGGGACAAAAGGCAATATTGATAGAATGTATGTTAACTATTGACGTTTTCAAGATAAAAATGAATCACTTTATTATTTCCTATAGACATCCAGTTGCTCAAAACAGCGCACCGCCAGGTGGCAAAAGCATCAATTAGCGTATAACAAGTGCCCACAGGATTGAGCGAAGTGTCCAGCACTCTTCGTGGCTTTTGTTCCCTTGCTGGAGAAACTCAAGCAAGAGTCTGTAGTTCTCTCTCTGACAGCACCAGTGTGTGCAGGGCTGGGATATCCTGTGTCTGGACTCCTGAGAATTTGTCATGTTTCCAGCCCTGCGGTGAGCTCGGGGTGAGGAATGCTTTGCCTCCAGCTACTGTCCCACCTGGGTAGAGCTCGGTGATGGTGCTCTAGAAAGAAATCAGAAAAGGAACTGGAGAATTAGTGTTTGAGGGCAAATTCAGACTATTCTACCAAAGGCTTATTAACTGACACACACACACACACACACACACACACACACACACACACACACACACACACACACACACACACACACACACACACACACACACACACACACACACACACACACGGCTACAATACAGCTCTAACTAAGGGTCTTGAAATCTTGGTAGAACATACTGGATTCTAAAACCTACTGGGAGACGTTTGTCTCAAGAGGCTAAAGCCGGTGTGTCATGTTTCAGGATGACTCCAATACTAAATCCCCTTCCAATCCACAAATGTAAAGAATGGTTTTGTTCTAGGAAACCCATGAACTAAGTTGAGTGCACATGTTCAGAGGAAAGAGTCTTCTGTCTGAGATGATGAAGCTGTACCCACACCCCAACCTCAGTGACACATGTCCCCTTGTGTAATTCTCCGTGTTCATATAGTCATCTGATGATTATTGTCAGCATGCAGGTCTCTTTTTATCAAGCAACTGGATTTATAGAATAAATCCCCTTTGTTGTCTAAACCAGTCAGAGTGGGTTTTGGTTGTTACATGTGCAAGCATCCTAACCTGTAGAAACTCACTTGGAGGAGAAACTGAAAAACCAAGCCTGAGTTTACCTCTTGTCTTCGTTGCCTAGGCCTGCCCTGATAAAGGATCACAAACCGGGTGACTTAAAACAACAGAAACTCATCCTTTCGTGGGTCTGGAGTCTAGAAATCTGAAATGAGATGTCGACAGGGCCACACTCCCTCTGAAACCCGCAGGGGAGGCTCCATCCTTGCTTCCCGCCTCTTTCCAGTGGCTCCTGGCAATCCCTGGTGCTCCTTGGTTTACAGCTGCGTCACTCTAATCTCTACCTTTGTGATCACATGGCCTTCTCCCTCTGTGTCTGTGTCCAAATATCCCTCTTCGTAGAAGGACACCGGCCATGTTAGGTTGAGTCCACAGCGTGACCTCATCGTAACTAATTACATCTGCCCCGACTCTGTTTCTAAGTGAGATCACGTTCTCAAGTGCTGAGGGTTATTACACGGACATAGGAATCTGTGGGAGACACAGTTGAACCTGCAGCAGGGCCTTTCCGATACCCTGATTGCTCTCAGAAACAACAGCAGGGAACTCTGCGGGGAGCCAGGAGGTCCAGCGTGGGGGTGCCCTCGTTGTGTCCTTGGATTGGTGATTCCCGAATTGACCAGGTCAGGGCTCACCTGGATGAGTCTGCACCATGAGCTGACTGTTACTCCTAGAACTTGTACTCGTTCAAGCAGGTGTCACCAGCAGTGGCACATTGGAGCTGTGGAGCCCAGGGATGGACTGAGCTGGACTGGCAGACGATGCTGGGGGTCCGGGGCTGTCGGCAGGAGGCTGGTAACAAGCATCCTAATGGCAGCTCTCACCCCCAGGACAGCTCCTGCACACACACCCCCGCCTGGGCTGGGTCCGGAGCAGCCAGCGGGCAACAGGAATGGGGCCAAGGCCCCACCCTGGAGGTGCTCTGTGTTCTTCTCACCAGCACGGCCCCAGCCAGACGTTCCTGCAGACATCGGGGGTGACGAGAACCCTGGGCCGGGCACGTCCACGTTGTCAAAGGGCAAGGGGCCAAGTGTGCATCTGTGTTCCGGCCGGAGGCCCATCCAGAGGCGGAGGAGCGGGGAAGGGCCTGACGAGGAGTGTATGGGGTTGGCTTTGTCTGGAGCCCGCCCAGCGCTGCTTCTGACGCTCCAGAAACCAGACCACAGGTTGGGTCCGGAGACGGGGCTGGCCTGGCACCTGGAGTTGGATTCAGTGCACTGGAGGCTGGATCTTGTGCCGGGAGGGTCAGAGGTCAGGCAGAATTGGGAGCCTGGGAAGAGCCGCTCCAGGAAGTGAAGGGCCGTCTTGATGAGCCCTAGACAAGCCTTGGAACCACACGTCTGGCGCTGCGTTATCAGGGCTGCTGGCGTATTTTCCCCTCAGTGGTTCCCAACCCTGGCTCCACATGAGAATACTTGGGGTGTATTAAAAAATCCTGATGCCAGCGTTGCACCCCGAGAAATTCTGATTTAATTGGCCTGGGGGTGGGACCTCCATGAGTATTTTTTAAAGCACCCTAGGTGACTCTATTTTGCTTCCAGAGTGAAAAACCATAGTTGTTGAAGGACAAGCGGAGAAAATGGAGAGTTCTTTTTCCAGCTCCGGGTGAGGCAAGGACTCAAGTACCCCATTTAACACAACTGGAAACCAGAGCGCTAATTATCACAGAAAAACAAGTTCTGACAGATTTCTTCACCTCTGGAGCCTCCTTTGGAGTGGGGAGGGTACATCCTGGCAGGGCCGCCAGATCGCAGAGCCAGCTGGCCCCGAGGGCAAGGCCTCTTCCCTGGTCAACGGCAGCTTCCTCTCAGAATTCGGGTGTCTGCGAGGGAGGGTGGTGACACTGACGAGACCGTGGCCAGAAAATAGCACTGGCCCCAGAGTGGCACCAACTGATGTCCGCGGCAGGAGAACTGATGGGCCCCCTGGCAGGGCCCAGAAGGCACCACTGGCAAAACACCACAGGAGCGCCCTCGGGTGGCCCCCGGGGATAGTGTAGGGGATGAGGACTGGGGTGGGGTGAGCTCTGCCCCTGTGGGTGCGTCACCCCCATGGAGAGAGCGCCTCCCTCTCTGACTTCCGCTCAGAAGGAGGGCATGTGAGGCGTCCAGCCAGTGCTTCTGAATTTTAGGCCTGGCCCTTCCGTACAGGGCAAACTAATTAACCTTCCAGCCTTGGCGGCGGGGCAGGGGCGAAGATAGCAGGTCACCTTGCAGGCTTTCCAAAGGTTAATTATTTCCCCATTTCAGCACCTCCGGGAAAGTTCTGAGGTCCTTTATCGTGGTCTCTTCCCCACCCTGTTTCCTCTCTCTGCACCCTTCCTTCAGGCTTGATCTCACGTTCACTTGAATTAAATTTCAGCCATCTAAAATGTCATAGCTGGCTGGAACTTAGAGACTGACATTAGGAAAACACCAACGTTTTTATTCACACCGGTCTCTTTCACCAAGTTAAAAGTCCAAGGCATCCTGTAGCAGAGGTGCCGATAGTTGTACAGTGCCCTGCAGTTTACGGAGCACTTACATATGTATCATCTTGCCAAATCGTTAAATTCTGAAGACAGATGTAAATAGATCTGGACCTTGTACCATCTCTGCATTATTGGGTACAGGGGCTTCTCATCTCTAGACCACCTTACAATGAGAGATTTTTGGTGCTCGAGGAACTAACTCATTTTGAAGGAATTCATATCAGAGCCACCATATTGTGAACCTAAACTCTAAGGAATAGTATTGGATCAAGGCTCACCTGTCTTCCAGGGCCCATCCGAGCAGACACGGCCCTGGGTGGTCATTTTCTTACATCCAGGAGCAGCCCCGCTCCCTTTATGCCCTCCCTTCTCCATCCTGTGCATTTAACCCCTGGAGACATGTGGTAAGAACGCAGCCTTCCATCAGGGCTTACTGGGCGCTCGGATAATTCCCAGTAGGTCCTGAAGAGCCCTTGTAGTTGACCAGTGCCTGAGCTGACTCAGTTGGCCTCCCCATCTCTCCTCCCCCGGTCTGGCCCCCTCTGGGGTCCATCTGTCCGGGATTTTCCTCTCCTCGGGGTCTGAGTGTGGTGCCAGTTCCTGGTGAACCAGACTTCGTAATAAAATCCTGCAGAAACGTATCTGCTCCGAGCATTAACCGTTAGTATTGGCGTCCCGTCCTCCTGTTGTAGAGCCTCAGGACTCAGCCCATGGTCTGTGCAGCCAGGGCCCTCGGGGTGAGGCTGTGCTGGGAACACGGGAGGCTTCTCCACGTGGAGTTTTCTGAGTGGAGCCCACGGTACGTGCTCTGGTGACTTACGCCTCTCTTCGTGCACACATGACAGAGCTTTGCACAATGGGACTGCCCCATCCAGATTCCCCACCCAGTAGCCTGCTGACCCAGCGTTGTCTTTTCCCATGCTTGTCTATATGCACAGACTCCATAGTCCTGTGTGTTCACCCAGACACGTAATCCACATATGCAAATGCCAGGGGTAGCTAATATTGACCAGTGGGTTCAGAGCGTGTCAGTCTGACCACTCCATGATGGAGGCATCCACCAGCCTTCCACCGAATGGTCTACACATGGACTAATGACACAGCCCAGAGCCGTCGTTCCATTAGATGTTGCAGATGGTGATTTTCTAGCTCTGTCATTCCTTCTGAAATGATTGGCTGGAACTCTTCTAGGAAAATAAACTTTCCCTCATGAACTTTTTTGGCTTTCCTGAATACAGTCTGTATAGGAAAGACAGAATAAATGACACCCTCATACTGCCCAATGGCGACCAATTTTTTTCAGTATAATTATGAATTCATGGATTTTATATATTTCATGGGTTTCAATCCATTGCATTCATTATTCTTTTAAATGCTCAGATCACTCCCACTTAGATCAGTGGGAGCCCTTTCAGGTTTTGGCTCCCGTGGCCAGTTTCCAATTATTTTGTTGTTCTTCCGTGTCTTTAAGTCATATTCCACCAGGTATACACAGTCAGAATACTGCATTGAAAAGCCACAGAGTCATTCTTTCTGTGTGAGGTTCTGCCAGCTGTTTAGTGTACATTAGGTTTGTTATACATTTTTTCTACGTCTGTATGCTTGACAATTCCGTAATGTAAAGTTAAAAAACACATGACCTCTAGAATCCCATAGAAATGAAGGGTCCGACGTGTAAGGATGTTTGTCACAGCAGTGTGCAGTGACTTGGAACCAGGAAAATGGGGATGCGTGTTAATAATTTTGTGTTTATTTATGTAAACACTCACATGACCCCAAAGTGAAAACTATGAAACAAGGTACATCTCAAGAAGTCTAGCTTCTGTTCTTGTTTCACTCACCCAATCCCACCTTCCCCCAGACAAGCTTTTTGTATTCATTTTCTTTATCCTTCCATTGTTTCTTTTTGAAAAGATAAGCCCCAAAGATGGTATACTACAGACACTCTTCTGCACCTTGATTTTTTTTTTCACCTAACAATATATAGGAGATCTCTCCATATCCATACTTAGAGATCTTCCTTGTGACTTTTTACAGTGCCACCTGTAGTACTTCATGAAGGTGTACACCTCGTTTTATTCAGTCTGTGGATGGATATTTGGATTGTTTCCAAGGTTTTGGTATCATGCATAATGCTACCATGCCTTGCACAAACACTGTTTCGCTTTTCTTTCCAATGTCTCTGGGATAGATTTCTAGAAGTGGGATTACTGAGTCAAAGGAAAATGCATGGGATTTCAGTAGGCATTGCAAATTCCCTTTCCTAGACATCGTAGTGGTTTGCATTTTTAACAGCAGTGTATGCAAATGCCTCTTCCCCACGGCCTCTGGTCAGAGTGCTTGTCATATTTATAAATATTTACCAATCTGATAGGTGAGAAATAGTATCACAGGATAGTTTTAATTTGCATCTCTTTTACTTGAATGGAGTCTAGGATCTCTTCATGTGTTTAAAGGACATTTGCATTTATTTTTGGTGAATTCGCTGTTGTATCTTTTGCCTTTTTTTTCATTCATATTGTTAGTCCCTTTCTTTTCAATTTTTGACTCTTTATACATTCATGATATTAGTCCTTTGTGATAAAAGTTGCAAATATTTTTTGTCTTTTTTTTTTTTTTTTTGCGGTATGCGGGCCTCTCACTGTTGTGGCCTCCCCCGTCGCGGAGCACAGGCTCCGGACGCGCAGGCTCCGGACGCGCAGGCTCAGCGGCCATGGCTCACGGGCCCAGCCGCTCCGCGGCATATGGGATCCTCCCAGACCGGGGCACGAACCCGTATCCCCTGCATCGGCAGGCGGACTCTCAACCACTTGCGCCACCAGGGAGGCCCTATTTTTTGTCTTTGACTTTGCTTATTTTTTTTAATTAATAGACTTTATTTTCAAGAGCAGTTTTAGATTTACAGAAAAATTGTGCAGAAAGTAGAGTCTCATATACCCTATCTCCCGACACACAGTGTCTCCCATTATTACCATCTTAGGTTAGGGTTACAACTGATAAGCCAATATATTTGCTACAATTGATAAGCCAATATTGATACACTATTATTATTATTATTATTATTATTATTTGCGGTACGCGGGCCTCTCACTGTTGTGGCCTCTCCCGTTGCAGAGCACAGGCTCCGGACGCACAGGCTCAGTGGCCATGGCTCACGGGCCTAGACGCTCCACGGCATGTGGGATCTTCCCAGACCGGGGCACAAACCCGTGTCCCCTGCATCGGCAGGCGGACTCTCAACCACTGCGCCAACAGGGAATCCCTGTTGGAAGATTTTTAATGACAGTCTCAATTTCAGTGCTTGTGATTGGTCTGTTTATATTTTCTATTTCTTCCTGGTTCAGTCTCGGAATGTTGTGCTTTTCTAAGAATTTGTCCATTTCTTCCAGGTTGTCCATTATATTGGCATATAATTGCTTGTAGTAATCTCTCATGATCCTTTGTATTTCTGCAGTGTCAGTTGTTACTTCTCCTTTTTCATTTCTAATTCTGTTGATTTGAGTCTTTTCCCTTTTTTTCTTGATGGGTCTGGCTAATGGTTTATCAATTTTGTTTATCTTCTCAAAGAACCAGCTTTTAGTTTTATTGATCTTTGCTATCGTTTCCTTCATTTCTTTTTCATTTATTTCTGATCTGATCTTTATGATTTCTTTCCTTCTGCTAACTTTGGGGTTGTTTTGTTCTTCTTTCTCTAATTGCTTTAGGTGTAAGGTTAGGTTGTTTATTTGAGATGTTTCTTGTTTCTTGAGGTAGGATTGTATTGCTCTAAACTTCCCTCTTAGAACTGCTTTCGCTGCATCCCATAGGTTTTGGGTCATCGTGTTTTCATTGTCATTGTTTCTAGGTATTTTTTGATTTCCTCTTTGATTTCTTCAGTGATCTCTTGGTTATTTAGTAGTGTATTGTTTAGCCTCCATTTGTGTGTATTCTTTACAGATTTTTCCTGTAAATGATATCTAGTCTCATAACGTTGTGGACAGCAAAGATACTTGATACAATTTCAATTATCTTAAATTTATCAAGGCTTGATTTGTGACTCAAGATATGATCTATCCTGGAGAAAGTTCCATGAGCACTTGAGAAGAAAGTGTGCTCTGTTGTTTTTGGATGGAATGTCCTATAAATATCAATTAAGTCCATCCTGTTTAATGTATCATTTAAAGGTTGTGTTTCCTTATTTATTTTCATTTTGGATGATCTGTCCATTGGTGAAAGTGGGGTGTTAAAGTCCCCTACTATGATTGTGTTACTGTTGCTTTCCACTTTTATGGCTGTTAGCATTTGCCTTATGTATTGAGGTGCTCCTATGTTGGATGCATAAATATTTACAATTGTTCTATCTTCTTCTTGGATTGATCCCTTGATCATTATGTAGTGTCCTTCTTTGTCTCCTGTAATAGTCTTTATTTTAAAGTCTCTTTTGTCTGATATGAGAATTGCTACTCCAGCTTTCTTTTGATTTCCATTTGCATGGAATATATCTTTTTCCATCCCCTCACTTTCAGTCTGTATGTGTCCCTAGGTCTGAAGTGGGTCTCTTGTAGACAGCATATCTTGTTTTTGTATCCATTCAGCCAGTCTGTGTCTTTTGCTTGGAGCATTTAATCCATTAACATTTAAGGTAATTATTGGTATGTATGTTCCTATTACCGTTTTGTTAATTGTTTTGGGTTTGTTAGTGTAGGTCTTTTCCTTCTCTTGTGTTTCCTGCCTAGAGAAGTTTCTTTAGCGTTTGTTGTAAAGCTGGTTGGGTGGTGCTGAATTCTCTTAGCTTTTGCTTGTCTGTAAAGCTTTTGATTTCTCTGTTGAGTCTGAATAAGATCCTTGCTGGGTAGAGTAATCTTGGTTGTAGGTTTTTCCTTTTCATCACTTTAAATATGTCCTGCCACACCCTTCTGGCTTGCAGAGTTTCTGCTGAGAAATCAGCTGTCAACCTTACGGAGATTCCCTTTTATGTTATTTGTTTCTTTTTTTTTTTTTTTTTGCGGTACGCGGGCCTCTCACTGTTGTGGTCTCTCCCGTTGCGGAGCACAGGCTCTGGACGCGCAGGCTCAGCGGCCATGGCTCACAGGCCCAGCCGCTCCGCGGCATGTGGGATCTTCCCAGACCGGGGCACGAACCCATGTCCCCTGCATCGGCAGGCGGACTCTCAACCACTGCGCCACCAGGGAAGCCTGTTATTTGTTTCTTTTCCCTTGCTGCTTTTAATATTTTTTCTTTGTATTTAATTTTTGATAGTTTGATTAATATGTGTCTTGGCGTGTTTCTCCTTGGATATATCCTGAATGGGACTCTCTGCACTTCCTGGACTTGACTCTTTCCTTTCCCATGTTAAGGAAGTTTTCAACTATAATCTCTTCAAATATTTTCTCAGTCCCTTTCTTTTTTTCTTCTTCTTCTGGGACCCCTATAATTTGAATGTTGGTGCGTTTAATGTTGTCCCAGAGGTCTCTGACACTGTCCTCCATTCTTTTCATTCTTTTTTCTTTTTTCTGCTCTGCAGTGGTTATTTCCACTATTTTATCTTCCACATCACTTATCTGTTCTTCTGCCTCAGTTACTCTGCTGTTGATTCCTTCTAGAGAATTTTAAATTTCATTTATTGAGTTGTTCATCATTGTTTGTCCTTTAATTCTTCTAGGTCTTTGTTAAACATTTCTTGCGTCTTCTCAATCTTTGCCTCCATTCTTTTTCTGAGGTCCTGGATCATCTTCACTATCATTATTCTGAATTCTTTTTCTGGAAGGTTGCCTATCTCCACTTCATTTAGTTGTTTTTCTGGGGTTTTATCTTGTTCCTTCATCTGGTACATATTCCTCTGCCTTTTCATCTTGTCTGTCTTTCTGTGAATGTGATTTTTTTTTCTTTTTCTTTTTTTTATTTTTGGCTGTGTTGGGTCTTCGTTTCTGTGCGAGGGCTTTCTCTAGTTGCGGCAAGTGGGGGCCACTCTTCATCGCGGTGTGCGGGCCTCTCACTATCATGGCCTTTCCTGTTGCGGAGCACAGGCTCCAGACACACAGGCTCAGTAGTTGTGGCTCACGGGCCTAGTTGCTCCGCGGCATGTGGGATCCTCCCAGACCAGGGCTCGAACACGTGTCCCCTGCATTGGCAGGCAGATTCTCAACCACTGCGCCACGAGGTAAGCCCCCTGGCAGGAGTTCTTTAGACCCAACCAAGTTGTCAGTTACTTGCTGCGCAGTCTTAATTTGGATGTTTGGTGGTCATCTGGGTGGATCTTTTCAAGTCCAAAGAGGTAGAGCAATAGGAGAATGAGAAAGACTGAGGGGGAAAAGCCTTGGCCTCAGTGCGCTTCTTCACGGCCAGAGAACTGGTCTCTGCCAGATCCTGCAGGCGACGTCAACTGCTACTTAACCGGCTACTTGAATCTACATGGCTCAGGATAAGTCCCAGCCACCCTTCAGAGGAGAGCCATAGCCCAATAGGTGGATCGAGATTATGGCCTTTGAGGCCCCGCATTGGGTGCCAGAAAAGATGTTGCAGGAAGGAGAGTGGGGTGCGAGAGGATGGTCACATCCCAAGTCATGTCTGAGTCCCTGGGATGGCCGCCAAGTGTGGGTTCTTGGCTTTGTGCAGGCAAGAATTCAAGAGCAAGACATAGTAAAGTGAAAGAAGGTTTATTCAGGGAGATACACACTCCATAGACAGAGTGTGGGCCATCTTGGAAGGCAAGAGCTGTGAATGTGATTTTTGTTCCACAGGCTGCAGGATTGTAGTTCTTCTTGCTTCTGCTGTCTGCCCTCTGGTAGATGAGGCTATGTAAGAGGTTTGTGCAAGTTTCCTGATGGGAGGGACTGGTGGTGGGTAGAGCTGGGTGTTGCTCTGATGGGCATAGCTCAGTAAAACTTTAATCTGCTTGTCTGCTCCTGGGTGGGGCTGAGTTCCCTCCCTGTTGGTTGTTTGGCCTGAGGTGACACAGCACTGGAGGCTACAGGCTGAAATTTTCCCCAGAAGTCTCCTTTATGTCCCTTCCAGTCACAGCCCTACTAAGGGATCATTATCCTCCTGACTGCGAATACTATGGACTACTTTTGCCTAGTTTTGGACTATATATAAATGGGGTCATTTTTGTATCTGCCTTCTTTTGTTCAACACTGTGTTTGTGAAATTCACCCATTATATCACGTGTAACAGTGGTTTGTTCTTTTTCATTGCTGTATAGTATTCCATTTTCTGGATTATGCTGCAATTTATTTATCCATTCTGCTGTTAATGGACATTTTAGTTTTTTCCACTTTGAGGTTATTATGAATAGTGTTGCAATTAACATTCTTGCTGAATTTCTGTGGGGGTTTATACCTAGGAGTGGAATTTCTGTGTCATAAAGTGTGTGTATTCTCAGCTTAGGAGATATGGATGATTGGTTTTCTGGAGTATTTGTACCATGGTATGCTCCCATTATCAGTACATGAGTTTTAGTTGTTGCAAAATCTCATCAACCCTTGGTACTCTCTGTCTTTTAATTTAATTTAATTTTGTGGTGATGTCTTATTATAGTCTTATTTTAATGTTGAGCACCTTTTAGTATGTTTATTGGTCATTTGGTTATATTCTTTTGTGAACTAACTGCTCAAGTCTTCTGTTCATTTTTCTGTTGGGTTGTCTGTCTTTTTCTTATTGACGTCCAGGACTTTTTACATATTTGGAAGATAACTTATTTGTTGGGTATATGTATTATATATGTCTTCCCACACTCTGAGGCTTGCCTTTTCACCTTTTTAATGTTATCTTTGATGAATAACAGTCCCTAATTTCAAGTAAATCTAGTTGACCCGTCTCTTCTTTTAGAGTTAGTGCATTTTAGATACTCTTCTATGTTTTTTTAGATGATTTAGTATTTTATCTTTTACATTTAGTTCTGCAAGCCATCTGGAATTTATTTCTGTGTATCGTGTGAGTTAGGCGTCAAGGCTCGTTTTTCCCTCATGTGGTCATCCAGTGGATCCAACACTATTTATTAAAACGATGTGTCTTTCCTTATCGTCCTGCTTTGTCATCACTGTCCTCAGTCAGGTGACCATATATGTATGGGTCTGTGTCTGGACTTTCTGTGCTGTTTCATTGGTTTATTTGTCTGTTCTTATGCCTTTATCAAACTGTGTTAGTTGCTGTAGCTTTATAACAAATCTTTTTTTTTAATGGTGGAAAAATACACATAACATAAAATATCATCATTTTAACCATTTTTAAGTATACAGTTCAGTGGCATTGAGTACCTTCACAGTGCTGTGCAACCATCACCAGCATACACATCCAGAATTTTTAAAACTTTAAACATTAAAAATTAAAAATTAACCATGTTTAAAATTGTGGTAAAACAACATAAAATATACCATCTTAACCATTTTTAAGTGTACAGTGCCATAGTGCCATGTATATGTACATTGTTGTGCAACAGATCTCCAGAACTTTTTTCATCTTCTGAAACTGATACTCTATACCCATTAAACAACAGCTCCCTGTTTTCCCTTGTTCCCAGTTCCTGGAAACTTCTATTCCACTTTTTAGCTCTATTAATTTGACTATGCTAAACACCTCACATAAGTGGAATCATACAATGTTAGTCCTTTTGTGTCCGGCTTATTCACTTAGCATAATGTCCTTAAGGCTCCTTTTTATGTTGTAGCAGGTGTCAGAATTTCCTTCCTTAGCAAGGCTGAATAATATCGTATATATAGACCACATTTTGTTTATCCATTTATCCATTGATGGACACTGGGTTGCTTCCATCTTTTGGCTATTGTCAATAATGCCGCTATGAACATGAACATACAAATATCTGCTTGAATCTCTACTTTTGATTCTTTGGGGGTAGATACACAGAGGTGGAGTTATTATATAGCAAGTCTTGATATCTGGTGATATTGATCCTTTAGCTTTGTTCTTTTCCTTAAAGAATATTTTGGCTCTTGAGCTTGTTCATCTCCCAGTGAATTTTTATAATCAGTTTGCCAGTTTAAAAAAATCCTGACATTTTGATTGGGATTCCTTTAAATCTATAAACCAATTTTGAATGATCAACATTTTTACAATATTGAAGTATCCTTTCTGTGAACTTTGCATAACCCTCCATTACTTAGGTCTCCTTTAATTTTTTTCAATAATGTTTTGTAGTTTTCAGTGCAAAGTCTTCAACATCCTTTGTTAGATTCACAGCTGGTGAAGGCAAAGGAGTCTCTGGCCCTGTGGACCTCAGTGACGGGGCTGTCAGACCCTGAGGGGCCCCAGAAGGACCCTCCCTGCCCTCAGGTCTTACCTCATATTCTACCTCAAGGGCAGGGTCAACTCCTCTTGGCCTTTGGGGGTCAGGGTGGCTCTGGGCTATTTTTACTCAGAACACTCTGATAACAAAGGTTTTTTCCACCCTAACAATGATTTCTCCAACTCTCTGATCACCAACTGAGTGGCCTACAGTTGAATTCAGGTCTGACACTAACCACCTGGCATTAGTGTCAGATTCCACAGATCCAAGGGCTCAGTCCTACAAAGCCCCACTTCAGACACCTGTCACAAGTCCCAGGCCACCTGTACGTCTGACCAACCAACTATAGGTCAGGGGTTCCCACGACCCCTTCTCAGGTTCCATAATTTGCTGGAGTGGCTCACAGAACTCAGGGAAACACTTTACTTAGGTTTACCAAGTTTATTAGAAAGGATGAAACTCAGGAACGCCAGAAGGAAGAGATGTACAGGACAAGGTATAGGGGTGGAGGGCACGGAGGTCTCTGGGTGTCACCCTCCGAGAACTTCGATGTGATCACCAACCCAGAAGCTCATCAAATCTCTCAAATCAAGAGGTTTTATAGAGCATAAACTCCAGCCCCTCCTACCCTTCCTGGTGGGTGTGGGTGGGGCTGGAAGTTCCCACTCTCTAATTACTTGGTCTTTCTAGTGACAGTCCCCATCCTCAGTCTATCCAGGGACCCCACCCTAAGTTACCTTATTAGCAAAAGTCAGGTGTGATCTCAGGGGCTCTTTATGAATAACAAAAGACACACTGAGCACTCAGGAAATGCCAAGGGTTTTAGGAGCTCTGTGCCAGGAACTGGGGACAAGGACCATATCCACAGTCAGCCCTCCATCTCTGTGGGTTTTGCATCCATGGATTCAACCAATCATAGATCAAAAAAAAAAAAAAAAAAAATTTCGAGAAAGTTCCAAAAAGCAAAACCTGAATTTTCCATGCACCAACAACTATTTACATAGCACTAGGTGTTACAAGTAACCTAGAGATGATTTAAAATATACAAGAGGATGTGCATAGGTTACATGCAAATACTGTGCTATTTTATATAAGGGACTTGAACATCGACAGATTTGGGTATCCATGGGGAGTAGGGGGGCATCCTGAAACCAATCCCCAGGGATACCAAGTGACGATTGTATTTCTTATCATTCTACAGTGACCCTGCCCAAACATGTGGTCACGTTTTTCTTCTTCAGGAGACACTATGGGCCCCTCAACACCCATCTCTTCTCGAACTGTCTCCTTCTGGTTCTTGCTCTGGACTCTGTATCCAACTCCTAGTAGATGACTCTGAGTTTAGGGACCCCAGCAGAACTCACTCATACTTGGTCACCTGCAGGTCCCAGCAACATCTGCTCAGGCAGGCGAGTGTCCTGGAGCTGAGTGTGGAAGAGAGGAGGGAGGCTGTGTTCAGGTTTGTGGTCCCCAACCAGCTTGGCTTTGGTCAGAGAATTAGCTTATGGCTTATTCCTTGGGCACACAGTTAGAAACCTAACTGTGGGGTAATCCATTGATATAGAAAGTTTGTTATTCATCTTATATTTTTCCCTCCCTCCATTTCATGTACTCTGAAAGGCTCTGAGTGGCCTCTCCTCAGGGAAGGTTTCAAGATAAGTCTGCTTAATGTCAGTGGCTCTGTTTCTTTTGGGATTGCTTGAGGAGTTGCCTTTAGGGGCTTCAAGAGGGAAGAGGAAAAAAGTTAGTAGGGTCAAGACTAGCAAGACCCAGGTCCCTGGTGAAGTAGCAACACTCCAAAAGGATACCTGTGTAGGGTGCCATATTGTCTGGGCCCTGGATACTGGAGTTGCCAACAATGACAAAGAGTTCGGAGCCCTCAAGCAAAGCATGGGTGGCTGGCCATTGGTTTGGAGAGACCATGCAAGCATGGGCACTCAGCAGGAACCAGGAAAGACAAAAGAACAGAGGGGTCTCCCAAGTGCTTTGGGTTAGCCCAAAACATCAGAAGCTCAATCCTGGGATAGAGGATATGGGTGTGAGTGTGTGTGTGTGTGTGTGTGTGTGTGTAGCTAATGGTAGTCAAGTTGGGGTTTCCTGTTAATTTGGCAGGATGGAGATTATTGTGGGTTGAATTGTGTCCCCCCAAAAGATATTTTGAAGTTCTGACCTAGTACTTTAGAACGTGACCTTATTTGGAAATAGGGTCTTTACAAAGGTAATCAAGTTAAAATGAGGTCACTAGGGTGGGCCCTAATCCATTATGACTGGTGTCCTTATAAGAGGAGAAATTTGGACAAAGAGACATACACACAGGGAGAACACCATGGACTCCAGAGCTGTGAGACAATACATTTCTTTTCCTTTTCTTTTCAAGTATAGTTGATGTACAGTGTTGTGTTAAGACAATACATTTCTTTTCCTTTTCTTTTCTTTTCAAGTATAGTTGATGTACAGTGTTGTGTTAAGACAATACATTTCTTTTCCTTTTCTTTTCTTTTCAAGTATAGTTGATGTACAGTGTTGTGTTAAGACAATACATTTCTTTTCTTTTCTTTTCTTTTCAAGTATAGTTGATGTACAGTGTTGTGTTAGGACAATACATTTCTTTTCTTTTCTTTTCTTTTCAAGTATAGTTGATGTACAGTGTTGTGTTAGGACAATACATTTCTGTTGTTAATGTACCAGCTTGTGGTACATTGTCACATCAGCCTTAGGAAACTAATACAGAGATTCGGAATTGGATTTAAGGAGAATAGAGAAAGGCAGTATTTCTTACACACCTGGATTTGTCAACCAAGTTTCCCACTAGATGGCAACAGGAGAGCTAATTTCCTGAAAATCCATGTGATTTTTTGGAAGAAGTTTCCAAGATTGTATAGTATCCTTCAGCTGTCCATTCAAGGTTATAATATCTCCTCTCTGGAAAGCCCTTTCGCCTCCTTTAATCCTTCCAAGCGTGTGGTGAGGTAGATTCCACGTCACCGTTGAGCCAGAGGGGGTCGAGGCCAAGACCGCACTTTTGATTCTTGGCCCCTGGGACGTCCCATCGCTATTTGCTGTCAGGAAGTTCTCTCCTCTATGGTCAAAATCCCTCAGGTTGGAATTTCCCTCTATGGTCACATTATGATCCAGTCCCCTGGCAGAAAAACAGGGATGAAAAGAAAATTCCCATGATTATATTGAAAAAATAAGCCACAGTTAGGAGGTCAGAATAAGAGAGGGCCGGCTTGGCCAATGGAGATGTGAGGGTGATCCAAGCTCCGTAGGAGCCAGTTGGTGCCGCGTTTGATAAGGGAACTAGTGCAGACTCGGTGGCATGAATAGTGACGTCATTTGCATGGTCATAACCTCGCCAGAAGTAACAGCGGCTGGTGCGGGTCTGACCACACTGTGAACATCACGTTCAAGTCTAGGATCCGGTTCCCTGGGGGCTCCACTACACTGATGTGACGTCAGAGCACAGGCAGGAGTTGGGCGCTGGCAGCCAAGGCAAATGAAGGAGGGAGCTGTTCTTGGTCTGGACAGGAGACCAGGGTGTCCGTGGGATGACCACATCTCGTGAAGGCAGGCTTAGGTCTGATGTGGGAGGTGCAGCTGGGAAGGAGGTGAACATTTCATGTTCGATGGAGCTGTCGAGCAGGGGGGTCCGAGAGTGGCAAACAACTGTCCCAGAAAGTATTTACACCAAGGGTGGATGGCCGAGGATGCAGCCTGCAAGGGGAGGAGAGGGGATCGCTTCCCAGGTTCTCCGTGTCTAAGACGATGCCTCTGACTGCACAGGTAGTTTCTAGTAAAAGTGCACTTCATTCATTTCACTTTTAGCACAGGAATCGTTGAGGCTGTAGCAAGTTTAAGAAACTCTTTTTTCATGAGCAATAATAAAAGCTAAGAATAGATTGAGGGCAATGCGGAGGGGCTTCCAGTTTGTCATGAGGCCACTAGGGGGCAGAGGAAGACAGCTCTTTGGAGCCACTAAAAAGCACTGCAATCCCAATCCTTTTTCCGCACCACAAAATGCTTGAGTAAAAAAAAGAAAAAGTATAGCACAAACCAGAAATGGGTTTACCATTATCAAGAGTTTCTAGTATTCGGAGGTAGTTTATATTTTATAGCTAGAGTGTTGAGTATCAAATGGAACACTACCTTTAACTGGAATTCAATGAGTCAAAATTTAGTCACACCTGCTATTCAGCTCCATGCTTACAGCTTGTGTACAAGTACATATATGTAGTGATCACTGTCCTTAAAGAGTGTTTGATCAAGCTGGTAAAAATGAGGACATTTAGAGCTGCTTTGTTTGGCTGCTGCTGACATTTGATTTTGAAGGAAATCTGCCTCAGGTACAGCCTTGGTCTCAGAAAAGTCTGAAATTGTTACTACATGTTGGATCTTTAACATTGGAACCATTTCTGGCTCACAGAGCACAAGGAAAGCAGATCATAATGTATGGTGACCCCATTGCCAGGCACAGGGGAAAAGCACAGTGATGTACCTCTGTTGGTGCCTCATACCTTGTAAGGGGCCTTTAGTTAATTATCATATGCAGGGAATTAAGCATTTGATGCAGTGGCCTTATGGGTTTAGTTAAAGCATCCTTTGACCCTGAGGGTCTATCCCCCAAATCCTATGAGGTAAGGATGAAAGATAACATCCCATTCAAAGAAGCTGAGGCTCTGAGGCCTATTTCTCCAAGTTCATTCAGTCAACAAACATTTATGAGCTCTGTGCCAGATCTGATGAATGTTGAGGGGCTTGTAGATGAACTGAGGAAACAGACACATGGCCTGAAAACAGAGTGTTGTCTGAGGTGCCATAGGAGTGTGTACAGGGAGCTATGTGAGCAGAAGGGAGAGGTTCCAAGGCTCAGCTGAGGAAAAGGGATCCAAGGAGGCTGTATAGAGGTGGTCATTTTTTAGCTGCCTTGACTCTCCCGAAGGCACTTGGCAAGAGCGAAACCAAAACCACTATGGAGGGACACTTCTGTTTTCCAAATTGCACAGGATTCCCACAGAAAACAAAAACAGAGCAAAACAAGATCATCCATCCCTGTGGACGACAGCCTTACAATAAAAATGAAAACTTATAAAACGCTAAAGGACACAGTCCCCAAGAATAAAAGTAAGTGTCCATACCAAACATTGTAGCTTTCAGATAACAGAATGTTCAGATGGAGGGTATAAAATAATATGTTTAACATAAAAACCACAGAAGAGGGCCTCCCTGGTGGCGCAGTGGTTGAGAGTCCGCCTGCCGATGCAGGGGATACGGGTTCGTGCCCCGGTCTGGGAGGATCCCATATGCCGCGGAGCGGCTGGGCCCGTGAGCCATGGCCGCTGGGCCTGCGCATCCGGAGCCTGCGCATCCGGAGCCTGTGCTCCACAACGGGAGAGGCCACAACAGTGAGAGGCCCGCATACCGCAAAAAGGAAAAAAAAAAAAAACCACAGAAGAGAGACTAAATATGACCAGATGGACTTGAAGAACAGCCAAATAGAACTTCTAGAAATGGAAAAATAGGATTATTTAAATGGAACACTGAGTGGGTGGAGCAGCTTAGACACAGCTAAAGAGAGTTTGTAAATTGGAAGATGGCGCCAAGGGGAGATAGAAAATATTAAAGAAAGCTTAAGAGGCATAGAGGATAGAATAACAAGAGCTGTCATATCCTTGATAGGAGTTTCAGGCAAGAATAGGAAGAATGAGAGAGAGGCAATCCTCAGAGAGATACTGGCTGAGATTTTTTTTTTAAGAATTAATAGAAAACATAATTCTTCAGATTCAAGTGGTAGGGAGTCCTGAGCACTATAAATAAAAATAAAGGCATACCTAGCAGATGAAAATGAAACTGCAGAACACCAGAGAGGGAAAATGAAACTGCAGAACATCAATCTCTCTGGATTAAGAAACCAGAGATTAAAAAACAAACAGCCTTGCTTACAAAGCAACGACAGTCCAACTGAAAACAGCCTTCTCAGTATCAACAAGAGAAGTCACAAGACAAGGCACATGCTGGCAGAAAATAAGTACCAAGGTGGATTTCAAAATCTAGGTAAGCAGTTATTCAAGAGCAAGGATACAATAAAGACATCTTCAGTCAAATAAAAACGGAAAGTTTACCCCTAGCAGATCCTCCCTAAAAGAAACTCTAAGAAATATACTTCAGAGGGAAAAAAATAAATTGAATCTAAAGGAAATGAGTAGGATGCAGGAAAGCCTCCTGCTTTTCCCCGGCCGTTCTTCTCCCTCCATTTTCATTCCTCTCTCATTATTCCTCTACCTCCTACTTCACAGCTAGGAGGGACTGGCGAGGAGGATGCTCACAGGTGGTGAAGGCAGGAGAACCTAAGACGTCCTCCCGATATACTACTGTTCCACCATGACACAGTCTCTGTCCACCTACACGTGTGTTCTGAATACCTCTGGCTGGGCTTCCCTATCAACTCATCACTCCTGGGACAGAAGGTAGCAGCCCAAGGGACCCCAAAGTGCATCAGAGGGCCCCCAAACTGTATACTATAGCTCAGGCTATAGAAGGAGCCACACTTTCTGATTTTGTGAGGGAACCTCCCAGCTGGCCAGTGACTGTTTCTCCACCACAATATCCCACTGGCAGAGGTAGACACCTGTCTTTGGGTTCTCTCTGAATCTGACTCTAAGACAAAGATTCCAGATGGTGTAGTTTATCTGGGAGAAGATCCCAGGAGATGCTGGCAGGGGCATGGAGAAGAAAGACAGGGAAGGGAGGACAGCCAAGAAAGCATAAGGCATGTGATATCAAGCTGGCTACCACTGTGGGCGACTGAAGCTTATATCTGCTCAGAAAGCTCTGGAAGCCAATGTAGAACACACACCTCAGTGTTGTCCTGCCTGAGGGACTGGGGAGCTGGGGTATTTATACACCAGGTCCTGCCCACCATTATTGGGAGGCTGCTCCAGGGGTATCAATTCCCTGGCACTTTGGCCTGCTGTACAGGTGGCAAAGGGGTGGCTCCAGGGCAAGAGAAAGTCTTCAGGCCACAAACTGAGGTGCTGGCAGTTGGAATTCAAGCCTGTCAGTGCTGAAGGGGAAAGAAAAGGGTATGGACAGGGCTCAGGCAGCATCTGCTGTAGCACCTTGATTCAAAGGCTTTAGCAGAATGCATGAAAATAAAAAGACCCCAACAAATTCAATGCCATGGCCAGGTGAGAGGTGCTTTGGAACTTCCTGCTGCTCACTGGCATTTTCTAAATGAGCGCTGCCTTCAGCTCCTAGTTCTCTTGCAGGCTTTGGGAGGGGTTTCAAGAAGCCTGGAACTTTTCACTCTCATTACAGTGACAGAATCTAAAAACACCCAAGTGTGTGCTTTGTCCACCAGCTTTGCTAATAGCCTGGCAGGCAGTCCAGCAGGTAGATGAGTGCTTGGAAAACCGTGCAGGTGCAGCTGGCACTGCAAACAGCAGGTGATGCATTCCAAAGGAGCAGGAAATTCAGGGTACTTGAACTTCTGGCTGAGTTAAAATTTTAAAAAGGACACATTTTTATATTACTGATATTTTCCCAGGCTTGAGTACTATAAAAAGAACTAGAGGGGAATAAAATTAGAAACACACCTTTTGGCACTCTTAAAATAAAGTGGAGTGAAAAGTTTTGGGGATTGACAGGAAGAACACCAGGGCAGATGGCATTACACACTGCAGTTTAGCCTGGCGGTAACCACAGTGGGATGACCTGCCCCATCCCTTTGAATGGTTTTCATGACTCTGTTCTCTTCTTTTGTTCGTTTCTGTGGTCTACAATTTTGTTTTAAATGCCTGGTATCTTATAAAGTCTCTAATAGCTTGGACATTCATTATTTGCAAGGGGGTTTCAGTTAGCGACCTCACCTGTAAAATAAAGATGCTACCTCTTGCACCTCCTCATTTCAGCCTCTTACGCTCTTGGCCATTTTCTGGTTGTGAAAAGGAAGGATCGCAGTGGAGAGCCCTGCTTCGGTGTCGGCAGCTGTTAACGAGACTAGTCTATGAAGCTGTGAAATGTCCATCCTTCCTAGAAGAGAATTACGTCAGCGACTCCTCTGTCCTTAAGCTGGAACAGGCCACAGTACTTGAATGAGAGCCTTGTTATACGTTAATACCAACTTCAGCTTTATCCATTTATTCCATCCATCAATCTAGCCTTACATCCACCCACCCATTATTCTATCACATCCACCTAGCTAGGGAGCCACCTATCCTTTCTTCCATCCCGACCATGCTTCCGTTCATCTTTCCAACCAAGCCAAGCAGCCTCCTTCCCTCCCTCTCCCCTCCCTCCCTCCCTTCCTTCCTGCCTTCCTTCTTTTCCTTTCTTCCCTCTTTCAATGAATGCATCTCAAACAATCATCCTTCCATCCATCCGTTCGTTTATCACAGCCATCCAAGATTGAGTGCCTCTGGGCTAACTAACTCAGCCTTGAAATGCAGAGGTATTTACCCTCAACATATTTACCCTTTAATAACATTTTTAAAAATCTATAACTGGGGGTAATCTTTTTTTTTCTTTTTCTTTTAATGGAAATCATTTCCTCTAGAAGTATTTGTGAATCTGCCCACGTTCAGTGGTAATCATATTCAGGGAAAAGTGGAAAGAGAATTCTTGAGAATTTCATTGCAGTTTAACATGGGGCCCTGAAGCAAGTGTCTCCTGAGGGATGCTTCTTCATGTTGGTGAGCCCTTCCTTTTGTGGATTTTTATTGGGCATTGCAGACAACCTTGTACACTTTCCTAGTGGAGTAGGAATTGAGACGAAGCCTTCCAGATGTCTGGGAGGATTCTGGGAATGTGCACAGCAGGCAAAATGAGCTTCCCTGGGCCATGTGTTAGAAAATGTGGTCCAGACGCAGCTTCACTTTAATGGCTCGGAAACTCCCAGCAAACCTCCTAACCTCACGAGTCTCTGTTTCTCCATATGGAGTCATCATTGCCCTGCCTGCTTTTGCATAAATTGTGTGCAAATACTCCAAAAAGAGCTTTGAAAACCACCTACTATTTCTTTTTAAAATTGTTTATTATTTCTTAATTACATGAATTGCTGACTGTTGAGAGTAGAAAAATCTGAAGATCCAAATGAGAAAAAACTAAAACAAACAAACAGACATAAAAACCTTTTAGTCCCACCTCTCATTTTCCCCAAGATATGTTTACTGACAGGAAAAGGTATTGATTAATGCTCAAGCTGAAAAAAAGCGGATTGTATAACTGGATATATGCTAATGATTCCATCATTTAAAACTGTATTTTCAAATATACACATAAATCTGGAAGATTATTTTAAATTAACTTTAATTACAATATTGATACATAATATCAAAAAAGTCAGACAAGTAAAAGATAAAAATTTAAATTGATCATGACCTACTATGTAGCTGTAACCACTGATGACATTTTGGTGTATTATCCTCACAGAGTTTATTTATATCTATATCTACATTTTTACAAATATTGTACCAGAGCATACAAACAAATATGTAACCTGCTTTTCCATTCTATGATATAATATGACCACCTCTCCATATCAGTACATACACAGTTGACCCTTGAACAATATGGGTTCGAACTGCACGGAATTTTTTCAAAACATAGGTAGTACAGTACTACAAGATCCACAGTTGGTTGAATCCCTGGATGCAGAACCATGAATAGGAGGGCCAACTATGAAGTTATAAGCAGATTTTTCACTGCAGGGTGTGGGATAGTGCCCCTAACCCCCAGTTGTTAAGGGTCAGTTGTACTATATTGCTATTTTAATTCGCTTTTAGGGTCTGGTCCTATGACTGTATCACAGTTTATTCAACCCATCCTCTGCTGTTGGATATGTATATATTTTTTCTCTCCCTCTTTTTTTTAACACCTTTATTTGAGTATAATGCTTCACAATGGTTTGTTAGTTTCTGCTGTATAACAAAGTGAATCAGCTATATGTGTACATATATCCCCATATATTCTCCCTCTTGCGTCTCCCTCCCACCCTCCCTATCCCACCCCTCTAGGTGGACACAAAGCACCAAGCTTATCTCCCTGTGCTATGTGGCTGCTTCCCACTAGCTAGCTATTTTATGTTTGGTAGCATATATATGTCCGTGGCCCTCTCTCACTTTGTCCCAGCTTACCCTTTCCCCTCCCTGTGTCCTCAAGTCCATTCTCTACATCTGTGTCTTTATTCCTGTCCTACCCCTAGGTTCCTCAGAACCTTTTTTTTTTTTTAGATTCCATATATATATGTGTTAGCATATGGTGTTTGTTTTTCTCTTTCTGACTTACTTCACTCTGTTTGACAGTCTCTAGGTCCATCCACCTCACTACAAATAATTCAATTTTGTTTTTTTATGGCTGAGTAATATTCCATTGTATATATGTGCCACATCCTCTTTATCCATTCGTCTGTCAGTAGACACTTAGGTTGCTTCCATGTCCTGGCTATTGTAAATAGAGCTGCAATGAACATTGTGATACATGACTCTTTCTGAATTCCGGTTTTCTCAGGGTATATGCCCAGTAGTGGGATTGCTGTTTCGTATGGTAGTTCTATTTTTAGTTTTTTAAGGAACCTCCATACTGTTCTCCATAGGGGCTGTATCAATTTACATTCCTACCAACAGTCCAAGAGGGTTCCCTTTTCTCCACATCCTCTCCAGCATTTATTGTTTGTAGATTTTTTGATGATGGCCATTCTGACTGGTGTGAGGTGATACCTCATTGTAGTTTTGATTTGCATTTCTCTAATGATTAGTGATGTTGAGCATCCTTTCATGTGTTTGTTGGCAATCTGTATGTCTTCTTTGGAGAAATGTCTATTCAGGTCTTCTGCCCATTTTTGGATTAGGTTGTTTGTTTTTTTGATATTGAGCTGCATGAGCTGCATGTAAATTTTGGAGATTAATCCTTTGTCAGTTGCTTCGGTTGCAAATATTTTCTCCCACTCTGAGGGTTGTCTTTTCATCTTGTTTATGGTTTCCTTTGCTGTGCAAAAGCTTTGAAGTTTCATTAGGTCCCATTTGTTTATTTTTGTTTTTATTTCCATTTCTCTAGGAGGTAGGTCAAAAAGGATCTTGCTGTGATTTATGTCACAGAGCGTTCTGCCTAAGTTTTCCTCTAAGAGTTTTACAGTGTCTGGACTTACATTTAGGTCTTTAATCCATTTTGAGTTTATTTTTGTGTATGGTGTTAGGGAGTGTTCTAATTTCATTCTTTTACATGTAGCTGTCCAGTTTTCCCGTCACCACTTATTGAAGAGGCTGTCTTTTCTCCATTTTATATTCTTGCCTCCTTTATCAAAAATAAGGTGACCATATATGCGTGGGTTTTCTATCCTGTTCTCTTGATCTGTACTTCTGTTTTTGTGCCAGTACCATACTGTCTTGATTACTGTAGCTTTGTAGTATAGTCTGAAGTCAGGGAGCCTTATTCTTCCAGCTCCGTTTTTCTTTCTCAAGATTGCTTTGGCTATTCCGGGTCTTTTGTGTTTCCATACACATTGTGAAATTTTTTGTTCTAGTTCTGAAAGATGACATTGGTAGTTTGATAGCGATTGCATTGAATCTGTAGATTGCTTTGGGTAGTATAGTCATTTTCACAATGTTGATTCTTCCAATCCAAGAACATGGTATATCTCTCCATCTGTTTGTATCATCTTTAATTTCTTTCATCAGTGTCTCATAGTTTTCTGCATTCAGGTCTTTTGTCTCCTTAGGTAGGTTTGTTCCTAGGTATTTTATTCTTTTTGTTGCAGTGGTAAATGGGAGTGATTCCTTAATTTCTCTTTCAGATTTTTCATCACTAGTGTATAGGAATGCAAGAGATTTCTGTGCATTAATTTTGTATCCTGCTACTTTACCAGATTCATTGATTAGCTCCAGTAGTTTTCTGGTAGCATCTTTAGGATTCTCTATGTATAGTATCATGTCATCTGCAAACAATGACAGTCTTACTTCTTCTTTTCCAATTTGGATTCCTTTTATTTCTTTTTCTTCCCTGAGTTGCGGCTAAAACTTCCAAAACTATGTTGAATAATAGTGGTGAGAGTGGGCAACCTTGGGCAACCTTGTCTTTTTCCTGATCTTAGTGGAAATGGTTTCAGTTTTTCACCATTGAGAATGATGTTGGCTGTGGGTTTGTCATATATGGCCTTTATTATGTTCAGGTAAGTTCCCTCTATGCCTACTTTCTGGAGGTTTTTTTTTTATCATAATTGGATGTTGAATTTTGTCGAGAGCTTCTTCTGCATCTATTGAGATGATCATATGGTTTTTCTCCTTCAGTTTGTTAATATGGTTTATCACATTGATTGATTTGCGTATGTTGAAGAATCCTTGCGTTCCTGGGATAAACCCCACTTGATCATGGTGTATGTTCCTTTTAATGTGCTGTTGCATTCTGTTTGCTAGTATTTTGTTGAGGATTTCTGCATCTATGTTCATCAGAGATATTGGCCTGTAGTTTTCTTTTTTTGTGACATCTTTGTCTGGTGTTGGTATCAGGGTGATGGTGGCCTCGTAGAATGAGTTTGGAAGTGCTCCTCCCTCTGCCATATTTTGGAAGAGTTTGAGAAGGATAGGTGTTAGCTCTTCTCTAAATGTTTGATAGAATTCGCCTGTGAAGCCATCTGGTTCTGGGCTTTTGTTTCTTGGAAGACTTTTAATCACAGTCACAATTTCAGTGCCTGTGATTGGTCTGTTTATGTTTTCTCTTTCTTCCTGGTTCAGTCTCAGAAGGTTGTGCATTTCTAAGAATTTGTCCATTTCTTCCAGGTTGTCCATTTATTGGCGTAGAGTTGCTTGTAGTAACCTCTCATGATCTTTTGTATTTCTGCAGTGTCAGTTGTTACTTCTCCTTTTTCATTTCTAATTGTATTGATTTGAGTCTTCTCCCTTTTTTTCTTGATGAGTCTGGCTAATGGTTTATCAATTTTCTTTATCTTCTCAAAGAACCAGCTTTTAGTTTTATTGATCTTTGCTACCGTTTCCTTCATTTCTTTTTCATTTATTTCTGGTCTGATCTTTATGATTTCTTTCCTCCTGCCAACTTTGGGGTTTTTTTGTTCTTCTTTTTCTAATTGCTTTAGGTGTAAGATCAGGTTGTTTATTTGAGATGTTTCTTGTTTCTTGAGGTAGGATTGTATTGCTCTAAACTTCCCTCTTAGAACTGCTTTCACTGCATCCCATAGGTTTGGAGTCATCATGTTTTCATTGTCATTGTTTCTAGGTATTTTTTGATTTCCTCTTTGATTTCTTCAGTGATCTCTTGGTTATTTAGTAGTGTATTGCTTAGCCTCCATTTGTTTGTATTCTTTACAGATTTTTCCTGTAAATGATATCTAGTCTCATAGCACTGTGGACAGCAAAGATACTTGATACAATTTCAATTTTCTTAAATTTATCAAGGCTTGATTTGTGACTCAAGATATGATCTATCCTGGAGAAAGTTCCATGAGCACTTGAGAAGAAAGTGTACTCTGTTGTTTTTGGATGGAATGTCCTATAAATATCAATTAAGTCCATCCTGTTTAATGTATCATTTAAAGGTTGTGTTTCCTTATTTATTTTCATTTTGGATGATCTGTCCATTGGTGAAAGTGGGGTGTTAAAGTTCCCTACTATGATTGTGTTACTGTTGCTTTCCACTTTTATGGCTGTTAGCATTTGCCTTATGTATTGAGGTGCTCCTATGTTGGGTGCATAAAGATTCACAATTGTTCTATCTTCTTCTTGGATTGGTCCCTTGATCATTATGTAGTGTCCTTTTTTGTCTCTTGTAATAGTCTTTATTTTAATAGTCTTTATTTTAGTCTTTATTTTTTCTGATATGAGAATTGCTACTCCACCTTTCTTTTGATTTCCATTTGTATGGAATATCTTTTTCCATCCCCTGAGTTTCAGTCTGTATGTGTCCCTAGGTCTGAAGTGGATCTCTTGTAGACAGCATATATATGGGTCTTGTTTCTGTATCCATTCAGCCAGGCTATGTCTTTTGGTTGGGGCATTTAATCCATTTACATTTAAGTAATTATTGGTATGTATGTTCCTATTACCGTTTTGTTAATTGTTTTGGGTTTGTTAGTGTAGGTCTTTTCCTTCTCTTGTGTTTCCTGCCTAGAGAAGTTTCTTTAGCGTTTGTTGTAAAGCTGGTTGGGTGGTGCTGAATTCTCTTAGCTTTTGCTTGTCTGTAAAGCTTTTGATTTCTCTGTTGAATCTGAGTGAGATCCTTGCTGGATAGAGTAATCTTGATGGTAGGTTTTTCCCTTTCATCACTTAAAATATGTCCTGCCACACCCTTCTGGCTTGCAGAGTTTCTGCTGAGAAATCAGCTGTCAACCTTATGGGGATTCCTTTTTATGTTATTTGTTTCTTTTCACTTGCTGCTTTTAATATTTTTTCTTTGTATTTAATTTTTGCTACTTTGATTAATATGTGTCTTGGCATGTTTCTCCCTGGAGCTATCCTGTATTGGACTCTCCGTGCTTCCTGGACTTGATTGACTCTTTCCTTTCCCTTCTTAAGGAAGTTTTCAACTATAATCTCTTCAAATATTTTCTCAGTCTCTTTATTTTTCTCTTCTTCTTCTGGGACCCCTATAATTTGAATGTTGGTGTGTTTAATGTTGTTCCAGAGGTCTCTTAGACTGTCCTCCATTCTTTTCATTCTTTTTTCTTTATTCTGCTCTGCAGTGGTTATTTCCACTATTTTATTTTCCAGGTCACTTATCCGTTCTTCTGCCTCAGTTATTCTGCTATTGATTCCTTCTAGAGAATTTTAAATTTCGTTTATTGTGTTGTTCATCAGTTTGTTTGCTCTTTAGTTCTTCTAGGTCCTTGTTAAACGTTTCTTGTATTTTCTCCATTCTATTTCCAAGATTTTGAATCATCTTTACTATCATTACTCTGAATTCTTTTTCAGGTAGACTGCCTATTTCCTCTTCATTTGTTTGGTCTGGTGGGTTTTTACCTTTCTCCTTTATCTGCTGTGTGTTTCTCTGTCTTCTCATTTTTCTTAGCTTTCTGTGTTTGGGCGTCTCCTTTTCGCAGGCTACAGGTTCATAGTTCCCGTTGTTTTTGGTGTCTGCTCCCAGTGGGTCAGGTTGGTTCAGTGCATTGTGTAGGCTTTCTGGTGGTGGGGACTGGTGCCTGTGTTCTGGTGGATGAGGCTGGATCTTGTCTTTCTGGTGGGCAGGACTGCGTCCGGTGGTGTCTTTTGGGGTGTCTGTGGCCTTATTATGATTTTAGGCAGCCTCTCTGCTAATGGGTGGGGTTGTGTTCCTGGCTTGCTAGTTGTTTGGCGTGGGGTGTCCTGCACTGTAGCTTGCTGGTTGTTGAGTGGAGCTGGGTCTTAGGGTTGAGATGGAGATCTCTGGGAGAACTTTTGCCGTTTGATATTACATGGGGCTGGGAGGTCTCTGGTGGACCAATGTCCTGAACTCAGCTCTCGCACCTCAGAGGCTCAGGGCAGACCACTGGCCGGAGCACCAAGACCCTGTCAGCCTCACGGCGATGAGCTGCTGCAGGTGAAAACGGTGGAGGCGGCAGCTGAAGTGGCAATACCCTTGCCTTCTCTGAAGGCTACAGAGGCGACACTCTTGCTCCTTTGCCCGTGTCCAGTAAGGTGGCGGATGGTGTGCAGGGACTGGGAGCCGCCTCCTCCTCCTCAGCGACTGGGCTCTTAATCCTCTGCAGAAGCCACTGAGGAGCCCAACAGGTGGGGGGAGGGCACGCTGGGCTGCAGGTGAGGGAGCTGATGTTGGATATTTAACATGTCCATCTTTCAAAAATTTGGAATTTTTCCCTATGAACAACATATAATCAGGATCCTTCCGGTGACATTTTTGTGTGCATGCGTCCTGCTGAATTTGCTGAATTGCGTTTCAGAAATATTGGACTATGTATTCTCCCATTGTGATATATGAGTATCTTCCCTACCCCCAACCCCATAAGAATACATTTATTTAGGGAATTCCCTGGAGGTCCAGTGGTTAGGGCTCCATGCTTCCACTGCAGGGGGCATGGGTTCAATCCCTGGTCAGGGAACTAGGGTCTCACGTGGCATGGCCAAAAAAAAAAAAAAAAAAAAAAGAATATATTTATTTAAGTCTGAATTGGTAACCCCTTCTTCCTTCCAACAGTCAACACAGAAAGGGGGGCATGGAAAGTGTGTCTCCAAGCCTTACCCTGTCCATCCAGGTGCCCCACCTGGCAAGTAACCTCTTTAGGTAGTGTTTTCCTGTATCCATTCGGATTTGTCTTGCAAAACCAAGAAAATACAAATATAAATTCTTATCTTCTGCCCCTTTTGATACAAAAGGTAGCAAATTATATGCACTGTCCTGACCCTTGCACTTAGAGCACTTTCCACACCAGTACTGGGAGCACAGCCTCCTCTCTGTTTCAGCAGTGAAGTGGTCCATCCCAGGGAAGCATCAGATCTGGAAAGAGCCACCTGCTGTTTCCACTGTTTTTTTAATCACAAACATGGTTGCAGTGAACAATCTCCTGCATATGTCCTCTTCTGTGCATGCCCGATGCCACAGAATACATTCTCAGAAGTGGGATCATGTATTTGGAATTCTTTTTTTTTTTTTTTTTTGGCTGTGCTGTGCGGCTTGTGGGATCTTAGTTCCCTGACCAGGGTTTGAACCCGGGCCCCTCAGCAGTGAAAGCATGGAGTCCTAAGCCCTGGACCCCCAGGGAATCCCCCACGTATTTGTAATTTTTGATGGATAGGCCACATTCCCCTCCATAATGGAAATACCAGTTTACATCCCCACCAGCAACGTTCCACAGTGCCTGTCTCTCCACAGCCTAGCCAACAGAGTGTGGTATTAAACATTAGGATTTTTGCCTATTCAGTGGATGAAAGTGTATTTCAGGGATGCTCTCTTGTCAATGCTGCCCACATTTTCTATTGGGTTCTCTCTCTTTTTGTTACTATTTCTAGGTGCTCTTTTTTTTTTTTTTTTTTTTTTTTTGCGGTATGCGGGCCTCTCACTGCTGTGGCCTCCCCCGCCGCGGAGCACAGGCTCCGGACGCGCAGGCTCCGGACGCGCAGGCTCAGCAGCCATGGCTCACGGGCCCAGCCGCTCCGCGGCATATGGGATCCTCCCAGACCGGGGAACGAACCCGTATCCCCTGCATCGGCAGGCGGACTCCCAACCACTTGCGCCACCAGGGAGGCCCCTAGGTGCTCTTTTTGTATTAGGAACTTTTAGCCCTGTTTTGTCATATGAATTGCAAGAATTTTTTTCTTTTTAATATTTGTCATTTTAAAAAATTTAGCCTGCAGTGGTGGTTTTTTCCTTTCCATGCAAAAGGTTTAAACAGTGTAGTAGAACATGTTAGTCTCATCCTCCGTGCCTCTGGATTTTGAGTCACATGTTGGAAGAGGGTGGGTGAGAGCACATCTTAGGCCTCCAGGAGCCCACGGCCAGTGCCCAAGTCCCAGATGGCGCTGCAGCTCCTTGGGTTCTCAGAAGCAAGCTGCCTTTTTCTTTTCTTTTTGTTAAACCTCGTTTCATGGGAACGGGAGTGGTGTAAGTATCTCACAAATCCATTTAGAGAGAACAGAGGGAACAGATTCGGGAGTGGGCTTATGTCTGGGAAACATCATACCGTCAGGCCTGTGCCTGCCCCCCTCGCCCAGGCCCTCCTGAATGGGTGACTTGGGCTGCAGTTCGCAGACTCTCTGGGCAGCACTGATTGTGGAAGGAGATGCGCTTTATGGTGTGTGTAGACCGTTCCCGTGCACACTTGACGTGTCCTTAAACTGCACTCATCACAGCCCAACAGCCCAGTAGATTATAAACCATGGCCTATGGAAACTGGGAAATCATTGGACATCCCTGAGTAAGTAAGGGTGTGCACGGGCAACATGTTTCATGTGCATCTCTGCTGTTCCTCCTGCCTCTGATGCAACATTCTAGAAGAGTACTGGGGCTTTAAGAATCATGCAGAAGGATCGTAAGAGTCCAGCAAGCTTTAGTGCCAACCAGAGGGCCTCCCTCTGAGGCATCTCTTTCAGCCCTGTGACGTTAACAGTGAAAACACCCACTTAGCACTGCGGTGCCAGGCTTGGAGTCACTGCCATTAGCCTACTTCTCACAGGTGGGAACACGGAGGAACAGAGAGTTGAAGAAAGTTGCCCCCAACTACCCACCTAGTATGTGGCGGAGCTGGGCTTTGCACGCAGGCAGCCTGACTCCAGGGCACAGGCTCCTAGTCAGTGCACAGAGTGTCCTCAATTAATTACAACTCCAGACCTAAGAGGAGAAAATACCATTTAGAAGGAAGATGGGAAAGACAGTTAAAAAGAAATAAAGGAGAAACCTGTATGAGTGATTCCCGGTATCCCTGCTCCTGCTGTAACTGCCCGCCACTGTCAGCAGTGTGGTTTCTATTTCTGGAGAAAGCTGAGCCCAGGAAGCATACCTCAGGGTTCCAGGCCCAGCACCTCAACTCCTGTAGCTCTATGACCTGGGGTAAATCACCTTATTTTTATTTATTTCTCTTGTTTTTGTTATGGTAAAATATACATAACATAAAGTTTACCATTTTGTTCTATTTTCAAGTGTACAGTTCAGTGGCATTCAGTGTATTCACAAGATTGTGCACCCATCCCCGTGATCCATTTCCAGAGCATTTTCATCATCTCAGACAGAAACTCCATTCTCATTAAACAAGAACTCTCCATTCCTCCTCCCCCCAGGTCCTGGTAACCACTGTCTACTTGGTGTCCGTGAATTTGACTATTCTGCATACCTTGTGTAAGTGGAATCGTACAGTAGGTGTCCTTTCATGTCTGGCGTATTTCATATAGCATAATGTGGTCAAGGTTCATCCCGTTTAACGTGTATCAGGATTTCATTCCTTGTGAAGGTTCAGTAATGTTCCATTGTATACATATTCCACCTTTTGTTTATCCATTCACCTGTTGATGGACAGTTGAGTCGTTTTCTGCCTCTGGATGTTGTGAATAGTGCTGCTGTGAACATTGGGCCTGAGACCCTGCTTTCAGTTCTTTGGAGTCTATACCTCAGAGTGGTTGCTGGATAATTGCTGGATAATATGGGAATTCTGTGTTTAACATTTTGAGGAACTGCCAAACTCATTTTATTTTCAAAGAGGAGATTTTTTTCCTTACTCACGACCCTGGGCATAAGCTTCCTAATCATTTCCCTGGGCCAATGAGCAGAATTTTTCCAGCCCCTTCTCCCTGAAGCATCAGCCCTACGACGTCTAGTGTGTGGGGGGGCTCACACAGGCCTAAGGCCATAGGCCCCGTGAGTTAAGTGCTCGGCACCTGCACGTGTGTCCTCCCGTCTCCTCACTTGGCACCCTGTGGACCATCTCTTCCTTCTAGGGTCACTTTCCACGTTTGTTTCCTTCGTAGTTTCTCCCTCTCCACAATACAAGTTCTGTGGCGGTGAAGACATTTTTTTCTCTTGTTTTCTATTATATCGTCAAATTAGAAGATGGTAGCTGGCACATAGTAGGTACTCCAGAAGTAAGAGAAAATGCCAAGCTTTTGTATACATTGCCTCATTTAACCCTTATAACAACTTTTATCCCCTGCTTCACCTTCCAAAAACAGGACCAGATAGTTTAAGTAACTTCCCTAATGTAGCACAGCTAGTAAAATATATATTCGACGTGTGATCTACATGGGAATGCAACAGGCACGCACTAGCGTGGCTGAAGGAAACCAGTACTCCTCCAGCTACCCATGAGCTATTCTTGAGTCCCCAGGGATGCTGCCCCTGCCATTGGGCACGCTCCTGCCCTTTCCAGGGTCTGGACTTGAAGACCCTCGTCCTGGGGCATAACGGACCTCAGGGGCCCACGGAGGGCGCCCTCACCCCCAACTGCTCTATCCTCAGTGAGGACCTTGTCCTTAAGTTCCCACACAGAGCAGAGGCCAGGCAGTGACATCGACTGGAACTTTACTGATGGCGCGAGGATAATGAAGGCACACGCGGGAAATAAACTACAAAGTCCTCAGGCTCAGACCCTCACCCAGGGCTCCTCACGGCACCACCCGGCCTCGCTACCATCCTGGCCATGAGCCAGGAAGTTCACGGCCATCAGTGCTCTCCAGGCATACCCCCACCCCCGCCGTCGTAGTTTCTAGTGCTGCCAAAACAAAATACTGCAGACTGGGTGGCTTAAAAACCAGAAATTTCTTATCTCACATTCCTGGAGGCTGGAAGGCCCAGGTCAAGGTGTGGCGCCGTCTGTTCCTCCTGGGGCCCTGCTCCTCGGCCTTCGGATGCTGTCTTCTCCCTGCGCGCTCACAGGTTCTTCCCTCTGTGTGTGTCTGTGTCCTCGTCCCTTCTAAGGTGGACACTAGTCGGATTGGATCAGGGCCACCCCCATCACCTCATTTTCACTTAGCTACCTCTTTCCAAATACAGTCTCTTTGTGAGGTGCTGGGGGTTAGGACTTCAGCATATGGATTTGGGAGGGGACACAGTTCAGCCCGCGACAGCTCAGCCTGAGAAGCACGTTTCTCCTGTTTCCTAGGAGTGTAAGATTTTGCTCCAAGGCACAGCCATCTCCTCGGCCTCTTCCAAAGACGACTACTAACGACTACTAACAGTACCTATTCGTTTCAGTTTTTCCTATCAAGCGGGGAGGTTCTCCAGCCACATGGTTATGTGTAGAAGAAAATGTGTCTGCTGGATATGATGGGCTAAAGGGGTCTGCCACGCTATAAAGTTGTGAAATTTTGTGTTTCAAAAGTATTTCCAGAGAATGCGGGTTATGAGATGATGTGGAAAGGGGTGCGGGGTCGAGAGCTGGGATGCTGTAATCAGAAGCCCATCCTCAGTCCAGAATTCTCCTCTTCCTGGAGTCTAAGCTCCTCATTTTCATGCTGTGAATGAAGCCATTGCCTATCCTGTAAGAGCAGATGATCTTGCTTCACACGAATCGATGTGGACCACAAAGCATGGCTTTCTTCCTCTCCTGGAACCATAAATTAAGGTCTGTTCTGCACTCATCTGCTCGCCAGGTCTTGGCAGCCTTCTCTGGACCTTGGGGCTCCTTGAGTACTTACAGTCTTTGTTCACATAAGCAGCCTCCCGATGGCTGGCCCAGATGTGAGGCCCACATCTGGAAACTATCCCTAGTCTTGGCCCAGGCCTTGAGGCTTAGGAGATGTGTGTGTGTCAGGTACAACCCCGCCCTGCCTGGTGATCCACACACAAGGCCCCGTGCAGGGCAGAGGTCTTGAGGAGTGGCAGCTGGGTTTGGAGACCGTGGGTTGGGTTCGATCCCAGTGGGCTCCCTGACAACAGCACCACACTCGTGTTCCCATCCCACCATCCTTCCTTGATCAGACGTCCAGCATGCAACCCACCGACCTTGAGGCATCTCACTGATGCTGCCGCCGTGGCTTGGCCCATGGACGGAAATGGTTGTCTGAGCCTGGAACTGGGTCTCCCAGCTTGAGAATTTATACCTGAGATGTATGGTGCAGGCATGAGGGTGAATTGTTTGTATATCACAAAGTGCTTAGTTCAGAGAGGGCTTCAGTGCTTAAAGAAAACCCTGTGCTCTAAAGCCAGTAATACAGCATGACCCACTTTGGACCAGTGGTGCCTGTCCAGGGAAATGCCCTGCCCACCATTCTTAAGGAACAGTGAGCCCCAAAGAGTGGTTTACGTGCAGGAAGGAGGTGGCATTTCTGCTAGGACCAGAGTTTGCGCAAGTGCTTGTATCAGGTACTCGTGTAAAGCTGCTGGCTGCTATTGACAGATTTGGGGTCTGACTGACCCTCTGGGCCAAGAAGGATCCTCACTGATGTGTCTGCCTGGCCTGACCTATTGGTTTTTGGGTTTTTTTCGTCGAATGCATTTTACAGTTTCCCAACTAGAAAATTTTAAGCATACAGTAAAACAAAAGAAAAAAATTATTCCTCAAATCCCAACGTCAGAGATAACCGTTAACATTTTGGTTTCTATATGCCAAATCTTTTCTCATACGTATGTATAAATAGTTTCTAAAATAATGAAAGACAATCATCCCACAATACTGTTCTAGAATCTGCTTTTCTTTCAATATCTCATAATATTTCCATGTCAAAAATATACGACTACATCAGCGGTCTTAAGAGGAGCAGTACTGCTACTTAGGAGAGGACTGAAGATCTATGAAGGCATTTTCAGTTGTCGCAATCATGGCAGAGTAGGAGAGGGTGGGTGGGAGATGTGCAGCTGGCACTTAGAAGGCAAGGGACCAGGAAATTAAGTATTCTGCAAAGCTTAGTCCAGCTCAGATTTTGAATATCCTGATGGATATTTACAACAGTGGGAAAAAATTTATAATAACTTCAGCCTAAGACCTAACTCCTTTTTTACGTATAAACACAAAGCCTTTTGGCATGGTTTTAGTATACACAGAATTTTATAACAATGCAACTAATGAGTTTTATTTTGTTTACACTTTATACTATGAATTGTCAGCTCAACCATTTGGAAAATCTCATCAGCAACGGCAAAGCCACTCCCAGCCTCTGAGTCAAGGTTATAGCCACCTGGATCTATCTGTATTGTAGTCATTGCATTTAGAATGAGTGTACATACATGGGAATACACTTATCCGCCTTTTGTTTCCAAACGTCAGATGCAGAAAGTATCTACAAACGTTTAGTGGTACAATTGTCTTACTTCTATTAAGTCCCAACTTACTTAAAAGCAGATTCAAACACCTGGTTTCTTCATTATGTCTTCAAATGTAGCTGCGCCTAAACATTTGCAAATGGCAACTGTTATCTGTCAGCCCTGTACCCCCTTCTAAGCCCTGCTCTCCATCTCTGAGGTTGGAAACCTCCAAGTTATATCTTCCAGATTCCTTCCCATCTGGCTTCTTTGAGCGTCTGCCAATGGGAGGCACTGGGGGAGGTTGGAAGAGGAGATCAGGGAGACGCTATTTTCCCGGGGCTTCTGGGTTGTGTAGTGTGCGCAGCGGCAGCTGCAGCAGCCTGGACGTCGGAGGCTCCCGGTAACTCTATTTTCCCTGTTGCTTCTCCAGTTCTAGGGAGTAGTGGCTCCTTGGAGTTTCTAACCCTGGACAACCCTACCTTCCTCTCTGTGCTCTTCCAGCCCTTCCCAAACCTTTATAACCAGTTCCCTAGATTAATTTACTTCTGTTTGAAAATACCTAGAATGGTTTGTTTTCCTGATTAGACACGAAAGGATAAAAAGGGCTTAGAATTATATTCTGTTTGACTTGTTTAATGTTACGGTCAGGCCATTATATCCCTTTTAAAAAAAATTCTGCACTTGGGTAGGTATATTGCCTATGAATTCAATTTCAGGATAAAAAGGGGAGTATTACAAACTATTTATCACTATAAAAAACTGGTTTTGAGCTTGAAAAGAGTTGAAAGCAATCCATGCCATCGTTTGTAGTGACCTCTTTCATCTTTTCCACAACCCCCTATTGTTTGACATGGAGAATTATTTCAGACTTTTCATTATGACAGTGGCGCTTCCAGGAATATCCTGGTACTTAGAGTTTCCAGTGCATTTCAGAACTTCTAAGGGCAACTGTTTCTACTAGAACTCATTTCTGTTGCAGATCTCATCTCCTTCCTGGATGTGAGTTTTCGTAAAGAAAGACCAAAAAAAAATTGCACTTGCAGAATACACTGTGACAGCCCTGATGGGGGGAGGGTGCAGGTAGCAGGTGGGCATAGGAGGGGTGCAGGACGGGGTACAGGTTGGAAAGTGAAGATGAAAAAAATCATATACTAAGAAAACACTAACCAAAAGAGAAATCAAGTAGTAATATTAACAGCAGGCTAAGTAAACTTTGAGATAAAAAGTGTTACTAAACATAAAGGTCGTGACATAATAAATGATAAAAGGTCCAATTTTCCAGAAATATATAACAGTTCTAAATCCGAATGTAACTAATAACAGAACCTCAAATATACATAAAACAAAAATTGACAGCTTTACAGGAGAAACTGCCAAATTCACCGTATCTCTGGGAAATTTTAACACACCTATTTTGGTAGCTATTTCAAAGGATTGATGTCAGACAGGACATAATCTTTAATCACAATTCAATTAAATTATAAATAAAAAGATAACTTTTTAATCCAAACCCCATGTCTTTGGAAACATACATAAAACACTTTAAATTTAATCATGTATTAAAAACAAAATCACAATAGAAATGAAAATATTCAGAACTAAACAGTAACTAAAAATTATGTACCAAAATGTGCCAGATGCAGCTAAAGTTGTACTTAGAGAACAACTTATAACTTTAGATGTTTATGTTAGGAAATAAGAAAATCTAATAACTTAATAAACCAAAGAGCCAACTTAAGAATTAGGGGGAAAATAGCAGCATAAGCCCAAAGAAATAAGAAATATAATGAAGGTAATGCAGAAATTAATGAAATAGGACATATATATTAGAGAGGATCAGCAAAGACAAAGTTGTTTTGGGGGAGGGGAAAAAATAAATATCTAGCAATATTAATCAAGAAAAAAGAAAACAAACATGAATAAACATCAATAAGAATTTAAAAGGGGATTACAAATACAGGTGATGCAGACCTTAAACAGATAACTGGAGGATACTATAAGCAACAGTGAGTGGTCGTGTTACCAGTCAGTGACTTAGATAGGCCATTCCTTCTTTGATAAAAATGTTTGAATTAGCTGATCACATTATAAAGCATAAAGCAGCATTGTTCATTAGTTAGTGACTATATTGTGAAGATGCAGATTCTGACTCAGTAGGTCTGGGTGGCGCCTGAAAATCTGCATTTCTTTTTTTCCTATTCCTGAGTTTTGTTTTATTTGCTTATTTATTTTTATTAAAGCATAGTTGATTTACAATGCTGTGTTAGTTTCAGGTGTACAGCAAAGTGATTCCGTTTTTAATATATATATATCCTTTTCAGATTGTTTTCCATTATAGGTTATTACAAGATATTGAATATAGTTCCCTGTGCTATACAGTAGGTCCTTCTGTGTTTATTTATTTTATATACAGTAGTGTGTATCTGTTGGTCCCAAACTCCTAATTTATCCTCATCCTTTCCCCTTTGGTAACCATAAGTTTGTTTTCTATGTCTGTGAGTCTATTCTTAGGGTTTTTTTTAATAACAAAATTATATTTGAAGACATAGTCCATGGCATTTACATAAGAATTCTTTTTTTTTAAATTTTATCATTTATTTAACTATTGCTTTGGCCTTTATGGCAGTCTTTTTTTTTAACATGTTTCAATTAAACTTTATTTATGGATATTGAAAGGTGAATTTCATATAATTTTCACATGTCATAAAATAATATTCTTTTTTTGAAGAAATTTTCAACCATTTAAAAAATGTAAAAAGCATTTTAGCACATGAGCCATACAGAAATAGGGGATGGGCTGGGTTTGGCCCATGGGCTATTGTTTGTTGACTTCTGATCTAAACCAGTGCTTCTCAAACTTTTTTTTTTTTTTTTTTTTCTTTTTGCAGTATGCGGGCCTCTCACTGTTGTGGCCTCTCCCGTTGCGGAGCACAGGCTCCGGATGCGCAGGCCCAGCGGCCATGGCTCACGGGCCCAGCCGCTCCGCGGCATATGGGATCCTCCCAGACCGGGGCACGAACCCGTATCCCCTGCATCGGCAGGCGGACTCCCAACCACTGCGCCACCAGGGAGGCCCTCAAACTTTTTTTTTGGCTGTATAGTTGATGTACAATATTATAAGTTTCAAGTGTACAACACAGTGTTTCACAATTTTTAAAGGTTATACTTCATTTATAGTCGTAAAATATTGGCGATTTTCCCTGTGCTGTACAATATATCCTTATAGCTTATTTATTTTATAAACAGTAGTTTGTACCTCTTAATTCTCTACCCCTATCTTGCCCCGCCTCCTTTCCCTCTCCCCACTGGTAACCAAAGTTTGTTCTCTATATCTGTGAGTCTGTTTCTTTTTTGTTATATTCACTAGTTTATTTTTTAGATTCCACATATAAGTGATATCATACAGTATTTGTCTTTCTCTGTGTGACTTATTTCACTAAGCATAATATCTTGCAAGTCCATCCATGTTGTTCTAAATGGCAAAATTTCATTCTTTTTTCTGACAGTATTTCGCTACATGTATACACCACATCTTTATCCATTCATCTGTTGATGGACACTTAGGTTGCTTCCATATCTTCGCTATTGTAAATAATCCTGCTGTGAACATTGGGGTGCATGTGTCTCTTTGAATTCGTGTTTTTGTTTTCTTTGGATATATACCCAGGAGTGGAATTGCTGGACCATATGGTAGTTCTACTTTTAGTTTTTTGAGGAACCTCCATACTATTTTCCACAGTGGCTGCACCAATCTACATTCCCACCAACAGAGGGTTCCCTTCTCTCTACATTCTTGCCAACATTTGTTATTTGTGGTCTTTTTGATGATGGCCATTCTGACAGGTGTGTGGTGATATCTCATTGTGGTTTTGATCTGCATTTCTCTGATGATTACCAATGTTGAGCATCTTTTCACGTGCCTGTTGGCCAGAGAATCTGCACTTCTAACAAGACCCCCTGAGTGGTGTAGATGTGCTGGTCCATATTTGAGTAGCAAGGCCTTAGGCATCATTGTCTCATACACCAGCATTACTGTCTTTTTAGGCAGATTCTGTCCTGCAGTCTGTGCTGCCTTTTTTCAGTTACTCCCAAACTCCCAAATCCTTCCCATTCCACCCAGATATAGTAAAGCTAAGTTTCATCAGTTGAAACCTGAAATAACCTTGAAAGAAGCAGAACAAAATACAAAACAAGATGAGTACCCTCTAATTTTACTACAAGTTGCAACTAAAAAGACATCATCCCGAAAAGAGAACACCTACAGTCAAGCCCTTTTTTCTTTCTTTTGTTTTTTGTTTTGTTCTGTTTAGATGAACCAATTTTCTCTATATTATGGGAAATGGGTGAATTGAAAAGTGCTATATAGACGTAATGCCTGCCAATAATTATAATGACATACAATTATATAATCCATTCATTGACAATAAACACTATGAAAATTTCTCTTTTAATTATATAAGGGAAATTTCTGTTTGTCTTCATAAAATGTTTTAGAGGCTTATCTTAATTATCCCCATATCATTCACGGTTGAATAAAAAGTCAGTTTGATGTGCAATGTGGGATTTAAAAAAAGTCTCCTACATAACGCCTTCCAAAGCATGAACTTTAACTTCAAATTCCCTTTGTGTAAGTCAAGGAGAAACTGATGAAGTCATTTTGCTTGAGTGCACAAAATGAGAATTTTACTTACAGTTTCTGACAATAATAAGGTTGTCATCTTTAATATTTAAGCTCAAGGCTGGAGGGGAAAAGATATGTATGCACATATTTGTACAACCTAGCAAATATTAGTCATTTGTCCCCAAACACCTGGAACCAAGCAGAAAAATAAAACAGGGTGCTCTGGCCGTCCCAGAAAATGTATAAGGTTTTAGATAAAGTATGACATAGTCTTTGGTGTGACTGCCACCCTGGGTGTCCCTCTTCTGGTTGCTGCTGGCACTCTCCACAGTGTCCTCATTTCCACCTTGGGCCAGTGCTGAATGAGCAGGAGGAAATATTTGATAGATGTCAGGCCTGTCACTGGAGCATTACAGGCAACAGGCCTGCAGGAGTGAGTGTCCAGCTCTTCATGCCATCTTCAGCTCAGTTCTAATTAGCTGCACCTCAACACAAAACTTGACCTAGAACCAAGTAGGCCATTTACAAATTCCAAAACACAAGCACCCAGGGTAATCAATTTACTCTATATTTTGAGTATGATTCTAAAACACCAAGCACTAGATAATATGAGTGAAAGACCCAGGGCCTAGACCACAAAGCCCGCAGCCACTGAAAGCACAATTTTGTGGCAGCCTCCTTCTTGGTCACGGAATTCCAACAGAGACATTTGTGATGAAGCCCTGGGTAGACACAGGGTAAGTGGGAAACAAGACAAATTATTTCTCAAAACTGTGTTTCTAAAAACCTAGCACAGGTTTCAGACCTCTCAATAGGCTTTCCCAAGGAAATCTAATCTAATAGCTAATATCAGGGACTTTTTCCATATCCGGTTTAAGAATTGTGGCCCAGAAAAATGGCCATACAAAAGCGTTCCCTCATGAGACTCTCCTGACTATTCATGAGGTTGGAGTGCTCCCACCTTTCTTCAGGTGAGCACCCTGAGGCCCAGACAAGTTAGGTGACAGATCAAGGCCCAGGGGTTGGGTTAGTTAGCTCCTCCATTCAAGCCCGGGGCTTTCAAACTCCAGAGTGTTTCTGCTCCACTATGCTGCCCATCTTACAATAACGTAACATGCAGCTCAGAGATGGATCTGCTCCTTACAAGTGCCAGGAAGCTCTGAATAAAAATCGTAGAATCATACTTTGAATAACCACATCTAGGGAATAAGTCTGTTCTTCCTCTGAAGTATCGTCCGTATGTATTAGACAATTTAGTCACTGAAGCCTTTTAGACATAATCATTTGTTTCGTTCTCCAGGGTCCATAAGAGGGGAGATTCTGTCTCTCTTATTCACAGCTAAATGCTATGGCCAGACAATTCTTAGCACATAGTTTGTGTTCAACAAATATCTGTGACTGATAGCTTAAGAACTACCTGTTGAAAGAATTCATTAATGAGTTCAGGAAAGGACAGAAAGGTCATCTATGAGGTCATCCAAAGGATTTGGATTATGACATAAGCCTAGTTCTTGGACTCCACCCTTCTGAATATTTAATATAATACAGACATGGGACTTCCCTGGTGGCGCAGTGGTTGAGAGTCCGCCTGCCGATGCAGGGGACACAGGTTTGTGCCCCAGTCCGGGAAGATCCCACATGCCGTGGAGCGGCTAGGCCTGTGAGCCATGGCCGTTGAGCCTGTGCATCCGGAGCCTGTGCTCCACAACGGGAGAGACCACAGCAGTGAGAGGCCTGCGTACCGCAAAAAAAAAAAAAATATATATATATATATATATATATATATATATATATATTTACTTACTTATTTATGTATATATATATACAGACATGATAGAATATGTATATATAAAATTAAAATGTACAATCACTGTATTCATTTTCTAGGGATGCTGTAATAGGATACCAGATAAACTGGGTGGCTTAAACAACAGAAATTCATTGCCTCACAGTTCTTAGGGCTAGAAGTTCAAGATCGAGGTGTTGGCAGAGTTCGTTCTTTCTGAGGAACTATTGACAAATCTCACCCTTGCATACAGAGCTTCAAATCAGCCTTTTATGGGCCTTTAATCCTGGACAACCAAGGATCCTCAAACACACAAGGAGAACCACTAACACAAAGAAGCCCCAAGCAAACAACTGCAAAAAAGCTGGAGGAAATGGGATGAATCAGGGAAGAGAGAAAAAATATAAATAACCCCAAATAATATCCTTAGAAACAAGAAAACACTGCAGCTTTAAAGCAAAGAGTAAAATTCTATAAAATGGTAACAATTAGAGATTAAGAATAAGCTCTTGGGAAATTAAAACATATACAACAGCCAAAATAAAAATATTCAACATGGGGGTTAGTAGGTAAAGTTGAATAAATTAATACAAATGATTAAAAAATGGAAAATGTGATAGAAAAGATGAGACATGGAAGGTTATTCCTGAATGTCCAACATCTGACTAATAGGAGTTCCAGAATGAGAGAACAGAGAAAATGGACAGGAAACAATTTATTGAGCATTTTTCTAGAGCTGGGACTCAGATCTCCAGATTGAAGAGCTGACCATGGGGAAATGATTCACACCCAGGTAGCTGCTGTGGACAACAGAGATAAAGGAATGTTCCTAAAATCCTTCTAAGGAGAAAAAAAAAAAGCATCAGGCCTCTCAACATTATATGCAGAAAATAAGGGAGCAGTGTCTTTTAAATCCTCAGAAAAATGAACTCAATCTAGAGCTTGGCTCTCGGATAAACTCACTTGAACGTGAGGCAAAATAGATTTTCAGTCATCCTAGGACTCAGAATCTCTACCTTGCATTCATTTTGTCATAGAAAGTGAGTGATGTTTATGCTCAGGTCATATGGAGTAAACCAAGAAAGGCAATGAACTAGGATCCCAGAAAGAGTGGATGTAACCCAGGAAAAGGGTGAAGAGAAGTTTCAGGAAGACAGAAGAGCAGCAGACTCACCTGGACAGGAGGACAGAGGGTTCAGGGAAAGGAGACCCTGAAGAAAACGGGGGCTCCCTAGCATATCTCAGATAATAGATCACTCGGGTAAGATAAAAGACGGACAGATGGCAGAACTGATGGAACACTTGAAGCAAAATAAGTAAATTCACATAGTCATAATCATACGATTTAATTTAAAATAGTGATCCATCATAACAGATAATAGATACCGTCAAAAATGGATAAGTCAAGAGCAAGCCATATAAGCATGTTATATAATAACATGAAGGCAGTTGCCAGAAGCAGTAGCTAAAAGAGTTCAAAGTGGTTCCTCCAGGTATTAGAACTAGAGTCCGAGGGGGGGAAGCAGCAAGGAGGGGTGAAGGGTTGCTGGGATTTATGACCAGCCTTGGGGCACTATTTGGTTCTTAACTCTATGTAAACAGGAGTTTGGTAAAAAATTTTAAACTAAAGGAAAACAACCACAATGTGGTAAGTGCTACCAGAGCGGGAGTGGAGAAGAGGAAGCTTTGAGTCTGCATTGAAAGGAAACCTTCCTAGAAGAGGCTGGTCACGGTTAAGTGATGCCAGAGTCAGACCTGCCAGTTTCATTCACTCATTCACTCCTATACCGTGCTCTAGACACTGCTCTAAGCTCTGGGACTAGAGCAGTGAACCAAGAGACCTGGAGAGCGTATGCCGTTTTCCCAGCTGCCGGTGAGCAGCTCACACTCGTGCGTTCGCTTCTAGTCCCCACATAGCGCTTTGAGCAGTGCCGGAGTGACACGGCCAGTGAATCCTGGTTAAGTGAGTTAGCGAATGAGTGAATGGTGTAACCTGTAAAACCCACAGCCATGTGAACGGGCAAGTAGCCATGAGGAGAAAGAGCATTTTCTGGACTTGAAGTATAAAGAAATTTCTCCTCTAATCGAATGGCAACGTGTTTAGAGAAAATTTAGAAATCCAGTATCCCAGACAGGAAGGTCGTGGGTCCCCACTTCGCTCATTAACTGTGTAGCCCTTTGTTGTCACTACATTGCTCAGTATTACTAAAGTCTCATCCATAAAATGGGAATCATGGTAATACCCCATAGCATTATTACAGGAACCAGTTGAGATAGTGCTTTGTAAACTGTAGAACACTATAAATATTTTAATTGCTTTACCCTTGGGATTTTTAGTAGACTTTGCCTGTTACTTTTAGAATAATGGGAAGTTAGAACCTTGGAGTTCATGGAATCCATCCTCTCATTTTATTAGAAGAGGAAACTGAGGGCCAGAGTGGGGCAGTGGGTTTCCCAAGATCACACAGCCAGGCTGTGCAATGTTGAGACACCCATGTCTCCTGAGTTCAGTGCTCCTTCTTGTTCAACTCACTTTGTCACCTTTGGGTTCAGAGGTTTCAATTCAGAATCATTTGGAAGTGCTGTAATTCAGAAGTAGAATTCTGTCACTTAAGAGTGAAAAAAAAAAAAAAGAAAAAACTAGTCAAGCATGAAAGAACTCAAGGTTTTGCATATCAGAAAGTCCTAAAGCCCAAATGAGTAAGGTTAGCTCTTGACTCCAAGAGAAGCTTCCATCTTATTTCAAATGATGTGTCCATCCCTTATTTCTTAAGAGCAGAAGTGACACCAAAAATGTGACTGCTTTATGAATTACTGTAGGATGGGAAGCCTGCTGCTCTGCTTTCAGGAGACTACGCATGGATGTGTGTATTTGATACCATGCTACGTTCTAAATTTTTCATCATAAGCTACAATAGTCATAAAAGATGTGCTTTCCAGCATGCTGTAAACATTGGCATTTGAAAAACAAACTGGCTCAGAACGCTTAAACATGTATAACGGAGTCTAAATACCACAAGAGATGAAAACCTCCATCATTCATTTAAAAAAGGATGTGAACCCTACTCTTGTTTAACCCTTGAGACGTCTGTGTCCTCCCTTTTTCTTCTCAAATCCACATTTCCATTCTATTTCTCCCACAGAATTTTATCCCAGTGTAAAATCTGTGCTTCAAAGTAGTAATTGATTACCCGATTATGCTTCTCTGCCACAGTTGTATGTGTATAAATTGAAATTTTTAACTGTTCAAATTTTCCAGTGACCATAAGGCACTAAGCATTCACTTTTATCTGGATAAAATGGAGTTATTGCTATAATTATTATTAGTTCACAATTGATCAGAACAATATAAATATTATTGCAAATGTTGATTTGATGTATAATTGTTACATATAACAGTAAAATGTATTGGAGACGCCTCTCTTAAAGAGATGGATTCATCCATAGGTGAGTATTACTGATTGCTAGAATAAGACAAAACTTCAGCTTCAATTCTCTTCCTAGTTTTCATTCTTACACATGTAAGTTCTACAGCTCTCTGTTCCCATAAATAAATAGCAGGCATTTTGTTACAGCAGTGACATTCAGTTCTTTGAACTTCTTCCAAGAGATATTTCAAAAATCACATACTAATCCATCTTTAAAAATTCTTAATCTGTCAGCTGACAACTCAGTTAGGTCCTCCTTCAATTTTATTAAAAACCAAAAAAAAAACCCACAAGGAAACCACTTGATTTACAAAGAGATTAGTTATCCAGTCATTGGAGTTATTTAGTTTCTCAATTTTGGGAAAATATAACCAAAAAGGAAGGCTATTTTGAGACTTAGTAAATGACAATTAATTATACTTGTTATCTATCCCTTAGGCATTTTATTCTACCCGATATTAACAAAAAGATTTATGAACATCTAAATACTGTTAATTTCAGTATGCCTTTACTAATAGGATATTTTTGATAAAATGCTATTACCTTATCAAGGACTTTATTTTTTTTCCCCAGAAAAGTATGCTTTTATTTTTTGACCTAAAGATCGGTGTTTGATGAAGTTATTGTAATCTTTAGAGCACCATCGTGTTGTCTTTCTTTCCCATCTAGCCTCCAACTTCTGTGATTGCAGGGACCATAACTGGTGCATCTATGCTAGTACCTAGCACAGTCTCAGGAACATGGTAGTTATCCAGGACTTTAAAATCTATTTTATTCAAGACACTAGAGCAATCATTTAGTTCATTTAATTTATGGAAATCAGCTGCCATATAAACGAATTAACAAAGTCAGTCTTCTATTGTCCAGTCAGTCAACCAAATTAACTTTGGCTTCCTGTTAGAAGAAAGAGTCTGCCTTCCTTTCTCAATTCAGGTGAATGTGATAAGCTGTGTCTCCAGCATAACTTCTCACTTCAGAGAGCGGAGGAAAGAAAGCATAGAGGCTGCCCCCACTGCCTGTGTTCCTGCTTTGCTTTCCCTCCAGAGGCAAGTACTCTGTCAGTAGTTAGGGCATATGAGAGGAGAGATCTTTAAAGTAGTCCAAACATCTGACTTGGACTAAAAACCTCAGCTCTGAAGCTATGCTTCTCCTGAACAGAAATATGTGTAGATGGCAAGTTTATGATGCCCGATTAAGCACCAGTGTGTCAGATTGCCCTTGGTTTGGAACTCTAATTCTTATTCTGGGGCATCTATGAAAAGCACGCTTTTCCTCTGTAAGGAAGAAGAAAAACAGTTGGGAAAGGAGGTTGTCAAAGGAGACCAGGTCCTTTCTCAGAGAAGATTAGCACCAGGCAGATTGCCCAGAAGTTGGGAATCTGGAAATCTATTTGTATTAACCTAACTCTGGAGTGTCTACTGCTGCAGGGACCCAAAGACTTTCAGGAGAGATACAAAGAGTTGGGTTAGTAAAATACACCCCCCAGATGCCCAGCTTCCTTGGGAGTCTTCCTGATACTGATCCTCCTGACAGAGTCCCTAACACCCAGAAGGCTAGAAGGCGGCCCTTCTGTTATGCTGCAGAGTTCATGGATGAGCCCAGGGGCTGCGGATCCTCCCCCAGGCCCACTCAGCCTGCACCCTCTCCAACCATGCGCCCAAGGTTGGCAACAGTCAGATCCGTAGTGCCTTTAAAGATGCACTTAGAATGCACTGAGGGGTGCAAGTTAGGACCAAAATGATTTAAAATATATTTTTCATTCTAGTAGAAAATGAGTCTACTGAAATAATACAGGCGAACCTCGGAGACATTGCGGGTTCAGTTCCAGGCTACTGCAAAAAAAAAAAGCGAATATCAAAATAAAGCAAGTCACACAAATATTTTGGTTTCCCAGTGCATATGAAAGTTATGTTTACACTATACTGTCTATTAAGTGTGCAGTAGCATTATGGCTAGAAAAAAGTACGTACCTTAATTTAAAAATGCTACATTGCTAAAAAATAAACCATCACCTGAGCCTTCGTGAGTCGTAGTAATAACATCAAAGATCATTAATCTCGGGCCTCCCTGGTGGCGCAGTGGTTGAGAGTCCGCCTGCCGATGCAGGGGATACGGGTTCGTGCCCCGGTCCGGGAGGATCCCATATGCCGCGGAGCGGCTGGGCCCGTGAGCCATGGCCGCTGGGCCTGCGCGTCCGGAGCCTGTGCTCCGCAACGGGGGAGGCCACAACAGTGTAGAGGCCCGCATACTGCAAAAAGAAAAAAAAAAAAAAAAGATCATTAATCTCAGATCACTAGGACAAATACAGTGATAATGAAAAGTTTGAAATATTGCAAGAATTACCAAAACGTGACACAGAGACAGACACAAAGTGAGCAAATGCTGTTGGGAAAATGGCACTGAGACACTTGCTCGATGCAGGGCTGCTGCAAACCTTCAATTGGCAGAAAATGGAGTATCTGCAAAGTACAGTAAAACAAGGTATATCTCTACTGAAGATTTTAGTTTGGCCTAATAAAAGCTCCAAGTAATTATTGGTCAAGGTTCTAATCCAAATTGTGGAGAAAGATTCTTTGTTGGGTTCACACATCAGTGGTCTTGTAAGTAGGCATGAAAACCCAGCAGTAAAGAAAAGTAACCACTGGGAAGACAGCTCCACTGGCCTCCAGCAGTCTTTTAAACAGAACAAGGATGCAAAGGGCCCACGAAACACGTCCTTCCTGGAGCAGAGATTAGAGCACTTCTCCCAGAAGGACTTTGCTTGAGGTGTATTTCAGAGGGCGTAAAAACACCCAAGAATCGCTCCAGGTGCCCTTGAGCACCACAGCGAAGGGAGATCAGGTTGTCTTGAACTCGCTTGGTGGATGGGGGTGTGGAACTCTGTAGGAGGCCAAAGAAAAGAATGTGCTTGTAAAGTTTCCATGTCTCAGTGCTTCTGAAATAGGTGGAAATTACAGCTCCAGTCCCTTCACCATGGGAACATCTGGGATAAAAGTACTTCTGTGCATATTAAGAGGACTATTTATAGTTTTCTAGGAATGTTAGGGAAGGCAATTATGTAAAGCACTACTGTATTATTAGGTATTTGAAAAATACCAGGCTTGCAGTAACTATTTGCAAAGATCTAGAAGCAATTTAGACGTCCACAGATCTGCCTACTCCGAGTGGGAAAGCACTGGCTTATTTTCCTGATGCAGCAACACCACCAAACTCCAGCTAAAGTCTCTGCTGACAGCAGCGAACAGAGCGGTGTCACCAGGCGTGTCCGTCCTGCTGAAGTCACATTTGTGCTGGTTCTACACGCACAGGGAGTCAAAGGGAAATAAGAGCTTGAGTCACTTATGGGACCATTTGGACAATACCCCTGCATAGTAGGGTGGGTGCTCAGACCTACAGGACAGGCTTCTTACCTCCTCTGCAGGACGCTGAATAGAAGCAGACAACTGCCAGGGGGGCAGGGCGTGGGACAAGAGCCCATCCAGGTGTTCTGTCCACAGCCAGTCCCAGGTTTGCACAGGTCCTGAAAGAGGGTAGGATGGAGCATGGTTTCCTGGGTCCAGCTGGGCAGAGAGGGATGATTTTTGACAACTTTGCAAATCAGAGCTTGATTTACACATGGTTGTGTCACGATTTTCTGGACCTTTTGCTACTTCTTAAACATCTCCATTGTAATCAAGCCCCATTTTCTAAAACAACTCAGGACAATTTACAACTCTAACCAATTTTCCCCTGTACCGTGGCTTAACGAAGTGTTCCCCAGCCCTTTGAAATAAAGATGTGAACCTTGATCTCATGGGGAATATGACTGTGCAATCCTGAGTAGTCTTTTCTGGCCCCTTTGTCTTTGAATTACATAGTGAGAAATGGCTAGAGAGAAGAAATTAAATTCAAAAGTAAAACAGTAGAGCTGCGAGAAGAGACCCTTATAGAGGAGAAGGGTGGCCTAAATCCTGTTGACTTAATAATGAAATAGAAAAATGTAGATGTGAGAGGAGGGTTACAGAGCTATTAGGAGACTGATCACCAGAGGGGCAATTAAACCAGTGGCTAGAGATGGGGAGGAGGGGTACCCCTGCTGCTGCTGCTGCAGGAGATGAGGAACTAGAAAACTGAGAATGAAGCTTGGAGGTTGCTTATAATGCAGCCTCCCCAAACATGGGATTTAATTTCGTCTTGAACCACCCAAATCCTCTCTTGAATATTAGGTTCCACTGACTGGCATTGTTTGTGGAATTCTTGTCTTCGTCCATGAAAGAGGAGCAAAATTACAAAGGCCAACAGTAATTACATTTTAAATAAACTTAAGCCACCAATTCTTAAATGGGTCTTTTTAATTTCAGTGCACAATTTTATACTGAACTGTCATCCCTCCAGATTCTACTTCTTCGTTTTAGCCATTGAGGATTAAGCGACCAATCAGTTGTTAATATTTTTGCCAATCGGAAATATGATTTTAAACATTTAAAAGACGGCCACGTCCTAAGTTAAACAAAAATGCAAGTTAAATGCCTTAGAGAAAATAGTGTTTGATATTCACGACGTTATAATGAACCTGAGTGCCAGGGTCTGAGGCTGGCCTTTCCTCAAACTGACAAATAAAGCCCGGATGATTGAAGGCAGCAAATCCTGCGGGATCCAAGTCCTGACTGTGGTGCCTCCTCGTGTTTCCTGAGAATAGGTAACCCTTTCTCGTGCCAGAAACACAAAACCCGACTCTCTACCCTCCAAACCTGGAGCCTGGACTTTCCCCTTTCGGACACATAAACAGAGAATGACAAGGGCAGAGAGAAGCTAGGGATGCTTCTTCATTGTAGCCTAATGAACGAGTCTCCCAATGAGAAGACGATTCCCCAGGAAAAAGTCGCCCCAAGGGTCCCACTTAATAGTAAATTACTGCCTTAGTGTATTAAATTGTACCCTAGAGGCCAAACAGAATTATGGAAAACTGCCTGATTTACAAAGTGATTTACACATGGAGGTGTAATCTGTCTCCATGAATCTGAAGCGTCTACAAAACAAGCCACTCCTAAGGTAATACAAAGCAAGGCGATTTCAAGTATGTAGTTATTTACCACCACTCCGTTCACCCTCCCTCAGAATCAACTCCGGAGACAATGAACACAGGCCTCTTTAATTCATTCTGTCACATGAAGACCATTTTTCTCATGTGGAGAGAAAACAAGGGGAAATGCAGTAAAAAGAATCTCCCTCCCTTCCTCTCCTCTTTCTCTCTCTCCGAAGCACAGTCCTGAGATGTTCTGAGGCTTGTATGTTCTCAGACACTGCCAGGGGGCTTTTTACAAAGGACCTGAAGCTCTTGGGCCCGCAAATGACAGAACAGAGGATGTCTCACTTTCACCAGGACCGCTCTTCCTTTCACATTTACCCGCCTCTCCTTTGGTTCTGCAATTGGATTCATAACTGAAGGGTGAATCTCAAGTTCAGTGAGTTGACAGCTCATTACCTTGAAAACAGAAATGGCATATGCAAATAGATTTTTTTTTTTTTTTTTTTTTTTGCTGTACGCGGGCCTCTCACTGCTGTGGCCTCTCCCGTTGCGGAGCACAGGCTCCGGACACACAGGCCCCGCGGCCATGGCTCGCGGGCCCAGCCGCCCCGCGGCATGTGGGATCCTCCGGGATCGGGGCACGAACCCGTGTCCCCTGCATCGGCAGGCGGACTCTCAACCACTGCGCCACCAGGGAGGCCCTGCAGATAGATTTTAAAGAAGGTCTGTCTTCTGTTACTTCATGTTTGAGTCCGAGTTCACAAAACTCTTTTCAAATCTAATATTTATTGAGGGCATTTCCCCAAAGAGTATTTGCTAAGGTTGCTGCTGCCAGAAGCTGAAAATATAGTTCACTTAAAAGCAATTTTATTTATACAACTTGAGGATATTTATGACACGGTCATTGATTGAATGTTCAGCCCATTTTCTTATCAGCAGTGCATCTCCCCAAAATGAGAAGAGGTGCGAAGGAGCTGTGTGGACTGAAATATCCATCAGGTGTGACAGAACCAGGTCTGTATTTAGGGGAAGATGCTCTAAGTCTGGAAAAGGCCGCCCGAACAGAAACCATCTCCTCTATGTAGTTGATCATAATAAAGCTCTGATCAAGTTCACAATCCTAAGACACACACTCAAACTTATTCAGACAAATTACTTCTCTTCCTGAAAACCATTTTGTAAGCCTGAAACTTCAGCAGGGAAAGGATTCTAACCATTTCAAAGTACGTTAAAAAAATCTCCTTTCCCTTCCTTACCTCACAATTCTTCCTAACACAAAGATGAAAACCCCAGCAAGACCAAGATGGCAAAATAGGAGGCCCCAGCCTGGGTCCCCTCACAGAGATCAATAATTAGACAGCTATCCATGGACAGAAACAGCTCTGGGAGAGCTCAGGAGTCCACTTAAGAAACTTCAGCAACACAGTAGGAAAAACACCTGAGGATAACCGTGCAAAATGGGAAGAAAAGCAGCTTCATTTTGCCTGCATCATCCATCTTGTAGGCCAGCCCTGCTCAGTGCCCAGAGGGAGCTCCCCACTAGAAAGGGTTCCCCTCGACAGGAAAGGAGAGAGGGTGAGTGGGAGCCTTCCCAGCTTTTCAGGGCACAGCACCAATGATCTGCTTCGGTTCCGCCCCACCCAGAAACCTGCAAAGCTGAGGCTGACAGAGATGGTTAGGATCGGGGAGAAGAGCAGGGGCTACACGGAGTGGCTGCAGTTCCCAGTGACCGGCTCTACAGAGGACCCAGCCACTTGCCACTGAAGAAACCAATGCCCAGCACAGCTGTCAAGAACCCTTTGCAGATTTCACAGGTTTTCACCCCACAGGTGTTTGCATCTGCAGATGCCAGAAGACTGAATGCCTCCCTGCTCCCTCCCTGCCCTGCCCTGCCCGCCCCCGGGATCTGCAGCACCAGCCAGCCCAGGTCTCTGTGGCTGCGTGAGTGCAAGACGCCAGCTTAGACCCCTATGTCTGACTCCCACTATTGTGTACATACTTGGGGCTAGCCCCTCCAACTGTGTACCTGCATCCCACTGGCCCGATCCCTGTCACTGGCCTCCACTGCCCTGTGCACACCTGTCAGGAGGCCCTGTAGCCACAGGAGTGCACGCTGACAGCCAGGGCCCTCACAGCTGCCACTGCGCCTGCAGTTGGCCCTGGCCTTCGCTGCTGAACCTGACCCCTAGCACTGTGTGTGTGTGTCTGCAACCAGCCCCTGCCACTACACAGGCCCCTGCAGCTGAGTGGGTGCACACCACTGACTCTGGCCACCATAGTTGCCTGCCCTGGTCCGTAGCTGCTGGACCTGGAGGTGCCACTGAGGACCCTAACAGGCCTTGTAGCCACTGTGGACCTGCTGCAGTATTCACAAAGGACCACACAGTTTTTGATGCTGTGGACTCCGTTGGCCTGAGCCAACAAAACATCATGCTCCCTGGGCCCAGAGCCACCACATACCCTTGCAGTTGGTGCCCTTCACCACTAGACCCAGGGGCACACCATATTCCAGTATGCCTTCACTTGCAGCAGGTGAAAGTCTTTGCTTACCAAAGTTAGTCCCTACAGGCTGGAGGAGGTGTCTGATTCTTTAAGTGAGCAGATACCTAGGCTACAGGCATCACAAAAAATCAGGGAAACGTGACATCACCAAAGGAACACAGTAAACTTCTGGTAACGGACCCCCAAGAAATGGAGATTCAGGAATTACCCAACAAAGAATTCAAAATAATGGTTCTAAAGATGCTCAGAGAGCTACAAAAGAAATAACTCAATGAACAACTTAATGAAACCAGAGAAACAATACAAGAACCATGTGAGGAGTTCAATTAAGAGACAAAACACACAAAAAAGAACCAAACGGAAATTTTGGAACTGAAGAATACAATAACCAAATTGAAGAATTCAATGGAGAGCTTCAACAGTAGATTGAACCAAGCAGAAGAAAGAATCACTGAGTTTAAAGACAAATCACTTGAAATTATCCTGTCAGAGGAGCAAATAGAAAAGAATGAAAAGGAATGAGAAGGTCTACGGGACTGGGGCAACATTGAAAGAAACAATGCACACATCACTGGAGTCCCAGAATGAGAAGGGAGGGAGAAATAGGCAGAAAACTTACTTAAAGAAATAATGGCCAAGAATTTCCCAAACCTGGGGAGAGAGTTGGACATTCAAGTTCATGAAACTAGGAGATCACCCCATAATTTCAATCCAAAATTATCTTCTCAAGACACATTGTAATAAAACTTTAAAATCAAAGATGAGGGGGAGGGCTTCCCTGGTGGCGCAGTGGTTGAGAGTCCACCTGCCAATGCAGGAGACACGGGTTCGTGCCCCGGTCCGGGAAGATCCCACATGCCGCAGAGCGGCTGGGCCCGTGAGCCATGGCCGCTGAGCCTGCGCGTCCAGAGCCTGTGCTCCGCAACGGGAGAGGCCACAACAGTGAGAGGCCCGCGTACCACAAAAAAAAAAAAAAAAAGATGAGGGGGATTTTTAAAGCAGCAAGAAAAAAAATTCTCTTATACAAAGAAACTCCATAAGGCTATCGGTGGATTTCTCAGCAGAAACCTTCAGGCCAGGAGAGAAGAAGATCTATTTAAAGTGCTGAAAGAAAAAAACTGCCAACCAAGAATACTTTACACAACCAAGTTGTCCTTCAGAAATGAAGGTGAGATAAAGACTTTCCTGAACAAACAAAAGCTGAGGGAGTTCATCACGACTAGACCTGCCTTACAAGAAAGGCTGAAAGGAGCTCTTCAAGCTAAAATGGAAGGACACTAATTAGTAATATGAAAACATCTGAAAATATACAACACACTGGTAAAAGTAAGTAGATAGATTCAGAATACTCTAATACTGTAATATAGTAGTGTGTTAACGACTTAACTCTAGCATAAAGGTTAAAAGAAAAAAGGACTAAAATAGCTATAGTTATAATAATTGGCTAATGCATATATGAAAGGATGAAATCGTGACATCAAACACAAAATGTGTGTGGGGGTCAGTGAACGGATAGAGTTTTTGTGTGCAGTGGAAGTTCAGTTATTAACAGCTTAACATAGACTGTTATATTTTATATATATCAAGGAAGCCTCAGGGTAACCACAAAACAACACCCTTTCCCTTTGGTGGTACACACAAGGTAAAGAGAAGGGAATCAAGTACACCACTGTGCAACATCATCAGTTTACAAAGGAAGATAGCAAGAAAGGAAGAAAGGAGCAAAGGAAGTACAAAACAGCCAGAAAACAATTGACAAGATGGCAATAGTCAGGGAGATGGCTCAAGCAGCCATAAACCAGCCCCAACGCCGCTCTCAGGAAGGGCACCCAACGTGGAATTTATTGTGCCCAAGCTTCCCTCAAGGCCCTTACACACTTTGCTAGGACCTAGCTCATCAGGTAAATGGCTTCTCAGGGGCAGAAGTATTGTATCACTGTTCTCAGAAGAATGGGTGAAGCACGAAATCAGGGTTTTCTGTGGTTCTAGCAGACAGGAAAGATCTGGGGAGCACAGAAAAGCCATTTCCAACCCCAGAAATCACACCTCATACAAGGGTCGTGTTGGGGTGATGGAGGGGTCACAACAAATCCATCTCAAGCCCCTGTGTAGAGCCATGTGATTAGCCATGGGCTAGGAACCCCAAGATAAAGAATACTCAGCCCAAGCCCCCAGCCTGTTTTCGGGCTGGAGGTTACCTTGTTTCCCAGTTGGCAGCAATGATGTTTGTTGATGTGGTTTCCAAAATGTAAGCAGCAGCTCAGCCTGGCATCTCCTGGTTGGGCTTGACTGGCAGAGGGTGCAGGACTCCCATTAGGCGAGTGAGGTGGGCCTGGGCAAGGTGACCAACCACCATCCCCCAATAAAGGCAGAGGCAGCATTACAACCCTCCGGCCTCCTGTCCTTAGCTATCTGGCACAGTTTGGAATTTGGCTTGAAAACTCACAGCTTGTAAAGATTGGGTTTTTCTGTTTTTGCAAGGTGTTGTTTCGTTTGGTTTGGTTTTGGTCTTGAAAGAAGAAATTCCAGATTCTGCAAAAGGTACATAGCATTAGTTCACAGGCTTTTTAAACATCCCCTTTACAGTAATGGAGAAGTCTTGTTACTTATGGTGGAATTTTTAAAATTCTCAAAAGCTGATACTCCTGAAGATTGTTTTGAAAGATACACTGGGCTTTCATTGCACATAGAGGCAATTTGAAAATATAGATTTGTTCACTGTGTGGTTTGTTCATTTTATTTTTAAAAAATAAGTTGGCTACGGAATAATCAAACAGCACTGGTACAATGTACACGAGGTTACCTGCTTTCTGATGAAATATAATAAGTGCACCCATCAATTGTATAACATTCTGACCCCAAATATTTAACCTGAATCTAATCATCAAGGAAAAATTAGACAACCCAAGAGGTAGAAGATTCTATAAGACAGTTTGTGTGAACTTAAAAAAATCCAAGTAATATAAAACAGATAAGACAAAACAAAAAGGTGGGGGGACTCTTCTAAGTTAAAATTTTTTGAGACTAAAAGAGACAAGAAAACCAGAAACAAGTTACAAACCCAGGGGTATGATAAAACGTTTTAAGGCATAAAAGACATTTTGAAGACGCTTGTGGAATTTGAATATGGACCGTACATTAGATCTTATTAAATTAAAGTTAATTTTCTTCAGTGTGATAATAGGGTTGTGGTTGCATTGCAGGATGTTTGCTGAAGTATTTAGGGTTAAATGTCATGATGTCTGAAGCTTACTATCAGATGGTTCAGCTAAAGCACACATATATAAAAGAAAAATAATATGTTGCCCAGAGAAGAGATACAATAGGCTGCAGTTTTCTTGTGGGATAGAGTGTATTCTAAGGAATTCACTTGGGCTGGTTTCTCGCCTTGGTTCCTGGCAGTAGATTGAGATAAAAAATGCTTGATGGTTTGGGCTTGATTCATACCAGGGAATGAATTTAATTCTGTAACTCTAAAGAACCAGATAAGCAACTTTAGGTGCCAGAAGTGAATGCACCTTCCTTAGAAATGAGAATTCGTATTGTGGCTTTATGGGCAAATATGCTGCTGAGTCTTGTTTTTATTTCTCAGTCTGAACTGAGAATCGGCCCTGTTTCAGAGGACAGGTTAAGGCTGGTCAAAGTTAAGACCAACTTCGTGAATGCTTTGACAGTGGCCCCTGACTGCTTTGAGACCACTTCCATTTGAAAAATATGAAGCATCCTCTTACTATTTTGAGGATAGATTTGGAGCAGGAGGAAACAATTTATTTTGAGAGTGACTCTCCGTTTCTCTTATGTACCAGCCAAGCTTTGGATGCTGGAACCCAGACAACTCCCTTTCTGCACAGGCCACCGTGGGACTGTGATCAATGTGGAGGAGAGAGGATTGAATTCACTCCCTCGGGACTGGGAATGAGACCAAGTCAGATTGGATTTGAGTGCTAAGTGTGAGGTAATGCCCTCTGGTTGCTTTGCCAGTCGACTGTGTTAGGACTATATCAGGGCCACTACCAGATTCGAGATTTGAAAGAAAGGCACTGTGGACTTCCCTGGTGGCACAGTGGTTAAGAATCTGCCTGCCAATGCAGGGGACATGGGTTCCAGCCCTGGTCCGGGAAGATCCCACATGCCGTAGAGCAGCTAAGCCCGTGCACCACAACGACTGAGGCTGTGCTCTAGAGCCCGCGAGCCACAACTGCTGAGCCCACGTGCCTAGAGCCTGTGCTCCGCAACAAGAGAAGCCACAGCAGTGAGAAGCCCGTACACCACAACAAAAGAGTAGCCCCCGCTCAACGCAACCAGAGAAAACCCTCATGCAGCAATGAAGATCCAACACAGCCAAAAATAAATAAATAAATAGATTTATTTTTAAAAAAAGAAAGAAAGAAAGAAAGACACTGGAATTTAGAAGGCAATCTTGCAAATATTAAGGTAACAAGCACTCTTTCAGTTTACACCATGGATGCTCATCAGCTCTTCAAGTGGCTACATAAGCACTGACCTGAAGGAGACATGCACACGATTTTGTTGAAAACAACTTAGTTGAGTCAATAATTTCTAAAAATATTAATAATAATTTGGTTGAAAATGAATAATTTCTAATCACTGTTGGTTGTTTTCTTCCTTCCTTCTTCTCTTCCTCCCTTCCTCCTTTCCTCCTTCCTTCCCTTTTTCTTTCTTTTTTTTTTCTCTCTCTTTTTCTTTCTTTCTTTCAACAAATATTGGCAAACTATGTGCACCAAGGGGCATTTTTAAATCACTTTATTTCTTTAAGCAATTTGGTCTGTCTTTCCAGAATTTCTCCAGTTGTTTTCCTCCTTTCCCCCCTCCTCTATTTGGGATTTATTTTCATCCACTTATTCTGACTTTCTGTTGGTTTGTTAGGGCCAAGTTGGAAGCAACCAAAATGTCCAACAATAGGAGTTTAGTTGGAAACAACTCAAAAGGCTAACAATAGTGGACTGCTTAAATAAATTACAAAAGGTGTTTTACAGTATGCCAGAACACTTTAAAAATGGTAATATTCAACTTTGCCCGATTCTAAAATTTCATGAACACATTGGCAGATGAGCAAAGCAGGTTAAAAGTAAATCAGATATATGTATATGTATGGCTGATTCACTTTGTTATAAAGCAGAAACTAACACACCATTGTAGAGCAATTATACTCCAATAAAGATGTTAAAAAAAAAGAAAAGAAAAAAAAAGAAATATTAACAGTAAGCAAGACTATATAAAGTAAATTTAAAATATTCCCATTGGAATTTAAATTAAAGTACTTTGATTAGATACCCAAGATATGAACTAAATATAGGATGTACTTGTATGCTTAGAAAAAAAAAAAGTAAATCAGAAAATATTTAAACCTTAAACAATTCCAGATAACTTTTTTCTTTTCTTTTTTTTTTTTTGCGGTACGCGGGCCTCTCACTGTTGTGGCCTCTCCCGTTGCAGAGCACAGGCTCTGGACGCGCAGGCTCAGCAGCCATGGCTCACGGGCCTAGCCGCTCCACGGAATGTGGGATCCTCCTGGACCGGCGCACGAACCCGTGTCCCCTGCATCGGCAGGCGGACTCTCAACTACTGCGCTACCAGGGAAGCCCTCATCTATGATTTAAGATTATTTTATTTTTCTAAAATCAGCTGACATTCACTAGATTAAAAGAGGTATAGTCAAGCAAAAAGAAGATAATGGCAGCAGTATTTTTAGCCTTCAGGTGACAACCACGATTATCTTGGTATGATTCCAACCAGATGATTTTCTATGCATTGATCCATCTTTCTCCTCCACCGCTCCACCAAAATGTCTTTTGTCAAGGTCAACAATGACTTACGTGTGGCTGAATTCTCAATCCTCATTCCACTCGACAGATCCATCAGATACGGATGATGCTCTCTCCTTCTTGAAGCACTTTCTTCACTTGGTTATCAGAACAGCACAGTGTCCTGGTTCTCCTCTTCCTCCCCAGGTGGCCTCTCCCCATCTCCCTCACTTCTCCACGGCCGAGCTCTCCAGAGCTTGGTCCTGGAATTCTTAGTCTTGATGCCCTTACGCCATGCTTTGTCTTAAAATAACATTTTTCTATGATGCATTCATTTATTGATTCAATACATATTTGTTAGGTATCTATTAAATGCCAGGCATTGTTCTGGTCACTGATGATTTTTTTTTAAAGAAAAGGAAAAAATCATGGTGCTTAAACAGTTGCATGGGAAGAGGGCTTAGAAAATAAACAAGATAAATTTAAAATATCCTGTGTTAAAGGGTGATGTACTGGATTAACTAGGGTCCTCCCACAATTCATGCTCACCCAGAACTCCAGAATGTGAGGTTATTTGGAAATAGTGTATTTGCAGTTAACTGAAGAAGCAGTCATACTGGATTAGGTGCTGTGTTCAATGATTGGTGTCCTTATAAGAAGGCCATGTGAAGACAGACACACAGGGAAGAAGGCCATGTGAACCAGGAAGTGGAGGTTGAAATGATGCAGCTACAAGCCAAGGAACACCAAGGACTGCCAGCAACCACCAGAAGCTGGGAGAGAGAATGGGAGGGTTCTCCCTGAGAATTTCCGTAAGGAATCCACCATGCCAGCACTTGATTTTGGATTTCTGACCCCCAGAACTGCGGGAGAATAAATGTGTTGTTCTGAGCCACCCAGTTTGTGGGAATTTATCACAGCAGCCTTAGGGAACTCATCCAGGTAAGAAATGCTGTGGGGAAAGTAGCGATGGAGGAGAGAGAATGTCCAGTGGAGGAGGAGGTTTGAAATTGTACTTGGGAAGGTCTCGTTGCAAAGGTAATATTTGAATAAAAACCTAACGGAAGTGAGAGAGAGATTTATGGGGCCTCCTGGGAGAAGAGTATTCCAGGCAGAAGGAAAAACCAGTGCAAAGGTCATGCTACCCTCGTCTGCAGCAGTGGGTCTCCAAGTGGATGCCTGGACCAACAGTAGCCGCATCACCAGGAATTCGCTAGAAATACAGATTCTTGGCTGCACCCCAGACCTCCTGAATCAGAAGTTCTGGAGGCAAAAACTAGGACTCTGTGCTTTAGCAAACCCTCCAGGGGACTGTGACGCAGCTCCAGTTTTGAGGCCCACCGTAAAGTATTGTCCTTGCACGCGAATCACGTCGTGATTGATTCCACTTTCTACCGAGTCTTGGGAAGCAGAAGGCGGATGTCCATCTTCACCCAGCGCACAGCTGTGAGCCTGATGGCTGCAGCTTCTGAGCAGGTGTGGAGTGCTGTCTACCTGCGGCTCAGTCATTTCATGCATCTGTTGAAGTGGCCCTCACTCCATCATGCCGGGGATCGGGGAACGTGGAAAACATAAATCAGATAAGCCAAGAGCCTGTCATAGCCACCAGCACCATAGCACTGCCACTTAGTGGAGTAATTTGAATTCTTCTCTTCTCCTTCTGGTGGAGGATCTGTGAACAGAGCACACCCAGGTGGAGTGTCCTGGCAGCGAGAGACGCTGGACGTAAGCGCAGAATACAGGTCCAGCTGAACTGACAGACCTGGACGCTTTGTGCCCAGAAATGTGAGTTGATGTCCTAAAGGCAGCAAAGGAGACCATAGGATAAAAGGCAGAAATCTGGGGAAGCAGATCGGGCTCAAAAGAAGGAAGAAATTGTGCTAGCACTGCAAGGGAGATGAATTTAATTCTTAGGTTTTCAGATGTATTTAGAGGTTGTTTTATAAGATCACATGAGTAGTCAAACTAATAAAGCAGGTAAGAGCTGAGTTCCTCTGTTTGGTAGACCCTGTAGACGTGGCCGGGGTGGCACCCTGACTCTAGCACATTGTGGGAACTTTTGGCTTTGTTATCTCATTGATTACACTGTGTAATTGAGTCTTAGGGTTGGATTTAATTTTACTTAAAAGAAATGAAAGGAGCTATCTGTGTCAGATTAGATAATCTCTCAGGTATTGTTTGACAGAAATGTTGTCTAATATAATGGACTCTCAAATCTCCTTCAGAATACCATGCTTTTCAGTCTCCTCCTCTGATTGTCCCACCATCGGCTAAGCCCCACCTTACGTGTCTGCCAGCCCCTCCTCTTCCCGGAATGAGTCTCTCAATGGCATCATCAGTTTCTTCAAATTCAAAATGGATTCACTTACTCTCTCCTAGCTCCCAATTCTCCTCCATTACAGCTGAGCTTTCCAAGGGGACGAGACCATGTTTTATGATTCCAAACAGTATTGGGCCCAAAGAAAGTGATTCATGCATTTATCAGCTTAAAAGCAAGAGTATGGGGGAGGAGGATTACATGGATAGGGAAGGAAGGAGAGAAAATTTGTCAGTGATAAGAAAGCAGGAGACAGAAAGAGGTCTAGAAAGAGGCTTGAAATATTGAGATATTAAGTTGTGTTTATCCTCACTATGACTTTTCCTTACCCTTATTCCCAGTAGGTAGGAAGCATGCCAGGTAAGAAAGTGGGAGCTCCTTCAAGACAGCCTTCTTCCTGACTTCTGTTCTTCTTGAGGGACTTGTTCTGGAAGTGAGGAGTAGATGTAGAAGCTGTGAGGAAAAGAAGAGACGTATTCCTAGATTGGGAAGGGCAGAGGTTGTTGGGCTGCCCAAGTTATGGACAGTTAGGACTCCTTTCATTGCAGTTGCAGAGTCCAACTTAGGCTGACTGTTAAAGAGAATTTAATGGCTCACGTAATTGTGGATCTAGCTTCAGGCAGGCTGAATTCTGTTGCTTAGGAGGACTGGTCTCTTCTGGTCTCTCTCATGGCTTGGCTGCCCTCTGGGCTGGCTTCATTCTTAGTCAGATTCTCTCCATCTAGGATAATCCCACTAAGCAGGGAGTCCTCAGCGCACCGAGCTGAAACCCGGCAGGCAGAGCTTCCCAGAGAGCAATCCCGGGGGCTAACTTTCCTTGCTTTGGACTGGCTTAGAATTTGGGTCAGGAGCTCAGTCAGTCACTTACGGGGAGGATGGTTTCCCAAAGAGAAATTGAAGTGCTGTTGCTGGAAGAAGGGGAAATGTATTGGGTAGACAAAAATATCAAATCTCCACTGCCATATTCCATAGAAGCTGGTGACTCTCCAGGAGTTGAAAACGCATCCAAGGGGAGTGACTACAGGGGCAGCCTGGGGAAGGTCAGAGACCCCCAGCCTGTGCAGGGATCCCTGTATTCCACCTGGCATGGCCCCTGGGTACCGCATGGAAATTGGATACCCATATAGGAAAAAATGAACCTCAACCTCTTGTTTCACTCCAGCTTGCCTTCAAGGAAATGGTCAGGCTTGATCCTTAAGGATGTCAGTTGTTCCCTTTAAGGACCAGAGAATAGAGTCCCCACCTCCCACCTAGCCCTTCCCTCCCCCCACAATTTTTCAGCCTGCTGAAAGAAAGATTCTCTTGTAACCACAGGGAGGGAGACATCTTAAGACAGACTTGGATTGATTTTCCTACCAGCACGGAGTATAACGGCTTAAAGGCAGATTGAATTTTTTTAACTTTTTTAAAAAATAAATGTATTTGTTTTATTTTATTTATTTTGTCTGTGTTGGGTTTTCGTTGCTGCGCGCAGGCTTTCTCTAGTTGCGGTGAGCGGGGGCTACTCTTGTTGCGGTGCGCGGGTTTCTCATTGCGGTGGCTTCTCTTGTTGTGGAGCACGGGCTCTAGGGGCTTTAGTAGTTGTGGCTCACAGGCTGTAGAGTGCAGGCTCAGTAGTTGTGGTACACGGGCTTAGTTGCTCCGTGGGCATGTGGGATCTTCCTGGACCAGGGATCGAACCCGTGTCCCCTGCACTGGCAGGCGGATTCTTAATCACTGTGCCACCAGGGAAGCCCCAGATTGAATTTTAATTCAAGAAAAATAAAGCTAATGTGTCCTTCTTTTTTTGTGTGGAAGAAGGTTTATACCTGACATGTTGCTTCCTTTTGGTGTCTGAAAATATTGTTCCCCCAAAGTACTGTAATTTAACAAGCATGTGCTTTTATTTTCTCAAAACCAAGGATTCTCTATCACTGCCTTTAAAGGAAAGACTGAAATTTAGGAAGTCTTGAAAGGCCTACTCTCCAGGTGACTGTGTTGCTTAAAAAATTATTTCTAGTGACTCCAGATATAGACCCACCCATAGATAGTCGATTGATTTTTGACCAAAGTACCAAGTCAGTCCAATAGGGAAAGGAAAGTCTTTTAAACAACTGTTGCTGAACAAATGTATACTCATATGGAAAAAAAGTGAACCTCAATCTCTACCTCACTCCATGAATAAAAATTAATTTGTGCTGAATTACAAACCTAAATATAAAATCCAGAACCATACAATTCTAGAAGAAAGTATAGGACTCTGTCTTCATAATCTTGTGGTAGGCAAAGATTTCTTGGACAGAACCCCCAAAAGATTAACCACCAAAGAAAAACTTGATAACTTAGTCTTTATCAAAATTAAAAATTTCTATGCGTCAAAAGACACTGCTAAGAAAATGAACAGATAATCCTGGACAGACTGGGAAAGAATATTTGCAGCACAAATATCTGACAAAGGACTTGAATCCAGGATATAGAAAAAAACTTACAAATCAACAGTAAAAAGATGAACAACCCAGTTTTAAAATGAGCAAGACTTGAGCAGTCACTTCACAAAAGAGGATGCACTCATGGCTATAAGACATGAAAAGGGGCTCAGCATCCCCTGTCATCCGTCACCATGCAAGTCAAAACCACAGTGAGGAAGCATCTTGTATCTGCTAGACTGGCTGAAAACAGAACAAAACCAAAAAATGGACAATACCAAACTTGGGAGAGAAGGTAAAGCAACTGGAATGCTCATCTATTGCTGGTGGGAACGTAACATGATATCATAGTTTTGGGGAACTTAACTGACAGTTTCTTATAAAGTTAGACATATATATATAACCCAATGATACAGATGTTCCATTCCTATGTATTTCCCCAGGAGAAATGGAAACGTGGGTACGTAAAGATTTGTGCATGACTCTTCACAGCAGCTTTTTTAATAAAAGACAATAACTGGAAACCACACAAATGTTTATCAACAGGAGATTGGATAAACAAATTCTGGTACCTCATACAATGGAACTCTACTCAGTAATAAAGAAGAACAAACTACTGATTCATGCAACAACATATTAATAGGTGAACATTATGTTGAGCTAAAAAAAAAAGCCAGAACCCAAAGAATGCAAATTTTTTGACTCCTTTTATATGAAATGTAAAAAATAGAAAGTGATAAAAATCAGAAAGTGATTGCCTCTGTGGGGTGAGGGTGGGAATTGCCTGGAAAGGAGCACAAGGAAACTTTCTTGTGTGATGGAAACGTTCTGTATTTCGATCGAAGTGGTGGTTACATGGGTATATACAATTATCAAAACTTAATAGACCACTTAAGATCTGTGCATTTTTCTGTGTTTATTATACCTGAATTTTTAAATACATTGGTAAATGAGGTTATTCAGACATGCGAGTGATTAACACGGGTTTGACTTCTCCCAATGGTGCTCTGGAAGACAGAGAGGAAGGCATATGAGAGATGGCAGAACCTTTTCTGTAGAGTGTTTTCTTTCTGTGGAGTGTTCCCTGGGGACTTCCCTGGCGGTCCAGTGGTTAGGACTCCGCGCTTCTACTGCAGGGGCCCTGGGTTCCGTCCCTGGTTGGGAACCAAGATCCTGCAAGCTGTGCGGTGCGGCCAAAAAAAAAAAAAAAAAAGTGTTTCCTGGAGCCTTACAACAGCTCTCCCTTGAAGCGGGCAGTCTGCCGTTCCCAGGGGCAAGCTGAGCCGCCCACAAGCCGCATGATCAGGAAGGGCAGACATTAGGACCTCGGTCTTCTCTAAACTGAGATTAGGGTCTTGCTCGGAGCTTGGACCTTGACCGTGGTCTTCTCTTCTCCTTTGATTCGAACCTGCCCATCATTTCTCCACACTGAATTGTGTTTGGCAGCCAACATCAAGGGCGCTAATGCCCGGCTGTAAAACGGTAACAGCTCTGTTTGATTAGACCAGCCATAATTTATTGCTGCTTTAACCTCTCTGTTGCTCAGGCAACCAATATCCTGAATTCAGACTCAGGGTAGTTTAGTTAAGTTTAAAAATTTATTACCTTCCAACCGGTCAGCCCATCACTGTGCTCATGTCCCACTCCTGTGAGTCACGCTGACCCTTCAGAGTCACCCCTAACTCTGCATTAACTGAGACCTGTGGCTCGGGTGCCTGTGAAGGGCTGCGACAAACGCACCGTGGTTCATGTGTGCAGAGCGCGCGGCTCTCCCCTGGCTGAGCACACCGGCCAGGACCCCCCCAGGGGACCTCCACGTTGACCTTTCAAGGAGCCTTGCCTTTATCGCAGGATGACAGTTTACTGCCGAAGAGGCAAGCTTATGCACAAAAACTAGGTGGGTCCACGGTTAATTCTGTAACTTAAAAGGTTTGCCAGTGCCAAGGGTTAGTGAAGAAAACAAGCACACAAGCAAACCCGCTTGGGAAAGCCAGCCTTGCAGTGGACGTTGGCTTTGCCCTCTCCCTGCTGCTTGTGGGGAACACGTCCCTGTGCTCTTTCCTCTTCTTCTTTAACTGTCCCTTCTCTCCCGTCACCACCGCATCCCTCTAATCCCAGCTCCCAGCACCCCTTGGCTGAACAACTGTGCTAAATTCTATCTTCCTACCCCCACCCCATCCTGGCACGTCATTCATTCAGCCAACATTTAATCACAATCTGCTCCGTCCTCCACGCTGGGAACACTGCACAGCTCTTAGTCCCATGAAAGAGAGAGACGAGTGAGCAAATTGCAATGCATGGATTAGACCCTAAGCTTCAGGGCCAGGAACCATACCATGTTGGTTGTAGGCTTTGTGCCTAGTATTTTAAATAAATGAACCATTTTTTGAAAGTTATAGCTTAACACATGTTCAAAGAGCTATGAAAAACTTCAGAAGACAGGGACTGACTGAGTCAGCAGAGGAAAGGGACTGGCTTGGCTGGGCCAAGTGCAGGATGGGGAAACTCTGCAAGGAGGTGACACTGACCCTGCAGTCGCGCCACAGGTTCTGTCCCCTCCAAAGCTCTTCCTGGACACTGCAGTCCTCGGGGAGTCTCCTCTTCTGAACTGGGCCCTTTAAAATATCTTGGCATGTCATATTCCTAATGACAGTGTTTGCATATGGATGTGTCATGTGTCCCTCATTAGGCTACAGTCTCTTTTAGTGATTACAGTTTATTTCCCACATGCATAGACCAGATATTCATAAATCTAGTCACTTTTTAATAGGACATATTCTACTTTGGGAATGCCTTATTGTATATTTTATTTACTCATAAGACAAAAGGAATGCTTCCCTTTAAATATCAGTTTCTCTGGGACCTGTAATTGTTAACTTATAAACCTTTAATTACTTGCTAGTGTCTGGAACAGGGTCAGGAAGAAACTTTAAAGTGCCAGGTGTAACTATAAGTCGTGGTTCAATTCAGAAATGCGAATAAAGTATCTTCAGGTAAGTCAAAGGAAAACTGCAATTTGATTTACCCAAAACTTGGATTCTTTTTTTTTTTTTTTTTTTTGGTACGCGGCCTCTCACTGTTGTGGCCTCTCCCTCTGCGGAGCACAGGCTCCGGATGCGCAGGCTCAGCGGCCATGGCTCACGGGCCCAGCCGCTCCACGGCATGTGGGATCTTCCCGGATCGGGGCACGAACCCATGTCCCCTGCATCGGCAGGCGGACTCTCAACCACTGCGCCACCAGGGAAGCCCAACAACACTTTGCTTTTTAACATACGTCGGCCCCATTAAAAAAACAGTTTTAGATAGGTTTAAATACTAGTGAATATATTGTTAGTTTTAGCAAGTGATATATCACAGAGATCTTCTGAGTCTATAAAAGGAGCAATCGACTTCACATAGCTGGCATAGAAACGGATTTTGAGAATATAACTCAGAGAGCTTTGTTCTAAACATGAGTGGGTGCTCCATTTTTAAACTGTTCCAAAATAATTTGTTTTGATTTGATTCTGGAATGCAATTAATAAAAGACATATAATTTCAATATGTGATGTTCAAAATCCAACTTAAAGGGATTTTTAAAATTAGAACTCATAAGATTTGAATCTTAAATCTTAAATGGTTGTCATGTGTCTGTTTATGAAAAAGAGATTTTTTTTTTTCTTCATTCAGCTCAGCTTAAGTAAAAGTCCATTGTTGCACAAATCCAACAGTGGCATCCTGTGGCTTGGCCTGTGAATGACAAGTGTGTGTCACAGTTGTGGTCTTGGGAGGCTTAGATCCATGGCTACACAAAGGTATAGAATCATTGCAAAGAACATGGTGCTGCCAGGAGAAGAAAACAACCGTTAGTTATTTTTTAAGACCTAAAGTCATTATAAGTGAATCTTCATGGTCTTTTCTCTTTATTTCATGAGAGGGAAGTGCATGTATAATTTAAAATTGAATTGAAAATAAAACTACAGGAATTTACTTATTTTTTAAAAAAGCTTATTTTGGAAGGAATCCAGCATGGGGATTCCCCTCTGTGATTTTTGTACAGAGAAAATTCCATTATTTTTCTCATGTGTTATTGCAACATCTTATAATGTATAGATCAAATGGTGAGTTTGTCTTTCTCACGTTTTATAAAAGAGAAAGAAAAGAGGAACATTTAAAAAATTGTAATTCCTATGTAAGTGTGGGAAATGGAATAGAAGAATCCATACCAAACCATTAACAACTGCCAACACTTTATCTTTTTTTCCCCAGGAATAAAATACAACTAAATCTTCGGTGCTCTGACACCCTCAGCCTTGTCTTGAAGGACGTCACTGTCGTAGCTTCCCTGTGCAAGCTTCACTCTTCTCACTTTTTTTTCACATTTTTAATATTTTCATAAGTGATATAGTGTTGCTTTATCCTATTTAAAAAAATTTTCATAAATAGAATTATGGTGTTCATATTCTGTAAACTTTCACTCTCAAGATGTAGTGGAATTCTCATAAATGCCTACCTTGAGTGAAAAAATTTATAAAATATGAATGCCATAATTTTATTTAAGTAATCTTTTAAATAAGAAATATATATATACACACACACATACATATGTGTGTATATAATATATATATATATATATATATATATATATATATAATAAAGGTATTTGGATTTCCACTTTTGAAAATTACCTGTTCTCATTTTTTCCCCACTTTCCTATTGGAGTGCTTTCATTTTCTTATTTGTTTGTTTATTTAGTTAGGTTCTTTCTCCATTAAATATAAATTCTCTGATAAAATAAAACATGTATTTATCAGGTCCGTTGTTGTGCAACTATCTTCTCTAAGCCTGTTTCTTCTTTTTTTAATCTCAAACTTTACGATATATTTTGTTATAAAAGTGTTTCCATTTTGAGGGAATTGTATGTTAATTATATTTATTTAGGACTTCTCATCTACATTTATAAGAGAGGTTACCCTATAGTTGTTGGTTTTTTCCTCTTGTACTGCCCTTGTTTCATTTTGGTGTCGTCTATACTAGCTTTATAAATCAAGTGACCTGCTATTCTTTCCTATGGTCTGTAAGAGCTTATAATGATGATCTTTTCCTTGAAGATTTGGTAAAAGTCACTACTAAAATCATCTAAGACTAGTGTTGTAGGGGGAAGGTGGTCAGGAGGTGGGAACGTTTGTCAAATCAACTTTTTTAATGCTAAAATTGCCTTCAGTTTTCTTTTTCAGAGTCACAAAGTTACATATTTTTCTAGAAAATGAGCAATTTTATCTACATTTCCAAATTTATTGATATAAAATTGTGCAGCAGATTCCCTTATGAGTTTTTTCATTTCTGTTGCATCTGGGATATATATTTTTCCATTCCTAGTGTACTTCATTTATTTCAGTGGCTGAATAATATTCTGTTGTATGGAGAGCCACAATCTATTCAATTATCAGTTGACGGCTATTTGGGTTGTTTCCATTTTTGCCTATTATGAATAATGCTGCTGTCAACATAAGTGTACCAGTTTTTGTAGACATAGGTTTTCATTTTGGAGGGCATATACTGAGGGGTATAACTTCTATCTAAACACAAAAAGGGAGGAAATTATTAAAGATGTCAGTCTGTTTTTCTGCAGCTGGTCATAAGAATAAGTTGGTTGAATAACTACCCATTCTACCCCCATATTTCCCTTGCCTTTTACCAGCACCTCAGTTGGTTGATTCTTTGCTTGATAACATGATCCAAACTTTTAGTTTTGAGGAGTGGGACTCCTTGGTGATTCTGCCCGTATGGAGTTGATGTCGTCCTTTGTTAACCTTGACCATGGGGCAGGAAGTACAAATAGACACCCTAGGGGTAAGCCCCTAGCTTCTCTGAACACTGTTCCTTCTTAGTGTAGTAGCTCTCTTAGCTCCCCTGGATAGTCAGCGCCAGCCCTCCAGCACTCACTCTGACCTCCCCTCTTTCTTATTCTCTTTCTGGCCTCGGACATTGAAATGCCAGGGAGCAGTTTAGTTCCAATTCAGGGAAATGGGCGGTGGGTCCACTGGTGATGGTGGAAGATGAAAGGAGCGGTGGGGATTGTTACCTGTGTGTGTTACAGTGTTGAAAAAAAATAGACGTGCAGAGTATAGCTACAGGGCTTTCTAGCATCAATGATCTTCTAGCAATTCCGCTCCTAGTAGATACCCAAGAGAATTGAAAACAGGTGTTCAAATAAATACATGTGCACACGTGTACATATGCTCGTAGCAGCACCATTCACAATAGCCAAAAGGCAGAAAGAGCCCAAATGTCCATCAGTGAGTGAATGAATAAACAAATGTGGTACATATAATGGAATATTATTCAGCCATAAAAAGGAATGAAGTATCTATACATGTTACAAGGCGGGTGAACCTCAAAAATATTATTGGGTTGGCAAAAAGTTCATTTGGATTTTTTCATACGAGGTTATGGAAAAACCCGAACGAACTTTTTGGCCAACCCAATATGTTAAGTGAAAGAAAGCCAGACACAAAAGGTCACTTACTGTGTGAGTCCATTGATATGAAATATCCAGAACAGGTAAATCCACAGAAACAGAAAGCAGATTGGTGGTTGCCAGGGGCTGGGAAGAGGAACGATTGGAGAGCAACTGCTTAATGGGACGGGGTTTCCTTTTTTTTTTTTTTTTTTTTTTTGCGGTATGCGGGCCTCTCACTGTTGTGGCCTCCCCCGTTGCGGAGCACAGGCTCCGGACGCGCAGGCTCCGGACGCGCAGGCTCAGCGGCCATGGCTCACGGGCCCAGCCGCTCCGCGGCATATGGGATCCTCCCAGACCGGGGCACGAACCCGTATCCCCTGCATCGGCAGGCGGACTCTCAACCACTTGCGCCACCAGGGAGGCCCCGGGGTTTCCTTTTAAGGGAGTGAAAATGTTTTGCAAGTAGACGGAGGTGGTGGTTATACAACATTGTGACTGTACTAAATGCTACTGAGATGTTCACTTTAAAATTTTTTTTTTCTTTTTTTTTTTTTTTTGCGGTACGCAGGCTTCTTACTGCTGTGGCCTCTCCCATTGCGGAGCACAGGCTCCGGACGCGCAGGCTCAGTGGCCATGGCTCACGGGCCCAGCCGCTCCGCGGCATGTGGGATCCTCCCGGACCGGGGCACAAACCCGTGTCCCCTGCATCGGCAGGCGGACTCCCAACCACTGCGCCACCAGGGAAGCCCCTAAAATGGTTATTTTTATGTGACATGAATTTCACCCCAATAAAAATGAACAAATAAAACCCTCTGTGGTTTTACATTCCTTGCACATTTAAGCAAGGGATTATTCCCAACCTTTATTTTCTCTCACAGATGTGCTTTTCTCTATCATCCTCTTTTTCTTATCTTTTAAGGGTATTCTTTAGATTAAATGTAGGCTAGGAGTTGTTAATAATTTCAGGATAAATGTTTAGATTAGATAAAAAGATATTTGAAAACAAAGCAAAATAAGAGACAGATTGAATTAGCATTCCTCTTTGGTTATATGTTATAGAAATCCCTTTGAAAGAGCTGTGTTTTTAGTGAGAAATTAACACATAAAATCATTTTTCCTTATAAGCTTGGAGCCCTACCAAACATCTTTAACTGGGTGGAATTGCTTCACGTAATGAGTGATTTAAAGCAAAAGTAACAACCTAAATGTTAGACAGTTACAATTGGTCCATTTGAAGAGAACAAGCCTTGTAGGTGGGAGCAGCGCCCCCAGGAGAGCACAGATACCCTTTCCATGATGAGACCCCCCCTTAAGGATCATAATACAGACCAATTAGGTAGAGGCAAGCCCAGACGTGTCTCAATTTGTCAGAAGCCTTGCTCTGTTTCCCCCACATGGTTGGGGTCTGATAAAATCCCATACATGGTTTGGTCCAGCACATTCTTCTCAGTATTTACATCCCAAGAGGAGTTTTAAGGGACATTTAATCCTCATGTTTCTGGTTCATTTTCCCTGAACTCATCAAAATGAGGTTATGAAAGATTGCTTTGATCTCTACCAGGACGTGTTCATGAGAGACATGAGGCCATTACTTTCAAAACAGAAACCTTTTCTCTGCCAAGAGCCTGGGGGTTAACAGCATGACGTCAGAGCTTCATTCGAAGCCCCCAACCTTTGAGACCCAACTGGATCCTAAACTTGGCTTGGGGAGGCCTGCTGCCCTCCAGCCTAATAAAGCCCATTGATTAACTGTCAGACCAGCTGTGTAACGAGTGAACTTTTAGTGGCGGTGCCATTTTCTTGGTTCCAGGCCAGAAATGATTGGTATAAAACTTACACCATTAGGGAGACATTTCAGAGAGAAATTGGTATTTGCATAATGAAGGGCTGCCTTCCAAATAAAAATGTGCCTTGCAGGACAAGTATTTTTTAATAATGAAATGTAAATAAATCTGTTCACAGCAGCCTTCTTTGGGTTCTTCCAGAGACCATACAAACTTGAGCCTTACTATAAGGCTAATCACAGATTCCCTGTCCCGTTGCTTTAATATTTGTGGAGTTCAGTGCCCAAGGTGTAAGGATGGGAAATAAGTATATTATAAAACTATGACCAAAATTCCTGCTTCAATAAACTTGAGCGATCCTCTGGTGAGATAAGATCGTAAAAGGCACTAGACTTTAGACTTTAAGGGTCATAGTTAAAGTTCTTTAATTTGTCAGGAATAGAAACCAAGTCATGCCAGATTGGGCAAGAGGAATTTGTTGGAGAGATATGGAGATGTCTTGCGGCGTTAAAGAATGATCTGGACACAGTGTTTAAGAGGGGCAGGGGCTGCACCAGGGCTGCTGGGGGTCTCAGTTGCTAGTGTTTCTTTTTCAGATTGAACTGAGAACTAAAAGCAGAAACATCATAGAGGGTTGGGCATGGGATATGATTTTGTGAACTGTGTCAAGGACAGGCTAGGTAATCCCAACGCTCATCCCCCCAAAATGAGGTAGTTAAATATTTAAATGACCAGAAAAAAATCTCAGAACCTGAGCTGAAGGCGTCCTTTAATGTCACCCTTCTTCTTTAGCCCTGACACCTGGGCATTTGGCATCTGTTTAAACACTTCCCATGAAGGGACACTTCTTATGAGGACAGCCTATTCCATTATTGGACCATATGAAATATAAAAAGGTCTCATATTGAGTGAAATTTGACTTCTACCCTTTGGTTCACTATCTAGACTTCGAACACGCAGATTAAGTCTTACACAACGTACACAAGATGATTGTTTATATGTTGAAGACAAATCAATACCCTGGCCTCTTGGTTTTCTCTTATTCTAGCTAAGCATATTTAATGGCTTCAAATAGTTATCATATAATCACATTTTTCCCCCTGTCCAACCTCCTCTACACATAATTTAGTCTCAAGTGGCCCTCTTAGGATGTAGTATCTAGGATGGAATGTACACTCCAGGCATGGTCTGGACAACAAACTTCTATTCATGTGGCTTTGGGTTGTATTACCATTATGGTGTTGACTCAGGTTGTGCTTGTGGTCCAAGCATGAACTGTTGCTAAATCAGCTCTCCCCTCTTACCCTCTTGTGCAATTAATTCTTTAAACATAAATGCTGCCAAAAAGGAACAATGAGTAGTCATTGCTCCGATTATTTTGACTTTTGTCCTTGCCTTCTGTTCTATTAACTTCCTTTCCACCAACAATTGATAAGCATGAATTTTATTCCTTACTCCAAGTCATTGCTTTAAAAAAAAAAAAAAAAGTTGAACTGACCAAGGCCAAGTACAGAGCCTGTCGATCTGGATTGGAAATGTCTCCACAAGTTGACACTGAGCAGTGGTCTCTGAGTATAGTTATTCAACCAACTGTGTATTGGCTCGAATGCAGGGTTTTGCAGAGTATGTCTGATGGAAGAACTGTTTCTTTAAATATTGATACCGTTTACTATTTTTTGTTTTTGATAAGGTTTACTTTAAAAGAAAATGTTCTGAGTTTTTATCATTGTGCCCAGTGAATCATTAAGAATGTGGAATACCCTTTTACGTGTGTCTGTGTGGGGAGTATTATCTGGTGGAGTCTCATAACACACTCTTGGGAAACACTGACTGAATCCTATTAGCGTGAGCCTGCGCGTTTCCGATTGGTTCCACTGGGATTTAAATGAGAGCCTTGATCAAGTGCTGTGCCATAATCAAGATAAAGTCTACAGCATGCCTCTGTGCTGCCAGTCTATCAGCTCTGTCCAAGGAGGAGAGAGTTAAGAACTGAGCCCAAGAGTGCCAGAGTAATCCAGGTGCATGTTGGCTGGGAGACTTCAGAGACATGGGATCTCAGGTCTTAAAATGGCCAGAATATTCAGCTGAAGAATGAGAGACAAAGGTTGAATCAAAGGCTGAGCCCATTCCCAGCTAAGATCCAGAAGGAGAGCCCAAGCATGGTGGCCAGGATAGTCAGTGGTGCTCATGAGCAGTGGCAGCTGGGTTTTGTCAAAGTCCTGTGGCATCTGGGTCTACCCTTTAGGGCCAAGATCCTGCCTGAGCGGACACTGGACTTGACAGCTTGAGGGTTAAGAGCTTCTTTCTGTCTGCCTGCTAACACTCTGCTGCCTGCCCTGTCAGGTCTGGTCTTTCTTTGTTCTTCAAAGCTAGGCATGAAAACATAAACTCCCTCTGTTGTCCTTAGGATACCCCCCCACAAGCCTTGATTCCATTTGGCTGTTAGCCTTCCTGACATTCTTCCTCTTCCTATGTTTCCTTCCTGGTCATCTTGGTCATCTTGGTCATCTTTGGTTCTTCTCCCCATCTTTCATCTTTAATACATTTCTACATTTTATTCTTTTATAAGTTCTGTGTACTCATTAGCAGCTACATTTGCTCTTGGGCCATTTCTACTAAGTTCAGCAGCAATATCTTATAGCTGGATTTATTGGTACAGTGGATATATTCCAGAAAAAAGCAAATTTCAGTAAATCAAATTCTATTTTGACCACTCACAGAGAGTTTGAAATTTATAGCTTCTTCCAGTGGGTATTTTTTTTTGTAAAGTTGAAGAATGGTTTTGTAAGTCAAATAACCTCTGATTTGCCAATTGTGTAAGTCTGTACATTTAGTTTTCTTAAGTCATGGTTAATCTACATCAATAAACACTGCATTTTAAGTTTATCAAGTGGCAGAGTATCTGGTCCGTTGACCAGAATTAACTGATGTGATTTCGTGGCTGTGTCCAGCTTTACAGTATGATTTAAGGTTTACACTTAGTAAATTAAATGAGATCATTTTATAACTACTCACAGTAGGGGCTGACTCAGTGTGTGATGTGCGCAATGGAATAATGAATCTGCACTAGCCCAGATGGTACCTTCTGTCATTGCCCTTCATGTCACTTATTCATTCACCAAACATATGGAGTGCCTAGAATATTCTGGAAACTTGGAATACAAATGCCACGGGTTTAATTCACATCAGGCATGTACTTAGAGTAATTCACTGCCAGGTACCCAATCCTAAATCCCTGCAAATATGTTAATTACTAATTAGATGGGGATTGACACAATCCAAGGAGACAAGCAGGCGATCTGGAATCAAGCTGGAGAAAAGCACCAGTGGGAACTTCACAGACGCTGGACCATAACCAGTGGCTCTTTGCTTGGACGTGGACGGGCCCTGAATCCATATTGAGTCTACGGGAAAGTAACAAAACATAGGTCCAATTCTGGTCATGTCTCCATGGCCGGGGGGGGATGATAATAAGAATAATATTATATTCTTATTATATTATATTCTTATAATAAGAATAATCTAATATTCTATTAGAATCTGCTCCCCTTGTGCCAGATACTATTCTAAACACTTTGCGTGTATTGACTCATTAAGTTCTTACAACACCCGCCATGGGGTAGATTCTGCAACCATTCCTGTTTTACAAAGGAGATGACTGAGGACACAGGGGTAGAGTATTTTGCCCAAGGTTGCACAGCATGTACATGGTAGTGCTGGGGTCCGTCCAGGCAGGCTGACCTTGGAGCTCATGCCTTGGTGGTCACAAGGCTCAAGTGAGGTAGCGGTCGGTGGGAGCCTCTTGGCTCTGTGACGCCGCACAGGTGAAGATACTATTAATAGTGCTGCAAATCACCAACACTGGACCTGACTCGCTACCCATACAGATGCTCTTGATTTACCCAGTAATAATCAAATGATTTATACACATCCTCTCCTGGAACAAGTATATAGCAACCTAGTTCTGGTGGGTTATGAAATAGATTTTAAAAATCCAAATGGCTTATGGAGAAATCAGATTTTACCCTGGGACAGGGGTGATAGAACACCTCAGGTCAGGGGGACCTCAAAGGCTCCCGGTTCAGAATTCTCCCCCAATTCCCACTGTACACTTGACTCTCTCCCACATCCCCATAAATCTGAGTGCCCTGGGTGTCTGGATATTGGATTAGAGATGGGTATTGATGGATGAGGACAGACAGAACAGGCCTGTAAAAAGTGATTCATTAACCTGGGCAACCCGTTATAGCTAGAACTTTCAAAGCTGGGGCTATCTCTCCAAAACACAGATCTAACCATGTGTCTCCTCTGCTGAAAACTTACTAATGGCCCTCCTTTACCACAGGGTAAATTCTCAAGGTCAAGCTCAAGGTCCTCCGAGAGCTGACTCCTTCCCCCCGGCTCCCCTAGCAGGCCCCGCAGGCTGCGCGGTCCAGGCGAGTCCTGCCACCCTCCCACCACCCACCCTCCTCCGCTGCCCCAGGCTCCTGCTTGGTAGGCCTGGTGCAGATCTGCCTGCCCGGGGAGCTCCTCTCCAGAGCCCAGCCTGCGGCAGAGTCAGGTCCCTGTAGGTCAGAGCCTAGAAATTCCTGCGACCCAGAAGGTGAGAAACAGGGTCCGAAGAGCCCAGAGAAGGGGAGGTTGGCCGAGGGCTTGGCCTTGTGGGGGGATCACAGGAGGAGGGGCCAGCCCCCTGCTGGTACCCCTCAGGCTCTGTGGTCACAACACAGGGTTGCCACCAAACCCTGCCGTGTCCTGCTGGGTCGAGAGCTCACTGGGTCTGGAGCAAAATCTGCAGGGACAAGTGGAATGGGGCCCGACAAATGCGATGAAGGCAGGGAACCCCACTGCACCGCAGAAGAAGGGCCTGGGCGGCCCCCCAGCTGACATTTCTCTGACTCCCTGGGGTCCTGGTCACAGCACCAAGAGCCCACTGAACCGAATACGAGGCGACACGTGGGCAGATGTCCCACCAGGAGCCACTCTCTGCCCATGCTGTCCTCCTTTACTCAGCTCCTTGACCTTGTGTCCCAGGCACTTCGTTAGGGGGAAGGACAGCCCCTGCCCCCGGGATCTCCGGGACACCGGGCCCATCGCAGGGAGGCGCAGAGGGAGTTGTGGCCCACCCACCTGGGAAGTGTTTGGACTGAGGCCTGAGTGATGGGTGATGTTCATACGTCTGCAGGCCTGGGGTCCTGGGGAAGCGTGGAGGGCAGAGCGCTGCGCCAGGCCGAGGGAAGGTGGCTTCTCGCCGCATGTGGCCACACTGCTGGGACTTTGCTGCCTTCCCTTGTATTCCCCCCTCCACGCTCCCCCCTACCACTTCTTCCTCTCCCATCCCTCCCGTTCACGTTCTGCTCGTCTTTCTGGGTCAACCTCAGGTTGCATCTCCTCCCCGCCTCCGGGATCTCGCCGGAAGAGCATGCGCGCAGGCTGAGCCGACCCCCAGCATGTCCCCGCAGCCGCTTGTCCAGGAAAGCTTGTTGGGGAAGGCCCTGCGGAGGATGGGAGCAGTTTGCAGATGGAGAGCGAAATCAGGCCGTGGGCTTTTGGAGGAGGCAAAGTTATAATTTGCATTTCTCTGCGGAGTGAGAACTCTGCAATTTAGGATTTTGCCTAATTGCTCTTCAGCGTTTTCCCAGGCACTGCTTCTCCTGGGCGGCCCTGTGATTGTAGGAGAGCTGCGCCGTTAACGGCTCTGACGGCTCTGAAGCTCCGTCCAACGACGGCTCAAAGATGACTCAGGTAGAGAGCAGGTCAGTCCTGAGTTCGGCTTTTTTTCCCGGAGTCCTGATTTGCTCAGCATCTGGAGAAGAGGGCGGGGCGCTGGCACTGGCGAGAGGTTCCGCGCGCATATTTGCAGCAGCACCTCTGGCCTGTGGCTGCTCCGCTTTCCGCTCTGAGCAGCTGGTGGCCAGAACCGAGGGGACGCCGAGGCGGGCACATTACGTTCTCTCGGCAACTGGGCTCTCCTCGCCCATGCGTGTGAGGCTGAAACCCCTGTTACTCATTCACACTATGGACATTTGGGAAAGTTACCTACTTCCTTTAAAAACTTATTTTTTATGGGCTTCCCTGGTGGCGCAGTGGTTGAGAGTCCGCCTGCCGATGCAGGGGACACGGGTTCGTGCCCTGGTCCGGGAGGATCCCACGTGCCGTGGAGCAGCTGGGCCTGTGAGCCATGGCCGCTGAGCCTGCGCATCCGGAGCCTGTGCTCCACAACGGGAGAGGCCACAACAGTGAGAGGCCCGCGTACCGCAAAAAAAAAAATTTTTTTTAGTGTCCCTAAGTGGCAGTAAGGCTGCAAGCGGCGTCCTGGAGTACCGTGTGGGGAATCTTCTCCCCCGTGACCCCCATGCAGGTTCACACCCAACCCAAGCTCTGCTGTCTCCCTCCGTCCGAGTTCGAGGTATTGCCAGCAATCTTCTTCTTTTTTGAATGAAAGGCACACCAAAAGAACGGAAGTTATGGCCATTTTTATCAGTCACGGGCAAACGCCTTGGCAAGCAAGGACACTTTCCATTCAACTTCAGCTCTTTGTGGTTGTAAGTTAAACATGGCTCGCCATGTTTCCAGGTGGGGCAGGGGCCAAGCTAAGAATATGATGTTCTCCGACAGTCCTGCCTCTATCCAGGGCCATCGTCCAATTCAGATCCCTTCACCCATGGCCAGACCTTTTATACAGGTCAAGCCTGGCTGAAAGGAACATCCTAGAGGTTTTGAAGTGGACAAAAGCACATCAGACTTTGCTACAACATAGCACAGGGCTATGCACAGAACAGTGTGTGTGTGTGTGTGTGTGTGTAGGAAGCAGGCACTGCTTACAGGAAAGGGGTTCTGAACTAGCTCATTCCATGTTGCGAAATAATGATAAAAGCTACTATGTCTTGTTTGCCTTCTACCATCCAGATGCTTTGCATACATTATCTTACTTTAATCTTCAAAACAACTTCTAAAGGTGTTACTATCCCACTGTTAGAGATGAGGAAACTTAGACTCAGAGAATATATTCATTTGCTAGGGCTGCTATAACAAGGTACCACAAACTGGGTGTCTTAACCCAACAGAAATTTATTCTCACAGTTCTGGAGGCTGGAAGTCTGAACTCAAGGTGACAGCGCGGCTGTGCTCCCTCGGAGATTCTGGATAGAACCCTTCCTTGCCTCCTCCTAGCTCCTCCCGGTGGCTGTCCGTCCTTGGGCTCTTTGTTTTTCAGCTGCATCACTTTGATCTCTGCCTCTGTCATCCCATGCACTCCCCCTATATGTATCTTGGTGTCTGTGTCATCTCCTCTTTCATAAAAGTCATATCGGATGAAGGACCCACCCTACTCCAGTAAGACCTTAGCTCAACTAATTACATCTCAGTGACCCTATTTCCAAATAAGGTCACATTCTGAGGTTCTGGGGGTTAGATCTTCAAATATCTTTTTGGAGGACACAGTTCAGCGTAGAACACAGCAGCGAAGTGTATTGCCTAAGGTATCACTTCAAGTGCAGAGAAAATTTGAACCTCATACTGACTCCCAAGCTCCTTTTCTTTCCCGTACACTAATTTATGCAACTGATGTGTGTAAGTTACTCGGGCTTATTTCAGCTTTGTATTTGCTTATGCACAGCCTGCTTTGCAGCCCCACTTACTGGTCCCTGAAGTGGGGAGGTGACAAGGAAGGGGGGGTCAGGGCCGAGGAGCTGAGTCAGGCTCAGGAATTGCATCTGTATATATCAGAGGTCCAGTCAGGGAAACAGAAATTATAGTAAGTATGTCAAATGGAGAGGATTTAATACAGAAATTCGGTTATAGACGTACTGGAAGGGCTAAGAGAACAAAAACAAAACAAAAAAAGGATGAGGAGGGAAGGCTTCCCTGGTGGCGCAGTGGTTGAGAGTCTGCCTGCCAATGCAGGGGACGCGGGTTCATGCCCCGGTCTGGGAGGATCCCACATGCCGCGGAGCAGCTGGGCCCGTGAGCCATGGCTGCTGAGCCTGCGCGTCTGGAGCCTGTGCTCCGCAATGGGAGAGGCCACAGCAGTGGGAGGCCCGCATACTGCAAAAAAAAAAAAAAAAAGGGGGGGTGCGGAGAGACTATAGTAGGAACAAAAAAGAGACTCTATGGTAAGAAATCATGTGGGTAATATGGCAGCTGAGGTTCTGGAGAAACCTCCCTTTTATAACTTCACAAATGTATGGCTGAGGTAAAGGGAAAGGATTAAAGCCCTGAAAGGATATAAGAGAAAATCAAAGCTCCCATTCACCCCAAGGCATTCACCATCCGTGGTGTTCTAGATCTTGGACTTTTAAGAGGCTACAGCCCTGGTGTCAGTGGACAGAGCCTAGGACTACTGCAAGCTGGAATGTCAGACCAGAGGTACCTGTACAAGCTAGGTCCTCTGATGAGTGCCACTCTTGAACTAGAGAAAACCACCAGACAGAACAAAAAGAAGACTTGCTTGTGTAAAGCTTGGCTCTGAGTGAAGCAAAAAACAAGACTGCGACAGGGAAGGAGACATATTGTGTCATATGGGGGCATTATGGTGGTCTCCCTCAAGGGAGAGAAGCAGAACCCAATTCTGTCTCCCTGGCAGTGCCTAGTGACAGCACAGAACTTCTGGGGAGACAGCTTGTGGGACACCAAATGAGGCTCAGTCTTGGGCCCTGGGGCTCCCAGTCTTGGTAAAGATCCCTGCCCCAGCCTGGCCCACAAGCAGTAGGGTAACTTGCCTTCAAGAGATCACTTTGACTCTGAGAAATGACTGACATCAGTGTCAGCCACAACGAACCGGAGATCTTGGCTCATCCTCCATTTTTAGGCAAGAACCTTCTGGCTTCTTCTAGGGAAAGGGAGAACTCCTCTAACCAATCAAGAATGAGATGAAGTTTTCTGCCAGCCTGGTGTAAGGGTGTTTTAGAGTCTTGTTTAATTTCATTTCAATAACATAAAGATATGTGTTATTTCTTGCATATCTGAGTTTGTGGAATGAGATTGGTCCACACTACACAAGCAATACCTGTACCTCAGGGGAATTTAAAGAAGGATTTCCTCCATTTATGCCAGGGAAGATCACCTGAGGGATGATCGGTATGCGTGTTCTTTGCAGAAATAGGGTGTGCTTGCCCCACAGAAGTGAAATTCTAGATCTTCTACGAGTTGGCTACAAGAGGGGCCAGCCTTTCCTTTGTCTACGGTATTGAGGGGATTGTAAAGCTGATGGGAGGGCAAGGAATAGGAAGGACATTCATAATATGATAAGAAGATCAAAGTACCAACTTGTTTGCAAATTGTAGGCTACCAGAGAACAATACTTCCAAGCACAGCCCACCCGGGGAGTAACTTTGTTTCACAAGAAGATCTAAGAGAGAGTCTAAATATACCATTTCATGTTTAGAAACAAAAGTAGAAGTCAAGTAGCTGGGTCTTATTTCTTTAATGTTTAATTAATTTAAGACACTCGGAATATTTGATCCAGTGTCAATGGTTTTGACTACCATTGTTAAGGAATCACCTGCAGAAGTAATTTTTTTTTTCTTTTTTTTTTTTTTTTGCGGTACGCGGGCCTCTCACTGTTGTGACCTTTCCCGTTGCGGAGCACAGCCTCTGGACGCGCTGGCCCAGCGGCCATGGCTCACGGGCCCAGCCGCTCCGCGGCATGTGGTATCCTCCCGGACCGGGGCACGAGCCCGCGTCCCCTGCATCGGCAGGCGGACTCTCAACCACTGCGCCACCAGGGAAGCCCCCTGCAGAAGTAATTTTATCCCAAAACAATTCTGTTTTGGCAGGTTCCATGGTTATATCTATTTATTTTTGCCCTGACTCTTCCTGGGTGAGAGAGCTTTTAGTTATACTTGGTAGGGGAAATTACCCAGAAGAAAATAGGTTATTTTCTTGGGAAAAGAAAGTTCTAGAAAACCAAAAATTTTGAGGTTTTTTTTTGGTTTACTTTTTTAAAAAAGCATTTCTAAGCGGGGTTTTCACATTTCTACTATTATCGGCTTGTTTTTCTTGATGGAAAGAATATTAAGGGTTAAAAAGAAAAAAATGAAAGGGAGATATAGCAATTCAAAAGTGACTATGTTGTCCATGTATCTCTACTTCCAACAGTTGAAGAGTGGAAAAGTTGGTAAATAAGCCCCAAATTCCATGCGTCTTCTTAACCAGTTGTCTGGTTTTGAGCAGACAACTGAGATACAGTGAGCAGTTCTTGTATTATCTTCAGTGCCAGTGATTAATACTGATTTACTTTGGGCATTTCAGTGGTGTCTTGTGGAGCCTGAATTGGACCATCAAAAATAAATGTTGAACAGTATTTTCCCACAAGGGGCACTGATGTACTTGAGACAAGTCGTCCTTGGCAGGCAGTATGAAGTCAGAAGGAGCTTCTGCCTCTGGCCCACAGTTCCCATTAATAAACCTCCAAGAGCATCATGGCTCCAACCTTCGTGATTTCCGTCTCCCACCTAAACTGATAAATGGATCTCTTGGAAATGAACTATGAGCACAATTTTAAATTTAAATATTGTGTCACCCAGATTGAACATGCTTTCAGTCACGATATTAACTCGAGTGAAGGACGTACTGAATTGAAGATCTTGCTCTGTTGGCAGAGAGGCCTTTAGCCTAATCGAGAAATTTATGGGCAGACAAATCTGTTAGGGAGCCAGACATCTTCTCTAAATCGAAACATCTCGAGTCATTTAGCAGCTGATCTATGGTGTCCCTGAGCTTCCTTGTGGTCAGTTAGAGGACCTTATCCATTTAGCGCAGCATTATGACTTTAACAAATGACTGTTTTTTTTTCTTTCTTTCTTTCTTGGTTACCAGAACTAATAAAAACTTCATGGAGACTTAGAGACACCTAATGAAACCAGGAGTGTTGCATTCCATGCCTACCTGTTCTGGTTCCTCCTGGGAAATTCCACATGCCCAGCTTTGAAAAACAGAATGGAAACCAGTCAAGGAATTGGGTATATTGCTATCTAGCCTACCCAGATGGGGGACACCTTGCACATTCAGTGTCTGCCACTCAACACGGAGCCTGTCACATGTTATCACTCACGGCTGTGACAACTTTTCTGGCTTCTGCCTCTGAAGACATTCAGTGAGAGTTGGCAACTCGGTTGGTATTTCAGACAAAGAAATGAGGGCATGGATTGAAAACAGACAGGGCTTGAAGGCTTTAAGAATGGCAGCTTCATGTCAAAATTCCAACAAAAATATTTATCAGCTGCCCCCCTCCCTTTTTTTTAAGGCAGCAGGAGACTCTAGATCCAAAATTCTGTATAATCCCTCTACTAACAATAACAAACAGCTCTTTGGCACTGTTTATACTATTCTTGGCAAGGCACAGAGCTCAGGTGACATCAAGTGTGACTATATAGATACATATATATATATATATATATACAGTGAAGTCAGCTTATAATTAATTTCTGCAGATTTACAAATTTAACTGCATAGGAGTTAACATTTCTGAGAAACAGGAAATACCACAAACAAATGGATAATGACATATGACACACATGAGACAGTGCTTATTTCCTTAATATACAAAGAGCTCTTAAAAGCGAATAAAACGATAAGTAACCCAATGGAATAATGGGCTTTCACATATGTTATAAATATTCTAATCTGGTATGACATTTACTCTTTAACCTTATTTCTGTGACTTTCCCAGGCTTGTATTTTATGTGGTCAAATCTGTAGGTCTTTCTTTCACTTTTATGCTTAGAAAGGCATTCCTCATTCTGAAATACATCCATTTGATTTTGGATTTGGGAGGGCATAAATTTCTGATCTGTCCACTTTCCTAAATAATTAGCTGGTTGTTCCAGCTTCATTTATGGTGTGGTCCTTTCTTTCCCCACTAATGCATGGTGTCACCTTTATCATATACTAAATGCTCACATGTGCTAAAAATAACAAGTCCTTTGGGTGGAGTGCAGTGGATGAATCAGGGGGCGTTTGCAGAGGGAGGTGGTGTTTGCAAGATGTGGACATCCTTCCTTTTCCCTCTGCCCTCCCCCGCTTCCTCCCCAGAGATTGCAAACAGAGGGAAGGAAGCCAGGAAAACGTTAAACAAGGTCTGTTGCTCTGGATCATGTCTTGGAGGCGGGGGTTTACCTGCTTCAAGAACCCTGCGACAGGGACCGTGGCTGCCCCATGCTGGGCGCTCCCTTGACACCAGGGTGTTTACTCTGAGCACCTACAGGATGACATCGCTCATCCTCAGGACCACCCGCGCCATGGGTGCTGTCATCCACCCCAATGCTAGAGGTGAGGAACCAGACCCAGGGGTCTCAGGTCACTTCCCACCAATCATCTGGAAGGACAGCCATCTGAAATGTGGCTAAACCAGCCAATCAGCAAAGGTGCTGGGGTTGTCACGTTCTCCACAACGGCTCCTCTCAACAAAGACGTCAAGTGTCACAAACACTTGACCAGGAAGGTCCCTGCAGCTGGGCCGCAGTGCTCTCTGGTGGAAATGGTCCTGGGTTAGAAAGTGATCTAGCCAGGTGACTTGTACGGTTCTGGGAACTGTGGGCCGCCGTTGATTTCTAGGTACTCACTGAACTCCTGTTCCTTTCGCATCAACGCTTTTCCTTTCTGGGAAAGTGAAGAAAAAAGGCTTTTCATCTCTCTAACTGGCTCAGGGGGGCACAGCAGAGACCTTTTTACCGCAGGATCCTGTGGTAGCAGCTCAGAGAATTCTGTATCTAAGTCTTCGGAGATTAGTGACCTTTGAGTGTGTGTTTTCATAATTTATAATCAATTGTTGAGTTTTCAGACTTTCACTGAGTGACTCAATGGGCTGGTAAGGTGACAGGTGTCATGAGCATGTGGTAAAGTGCGGATGAGGCCCCCCGGTCAGGGCAGTGCGATATGGTATAAGGCACAGGTTCCCCAACGCCTGGGTGGCGGGCCGCTGCTGCTCTGCAGTCTGCTAGGAACCGGGCTGCACAGCAGGAGGTGAGAGGCAGGCAAACAAGCGAAGCTGCATCTGCTGCCCCGCATCACTCCCCATCGCTCGCATTACTGCCTGAACCCTCCTCCCCCCCTGCCTCCGTCCGTGAAAAACTGTCTTCCACGAAACCGGTCCCTGGTGCCAAAAAGGCTGGGGACTGCTGGTATAAGCTATGGTGGCAGATGCCTTGGGAACCTGCTTTTCTCTCTGAAACAGGGCTCGTTTACGTAAATTCAGAAGCACTGGACACTAGGTTTGGATCAGGTGTCAGGAGTCCTGGATTCCTGAGCCGGCTTTGTTTTAATACAGCAGGTCCTTTTTTTTTTTTTTTGCGGTATGCGGGCCTCTCACTGTTGTGGCCTCTCCCGTTGCGGAGCACAGGCTCCGGACGCGCAGGTTCAGCGGCCATGGCTCACGGGCCCAGCCGCTCCACGGCATGTGGGATCTTCCCGGAACGGAACACGAACCCGTGTCCCCTGCCTCAGCAGGCGGACTCTCAACCACTGCGCCACCAGGGAAGCCCCGGGCTTTGTAACTGGTCTTCATAACCAGACCCTACTTCAGTGTTCTTATCTGGAAAATAGGAGTAGCGACATAGCTGTGCGTTTCTCTGTTAAGTGACTGCAAGCATCACATGTATGTGAACGTGTCTTGAAATGTGTACGTTGCTCTAAAGATGCAAAGTTTTACTACCAAAAACAAGAAATATTGTTAGTTGATTGTTTTTTGTGGTGGTTGTGTGTGTATGTGTTTTGTTGCTGTTTGACCGTCTTGGCACTAAGCAACTGGTTTGGCTGATCCAGGCTTGACTGTTGGCTCCAAGTCAGAAAGACACAATCTCTTGTTCTCGCCTCCCCACCGTCGCTTCAAGCTCCCCGATGAGGAATGGGCTGCCTCATTTTTTTGTCAGTTCAAACCACATCCTGCCCATGTCCACTTTCCATAAGACAGCTCGTGACACTGGCGGTTTTAAGATGCGGCAGGCTTCTCCGTGAAGCGATAGCAGAAGACTTTTTAACAGAAGTGAAAATAATTCATCCAGTGGTTAACCTGTCAGGTCTAGGCATTGAGTTTACCCTCCACCCTTCAACTTAATCCAAACCCCTGATTCAGGGGATGAATGGCTACTCAGCCTTCTCTCACGGTCTCGACTCTTACAGCTTTCTAGATAAAAACTAAGTGCAAGGCAGGAAAGACAGAGGTGTCCCCGAGAGAGGGCTGTGTACTGTCCAGGCTTGGGCCCGAATCCAGTTGATGGCACAGTCTTCAGTAGGTGGAAGGGGCCTGGGCAATCTTCTAGTCACTGTACAGATGAGGAAACGTCTTCATTTTACCACTCAGGAAACGGAGTCCAGGGACAGACAGTGCTTTGACCAAAGAGACAGAGAGCCCTTTAGAGGCAGAGCCTGGACTGGTCCCTGGGTCTCGAGGCTCCTGGCTCAAGTTCATTCTGAGTAGACCAGTTGTACCCATATCTTTAATTTAAGGACTGTTGGCATCACTAGAATAGGTGAATTCGTCCTGATGATTGGTTTAGGTCCTGGTGACCAAGGGGCACTTCTCACAGCTGGAAGCTGTTTGCTGAAAGCCAGGATGGGACCAGCACCAAATAGCGGATGAAGCCCATGCTCAACTTAGCCATGTCCCAAGCAGGGACACCAAGTGTTATAAATGTTTTGAAAGAATTTGACACTCGAAGAAGGAGAGAAAAGGAAGAGGAAGAAACAACAGCATTATTATTAAGTAATCGTTCGAGAAGATCAGAGCTCTGGGATTCTTAAACTGATGGTGTGGAATCATTTTTATTTTTAAGCGCACGAATGCAGACACCACAGTCTTTCCAGTGTTCATGGGAAACTGGGCCAAGAGAGGGGAGAGCCATGGCCTGGAGCAGGGCTGCAGAAGGAAGCCGGCCAGGAGACAGATTCAGGACCAGCCTGAGTGGCGAGCATCCCCACAGCGGGCACCCCGCGGCCCCGTGCTGTCCAGCGGGTGCCCAGGGCTGGTCTTTATGCTTCCGTCCAGGAAGCCTGGAAGGCCCAGGCAGCGCTGACCCGTAGGAAACAGCATTCTCCAAAGACACCTGCCTCACAGACTTCTGACCTTGGACAATGTTTATCCCCAGGCTGAGGGCTCCCTTATCTTTCAAGGGTACGCGGTGGCCTGTAAACGGTTAACTTATTAACTCGACTTCTGATTCTCTCTGGGGAGCCCAGGACTCCACGGCGCTCTAGCAGGCGCGCGGGGCAGGGGCAGGGGCAGGGTGGTGGGCGTGAGTACCAGGAGGCCTCCCGGGCCTCCCGGGCCTCTGGGAGCGGCGGGAGCCCTGAGCCTGGACTGGAGGAGCACCAGGGCAGCGAGCACTGCTGCCAACAGCCGGCGCCCGGAAGGGCCCGTCCCAGGCCACCCGGCTCAGAGCGGCTCCGCTGCGAGCAGAGCTCCTCCGCCAGTTTAACTGGTGGCCCAGATAAGAGTGCGGGCTTCTCACACGTTGCACAATCAACCGCTCTGCCAACGGAGGGAAGAGACGAGGCTTTTCCAACCCCTCTGGTCAAAACCAAACTTCCTCGAGGGCTGTCTTCTCCACCATCTCCTCTCCATCACCTATTTTTAGTTTCCAAGTTGGTCTGAATTAGGTGTGGCTGTATTTTTGTGTGGGGGGAGGACGGTGGCTGATTTCCCTTTCACTCATTCAACATCAGCCTGGGGTCTGGCCTGGGCCTCTGGCTTCCTTTCCTGGTTCAAGATGTGTCCGGGGCTGTCGTTGAAGGGCTCAGGCCGCAGGTCCCACTTGGGATGAGTGGATGATCTCGGCCGTGTGGCTGACAGTGAGTTCCGTGCTGCCGCATGTTTGGTGGGTTCACAAAGGCTTTTGCTCCATCAGGAAGGAATAGTCTGTCTGACAGCTGCGTCCCCAAACTGCCACCCAGCAACTTGCCAGGCAGGTCCTCACCCTGCCCTGAAGCTCTCGCCATGGAAGAGTGATTAGCCTTCCCGTCAGGTGAACTCCACGAGCACCCCTCGCTCCTGAGCAATTGCTGTTCAGTTATTTCCTCTCTGTCACAGCCCCCTGACTGGGCGGCCAGTATAAGACGTCCTGGAAGCAGCGAAGATATCAAACATGTGTTTTGACCTGATTATAAGCCAATTCAGCCATGCGATCCTGGGCTTCTGTCTTACCTGTGGAGGGACTGTACATCCCAAGGACCATCCACGGCAGGTTCTTTTTCTTTTTTTCGGCCACGCCGTGCGGCTCGTGGGGATCTTAGTTCCCCAATCAGGGATGGAACCCTGGCCCAAGGCAGTGAAAGCACCAAGTCCTAACCCCTGGATCGCCAGGGAATTCCCACGGCAGGTTCTTTCTAAATTCCAAGGTAGGATAAGCCAAAGCGGTGATCACACAAGTTCTAGGGCTCAAGACAAAAGAAAAAGAATAGGAGAGACAAAAAAAAACCCTCAAGGGACTGAGAACAGGAGAGAGAAAAGGCGAGGGAAACCGGAGTGGGGGGAGCATGGGGAGGTGCCACCCAGGTTTGCACAGGGGCGGCCCCCAGCCCAGGGTTTGCTCAGGCTGATGCTGCAGCTCCTGGTGCAGAGCAGCCCGAGGTCACTGAGACCGAGGAGAGCCGGCCGGCCAGGGCGTGGACCCCCCCGGGCCCTCTTCCCCACTAGGTCTGTTGAGGGCACTGCCGGCGTTGCCCCAGGACTGGGTGGAGCACCCGAAGTCCCCTGCTCTCTGCTCCTCTATGCTCAGCTATGAGGGACTGACCGCCGGCCTCCGTGCCCTAGGGCAGGGGGACCCCTGCAGCCTGAGCCCGTGGTCCCCTCCCGTCTTCCCCCTGACATCAGGGGGAGGCTCACTGAAGCTCCAATTCCCTAACTAAACTGGGTTCGACAGTTACGTGGCACATTCAAGGACGCTGAACCCCCAACTGGAATGAAGGCCCTGAGGAACGGAGGATGCTTTCAAACAAACCTCCATGGGGTGCGTGCACGTGTGAACTAAACATCACACTCACGCCGTCCCTGCCTCTCGCCCGGGGCCACAGGTGAGCCAGCTAGTGTCCCTGACTGCCTGCTGCAGCCTCTCTGCACGGGTCACCTGCTTCTCGTCCTTGCCTGGGCCTGGAGCCCTGGGGAGCAGAAGGACCCGCCCTGTCCCCACACTGGACGGAGAGCCTTCTGTGTTCTGCCACTGCCGAATATACACAGATGTGGTCCAGCAAGGCACGTCCCCAGTGTGACCCCCCGGGCTCTGCTGCGCACATCCAATCCCTGGCACCACCCCCCAATCCACCTTTCCCGTCTCACCGCCTCTCCCCCTCCACCAGTTGCTCACCAATCATTTGAAACTGTCTTTGGTGACGGAGACTCTGAGTGCCAGCGGTTTATCTGCTGTGCATGATGCCAAGAATTCAAGTGGGAAAGAAAGGTCGAGGGAGAGAGGCTGATCATGAAAGTTCATGGATAACTTGTCCAAGGTCCCCTGGAAGCCCTGGGACTGGAAGCGAAGCACAAGCACCTCTTCATCGTTCTGGGGTCCCTCTATCATCATGACATCTTTTTCTGTCCAGCGTTTGTGGCTCCTCTGGGGGTGTTTTGCCTGCCCTGCGTCTCCACTTCTCATGCTCCTGACACCCCCAGAGCTTGCTCGCCTGTGCCCACCTGGGAAGCCGCAGCTTCTTGTCACCGCACGGTGGGCGAGTGGTTGGACATCTGCTGTGTAAGCAGATCCTCCTAGGGTGTGGAGGTGGGAGGCAAAGAATCTCCTCGTTTCAGATCAGCTCAGTTGTAATGAAGAGGCGCTGACAGATAGATAAGAAAACCCCAGCCTTTTCTGTTGGGCATTGCAGTTTATGCTGCGCAAAGTTGTCTACGCCCACGATGAAAGCTGGAAGGAGGACAGTGTCACAGATTGGAATGTGGACGTGGGGGGAGACTGCATGTGCCTGTGTGCATGTGTGTGCGTGTAGGTGTGCACATGCATGCCTGTGAATACTCCAGGAAGAAGGAGAAGGGAGCAGCCCCACGTTGCTGGAGAGGGCCGGACCCAGTTATTTCGAAAGACCCTGGGTAGTGATCTGGAGGGGACAGGAGACAAAGTTCTTCTGAGCAGGAGCCCAAGGCTAAGAATAAAAAAGGAGAAACCCTTTTGGCTTGGACTAGAGCCTGGTTCAGGAAGGCTCCTTTGGATTCCTTGGGACTCCAATGGGGTTAGAAAAGAACTTGTTTTTTAAAATAGAACTTGGAGAAAATCCCCTATTGCATGAAAAGGGTCAGAAGAATCAGGTAGTCCTCTGAGTGGGGCAAATCCAGGCCCGCTTCAGCAGAGACACGGCGGCGGCTTTGGGCGCCTCCTGGTGAGGGAAGAACGGAGTCTGTCCACCTCCTGACGGGCAGGGCTGGTGGTTGAGAGGTCCCGGGGGGCCCCTGAAATGAAGAGAATCTTCCAATGGGTTACTTCCCTTTGATATCAGCTGGGAAGCATTTTCTTTTTTTTTTTTTTTTTTTTTTTTGCTGTACGCGGGCCTCTCACTGCTGTGGCCTCTCCCGTTGCGGAGCACAGGCTCCGGACACACAGGCTCCGCGGCCATGGCTCACGGGCCCAGCCGCTCCGCGGCACGTGGGATCCTCCGGGATCGGGGCACGAACCCGTGTCCCCTGCATCGGCAGGCGGACTCTCAACCACTGCGCCACCAGGGAAGCCCCAGGGAAGCATTTTCTAAGTGGACCAACACAGTAAAAAGACAGAAGATGCCTGAGGTTAAGACCAGTGAAAGAAGCCTTTAGCTTGGGAGAAGTGAGCGGGCTAGGGGGTCACACCTTGCTTTCCAGCACCTCCAGTGCCCCCTAAGGTGGAATTACTGGACCATGTTCCCTCTGCTTGTTTCCCCATGTGTGGCAGGAGAGGGTGGGGATGCTGGGAGCGTAGCGGGGGTGGGAACAGGCTAGTTGACCAAGACTGGGTGCTTATTTCAGGTCCCCTTAACCTGCGGTTAAGGCTCCTTCTAGCACAGGTTTGACCAGAGCCCCAGAGAGCGCTCTGCACAGAGATGGTGCTCACCAAGTGTGTGTGGGTGATGGTCCCCCAGATCAACTCGCTGCTTTTCCTTCTGGTATTTGGGATATAAAAAAAGAGTAGGTTTTTGAGGCTTTTTTCTTTTTGCCTGGAATATGCCACCAAGGTCAGGTTTCAAAAGTTACAGGAAATTGAGAACTAACAGGGCTTTCAAAGGGCCTGGAGGAAAAGACACTAGATTCATCCTGGTGTGACTATTTGACCCAGTCAGCTCCCCATCTCTGTAGAGCAGGGGTCTATGGGACCACATAGGATGAAGCCCCGGCATTCAAGAATTTGCAGTCCTTGGGCTTCCCTGGTGGTGCAGTGGTTGAGAGTCCGCCTGCCGATGCAGGGGACACGGGTTTGTGCCCTGGTCGGGGAAGATCCCACATGCTGCGGAGCGGCTGGGCCCGTGAGCCATGGCCGCTGAGCCTGCGCGTCCGGAGCCTGTGCTCCGCAACGGGAGAGGCCACAGCAGTGAGAGGCCCACGTACCGCAAAAAAAAAAAAAAAAAGAATTTGCAGTCCTGTTGGGGAACCAGGTGAACGTGTTTGGAAACATTAGAGGACAACTGAGGCCACGAGTGCAGGAGAAATCCAGGAGGAGGGACTGCTGCGTGGGTGTCTTCAGGGAAGGATTCACAAGGCGGCGGGTGTGATTTGGCCCCAGAAGGATGAGGATGGTCTAGGTAACGGACAGGAGAGGGAAGGAATTCTAGAAGGTGTATGTATGTATCAGTGTGTGTGAGAGTGTGTGTACGTGTGTCAGAACAAATACAAGTTTGAAAGCAGGGTGAACTGGGGACATTAGCTAAGAAGATTGGTTAACATTGGTTGAGCTTCCCACCTGCCAGGTGACACGTTTACCCACGTTATCCCACCCCATCGTTACAACAGCCCTGAGAGTTGATTATCATGTTCGTTTTGCAGATGAGAAAACCGAGGTTCAAAGAGGCTTGGGCCACGGGGTTCCTAAGGGAAAGAAATAGAATGCAAGCTCACATCTATCGCCAAACCTTTGTTTTCTTAATCACACCGCTCGTGAGACCTGCCTGTTGGAAGTGGAGGGTGCAGAGTTGAGTGGGGAGACGTGGGTGGATGGAGGGGTCCGTGTGGACACTGGGGACAGGAGAGGAAACAGAAGAGCCCAGTCTTACTTCAGGAGGCCACAGGGAGTTGTGGCCAGTCTTCGAGCACCAGAGAGATGTGGATAATGGTGTGTTTAGAACACGTGAACGGCGGGGGGAGGGGGAGGATTTGCTGGAAGATGCCAGAGGGCAGAGAGAACACTTAGAAGGCACTGTGGCCCCAAACCGAGGTGGAGAGGGTAGCAAAAGAGAGGCAAGGGCCGAGCAGAAAGGCATCTCAGAAGGAGACAGGACTCGGCCATCGAAGAGGCCTCGGGCGGAGGAAAGTGCCTGGAAAGGTGACACCACGAGCAGAAAGGAAGCTTTCCGGAGGGGAGGCCCCCGGGAGGTGAGAAATGACTTCAGGCTGGGACCCCACGGCTGCATCTCCCAGAGTGTGTTCTGCGTCCCCTGCAAGGAAGGACCTACCCCTGGTTGAACTTCAGGAGCCCTGGGTGGAGCAAAGTAAAGGGTCTTCTTCGTGGAACTTCTCATAGCCTTTGATATGCCGCTGTGACTCGACAAGAGGGGAATGTAAAATGTGGTATTTCTCAAACTTATTTGACTTATTTCTCAAAGTGTGGAGCTGGTGTTCCACAGAACAGTCTTTGGGAAACGTGGGTAACATACCAACCTGGAAATTCGGGTGCAGAGAGGCTCTTGTTACGCTGACCGATTAAGTTTTCTTGTTTGTTCTGGTTTCTTAATCGCGCTTTGTCCCCTTCTAGAAGCTGGGATTCTCTTCCCTGGAGTCTGCAGCTCAGGGAGCCTTGGGATCATGGGGTTGCTGTTCGTGTGACTGGAGGGCGGGCAGGAGTGGTCCCACCTGGGCAGCGGCCCTCCTCTAGGCTTCCTGAGGACGGGGGTGACCTTAACCCTGCATGGCAAGCCCGTGCCAGCCTTGGGAAGGGCTCTCCCCAGCTCCCCACCACATCTGTGTGCTGGTAGATGTGGGAGAGCCCTGCTCTGTCCAGATATCATTCTGCCTCAGGGGAGATAACCAACAGGGACTTTCGAACAGCCTGGGGGCTATGGCCAGATCGCAGTAAAAATAATCATCTGACTTCTTTGCTATAGAAGAGAGTTCAGAATAAGAAGGATCTTGGATTCCATCCAGGTGGTGTTAGTTACAAAGGAGCCAGAAGAACCGCAGGAGAAGATCTCACTGGTGCGGCAGTTCTGAGCCCTCAGGGACTGGTGGATGGTGAAACCGGGGAGTATTTAGGGAGAAGGATGTGTCTGTCGGCATCCTTACTGGTTGCACAGCGCCCCATGGCGAGTCCCCACTGGGGACAGAAGGATTGGCTCCAGGGACGATTCAGCAGGTTGGGAATCTAGAGACCAGATCGTCTAACCCCAGTCCAGCCACCGATGGGCTGGCTGACCCCAGGGCAAATCACTTTGTGTGGTTTCCTCATTTGGAAAGAAAAAAAAAAAAAGAGATAAAATCTGATCTACCTCCCAGAGATTCGGGGTGGTTTCTGTTTTGCTTTTTTGCGAAGAGCAACTAATAAAAATGATACCAAACTCCTCTGAAAATAAATACAGGCTCTATGCGTTTCTAGCAATAATAGCACGTATTCTCCTTGGGATCGTGGCTCAACTTACCACGATAAAATCACTGGTAAATTTCTAAAAAGTTACCCCTTTGTGCACATACCTTCTCCATAGAAAATGGTTTTCTGTTAGAAAAAGTTAAAGGACACTCCAGGCCTTTCATTTGGGGTTTATGTATTTCTTTTCCCTCGTTGAATAACACTCTCTTTCTCCAGGTTTCATTTTGGTCATATTTCAGAAATGGCTGAATTTCAGATTCTGAACACCCGCGCACGGGAGGGCAAATTGAGAAAAATAATGCGATTAGCAGATAAGTAAACAAACATTTTAATTGAGACTCAAACTGTAGAAGTACTTTGGGCAGTATGGAATTACACGTTTCCATATTCTTTGTTGATTTGCATGAATCCAAAACCCAGAAGGTTATATTAAACGTAATCACCTAACTCCATGGGGCCTGGAAAGTGTTTTTCATGTGGCAATTTAAAGGCGAGTGATTGTGCAAAACACAAGGGCACAAAGGAGTGTTTCTGCTGCTTTTGTTTCTTTCAGAAAGGAAATTAGCTCTGGGGGAGGGCAGAAAAGTACCGTATTTCAGACCCCTACCCTGAAAAAGGGAAATACCTTGAGGGATCTCACTGATCCCTTAGGAAAGGTGGATTAGAGTCCAACACGGAATGAGGTCTTAATGCAGGTTTTATGTTTTGAGAACCAGGTCTCTGGCTCTTAGGAGTGCTTCTAAGTTGAAAACTTTACTGTATTTGATTTCTTTTTTCTTTTTTCTTTTTGCATTTAATACATCTTTCATAGACTCCTGTCTTAAAAGCTTTCTGATTGACTGGCCGCAGGGAGCCAGCTCTCTTATCTAACTGGACTAAGTTCCCACCTTCTCTCCGAAAACCCAGAACATCCAGGACGTCCAAGCAGATCATGCAAGAAGTTGCCCTGTCCTTTCTCATCTGATGTCATGAGTTACTGAGTGGTAACTGAAAAGTGCTCACCCGGTTCCTCTCTCCTTTCTCCACTGGATGCTAAGTGGGCTCGCCCGTCATAAAGCAAGCGTGTGGTTTACTGGGCCTTGCAGCATTCCCTTCCTCGCTCAGCTGGAAGTGTCTGAGAGCAGAGGCAAAGCGCCCTGTAGTCGTAATAGCTAATCGTAGACCCAAGGCCACTCAGTCCCAGAACGTCAGCCTTCACCTCACTTGTAATTTTCCTTACGTCAGTTTGGACCCCTTAGAGTTGCCCTGTCCAATGTATAGCTACTAGCCACATGTGGCTATTTAAATTTAAATGAAATAAAATTAAGTGAAATTTAAAATTTAGTTCCTTGGTCACAGTAGATGCATTTCAGGTGCTCAAGGTGGCTGCTGTATCAGACAGTTCAGATATAGGACATTTCTGTCATCACAGAAAGTTCTGTTGAGCAGCACTGCCTCAGACATTAGCCAGAGAGGGACTTCATCTTTGCTGAATTTTAAGAAACTGAGACCCAAAGAGGTTAAATGACTTTTCCAAGGATACCCAGGAATTTACGAAAAATATATTTCTTGGCTGTTTTGGAATCCTGAGGATATCCTATATTTCGATCTTGATTTTTAAAATTTCTACATCAAATGCATATTTGATTTTTGCAAGTAAAGGAATCTAATATAACGATGGTCTTGTGGTATAAAAACACTGATTCTTTTTGGAGATGCTCAATCAACCTGTTACAGTTCATTATGTCTAAATTATTTTTCCTGCTTTTAGTGACCTGTGAATTTCACAGGAAAAAGGAAGTCTGGATTAATTTTTGGAGAAACATTGCTTTATTTATTCCCTATCCTGGATTGTGTTAGTAATATTGTTATGCTACTAAAGACACTCGGAAAACTGGAATCAATTACATGAGAAGGCCGGGGAGTCACAGGACCCATCATTGTAACATCCACGGTCAGTTAGCCTCATTGGTCAGACTCAGGGTGGGAAGACAGGGCTAGAGACTTACCACACATGTGTGTCCCAAATGTTCTTCGTAGACTCTTAGCTTCACTTAGAGCCAAAACAGACAATAAATGTCTCTCTCACTCAACTGTGTCCAGGATTTATGCAGTGCCTGGTGTGAGATCTCACTGTGGACCAGAATTCACCTTGGGTGGCAGGGCTGAAGCCTTGCTCAGGTGCAGAAATCAAATGCAAAGAGCCCCAGAGCACTAGAGATGGGGGATTCAGGACTTGGGGACTCTTGAAGAAGGTCCGTCCAGAGGAGGGGCCCAGAAACTCCTCTGAGAGCCACCTTTCCTGCTAGGCTCCCTTGGATACAAGGAATTTATCCCAATGGAGATCAAAGGGGATTCTGGACCACTGTTTTAAGTTATTAATTAAGTGAAATTGATCTGCAATTATTTCAAAAGCTAACCAAACCATGGTATAGAGAGAAGATAAAAGAAAAAATCTGGGCTCACCGTGGCTCTTATTAACTTCCTCTTTGTAATGAATACCTCTCCTTGTGTCCCAGGGAGCCCTTGCCTACCCACGTGCAAAAAGGAAACACCAGGGCCTCCCTGGTGGCGCAAGTGGTTGAGAGTCCGCCTGCCGATGCAGGGGATACGGGTTCGTGCCCCGGTCTGGGAGGATCCCATATGCCGCGGAGCGGCTGGGCCCGTGAGCCATGGCCGCTGAGCCTGCGCGTCGGAGCATGCGCGTCCGGAGCCTGTGCTCCGCAGCGGGGGAGGCCACAACAGTGAGAGGCCCGCATACCGCAAAAAAAAAAAAAAAAAAAAAAAAGGAAACACCAAAGAAAGCAGCAAGGCATCTTCTCTTGTCACAGCGAGTTGTGTTTCTCTAACTCTGGGGCTTAGACTTGCTGGCGAAGACACCATAAAAGGCTGATGTGCCCCTTGGGTGTGATTTTTATCAAACAGACACTGAGTATTGGGACAGTGGAAGAACTTCTGGCCAGTGTATCGGGTGAATTACATGATAAGAAGGTGCATCCCACAATAGCAAACCAACTGGGGAGGACTCAGAAAACAGGAGACCGAGTCCAAGAAGAACAGATGAGGCACGGAGCACCCATCAAATACCACAGGGTGGGGCAAATAAGGAGCCCAGAGGTTGGAGGATTAGCAAACCCAACAGTAGTATTCTGGTCTCTTGTAATTCTGCCCGGCATGGCTGAGCAAGGGCTCCCTGAGTTCTCTTATAGTCAAGAAGGAGGGTTAAAGTGGCACAGAAGGCAAGGCCTTGGTGGCAATGTCCTCTCAAGGTGAGCCGTTCTCCTGCCCAGACTCAGCCTGGACGTGTGCTATGCGGTTTTTGGAATGGGTCTTCTAGTCCGCAGCACCCTGACCAGCCAGGGGCTAGTGCATCCATGCTCCTTGGAAATGCTTATCAGTTAAACCAGATATTCTTTCTAACTCCTGATGTATTTTAAGGAGGAAATGGAGAGAGACCCATCTGTAGAAAAGGCATTATCCCTGTGTGCTCTGAGGACAGAGCATGGGAAGAATCTTAAAGGCTCTGGAGTGGGAGTGAGGTGTGCATGGAAGATGCACAGGAAGCAAGATGAAATGAAACCGGAGGAAACTGCTGGGCTGCGGCTAGGAAGGAACGGCTGAGCTTTGAAGAGGGGCAGCTCGGGCTCCAGACCGTGACCCTGCAGGTGGTCTCCCTGGACGCCGGGGCTTCTGGATCGAGGCGCGTGGACGGCTGGAAGCTGGCCGTGCGGGCTGCTGGTCGTGGGGACCCACATGACTGCGGAAGTGCAGGGGGAGGAGTATACTTTACGCATGGCACACTGTGCTGAGTTTGGCCTCCGAGGCGTTCCTGGTGAACTCAGAAAGGGAAGTCTGATGTAGTTGGAAAACTCAAACCTCAGCTCCACTACCATGAGCTGTGAGGCTTTGTGAAAATACATTAACCTCTCTGAACCCTGGTTTCTACTGTGGTAGGCTGAATGATGACACCCCCCGCCCCGAGATGTCCACATCCTAATCTCTGGAATGTATGAATATGTCACCTTATATGGTAAAATGGACTTTGCAGGTGTGATTAAGTTAAGGCTCTTGAGATGGGGAGAATCTTGGGGTTGTCTGGGTGGGTCCAGTGTCATCCTAGGGTGCTTATGAGAAGAAGGCAAGAAGGTCAGAGTGAGGCTGAGAGAGGGGTGTGATGAGGTTGGAATGATGCAAAGAAGGGGCCATGAGCCAAGGATGTGGGAGGCTTCTAGAAGCTGGAGAAGGCAAGGAAGTGGAGTCCCCCTAGAGCTGCCAGGAGGAACACGGCTCTGACGATACCTTGATTTTGACCCAGTGGGACCTATAAAACGCAGCGATAATGGCACCCACCTCATAGGGCTGCTGCGACCGTTTAAATAAGACAGTGGATCTAAGGCACTCCACAAAGTGGATGTCATGTAAATCGCAGATGGTTTTACCATGTGTTTTATAAGGTCATATTATGAGAGCCAGGGCTGGATCCCACATCTGACTCAAAGCACACCCACTACACTGCACTAAGCCAACTGGGCGTGGTTGGAAGTGGCTGCATCTCTTCTTAGAAATTGTGGTACAGCATTTTAGGATTGCTGGAACCCAAGGAGATGCTTCCGAGTCCTTTATCCAGAAGACTTTTTGGGGACCCACAGACGTGTGACTGAAGTCCTGCATTCCAGCTCTGCACAGCCACGATCTTGGTGGCATTTGAAGGGCTGCAGGTGCACCTAAGGCACTCAGATACTGTGACAGTGGCGAATGAAAATTGTCACCAAGCCGTGTGGCTGTGAAGTAGGCAACTGGTGGGTGTGGATTTCCGAGTCGAACATGTACGTACACGGCTTCCCCACGAGTAGGGGATGAGTGTGATGACATAATGACTAGATTCTGTTCGAACTTGAATTAGTTTGGTACCACTGGGTGGAACATAGGGGAAGTAATTAGTGAAGGCAAATGGGAAAAGTCCAAAACTGGAATTTTGTTTTTAAGTAACACTGGGCAGAGAACCATTTAGGAATGAAGACAGCATATTTCCCTAGTCCCCTGCACACGGATCTCATTTTAAAGAAAACAATGAGAAGGTAAATTTTAAGTGGTGTCATAGGAAATGTTAGAAGCTAATGTTACTAACCTGAAAGCTCTCAGGGCAAGGAACTATCCAGGTGGTTATGGGGTAGAGATATTGCAGGAACTCTCCACAGGCGTCTCAAATTGTTGGTCTTTGAAAATAAGGTCCACGTGCAATGTTCTCTGCAGTGTCATTGTCAAGATAGTTATTAAGTTTATAGCTAGGCGTTATCAAGATGGATTCTCATGATGAGTCCCTGTGTCCAAGGACCACAGTTGATTATTATCCTGGGGGTCACTTATCATTCTCTCCCTTTCTGTGTCTCTCTCAGTCAATAAAAATGAAAAGTCAAGGTTTGGAAATAATTAAGAAAATTGTTGACCTTGTAGGTAATGATAGGAATTTGCTTCTTTGATTCAGCTTCCTAATATAAATCCTTACTCTGTCTTTGTAAATATTGCGGGCTGTTATTTCCTGTGGCCGCACAGCTTTTAACAGTTTGGAATAATAAATGATGTGATTTTCTGTTTTGGGTGGCACCTCATCCCCTTGACATTCACCATTTTGATCTTCACGCCACTGCCTCAGCAGGTTGGTAGGACATGACAGGACACACGGTACAGTTCTGCTGAGTTGAAGAGACACCTAAGATTCAAAGAGGTGGAATGCTTTACCCAAGCTCCTACTTCTAGCCAGCCACGAGTTGAATCCAGATCTTCTGATAGCAAGGGTTCGAAGCCCACCATTAGGGCTTGAAATACTTTCATTGAACATACCGCGATCTGGTTTCCCTTCTGACCTAACAGCAAATGTTTCAAAAGTAAGAATTCTTTGGGGAACGTCTGGAAAAGAGGGTTTGAGGTGTTGCAGGAAGGGGGACCCCTTCCAGGGCCTGCCTGAGAGGGGGCCCTCACCTGACACTCGGAAATGAACTGTCCGAGGAGACACACGTGCTGACAAAGCACGAGACTTTATTAGGAAGGGGCGCCCGGGCGGAGAGCAGCGGGGTGAGGGAGCCCAGGAGGACTTCTCTGCCACGTGGCTCGCGGCCTCAGGCTTTAGGGTAATGGGGTTCGTTTCCGGGTTGTCTCTGGCCAGTCATCTTGCTTGGCCCATAGTTTGACTCAGGGTCCTTCCTGGTGGCGTGCGCATCGCTCAGCCAAGATGGATTCCAGCGAGGAAGATCCTGGGAGTTGGTAGGACATATGGACTGGCGTCTCCTCTCTCCTTTTGACTTTTCTGAAATTCTTCTGGTTGGTGGTAGCTTGTTAGTTCCGCGTTCCTTACCAGGAGCTCCTGGTGTAAAGTAACTCATGCAAGTGGTTGCTTTTGTGCCTGGCCAGGGCAGGCAGTTTCCGTCAGTGGTTCCCCTAACAGAGGCAGTCGGAGAGAAAGATGCTTTTCAGCCTTCCCAACTTAATTAGCATGGGGGTAGGGGAAATGGGGGTAGACAGAGGAAGGCATTTTACAGGCATGTTGTTCGTGTGTGGGCGGTAAAACATCTGTACACAGAGTCTAGAGTGTGCCATTCAACATGGTAGCCACCAGCCCCATGCGGAGATTGAGCCCTTGAACTCTGGCTCATTTGAATTGAGATGTGCTCCAACTGTCAATTCCACACCAATTTCAGACTTCATATAAAAAAGGATGGACATGACCTCAGTCATTTTCATATTGATTATATGTTGATACATTGGGTTAAATAAAATGTTATTAAAATTAATTCCATGTACTATTTTTTTTTTTTTTTTTTTTTTGCGGTACGCGGGCCTCTCACTGTTGCGGCCTCTCCCGCTGCTGAGCACAGGCTCTGCACGCACAGGCTCAGCGGCCATGGCTCACGGGCCCAGCCACTCCGCGGCGTGTGGGATCTTCCCCAGACCGGGGCACGAACCCGTGTCCCCTGCATCGGCAGGCGGACTCTCAACCACTGCGCCACCAGGGAAGCCCCCATGTACTATTTTTAATGCGACTTCTGGAAGATGAAAAATCACAAATGTGGCTCACATTTTATTTCTGTTGGTTGGCACTGCTCCAGAGGTTTCCCGTTTGGATAAGACTTGGTAGGTGAGGGTAAGTGAGGCCAGGAGTCCAGCTGGCTCTCAAAGAGGACAGGGAGTCCTACAGCAGAGGGCCAGGGGAGAGCTGGGCCACCCTGCCCTAGGGAACGGGGCCTTATTATGCAAGAACATTAAAGAAGCAGCCAGAGTTCCATGTGGCAATTTCAATGGAAACATTTTCACTCCTGAGACCTAGTTTCTTTCCTAAACTCCACCCAAGGCAACATGGATTACTGCTTCCTGGAAACTCAGCTAGGGGACTTGAAAGTGTCTCATATTAAAAACAGAAAAACCCAAGAAGGAGACAAATAATTACATTTCTAAAAACTTTTAGAACAAATGCTTGCCTGTGAGAAATAATTTTCCTATAAATATTTTATTCCTCCTTTTCTTTCTTTTGTACCCCGGCTGAGGAGTTCCACAAGGACACAGGAGATGATGTTCCCCTTGGGAGGGAAGATCAAAGCCGCCCTGGGTCTCCTTGCTGTTGAATTCTCCTCACGGTCTTTGCAGCTTCCACTCCCTCCTGCTTGTGGGGCTCTGAGATGAAGTGGGCTCAAAAGTTTGGAAAAACAGAGAGAGAATGCAGAAAAAAATCCACAGCTACGTAGCATCTAAGCCAGTTGTTTCAGACAGAAAGTTCCAAATCTTGGCTAGAAAGAGAGAAATGTTTACGTTTTTTTGTCTATGGGAACCTGCCCCTCAACAACCCACTTTGAAAGAGAATGTGTAGTGGTATAAATAGCAAGTTAGCCTGATTGATGTAAGATGACTGCAGAAAACAAGGAGCTTATTCAATTGGACTTGATAAATATTTTATCAAGAAAAAAAGGAAACATAAAAAGCCGAACAGACAAGACACTAGATAGAGAGTTCCTGAGGCCAAGGACTGGGTCTAAATAATTCCTAAATCCTAGAGCTCTGTCCCACACCTGTCCTAGGAGCAGCGCTCAACAGACGTTTGTTGGACCACTGGACCCACTCATCACCTTGCAGGAGACCATTCAGAGTTCTCCAGGGGTGAGAAAAGAGAGAAGGAAAGAACAGGCCCTGATTGCTTTGGGGTTTGCCTTGCCTTATAGGTGTGGGCTCAGATACTTCAGCAGCATAGATTGAGAATGATACAGGAGGGGGGCTTCCCTGGTGGCACAGTGGTTGAGAGTCCGCCTGCCGATGCAGGGGACGTGGGTTCGTGCCCCGGTCTGGGAGGATCCCACATGCCGCGGAGCGGCTGGGCCCGTGAGCCATGGGCGCTGCGTCTGCATGTCCGGAGCCTGTGCTCCGCAACGGGAGAGGCCACAACAGTGAGAGGCCCGCGAACCACCAAAAAAAAAAAAAAAAAAAAGTGATACAGGAGCATACAGCCAAGGACACACAGACAGACAAAGGACAAGTGGGGTAAGATGGGCAATGAGCTGCAGTTCTGTGGTTTTTTAATGGGAAAGAAAAAAAAAGGAATTTTAAAACACAGATTTGCAACAAAAATAATACATTGAAAATTGACTAGCCTCTCACGCTTTTCTATGACAGAAGTGAGCCTGTGCATTTAATTGAATTTTTGTGACGCTCAGGCTTTGTTCTTACTTATTTATTTATTTTGTTCCTGGAATGAATATTTATTACAATTATCATTACCCAATTACCTGCTGGGTCCTGGGGGGAGGGAGTGTATCCTCTGCCCCTCCCCTATCCACCTTGGAGCTTCCAATAAAGTCCATGGGGAGGGCCTAGAGGGGCAGACAGGGCAGGAGTCTTCCGACAGTTGCTGATGTTCCATTAAAAGGAGTTTGAAAAGGCATTTACCACCCTTCCGCATGTTCAAGTTGCCCTTTAACTTTTAAAATTTAAATAGTTGCAAAGGATTTTCTTTCCAATGCATTGTGAATAGTATGGGAAAGAAAATTGTCCCGAAACTATCTGTGGCAGAACTTTTTTTGTATGATGTAATTTATAACCCCTTCCGTGAAGTAATTATGATTCTTGATAAAATGCTTGAGTAATTTCCAGATAGACTTTAATGGGATTAAGAAATCCTGAGAAGTTAGGCTTCCCCATTCACTATCTTAAGACACATCAGTCAGACTCTGGGCATTCTTTGGTTGTGGGACCACTTTTTTTTTCCTCTGGATTGTCTCTGACAATCCCTGAATTGAGGCCAGTTTGAAATAGAATTTTGACACATACTAATAACAAGTTTGTCTGAGAAGTTATTTTAGCAAATGATATTGTACAAATAACTTTGTTGCATCACTTTTTCATTATAGACAGTGGAATCTAAATACCATAACAATAATCATGCATAATACTCAGTATCAATTACATGAAAAAAACAGGAACAAGTTATTTTTTGACCCCAGGAAGTTTTACATTTTTCCTTTTCTTCCCTAAAATTCATATTTCTACCCTCCATTTTATCCTAATATGATATGTCTTACAACTGAAAGTTTAAAATTGGTTAACCTGTCATAACTTTCTAAAACGGAAGTAAACTATGAATTTTTGTGACCATAAGGCTTTACTTTTTTGTTCCTATGTTGAATAATTGAATTATTATTACCCAACTACTAAAAATATACAAATATATTACACATTTTGATAAACCATTATTAAATCTAAATTTTTAATTTTATTGGAAATACAAGTGTTAATGAGATAAATGGGGCTGGTTTATCATCCTCCCCCTCCCCACCAAGAAGGACAAGTATCTATAAATAGAAATGACCTGTTAGTAGAAAGCGCTAGGGTTCACCATCAAACCCATTCTTTTTTTTTTTTTTTTTTTTTTTGGTGGTACGCGGGCCTCTCACTGTTGTGGCCTCTCCCGTTGCGGAGCACAGGCTCCGGACGCTCAGGCTCAGCGGCCATGGCTCACAGACCCAGCCGCTCCGCGGCATGTGGGATCTTCCCGGACCGGGGCACGAACCCGTGTCCCCTGCATCGGCAGGCAGACTCTCAACTACTGCGCTACCAGGGAAGCCCCCATTCTTTGTTTTTATGGATGTAAGCTTTGAGGAGAGCTGGTCACATACCAAGTACGAGGGAGTGGAAGGAGTTTTGTATAGTAATGTTACACAACTCTGGATTTCTGAGTTATATTCTGAAATCATATTTAAAAAAAAAAACCCCATATCCTGCCAGCTTGACAGGTGGCCGTCTTGACTAGGTGTTCTTTCACCTTTGTTGAAAACAACCAATTGGAAAAGTGATTTGCAAAAGGATTCGTTTCCCAGGCATTAGTGTCTAATACAGCCCAAGGATTTCACATCATACCTTTTGGTAACTGAAGGGTTTTAAATCCCCAGGACAGTGCCCAGAGGTGTGCAGGTAAATTGGCTCTCTGGAAAAAAAAAAAAGAAAAAGAAACAGAGAAGAGGGGGTGGGGGAAAAGCTCTGTTTTGTATCTTGTGCTCATTTCCATGGTGTAAATGCTTCCACCAGGGCCGATTTCAAGCTACCAAACTTGACTTCACTGGAGTTGGGAAGAGACGGGTGTGCAGTGCCTCACAGCCAGATTCCGGGAGGGACAGCTGTGTGCGCCTCTGTTTTGTGAGCTGTGACAAATGATTGTGAAAGGGAATGTGGGAGATGAGAACTGGCCTGACCTCAGGAGTGTTCTCACGGAGGACAGTTTAGGACTGAGCATCCCTGGGATGCCAAGAATGTTGATTCCTTTAAACACCCCAAGCTTGCTTACCCCTTGCAAATGTGGTGCCTCAAGGCTCCATGTGCAGCCGTTTGAAGACCACTGATTGAGAAGAGAAGCAAGGACCTGGGAGGCAGCCGGACCACAAGCTCAAATTCTGCCTCTGCGATTCACGAGGTTTGAGGACTTGGGCATATTAACTTTTATGGGTCTCAGACTTCGCCTATAAAATAGGAGAAGCCAATACCCACCTTCCAAGGTAATAAGAACTGGTGGTGTTACGTGTACAGGGCTGGCAGCCAGCAGATGCTGCTATCGGAGTCCTTTCAATTGAGTTGAAGGGAAGAGCCTTGGAGGATTGATGCCTTCCTAGGGTAGCAATATAAGACGGAAGCATAGGTGCCTGGCTCTTTAGGATTTCTGTGCTCCAAAACAAGTGACTGCTTTGGTTATCTTTTTTTTTTTAATTAATTAATTTATTTTTGGCTGTGTTGGGTCTTCGTTTCTGTGCGAGGGCTTTCTCTAGTTGTGTTGAGCTGGGGCCACTCTTCATCGCGGTGCGCGGGCCTCTCACTGTCGCGGCCTCTCTTGTTGCGGAGCACAGGCTCCAGACGCGCAGGTTCAGTAGTTGTGGCTCACGGGCCCAGTTGCTCCGCGGCATATGGGATCCTCCCAGACCAGGGCTCGAACCCATGTCCCCTGCATTGGCAGGCAGATTCTCAACCACTGCGCCACCAGGGAAGCCCTTGCTCTGGTTATCTTAAAACGCGCACTTCGAACCAGAATTTTTAGCTTCTTTCTCTCCTTTTTATACCATCTTTCATCTTATGGAACAGAGGTTGGGATCTTCACTTGGTCTGAGGGAGCACACCCGGCAGCGACAGTGGGAGTAGAACTCAAGGCTGGTCCACCTTGAACCAAACCAGAAGGGTTAGTAACGAAGAAACAAAACCTTCTTCTAAGGTGGCTTCACCCGTTGAGCAATCCCATAGCCTGCGCCCCCACCCCAGCGCTTCATAACCAGTCAGGCTCCCGGTGGCTCTACTGGCTTGTTAAGGTCTTTGAATGACAGGGCAAAATCACATCACCTCATCACAAACAATTCCAGGGCACAACCGATATCTCACATTGTACTTTATTTTTCTTCACAATATTAACTAGACAAAGAAAGTTGAATGGCAGTGTGGCTTTCCCCAACAATACAAAGAAAATGCCATTATATTTAATGCTGGGCAACCAGAGACTTACTTTATCTTAACTATCTAGAGTACACTTATCATATAGTTTTTTGTGTGTGTACAGTGTTGCAGGATATCAGCCACCCCTAAGAAGTATCCATCTTAAAAACAGCCCATGGAAGGGAGAAGTGTGAACATCTTGATGACAAAAGCTTTCAATACAAAACCACTTTTTATACACTTATTTTTATTGAAAACAAAAATAATCCCAGTAACTCAAAACAAAAGCAAAACTTGGCTGAAAACTTAAGAAGATAGTATAATAAACACAGGTTTCCTCCAGAGAAATGTGATCGGCTATCACTCCTTTAAATGCTACCCCAGAGGCAAAAACTTAATGAAATGAGCTGGCTGGAAGGCTCACTGCAGATTCCCTAAAAGGTTTAGGGACACGGAGTTACTATAATATGCTATAGTCATATTTAGTAACAGTCCCGGGATTTTTTGATTAAGCCTTTCCATCTTCCACAAGTGTTTCTGTCTGCTGAGCTTACCTTGGGACCCAAAACAACCTTGTCATCAATAGGATATATATTACCTTTCAGTTATTTTTCTGGGGTAGTCATGATGAATTGGGGCAATACCATTCATACTCCATCTGGTTTTCTTTGTGCCCCGTGGGATGCATATTTCATGGTTGTCTAAGGCCAGTCCTATGAGCACAGACATGGAACAGGATGATTCTTTGGGTAAGGATAAGGAACTTGTATTATTACTTACCCAGTTCAGTCTCACTTTTTTTCTCCCCGTATTGTACATAATAAGTATTTAGAAATAGATGTCCCTACCAACCAGAAGGTTTTCATTAAATATCCTGTTGGTTAAAATTACAAATTTATTGTTTAAATAGCCATTAGACATGTCCGGGCTTGAAATTAAAATCATTACCATTGATGGCAGATTTTTCAAAGAGTTTTGGTTCATCTGCATTGCCATACAGAACTGGACTTCGAGTTGTTCTGTTGTCTCTAGAAGCTAAATATACCACAGAACTTGAAAATGTTTCTTGTTTGTCGCATAAGGTCCTTCACGGAGGCATCACATTGACCCTAGTGAAGTTTTCACTTGTTTGCATTTCACATCCTACAGTCCTGGCTATTCTGAAAGTCTCCGCACCCTGATCCAATCTTGGGAATGTTTTGCTCATTTGAAAATTCTTCCTCCCAACCCTGCAACAAATGTTCTTTGTCCCATAATAATTAAAAAAAAAAAAATCCCTGGGAAGATTCAAATTGAATAACAATAAAGATCTGATTGGAACCTTCATAAGCTTAACAATGTAGAATTGTATTTCTTAAAAGTGTGTAACCACATTTGTCTGGGCTGCAAAAGACACCACAGAATAAGATCAGAATAGAATTTCAACTGACTCCCTAATTTCCTTAGAATGGCTTATATTTCAAGCCCTTCCTGTTTTTTTCTGATAGAGGAGGTGTCCATTACTAACTATAAGTGATAAGGAAGTATAAAAACAGCCGCTGCCTTAGAAGTACAGTCGAAATTAGAATTTAAGTTCACATGTATAAGTTCATCATTTTAGCATAAGTTTAATTACAATATAGACAATTTGCAATTCTATTTATCCCATAGATCCTCGATGCAAAAAACCCAAACATGTGTTGGGACCGTCCGATATATTCATGTCTAATCCTGATTATTAGAACTACTCTTGATTTATGATCACTTCCTAATTTCCCACATTGGGCCAGGACTAGGTCTTTAAATGATAAGCATAAACATTTACTAATGAAATAAAGTCACATCTTAATGGAAGGTCATATCTGAATAGACAGAGATAAGTGAGCTGGGCCAGAGGCTGTTGGTTTTTGGCTTGAACTATAGCAAAGTGCTTCCTTCATTCGAAATGTGACCGTAAGCCACATCTTAAGCCTGCAAAATCTGAGATGAGCTGTTTGCTGCAGAAGATGCGAGCTGTCATTTTGATCTCTCTTTCGGGCTGTCTGTGCGGCGAGGGCCTGGGGGGGACCCAGGAGGTTCTTGGGTGCTTTTCTCCTTGTGGCTTTTTTTTAGAGCCCTCGACCTCCATTTGGAAAGTGCACGTGCTCTATTGAACCCTGACCTGGGCCAACATGTGCACCACGCTGATGGTAATTCAGGTGTGAACCCCTCCTCCACACCTGTTAGGTAGGAATGGGTCTCTGCTGTCCAACTGCAAAATAATTGAGACAATGCAAAAAAGGAGGAGAAAAAAATGACTAGTCAAGGCTTTTATATACATTCATTGCTTCTAACATGTTTTTAACAACAAGAAAAATGCAACTTCAACTACTCTTAGAGAAAGTGTAGCCACAATACTGTACAGTTCTGGGGTCAGGTGGCCGGGAACATTTATCATTAAAACCAGATAATGTAACCCCACAGCAAAAGGAAACCAGTCAGAAATTAGCCCCTGTGACCTTTTTTATATATACATTTTTAGAACACTCTGCACATCCCAGCTTGAACAATAACAATAACAACAACAACAACAAAAGACAAACAGGCTTTATATTAAAAATGTCCGTGTTCTTCATGGTTACTTCTAAAGCAGCTTGGAGGATCTCGCCACTTGGAGTGTACTGCAAACCGACTCCATTAGAATGATCTTGGCAGGATAGCAGCACAGAATTTGATATTCCATATTCATCACTTTTGACAATGTAAACCTTTCATAAGATAATATTTTGCTTAAAAATTAGAATCATTCAAAGGTCTGATCGTCCTGTTCCCTGAGGCCTGCCAGGGAGGTCTGGCTTCATACCATGGGTTTCTTGCTTTCTCCGTCTGGGGCGTAAGCGCCCCTGCATTTCAGGAAGGCCCTGAGGACGGCCACAGAGAAAGGCCCTATGGAAGGAGGGTGGGAGGGCTCCAGACAGGTCTCCGTGGAAACGGGCATGGAAACCATCTCTAAAGGGCAAACCATCGGAGCCAGAATTTAATCCCCTGGTCATCTTCCATCTGGATTTCCAGCCGAATGAACCTCATGGGTTTAACCAAACATGTATGCAATCCTAAATGATGTGAGTTAAATTCTGATTTGGCCAAGGACAAGTAAACCTAAGCAACAAGGTCAAAGGGACAACAGATACGTCCCTCACAATAAATAATTCTGTTGACATGGAAGTGGTCGTAACTCGGTTCAAGCAAAGTGGCTGGGTGGCCAGCATGCTCCAGGGTTTCTCAGGTAGCTGAGACCCAGGGCTTATCTCACCTCCTCAGAAATGCTTTTAAAGAATTAAGAGCCAAAAATCTCAAATGGAAAAAATGATCATTTTTGCTAACAAATAGTGTAGAGGCCATAACTAAATACAGTTTTTTAGAAAGATGCTGAGATGCATGTAATCTTTTTTTTAAAGCAGCTTTCGAAATATAAACCACAGCATTAAACATTGAACATAAGTACATTCCAAAGTTAATACAGATAAATGGTATATAATGCGATAATGCCACAGTTATTCCACGTATGTCTCAAGGCTGATTCTAAACTTGAAAAAATATTTCTAGTTTATGAGCTGGAGATTTCTTTTCTTTTGCTACTTCTCTGGCGTTTTTCAGCACTGTTTTTTTTTTTTTTTTTTCCTTCTTCTTCTTTTTTAACGCCCCAGGATGTACAGATAATCCCCACATTCCACACCTGGAACTCCCTCCCCCCCCCCCTCAGGTTTTTCAAATAAAACCAAACTACAATGACAAGATAATGTTTTACATTGTAATTCCACAGACATAGGTCAGTTAATCCATTTTAACGCTTCCTTTAGGATTTATGACCCTCCCCAAAGTCTTTAAAATCTTGCTTTAAGCTGCACAGGCAGGCTGGCAGCCGCGCAGCCAAGGCGCACGCAAGCGTTTCCCTCGGGGGGCGGGCTCCCCAGCCATCACCACCTCCCTCCGCGAGCAAAGGCGCAGTGCCTGTTTCCTTCCCTCCACAGTGATAAACGCCCGAAGAGCCTTGGCTCCCGGCTTCCACGCTCCACGTGGAGAGGCGCCTAACCAGGGGGCCCCAGGGTAGCAGGCCCAGGCCTCCTGCCTTCTTTCCTTGCCCGCGCGATTCTGAGCTCCGTCAGCTTCCAGACATTCGCAGACCACACCGCTCTGTTTAAAACCCCTCGAGCAGGCCAGCGAGTGGCCAGGCTGTGTTCCAGGACGAGGTCTCCGAGCTGGGGCAAGGCAGAGCACACCGCGGCCTCTTGTGGAAAAGCAGGCACTTGTGGCGGCCTGATGCTTCCTGATGCCGAAGAAGTCACCGAAACGTTCACTTCCTCGCATTCCAGAGGATTCTGTTTCATACACAGAGCCAGTATTTGGAGGGGGAGCGTATCCAAAATATATGAATATACATGTCAGGGCTTAAGGTACTGGATGATATTGTATAAATTGCTAAAATGCTTCTCGGCACAATCGGTAGCTTAAAAAAATACTTTCCTATGGTTTAAGGGCATTTTTCCAGTCACTGTCCTTCGGGGTGGAGATCTTGGCAAATACCAAGTCCATCTGAAGTTCCCGATGGTTTTCTTCCAACCGGGTGTGTACCATATGCAAAGTGCCTGTTCTTCAGGCCAGGGAAGAGTGGTCTCCCCTCCAAGGACCTTCCCTCTATTAAGAACACAGCCTCCAGGGCAAAAAAAAAAAAAAAAAGGCAAAGAAAGCGAACACCTTCTCCCTAACCTCCAGCAGCCAGAAACCCGGCTTCTGGAACAGTCAAGTCCTTTGTCAATTTGTTTGCTTTTCAGATGGTGAGTCAGTTGGGCCAACAACATGGAACAGAAATCCATGTTTATAGGCACAGGAGACCAGGTGGAGCCATCCAGGTGGGGCTTACTAATTAGTGGTAGGGTTTCCAAAGACAATGTTCAATGGGACTGTCTTAAATAAATAAATCTTATTTTTCTTAATAATGTAAAAAATAAATTGTATTTCCCTTTGGCAGTAAGTAGCTGACTGGACGTTGAGCCTGAAAGCTGTTTTTTCGTTGTTGGTGGTGGTTTGTTTTTGTTTTGAAGAGACCACAGCTTCGCTTCATGGTACATCAGTGACAGTGCATGTTATTTCTACTGCTTTAGTGAACCTTTTGCATATGTGTTTGTGGCAGGCCTGTGGACTTCACTTATGGCCCAGATAGGCACCCAGGGTGATGCAGGCTCCCACCAGGGCCAGACTGAGCAGTGCCTTCAGAGACAGCCAGGAGAAATCAAACAGAGGCCGCATGCTGGGACCATACAGCTCCACAAAGGCATCCTGCAGTGGGAAGGGGAGGAAAGAAAAAGCATATTAGAGCGGCAGGGACGGACGGAATGCCAGATGACAGGGAGAGAGGCATCTGAAGTGCCTGGGCCCCTTCAGGAGGGTGAGGGGAAAAGGTCAAACGCACTTCGGGGGCAATGATTTCAGACCCACTCTTTTCACTTTCATCCAGGAAATATTTTTTGAGACCCTACTTGTGTACCAGACACCGTAGAGATACAGCAGTGCATGAAACAGGCTAAAAGCGCAAAAGCTTTGACCCAGTGGAGTAGGATAGACAGTAAACAAAACTACGTGTTTCATATAGTGTATTAGAGAGTGGTAGGTGCTAAGGGAAAAGATAAAACAGCAAAGGCAGTTAGAAATACAGGAGGCTTTGCAATTGTAGCTAGCATGACCATTCGTAAAAATAATTTTTTAAAAAAACCAACTACTCCTTTATTGAGTGCTTGCTATATGCCAGGCACTTGTAACAAATGCCTGACATGCATTATTTTATTTATTCTTCATACCCATCTTATGGATTCATTTTCTTTGTTCTTGTGCTGTAGGAAAAAAGCTGAGACCACTGAGTGCTCATTTCTTAGATTTGTTGGGGAGGATTAGATTCCATGTTTGGACCCAATGAGTACTTGGACAACTCTAAATATATCTGAATATATAAAGCAGTAAATGAAATGTTGTTCCTTTGGTGTGATTAATCAGGCATGAAGAGGAAAACAAGATGTAGCTCCGGTTAGGCCCCCAAACCTGGAATTAGAGCACACGATTTCACTATGGGAGACGGTAACATACGGAGACGTCCAGCGTCACTGTGTGGAGGAGGGTCTGATGATGTTTACCGTGTTTTTGTCTGTTTGGGGCAAGTATTGCAGTAGAAGGGCCAGGTATCATCTTTGTCTCCCCAGTGCTATGTGTGGTCTTGATACATGTAGGTGTTTGAGAAATGTTTGTTCAATTAAAGAGTGAAGTTTTCTGAAGTCAAACATTGGTTTGAATTCTGTGTTTGGCCTAATACTTCACCTAGATGCTTACTCTGCCTTCTTGAAATTATTCCTTCCGTATACAAAAACCTCTGGACATCTTGCAGTAGTCTCGAGAGTTTAAGGCATAGTTAGGGAAAATTCCCATGTTATTGAATATGAACTTGCATAGTTATTTTTCATGACTGCATAGTATTCCACCATATATGTTTCTGTATCTATATCTATGCTGTACTTTATTTAACCAATTCTTTATTTGGGTTGTTTTAAACTTCTGCTCTCATAAACAACATTATGATACAGCTTTATACATAAATTCTTGTTTGGATATTTTTAGACAAATTCCCAGAGGTGAACTCAGTTGACCAATCATCAGAATTGCCCCCCACAGTCATGAAAGGTTTGTGTGGAGCCATCCTCACTCTCTCACTGGTTGCCCTGTGACCAGTGGCACCTTTTACAAAAGGCAAACAAGAGGGAATTCCCTGGCGGTCCAGTGGGTAGGACCTGGCACTATCACTGCCGAGGGTGTGGGTTCAATCCCTGGTCGGGGAACTAAGATCCTGCAAGCTGCAAGGTGTGGCCAAAAAAGAAAAAAAAAAAAGGCAGACATGAGTTTAGGGCAGTGGGTCTCACTGCGGTGGTCTTGTCCCCCAGGGGACATTTGGCAATGCCTAGAAACATTTTTGGTAGTCATGGTCTGGGATGGGCGTGCTGTTGGCATCTAATGGGTAGAAGCCAGGGATGCTGTTCAGTATCCCAGTATCCACAAGGCACCAGACAGCCCTTACCACAAAGAATTATCCACCCCAAAGCGCCAACAGTGCTGAGGCTGAGGAGCCCTGCAAAGAAAGGTTCAGAAGAAACTCTGTAATCACAGCCCAAGGAAGACCCAGTGGTCCATCTAGTGTGTCAATAGCTTTGGTCGAATTAGTACAAGATTACTTAGTCTAGACAAATGACTGCACCCCATAAGTGAGTGAGGTATACCTTCAGATGTACTGGATTAACTTTTACCAGGAGAGGGCGCAAGGGTTTTCTTCTTTCTTAATCTATTGTTAACATTTTCAAAGTTTGAGGCTTAGCAAGCAAGGCAATAGACATAAATGAAATATGTGCTTAGTGCCCTTAGCGCAAAGCTGAGCTAACACTCACGGCTGTTTGTCAAGACACCTCCTACTTTCCCTACATGTAAGTGGGATAAATGGGGCAGAAAGGGGTCAGGACCTATTTAGAGAAACTGCCTCTTGCAAAGTGCATCCCAGGATCCCACAGACACAACAGCAAACGTCTAACAGCCTTCCCCTCCGTGCTGTTCTCCCTGAGGAATGGGCAGGCTGGAACCCGCAAGAGCCCAGCCAAAGGGCACCGCAAATTCCTCAGAGAAAAACACTGGGCAGTATGCAATTCGGCTTGATGTTGAGAGGGTCAGTGGTTGGACCCAGCATCCCTTTAGTTATCAGTGGAGTTTTCTGTGGCAGAATATGAAACAGGCTAAGGCCTAGGCCATCTGACCTTTCCAGACCAGGAGCCATCCTGGGAAAGTGGAGGAAGCAGCGACGAACTCAGGCTGCTTTGTCTGGTGCACAGTACCAGCAGGAGAAGAAACGCCTCTCCAAACACCCCCAACTCTCTGGGGCCAGAATAATTCCCTCTCCCAAGCCCCAGCCGCTCACAGTAATAACTATGCTTCTAACGGACCTCATGGCCCATTTCTGATGTGCACTATAAAGAAAAAAATCATTTCCAAAGTGGAATGAGCTAAAGAAGCATCTCTTAACCCAAAGAATGAGCACAGAGATGATGACGCAGCCCCAGGGATCTGGGAATTAGCTCTGAACTCAGGGGAGAGGGTCTGGGTGAAATCCCAGCTTTGACATTTTATTGCTTATGACCTTGAACAAATTACCCAACCCCGAGCTTCATTTATTTCACCCATAAAATTGGTTGTTGTGAAGATAACCGTAGGTGACTTGAGGCCATTTGTAAATGTGGCCCAGAGTGTGAACTAGTGGAAACAGTACCTTGTTCTCTGGCCTATCTTCTCGCTAACCTGCTACATCCCTCCTAGGACTGCCCTTTCCTCCAGATGGTCTACCGAGCCTGCTCATTTCCAGAAACAATTTACTAGCTCCCTCTAAAGTGTCAGCTCTTGGTTCTGAAGATGCTTGGTGATTTCTATAGAAACTGTGAATTTAAACGTACCTGTCATGTGTTCTGGTGATAACACACGCCCAACTCTACTTCCTCGTAAATTATTAAGTCAGGTTGTAGGGCTGAGGGGCGTTCTTTAAACCCCCTGAGATGGAATCTGGCTCCTGTGGTTTGCCCATCTGTGATTCTAAAGTGCAGAGCAGACCCTGTTGTTTCAGGACTGAAGATCCTAAAGCTACTTTCATGGAGAGTCTTCTTGCTTTTTCAAACATCCTGATTAGGGTGATTTCCGAAGTCTGTTTGAACAGTCTGTCATTATTTGTTTAAGTTTGAAAGCTGTTTTAAATAAACACATGCTCATTTTATGTATTAAAAGCAACAAAGAGGGAAAAAGAAAACCTGGGCTGTCGTCATGTGATTCGGACAAAATCCCAGCCTATATATTCAGAAGGCACGGCAGCCCTTGCTCATGTCAGGACTGGCAAGGGCTCTGCCTGACCTCAGGGATGGGCACAGCAAGTCCCCAGGGAAGGGTCCTTTCTCCTGTTGGCCTCTCACGTCATAGAGAAGGCAGGCAGTACCCCAGCTCTGCGTGCTCTTTTGCAGACAGCTTCCCCACAAACTACAAATTCAGAGGCCACAGATGGTCTGAGTCTGAGTTCCACCCAGGGCTGGCATCAGTGGGGCAGGGAGGCCAACATCCCAACCCTGGACCCTGGCTGCAGGGTTGGAACTAAGCCAGGGAGATGTGGACGGGACGGACGGATGGGAACAGACCAGACTCAAGACTCCTAAGCCAGGGAAAGTTGGGGGGAGGCGGTAATGGTATCATCCCTCCTGCATTGGGACCACTCTCACCCCCTTCTCCCTCTCCCTCCCTTCCTTTCCCCTCTTCCTCTATTTCTCTCTCCCCTCCCCGACACAGACACACACATACAGGTCCCTCAAGGCAGCCCACCCTCCAAAATTTTCCTTTCCCCTTCAGGATCCTTCAAAAAGTTTCGTTTAAACCTGATTCCAAACAAAACGAGATTTAAAAACGAATCAGATTGGCAAAAACTGAAAAAGAATACTGAGTTCTGCTGAAAAGGATGGGGTAGGGATGGGGGTGGGAGCCCCAGATACTCTTACACAACTGATAGACTCCCAGGTACATGTAAATGGAGAGACCTTTCATATTTGGCAATGCGTAGCGAAAGCTTTAAAAATATTGTCGTTTTGTTAGTAATTCTACTTGTAGTTATTTATCTTGAAAAAATTAATAAAACCTGGGCTTCCCTGGTGGCGCAGTGGTTGAGAGTCCACCTGCCGATGCAGGGGACACGGGTTCGTGCCCCGGTCCGGGAAGATCCCACATGCCACGGAGCGGCTGGGCCCGTGAGCCATGGCCGCTGAGCCTGCGCGTCCGGAGCCTGTGCTCCGCAACGGGAGAGGCCGCAACAGTGAGAGGCCCGCGTACCGCAAAAAAAAAAAATTAATAAAGCCTGAAAACAACAAAAATATCTGAAAATATGATAATGGAATATGGGTCGGTCACTAAAAATTATACCCTATACTTATTGACAAGGAGAGATATTCCCAACATAACACTGAGTGAAACAGGTAACAATGAAACCAACGTCTGCAAGTCCATGCCCCTGGCTCCATGCTGGCTCTCACTGCTCCTTGCACTGTGGGGAAACTTCGTGTGGTCTTGGCTGGCTATAGACAAATCAGAACTTCAGCTACATTCCACAATCTCTGAGCTGACTTGTGTGGATACATTATATCATCATGGGAGACCCCTAAGTGGGGGAAGTCATCCTGCCCTCAAAGAGCTTCCAATCTAGAGAGGGGATGCCTCTGTGTGCACAGTGAACTAAACTAAATGGAGGCGTGCTGCCATTTTCTACCCTGCACTGAGCAGAAGGTCCTGTCCGCAGAACAAAAAGAAAATCAGATGGTGCTAACAGGAAACTGAACACTGCTATCCAATGCCTTTGATATTTTCTATTTGTCATGGCTTTATCATTTTGCCTCTATGGGGATCACCTCCCTCATGACAACCTGAGGGCAAGGGTTAGAAAATAGAAAAGACAGTGGACTTCCCTGGTGGCGCAGTGGTTAAGAATCTGCCTGCCAATGCAGGGGACACGGGTTCGAGCCCTGGTCCGGGAAGATCCCACGTGCTGTGGAGCAACTAAGCCCATGAGCCACAACTACTGAGCCCGCGTGCCACAACTACTGAAGTCCGTGCGCCTAGAGCCCATGCTCCGCAACAAGAGAAGCCACCGCAATGAGAAGCCCGTGCACCGCAACAAGAGCAGCCCCCGCTCGCCACAGCTAGAGAAAGCCTGCGCGCAGCAACGAAGACCCAATGCAGCCCCAAATAAATAAATAAATAAATAAATTTATAAAAAAGAAAGAAAATGGAAAAGGCAAAATATACTAACTCAAAACTGAGTGGGCAGTTACCTCCAAGTAAGTTCAGATCTCCTGCACTTGTGTGGTAATACCTAGTAATGATAACGCCCTTTATATAAATGAGGCAAATGAAATGTAGACTGGGAAAGTAAGTTATTCACAGTGTGTACTAATAAGCTGCTATGAGGCGGAGGAGGACTGGAGGCTGCGTCCACATCCCCGGCCTCCTGTGCTCAGTGGCTGAGGACCCTGGCAGGCACTTGGCTCCGTCTCCCTGCTCCCCTCCCCCCTGCCTCCCTCACCCTGCGCCTCCCATCCAACCTTGACCCCATCCTGCCCCCCCAGTCACCTCTGGCCTTCCAAGCGTTGCTGAAGAAAGTCGTCTGGCCAGGCAGATGGGGGCTGCTGTAAATTCATGGTCTCCAGACTCAGTGAGTTCTAGAAAGCACCGAGCGCTCCCTCACCCTGGGTCAGAGCTTGTCTCTGCTCCTATCCGTGGCTATTCCAAACAGCCACCACTGTTCTCATGTGTCCCCTCACTGTTTAACAGCTGATGTCACCTCTTCTCTGAGAAAATCGGGCCATTGGGTGAGAATCACCCCAGTTTCCTATCTGGGAGCACCCACTAACTCACATCTCTTTCTGTCCTCCCCTGCTCTTTACACCCTGCTCCCTTATTCCACTGTCTCCTGTTGCTTCTGGAACCTTCCTCCATCAATTGTCCCAGCTCCCAACTACAATGTCAACCTCATCCACCTTCTATCTCTTATTTCCTTGGCATATAAACATTCAGATTTCCTCAAAATGTCCACGCTGATGCTGGGTTCCACCCTAAACATTACCTTTTCTCTTCTTTCCCCCCAAGACAAACCACTAACCTACTCTCATCAGCTGCTTTTCCACCACATTTTAATCCATTCAGCCTGGCCGGTTCCTTCACTGCACTTTTCTTTTCTTTTCTTTTTTTTTAAAAGAGAGAAACTTTTTGAGAAACTTTTTTTTTAAATTAATTAATTGATTTTTTGTTTTGGCTGCGTTGGGTCTTCATTGCTGCACGCAGGCTTTCTCTAGCAGCGGCGAGTGGGGGCTACTCTTTTGTTGTGGTGCGCGGGCTTCTCATCGCGGTGGCTTCTCTTGTTGCGGAGCACGGGCTCTAGATGCGTGGGCTTCAGCAGTTGTGCTCGTGGGCTCTAGAGCACAGGCTCAGTAGTTGTGGTGCATGGGCTTAGCTGCTCTGCGGCATGTGGGATCTTCCTGGACCAGGGCTTGAACCTGTGTTCCCTGCATTGGCAGGCGATTCTTAATGACTGCGCCACCAGGGAAGTCCTCCACTGCACTTCTGAAACCACTCTCCCGAGACTACCAATACCCTCCATGTGGCTAAATCCACTGAATACTTTTCAGAGCATACCTGACAACATTTTGACACACTGGATGCTGAGATCACTGTAAACCTTTGCTTCCTGGAGAATTTCTTCTCCATCTCTTCATGGGCACCTACTCTTCTGTCTGCCCTGATGGGTACTTGATGCTCCCTGAGCAGCCTGGACTGTCTTCTCTCTCTTCGGCTAATCTTCACTCTCATGGTCTTAAACACCTCCCCATGATGATGTCTCTGAAACCTTTATATCCAGCTCCACTTGCTCCTCTGACAGCCAGATTCCTATTCCAATCGTCTTCTTAGATGACCCACCAGAAGTTACAATACAGCCTGTCCAGACTGGAGTCATCAAAGCCCCTCCAGCAAGCCGGCCTCTCTTCTCACCTTTACAGTGTCCATGCTGTCAAGTAAACCCACACCCTGAGAGTCTTCTAGATAGATGTTTCCTCTTCTCCCCCATCCATTCATTCACAGGTAATCCCACAGTCTTAGGTTGGGTTCCCCCAGAAGCAGACCCTAAGAAAAAGACTGGAGTGTAAGCAGTTTTTGTGGGAGGTGATCCCACGAAACACTAGCAGGAGAGTGGGGAAGTGAGACAGAAAAGGGAAAGTGGCCATGAGTTACCTTGCCAAGCAAGTTACTGCTGCTGGCAACTGGAACTGAATCCTGCTGGGAAATCTGGGGGTCAGTGCAGAACACACACATTTCGTTATTCCAGTAAGCGGCTAGGGAGCTGGGGTATTTATACACCACCTCCTTCCATTCATTGGCTGAGAGTTGCTCCTATGGAGGTATCAATATCCCAGCACTTCTGGCCAGTCACACGCACAGGTAAAGTGGGCTCTAGAGGCCAGAGAAAGCCCTTGGGGCAAGAGATCCCGATGCTGTATCTCCTGTAGTTGGAGGTCAAGCTAGAGAGCTCTGAAGTGGTAAGGGCAAGGGGATTCCTCAGGACAGTATATGTACCACTGATTTCACCACCTAACTCTTTCTCTCCCCAGGATTACTGCTAGGGTTTCCCATCTGATCTCTCTGCCTTTAGTCTAATGCCCCACCCTTCAGTCTCCTCTCGCTACTGCAGGCAGAGTGATCTATTCAGAATCAAGTCTGTCACTTCCATGCTTACCTCCAAATTCTTTAACATGACATCCAAGGCTCCCAATGCTCTGCCCAACCTAGTTTCCTGCTCAGCTCTGTCACGTGTAAGTTCATTCTAGTTCATTCAGGAATTCAGTGCAGTCATGTTTTGCAGGCAACTTTCTCCAAGCCCGTGGGTTGAGTTGAATAATCCTCAGCTAGTCCCTGTGTACATGTCTGTCTTCCCCCATTCAATGATTAGCACCTGGAGGTGCAGGGACCATGTTTTATTTATCTTTGGATCCCTGGAACATGTGTCTGTCACATATTTGGCACTCAGCAAATGTTTGTGGAACTGAAATACAATGATTTCTTTTACTAGAGAACAGGTTTTCCAAATGTATCTTAAGAGACGATATTTTTTAAAAGGAGCATGTTCAAAGGACAAATAAATGATGGGCTTAAACAAAAGCCACTGCCTTTTTTTTTGCAGTAGCAGCCTCTAGTGTCTTCCTGTGAGGAACTGATGCTCAGACGGCTCATAACGGTCAGCGTTGGATCTGACTGGTCAGTGTCTGTGCCATATCGGTCGTTAACTATTTTGAATATCATCCCACACGTATGCCCTGTGAGTCTCCAAGGGAGGGATAGGCTGTCGGGCATTTTCCAAACTCACTGGACCATTTATCCCACTGTCAGGGAGATTCCAGCTGCGTTATGAAGACTGAAAGTGCTGCCTGGAGGTGAAAAAGAACAGTAATCCTGGGCACGATGAGGGGCAGCATTGGTGCCCGTTGTACAAGACACGGGAGCTGATCAGCAGCCCCAAGTCGATCCTGGACCTTCACGGAAACATAAAGACCGCCGGTGGTCACTAGTCTCGGATTCTACTAAGGGGTCGGAGACTCATTCCCAGTAAACACGATCTATGGTTTTCCAGTGCCCAGAGCCAAGTGACATACAAGCCCCAGGAGAGACGGAGGCACACACACAGCAGAGAGGAGGGCTCTCTCCAAAGCCCGGAGGCAGTGATGCTCCGACACCCACCGTGGCTGAGATCAAAAGGGGAAGCAGGCGGCCAGGCCGCTGGGAGCGGTGGCCAGCACAGCACACGCGAGGAAGTGAGGACTGTTTCTACCTGAATAAAGCAGCTGGTAAGGAAGTGACTCCATTTCCCCCTTATCATTGGCCCGGCAGGGTTTCCTCTGCAGCCACTTGGTGCTGAATGAGTCTGGAGGGCTCCGTCTGGAGAACAGAGCTGCTTTGGGTGGCTGCAGACTTCTGTCCCCTGGGGCTCTTCCTCCATCCTCCCCATTCCCTTTACTCCCAAAATATTGATTCCGGGTTTGGGGGAAAAGGAAGGAGAAAAAAAACCCCTGACAACCCCAGAGCATATAACTGAAGGACGCGCAGCTGCCTGGCCTGCAGATCGAGGTGCCCAGTGAGCGTGAGAAACAGGATGATCCTTCCACAAGGACTGCAGGGGCTGCCCCCCGAGCCCCCTCCACTGAATGGGGCTTGATCTTGGAGGGACTCTGGCCCAGGGGGAGGGGCTAGTTGAATCATAGGCCAAGGACATAAAATGAAACCTAATCTAAGTGTCATCTGGATGTAACCAGAAACCTGCTAGAGAAATGGCAGGAGATGAAAAACCCAAACAAAACAAAAAAACACAACTTGCCTGCCTACCACAGCGGGTCCAGGGAAGTTTGGGTGTATTTTGTGATGCAAATTGAGCTGAGGATGCAAATCAGGCAGGGGCCCTCAGGATCGAGGGAGGGCAGAAAAAACGAGAACCCCAAGGGTTCCTTCCCTTCTAGAGCAGGGCACAGTTTGAAACGAATCTGCAAAGGGGTCTGTTGCTCTGGGGACCCTGCAGCCACAGGGCCAGGTCAAAGGCCGCTGGCCCTGTCCACCTGCTGGTCTAATCGCCCTGGGGCTGGGGTACACTGCTATCTAGAGAGAAGTACGGTGGCAAATTCCCGGCTGCACTAGCCATGCAAATACTGCAGGGAGTGGGGGCTTGGCCACCTGTGGGCTTAGGTCCCTCCTGCCAGGAGGCGAGACCGGTCCAGAGCTTCAAAAGATGTCTGTGGAATTGGGAAAAGTAATGCATCTATAGCAAAATGTGCTAAAAACTATGGTAAATGATTGGGTCATTTGGTTCATCAGGTTCGGATAATAAACCAAAACGAGACTAAAGCCATGTCTATACGAGACCTCGAAACCTCATCTTGACTTGCTGATGCATTCAGGAACCAAACATTTTTTTATAAGGTGCTGAGGAGTCTTAGAGCTAAATAAGACACAGGCCTGCCTTGTCAGAATTGCTCCTCGATATCCTCACGCATTCACAGCAGCTTTCGTGAGCTTGAGAGTTCTCTAAACACGTTCAAAGCACTTTGTGTGTGTAGGTGCGTATACCCTGCAGGGCGCTGGGGAGGAGGGGGGAGACCAAGTGTGCTGTCCTCCTTTGAAGGGTGCCTTCCACAGGACCTCACAGGCACAGAGGCCACAGGAAACCGCCTCGCAGTGTTTTGGCTTTAAAACAAAGTTACTTCATTTTTCTTCCTGACCTTCCTCATTCCACTACCTTCTTTTGGCTAGAGTTCCCTGCCTTTTCTGGCGCTTGACCTCTTCTTGCTTTGGGCTTATGCTATTTTTACTGTTTGGGGGGAAATATCACCTTATGATGTTTTGTTAGGACAAAAGTACATTGAGCAAAAAAAGTGTAATTATTACAACTCAACAATAAAAAGACAAGTAGCCTAATTAAAGAATGGGCAAAGATTTGGATAGATATTTCACCGAAGAAGACATACAAATGGCCAATAAGCTCAAGAAAAGACATTCATCCATCATTAGGGAAATGCAAATGAAAACCACAACGAGATATCACTTCACACCCACTAGGCATGGCTTTAAAGTAAAAAGTGGACAATAACCAATGCTGACGAGGAGGAAGAGAAATTGGAGACTGCGCACGTTGCTGGTGGGAACAGAAAACCGTGCAGCCTCTGTGGAAAACGGTGGTGGTTCCTCAAAGAGTTGACCAGTTATCCCATGACTCAGCAATTCCACTCCTAGATATATGCCCAAGGTAACTGAAAATATATGTTCACACAAAAACTTGTGCACAAATATTCACATCTGCATTATTCATAATAGCCCAAAGTGGAAATGACCCAAATGTCTATCAGCTAATGAACAAATAAACAAAGGGTAGTACCATCCGTACCATGGAATATTATTCAGCCACAGAAAGGAATGAAGCATTGATACAAGCTACAACATGGGTGAACCTTGAAAACATTACGCTGAGTGAAAGAAACCAGGCATAAATGGTCCCGTATTGTAATGCTGCTATTTCTATGAAATGTCCAAAATAGACAGATCCATAGTGACAGGAGTAGATTTGTGGTTGCCTGGGGCTGGGGAGAGAGAAGACTGGAGAGTGACTGCTAACGTGTACAGGACTTTTTTATTCCAGAATGATAAAAAAGTTCTGGAATTAGGGAACAGTGATGATTGTACAACCTTATGAATAGAAAAACCAAAAACCAGTAAGTCAACCACTTTGAACTGAATTTTAAGGTACATCAATTATTCTTAAAAAATTATATTTCTTACAACTACATGAGGAAGGGCACTAAACTATTTTTATGCCATGCAGAATTGGACAGAAGAGTTCGCTTGTTCCGTAAGCCTTGCTCACAGGTGTGGCCCCCTCGCCAGTGTCCAGGCCTACCTGTATGTGAGCATGAACTTCATCCCCGCGCGCTTGGCAGCAGGTTAGCACCGGCGCTCCCCGGAGGTCACTGTCTGGGCCGTGCCTGCCACGTGGTCTGAACGCAGGGCATGGCCAAGGTACCTACCCCTCTCCCTGCCACACTGCAAGAGTTAATTCATATACCAAAAATGGGAACTGAAAGCAGATGCTTGCTGAGTTCTGCAGCTTGGCCTAAATGCTGTCATCAGGACACTGCTGCTGGGGGACAGGGGGTGAAAGAGGGTCCTGAGGGCCGGATGTCTGATCCTCACTTGTTTAAATCAGCAAGTGTTGACGGAGGGTGGTGGTGGTGCAGAGTACAGAGAACCTGCATTTCCTAATAGGAACTTGCTGAAAGTGGCCTCAGACCTGAAGGGGGTGTGTCGCAGTGAAAAGAGCAACGCAGAGTGAGTTGGGAGGGTGCCCTCCTGAGCGGGGCTCCGCCAGCCTCCAGCCGTGCCTGCTCTGACGCTTGCTTTCAGGACTGGTTAGAAAGTCAGCACGGGCATCTTTTTTGGAAGCTCCACACCACACTGGCCGTTGCCTTGATGACAGGCTTAGATGTCTGTCCAGGACCTCATCTGCCCCCAGCCCGCTGCCCGCCCCTGGTCTCAGTCTGCAGCAAGTGAGTCACCAGCTCTGCTTAAACCTCCCAGGATGCTAGCTAGCATCCTGCTGCAAAGCACCTCGGGATATAATAAGCCGTACCCTTGTTCCCAGCTCCCCAGTTCTGCAGCCCCGTGAGTCATTGTGTGATGGTGAGAATGACAAGGGGATCCCCAAGCGGCCCGTTGAGAGAAGCCTCTCCCGCACACCACGGATCCGTCCACCTCTCAGTAAGAGAACAGCGAGCCTGCCCTCCACACCTGGGGAGAGGGGTGGGCATGGCGGTGAACTTGCTCAGTCGGCTCCATATGGGTGTGCACGGAAAATCTGCTTTCACTTTGTAGTCTATGACTGAGTTCCGTTCACCTGGAAAGACTCAATGGGAATAAAAACAGATGCATTTCAAGGTGCACTGCCTGGCTCTCTGACAGCCCTCTTCCTTCCGCATCAGACAGCCTTCCTGCGTCCAGGGAAGACAGCAGACCTCCCCATCACAAGGAAGACGCAAAGTCTCCGTTCACGGCAGCAGCTGTTGTTGCTGAGACGTACAAACCCGGTCAAGGTCAGCGCTGTGGTTCTGGATTCCGGCTCAGATGCTCACGGTGAAGGACATCTGACAGTGTGTGCTGTCTGTTGCCAGAACGACTCAGGGCCTTACATACAAACACAGAGAGAGGGACACTTATAGGGAGAGACAGGGAGGAGAGACAAACAGAGAAAGAGACAGAAACAGGGAAAGATAGAGGGAGACAGAGCCAGAGAAGGAGACTGACATATACAGAGAAAGACAGAGACAGAGACGGAGACACACACAGAGACAGTCACAGAGACCACAAGACAGAGACAGAGTTACAGAGAGAGGGAGATGGAGACAGAGACATACAGAGAGACAGAGACAGACACAGACTTACAGGGAGAGACAGAGAGTCAGAGACAGAGATCCTGCAAGCAACCCCGGATCTTCCCTCAGCGCAGCCTCCGGGGGACTACTGACTCCACACAAGGACGCCCCTCACAGTGAAGCAAGCCTGCTGTGGACACCAGCAAGGTAGCAACATGACGTGTGCGCCCTGAACAGGCCTGTCAGTGTCGTTGGCAGTGGGCCCTGAGAGGGGCAGGCCACGCCCCTGGAGCTCCACTTCCAAGGCCACCGGCACTCCCGTCATGTGCTCAGACACACGTGCAGCTGGCCGCGCGGAGCCTGTGGGACCCCCCCACAGAGGCGCTTGGGCATCTGCTGGCTGGACCTAGGATGGGCTCCGAACCACGCCCTGGACTCCTCCTTGGCGAGGGGCCAGCCCAGGACCCCCAGGGGGCCCCGGCAGGTCAGCGGCCAGTGCCCCGTTCACGTGCCAGGCCTCACAGCTTCTCCTGTCGCTGGTGCCTCGGCGCGGGGCAGCTGCAGCTGATCTCCACGAAGCAGGCATGCAGCCGGCAGCTGCTCCGTGCCCAGCACTCAGCGCCCAGGGAAAACGCGGGGCACCGCGGCGCCTGTGTGACAATGCATTCCTCCAACCTGGTACAGCGCCTCAAATCAAGGACTCAGCAAACACTCTCCCAGTGGGATGACTCCGAGATGGCAGTGTCCCACTGGAAACACTGCTCACCCCTAAGGTCATAAGGAGAAGTTCAAGTCTGGGCTGGCGAAGGCTTCAGGTGGGACTTTAGTCCTAACAAATTGTTATTTCCACCGAGGGAACCCCTTGGCCAAGTGCATGAACCTTGGATCCACGCGCAACATGCTTTTCACAATGAATTCGGCGCACGGTCACACACTTGGGGCGGCTCTTGGTGGCACCACATGGGGCTTTTTCACAAGTACGGCCCTGGTTCCTCTCACTTTGATCTCTCCTTCGGACGCATCGGAAGCAAGCAATCCATCCACAGTCAAACCACTTATCCAAGTACTTCTTTAGTGTCTACTTCCGGGAAGAGGAGAGAGAACTAACCGTGTGCCAACCCCCATGAGGTGGCTCTCATAAACGATATTACACACAAGAGACTGGGGTCAGAGAGGTTACACGACTTGCCCAAGGTCACACAGCTGCAGTGTGAGCTGTGCAACTCCTGGTTATGAGCTTTTTCAACTCGCTTTGCTTCTCCTGTTGGAGACAGAAAAGAAGTAGGAGGTCCAGGCTTTGAGGAGACAAGCAGTAAGTCAGACAGGTTAAACAGAAGGTCCTGAAGGGTGGCAGGGAAGGCTCGATAAACCCGTCAACAGCCTTTAAGATGGGCCGGAGGGGACAAAGTTAGAAGCCCAGCCTGAAGGACTTGCATAAGGGGAGAAAAGAGGTGCTGGTGTTTCAGGGCAAGGGATTCAGGTCAGGGTCGGGGCCACACCGCGGCGGATAGGCTTGTGTGTGCAGGTGCGGCCGAGCGGAGGGAAGAAGCCCCCGTGATCAGGGAGCACACGCAGGTCCCAAGCCCCCCACCAGCCCAGCTGCTCTGCAGTCTGGATCCCCCAGGAACGTGTGCGGCTTTCTGGAATCCCTCACTGTGTGGTTTGGCCTTGGGGGCCGCTCCTGCACACGTCACCTCAAGAGTATTTAAAAATGACGTGTAGACAGAGATGTGAACCCCAAAGGAGAAACTCCTTCCACAGTGTTCGGGAAAAGCCCTCCTACATATGGGGCTGCTTCACCGGGACATCTGGAAGGTGAAGGAGAACGTTTCCTTGCGTCACAAAAACAAATCCAGCTAGAAGCCTATTTAGGATGTTAAGATAGGAGACTCCAGAGCCTCCATGGTGGGGAGTGGATTTTGACCCTTCCAAGGGTTCTGCTCAAGGGTTCCTGCCGAATCAAAGTGTCCCCAGCAGCGCCCCCCTGACCCCGGTCTCGGGCGGAGAGAGAGGCAAGGAGGGCCAGCTATGTGGTCCAGACCCCGCCCCAGAGCTCTTGTGTGATCCAGGCATCACCCACTCCATCTCACGACCACTAACAGTTTTCTCTGCTGACTCCAACTTGGACATCGTTCAGAACTTAACAAAGCCAGAGGCCTTTAAATCCCTAGGAACCTCCCCACAGAGCTTTTTACAAAACCCACCTGCTCGCTGGGTATTTAATCCTTTCATGTTCGGTTTGTTTCTGGAAAGCTGGAAGTTTGTGAGGTGAGTTTGTGATCGCCACAGTCAGGCCAAACTTAGTCAGAATGGCTTTTTTTAAAAAAAATATTTCAGGAGTTGCAGCTGAGAGAGCATATGTTCAGGGCAAGGCCTCTAACACACCAAGGTAAAGATGGGCAAGTGGAGGAAGAGTTGCTTGTATATGCGGTGGCTCTGAGCTCAGCCCCCGAGCACACAGGACCTGACTTCCCACCAGTGGGGCGCAAGGGACGGGCGCTAGAGAGGCTGGGCCTGAGCCCGTCCTCGGAGCCTCACCACCTGGCTGCCTGACTCCACCAACCCAGGCAGGAAACCACCCTTCCATCCCAGAGCCCTTTCCCCCAAAGTCCCCTTTCTGTTTTTCTCCTTTGCCTTGGTCTTTTGTGTGGCTTTGCTGTTCTCTCCTCGTCTTGCGTTTTATCGGCTGAGGTTCATTTCTTAGTTCCAGTGTTTTGGTTCCTGGTCTCCCTTTGTCTGCCCTTCTCTGGGACACGACTGCTCCGAGTTTCCTGGGAGACGGTGAGTCCCCACCCTCTCGGATGTGTAGAAGGCTGCACGTGGGCTATTTGGTGAGGTCTCTGCAGCCACGGGAAGGGCTGTATGGGGACCTTCCATGGAATGACCTGGTGGAACGACCCTGGTCATGGGCACCAATGGGTCTGAAGCTTGCAGGAGATGGTGCAGGGTCAGGCGAGGCATCTTTGTTGCCCTCCGACCACGGCAGCTGGATAGGAGGCCGGGCCTGAGATCCTGGCTGGAATCTGTTAACCCCTGCAGGGTTAAATGCCGGCGGGGTAGTGGTGGGGCAACTGGAGAGGGATTTGAGTAGGATAAATGGGCAGAACAAAAACGTCTAATTGCATATTTTCTTTGTGAGTTTTCACCTCTGTCAAATTCTTGAAATTCTTGTCTTACCATTTTACGTGCTTTTCATTTCCGTTTGAACCTGAAACATCACTTAAATGTCTTTTGAGGTAATCCTCACCTATTAAAACAACCCCCAAAACTGGAAAAAAAAATATTAAGGTTATTGCACTCACACCTGGAGGGTTTTTCAAGGATATCTGACCCCCAGGCATAAGTTCATGGTTGACTTACAGATTCGATTAGGTAAGTTTCACTACTTGGTACGTCACTTGGAAAAGGTCATTTTATTAAGGGCCATTTTATTTTATTTTATTTTTAATTTTTTTTAAAACTTATTTATTTGTATTTATTTATCTTTGGCTGCGTTGGGTCTTTGTTGCTGCACGCGGGCTTTTCTCTAGTTGCGGCGCGAGCCGGGGCTTTTCATTGGGTGCCTTCTCTTGTTGCGGAGCACAGGCTCTAGGTGTGTGGGCTTCAGTAGTTGTGGCACTCGGGCTCAGTAGTTGTGGCTCGTGGGCTCTAGAGCGCAGGCTGAGTAGTTGTGGTGCACGGGCTTAGTTGCTCCGTGGCATGTGGGATCTTCCTGGAGCAGGGCTCAAACCTGTGTCCCCTGCATTGGCAGGCGGATTCTTAACCACTGCGCCACCAGGGAAGCCCTTAGGGTCATTTTAAATGTTAAAAATTATAATGTCACTGCCATCATGTCTACAAGACCTTTTATACAAACTTCCAGATATAAACTAAGTCCTGGGATGTAACGTACAGCATGGTGACTATAGTTAATAATACTGTATAGTATATTTGAAAGTTGCTAAAAGAATAGATCTTAAAAGTTCTCATCATTAGAAAAAAGTTATAACTATGTGTGGTGATGGATGAATTGTTAATAGACATGGTGGTGATCATTTTGCAATATATACATAATCACTGCTGTACACCTGCAACAAGTATAATGTTTTACATCAATCATGTCAGTTAAAAATATATAATTTCACTGCCATCAAGTCCGCAAGGCCTTTGGTAAGAAAGTAAGAAATTCCAAGTTTTAATGTTGGACAAGGGAGCACACCCTTTCAAAGACAAGAGTCTGAGCAGAGCTGTTCCTTGGCTCAGAAGCCCATCACACCATCCTTGTTGTCATGACAACCCACACAGTGGGCAAGCTATGGGGTCTGAGTGTCAGCTACCCCAGGCTCAGGCCCTCCTCCTTGCCACCAAGGGAGTCACCTCTCCAGGTTTCAAGGGCCTCCTTTGTGACAGGAAGAGAAAGCCCCCACCTGTCCTCTGAAGGCCCTTTTGGGTCTTAAAGTTCGTAACTTGTAGGTTCAGGGACTCCGTTTTGTGTTTGTGCCTCAAAAGCAGGGAGGAAAGGGGTTACATAATTGGCAGACTGGGAGAAACAGTCCACTAGGGCCTTCTTGGCTCTCATGAAAAGTCCCAGAGTTGCCATTCCATCTATTCTGGGTGCAACGGAGGCCTGAATCCTACAGCTGGTTACAGTGGAAGAAACTGGAAGCCACAGCCCTAACACGGAAGCTAGGAATGTGCCTGCTCTTCTAGGCATCAACAGAAACAAGCACCCAGACCTTCAAGGCACCAGGCATGAGACTCCCGGCAGGGTTCCTAAAGGTCCCACTATGCATCCCTGCTTAGGGCTCCACACAACAGCGATTTAGGACTACAGTTCAAATGGAATGAAAGCCGTATTTCAATAACGCGAAGATGATTTTGTGAAAAACTAACAGACACCTTCCCTGGATGTATCCTGCTTATCACTCATAAATAACATTCATTAGTGGTAACTTTCAAGGATATGTTAATACATCAACCAAAGGAATCATACGGGCTTTTTTCATCCCTCTTCTGTGGATTATAGATCCCTGTGGTACTCAAGGTTACCATGTTATTCCTTTGTGGCCCCTCCAGCACTTCTTGGATCTCCCAGAGCATCCCTTGAACGGAAATTCTCCCCCTTAAGTCTTTCCCAGAATATCTTCTGACCCTCCACCCCCGAGCCAAGAAGTTACAGAGAAAATGCCTTCAAGTCATTTTTGGGTTATCAGGCTGTAGAAAATTTGTTTCTCAATCCAGAAGATTGTTGAACTGCTTTTTTTTTTTTTCATTTCAGATAACTCAAAACTGGTTTGGTTCCATGACATCAACCTTGGCATGTGTGAAGAATAAGGAATGAAGACTTTGTCTTATTTGGAGCCAAAAGAGAGGAATCTCCACTTTCTCTGTCTTTTCCATTTTTATTAAGACAGTATTTTTTCCTTTTAGCTGGATGATGTATACTTTTAACATTCCAGGGGAAAATTGTCAGTGATATGCAAGTCATAATAAGAGAAAATCAAAAGAAATGCAATTACAAGGGACAGGGAACTTCATCATTTTTAGTATGAAATGCCCAAAGGAAAATCTAATTTTAAAAATTATCAGCACCATATAAAGGAGAAGAGAATATGCAGAAAGATTTGTTATTTTAAAAATTAACTTAATCCTTAATCTTTCTGGCTCTTGGCCTTTTCTCTTTATTTTTAAAGGCCAAAAATTTTCATTTGGCACCGGATAAGGAGTAAACCTCACACCATTGCAGTGTGATTCTAGGAAGTGGCAAAGGGATCCTCCTGGTCTCTGGTTTGCTGGCTGAGACACAGTAGGACACAAAAAGTGTTATTAAATAAGGAGCAAATGTGTATTGAGGATGAAACTATAACTGTCTCTTTCCCATTAATATAACGGTACCTATTACAAATGGAAATGAGGGCTTTCCTGGTGGCGCAGTGGTTAAGAATCCGCCTGCCAATGCAGGGGACACGGGTTCGAGCCCTGGTCTGGGGGGATCCCACACGACGTGGAGCAACTGAGCCCATGTGCCGCAACTACTGAGCCTGCACTCTAGAGCCCGTGCACCTAGAGCCCGTGCTCTGCAAGGAGAAGCCACTGCAATGGGAAGCCCGTGCACCACAACAAAGAGTAGCCCCCTGATCGCCACAACTGGAAAAAGCCTGTGCACAGCAACGAAGACCCAACGCAGCCAAAAATAAATAAAATAAAATAAATAAATTTATTTAAGAAAAAAAGGAAACGAATATTCACGGGGCACACTGCAGTTGATAAAATTCTTCCGTATCTATCAACTGGTTTGATCCTCCCAACAAGCCATAGATCAGTCATGACTCTTGTCACCCTCACTTTACAGATGACCGAGAATAGGTAAGTGTTCCAAGGACACACAGTTAACTGATGGCAGAACCAGGACTTGGACCCAGAATCCTGACATAAAGCATCTCGCCCTTCCACTCTCTCACACGGCGCCCCTGAACGAAGTTACGACTCCCAGCTAAACGCGCTTGCAAAGAGCCAAGATGTCACAGGTTGAATACAGCCGTGACTTGCTTATTTATAACAGCTCTGTCTCTACGAAAAGGTAAAAATTATGAGGAAAAAAGAATCAAGCTCATTTATAACATAAATGTTGGCTGACATGAGGGGCCTTTGACTTGTTTCTAAGTTGCTTCTCTAACCCAGCGCGATTTAATTCAGCACCCTCAACCCATATTAAGAGAAATTGGAATCATTCATATATTCAGAGGGAGAGTCCAAATAATACTGCAATAACACAGCCTTCCTTTAAAAGACTTTTCTTGATGGAGTCTCTGATTTTCCTTTCAGGCATGAAAAATAACACTGTTATTATAGCGGCCTGGCCGAGGGTTAGCAGTGAGGATGGAAGGAGACGGCACACATAATATTGATTTCTAACCCTTTATCTAATTATTGGTTGGAATCAAATTCAGTGTTTAACGCTGTGGCTCTCTACAGTAAGGGTTCTCTTGACATAAGTCTTTTAGATTTGAGGAAGTAAGTTTCCTTTGTCCAGATGTGATTTTTCCCCACTTTGCTTGAGTCAGCCTGAAAATGGAAGACATGGAGAGCTGGAAGAAAGATTCCTAAGGGTTCTTTCTCTCCTTTTCAAGAGTGGATTCCACAGAAAGCCCTCTCGCACCTTCTAGCCATAGTGGTGGGTCTAGGAGGGCCCAAAGAAAAACAGAAAAGTCACCTTTCTGTCCATTGCACATTGTGATGATTTTTCTTCTTTTTTTTTTTTTTTTTTTTTTTTTTTTTTTGCTGTATGCGGGCCTTTCACTGTCGTGGCCTCTCCCGCCGCGAAGCACAGCCTCCGGACGCGCAGGCTCAGCAGCCATGGCTCACGGGCCCAGCCGCTCCGCGGCACGTGGGATCCCCCCGGACCGGGGCACGAACCCGCGCCCCCTGCATCGGCAGGCGGACTCTCAACCACTGCACCACCAGGGAAGCCCCGATTTTTCTTCTTTTATTGCTATGTATATCTGCTCTTTTTTTTGGTCCTTTATCCCTCTTAATTTGCCATCCTCCCACTCTCTCTTAGCATTTGTCTTTGCTCCCATCTATCTTCTCTCAAGGCATAGTCTCCCTGTGCTGTGAAACTATCATTCCTGAGCCCTTCCTGAACTCCCACAGCCTGGCACAAATTCTAGAACCAGACTCTGCTCAGCCTTCTAGTGAGCTGTTTCAGGCTAATACACCAACAGTCTCCATGTAGGGATAGAGAGGTAGATTTAGATGGGGAGTCCTAAAAACGCTGAAGCTTAGTGAGCAATGTTTTGGAGAACTTCTGGCAGTAAACGTTCTAGGAATGTTGGAATCTGGCATAACATTTACTGCTTAGGAAGGAGTTATCCAGACTGCGAGAATGGAGATGAATTCTCCAACCTCCACTGGGCGACTCCTGTCATATTCTTCCAATCTGACAGGCAACACTCTTCAAAGAGTCCTACGCCATATGTCCACCGAGAAGGCAAACGGGCCTCTTTCATCCTGACTACACAGAGCTCTCATGGTAGCTTCAATAAACTACTTGAGAAGTCATCTGGGTTTCCTCTTCTGTAAAGCAATAAGGGACATTCCCTGCTTCGCTTTCACCTCTCTCATTGCTCAAATGGAATTTTCCCCCTTCTTGTGCTTTTTCTATAAATTAGCCTAAGAGACGGGTCAAATTAACCTGTTCAGACTTTCCACCAAAATTCCCTTCCCCACAGCGACGGTGTCTGTAGTGACCCTAAGCTACTTCCCCCCGTGGCTCATCCCCTCCCACCACACCAAGCCACCCCCTGCCAGACTAACCGTCTGTCCTGCATTATTTACTAGGCATCAGCTCTGTGACTAGCACGACCTCAATTCTGGGGTGGCCTCAAGAGACAATCGCCAGTCCTCTCGCTCTAGTTGGAGTCCAGTTTCTGTGGGAAGCCAAGAGGGAGTGACACAAGAAGCAAGGCCCTAGGTGGCAGAGGGGATGGCACAGACACATGGGCCTTGAGCAGGGTTCCCAGAAAGATGGAACAGGGTGCACAGTTCATGCAGGCAAGGTGGCCGGTAGTGAGTGAGGGGCCAGGGTGAGAGTGACCAAGAGAGCACAAGCTGGAGGGGGAGGGGACACGTGTGCATGAGGAACGCCTGGCTGCATGGCTCTCCAAACAAAATCTCATGGAAAAGATCACTGAAATGAACGTCGGAGCCCAACCCAATTTCTCATCCTTCCCAGCCATGTGGATACGTGCTCATTTCTTTGGCAGCCTTAGCTAAAGCTCTTAATGTGATTTGAGTGCCTTAGAGATTAGCATGATTATAAATATCAATGTTCACACACAAGCAAGTTGAAACCAAATGCCCCTCAAACACTGGCTCTCTGTGACATGAAGGCTTTCAGTGGTGCCTTGAGCCCTTGGATGAACGAGCTAGAAAACAGAGTAAAATAGGCCCATTGGTGAATTCTCAAGGCCAGGCTCCTACACAGAAAGGAGGAGGCTCAGTAGCTGTTCCCCACGGATGAAATCTACAGCAGCTGGCCGCACAGCTTCGGACAACAATCTGAGAAATACGAATTCAGAACTTCAAGTAGGGGCTTGGGTGGGAGATAGACTGATCAAAACAGATGGTCTTGACTCCACAGCCAACCTGCAAAACATCCCCTTCATGTTCTAACTGCTTTGTAGAGCTTAGGGGAGACTCACGAACGAATAGTTATAAATAGCCATCAAGGACTTTGTTTATCTAACTAAGAGAAAACAGTGTTCAAGATTTTAAAAACATGCATTTGACACCAAAGCGATGTAACGGCCATGGGTGCAGAAACAGCACACCAGGCTGAGCCTGCTGTTTTGATGTGGTCACTATTTGCTAAACAGAGCTGCCACTTGGCAACACTTTGTGTGCCCAAGTCTAGGTATTTGAAAATTTAAAAACACACCTCTTTCAAGAAATTCTAAAATTACAGATTTTGTCATTAATTTGTCAAAACCTTCCCCAGAGTTAGTCCAAAAGCCTGAGATTTTACTGTCAAGTCACGGGAAGGCAGAAGGGATTATGATGATCGAATCTCTTCTTTAATCTCCTAGCATTTGTGTATCAGCTTTTGTCAACCGAACCGAGCAACTTATCTACAAAGCGCCACTCCTAAACGTTCTTACTGTTAAATAATAAAGTGCAGAAAGCATTCCTGGGAGGCAAAAAGATAATAACCGCTCACGTGCCTACTGTCAGCACCTGCTTTCTTATTGGAAGATATAATTATGTGGGTTTGGTGAAACTGTAGGATACCCATTGTATCAGGATGGTGGATAGTCAGGTGGTAATGCCTCATCATGTCTTCAATTTTGGTATTTTCTACCTACGTATCTGACCATGGCTCCTTCAGCAGTGGATACAGGAGGCTAGTGTACCCATAGAGCCTCAGCTCAGAACTGGCATCCAATTTGCTCGCATGAAGAGCCACACTGCCTGCCACTCTCTGTCACCTGAAAAACGATTTCACTTGGCCTCTGATTCTGCCACTCCACTTCCGCCCCTCCAGAAGGCAGCTTGATGGAGGGGATGGGGCACAAACATTAGAATAAGACAGAACTGGGCTGGAACCTCCACTCGGCACATTCCCGGCTATGTCGGTGAGTTGGATGAGTTCATTGTTCTCCTTTTTTTCCCTGGAATGCTTAAATCTAAGTCGGCAGGTGAGGTCTTCAACATCTCTGAGCCTCCATGTCTTAGTTCATAAAATACAGAAAATAGTTCTAGAGTTGTCATTAGCATAAATGACATCCGTGAGGCGTGCAGCGCAGGGACTGCGCTGTCATTGTGATTCCCTTCCACTCCTCTCATCTTTCCATTTAACTGTCAGAGATCTCAATTTCCCCTTCCTTTCTGGGAGGTGAAAGGAAATGCAAATATGAAAATAGCAGTGTGAAACGCTTGAAGCTGGTAAAGTTCTTTTTGCAGGATTTGTAGTTTTTGATTTGAGGATCTTACTTACTTACCTCATTCGTCAAGGAAAGTTCTTGAAAAAACAACTCAAACCAGACTCCATACTTCTGAGCTATCAGATGCAAGCCTGGAAGAGTTCTGGAGCCAGCAGAAGCTATTCCTTCACCTCGGTGCAGAAGGGCCAGCCTGTCCTCATCAGGAAGGGACTGCCAACCCAAGAGAAAGAACCTCTGACCTTGTACTAAGCCATGAGGTCCCCATCTGGAATATTCTATGAGAGGCGGTTACTTCAAAAAGCCAATGGCAGGTCCAGAGGGAGAGGGACAGCTGACACAGTCAAGGGGAGAAGAACCTTCCATGAGACAATAATATTTAATAATCAGGTATGGCCCTGGAAAGGGGAAGCCTGAATGCAGATGCTGGAGATATTCATGAACGCTTAATGGTGCACAGTAAGGATGAAAATCACTTATTCATCACATACCTGAACCTTCCGACTCTGGGCTGTGGGAGTTCAGGGACAACGTTTAGTTTATGGACAAAGATAATGCAATGCTATTCCACACACATTTATGGAAATGGCTGCATACCTCCCCAAGGAGTAGAGACCTCACACCCTTCCTGACTTCAGCTACAACCTTGCTAAGGGGCTTTTAGGCGGTTGCTTCCCAAATCTCTTAAGGAGCCTTCAACCCTAATTTAGAATCAAATATATCCACATGTAACTCAGGTACTTCAAACTCAACACACCCCAAAGGGAGCTCATTCGGCTCTCCCCAGGTCTGTCTCTAGAAGCCCGGTCAGCTCCCCTGACAGCCTACCACCCAGCTGCCCACCCGGCCGTGAGCCTCAGCTTCTCCCTCTTCCCTCCCCACCCACACGCCGCCACTGCCACCTCCGCCGTGTGGGTGGCTCCTCTTTCTAGCCCCACTGCCGCCAGATCCCTCAGCCCCTCTGCATCGCTCCTGATCTCCCCGCCTCCCCGTGTCCCCTCCAGCCTGCCCTTGGCCCTGCTTCCGGGGGCTTCCTCTTAAACAACAGAGCCCTTGCGACCTTCTCTCTCATTCCAGTGCCCCGAGCGCTTTCCCATTGGCCACAGGGTGAACGGGCTCTGACCTATGCCTCCAGACCCACCCCTCCCCATGCCCACCTCCTGCCTTCAACTCCCTGTGCTACTGGCAGCATCAGCCTGAAACCTCGTACCTCCGGCTGACCCCGGCTCACACCACATCCTGGTGTCTCTCAACACTCTGCCGAAACACCCCCTCTTCTGTGAAGCCTTTCTTGACCAAGCCCCAGCACCTCCCCAGCACACCCACTTCTCATCCTGCCCATCTCTGCCCGCTCTTGAGCTCTCCACTACGCGTCCTCTCCTCGACGGCAGGGCCTGCGTCATCTCCACCTTTGTCCTCCAGGTTCTAACGGTGCCTGGCACCGCGGGTAAAAGCGGAGTAAGCATTTGTGGGATGAATACGTAAATAAATTGAAATCAAGATGATTTCAACAACACAATCCCAAAGGATGGTGCCGTGCTCAAGGAAGACGGACCCATGACACATTGTAAGAGCCTCAGGGCCGTTTGGAGTTGAAACAGCAGCGTAGTGTGTGGTCGAGTCTAGAGTCTTGAGACGGACGTCCGAGTCTGCTACGTCATAGCTTTAAGACCTTGGCTGAGATGGCTAATCCCTTTGAGCCTCCGTTTATTCATCTATAAAAAATGAGGGGATGGCAGCATCGGCTGCAAGGGCTGGGGTGAGAATGCCGTGAGATAACATTCGCCAGGGGTCCCTCGGAGGGGGCGCCGTGGGCAGGAGGCAGCCGTCAGCGCCCGCTCCACGCGTCAACACAACTGAGCGCAGACCCTGAGGTCTGTGGGGAAACAGCGGGGGTTAGAGCATAGCTCCTGCCTCAGGGGGCGGATGCGCACCTTGAAGAGGCACAATATCCTCGCTGGAAAGGCTGAGAAACCATCCTGCGAGTCGATAGTATCAGATGTGTCACGAAGCCCACAACAGCCCCGAGCCAGGTTGGCCTGGGCTGCGCGATGCACGGAGTGGGGAGGGACGTCTGGGGGTGGGGGGCTGCTGAGGGTGAAGAGAGGCGCCTGTGGAAGAGGAGGGTCTCAGAGACCCAAGCTGCTGGGATGGAAGCCTCAGGGCGCCCTGGAGGCCAGGGGAGGGGCTGGCTCGGAGACTGGGGTTGTGGCTGGTGGGCTCTGTCTGCTGCTGTCTGCTGCCCCCTGTTGGTGTGGAGAGGGAAGGGCAAGCCGGTGAGAGGGGCGGGAAGAAACGGGGGCAGGCCGTGGGGGTGGGGAAGAGAGCAGGGCCTGTCAGTGTCAGGGGCCGCTGCGGCCCCCTCCTCCTTTCCGTCCCCGGAGTGCCTGTCACAGCCTCTCATCTTCTGCCCTCCCTCCCCCCGCCCCATTTTCTCTTTGCAGGTCGGAGGTTCGTCACCCGGGTCTCCCAGGACCCTGGTGTGGACCACTGGTGTGACCGAGGAAGGTGCATTTAGCATTCTTGGGCCTCCTGGTCTCACTGCTCGTCTTGCCTGAGGGTATTCCCCAAGTAAGACCAGAAGCCCTTTTGGCCCTGAATGCCCCAGTTAATATTCATGAAGTTGGTTGAGGGGGAAAAAAAGAAAAAAGGCTGAGGGGGCTGAAGACGGAGGCGGGGGGCACACAAAGAGGTGAAGGAAGCAAGAGCTAACACCAGGCCCCGCCGGCAGCACAGAGGGATTGTCCCTTGTGGGGAAAATTGCAAATGACTTTTCCCATTCACCTCAGCCCAGTGTTTTCAATTTATCGAATATGACTGGGCTTCGGGACTTAGACCATCCCACATATGTCTTTGTTGGGAGAGGGCATCGTGGGATGCTCAGCAGAGCCCCTGGCCTCCACCCACTAGATTCCAGTGGAAACCCCTGCCTAGTTGGGACAACAGAAACATCTCCAGACCTTGCCACTGTGCCCTGGCTCACAAAGCCCTGCCTTAGAGCACTGGGAGGTGGTACCCAGATGCCCAGAGCTGTGCTTCCCCCTGCATCTCGCCCTGACCTGAGTGCTGCAAGGATGCTACACGTCCACCTACCCGTCAGAAACAGAAACAAGGCCAGGGAATCCCTTTCCAGGTCCTGATTTGGGGGGCCCCTCTCCTGTTCTGCTCAGGACCTGCAAATCAATGGACTCCATAACCCTAAGGGGCTCTGCACCCAGCGTGCTGGTCTCCCGATTTCTTGGGTGACCAGAGATGCGGGTCAAAGCGTTTGCCCAGAGGCAGCTCCCTCTGGGCTGGAGGAATAAACCAGTGGAGACTCTGCCCTCCATCTTCTCCTCCATTTTCTCTCCTCTGAGCTGGCTGCTCTGTGAGAAAAAGACACAGCAGCGACTCATGTGAGCCCAAGCCCGGGGCCATCCTCCAGCACATGTAGACAGCGAGTCTGGGAGCTAAATAAGAAAGCCTTCACACAAATAAACAATTACGTTAATTGTGGGTCGGACAGGTTTTTTTCCTGAGGAACTAAGTACTCAATTGGGAGTTGGCATCCTCTATCTGGAAAAAACAGAATGCAAGAAGATGAAGGAAAAGGGGTCAAGTCCCTTTATTTTGTAAGTAAGGAAACTGAGTCCCAGAGAAGCCAAATGTCAGCCAGCATGGAAGCCAGGACCAGACACCTCATGACATAGAGAGTGGCCCCGGGGAAGGGAGGTCCTCAGAGTGTGTGTCACCAGTACATCTGTATCTCGAGAGATGGCTTGTCTCGTGGAAACCCTGCACCTGGGGTTGGTCTGTAAAATAATGCAAGTAACAAGTGAACAGAGTCCCCCAGAGGGGCACCTATGCCTGGCTCTGTGACCCTGTTTTCAGTGAAAATTAGTATTAGCTGCTTTTGGCTTTAACCTTGAACTCCAGCTGGCTTTATCTTCTCTCACTTATTATAATTGTAAGGCCATACACGGTGTAAAGGTCACACCTGGGCTTATAAGTCATATGTCATCAAAATACCGTGAAGAGAACGCTATGTGGTCTCTATCAGAAGATCAAAAAAAAAGAAGAGCAGGAGCTTCCCTGGTGGCGCAGTGGTTGAGAATCTGCCTGCTAATGCAGGGGACACGGGTTCGAGCCCTGGTCTGGAAAGATCCCACATGCCGCGGAGCAACTGGGCCCGTGAGCCACAACTACTGAGCCTGCGCATCTGGAGCCTGGGCTCCGTAACAAGAGAGGCCGCGATAGTGAGAGGCCCGCGCACCACGATGAAGAGTGGCCCCCGCGTGCCACAACTAGAGAAAGCCCTCGCACAGAAACGAAGACCCAACACAGCAAAAATAAAATAAATTAATAAACTCCTACCCCCAACATCTTCTTTAAAAAAAATAAAGAAGAAGAGCAAGAGGCAGGTCCGGCTTCTGACTCAGGGCGGCTCGGCCCTCCTCGAATACCGAGACGCGCCGGGGCCCACCGTGGCCATCGGAGGTTGTCCAGGCCAAGTACGCGCTGTTTATTGACAGAGAGACAAAGAGGCACCTGCCCGGTTTCAGGGTGACCGGGGAGTTTCCAATCTGGATATGAGAAAACTTTTACACTCTACCAAACATTCTTTTTTCTTTTTTTCAAAAGCCAAAATTAGAAAGAAAACAAACATATTCGGGGCTCAACGTAGCAGGAAAAAGAAACTCAGAAGTCAAGACATTTCATAAGAAAAGCTCCGACTGGGTCTAAACTCACCTGGCCTAGAGTCTAGGGTTCCTGTGATTGGGGTGGGAACAGGCTGTGGCCCCCGGAGGCCTGGGAAGCTAGTTGTCCCCAGACAAGTGCCCAGGTAGGAGGTGGCCCCTGGTTCCCACGCTGCAGGAGTGGATGGGAAGGATGCTGGGGGAGTGAGAAAGGCAGACGGTTCCTGGAGGCGTATTTTTCTTGTCTAGCCTAGCGGTGCCTTGAGGTGCGATTAATAAGTAACTGCCAAGAGCAACTCAACAGCGAAGGCACCGAGCCACTGCCCCCCTCTGCCAACGCAGAGATAACCCAATACTGTTTACCTGGCCGCCCAGTGACCCGGCCCTAGCAGGCATCTCGCTAATTAGCATAGTCCCTCTAGCCCGGCCTTGGGACTGGCTGTCACAGGCTCTCCCACATTCCAGGCCTCAGTCTGTGCCGGGCCCTCCGAGCCCCCCAGGCAGCCTGCCAGCTGGTCCCCAAAGCTGCGGTGAGATCTGCCTTCCTCCGGGGGCCCTTCCACCTGCGGGCACATCGGACATAACCCTGTCCCAGCCCCAGGATCCAAGACCTACTACATCCATCTTCAAGAAGGCATCCTCTGAAGCAGTGTGGGAAAAAAGCTTTTTTGCTTGAGAATCACCTTGTATTGTACTGACTTGAAAACAGGTCGGTCAGCTTCCATTCAGCCAGGGTGTAACTGGAACTGAAGGGTATCCATTAACACACAAAATGCCAGGAGTATTTTATACCATTCAGGCATTGGTGAGTCATTAGTGCACGTTCATCAGTTTATAAAAGAGACTAGAGAAATTAATTATTTAAAATTATGTGACTATCGATTTATACTCACGTTATCTACTTAAAAAAAAAACCAGTATCTCAGTCGGATTCCTTTTCTCCCAAGCAGTGAAAATCACGTTATCCTCTCTCCCGCCTTCTCCAGCCTCTGCTCCAAAGAGAGCTGGGATCAGGCTTCTTAAGCAAACCAGAGGTAGGGCCGAGCAAGTGATTTTCACCAAAATTGCAAAAACACAACTGAAAGAGAACTATTCTTAAGAAAGACTCATGTACCATAAAAGGGGAATTTCCAGAAGCCTCTGATATTAGCAATTTGCTCGTCCATTCCCTTCCTCTCTAGTTTCAAGATGAGATGATGACAGAAAGACTGACTTGTCAGAAAAAAAAAAAAAAAAAACACATGAAACTCCGTATACAAACGTGTAAACGGTCACAGTTTACACTTGCGGGAATTTCCACACCTGTTCTTCTGAGCGGCCATGAACAGGAGGAAAGAGGGAGAGAAAGGAAAGGTCTGCCCCCATTCACCCTCATTCAGACAGAATCATGAACCCTGTTTTCTTACTTTAAAATAAATAGCACTATGTACTGAGCACATGTTTTATTTTTCTTATGGGGCAAAAGTAGTTTTTCCAAAGTAAAAGTTCTGAAATGGATTTTTTTTTTTTTTTTTTTTAGAAACAGACATAGCTGGGAATTTTCTGAAAACTAGTGCAAGTAGGGATGTTTCTCCTTTCACTTTCCATTTTTACATATGCATTTAAGGCCAACATGCACTGGCTAATTTCAGTAGAATGTTCCAGAGCAAGGGGAAGCATGGCATCTCAGGGGATGGGTGGACATTTATTGGGCATTCACTTTTTATAGGGCCTGGGATATCTGGGAGTATGGGGGACTCATATTCAGGAAATAGAAAAAAAATCCAATTAAACGGAAATAAGCCAAACAAAAATGGACATCAAGATAAAACACCACGTATGAAAACACAGACGCAGGCACAGAACCAGCTGTAGTTTCTACAAGCTGGGCTGAATCTGCTCACCTTGCAAAGATTTCCCGGACGGCGGTAGGGAGGGTGGGGGGACTGCCCACGAATATTTCTTCGTTTCTACCGGCTGACTCTTAACGTTTCTAAATCCCTTGAATGGAGTCACTCTTAGTTTTTTCCCAAGCTCAAGCCACTTTATTATTTTAAAAATGTTCACGGGGGTTTAACCTACAGACAGCAAAATGAACACTCTGTGTGTGTGTACAGTGTGATGAATTTTGACAAAAGCAAATACCCCTGGAACCCACTCCCCTCTCAAGATATGGAGCCTTTTCCGTCCTTCCAGAAGGATCCCTCGAAGCCACTTTGTTTTAAAATTATTTGCATCTGAATGTTTTAGCGTGGAGACTATCAGAGCCAAATGTGTGGGAAGCAAGCCTCACCATCCATCATCTACTGCAAACACAGGTTGTGAAGGTTCCGAAGATGCTGCTTGAGCCTGCACAGACACGTCTGCAGGGATGGGAGCTTGTAGTAAATGCCAAGGGGCTTTTCAGGGACAAGCACGTGGGCCCCTCTCAGCAGCCCAGCTGGCAACTTGACCGTGCACCTAAGACCCAGTGGGTTTCTTTTCTGGTTTTGTTCTTCAGGCATCAGGGTTTACATGTTTAGAAAGAGGGAAGTTGAGGCGGGATAGTCAAATTGACCATATTCTCAAAGGAGCACAGGCTCTCTGATGAGGAGGGTTCAACCCAGCTCAGAGCACTCCCTTCCAAAAGCCTATTGCGACATCGAAAGAGGAGTCCACATGACCAGGCCAATTAGAAATTGTCTTCACATGTCCTGTTTCCCAAATTTCCAAGGAGACCTGCAGGGAATGTCTGGCCCAGAGGCACACATTCAGGGTGAGGAGGGACAGTGGCTCCACTTTGCTATGACGTCGCCCTCCTGGCAAGGCGGGGGCGGGGCTGGAGGGGAGAAACGAGGCCAAATGCGCGCGTCCTTTGGGTCCAGGGAACCAAACTCCTGGCAGAGGCGCCAGGAGCGGAAGACCGGATGGGGCAGGCGCCTGCACCTCTAGACTTCGGTTTTCTCAGGAAAGGTAGAGCCACTTCACAGACGTCTGAACTGTACATCTTCAAAGCTAAAACAGAATGAAAAAAGTCCCGAAACATTATGTAGGAAGCAGTTTCTTTCTTTCTTTTTTTTTTTCTGTTCATCACTTTTCCAAGATGGTGCCTCGAGGTAATCCTTTCTTAAATCTTCCAGCAATCAAAACAATGTGGTCACAGAAGTTTACAACTTTAAAACCTTTCAAAGGTCACCTCCCTGCCACACACCCTCTCACATTAAGAGCATAACGGATATTTTGAGTCACACATATTGTTCTTTGTTCAATTTGCATTGGGTGAAATCCCTCCTTTGGACCAATTTAGTAAGCCGTGCCTTGGCCTCCCTTGGTGATGGTTCTCTTGTCTTCTCTATTTTCGTGTGTCAAAAAAGTTTAGACTCCCAACGGGTAAAATGGAGGTGTAGCCTTTGTCATTTACGCTTTCTTTTTGCTCAGATGGTTTTTCCATCTTGCTGGGGTTGGAATTCCTTCTCCTTCACGAGGAACTAAGCCCTTCAAGGCTCAGCTGAAGTTCAAGTGCTCCATGATGCTCTTGGACCTCCTCTCCTTGGCCCTTCCCTACCTGACCTTTCACTGAACTGACCTACTTCTCCATATTTCAGGCTCAGATGGCTTGGTCTCCACCACTAGACTGGGCTACTGAAGGCCTTAATCGAGAGTTCTCGTGCCAATTACAAAGTGAGATGGTGAGAGAAAGACTGTCTAAATGGGAAATTGATCCCAAGCACCCACTGCTCCAATGCGGGGGTTCCCACTGATGAATTGTCTCACCTCCAAATACAACACGCGGCAAAGAGCCCTCAGGCCCGGGACCCACTCTTCCCACCAGATGCACTGTGCACGCCAGCTGTCACAGGAGGCCTGAGTGCTTTATGAGGCTGCCTGCTCACTCCCCCGGCTTCGTGTGTAAGCCAACGGTGCTTGGCTTTTAGAAACATATTTCTTTCTCTATGAGTAATTTAAAAGTGACTCATGTTCAGCTTCACCAGCCGGTCCATGTGACCCGCAGTGCTGGTTGAGTGTATCTATAGATGTGTAAACCAAAGCAGTTCTTAGAACACAGATTTCCCCCCTCCCACGTGCTGTTTATTTCCCTCCACTTCACAGGGGCCGAGCGATGATGCACACGAGCTGCCGGGGACCGCCTGCCCCTTGCTCAAGCCTGGAATGGGCCCATGAGGAGGAACCAAAGCACAGCGTCCAACAAGAGAAAATAAAAGACCAGAGGAGGAAAGAGACAGGCAAACGGAGCTAATACATTTCTTTCGTATGAGCCGATGATCAAGGAGCTCTGAGAAAAAACTCATAAACATCTAATACAATGGGGGTTCATCTAAACAAAAACTACTGTGTCTCTTTCTGTTCCAGTGGAGGTTCAGATGTAAAGAAGTAGAACTCGCACCCTCACCGCCTCCAAGCAGCCCACCACTTCATTTCCTAAAACAGAAACACATTCCTGGGATGTGCTGTGGTTGGACTGGATAGCTCACATATATTAAAATGTTTTAACTTCCCCAGCTTGTCTTCACTCCTCTGCCACTGGAGAAGGCGCAGGGCCCAGCTTGGGGACACTGCTGCTGCAGGAAGGACGTCGGGTGATACAGCTGCCAAGTGCACCAGATAGTGGTTCCTACCTCCTTCTCACTTCCTTTTTTCTATTAAACCAAATCTAAAAACTCATTTGCCTGCTTTGTGAAGACCTCCATAGTCTGGCCTCTCTCACTTCATTTTCCGGCGCTGTCTATGTTAACTGTGCAACGTATCCGCGGCTACAGCCTGGGAGTGTCTTCACTGCTTCTCCAATGAGCTGAATCGGTCCCACCCCAGAGCCTCAGCCACTCCCTCCGACCTCCCAACACCCTTCATCAGCACCCTCCATCTCTCCCGCCCCATGGCACCTTGTTACCTCCATCACCCGAGTCTTCACCCAGTCCTCAAGCTCAGCTCATCCCACCTGAAAACCTTCCACGGAGCCTGGCTGGACCATTCCAGCTGTCTTAGCATCTACGTCTCCTGAACTCCTCCCATATTTCATTTTGTCTGCTCTCCAGTTTTATTTTGCTACTTGATATACGACAGTCATGCTTCTCCAGTTGGACTGCAAACTCTTTGGGGAGGGGAATCACGTATCTTATTCCCATTTATCCCCACAGCACCGAGCCCCACAGCAATGGGCAACGTGAACTTCCCAGTTAGAAGAACTATTTTGTTTTTGCCAAAAAGGTGTTGTATGCAAGGTCTTACCAAACTTTTAGTTCTCTGTTCAATGTGACTGCATGCCAGCTGAAAGAGAAGCTTTACTATTCATCCTAGTTGGAGGCTATGTGGAGAGGAATAAATATTTTGTTGAATTTTCAACAAAATGACAAACATGGGCAGTCACGGGCATTTACCGAGCACTGCGTTCAAGCGCGAGTTTAAGCATTTGACAAACATCAATTCGTCTGAACCTCACACTGTATGCAGTAGGGACTGTTATTAACCCCACTTCTCACAGGAGGAGACTGAGGCAGAATAGGCAACTTGTCCAAAGCCACATGGTTAGAAAGTGCTGGATTCAAGCTCAGCTCATGTGGCTCCAGGCTGTTCCCTTAGGTGCTATGCTGTACTCCTATTAACAGGTGCGTTTTAGGTATCCAGCTTCCACAGGGCCATCCTGTCCCAGTCAGGTATACTAAAAACTGTCATCACTCAAGTCCAACGTAAACAGAGCTGATGACTAAATGTCACCTTGCACGGAAACTTCAAAAAGAAGTGTGGCTATGTGGGAGCTAAATAAACAGCATCTTTAAAGTGAAGGGTATAAAATCTGCCAGTCCATCCCAGGGGCCCCGCAGAATAGCACTGGCCATGCTCAGCAGAAATTCCAGGTTCAAACCTCTGGGCAACCTTGAGGTAGAATCCCTTTCAGACCAATGTTACTATACACCCAACAGCATCTTCCCTAATCCTTAATTTCTCAACATAAAGAAACCTAATACAATCCAAATCATAGCTGCAGTTAGATCTGTTTACTATATTTTAAATATGATCTTGCAGACCCACATACGGCATTCTTGAAAACATCAGATTAGGTACAAGAAGAGAAACCTCATCCTGGTGGTCAAATCATAGCAGGAAATGATGCCACCAGCAATTATTCATATATTAGCAGTTGCTTAAGTACCATAAGGCTTTTAGGGGAAAAGATTGTGAGCCAGTGGTTGGAAATGAAGCCCCATTATTAATGCAGTCAAGCTATTCAGCTGGATTCAATAAAATAAAAAGCCCTGCCCAGACCAGTGTCTGTAGTAGAAGATGCTAAGAGCTATTTTTTAAAAATCTGGTTTTATTGAATCCAGGCTTTATACACAGCATTCCTTCTTCCCGAATGGCTGAAGAATCATCCCATGCATTTTGAGCCATTTGAGAGGAAATGGACTTAAGCTGTGTCAGGAAAGCACAGTTAGATTTAAGGAGAGAACTTCATAATATTCAAGGTGATAGAAACCTTGGTAGCCGCTGGATATGCTGTCAAAACAGGCTGTGAAATCCTCTTTTATCAACTCAGTTCAGGTTAAAAACCATTCCTGGGGGCTTCCCTGGTGGCGCAGTGGTTGAGAGTCCGCCTGCCGATGCCTGGGACACGGGTTCGTGCCCCGGTCCGGGAGGGTCCCACATGCCGCGGAGCGGCTGGGCCCGTGGGCCATGGCCGCTGAGCCTGCGCGTCCGGAGCCTGTGCTCCGCAACGGGAGAGGCCACAGCGGTGAGAGGCCCGCATACCGCAAAACAAACAAACAAAAAAACATTCCTGGGAGCCTACTATGTGCCAGGCCCCTTGTAGGCCCTGCAAGGCCCTGAGCATCCCAAGATGAACAAACTCTAAGCCCTGCTCATGAGGAAGTTACAACCCAGGGGAGAAGACAGGAGTTCGGGGCTGACCAGCACTGGGAGACGTCGTCTCGTTGGGATGAATGTATTTGGTATAACTCCGTCTGTCCCTCTCCCTGGACTTGCCGCTGTCACTTTTTATGTCTCTGGCTCTATATTCATTGTTTTGGGACAGTTTTGTCCCCATCTCCCAGGCCCCAAGCCTCAGACCTCCCGGGTCTGGGTAGCCCACAGGGCACCATCTGTGTTTATCCCGCCAACCACAGCCTCGGCCAGCTGCTACCCCTGCCTCTACTGCCCTGCTCAGTGGCCCTGTTCACACTGGCCAGTAATGCTGGGAGACCTTTCTGATCCCAGATCTCTCTCATCCTTGTGGGCTGTACACCTGAAAAGAAACCACGGGAATAATTTACTCCTTGGGTGAAGGCATCAGGCCCAGGTGTTTCACATTCACCTGCTCGACAAACATTTACTGAATGCCAAGAGCCAGGTACCGATGGGGAGAAAAAAGAGATTGGGTAAGACTCTGTCCTCGAGGACCTTTGGATCTAATAAAGGAGTAAAAAAGACCTCAGCCCAGGGGAAAGTGCAAATAACAAACTATAAGACAAGGTTAAAAAATAGAGATGACTGCCAGGGAAGGTCTAATTGGACCAGTTATCGTCAAAAAACAATGCCCCAAATGAGCAGAGTTCTTGTACCAGATCTCCTGCCAAGCTATGCTCTCTACCTTAGAGCAAGCCCGTTGCCTTTTTGTTAAACCATGGGGCTTAATCCCGTATCAGTCATGGTCAGGGTTGCAGGCCCACAAGACACAAAGCCTGGCCCCCGGGTGTGAGAAAGCTGCTGGCTGCCCTCCCCAGAAGGGACCATGGGGGTGACAGCCTCTCAGGGCTTTACAGACTGCCCAGTATGATGCCCCAGACAGACAGTCACTGGGACAGAGGGACCTAAGGGGGTGCTAAGGAGAGGAGAGACGGCTCCCAGGGAAGGAGAAGGATACTCTGCAGAGCAGGAGAAACTTGGCCAACCAAACCTTGGATTGAGCCTTGAACGATGAGAGGGTTTGGATTTGGGGAAAAGGAAGGAGAGTCACCCAGATTAGCTGCTAGGAGCCCTGGGGGGGGGGAGGGATCATACATGCGTATCCTTGACTGGCTCGGCGACATGATCTCGGGCATATAGGGTCACAGTGATGTCCCCACCATCACACTGTCACTTCCCATTCTCCTAGACACCCCACCCCCCAAGTCATGCCACACTCTCGGCCCTGATTCCTCCTCAGTTCCCTTCATGTTCCAATGGTACTGATGATGTCCCTCGCCAGGTCACAGGACTTCCCAGCAAACCTGAACTTCCAGCTGATCTTTGCTTCATTTCCCTCAACTTCCCACGATGGCATTGGAGCTGGTCCTTTCACTCCCATGCCTTTTTTTTTTTTTTTTTTTTGCTTCATTTACAATTTACTAAGCTCTTGCAGTATTTCAGAGTGACATGGGGATTTCAACTATCTAACATGAATGGGACAAAAGGTGGACTTCGAACATATCAAGCAAATGTCTTGATCGAATCAGACTACTGGTATAGTTTTTCAATCTATCTGTAAGAAATGTCGGTCTTCCATCCAGGCGATCTTGTACTTCACAGGGTTGGGGGTGGGGATGTTACTATCCTTAAAGTTGGAGAGGAATAGGCCCGTATTATGCTGGCTACACTATCTCATACTGGTTATTTGTTATGGCGCGTGAGAGGCAGTGGGCTAGAAAGATTCCAATCAGCTGGAAGCAAGCGACTCCAGAAGAAATTCCCGCAACAACTCCCATTTCTGACTCTATCATGGTCATCACCTTTATAAAACAACCTTCATGGTTTACTTTATCTGCATCTCTCTGAGGAGAACAACCTTCAAGTTTACAGCAGCTCTTGGGAAATCCTTTTTCTGAGTAATAATTAGTAACCTTCCAATCTCTATAGTCGGTGACACCACAACAATGCAACGTATTTTGGATCTTGTCTACTGCATCGCTTCTATAATCTCCCGTAGCATTATATTGCTTTAAAGCTTTCTCATAATTATTCTTAAAGCTGTTCTTAATCTCATGTCCGAAAACAAATCCTACGACGGCAGCGACCAGTTCAACCAAAAAAATGAGAGTCAGAAACATTGCATACAGTTTTAGCATCCGTGCAGACGCTCAGCAGGTAGCAAAACAGCCGAAGGTGCCCAAAAGAATAATGACAGTGCCAGTGCCAATGAGCACGAAGGGGACATTGGTGGCCTTTTCATTTAAAAGGGAGAAATAACTCTCTAGGCTCACCTTGCCCCAAATGCCAACAGCAAGAAGGGTAACACCAGTGATCCAGGAGATGACTGTGTCGATCAAGAGGACGCTCTTGAAACAAGTGATGACCGGTTCGGTCTGCAGCCTCCGAGACGGGGACGCCACGACTAGCCTGAGACCCTGCCCCGCCGTGCCAGGCGATCGGAACAGAGTGAGTGAGGCGCGGAGCCCCCGGGTCTCCCCGGAAAGTGCCAAAAAGTTACTCTCTCCCATGCCTTTTGTCAGCCATCGTGTGTCAAAGGCAGAGTGTCAGAGAAAACAGAGCATACTCAACAACAGAAAACGCAGACAAAACTCAGTGGCTGAAGACCTTTGTAGAAGGTACTCTCACAGTCACTGGCCGAGAGGATACCTTACCCTTTGTCACACCAGCTCTCACTGGCTGAGACCATACAACAGAACTGTGGAAAACGTATACATATATAAACAATGAGCACTAATGAAATACATTTGGGAGGAAATTATTGCAGAGAGAAACATCATAAGGAATTGGTGTTCCTTAGAAAGGTGTTAAATGGGGTTAAGTATTAACAAACCCTTCCAACACCGGGCAGATTATATATATAATCGTATTGACTTTGAGTGTGATAGCTAAGTGCTAACTGAGGGGAAGGAGGCCATCAGGTTAAGTTCGGGTAGGAAAACGTTGATATTATAGCGTTAGGAATGACGCACTCCTTAAAGGATAGAAGTTTATGTATCATATTGGTTGACCTACCTTCCTCCATCTCTTCTTCGTTCGTTCGTTCGTTCCTTCCTTCCTTCCTCCCTCCCTCCCTCCCTTCCTTCCTTGGAGCTAGGCACTGGGCTAGATGCTGAGACTAACGAGAAGAATAAGATATGATCTCTGCCTTATAGGGCTCACATTCCAGCTAGGGAGACCAACAGCCACCCCGTTCTAGTGTTGCAACACCGTAAGGTGCTATGATAGAGGCATGTGGGAAATGCTTCAGGAGCATGATGGAAGGTGGCATCTGCTTTGAATGGGTTTCAGTGGACTCCCTGGCAAATAATTCTGTAATAAATATTTCTCTTATGTCTCACTGCTAGGGGTTTAGCTGTCCTTCACAATCACCTATTCCCACCCTTTCTCTTCTTCTGTCTCTCCCTCTCTCTCTTCCTTCTTCCATCATCTATTTATCTACCTCTCTCCACCTATCAACTATATCTACCTACCTACCCATCCATCCATCCATCCATCCGTCCATCCATCCATCACATTTTAAATCATGTAACTTTCTAAGATAGGCTCTTATCCTTGCTGCAGGGACAGCCTAGCTACCAAAGATCATTTTGCTAAAGTGAAAGTTGACAAAGGGAGTCTGGAGTTCCTTCTCCAGAGGTCTTTGAAAGGATTCTTCTCATCTGTCTGAAACGGTTAGATGGTCCTGCCTGAAGGCAGCCGGGCCGACTAGAGGGCATCTCAAGGGCTCCTCTGTGTCCTTGTTTCCTCTGTTTCCAAGAGCCCCTAAGTGTCCTTGGACCATGAGCAGCTGCTACCCTTTCAGCACTGGGCCCGGCTGCCCAGGCCAAAAGCTGAGCTGAGAAATGGCAGCCCTGGAGGGTCTGTTTCCATATTCTTAGAGGTCACTGTTGCAGCTGGCTGCTGTTCTAATAAAGACTGCCAACTCTGCATTAAGAGTCACACCTGGGTTACAATCATTCCTAGCTGACATCAAGAGCCAAAAATCCATGAGATGCTTGGACTCAGCATCTTGTTATGTAGCTTGCATTTTCTAATGCCTTAAAGCTTCTGATCTGTTTTCAGTTGGAAGGAAATGGAGACTGCTCCATTCACTGGTAAATTAATTTGGCCTCTGTAGCATTAATTTCCACAGGTTCCCTCATCTTCTGTTAAGTATAAAGTCTTCCTGGGATAGCAGGGCTTTTTAGGTGGTCTGCATATCCATGGGAAAAGGAAAGGAAATACGAGGGTGGTATCTAGAGACATTGTTAGCCAGTGGTTACTGAACTTTCTCGACTGCATCCAAAGCAAAGGGGCTGGTCGCCCTCAACAGCTAAACATAAACAGTGTGGCATCCTGCACACTGGCAGCCTCAGTGGGCTTGAGTCTTTATCTTGGGGTCTTACCTATCTTTGGTAAGAACTGCTTATTGACCTAACAGTACTGAATCAACGGGTCTGATCCTGAGGCTCTGGTTTACTGTCTCGGAGGCACTCCAGCTCTTGATCCTTAAAGGCTGACAAGGGCTCCACAGGTCTCTAGGCAACGCAGACACCCAATAATGTCTAGTGACATGAGTTCCCCAACTGATTCCATGAGGGACTTCTTTGGAGTTGTCAGAAGGAACCGGGCCTGTTTTCTCAATTAAATGCAGACAAAGAGTTGCCTTTTCTTTTAGGGATAGATACCAATGGACATCATCAAAGTAATTTTAACCCTATTTAAAATTTGAGGGCTTCCCTGGTGGCGCAGTGGTTGAGAGTCCGCCTGCTGATGCAGGGGACACGGGTTCGTGCCCCGGTCCAGGAAGATCCCACATGCCGCGGAACGGCTAGTCCCGTGAGCCATGACCGCTGAGCCTGCGCATCCAGAGCCTGTGCTCCGCAACGGGAGAGGCCACAACAGGGAGAGGCCCGCGTACCGCAAAAAAAAAAAAAAAAAAAAATTTGATCTTTTGGGGACAGCAAAGGTGACCTGTTTACATTCTTTTACATTTTTTGATGTCCTATTTGTGATTACAGTGATCAAACTCATATAATCAATAGCCAGATTATGAGTATAATCAGTGATCAGCACCTGAGAGGAAGCCTGACATGGTGGCTAAGAACATAACATGGGTTTCATCCTGGCTCAGCCACTTCCTATGGCATGATCTTGGGCAAGGTGCTAAATGCGCCTCTGGGCCTCAGTTACTTCATCTGTAAAGTGGGGATAATGACCGTACCTGCCTCATTAAGTTCTTGTGAAGATTAAATGACTCATTGTATGTAATATGCTTAAAGCGGTGCTGGCCCAGCACATGGTAAGTGCTGTATGTTAGCTAGTATTATATTAAGAATGAATCGATCATGGAGCTAATCAATACCTAGCAGACAGGGCAACGTCTAAGAATCTGGATTTTAATTTAATTTAATTTATTTATTTTTTGGCCACACCGCAAGGCTTGTGGGATCTTTAGTTCCCCAACCAGGGGTCGAACCCCGGTCCCCGGTAGTGGAAGCACGGAGTCCTAACCACTGGACCGCCAGGGAATTCCTGTGAATCTGGATTTTAGATGAGATACAATAATACAGCAAAGAGCTTGGAACAGTGCCTGATGCATAGTAAGCTGGGACCTACTTCTATTTTGATCTGCTGTTTTCGACCTTGTCTTATCCTTGCAGAGCTCTGTGGCACCACATTTTGCTTCCTCTCTGCCATCCGTGGTGTTCAGAAAAGGCCCAGCCCCCAGCCCCAGGTCAGGGGGAGTCCTGACTAACACGGTGAGGTGCAGAGTCACAGGCTGATACATGACCAGTAAGTTGGGTCCCATTTTGGAGTCCTTTTTCCCTGCTTCATTGTCCGTCTACACGTTTCCCCTCGCATCCTCTCTTTATATGTGAGTCTTCAAATCATGGGGCCGCCTGCACCCTCTGAAATCTTCATCCACTTGTACTTCTCTTTTGCACATAAGGAAACACAGGTACAAATGATAACATGAAAAGGGTGTATGAAATCAACCAGGCTTGTCATCGAAGGTCACTGCGTTGCTGCTGGCAGTTGGCTGGGCATTGGTACAAAGAGAATTATACCAATCAGGTGCCTTCTTCCAAAAACTGAGAATCAGAAGACAACCCTTCATTAGGTATTCTTGGTAAATAGACTTTTTTGACAAGATTGGAAAAGGGTTAATTTATCTTTGAGATAATGTTAATAAAATATTACAAACTGAGTTTCTGTGGGATTTTCTCACTGTTATAATCGATGTTTTCTTCTACTGTGAACTCAAAGTGAACTTTTTTGTATAAGTCTAAAATCCATGTTTTTGCCTACGTATTCATAGCCATGTGTGATGTGGAGCTATTACCCTGCCACTGGTTTAATGTGTACTTTTCAAGTTTTAGTCCCCAAGTTGGACTAATGGGTTACAAAAACAACAACAAAAAAAAAACCCTTAATTTCAAAGATCTGGCCTTTTAACCTTTTGGGAAGTGAAAGGCTTTAAATAGTCCACCAATACATTTCACAGTGTCCATCGTGCAATTCTACAAGCACTGTGTGAATGAGACCAATTCACTGCCCCGGTTAGGGAGGTTAGCAGATCCTGATAAATTCAGATAAAGTGTAATGAAAATGCTTAGCAACTGGGGGCCCATTAGGGTTCAGAAGGCTTGCAAAAGAAAAGCACTTATAATCATGAGATGAGAAGGGATGTTACTGACAACAGCCAACAGATTGATAACGTCATTTTTTCTTGTACAAGTCTAGTTAAGTGCATTCACAAAAGCACTACACAATGCCACGGGTAAAATGAAACTGGAGAACCTTCTGGAAGAGAGCTAGCCAAATATATATGATAAACATGCTTCAAGTTCTAGGAGATGGAGATAATATGTATAATGAATAGAACCGAGATTTCAACTCTGACCTGCAGTTGGGCTAAGGCATCCGAGGCACAGATTTTTCCACTGACCCCCCAAGATGAAGAGCACTGGGCTTCCTCAAGGTCTGTGCAGTTAAAAACCCAGCAAATGGGGCTTCCCTGGTGGCGCAGTGGTTGGGAGTCCGCCTGCCGATGCAGGGGACACAGGTTCGTGCCCCGCCCGGTCTGGGAGGATCCCACATGCCGCGGAGCGGCTGGGCCCGTGAGCCATGGCCGCTGAGCCTGCGCGTCCGGAGCCTGTGCTCCGCAACGGGAGAGGCCACCACAGTGAGAGGCCCGCGTACCGCAAAAAACAACAACAACAACAAAAACCAGCAAATGAACGCAATCTGAATTAACACGTTCTGAAGCCAAGGGAGCACCTCCCTGGGTAATTACTAATTCATTCTTATTAGTCCTCGCTTATCTGTTTACGGAGCAGGAACAATGTGGACATTAAGGATGCTGCGACTGCTGGCCCTGAACAGCTGGTGAGATGGATCTTGCTTTTTAATCAAGAGATAATCATTTTCCCACCTAGGATCTCAGGGAGCCAAGGAACATGCTCTCAGGGTAAGGATCAAAGTTGAATGTGATGAATCCTAAACGATCAATCCTACCTGAAAATTTAAAAAGCCTCCTATGAGGTCATGAAGGCAGAAAAGTCTATCTTTACACACACAGGGCTCAACTGAGCATTCATTCCTCTTCTAGCTCATCTTTTTCCTCATTTACACCATTATCAGCATTTCCACTGGCTCTGCACAGGATGTCTATAAATAGCACTTAAAAACTGGGGGAAAAAAAAAGGCAGTATATTGTCTAACTTGAAATTACCTTTCAAAGCTACATTAGCTTCAATGTAAAAGTTGGGCTCAATTGTTCTCTTTGTCTTATTCCTGGAAGAAATGAACACACCTAAGATGAAGAAAAATTCTGTTCTAGTGTATATACCTTATGGGCTCACTGTTAAAATGCACAAATGCCAGAAATACCAACTCTACCTGAACATTTTGGGTATTATTTGTTTAAACATGTTTGTTTTCTTAGTTACGCTAAAAATATTTCCCCCTGGTGTTTCTGAAGGGACATTTAGACTAAAATAAAAATAAAAATAAAAATAAATGACATGTTTAAAAAGTTATATTCATCAGACCTGCAGCAGAGCACAGAAAACGGATGGAGGAAGTGAATTTTAGGACCTGTGTGGTGGCTTTCCTATTTTGATTGCTCTAAATAGATGTGGAAAAACAAACTGAAAGAAAAAAGCACATCTCCACCCTATGCAAGTGAGGAATGAAAAAATATTCCTCATATTGAGTTAAGCTTAGAAATAAATTAATACATGTCCATATAAAAGTTCTTCCTGGGCTTCCATGGTGGCGCAGTGGTTGAGAGTCCGCCTGCCGATGCAGGGGACACGGGTTCGTGCCCCGATCCCGGAAGATCCCACATGCCGCGGAGCGGCTGGGCCCGCGAGCCATGGCCGCGGAGCCTGTGTGTCCGGAGCCTGTGCTCCGCAACGGGAGAGGCCGCAGCAGTGAGAGGCCCGCGTACAGCAAAAAAAAAAAAAAAAAGTTCTTCCTGTTGTTATATATCAAACCCTGTTACTATGAACTATAATAATTATATAAAGCCTTTTTTGTACCAAACTTTTTATCATTTGGTATAGTCTTTTCTTTTTGGCCGTGCTGAGTGGCACGTGGGATCTCAGTTCCCCGACCAGAGATCGAACCCGGGCCCTTGGCAATGAGAGCACGGAGTCCTAACTACTGGACCGCCAGGGGATTCCCTCATTTGGTGTATTCTTAACTGAGCTTAGAAATCTTAGGGGGTAGTGATCATAAATATTTATTGTAGAATATGGACTACAGTCAAATTTGACTTAGTTTCCTTTTAAGTGAGAAAAACATAATAAGAATTTTAACAGAGAAAGGAACATACAACCCAGGGTTTCTTCCCTTAGATAATAGAACCCTTTATTAGGATGCCTATGGCTTCAGGGAGTCCATAAATTCCCTGAAAATAGTTGGCTAAGTTTCCTGTGTTTGTGAATTTTTCTGGGGAGAAGGTACACAGCTTTAGTTTAATTCTCAAGGGAGATATATATATATATAAAATCATGTGCATACACTCACATATACTCATTTAATTCTTTATAAAACCCCTATAGTGTCAGTGTTACTTGACCCTCATTTTATAGGTGATAAATTGAGGCCTAGCAGAGGTAAATGACCTGTCCAGAGTCATATGTCAGATGGTAGCACAGTCCATTCTGAAAGCCAGATTTACCTGTTTTCTAGGGTAGCAGTTGTTTCACTAAAAGCTAAGGGACCCAAACAAGACTATGAACCCAAAACATTACTCACTGAGAAACAAGACTGGAACTCAGAATTTCTCGCAGGTGCCTCAGCACAATGGGGTGTGGGAGTAAGGGGATGGCCGTGTTTGCTTTTTATTTTCCTGTCCCTACTCTGCTTTTCCTGATGCGCATGGATGTGTCTCCTGTTGTTTATATTCTAGTCTAAAATTAAGCACCAAATCGTGCATTTCTTTTCTGAGACCCAACTGAAAAATGGAACATCATTTTCCATTATAAGTGGCCTAAAGAGGGTCTCTGTAGCCCTCCTTAAATGTAATCACATCTCTTGTCATCTCTAGCAAAACGCTGAATTTCATGGCATTCCATTAAGAACTACAGAGCACACCCCCGCGAGGGATGTGGGATCTTAGTTCCCCGACCAGGGATTGAACCCGTGCCGCCTGCAGTGGAAGTCCCCATACCCCCTTTTAAAAATGTTTATTGTCTGCCCTTTCACCTAAGATGTCATGCTGAACCACCAATCAAAGTGAAGGCGTGTCCTGACATTCTAGAGAAGTCTATCATATTTTGTCAAAAGTCACCTTGCTCAAATATAATCTCCATTCAAAAGGCCAACATGAGTGGTCCTTCCGTCACTCTCTGAGGCTCAGAAGTGGTTCATCCCCTGGAAAGTCAGAAAGCCAAATTCTTAGGACTCATGAAAAAATACTAGATAAGAATGTTTGAACCTAAATGTCGCGTTACTTCTCCTTTGTTGAACCTTAAAAGGTAGAGGCTAATTTGAAGATTACTAACCTGTCAAATGATGGAAAAATATACATAGAAAAATATATATTTAAAGTTAAACTTGGCAGTGGTGACTACCCAAACGCCATCACCAAACTAGCTATTCGTGTGCTGTACTGTCTACAAGCTCTTTCCCATAAATTATTTCCAGGAGTCATATCAAAATATTTAACAACCAGCATGGTGTGCACCCAAGCCCATCAGAATAGATTTCAGCTGGCTGTACATAGCTGGCACAGCTGTGCTGGGGCATCCCAGGTGAATTCCAGCCCTGTTTAGTTCATTTGAGGTCCCTTGTTGGCACTAAACTGTTTTACCAATGGGTTTAAGAAGAAACTCAAAGGTGAGGAAACCCGAGCTCAGAGATGTTAAGAAGTGGCCTGGACCAGTCAGCCAGTTGATGGTAGAGATAAGATTCAGATTCAGATTTTCTGACCCCTGCTTTCTCCTCTTCCCATGACACGTGACCAAAAATATTTCCAGGGAGACTAGGTTGCCTGGAGCCCATGCCACGTGGGACCATGAAGCTATTGGGACCACACAGGAGATGATCTATTTAGACACGTTTTTAGAACCTGTGGGACAGGGGAACTCTGTTCTCGAGGTTTCTGTGGGGCCTGCACCTCTCAGAACAGAGTGACCAGGGGCTGGGTCAGTAGCACCCACTTCACCGGAATCCTTGAAACCTCACAAGGGAAGTTCTCACACCAGAGATTTGACTTAGGCTAAAGGGAATGAAGTTGGCTTGGAAGATGGGAATGAAGTTGATGTGGGATGATGGGAAGGCGGGGGAAAGCTGTGGACGGCGTTTTCAAGCAAAGCTACGTCTAAGGAAATGACCTCAGCTCACGGTACTGCCACTCTCATCTGATTGTCTGCTTCCCGGACAAGTCGTGCAGTGTGTGCCCGTCAGCATTCTGCACGGTCCACTAACAGGACATCATGCTACTGAAACACGAAGCAGGGGCGGGAATGGAAACCAGTGTCCTGAGAACCCTGGCGATCAAATCACTTGCAGACTAATCAGGATTTTCCATAACAATGAGACCTGGCCCGAGAGACGGCTCTCTGCCTCTGGTCCTCTCTCCACACCTTTCTGACTCTAGGGACCCACTGAGTGTGTGGACGGAGGCCGAGGAGGCCGACGCAGGTGGTCAGGCATCTGAGGACTGAAAACCTTCCTACTGTTGGCCCGTGACAGGAAGTTTGTCTGCCTAGCAGTGTCCAGGGCACGGTAAACGCGTGCTCAGGAAATGTTTGTTGATTGAGTGAGTGAATGGGTAACTGAAATAATGAATGAATGAGTTAGTGAATAAGTGAGTGAAGGAGGGCGTGGGTGGCAAGTGTGTGGTGAGGGGCAAGGACGGTAACACCCAGACTTCAGTCAATTCCTGGGACGCCCCCCAAGCCCCCCTGCTCAGGTAGGATGTACCAGACACGCCTTTGCTAAGGGCAGGTGAAGGTTAACTGTTCAGCCACACCTTGGCACATCTCATCTCATTCACCTCTACCACAAAGTGAAGAATAGTACACAGAACCCTTAAAAGACCAAAACCTAACCCGGGGGCTCTGATTCCAGGCGCAGGTCCCCTCCAGGACGACATGCCAGAGGGTTCCCTGCAGTTTCTCCGAGAATCCACCCTGAGCCTCCCCCGTCACGCTGTCCACTCAGCCTGCAAATCCCTTTCTTCTCCCTCACCGCTCTCCTAAACAGCCCACCTCGGGAGACCACGGGCCACTTCCCCGTCGCCCAAGAGGCCCTCCTGGCCACACTTCTCACCGCCCACCTCCCCGGGCGTTGGCCTCAGACTGGAAACTTTGCTCACCTTCTAAACAGGACGGTGAGTTGGCCAGTGTCAGAGAAACTAGCGCCAGGCTTGACGAACGGATGTTTGTTGATGAATTACAAAGGCATTCTGGCCAGTTAGAGTTGCCCTTCAAGAGTTTAGGCTTTTATGTTTCCAGTGACCCTCAGGACACAGCCCTGGGCTCTGGGGTGGGCAGTGGTGATGTGCTCTCAGAGGGGCTGGGGGAGCAGGGCCACCAGACGTGTCTGAGGGATCGAGCTTCCGAGCCTCCCCGTCTGCAGGCTGGCCATTCACCAGGGAGGGGCGTGCCCGCCCGGCCAGGAAGAGACTGCACTGGAAGATGAGCCCACCCCTCCTCCTCCTCCTCCAAAGAACAGCACCACCAAGCCCACCCGCGTGGCTGTGTAGGACGGACACACCTCGAAACAGTGTTTGGTCATCAGCCGCTTCCCAAAGCTCAGAGTCCCAGTGTCGCAGGGTGGCAAGAGAATCGGGGATGCTGGGGTCCCCCTGGGTTGTGTCCCCTGAGCCAGGGGGCCTCATGATAAATCAACAGGAGACCAGGGGCCATGAAAACACTTGGCTGTGGCATAAACTACCAGCTAGTGGCAGATTATGGTACTTGATGGCACCGCCGCGTAACAGATTTTGTCAATTCTTATTCTCTGGAGATCATAGGCCGCCTGGCTACGGCCGCTTAATAGGAAAGCACTCCAAGATTCCAAGAGACGAAAAGGCTCATAACCGAAGTTTACAAATGTAAATGGCCTTCCATTACAACCCAGAGAGGGAAATGCATCTAGGGGGAGGGAGGGATGATCTGTAATGCCATCTCAGGGTTGAATCCAAGGCACAGGGAGAATACAGACGGTTTAAAGATGTGGGCAAAGGTTCTCAGGGCGAAGGATGTCCATTTCCATCCAAGATCAAAATGCGGTTTGGGAAAACAATTACCTGCCTGGGATCCTGGGAAAGTAAAACTTCCTGGTTTCTCTGCCAGGAAGAGCGATTGTAAAACAAGGGCTGAGACTCGCACAAACAAGATTTTAGAATTTTATCCAAACAGCTGCAGTTCACCTTCGAGGAGCCCAGACGCACTTGGGTCTGATAGATGTTGCGACACCGAATTCGAGGTCTCCCCAGCCCGCTGCCAAGAGCTGGCCCCGTGGGACAAAGAGAGAACAGTTGCTCTCTTAATGGGAGCAGAAAACAAAACTCTCCCCCCCCCCCCAGCTCCCTGCTTTGTTGTGAAATTGTCACTGTGCCTTTGAGGAGAGATTCAAATCCGAGCCATGTCAAATTTAAAGGGCAGGTTCCCAGGCAGGGAAGGGAGAGGGTTTCAAGGGGGGAAAAGAGCCAGTTGCCTGTGAATTTATGGAGGATTTGGGAATCACAAGAGTCATGGGACTTGACTCAATTAAAACGAATGGAAAAGCACAAGCCCGTAATTTAAAAATAATACTAAAGGAAAGCAGCAAGGATATTCTGGCTTGCTTTGCTCATTCTTGAGCCCGCTTGGGAACCTCGGAACAGGTTTCCTGAAGCACAGCATGGGTGCCGAGCAGCTGTTTTTACCTATTTTCCTGCACTTGACACACAAAGATTCTGCAATGGAGATCGAGAATGAATGGTCCACCCACCAAAGAACATTTCCTGAGAATCAGGGAGGTGCTCAGCAAAGTTGCTGCAGTTGGGGAAAGCAAAAGTATTCTAGTTTTCAAGGCGTGGGCAGAAGAGACTAGAGAGTTTGAAACCAGCTACAGGAAAGCTGCCTGCTTTGGCAGCCTTGCCGGATTCTCAGACACACAGGACACCTTAGCTTTCCAGAAGGCAGCCCTGGATGCCTCCAGAGCACCTGAGTCTCTCATCTGGTTCCACATCTTTGGAAGAGCCCACGCCGGCTCTCTATAGGAGCCCTTCCACACGTCCCCCTCCCGGTGCCATTTGTAAAGGTGAGGAAAGATGGATGATGCCAGAGAAGTTCGAATCCCATAGCTTTGTTTCCCAGAGAACCACACACGGGGGTGTGGGAGGGAGAGCCCCAACTCCATCTTAGGAAGGGAGGACGTCTCAGCAAGGGGCCTGATTGTTTCCAGGTCTGAATATTACCATTGGTCTTTGCACGGACATTGACACTGAAGAACTATTCCTTGACTACTCGAGTCCAGAGATTGTTTTCAAGTTGGCTCATCCTCCTTTCTAAGAGGAGAATAATAAAAGTATCTAACTTATAGGTTAGAGTTCTTACGAAGATGAAATGAACGCTTATGAAGATGTGCGGTGCTTTGAACGGAACTCAGCACACAGTAGGTGTTCAGTAGATATTAAATTTTATTACTGTCATGAGCACCATTTTCCTGACTGTTCATTCATTGAGCTTTCTGTTTTCTCAGTCAACGAGATCTGTATTTTGACACATATCAAAAGGTATTTTTATGAATGTTTAATGCCCCCTTCATTTATGAAAGAACTCCAGGATCTCCCCGTTAACTAAGTATATGGCAATCTATGCCATCTATCAATTAAGCACCATTTTTGACACGATTTTTAAAGCCTTACATTTTTGCAACATTCCTTCCTTCTTCTCCCGTCTTCTCTCTCCCAAATCCTCTAAAGATCCCTAGCAGATATTTTATTAACCCCTGATAGATTATGGGCAATGAGTTTTAGTAGTAGGAAGATAAAGGTCATTTATAAAGTTGCTTTTCAAACACCAGCACCCTGGCCACATCGCGAAGAGCAGGAGAGTGATTAAAATCCCGCCCGTAAAGCAGAAGCCCTTGGTGTTGCTAAGGATTCTTGTCCTTAAGCAAAAACTACAGCAGGAATCCCTACCGCCAACCCCCCTTCATGAAATGGAAAATGAACCACTGGCCGCTCCCCTGTGAGACAGTTTAGGGTTTACTCCCCTGGAGCGGGGGTGGAGGCGGGCGGTCAGCCCACCCCATTGGGCTTAGTCTCCATGGTGTTTTCCACTTACCCAGGCTGACCAGGGCCACGTGAATGACTTGCTACCGGCCAGCCAAGTGGCCAGGCTGCTCCTGGTGAGAACTGTGCCTCGGAGAAGCAGCGGGGACCACACAGGAGAGGAGGTGGGTCTCCCATCCATTCTCCACAGACCCTCTTCCAGCTACGGGGCTCCATCACCAACACTCCACGCCCCTCCAGCTCCCAAGTCTTTGGTGCGGGGCCCCTACAGTAGCTGCTCCTATGAGCAGACACATCCTTTTTCCTATTATAGTTACAACAAAAACAATAAGCAATAAATCCACTGAGGGTCCTTGTGGCCTCCCACGGACCGACATTCTCACAACACCCATGGCAACTTGTTAGTGCCCTGACCCTTTGATTCACTGTGGTCCAGGGGGCTCCTCATGCCTTTAAAAATAAATATTAATGTGGAGAGGGTGCTTTGTTTCACTTTGCACTCTCAGAGCTGATGATCCAAGGCTAGGATGAGACGCGTTCAGGGCCGTCAAGTACAAAAAGGGAGAGACAACCCACTCCTGCCTCTGCAGTCAGATATGAAGAGGCTTTTGCCTTGTTTGGCGAGGGGCTGCTAATGCGGGGGATGCCAGTTTTAGAGTCCGTCTCAGTTTGACTTGTAAATGAAAGGTGGAACCTCGCCAGGATTACCCTGCTGTGTGCCTGCTGGCCCTCTTTTCTATGTAGGGGGGAGACAGAGGTTCACCAAGATCTTTAGGAAGTTCAGGAAACTAGGAGAGAGAGCAAACCAAGTAGAAGGTGGTGGGGCTCCGTTACAGAGCATCCCCGGCGCCTCTGTGTGATCCTTCTGTGTCCTCGCCACAGACGGTGAGGACCCGGCTTTCCCTTTCAGAAAGGCTCCCTGGCTTTGGCTGTATCAGAATCACCCAGGGGGCTGGTGAAAATACAGGTCCTTCTGTGAGCCTGGCCTCTATACTTTGTATTAGTGCTCCTAAACCAATTATTTCAGAACCGCTGCCTTTCAGGAGAGCAGAGAGAAATAACTGATGAGAAGAGTTGGTAATTTTTTTTTTTTTTTTTTTTTTTTTTTTTTTGCGGTACGCGGGCCTCTCACTGTTGTGGCCTCTCCCGTTGCGGAGCACAGGCTCCGGACGCGCAGGCCCAGCGGCCATGGCTCAGGGGCCCAGCCACTCCGCGGCATGTGGGATCTTCCCGGACCGGGGCACGAACCCGCGTCCCCTGCATCGGCAGGCGGACTCTCAACCACTGCGCCACCAGAGAAGCCCCGGTAAATTTTTATTGAAATATTAATAGACATGTCTTCTAATGCTTCTTATTATGAAGCTACACTTGCAGAACGCCTGGCACGTGCCAACTTCACCATCGTTCCATCAAACCCATCCCACAGCCCCGCAGGGAGGATCAGAGGACCTGGAACCTCAGGAAGGTTCGGGGAGCCCCATGTCCAGGCACACACAGCTGGTAACTAGTTCGTCTTTAATGCAAGACCAGACGCATTCGACCACCAGTGGACTCCAGCACGGCCTCGGTTCCTCACATCCGAGGGGGCTGGGGTCGCGGCTGGCGCCCTGCCCTTTCGTGGCGAGCACCGGGAACTTGCTGGCTAGGGACCACCTCTCTCCACCACACCTGGGCGGCCCTTTGTTTCTTCTCGGTCCTCTTCTTTCCTCTTATCTTGCTTTGCCTTCCTCCTCTCTCCTTGCCTTACAGCAGTGGGTCCCAGGTCTTGCTAACACAAACACTCACACAACCACTCGGGGAGTTCCACGTCCCACCTGTAGAGAGTCTGGAGGCATTTGTTCAGGATGCAGCCTGGGCATCAGGCTTTTCGATACTCCCGGGTGATTCCAGCATGCGGCTAGGATGGAGGAGCCCAGCCTTGTTTACAGCAGCCACAGACACAACCTGCAGGATCCAGAAACTCACCCGGACACACTCATGGCTGACCACCTGCCACTGCTTTAAACGGAGCACCATGAAGAAGCATGAGGTGGCCTCAGGTGACACTCCAGCCGCATCCGCTGAGAAAACACCCGACTACAGCAGCTGACCACACGGGCCGAGGATCCTGCCCCTAGCTGGGCAGGGTGTGCCTTGTCTGGTCTCTGCAGAGGGGCTCGAGGAGGACGTACGCTGCCCCCTTGGGACCGGGGAGGCCATGGGGTGGGTGACGGGAGGAAGCAAAGCTACCACGGCCTCCCTGCCTTTCAAACAACCTGCAACACGAGCGGCTGTGCCAACTCTCTGCTGGTGAGATCAGCACCATGAAGAAGCCCATAAAACTGGCTCCATCACCCATTCTGCAGACCAGCTCCCCGGTTTCATCACACACACCCACAAGACGGACAGGACTTCTTACACAGAGCCCTGCTCCCACCACCCTCCTGAAGGAGGTCTTTCGGGCCAACACAACCTCGTGTTCCCGCTTTGGTCATTTGTCTAAGGGTAACTCATCGCAAAGGATTCCCCATCGAATACGGACTGCAGCCCATCAGGGATGAGTGGGCTGGGAACAGAGCCTCACTAAAGCATTAGGAGGCCTCCGCGACCCAGTGAGGTCGTAGCACTGCCGCGGAGAGCGCGTGTCACATCTCCAGCGCTTGGTGCAGAGCCTGGTGCACGCAGGTCACCAGTGACTGGGCAAATCCACGTCATACTGAACGTCCACAGCGGGCCCAAACCCACGAGTTGCCACAGAGCAGGACGTGCTGGGGAAGGACAACAAACACGAGGCTCTCCACACGGAGTAAGAGCGGTGGGCAGGTCAGAGCGCAGAAGGGGCAAGGGCCCGCCCCGAGAGCAAGCCGCCGGGGAGCGCAGGGCAAGGCCCCTCTGGCCACCCGTCTCCTTGGCTGTGGGCCAGGATCGAGGAGCGCCGAGCAGAGGTGGGGTGCCTGCTCCTCCGGGCCCCCCAGGTGAGGAGATCGGGCCTCCTGCAGGACCTGCTGTTGTGGGACCTGCCCCCGACCCCACGAGACTGCACTTCAGCTGAGCCCCTGACGCAAGGCGGGCGGGGGGCACACAGATGCTTAGGGACAGTGGGCTCGGGACAGCTGTTCCTCGTGAGAGACAGCTGCAGAGGGGGCCCCCCTCGCGGCCGCCGCTCAGCTGTGCCCGCGGGGACCTCGGAGAGCTGAAGCTCTCATGCTTCTACATGAGAGGAGTTTCAAAGACATCAAGAACTAAAGCAGCTCTGAAAAAGGTGGCCGAAGACGAGGGGTGGCATCTGAATGGTGACATGTGCGGCAGGGGTTCAGAGGAAGGGGAAGTCGTGACATCCCCCTTTTTGATGAGGGTTGGGGGGCTGGAGCAAACGTGTCTGAGGACCCGATATGGACATCTGTAACCACACAGTTGGAAGAGTAAACATGTGCCTGGAGAGAATCCCTTCCTATCTCTTGTGTACTTTAAGTGGTGTGACCGATGTTAGCAAGAATAACTGTACCCCTCTCTTCTTGCCCCACTATGAGCTGCACTGGAAGGCGGCTTGCCAAGGAGCACCAACACTCCATCCCACGGGGAAGAGAGCCTGCCCTGGGCCCTGGCCCTCAGATATGCGCCATCTCCAGGGCCGCACAGGCACGCATACGTGGCAGCCAGAACAGAGAAGTAAAGGCACTTTAAAGAAACCAAATGTATCCGATCCTGAAATCTTTGACTCCAACGCTACGGGTGTTCGTAGGAGACGACTCTGCCAATCAGAACGGAGACTTGTCAGCTGCTGGTCAGTGAGCCAGGGCGGCCAACCTTGGTCATTTCCATGCCAGCCTTGGCCAACTAACCGAGGCCATCTTAGGAGTAAGTATGCAACGTTATCTCGGTGGCATTATCTTTTTTTTTTCAATTTATTTATTTTATTTATTTATTTCTGGCTGCGTTGGGTCTTCTTTGCTGCACACGGGTTTTCTCTAGGTGCGGTGCGTAGGCCTCTCATTGCGGTGGCTTCTCTTGTGGTGGAGCACGGGCTCTAAGTGCACGGGCTTCAGTAGTTGTGGCACGTGGGCTCAGTAGTTGTGGCTCACGGGCTCTAGAGCACAGGCTCAGTAGTGGTGGCACACGGGCTTAATTGCTCCATGACATGTGGGATCTTCCCAGACCAGGGCTGGAACCCATGTCCCCTGCATTGGCAGGCGGACTCTTAACCACTGTGCTACCAGGGAAGCCCTTGGTGCCATTATCTTGAAACCAACCCAGTCTCCTAACTTTCCTTGTTCAGATTCTGTGCTCACCAAGCTACCTCTGAAGCCTGTCTGGCTTCCGAAGAAAACCTGCCCAGAGAGAGAGCATGGGCTGGGGCAGGTAAGCACACGATGTGTCATTACAAATGAATACACTGGCCTTCTGGTTTGAACACCTGTCCAGTGGGCTGTTAATGGGAGTCGGTCCCTAAGAGACGAATCTATCCTTGAGGAGTGAACAAATCAGATCTTCGGGTTGCCAGGATGAAGTTCAGACCTTGGACTGTGCTGAATTCAGCCAGTAATGCCCCCCTTGGGAGTCTCCTGGAGGCCACACTCGTCATCTTCCCATGGTGACAGCCCAACAGACAGCTGAAAGGCTTCCATAGCTACTTCTTGGATTACTACACTTTTTCTTGAGTATGGCCTGCATTTTACAGGGCTTGGATGCTGTGCATGATTTCTACGGAAGCAGTGAGCATCTGTTCTGCTTCTTAGGTATATGGAAAACTTCGCAGCTGATATAGATTCAGATCTGTTTAATCCTTCAGCCATGTGTGATTCTGATATCATCAGACTGAAAGGCAGTCAAAAAGGTTGCCCAGAAGGAGTTACGAGAGATGCTTCCTCTCAAAGAACACAGGATTTAGTTGGGGAGATATAAACTAAGAAGATCAAACATATGCAATGTCACAAATAAAAATATAGCTCAGACGGATAGAGGAGTGAGCCAGAACTGGGTGGAGTTGAACTCAAAAGGCTTTCTGAAAGAGGTATTTCTAAGGAAAAGCAGCTTAGTGTCATGATAAAAAGGATGGGTCTTGAATCAAAGAGACTTGGGTTCAAATGCTTGACGGTTTGTGACTTCACAAGGTACAGGCAAGGCTAAGCGGGGTGGGAACAAAGTGCCTGACACATGGGAGGTGCTCAAGGAATGGTCACTGAACAATATCCACACAGAAGGGAAAGGAGAAGAGACATGAGGATAGTTTACCCTCTCTCCACGTCAGGCACTGTTCTAAACGCTTCATTGTATCAGGTCATTTCACTTTCCCAACAACCTAGTGAGGTCGGTACTCTTAGCAACCCCATTTATTGACGAGCAAAACAAGGCACAGAGAGGTTAAGTAACTTGCCCGAGGTCAACACAGCCAGTAAGCGACAGAGCTGGGCTTTGAGTCCAGGCATTCTGGGCCCTGCGTTTGTAATGTTAACCACTTTGTCTTTTCCCATTACTTATGCCACACCGCTTCTCTTTGAACTAGATATATTACCAAACAAATTGTCAAAACAGCTTGGATTTTTAGGATGAATATTTAAAATATTATAAATCCCTTGCTTGTAGGGGAGTGGTCGGTTGGAACATTTTCTGCTGATCACTCAGGAATCTGTCCAGGACAGTGATGCGTACAGAGTATTTTTGTCTCAGTTAATATACAGCACCATATAAACACTGGCTCAACCGTAGAGCCTGGACAATAAATTCTCGCTAGCCCAAGTGCTAAAATAGCACTCGATTTTCTCTCTGCCTGAGCATGCTATCTATTTATACTTTGCTTACTTCTGTGGAGTTCAAAGTGCTTTATACACATTTCATCATAGCCATACTTATGTCGATTTACTGTCTTTATTATACACATGTGACTAATGTACCCTACAATGCTTAGTATTTACTACAGGATTCTCAGTTTCCAACTAGGTTTTTTTTTTTTAATCTAAGGGAACTACTGATTCTCTTTCATTTATAATTAGTGGACATTTGTTGTCTATTAAAAGAATAGCACTTTACTGTTTCTCTTTTAGCTAAATTCATCTTGTATATATGACCATTCTATCCCTGAATATTAATTGTATATTATTTTTTATCATTTCTTTACAATTCCACTTATGGCTGACCTTGAACCAGAATAGATCTGTCAGTTTAAAGCTGTAATACAATTGCCTCTTTTTCTCAGCTGACTTTCTGAAGAATATATATACACACACACACACACACACACACACACACACACACACACACACACACACACACACACACACACATATATTCTTATCTTTTCAGGCTGACTGGTGCACTGGCATACATGCATTTTCAAATTTGATCTTCACTCTTTCCGTTTTCATATTCATGGGCAAAAAAACAAATTTAGGTGTTGAAATAGAATACGAAAGAACTCCAAAGAAAGATTTCCTCGAATTGCTGGAGAGCAGGTGAGAGCCCAGACTATGGCACATATAAACTGGGGAACCAGGCTCGTGCACTGCCAGGAGTGAACACAACTCAAGGTTTAGAAGCATGCCTTAGTGCTGGACGCAGGAAGAGAAATGAAGGAAGAACTGTCATTTGATGTTTCCATCAGTGACAAAGCAAGCCCGAACGCATAGCCTAAGGCTGGGGTATTCTGTTTTCATTTGTCCCCTCCTCCTGTGACTATCCATCTTCATTACTGAAAACAGAAACTCCAGCCTTAAGCATTTCCCTGTTTTTGAAAGAAGGATATTATACCAACAGTCCCTTTTCGAGAATCGGCAGTTATCGTTTCATTCTACACAAGTCCCTAAAGTTTTCTCCTTGACCAAGTACGTCATCTGCCAATGTGAATTTAGGAAGATGGCACAGATACGGAAGATGTAAGAGTCATAAATACTCACACTATCAATAATGATGTTGTAGGAGTGTTTAGAAAAAAAGTCAATTATTCCATGAATGTTTTTGTACCCTCGTCACACTGATATGATATGAGCCTTTAACAAGGTCAAGGGCCTAATGTGTAGTCAATAACCTCATTCAAAAGAGAAGGTCAGACACTTGGAGACACAGCTGCACAGATACACCGAGTTCTCTGGGAGAACCTCTGGGCTTCTACACGTTCTGATCTCCCTTCCTAGGTAACTGGGCGCCTCTGTTATTTCTCTTTCGGGACTCAGAATCGTTCTCATTTCCTCTAGACGATAAGCCTTTCCTAAAACTGGGTCAGATGCCCATTTTATGGACATAGCCCCCTATGCCAACCCCACTTATCTTACTGGGTTGAAAATGCCAGGATCACCTTCAGATAAAGACCAGATCTCAGGAAAGAGTTGAAGGAAAGAATGGATGAAAGACAACAGAAAAGCAAGAAGGGAGATGGGGGCTCAGAAGGACTGTCCTGTGACTGGTATTGTTACTGCCACGTGGCCATCCTGGGTGAACCCTATGGAACTGTGGAAATCTCTAGAAGCAAAACCAGGCCAAGCCTAAAATTAGTTGAACTAATAAAAATTACATGACTTGAATGTTTTCAAAAGCAGATTTCGCTCTTGTATTTTTCTTTGTTCTTTTTTTTTTTTTTTTTTTCTTTTTGCGGTATGCGGGCCTCTCACTGTTGTGGCCTCTCCCGTTGCGGAGCACAGGCTCCAGACGCGCAGGCCCAGCGGCCATGGCTCACGGGCCCAGCCGCTCTGCGGCATATGGGATCCTCCCAGACCGGGGCACGAACCCGTATTCCCTGCATCGGCAGGCGGACTCTCAACCACTGCGCCACCAGGGAGGCCCTTTCTTTGTTCTTTATTTCAAGAAAATAAACAATGGTATGGCATTCTGAATCAGGTCCAACCCTGAAGGCTGGAGTAGTTCTCAGATGGCACACTGCACTGGGCCCCGAAAACGCCGGGTTGGTTCACACTATGGAAATATCAGCAGAATCAAATAGGCTTGGGAAGTTTCCAACAGCTTCGTAAGCATATGTTCCAAGTTCAGACAAATGTGAAGCACAGAAGAAGTAGTTAATAAAAATGATGAGTGGAATGTGCTAGAAAGCAAGAATAAGAACAATGAAAGCATGTTTTCTGTTCTTTTTTTTTTCAAAACTATCTGTTTCAACAGCAAAACAGACTTTCTGAAAAATTAGTTCACCAGTGCCACATATCAGGCAGAAGGACATATGGAAATAGCATGGTCTTTGGAGTTAGACCCAGTTTGACTGCTAGTTCCCAAACTTCCTGGCTCCAACTTCCTCGCGAGTTACTTAAGTTGGAAGAGCCTCTGTTTCCTCATCATCTTTCAGAATTTTGTGAGGTCTAGAGATAATATAAGTACAAGTGTTTGGCACATAGGTTCGATAAGTAATGACCTGCGTGATCGCCACCACCTCCTCCACTGTCAGAGAAATAGTCAAAGCATCATTCTGGAAATTATGAATGACCCTAAGCTTGACTGAAGTTTAACTATGGATGTGACATGCATAAAGGTCTGAATAAGCAAATGAGAAGGCAAACTAGAAGATCCTTAACAAACATAAAAGAGCAAACTTTGAAGTAATTTAATAGTACCCATTTTACTATAAACAATAGATGTATATCAACTCATCTTAATTTGTATTGATTTGTCATAATTATTCATTGTAACTCATAGTACTCATAACTATTAAATTATACTATAATAACAGAACAATATACTGTATATCCTTCCAGAAAATGTTGTGGGTATACATGCATATATACATGTATCTATTTTTTTTTCCTCATGTATGAGATCAAATGCTCTACAGAGACTTCACCTTTCCCACTCTACAATAATTGGGCATCTTTCTATGTGACTTCATGTCTATCGATCATGTTTTTTTTTTTTTTTTTTTTTTTTTTTTTGCGGTAAGCGGGCCTCTCACTGTTGTGGCCTCTCCTGTTGAGGAGCACAGGCTCCGGACACACAGGCTCAGCGGCCATGGCTCATGGGCCCAGCCGCTCCGCGGCAAGTGGGATCTTCCCGGACCGGGGCACGAACCCGTGTCCCCTGCATCGGCAGGTGGACTCTCAACCACTGCGCCACCAGGGAAGCCCTATCGATCACGTTTTTAACAGCTAAATTTTAGTTCATATAAACAATTTACCATCATTTAGCCAGTCCCCTACACAGATATTTTTCTTTTTTTCCCCCAGTTTGCTTGTTGGTTTTTTGGCTTTTGCTGCAAAAACAAAATAAATAATGCCACAATGGATGTCCTTACATATATGCGGGAAAATCTCCTAGAAATTGGTGAGTCCAAGCGTAGGTAAACTTAGTATTTTCAAAATTAAGGTCAAATTACCCTCCAAAAAGTTTATAAGACTCTACCCTCCCTTTAACAGTATGAAAAAACAACAACAACAAGAAACCTAGACTTTTTCACACTTGCATAATTCTCTCTCTTGTCCCAGAGATGAAGGTACAATCTGAAATCATAATATTAACTGACTTCACTATTTACCCTTAAATTCATGATAGTTCCTTGCAGTTCTCATCTGCAGACGCGTCATTTAAAAAAATGTAAATAATGCCAGCGGTCCTCGCTCAGGCAAATAAAGTTCCTCCAGCCAAGAAGGAGGTGTGGGAAGAGCTCTCCGACACCCAGAAGAAAAAAGCAACAATTAACCAACGAATCACAGATAAACATGTTCAACTTACCTTGCATTGACTGAGGGTTTCTCTGTGTGTTCAACTCAGCACTAAATACTTTACATACATTATCTCACTTTAGGGTCTGTGTATTTGTGAGTATTTATAAGCCCAATAAAAGCCTCACAGATTGCCTGATGAGACCTGGGAAAACAAGAACTGTCCTTCACCTCTGGCCAACAGCAGTGATGATTCAAAGCTCCCCACGTCCCTCCCTCTCCCCCATCCCTCCCCCAAGGAAACGCAAGTGTTATTTCCAACCAGCAGTAAGAGGCCAGCCTTCTCTCAGCCCCAAATCCCTACCAACAGCCACGTCCAATATAACTGATGTGTTTCTCGATGACCCTGAGGCTTGGGGAAACCCTCAAATATCTTCTGAATCATTCAAAGAGATATACATGTGTCTGGTGTAGTTTTGGGGTTAGGTGTGCTTTGTTGTATTAAATTCTGTAGAAACTAGTCATAAAGAAGTGGTCTAGGTTAAACAGAGGGTTGAATTAACCAGAACACCTCACTCTTCTAGCTAATGCGAGCATTTACTGTACTTCAGACAAACTGGAATTTACCATATTATTCACCCCTGATCTCACCATCAAAAGTTCTCATTCTTTTCTTTACCATCAAACTAAGCAAAAGAATAGATGCCCACTGCGCCCCACCCACCCTGCCAACCAGGATGAAAAGTTTGAAAAAGAGCTATTTCCCATCATTTCCTGTAGTCAGAATATCCCAAATAACTTTGTTAAATCCACCCTTGATAAAGATCTCCCAGTTAACAGGACACCACTGAGATTAGAGTAATTAAGTCACTGGTTTCGATGCAAAGCTTGACTAAATGATTTTATGCCACAGTATATATTCTCTGTGCTTTGCTAATATAAACGTAGCCCCTCGTTTATTTTTTTTCAATTTTCTAAAAGTTGTGCAAAAGTCAGGTTTTTGAAACTCAATCTACATTTCCTCCCCAAATTAATAAGGTTACACCTCCAAGCACAAAGACATGTTCCATAAAGCATCAGAAGCCAGACACCAACAGTATTGTGAGAGTTAAGTCTCTACTCACCGGAGACCACATCTCATTTTTCAGAAAGCAGGACCACGACCCCTGTACCATCCCTTCCCCCTGCAAGAGAAGAAGGCCTTCTCCCAGCCCCCTTTCTGAAGGTCAAGACCCTGGTGATGGTTTCCAAGGTCTAGAAACCATGGGGATGTCCCAGCAAATGAAACCACTTTAAGAATCTGCCTTTTAGTAGCTATAAATCCCCTTGGTAGGTCTATGATAGGCCTATCTTTGACTGTATCCCACTTTCTAGCCAGAAAAATTTTCATGAGGTTCCAGGATATTCAGGAACTTATCATTTGTATTCAATAGTGTCACCGCTAACTTACTCAAAATGAAAAAGTGCTTTTTATGTGTGTGAAATCCATCAAACTCTATTTGAGCATCTGAGGCAGGTTTCAGGGAAATCACTCACTGTGGGTATCCGTACAGAGCAGCTGCTTACAGAAGTGAAACCAGTCCTGAAGTCCAGGATAAGCCCTCAAGTTTCCTGATGCATTAAGTGGAGATTCTGAAATCAGTGCCAGGGAGTAAGGTTTTAAGATAGTTTGTTTGCAAAGCGTAAAAGAGCAGTGTGTTTGGATCCCCTTAGGACAGGCTGTTGTATATGACTGATTCATCTCTGACCAATCAGAAGGAGCTAAATGTTGAGGTGAGTATGAAATTTTGAAAAAAAGGACCTGGCTTTTATTTCTTTCGCATTATTTAAAAAATAACCTAAAACAGCCACTATGGAGAACAGCATGGAGGTTCCTTAAAAAACTAAAAATAGAACTACCATACGACCCAGCAATCCCACTACTGGGCATATATCTGGAGAAAACCATAATTTGAAAAGATATATTCACCCCAGTGTTCATTGCAGCACTATTTATGATAGCCAAGACATGGAAGCAACCTAAATGTCCATCGACAGATGAATGGATAAAGAAGATGTGGTACATATATACAATGGAATATTACTCAGCTGTAAAATAAAGACTGAAATAATGTCATTTGCCACAACATGGATGGACCTAGAGATTGTCATACTGGGTGACGTAAGTCAGACAGAGCAGGACAAATATCGTATGCTATCGCTTATATGTGGAATCTAAAAAAATGGTACAAATGAACTTATCTACAAAACAGAAATAGAGTTACAGATGTAGAAAACAATCTTATGGTTACTGGGGGCGTAAGGAGGGGAAGGATACATTGGAAGATTGGGATTGACATACACACACTGGTAGATATAAAATAGATGACTAATAAGGACCTACTGTACAGCACAGGGAACCCTACTCAATACTCCAGAATGACCTATATAGGAAAAGAGTCTAAAAAAGAGTGGATATATGTATATGTAAAACTGATTCACCGTGCTGTACAGCAGCAAGTAACACAACGTTGTAAATCAACTATACTCCAATAAAAAAACTCCTAAAAACATAGCTTGTGATATTTAAGTCACCTACAGTTTGAGGACCTCCTTCCTTCATCTGACAGCTGTTCAATCAACTGCTATGTGCCGCTGCCCTGGGAGCTGGGAGGTGTTGTAGAGAATAAGACATGCATGGTCCCTGCTTTCAAGGAGCTGAAAGAATAAACATGCCAAGCACTGGCTGTATAATATGAAAATATCCAGAAGCTGGAAGTAGGGTGATAGGGGTGGGGAGGACTGGGTGGTCAGGGGAAGCATCTCTGAGGATGTGACATTTAAACAGGGACTTGAAAGGCCAGAAGGAGCAGTCCCAGGACAATTAGGAGGACTATAATCCCAGCAGAAGTCACAGGTAGCAAAGGCCCTAAGAGGTGAGCTTGCTGTGTTATGGATCAGGAATCAGCCCACGTGGCTCGTGAGCCACGGGCCTGAGAGTTGCGAAGGGGTCAGGTGGTGAAACACTTTGTAGATCAGGACGAGGAGTCTGGGGGTTACCGTAAGCGTGACAGGGAGTATTGGGGGTGATCAGATGAACTGGAAAAAAAAAAACTCTTCTGCAAAGACCGCAAACTAGAGAGACGACCAGAGACAGTGGGGAGAGGGGGCAGCTGAAGAGCCTCTGCCTCCGGATACCCCTCCCCCAATCAGTGAGAAGCACTGAGGGCAGCTGGGTTCCTGGGATGACATCAGCCTGTGACACCACGGCCACAGCACAGGCCAGGACATCAACCCTTGTTTGGTCGAGACCCAAGTCCGCAAAAGACCCTCCCCCTGCCGCTGCCCCCACTTCCAGACGTAATCCCGCCTCTCACTCCTCCCCAGAAATACGGCCCCGGTCTCCTCTCTGTGTTGAGACACACAGAAGGATTTGGGTCCCCAAGCACTAGCAGATCCCATACTTCCGTTAACTACTTCTGGGGACAAAAATATCTCTGAAATCCTTAATGCATTTCATCAAAGAAACGAGGTTCATCAATTCTGCAGCTATACATCAACACGTTTCACGATACGAAGAAGAAAACTCCCAAGTACCAGCCCCCCACAATGAATGTCCCAATCAACCATTCAAGACTTATTTTTAGCAGTCAACCACTAAGTGCTGAGCCAAATGCAAGGTCATGTGTTATCTGAGAAGCACATGTCACTGTGGTCATCAAACAGCTAATCTGGGGTGAGGTGTTCTAGGGAAAGATGCTTGTTATGAAAGGAGAGGGTATTACAGTGATGACTGCTATTCAGAAACTTAAATAAATGGACATAAATGGAACATGGACTTAATAACTAAATTTCAAATATTTCAAATGAGTCCAGTGAAATAACATTACTAGATATATATTATTAACATTGGCAAAAATGTGCCCTAAGGTTTTTCAACCTATCTTTCCACGATAGTACGGTGGCCAGACAGCAAATACATGGTTCTAGAATGGTATGACCACATCTAGCATGTTAGTGAGAAGACCAATGTAGATTTATTTCCTTACTGGCCTGACCTTGAGCAAGATAGATTACATTCCTAAACCTTGGTTCCTCATCTGTAAAAAATAAAGATAATCATATCCATCTTTCACAGGGTTGTTATGAGGATTATATGAGATAAAGTACCCAACACAGCACATGGCAAAGCTGCAGATACCCAATTACTGTCAGCTTACTACTCCTTCAGTGTGCTGCTTCTGTGGTAATCCACTTTTCTTTTTTTTTTTTTTTTTTGCGGTACGCGGGCCTCTCACTGTTGTGGCCCCTCCCGTGGCGGAGCACAGGCTCCGGACGCGCAGGCTCAGCGGCCATGGTTCACGGGTCCAGCCGCTCCACAGCATGTGGGATCTTCCCGGGCCGGGGCACAAACCCACGTCCCCTGCATCGGCCGGCGGACTCTCAACCACTGCGCCACCAGGGAAGCCCGGTCATCCGCAATTTTAGCCAGCTAAGAGTTTTAATTTGGGGGGCACATTTATTAACGCCATCCAATGACATTTAAGCAAAAGGGCTGGAATTTTTCTCTGTTCAGAGCTGTATCTTCAACACCCAGAGAAGGCTTGCCTTACAGTAGGTGCTCAATAAATAGTCACTGAATGAATGAATGAATCAATGAGAGGTTACAGTGATACAAGGTTAAATGTAAAGGTCAATTATCTTAATCGCTGAATTGTCTTGTATGTTTTTGATGGAAGAGATGTATTCTGAAAGTGCTTTCAGACAATCAACTTATAAATGCAGCCTTCTTACAAAATAAGTGATCCAAATCATCTATTGAAGAGAGCAGTTGTTCCAACTATCTATTGTGATACTTCAACCTCAAATCAATGGGAAAAGTCTGGTCCCAAGGGCTCCCGGATCAGCAGGTCAGTGATCCCCAGGAAAGTGGGAACCACCATATATAACTGGCCTTGAACTTTCAACTTCCAGGTAGCTGAGGGTCAGCCTGAGGGTGCCCACAAGGCCACCTCTCCTGTCATCGCCTCTCCAGGGCTGGGGCTGCCCCGACATCAGAGTGGTTGGGAATTGACCAGAGTGAGTCCCGAACAGAAGAAAACATCATAGTGGGGAAGAGAAACCTACCTTGGTCGGAGAGCTGGGGATAAGGAGCTGGGTCTGCCACCAATAAGCTGTGTGGCTCCGGGTAAGTTGTTTAATATTTGGTCAAGCAGGCCTTGGTTTCATCGAGTTCAAATGATCAACACTGGCCTATTTTATCTCTGAAAGTTCAAAAGTCCCATGCCTGGACTAGGGTAGCCCGGCCGGTATCCATCCACATGGCCTTGCTGTTGTGAAAAATTACATGTACAGAAACCACAGATGATAATAGGGGAGCAAATAAGGAAGAAAAAGTCACTCCTTCACCCTCTTTTCAAGAACTACTGCTCACAATTGCTCACATCTGGCACGCCTCAACGGTAATCATTTGCAAGGTTCAAAAACATTGAACCTTGAAAGTGAAATAAGGAGCTTTATCTTCAAAAGGAAAATTAAAGACCTGGAGCAGACCCCTTGGGGCCTTTTTATTATACCTGGATAATGGCAGGTATTATTACTCTATCCAGCAGTATGTTTTTATGAATAGGCTAACACATACCCTTAGGCTGTAAAATTGTGCTTTAGGATATAACATGTTGATTCAGATACAAAATAAAATACTGTTTGTATGGTGGGTTTTTAATGAAAAGTCTAAAAACACACCTATTTAATAAACCTCTATTTTTTATAGAGCCGGCCTAAAAAAGTCTGCTTAAAAAAAAAAAAAATCTAACTATGGGTGGTCTCACACCTAGAAGTGGTACAAGAATCCTTTGTCAGATCATGTGTCTTAATTATTGGTATGGAAAAAGTGGTCACCGTAATTATAAGCCAGAGAAACTAAAGAGTTTAAAAAATTCTGTGCAGGAGGGGAGTAATAGTTCGTTAGCATTCAATAAAACTGTAATTTAACCAGCTTTTAGGTCTGCAATAATCAGCTTTAAAATTACAGCACTTGACAATTCTCTACGTTACCTTTCGGCTATTTGTCGAAGTGTCTTATTTCCTCCACAAAAGTTATGCTCCATGAAAACCCCTAGAACTACCTCCACTCCACCGCTCACCAGACCTGGTACACGGCTTGTTTTTTGTGTTCAATGAACCACAAAGAATGTTTCAGGAACAACGTCAGGAAAATCAGGCAAGAAATAATTCAGGGTAAGAGGAAATCAATGTGTCGCTTGTTTAGAAGCTATTCTCTTAGGCTTCAAGATATTTCAAATAGATCCTTTAAAAGGTTCAGTTATGGAAAAAGTTCATTTGTGCAGATTTTGAAATGAGTTTTAGCCAAGAAAAGAGTCAATAATAATTATTAATGAAGGAGGAGGGGGAAAGTTTAGTTGTGTAACTTAGTCATTTGGTTCCTAAAACCTTTTTCCTGATTGAAAGGCATGATTAGGGGTTGAAATACACATACTGGAGGAAGAGATATAATGTGATTGTTCCTCCCTCTATATGGTCTTTTGGGGCCTTCAAATGAAATAATCAAAGTCAAGTGAGCCTATGGAAAATTAATGAGAGCTGAGCATTTCGGACTGTTAAGATGCCTAGTTAACTCAGGCAGCAAGAAAGAATCACATGGACCTTTATCACACGGGGTAAAATACAAACGCCCTTCCACAAGGCTGGGGTACAGATGGACCTGAAGCATTATAGCTACGACTTCCCCTTGGCTTGGATTTCCTGGATTTCTTGGATTTCTTAATTCCACATTGCACCAACTTTTCTTCTTCTTTTTTTTTTTTTTTTTGCGGTACGCGGGCCTCTCATTGTTGTGGCCTCTCCCGTTGCGGAGCACAGGCTCCGGACGCGCAGGCTCAGCGGCCATGGCTCATGGGCCCAGCCGCTCCACGGCATGTGGGATCTTCCCAGGCCGGGGCATGAACTCGTGTCCCCTGCATCGGCAGGCGGACTCTCAACCACTGCGCCACCAGGGAAGCCCCAACTTTTCTTCTTAATCATTTATGTATATATATATATATATATATATAATTCATATAATCCCATTTTTTTAGCATCTAACCTCTATCTCCCAGACTGCACCTCACAACGAGAAGTGGCCAAGAACAATTCTTCAAAGCTATCTTCCCCTTGTTTTGATTTCTTAGAATAGGAAATAGGAGGATGATATCAAACCAGGTGAGAAAAAGTAACATTTTCCTGAAGCAGGTAAGAAAGTTATGGCTTGGTGACACGTGGCTGCCAAATTCATAAGAGTTGAGATAGACCTGAACGTGCTCCTAAGGGCTCGGCGTCTTCCAAGGATGCTGCAGTGACCGAGAGCTTGGCCTTCAGAGTCCACCCTGGGCTCAAGCCCCAGGCTGGCCCTTCGGAGCTGTGCCATCGGCCACAGACCATTCACTTCCTCTGAGCTTCGGTCCCCTCGTCTGAAAATGGGGAAAATGCCCGCACCTGCCTGCGGTTTCCGGGACTCAGATCGTGCGAGGCAAGCCCCTAGCACTGTGACTATCGTGCTGTGAGAACTCAGGACGTGGGAGCTCTTGTGGTGCCACCTTCTGCAGCAATCGGGCAGGATGCACTGGGAAGCCAAACTACTGCCAAACTTTCTGTGAAATTCCTAGCAGGGGGCGGGGGGTTGGGGGCTGCCTCAGAGGGACACTGCCTGGGGGCTGACAATCGCTGCTAGGGTTGGCCTTTGCAAGCTCACGTCTGGGAAGCGAGGGTAACGACAGGAACAGCGATGGAGAGAGAGGGAGGCAGGGAGGAAGGCTTCCATAAGATGATGTCACGGTCAAGCTCTCATCCTCACCCTTCTCCCATAACCACCACTTATTTTAAGTTCAAATGAAAGCCATTCATTACCGGGCAGATATGGAGAGGTGGGATGTGTAGTCGGTGAGACGGCATCTTTCGTTGGCAAATGGGAACAGGGGGCGGAAAAGAAACGCTAACAAGCAAGAAACTCAAGCTGAACTGGCCTGTCTTCCTCAGCCTGGGGTGGGAATTTCTCCATGGAAAATTTCTATGTTTTTAATATTGGGTCATAAGGTAGATTTTATTTGAGCATTTCAGATTATTTGGTCTTTATTTTGTAAGAAAGTCGCTGTGTTTGCTTTCACAACAAAGTGAAGTCGTTTCAGTTAGAGGAAAAGAGAACAGTGATGCTGAAGGAAGGTTTAGCCTGAAAATCCTAGGTACCTACGTCCGCGCCAACACACACAGACACACATGGACACACAAACACACACAGTCACACACAGACAGTCGGACACACAAACATTCAGAGACACACAGACACACGGATACACAAACACACACAGACAGGCACATGGGCACACAAACACACAGAGACACACACAGACACACACAGGTACAGACAGGCACATGAACACACAGAGACACACAGAGAAGCACACAGACATACATATACACACAAACACAGACATACACAGAGACTCACAGAGACACATGGACACACATACACACCAAGACAGAGACGCATACAGACACACACAGACATACATACAGATAGACGCATACAGACACAGACACACACACACACACACACACACACACACACACGCACATGGCTAGCTGGGCTCGTCCCACCTACCCCGTGCTGCGGGAAGCAGCATCTTATCTCCCCTCCCCTTTTTATCAAGAAAACCCTGACATCTGCAACCACACACGGGGTAAATACGGTAGTAAGAACCAAAACCAAAACAGTAACAACAAAACAACACCCTCCCGCCACAAGAAAGCATCTTTCAAGCAAGCAAGCAGGTCTTCAAGGAAATTTTCAAGGACGTTTCAAGATCTTTACTGCTCGGGAAGCACACATCTCACTGTTTTCAAACATGTTCCTGTTTTGTTTGTTTGGGTTTATTTTTGCCTTCGTTCTGCAGAAAGCCTCACAGATATGACAGGGTGATTTAACTCGGCACAAACCTCACCTCCCTAATTCTTAGAACGTAGATAGATACCACTACCGGTATTCTTAGAGTTACACAGCCTCTCACACCAAATCTAGCGAAGTAGAACCCACATTTCGTTGGAATCCCTACTTTTAGTTATTCTCAGGTTTTTCTTTACGACACAGGAAACCAAATATGAGGCAGTGTTGTAGATATTGATACATGGGCTTCTAAAATGTTCTCAATGGCTGGCAGAACAATACCTGATTTACAGCCAAAAAAGGGAGGTAACGACTTACCCCTTACCCCCTGCAGAGGAAAGTTGGTCTAGTCACTCTTGTCAGGTGTCAGAATGTATTCATGACAACAGACTCTGGCAGATACATCTGTGAAGGCACTTGCGAAAGTTTCTCCCTGCCGTCTCAGACGGTCAAGAGCCAAAGATGATAGAAAATTGACAGTGCACCACGTGATGGAAGAAAAACCAAGCTTTGAAGGAAGGGGTGGTGTTCACCTGAATGTCTGAATCCGCTGAGCCCTAAGCCCCATCGAGCAGGGGTTTGGGACAAGTCAGGCACCTTCTGCTTGAAGCGGGCAGTGAGCCTGCCGCACTGCAGAGGAATCAAGTACAAGACCAGGGCCTCTTCCTTAAAGACGTCTGCTCCTCCGCTACACGGATATCCAGTTCACTACAGTGCACAGAGACAGTGCTCAGCCTCGGGCTGAATCTTCCCAACCAGGCTATCTGCACCTCGAGCGGATAACAAATCACTCTAAGAAAAGTCCACTTTTTTCATCTGACACTGACATGTAAGACTTTCTACAAGATGGTCAAAAATGTCTTGAAAGCCAGATTCCTGAAGATCTTTCAAAAGACACTAACCGGATACATGCCCAGGAGTGGGATCTGGAGAAAAACATGGTTCGAAAGGATACATGCACCCCAATGTTCACTGCAGTGCTGTATACAATAGCGAAGACATAGGAGCAACCTAAATGTCCACTGACAGATGAATGGATAAAGAAGATGTGGTACGTATATACAATGCAATATTATTCAACCATTAAAAGAATGAAATAATGCCATTTGCAGCAACACGGATGGACCTGGAGATCATCATACTAAGTGAAATAAGTCAGACAGAGAAAGACAAATATCATATGATATCACTTATATGTGGAATCTAAAAAACATAATACAACTGAACTTATTTACAAAACAGAAATAGACTCACAGACATAGAGAACAAACTTATGGTTACCAGGTGGAAACGGTAGGGGGGAGGGATAGATGGGGGGTTTGGGATTGACATGTACACACTGCTATATTTAAAATAGATAACCAGCAAGGACCTACTTCCCTGTGTATAGCACAGGGAACTCTGCTCAATATTCTGTAATAACCTAAATGGGAAAAGAATTGGAGAAAGAATAGATACATGTATATGTATAACTGAACCACTTTGCTGTACACCTAAAACTAACACAACATTATTAATCAACTATGCTCCAATATAAAATAAAAATAAAAAAACAAAACAAAAACAAGACACTAACCAATTCATCCCTATAAACCCCCCTTTTCTCACCACCCCCGACAGGATGTACCTACTGGAGTGATCTCTACAGTCAACAGACATTTAAGTAAATTAAGTGGATCATTCTATGTGACTTGAATGCATGAGTAACTTTTAAGTAAGTTTCTTTTAAAAGGAAATTAATTCACTCATTCCTTCCCTTAACTTTAGTTAGAACGTTGGCAGCACAATCCGCAACTTTACTAAGATTCAGAAGACCTGGTTCTACCACACAAGCAACCCCAGGCCGTTTACCTAAACCTTCGTGCGCCTCAGTTTACTTGTCTCTAAAATGGGGAGCCTGGGCAAGATGGTTTCCAAGGTTACTTTGAACCTTAGCATTTGGGGATTCCACACGTATGTGGAGTCTACTCTATAACAGACACTCTGGCGGACGCAACAAGGAGGCAAACGTGCAAAGACAGGGTCCTGACGCTTCCTGTTTACAGTGTCATTGCTTGGCTGTATTTCCAAACTTCCGTCATAGGTTCCGTTGACTTGGGATCAAATTTCTTTCTTCCTTTAAGTGTATGCCTCTCTTTGATGTGCAGAGATTCTTAGTCAGACAGGGCCCCCTCCTATTTGCACAGGCTTGGCCTAAGCATCCTTCCACTCACCTGCATATCACAGTTCCGCAGGTTTTTTCCCCCGGCATCCGGCACCAGCAGGAGTTCTCTCGACAATGATGACCTCGGCCTGAGCTGCCATGTTTTCGGGAATTCTAGAATGTGGAGTGGCTCCTGATCCATGCAGCTTGCCCTGCTCCCCGATGTGGATCCTTCCTCCTCTCTCCTGCCTCAAGAACAAATGTCCTGGCCCGCAGCCTGAACCCCCGGGACGAGAGACCTGGGTAAAAAATCTGTGCATGTCGGACCTGTCATCATCCAGGCTCCGGCAAACAGGCTGCCCTTGGGCAGAACAGCTTTGCTCATCAATCAAGCTTCAGGGAAGTGGGTGGTTTGTACGTGGGGCCCACTTTGCCGTGACCAAGCCCCTATGAAAACGTCTGAGTGTGAATGAAAAAAAAAAAACCTCAACAGTCTACTTTCCATGTCTGCTGCAGGAGGGCCAAGACAAGGTTTTATTTAAAAATAACTCTCTCCTCTTTCCTGAAGGCTGAAAGCAAGCACATGAGCTTAAAAAGAATTCCTCTTTCAAGATTTACTAGTGACTCAGATCAGGAAACGCAGCTCTCAACTTAATGATGTCACATGCAAAACGAGAGAAAACTTGAGGGATGTTTCCCAAGTATTCAGAACTTAGAAATGACCTATTTCTAATTTTTAAAAAAGAGCCTCCTGAGAAGACATCTCATGTGATTGGGATGTATTAATGTGGCAGTCAACAAGTGGAGCAAATGAATGTCATTTGAGGCTAAGCTAAGACATGACACAAGTCCCTACAAAAAGAGAGGTAGTTCGTGGGAAGAGGTCAAGTTTCTTGTCACAGGGCTGGATACATATCCCGGCTATAACCTGCTACTGGGGCAAGTCATGTAACTTCTCTGAGTCTTAAAAAAGAAAAGAAATATAAATATATATGTATGTTATACCTACACACACATGATATATTGATATATATATATATATAGGGGCCAATTATACTTTCAACTCATAGAATTGTGAGAACTAAGTGGGACACTATAAGCAAACCGTTTCTATACTGTAAACACAACAGAAGTGTAAAGCAGTATTATAATAATAGGCATATTCATTCAAATACATGTTACTCTATTCAAAGTTATCTGATATGTAGTCTAGCTTTTGTCCTTTTTCTTATTTTAGGAATGAGTTTCTAATGAATTCAGTTTATACGTATTTCCTATCTGAACTCTTCACATTTTCAAAGCTCCTACACAAGTGACAGAAGAATACAAGTTTAAAATAACCAGAGAAATAACACCACAGAAATAGAATAGATAGACAATTTAAAAAGCATTTACCCTTTGCCGCAGCAACACTCTGGTAATGTATCCTGCTCACATATGAACGGACCGATGAACAACGTTATCTGTTAAGGCATTATCTGTAGTACCAAACGACTGGAAATAACCAGGTGCCCATCACTAGGGGTGGGTAATTAAACATGTGGAGAAGATAGTTACATAATGACCTCCAACAAATCCCTCTTCCTCCCTTGGGTGTTCACTCCCTTGGGTAGATCCTTCCACACTGATGCTGGGCTGGGCCTGTGACCTTCTGAGGTAATGGAACATTAGCAAACATGCTGCAAGCAGAGTCTTCATAAGCCCTTTTTTATGGGGGCATAATCCCTCTCTGCTTTTGGAATCCAGTCACCATGGGAAGAAGCCTGGGCTAGTCTCCTGGAGACACCTAATCCAGCCGGTGGTGGAATCTACCACCGACATGTGGGTGAAGCCGTCCTGGACCATCTAGGCCCAGCCAAACTCCCAGATGACCTCATCCATATGAGTAAATCCATGAAAAACCAGAAGAAAAACCACTCAGTCCAACTAGCCCACCAAAGAATTGTGAATAAATAAAACCATTGTTTTAATTTAAACCACTAAGTTCTGGAGCAGCTTGTCATGCAGTGATAGATAATACCACCATGATATTCCCCAAACAGTGAAATACTATGAAGGTAGTAGCCGACCCATGAAGAAAGAAAAAGGATTCACTGACCTGCTACAGTCTCCAAGACACAGAGATAAATTAACAGGCCAAGTGAAGAACAAGGCTGCCTTTTATGTAGGAAAAAGGAAAATTTTAAATACATATGTATATATACTTCTTTTGCATGAAGAGACACTGGATATGTATTCAAGAAATTAACATACATAACTACCTGTGTCAAGGGAGTTAGGGGGTAGTGAACTGGGGTAGATGGGGACTCGGTGGGAGTGAAACTCATCAATAAAAATGTTTCTAAATTGTTTCAGTATATGAACCATGTGAATCTATTACCTAGTCAGAAATTATATTTTTTAAAAAGTAAAAAATCAGGGACTTCCCTGGTGGCACAGTGGTTAAGAATCCTCCTGCCAATGCAGGGGACAGGAGTTCGAGCCCTGGTCCGGGAAGATCCCGCATGCCTCAGAGCAACTAAGCTCGTGCGCCACAACTACTGAGCCCGCATGCCACAACTACTGAAGCCCGCGCCCCTAGAGCCCGTGCTGCACAAGAGAAGCCACTGCAATGGGAAGCCCGCGCACCACAACGAAGAGTAGCCCCCGCTCGCCCCAGCTAGAGAAAGCCTCCGAGCAGCAACGAAGACCCAACGTGGCCAAAAAATAAATAAATAAATTTATTTTTAAAAAGGGTAAAAAATCAGACTAATCCAAGATAGAAATGACAAAGGTTGAAAAAGTAGAATTTCAAATTGATTATTATAATTCTACCATGATGTCATCCCTTACAACAGCATTCCTTTGAAACAGAATAATCCTCTCTTTGTAATACATAAGGTGATTTGTTAACACAGTTTATCTTTCCTGCTACATTGTAAGTGCCTTGAGGGCAGGGATCAGGTCTCATGCATTTTTGTTTCTTCTGAAACTGGCAAGCACCGTGCAGGGCACAGAGTAAATGCTCCATAAATGGTTGTTGAGTCAAAGAAATAGATAACATTTCTGACATCACCAAAGGTCTCCGTTGTTAATGCTGGTGAGTTCTCAAACATCTTCAGCCTAACTTCTCCCATCCATACACACACTCCACACCATCTTTGAAGAAAATGGTGAGTATCCATCATATTTTGGGTTGGCTTCTCTCATCAACTTACTCTGAACTACTGGGCAGGGTATACACAAGAGCTAAATTTGAATGCCACAAAAGGAAGAAAAGCAAAAGAAACTCCCCCATTTAGAAAGAAAACAACAACACCCATAGAGGAAGTCTAGAAAAAGAAAGATCTTTTATTATTTCTCATCAGTAACAAATTTCACTTCTGTGGTTGAGTAAGCAGCAGCCTGCAGCCAACTAACTCTGCAAAGCCAACCAAGCGATCCAGATAAACGGGCTGTGGGAATGTGGAGCCAGGTCCTCTTCCCCATCCTCAGGCCTCCGCAGAAGTCGGTGCTCAGGCCACTGTGAAGCGGTTGTCTGTTCCGACTCTAGCATTTCCAGGAAAGAGGAGGCCACGGCTTTCTGCGTAGCTCGTTTCGGGGCGTGACAATTCTCCCTGGAAATCGGCACTTACTTTGAACCTGTCACTTTCCTCCTGTCCCCTCCCCTCTGCCTTTTCTGTACGGTTTGCTGTCTCCGGGTCTGACCTAATGAAAGCTTAACCTCTTGGAGGAGGACGTCTGGGTCACCTCACCTCCATCCCTGTGTCCACATCTCCCCCTCCAGATGGGCTCGTCACGGCCATCCCAACCCCCGGGCATCCTGAACCGCGCCCTCCAACAGCATCCCGTGGTGACCCTGGCGCTCTGTGTAACACAAGCCAAGATAAGAATAACACGGGCAATACAAGGCAGACAGTCCAGGGCTGAGTAGTAAAGGACACGCATAATTGGTGTGTATACACCACTGTCTCAAGAGAGCCAGGGCACCAGAATCTTCCCCCTGTAAGTTCTCACCATCTCTGTTTCTCTCGTATCAAATAATTCCAATTCCTGAATTGCTCTGTCTGATTTCATCTCCCAACTTGTGGATCCATTTCACTGTTGTCTGCCACGTTGCATTTCCCCCACGGCTACGACAGTGGGGGCTCTGTCACTGAGGGGATCATCCTTCGGAGGTTGCACAAGGTAAAGAAGGTCGGAAAGCTGAGGCTGACAAACTAAAAGGCAGCTGTGCTTTTGCCACAAGAGATCAACAAGCGTTGCTTATGTGCCTGCTGTGTGCAAGGAGGTGAGTTAGATGCTGTCAGAGACAGAAAAGAGGAAGACATCATCTCTGCCACTTAACAAGAGGAACGCTGATAAGATGGCATTTCAAGAAAGGAATGTTGGCTTGGATGCGCAGAGCTCACGGACGGGTCAGGCAGCTGTGCGGCCATCAGGACCAGGTAGAACGGAGGCCGTGGAAATGGCAACAGGGGAAAGAATCAACGAGCGGGTCAGAGGAAGCCGGAATGCGGATTCCTGGGTGCAGAGGAGAAATGTATGACGGAGGATGCTTTCCAGATTTCAGGTCTGGAAAAAAAAAGGAAACCTATGCCACTGCTGACAGAGGCAGAGAGCGCTCATGGGGAGTGGGTTGTCCTGAGGACCCAATGAATTTTGGAGAAAACAAGAGGAAATCGAATACGCAACTTCAGATGAGACACTCGGACTGGGGATATAGTTTTATGATGGAAGCCATGAGAATAAAAGCCTTTGTGGAGGAGCGAAGGCACAGGAAAGGAGAAAAAGGGGCGGGCTCGGGGATCACTCCGCACGCTCCGCGATAGGACGGAAGAAGCAGAGGCGGAGGCGGGGCCGGTCTCATCCATCCTTGTAGACGTCCCTGCAAGTGGGCGTGGTTCTGCCCCCCCCACAACCTTGGTGCTCCATGAATGCTTGCTTCATAACTGTTTGGAGACGGAAAGGGAAATGCAGTGAGTGGTCAGAGAAGCGGGAAGAAAACCAGCTACGGATCCAAGTCACATCAGTCAAAGAAGAATAACTCAAAGACGGTCAAGGGCTGACGCTGCGTGGAGAATTACATGATTTTCTGAAAACCCAAGGGCACACCAAGGGTTCCAGGCTGCCTGGTCCCCCAGAGCGCTGGGTGAGTTGAGTCCATCACCGGGAGGTCCTGCCTTCACCATAAAGTCTGCACAGACTCCCCAGGGTGGCGCTGCCTTACTTGGCATCAAAAAAAAAAAAAAAAAAATCCCTGGGATTTATAATATTTTCAATTTAATTTCTGTGCTGTTTCAGTTTTGACGATGAGAACTGGTAACATCGAATAAAAGTCTGAAAGGAAACTTGGGATGTTCAGGCTTGCATGGATTCCACTGACACTGGTTACTCTAACCTTGACTTTGAAAAGAGAAAAACTGGCATGGGAATTACCTTTAAAAAAAAAAAAAGACTAGTATTCAAAGATGCTGGCAGTTGATTTCACATCCGAGGGAAGGTACTTGATTAGAGGGACTCTTAACAAGAAGAACTGAAGACCTAAGTCAATATTCCCCATCTGCTCCTGGGCCTACCACCTGGCCGTTATCTTGTCTGCTCTGCTGATAGGTTTCAACCGACCAATTCTGTTTTATTTGTGCACGTCGAGAAGCCACCTGTCGTGGAATAGACTCACGCATTAAACAAAGTGAACATTTCTTATTTCCGTGCTTCCCATATGATTTTTTTTTTTAAACACAAAGCACACCCTTTCACCTTGAGCAGATTTAAGAAATGCTGACTCCGAAGAACAGGTACAAACAAGGCAATCTTTTGTTTATGAAGATTGGTAACAACCCACTCGTAGAAGGACCCCTTCTGTCCCCAACACTGGTGAATTAATCCGTCCACACTTTTTAGCTCATTTCCCTGGTTGTTACGAGTGAAAGTGCAGCAAAAAGGTTTTAAAGGGGGCATGGTATATTTGTGCTAAAAACTGGCACCACACAAATCCAGAGATGGGAGCCGAAAAGAAATTCCAGGTGTAGGGAACAGTGTAAGAGCAAAGCGAGAAGAAGGGAGGTGCACGGTGTTTGGGGGACTGTACGTCAGAATGGAGGGGATGCAGGGAAGGGTATTGGGTTGAGGACTTGCAGCCACGAAGGCTGGGAGAGAGGGGGATTCTTCGTGGAAAGCCTCTAACGATCAAGCTGAGGAAGGCTGGCCTCTTCCAGAGAACTGGGCACCAGCGGAAGATCTGAGCCAGGGAACAGGAAGGTCCCAGTGGTGCCTGGGCGGCACCCAGGAGAGGGAGGGGAACACAAAGTGCTGTGGGAATGGCATCGGAGCTAAAACCGCAGGGATCCCCTGATTCCATAAGCCCCTGGTCTCACTGGTGGCCCAGAGTCTGGTGGCTTTGGGTCTCCTGGAATTAGTGTCAGTTCAGTGCCCATGCCCAGCAGTCCTCAAAAGGTCTAGTGTTTCCTTTTCCCCAATATGCCGTCACCCTGGTGAAAGCCTGTAGGTCCCTTTGGGGAAAGCTGGGAGGAAGAGTAAGAGTTTAAATCTGGGGCAGTGTGGCAGGGTGCTTCCTCAAGGGGAACCAGCCTCTCCTTCATTCAAGGGGCCCTGGGTCTGTACACTGGCCCAAGTCTGGGAATTGACTGAGGGGCCATGACTTTCGGTTTCTATGATTCGAGTTTGACTTACGTTCACTTGACCTAGAACTGTTCTGCTTATACAGATCAAGTAAGAATTTAGTAGCCTGTCCATGGATTTCACAGCTAGCAATACCGTGAGGACAGAGTTGGAAGTGAAGGAAATGCGGTGAGAGGGTTTGGGTGTGGAAGAAAGAGAGAAGGCGGAAGCACACTTGGCTGAGACGTGGGACCAGGACGAGGTGCCCCCGTGACCAGAGACTGGCAACGTCGGGGCGAGGGGGCAGTTTCGGGGAGGACGAGGCAGAGGTGAGTTGGAAATGGCGATGGATCACCCAGTGGACGTGACCCGCAGAGCGCCGGAAATATGGGACGGAAACGGGAGGACTGTCAGGTCGGGACGTAGGGGTTTTGGAACCGTCTGCACACAAGCAGAAAGGCTGGGCGGGAGGAGACGTGATCTGAGACAGGGAGAGAGCAGAAGGCCTCCACCAGGCCGCACGTCGGGATTTACCCGAGTAGGAGGAGGAAGAAAGGCTGGGGAGCTGGTCAGCTGGGCTGCTCGGCAAGATGGGACGAAGAGTGAGGCTTGTGCAATAGAAGCAAGAAAGTCTAGTGTTTCAAGAGGGATGTTTCCTGGGGTTCCCACTGCTGCCGAACAGTAAAGCAGCATGGCTCTGGATGTGCTCAGAAATTGGTAATCCCCTTGTAAGACAGCTGTTTCAGGGGAGCGACGGAAACAGAAGACCCACTGGAGAGGTGGGAGGGGTGCTGGGAAGGGGGGAGCGGTGGGTGAGGGACTGGAGTTAGAGACGGACGATCCAGCTTTTAAGAAGCTTAAAAACATGGGGAGGAGAGATGATCGTAGTCCTAAAGGAGCAGCAGAGTTAAAGGCAATGTTTTCCAGAATTTGGATGCCCTAAGGACACTTGTGGACAGTGAAGGGGAGATGGGGAAGATTCTGGAAGGTTCTGGAAGGCTGAGGAGCCCTGGAAGGGCCTGGACTATTGAACAGAGGACAGATGTGAGTGTACAGAAGGTCCTTCACGGAGGCCTCGGGGCTCACCCCCTGGTTATAACCTTGGTGGTAGGGGAGGGGTGCAATGTGGACTCAGGCCCCAGGAAGAACAGTCTTTTATTTTTTACAAAATAGTGAATGCAAAATTAGCATTGAGTCTTTATTAGCTTATCGCTGGCTTCAAATTTCATTCCTGTGTTACACTTTCCCAGTGTGTTTAGTTAAAACTTCCTTAGTTTGGGGCTTCGCTGGTGGCGCAGTGGTTGAGAGTCCACCTGCCGATGCAGGGGACACGGGTTCGTGCCCCGGTCCGGGAGGATCCCACATGCCACGGAGCGGCTGGGCCCGTGAGCCATGGCCGCTGAGCCTGCGCGTCCGGAGCCTGTGCTCCGCAACGGGAGAGGCCGCAACAGTGAGAGGCCCGCGGACCGCAAAAAAACAAACAAACAAAAAAACCAAAAAAAACTTGCTTAGTTTGTAAATTCTCATCAGCAAGGAGTTTCCAGCAGCAATTCCCGGAGCAAATGTGTTCCCCAAAATGCATATTGCTCTTTTGTGAATGAGACACAAAGAAATTGAACTTCTAACTAATGAAAGATACTGGATTAACAGATAATATTTTTTCTGGGTTTCAGTTCAGTCATATGTCTCAGAACGAGCTTATCTTGCCCTGAAGCCTTCTGCTTTCCTCAGTTCATTTTGTCCCCTGCCATTCAGACCTGGTGGCGGGTTCTTATTTCTTGCCATTCGCTTCTGCAGGACTCCTCGGAATCAATCCGGTTGCTTCATGCTGAGCCCGACTTTGAAGGCTGGGCCCTTGCCTGGCACTCCTTGTAACCCACGAGCTCCACCCTCACTCGTGATCTGATTGTTCCTTGACCCAGTTCTGAGTCTCCGGCCCTTCTCTCTACTTCTCTCCACCTCGCCCCAAATACCAGGACTTGGGCTCAAGTGTTGCTCTGTCCTCGGCGTGTCTGCCGTCCCGCTGTGGGCTGCTTCCTCTGCATCCTTCCAGAGCCTCAGAAAACTCCCTCCTGAGTGGCTGCTCCTGTTCTCCCCACCCAAACCTTCCTCTTCTGGTTTTCTGAGCCCACGGGAGTCTCTGTGGGTGGCATCCTTTATTTCCAGTTTTAAGCCAGCTCTGCTTTTTAAGTGGTCACCTTAATCCTTCGCTAAAGTTCTCTTTGGTGGAACACTGTAGTTTTGGTAACCCCTTACTGTCTACGTTTTAGGGTGTGGGGCATGATTTTAGTCCTTCAGACACATACAGTGAAATCGGCACCTGACAATAAGAGAGATCGCTGACAGGCATAGTCTTTTTCTCCTGAATGTAAAATATCACGGCACTTGGCGTTACTCTAACTTAGCTGCAGTCTCTGGCTCTCCCTGGCTAAGGACGCCCTTGCCAACACAGCAGAGCCACGCCAAGCAAAGGCCCTTCTACGAGGCACCAGAGGGAAGCTCTTACATCACGAAAATCAGGGGACAGACCATCTCTGATTCTCCTGGTCCTGGCACAGGTTTTATCAGAAATGTAACCAGTTTGCTCTGGGGGTGGGGGATTTTAAACACTGCATTTCTCGTTGCTTTGTATTGTTACAAGAAACTTCTAAGTGGCCCTAAAAATACTGAATTTAATAGTTTTGAAAATTCCGAGTTTCTCCAATGGAAAGGAGGAAAGGGAAGAAAGTTTTGATGCTTTCAATGGGCACATGGATTAGGGTGTCCCATTTTAGAGATTAGAAAAGCAAGGCTAGACAGTGAGTCTCATAGTGATAAGTAGCCACAAGCCATAACTGGGATCCAGGTATCTCAGGTCTGAATTCCAAGCCTTATCAAACAGAGGTTGCTACCTTTACAAAAAGGATGAAAAAGTGTGGAAAGGAATTGCAGGAAGGGGGAGTGGGAGAGAGAAAGAACATATAGAAAATTCAAACTTGTTAAGATACATGTCCCTCAATTTATACATTGCTCTTGACTAAGACTAAGTGACCTGAATTCTTACACACAGTGAAAGGGAAAAGCAGGTAAACAGATTCATGCTGACTGAATATGTTACTTTCCCTCCCCAAACTATAAAGGCTGGTTTCAGAGTCTCAAATAAAAATGTATGTAAAAACAGTAAAACAGGCAAATCACTTACTCTTGCAGCCAGTTGTAGTGACTTGGGTGCTTTTCTTGACAAATATTCAAATGTCACACACCAGCATCACATGCTTAATACTATTTCAGTCTTGTGTTAAAGTCACCTGAATTGGGGGATTGTTTGATCTTAGTATCACCGACAGGGCCTCACACAACACCCCTCACTGCTAACAAACTCAAAAGAAAGACTTTAGTTTAGGAAACTAGCATTTTCTTAGAAAAGGGGGGGGAAGCAGTTCTCAGTAAAAGATAAACCACAGACCTACTGCGTTCAGCCAAGCTGTACATATTAAACCACACACGCACATACACACACACTCACACAAACATACACTATCAAAATAATGTTTAGGCTCTGTCTAATCCACAAAGGTGAGTAAATTCAGAATTCAGACGTTAAAACCAGAATCCTACTCAAGACTTTCCCTGACATTGAGGCTATACTGAAGAATGCTGGAACTGGATTCTAGATCACCTCGCTTGCTCTCCCTGCAACTCTAATAACCCACATTAATCCAGAGGTTCTTTTCTTGGCGGGACACCAAGAGCCAACATTCTTTTGCAGAACAGGCTGGTCAGAATTCTCTAGGAGACAGAATCTATTTCTACCTCCAAGTACAGGGAAGCCTCAGGCTCTCAGGGACTCAAGGTCCCAAAATGATGTTAGATAAAAAATTAAAGGGGGGGGAGGCTGGGAGAAACCTTTCTGTCAGGTGGAGAGCCTATCAACAGAAAAATGAGGAATGGAGACAGCTTACACAGGCCAATGACCTTGAGGTTATATCAAAAATGATATGGGAGAAGGGGGCTTGCTGACCTCAAAGCACCATCTCAACGGCAGGCATTGGCTGCAAATGCCAAGCCTCTTTGCGGGAAAGTGAGAGTGACAGAAGGGAAAAGAAGAAGAAAAGCAAGAAGGACAACAGAAGTGGTGGCCGACCTTGGCATCCAGGGTAAGAGGAGAAAGCAACAGACAGTCCAGACTTAGAGGAAGATAGGCAGTGGGGAGGGAAGAGAGGGGTTGAGCTGCCATCTTGGAGGAGAGCAGGTACAGCAAACAGCCCAGCTCAGGAGATGGCCTGTAGGATCCAACCCACCCACTGCTTGCAGACTTCTAACACCACATGGACGGTTATTTTTAAAGCACTGGAAATGGAAACCATGTTACAGGAACTCTTACTCAGATCCCATCTTGCCATACAACCATGTGAGCTTTTTTTTTTTTTAAGATTATTTTGATGTGGACCATTTTAAAGTCTTTATTGAATTTGTTATAATATTGCTTCTATTTTATGTTTTGGTTTTTTGGCCCCAAGGCATGTGGGATCCTAGCTCCCAGACCAGGGATCAAACCTGCACCCCCTGCACTGGAAGGCGAAGTCTTAACCACTGGACTGCCGGGGAGGTCCCCCATCTGCGTATTTGAACGCAAACGTTCAGAAGTTGTGTGTGATGTGTTTCACCTTTTGAATTCTGCCAAAAACTGTAAAGAAAAAATTAAAACCAAGAGGGAAATTTCTAGCTGCCATGCTAACCAAATGCTGTCAGGTTAAAAAAAAATCATCCTAAACATAAAATAACACTTCAGGCCATAAGATTCATTTCCATAAATATTTCTTCCCCAGAACCCAATTCTAGAAAACCATAATCTCCTCTTAATGAATTCTCTTATGTATATTACTGTGATGGTCTTATTGTGGCCCCATGCTTGTCTTGAAGTTTGGGACTTCAAAGGGACCCTGTCTCCCCATCCTTCCTGGCAATTTAGAGGCACTGCTCCTTGGTGGTGACAATGTCACAGCCACATGGAAGGATGCAAAAAAAAAGGTACTTCATACACTGCTGGTGGAAACAGAAATTGCTATACCATTTAGCAAGCAATCTGGAAATATCCATCCAAATTCAAAACTACCATCATTGATGAAGTCATCTCATGCCCATAGGACCACAGCACTGTTTGGAGTAAAATCATTCAATAGGTTATGCCATGGTCAACTAAGGAATAGTATGCAGTCATGAAAAAGAAAGAACGGAGGAATTTCAACAATGTATCCTGTGAAGTGAGAAAAAAACAAGATGCAGAGAGGGACATATGATATGATCTGATTTTTATAAGGTAATGACCAAAATCACATGTTTCTGTGCCTATCCATCTATCTACCTAAATGTTTGATATAATTATATGAGTGAAGTGGAGTGAGGCACAGAAGGATGACACACAAGGTTGATAACACTGGCAACATGGGGGAGAGGGGTTAGGGTGGGTGGAAGGAAGGGAGTGGGAGGAAAGAAATAAGTGAAAATGAAAGAAGGTAGCAACCATAAAAACCACATGGATGCCACGATCTCACTTATAGGAAAACATGTGTGTGTGCTCAGGTAAACGTCTATAAACAGAAGATGATGAGATAGTCTGCAAAATGTCAATGGTTTTTATTTCAGGGTGTTGAGATGTTTTTAAATATAATGTTTACTTTACTCCTTATATATATTTTGAAAACTATTTACAACCACCTGTATTGTTTATAGAATCAGAAGAATTCATTGAGAGAGAAATATGAAAAGTCCCATGCAAGGCAATACAGGTCCCCAGAGAGGAAGCAACTAGAGAGAGAAGGCTGCAACGTCAAGCTGGGACCAGACTGGGAAGGCTCTCAGTAACAGGAAAGACAAAAGAACAGCTTATAGGCTGTGTACCAACACAGTAACAACAGGCTGCTGTTTTGGTGGTAGATTATGAGTGATTTTTTTTCTTCTTTTTGCTTTTCTCTATTTTCCAGATTTTCTGCAAAAACCGTATCTTGCTTTCATAATCAGAACAAAAAAATGTATTATTTAAAAAATTATGCCATGAAAGTTTTTAAGTGGGAAGGGTCACTTAATGATTAATGATGAGTGATGTTTTAGGGTATTATGCAGTGGTCCCCAAAGACAGAGATTAAAAGCCATTTATGAAGGAGTAGTATCAGTGAGAGTTGATAATGGCCCCCAATTAAGAGGAAATGGCGGAAATGGAAAGGTACATAGTGGGCCTCAGATGTTTTCTAAATAAAGGGATGAATAAGTGAAACATTGATGAAGAAGAACCGCTAATCTCAATGGCCCTTTGTCAAGTTTATATGGATGCCCGCAAAAACACAGCCAGATGTCAGTCAGCCGATTTAATCCAAAATTACAGAGAACTGTAATTGTACAGAGAGACCAACCCATTGTGAATATCACGTCCCTAAATGCAGCCACATCTTGCAAGCCATGTCAAAGAAAGATACAATACCCAAGGGAAAAGACCAAAGTGGTAGAAACCATAGGCGATAAAGAGAAATTATGTGATACGATGATGTAAAAAGCTTTCCTCCACCCAAAAAAGATAAGTCATTGACAAGCACTGCATCCAACAAACACTGGAATGTTGTAGATCACATAAAAATATTCTCAGGTAACTTCTGGCTTGCATTCATTTTATACTATAGCCAACTTAAAAAGTTTCTGACCAGTGTCAGGAGAAATTAATTTAAAATGTTTTATCCAATTGTGGTTTGCTTTTTTCTAAAAGTTGGCACATTCTGAGAAGTTCCCTTCATTCGAAGTATTCCCGAAGAGGATGGGTGGCACCGTGTTTGAGAAGGTGGTAATAGAAGGCTTCCAAAGGACTTCCCAGCTTCAAGAGTCTCTGAGTCAAGAGGAGACATCATGTCAACTGCCAGATTTTGTGCCTTCTCTCTCTCAGATGTTCCAATTGGGGTAGTTTACTAAATAAGCCATGTTTATGTTTTTCTGGCATTCCTGAAGCAGATGTAATATAACTGAAGGCAAACAATTTTAGTAATGCCAATTCATGCACTGCCATCTAATCACCACGTAATCATGAAACTAAAATGTTTACCCAATATCAAAGACCGAGGCAAAGAAACCAAAAGGCATTTTGTAAGACAAAGTACTGGCCGGCACTTCCCATAAAAGGATTTATGGAGGGTTATCCTGAAATGGCTCAAGAGGAAAAGTCGATGGGACTTGGTTTCTAATCACACAGAGAATTGCCCTGCTGTTTTTCCAAATGGTCAGAAAAAACTGGGGAGGGATTGGACAGGTTGTCACAGAGAACCAGGGTCCTCCCGATAGAGTTTCGGGGTGGGCTCATCAGAAAGTAAGCCAGAGCCCAGCCGCCCCCCACCCCGGAAGGTGCCACCCCCTGCTGCCCATTGCTGACCCAGGGCATTTCTCCATCTGCGACCACCTCTGATGGTAAGGGGCATCCTTCCCGTTCTCCAAATGGGTGGTGTGTTCCCTTCCGCCTTCCTGCCTTCTCGGCGGCTACTCCCTGGGTCTCAGTGTGGCTCTTCATCACCCCATAGCCCTCTCTTCCTCCAAGTCTGGCTCAAAGCCCACCTCTCCTCAGTCTGATACCAACCAATTTGGGTCTTTCATTCTATCTGAGTCCCCTCCTGGTTTGTACGCTCAATTAACATGAAATAATTGGCAAGGTTTTTTGTTTTTTGTTTTTTGTTTTTTGCGGTACGCGGGCCTCTCACTGTTGTGGCCTCTCCCATTGCGGAGCACAGGCTCCAGACGCGCAGGCTCAGTGGCCATGGCTCACGGGCCCAGCCGCTCCGCGGCATGTGGGATCCTCCCGGACCGGGGCACGAACCCGCGTCCCCTGCATCGGCAGGTGGACTCTCAACCACTGCACCACCAGGGAAGCCCAACTGGCAAGTTTTTTTAATGGGAAGAGCCCCAGTGCATGATTCCCATTGGATCTCCTAAAACCCTAAATATCCCACAGAGCGGAGAGAGGGACTTCCTCCCTTCCTTTCCTTCCTTCCTTCCCTCTTTTGATGTAGTGTTTATCCTACATTTATTTCATGCAAAGCACCTTTCAAGGTTTCTTCCTGTACTGTTTCACGTAATCTCCTCACAAGCCTCCCTAGAAATCAGGAGCACTCGCCCAGCCCAGCTCCGCTCTTCTCCAGCGTTCCACAGTCTTGTCCTCGGGTCACCGTCTTCTCAGTCCCTTGGTGTCCTGTTTGGTTCTTCTTTCCTCCTCAACCCTACATCCAACCAGCTGCCAATTCTCTAACTCCTCTCTGGCTCCTCCTTTTTTATTCCCCTGCCTTGATATCTCTCCTGAACACCAAAGCCTCTTCATTACCGGTCTCCCTGCAACCAGGTTATCATTCTAACACGAGTGGCTTGATATCACTGCACGAATCCAAAACTTTATGTAATTCCCGTTGTCTGCATGATATAACCCGAGTTCCCTAGTTGGACATTAAAGGACATCCCAACTACTAACATGTATCTTCCAGACACACAGGACTTCTTCTGATTCTCCATACATGCCAAGCAATTGGACTCTTACAGGTTTCTGTTTGTGCCATTCCTGCTCTGTGAAATGGCCTTCACCCAACTCTGTCCTCGGGTAAAATCCTACTTTTCAAACTTAGCTCACATGCCACCTGGCTACCCCAGGTCAAAACTGATTGTTCTTTCTCCTGAACTTTCTTAGACTTCGTTGTTTACAGCTCCAAGGCTGCCTCTAGATATAAAATCCTGGAGGAAAGAGATAGTATCTGTTTGTCTTTGCATTCCAACACCATGGCCCAACCACAACAGTACTCCCTCAGCACAAGCAGGAATGGAGTTACCAGTACTGGGAAGTGAGTTTACTAGCCACCACTGTCTTCCAAGTGTTCCTCGGAATTTCAAGCTAACAAACACTTATGAAGTACCTACTCTATACACAGCACTCTGGCAGGAGCTGCAGAAGCACGCCAGCTAGTGAGCCACGGTGTTTGTAATGTGTCTTTCTAAAGACCTACCTCACCTATTATGCTAAGCCACCGAATACACCATTATATGAAGACATTTCCAGTCTTGAGGGTCAACGGCCATTCATAAGCCTTCCCTCTATCACTGGATGTACTAGAGGTAAGATCCTATGTTTCAAAAGTACCCAAGAAAACAAGGCTCAGAGCTCTCAAAATCGGGGCTGTTCTTTTTTTCCAGGACAGAGAATGGGTTGATATGGAAAATAAAGGCATTTGTCTGTTAGCCGTACTAGTTCTCAAACCCATCATTTACTTTAACTTCAGTTATAACAAGCACTTAAGGCCAGGAAATTAGCTGAGAAAACATGAACGTCTGGGAAAACTAAACATTCTCTTACCTGTGAAGTCATGCTGGTGGAGGAAAGCTCTTGCAAGGGATGATAATTTTTTTATTTGATGACTGGTATTTTGATAGCAGCTGTGCAAAGTTTTCTGAAGAGCTCAAGGTGATCTATGACATAAGGTGACCATATGTCCCTGCCTGTCAGGAAGAGTCCCGGTTTACACCTGTTGTCCCTGCAAAATTATTTATAGTGCCGCCCCCTTCACTCTCATAACTGTCCCCATTTGAATGATAAATTATATGACCATTCTATCTACAAGTGTACTGTCGGACCACAGCGGCCTGTCCATACAAGGTAAGATGGTTTGCTCAAATTCACCAGGGAGCTGATGCCAAGAAAAGGGGCAGAATCCAGGCTTCCTGACACCAAACCCAGGCTCTATCTCAGGGAACATATTTCCTCTAAGTTGTTTCCTCATCAATTAATCACGAAAATCACTTTGGGAAATGGTAAAGATACATAAGTATGGCTTCTGCAAACTAGCACTTACGATTTAGTTGAGGAGACAAAGCACATACACATTCGATAATTAAACAGGGTTAGACAGATTTGTAATCTGGTGCCAATGACATGGTTCAAATGACAATTTCAAAAGGAGTTAGAGAAGGGAAAAAACCCTCGATGGGATGCAGGGAAGGTTTCTGGGAGATGATGGAACTTGAACTGGGTCCTAAAAGGGGAAAAAAAAAAAAAAAGGAAGAAAGGAGAGGGAAAAAGGTATTTTTCTTTGAAAAAAACAAAAAACAAAATTGGGAGAGGAATAAATCACTTAAGTGATTCTATAAGCTCTATTACTTTATAGTCCAGAAGATTTTAAAATGACAAAACCAACACAAATAGCCTATGTGTCCTTCCCAAAATCTCACCATGATTTAAGACACAGCCATCATCAGACTGGGGCGTCTTGCAAGCAGACGAGTGCTGGCTGCTGGATGACAGTGCTCCTCCCTGTGATGTGGTGAGAAAAAAGTGGCCACCTTGACTTCTACCCTCAGCTTTTTCACTAACTGGCCATGTGCCTGCGGGCAAGTGGTTTCATCAGTTCTGAGCCTCAGTTTCCTTAAATAAAATGCTAGGGTTGGATGAAGTGATCTCTAAGAACCTTTCCATCTCTGGTCCTTTGCAGTCAATTCTAGGTTTTAGTTTAGTTTAATTAATCTATTTATTTATTCTAGATTTAGCTCAATAGTGGATGTTGAGCTATTTCCAGCAAAATGGCAAACTTTGGGCTGATGCTTTCCACTACAAAGATACGAAATTCTCAAGAAAAATCACAATGCTGTGCCTAGAGGGAAAGAAGAAAGGGAGAAAAGCATAGGCGCCAGGAATGAAGAAACATTGAAGCCAGAGCTTTCACAAAAAGTTGACTCCATGGGGTCCAAGGGAGTTTCAGACCTCCACAAATGTCCCTGGGGATCTGGGGATAGTGATTAGATTCTAATGCCCATGAAGAGACGTGGCCTTGGTCCTGCATGAGGTGGAGGGAGGGAGGCAGGACGGAGTCCTTTTCCTAAATCGTAAAGTCACCCATCCATGAAGAAGGGACCAAAACACTGCCTGCTGGCCTCAAGATGAAGAGCAGACAAGTGCCTTATATCCAGAGCTTCGGGAGCCTCTGAGAAATCAAAACCCTAAACACAAACCACATTTAGTTGTAGGATCAGAATTTATATTATCTGCATGTGGGGGGGTGGGACAAGCAATGAATAAAATGCCTTTGATCACCAGAATAAACAAATACGTGACCACTACATAGGGACGATTTCACAACTCAGGACTTACAAGATTCCCATAGAAGAGAAATCTCTATGAACATGAACTTGACAACACACACACACACACACACACACACACACACGTAAGGGAATTAACTACCATGAGGGACAGTCATAAAGAGAATTTTTTTTAAAGGTAAAATCTAAGAACTGGAAAAATACTGCAATCTGAAACAGACTACGAAATAAGATTTCTTAAAATTAGTAAAGTGATAAAAGAAAGACTAAAAACCGTAATGAAATAATAGGAGTAAATAAAAAAAGAAAATAGCAGACCTGAAAAAGAACAAAATAGAACTAAAAATAACTCAATGGAAAAGTTAGACAGTAGAGTGACACAAATATAGAATTAGTGAACTGGAAAAAGAGATTTGAGGAAATCAACCAAAATGTAACACAGGACTTCCAAGTAAAAACAGAGAACTGAACACACCATATCTAACACTGGTCTCTCTGAAACCTCACTAAAACTAGAGAAAGTGACCATTTAAAAGACATAAACCCAGAAGGATAAGAAGAACAAGTGAAGGGATAACAGCAATAAGATTTTGAAAGATGGAAAACAGCTGGACAAGTGGTAACAGAACTAGCAGAACAAAAGAGGCAGAATCCTCAACTAGGAATAAGGAAAATTAGGAACCAAGTAGCAGATGCTCAAAAGGTCCAGGAACAGAAGGCACTAGTTACCTTTGGAAATGGGAAGGGAGGGGAAGGGAGGAGTGACTAAAATGAGGAGATGGGATGAAAGCCGTTTAATAACCAGTTATGTCCCTAGACCCCCAGATCCCCTTCTCTTCTCCACCCTTCTGGGCAGCAGCCTCTACCCCAATGGGTAAAACTGGAGGTATGGTCTCTGGAGACAGGGTTCCTGGATTGGGAGACGCCACACATCCAACGAAGCAGAAAATATGTATATTGAATGCTGACCTCTCCAGTCTGATTCCTCACCTCAGCTCTCAGCACTGGAACAGGCAGAGCTTCACCCTCCAGGGGAGAGTTTGGAAGGGTGTTCCCTGGAGAATCTCACCATCTCTGTAGGTTCTTCAGTAGGAGACTTTAGGGGTTGACATTAGGAGTTCCCCAACAAATGGCATTCTCATGTTATTCTATGATAATGCTCAAAGTCAACAAGCCCTGCACATCCTGAGAGCTTCCAATAAACTTATTAGTTCTTCACTCTTAAACATGACCAGACACTCAAGGATTACCAGACATGCAAGGAAAGCCTCTATAGGGAAGACAGTTAAAAAAAAAAATAGAAAAAGGCAACAGGAGGGAAACAGAGGCCATGAATGGAGAAGAAAATTTCAAAAGAGAATAATTTTTTTTTCAGAATGCTGAGAGAATGTCACACACATGAAAACAGAACAGAATGCTTAAAAAAAACCCAACTATTTATAGATGAAAAGAGGAAATTTAAAACAATAACAGAACTGCAAACCCAATAGACAGGTTGGAAATTGAAGTTGAAGAAATTGCCCCAAAAGAGAGCAAACGATAAAGAGATGGAAAACAGGAGAGAAAAATAGGAGGAAATTAGAGGACTGGTCTAGAAAGTACAACACCCACATAATAGGAGTTCTGGAAAGAAAGACAGAAGCTAACAGAAGCACATTCAACAGATTGAAAGAACACACGGATTGCCCAGTACAATAGATGGAAACAGACTCCCGCATAGGAAAGTCATTGTGAAATTTAGACAACTGGGGGAAAGAAAAGATTCTACAAGGCCCCAGGAGAAAGGAAAAAGAAGGTCAGGTACAAAGCGTCAAGAATCAGAACGGTTTTAGCCTTCTAGCAGCAACGCTGACAGGTAGCATACAGTAGGGCAATGGCTTCACCCTTTGGAAGGAAATTTAGTTTTGACCTAGAATTCTGTATACCAGACGGACAAGCCTTCCAGTGAGAAAGAGAAAGACATTTCGGACATTCGAAGTACGAATCTCTCTCTCTTGGATCCATTTTGGAAAGGCTGCTTATAGATTGGGAGCCACAAAAATGTGTAAGTGGAAAAAGAGGAAATTTATGTGATCCAACACAGGACTAAAGACGAGGGGTGATGTAGTGAAGGGAGAGGACTGGACCAGTGGATCAAGACAGACAGATAATGAGGGCCACCACCAGGGCACCAGGCTTTAATTCTGATCCTGCTGGAGGATGTGCTTCCTCAATGGAGCCGATCATGAAAGGGGATTCAGCTCAGAAGAAAGGCCAAGGGAAGTTCTAGAATAACAAGGAAGAGAAATCCCAGCACGACAGCTGTGCAAAAGGCCTGAAGAAAAGTCCAGAAAAAAAGGGATGTTACCAAGAAAAGAAGAACTCATGGATTTCTGATGTGATCGGCCTTGTGGAAACGTGTACAGGGAGACTATGAAAGATATAGGGGAACATCTTTCCCTACAAGGACGAAGAACACTAAGGAAATTAAGAAAAAAAAACAAGACAGGTATTAACATATGATATCACTTATATGTGATCTAAAAAAGGGTACAAATGAACTTAGTTACAAAACACAAGTAGAGTCACAGATGTAGAAACAAACTTGTGGTTACCAGGGGATAAGGGGGGAGGGAGAAATTGGGAGATTGGGATTGACATATACACACTACTATCTATAAACTAGATAACTAATAAGAACCTGCTGTATAGCACAGGGAACTCTACTCACTACTCTGTAATGGCCTATATGGGAAAAGCGTCTAAAAAAAGAGTGGATGTCTGTATATGTATAACGGATTCACTTTGCTGTATACCTGAAACTAACACAACACTGTAAATCAACTATACTCCAATGAAAAAAATTTTTAAAGGCAGATATTAACTTCATAAAAATAAAAAAGTTTAACTGTTAACACTATTTCCATAGGCCAAAGAGTGAAAACACTAACAAATGATTTAACCCAATATTGCAATATAATTATATTGAGAGAAAGGGGTTGGAAAAGCAGCGGATATGGTTATGTAAGAGAGCTAAATCTGTATTTACTATAATAGGAAGTTAAGACATCATGAGTAAAATTGATAAAAGATCACAGCATAGACATTATTTAGCAATGCCAGAAGAAAAAGCTAAAATAGAGACAGTGATGTTCTTTGGGAAGTGGGGGTTAGGGGAAGTAGGATGGGGTAGAATTTGTTCCCATAGAAATTAAGGAACCAGCACGTAAGTAAATATGTATGAGGATGTTTTTATCTACAATGTTTGTGTCAACATAAAACTGAAAATAACCTAAATGTTCATCAATAGTGGAACAGCTGAATAAATTGTAGTATAGCCATACCACGGAACTTACTTAGTTATTTTTTTTAAAAAATAGTTAAATTTGTATTACTTATCTGGAAGATATCCTTAATGTACTATTAAGAGAGATAGTAAGTTGTAAAGTAATGCACAAGGTATTATTGGATTTTTGTGTGCTTATATATGAGCTTGGAGAGACATGTGGAAGGAGGCAGACCAGATGTTAACCTTATATATCTTAGGAGGACAGGAATGGAAAGGGTAGAGGGAGACTGAAAACAAATAGACCACAGAAAAGTAGAGATGTGGGAAATATGAAAACACAGGTTAGCAGACACGAAGAAGAGAAGAACAAGATCTAATAACCTACAACAGAGGACTGAGAAAAAGATAATAAAGAGAGCTGGGAGGAACAATATTCAGAGATTATGACAGTACTTTTCAGAATCAATGACTAACAGGAATCCTTAGATTCAAGAGAGATACTGAATCCCAAACAGGACTGTGGTGAAACTGCAGATCATCAAAGACAGGAACAAAAAGAAGAACAAAGATCTTTTTTTTCACTAAAAAAGAAAAAAAAACCTTCTAAACAAAAGACAGACTGACGCTGACTGCACCTCATCAATACCAGATATTGGAAGACAATTAAGTAATACTTTCAAATGCTGAGGGAAAATATCTCTGTAGAATTCTATACCTAGAAAATTATTACTCAAGACTAAGGGTGAATTAAAGATATTTTCAGATAGAGACTGACAGAGATAGTTTCATATCCCCAAATCCTTGATGAAATAACTACTCAAAGATGTACTTCAGTAAGAAGGAATTTGAACTGAGAAAGGGGGAATGGAATCTAAGAAACAACATCAATAACATTTATTGAGGGCTCACTCTGTACTGTGTACCAGGCACCATTCTAAGTGATTTATAATTAAGTTGGGATTCAGATTAAGGCAGTCTGGTTCTGGATTTCATAGTCTTACCCACAATGTGAATAAAATGACATCTATTTTGATAAATTTTGAGAAGTAGATTTGTAAAAAAATAATTGTATGTGGACAAAACAGATAGAAACAAAATGATAGATGATAATAATATAGCTGACGGTGTCATAACAGAATATGAGAGAGAGAGAGAAACTGGGTTGAAGTGTTCTAAGTAATCTGTATTACATTGGGGAGCAAAGAGATACAGATAACACTAATTTTAGACTCTGTGAATGCAAATATAATTTTTAAGGTTTAAGGGTAACAGCTGAGATGCAGAACAAAACATATACGATACAAATCAAGAGGGAAACAGTAATCATTGTCTTAACAGTAGGACTATATTTTTGTGCTTGGGAGGCAAGATGAAGGAGAAACTTCAACAGGAGAAAGGTAGGGGGAGGCCTGGAGTCTCCAGTAAGAGGCAGGGAGGTCTCTACTGGGCCCATCACAGAATGAGAGGAGAGTCTCAATACATCATTTCCTTTGATTCTCCCCTGGGTTTCCTGAGCTTCTTGAAGTTCTTCAGGATGACATCATATAACACAGCACAAGCTTTGTGGGTCTCCATGATCATCAGTGGGGTCTTGGCACTCTACTTCACTGTGGAAGCCTTCCAGCTTGGTGTGAAGGGTGTTCATCAGCTTGAACACCTTCTTCAAAACTTTTCCCATCTTCAGTCTGAGGTATCTGCAGCTGCAACCAGGTGGTGACCCTGTGGACTGCTCAGTGACATCTGTGGTCCTCAGCTTCAGGCCCTTGCAGGAGGACTTCAAGCCTCTCCTTGCCACTCACTGGGCCACTGGGAGGACCTCTATCTTCATCTTCCCCTTTTGTCTTTTCATCCCTATCCTCCTTCTCCTGCTGTTTCTTCCATTCCTCCTTCTCTGTCTTCTGGACTGAATAGGCACCAAGATGTCCAACAGAGCCTTCAGATAGCTCAGGTTGGCTTCTTGAGAGCTGTTTCCTTCAAAAATTCATCTGGGGCTTCCCTGGTGGCGCAGTGGTTGGGAGTCCGCCTGCCGATGCAGGGGACACGGGTTCGTGCCCCGGTCTGGGAGGATCCCACGTGCCGCGGAGCGGTTGGCCCTGTGAGCCGTGGCCGTTGAGCCTGTGCGTCTGGAGCCTGTGCTCCGCAACAGGAGAGGCCGCAGCGGTGAGAGGCCCACATACCTCAAAAAAAAAAAAAAAAAAAAATTCATCTGACTCAGAAATCTTCCTGGGGAAATAGCTCCTAGGTAGGTTCTGTCTTTTGCCCTGGTCTTTGTGAAACATATCCACATGGGCTTGGGCCCTGGGCATGGCTATGGCTGGGGAGCCTAGTGCCACACAAGGAGCAAGGAGTGGGCATAGGGAAGAGGAAGCAAAATCAACAGGAAAACTCAAGTAATCTAACAGAAGACAGGATAGGAAGAAAAAATAAGTAAAGAAGAAGCACGGCAGATGGAAAGCATTCGGATTCCTCGTGAATTCCAAATATATGACTTTCATAATAAATGTAAATGGCTTAAATTAATCCATTAAAAGGCAGAAATCCTCAGACTGAATTTTGTAAAACTCCAGCTGTTTATAAGAGAGTAGGCTAAAACAAGTCACAGGAAGGATAAACATGAAAAAATGTATTCAAATAATAAGTGTTCCTACAAATAATAAATGCTCAATAAATATTTATTTTAATTGAATGACTCAATAGGATAAAATAGACTTTAAAATAGCCAAAAGCATTTGGGGGGATAAAGAAGATCACTGCTTAGTAATAAAAAGATACATTCACCAGCAATCCTTCCATACACCTAATCACACCGTGTCAAATATATACAACAAAACTGATTTAATTATATGAAGGTAACAAATTCAAAATTATAGTGAGAGATTTTAGCACGTATCTCTATGAAATCAATAGACCAAGCTAAAAAAATAGGACAAATGTAAATAATGCATATTACTAACTTCATCTAATGGATATGAAGAAACCCTCTACACAATAAAGAATAAACATGAATGTTTACAAAAATTAACCAGGTTCTACACCACAGAGCAAGTCTCAACAAATTTCAAAGAAGTGCTAACATTCAGACCACACTCATCAACCAAAATACAATAAAAGTTGAAATCAATAACAAAATCACAGGCCCCAAACCCCAATACATCTTGAAATTTCAAAAATATGCTGTTAAATTATTAAATAAAATCAAAATTAAAGTAACAAAATACTTGGAACTGAACAATAATTAAAACCCTAGATATCAGTAGAAGGAATGTTTAGCATTAAATGCAATATCAGAAAACAAGAAAAAATTTAGATTAAGAAAATAAAAAACAGGGGCCTCCCTGGTGGCGCAGTGGTTAAGAGTCCGCCTGCTGATGCAGGGGATACGGGTTCGTGCCCCGGTCTGGGAGGATCCCATATGCCGCGGAGCAGCTGGGCCCGTGAGCCATGGCCGCTGGGCCTGCGCATCCGGAGCCTGTGCTCCGCAACGGGAGAGGCCACAACAGTGAGAGGCCCGCATACCGCAAAAAGAAAAAAAAATAAAATAAAATAAAATAAAATAAAAAATGAAGCAATAAAGTAAACTCAAAGACAATAGGAGAAAATTCTTTTTCCACAAATGGATAAAGATAAAGTAGTAGGAAGGCAATAATAAAGATAATAACAAATCAATAAAATAAAAACAAAGAAACAATACACATAGGGACAAAACAAATATGGATTCTTTAAAAAGACTAATAAAATAGGTAGATATTCCACAAGAATGAGGAAGAGAAACAAAAGAAGGCACAAATAAACACTATTAGGCATGAAAAGGAGCCATAACTAAAGATTTTTTTTTTAAGCATGAGAATTCGATTCTCTACTTTAAAGCAGTAAAACTAAAAACAGATGAAATGGAAAATCTCCTAGGAAAATATGTTACCAAAATTAACACCAAAAAAACAGAAAAAGAACAAAAGCTCCTGAATGTATTTTTATAAGTTTAGTCTAAAGCTATATTTTAGAAGTAGATAGTACAAAAAAGGAAAGCAATAGGTCAATCTCAGTTAAAAACATCAATGCAAAAATCCTAAATAAAATATTAGCAAACATACACAGCAGTGTAGTGTGTGTATAAATGTATATTTATTTTAAAATATGTTTTTTGATATGATATACCTCAGGTATCATATATATCATAATTGCATGTATCATATTTATCACATGGTAAATATATGGTGTGCATGTGTGTGTTTTGTGTGTGTGTGTGTGTGTGTGTGTGTTTGTGATGACCAGTAAGGTTTATCCCAGAAGCTCAAGGAAGATTCAACATTAGAAAGTCTAACTGTAATTCACCACACTGACAGATTAAGAAGGAAAAACTAATCATCACAATAGATGCAGAAAAAACATTTATCAAATTTAGTACCCATTCACAATTCAAAAGTACAGTAAAATACCTAGCCAACCCAGAATATAAGGAAGTTTTTACTAAGCAGTTTTTACTAAAAATCTATGATAAACCTTAGGAACCTATTTCCTTTAAAGTCAGGAACTAGACAAATATGTTTTTTTCTATCACCACTCCACTCATCATTGTGTGAGATATCTGGCTGCCACAATAAACAAAGGAAAAGGAGTAAGAGAAATAAGGATTTGAAATAGAGAAACAAAAGTAGAATTATGTGCACATAAGACTGTCTACATTGAGAATCCATGAGAAACTATAAACAATTACAAGTCATAAGAGAGTTTGGTAAGAATGCTGGAGATAAGATTAATATACAAATATCCATGGCGTCCTTATCAGCAACAACCAATTAGAAAATGTAATTTTTAAAAGATCCCATCAGCAATAGCAATAAACTCTGACAAACCTAGATTCAATCTAAAGAAAGAGGTGCAAGAGTTAAATGAAAGCAAATTATAAAAGTTCACTGAAAGTCCTAAGACGTAAATAAACAGCGATATATCCCATGCTCAGAGATGAGAAGATTCAACATCAACATCAGTTCCTCCTAAGTTAATACATAAATTGAATGTAATTCATATTAAAGTCCCAGAAAGGTTTTTCATGAACATTTTTAGCTGGTTTTAAAATTCATATGGAAGAATTAAGGTCAAAAAACAGCCAAGACAATATTGAAAAAGTGTAAGATGGACACTTGTCCTACCAGATATCAAGACATTTATTAAAGCCTTATTATTAAGATACAATAGAATTGGTGCAGATATAGATTACTAGACCAGTGTAATAGAGAGAGGCCCTCTGCGTATAGGAACTTGGGATGTGACATTATAAAACTGTGGGAAATGACTGAACTATTTATTAAATGGTCCTGGGACAATTGGTTATTTACAGGGGAAAAAATAGATCTCTAACTCATGCTATATCCAAAAATGAATTCCAAGAGAATTACAGTTAACTTTAAAATATTTAGGAAAAAATACAGACACTATTTTTATAATCGCAGACTAGGCAATGACACAAAGCACACACCATGAAGCAGAAAAAGAAAAAAATGTTGACCAATTTGATTTTAAAATTTATGTGACAAAAGACACAAGAAAACAACGGTTAAGGCAAGAAATGGAGACGGTAGTTTTGTGTTTGTTTTTGTTTTTGTTTTTGTTTTTTTTTACGTATCCAGGATATATAGTGAACGTTTGGTAACCGTGAGGAAGAAAACCAAATAAGCCACTACAAAAAATGAGCAAAATCTATAAACTGGCAATACATAGAAACAGAAACCCAAATGACCAACAATCATGAGAAAGAAACGCATAAACCACTAGAAATCAGAGAAGTATGAATAAATACCACAATAAGATACCTTTCAATCTATCAGATTAGCAAAATGTAAAAGCCTGATAACGCCAAGAGCTGGAGAAGATGCGGAGCAACAAGAACTCTCACACACGGTTCTGGAGTGTAAGTTGAGAGCAATTCAGCAACATCTACCAAAGTGGATGATGTTTGTCCCCTAAGACTCAGAAATCCATGTCTGCATCTATACCTTTGAGAAGCTCACATGTCCACGTGGAAACAAGCCCAAAGAAGTACACAACAGCTCTGTCTGTAAAATGAAAAGGTGGAAACAATCTAAACTCCCATCAATTAGAGAATGGATATATTATGATATATTCATTAAAAGGAATTAATATAGCAGGTAAGGAAACTTGCTCTACATCAATTAATTAGGATAAATCCTAAAAACATAATTTTGAGTGATAAGGCAAGTTGGAGAAAGATGGATTACTGAGTAAGAACACTACGGTAAATGTTTTATTTTTTTTATTTTTTTTCCTTTTTGCGGTATGTGGGCCTCTCACTGTTGTGGCCCCTCCCATTGGGGAGCACAGGCTCCGGACGCGCAGGCCCAGCGGCCATGGCTCACGGGCCCAGCCGCTCCGCGGCACATGGGATCCTCCCAGACCGGGGCACGAACCCGTATCCCCTGCATCGGCAGGCGGACTCTCAACCACTGCGCCACCAGGGAGGCCCTACGGTAAATGTTTTAAACTCACAAAATAATACTAGTTATTGTCCATGACACATAGCCAGGAGCCAAATGCAACAACGTGTATGTAACAACACAACTTTGGAAGACTGGCTACCTCTAGGAAAGCTGTAGGGGAATGGGATCAGGGTGGGTTAGAAAAGAGGCTTTAACTGCAACATTTTCTGCAAAAAAACCCAAACTTTTAAAAATGTGGCTAAATGTCAACATTTATTAAATGTGAGTAGAGGGCGGCTACTGGTTGATACATTATTCTCTGCGACTTTTTTCTTTTGCATTTCAAATAGTTCGTCATTTTTTAAAGTTACACTTTAAAAGGATGTGTGGATGTGGTATTCATTTGCCCGTTTCCCCCATCTTTCTATCTAGGTATACAGTTGTGCTAGCAGTCTGGAGACCTGAAGAATAGTCCTGGTTCTAACACTACTACACTGTGTGACACTGAGCAAATTACTGAACCTCTCTGGGCCTCAGTGTGCTCATCTGTAAAATGGGGATAGTTACAGTGCTTATGTCTTCAAGAGCACTCTGGAATTAGATTTGGACTTGTTCCAGCCCCACCACTGGGGCTGTGAGACCTCAGTCAATTTACTTAAACTCTCTAAAAGGCGCTATCTTCATCTATAAAATAGGAATAGAGATAGTATTTAGCTCACAAACTTGTTATAAGAATAAAGCAAAATGAAAAACTCTTAGTACATCATCAACAAAACAAAATTACAAAACCAAGAGAAGATACATGCCATGCCTATAATAGACAAGGGATTGGTATCAAGAATACATTATATACATTATATACTCCAATAAATCAGTAAGGAAACAACAGAAAAATGGGCAGAGGATAAGAAGAGAGAATTCACAAAGGAGGAAACCTGACTTCAGTGAGCAAGTGAAAGGATACTCAACCTCGCTAGCAATCAGGAAATCACATCTAAAACCTACCCGGCCATCAGATGGGCATAAGATAATTTTAACTATGGTGATGACCCGTACTGAGAGACCATGTGGTGGTGAACTGGTACCATCACTTTGAAGAGCAATTTGGCAACACGTAGGGAAGTTTAAGATGTGCTAACTTTATGACTTTGCTATTGGGTGTGTGTGTGTATACATGTGTACGTGTGTGTATGTATGTATGTATCTGTCTATCTATTGATACATCTCCAAGAGAAGCTCAAGTCTCCTACATGTGGGCAAAGAACATGTACATATTGTAGCACTGTCTGTAATGCCAAAAAGTTAGAAACGGCTATAATATTCTTCAAACAGACATTTTAAAAGTTAGAAACAACCTTAGCATCCTTCCTTTGGTAGAATACTATGCAGCACGGATGAAGGAAAAGTACATGTTTTACAACAGATGAATTTTACCAACATAATGTAGAACACAAAGCCAATGATATCATTTGGATAAAGTTTGAAAACATTTAAAAATGTAAATGTTGATGGATACACATATGTGTAAAAGATGCAATCATGCATGGTAATAATGTACATCAAAGTTAAATTGATGCTTCACAGAAAAGGGGAATGGGACTGGGAAAGTGCTTTCTCTCTCTCCTTTTAAAGGTAGGTAAGAAGATCTGAAGCAAATACGGCATAAAGACATGACAGGACGATGGTACGCACACACACGCACTTGCTATCTTATCCTCTATATTTCCTGTTTGCCTGAACTATTTCACCATATAAGAACCCCGTGTTTTGCATAAAGATATCGATAGATATGATCATTTGTTCCTAGGTGTGCCTAAGGCAGGTAGGGCCAGTGTTCTTATGATCACTTGACAGAGGAAGAGGTGAGGGAGGGCTGGGCGCGGTGGGCACAGGGCTTATTGTCTGCGGGCTCAAAGCCTTCCTCATCAGATTGCAATGCTCACGCCACTCATTCAGTAATCTATACACACAGGGAACTGGAACTCAGCGCAAATGAGGGTGGGCGGATGAAGAGGAAGACGACCTCTTCCCTTCTGGAACAAACCGCAGCCTGAGGTAGGGCCATGGCATAACGCGACGAAAAAGGGAAGGGGGCGGGCTGCCCAGGTCACCTGACAGCCTTTCAATGAATCTGTAACTCCCTCGTGGAGGCCATCCCCCGTGCATCTGCCCAGGAGGAGGAAGGGGCTGGAGGAAGTGAGAAAAGTGACCTCAGCGCCAGCATCACTTCGCCCCCAGAGCACCAGCCTCTGAAGGGCAGGATGCCGCTGGGCTGGGGGCATAAGACCTGAAGTCTGGTCCGCGACTGGTCCCTCATGCTCTCTGGCTTTCAGCTCTTCTTATTTATAAAACTGAGGAGCTGAGCTACCATCTTGAGGCCAGTGAAATCCTACAGTCTTATCTCCCTGAAGGAGTTTTTCCTTAAAAATTGGATCTCTTAAAATCCAAAAGAGGAGGTTCGTATTAATATTTACACATGGTTGTGAGGCTCATTCCTGGACGTGTCACGACAATGTCCTCTCTTCCTGGTGACATACACAAAATGCTGGGCAACAGTACCTGGTATCTGGACGTCTCAGTAGCGCTACTCCTGCCTGCCACCAGCCCCAGCCCCGTTCTTGAGCCCTGGGGACCGACGGGCATGGAGGTCAAAGTGATTGCGGCTTCAGCTAAGCAGCAACTCATATGCCCCATCCCACCCTCAGAGTCACGTATGCTGTGGGGCGATGCGGTGGTCCCCACCAACAACTTAGCCTCTGAAGCAGCAGCACGTGCACATTTTAGGCTGGAAATAAGAAAGAATTTCCTGACGGTACAAATTGCCAGAGGAGGGTGGGTAACCAAAGGAGGTTCCAGAATCTTCTCTGGAGAGCTTTAAAAACCCGAGACGAGGGCTTCCCTGGTGGCGCAGTGGTTGAGAGTCCGCCTGCCGATGCAGGGGACACGGGTTCGTGCCCCGGTCTGGGAGGATCCCACGTGCCGCGGAGCGGCTGGGCCGGTGAGCCATGGCCGCTGGGCCTGTGCGTCCGGAGCCTGTGCTCCGCAATGGGAGAGGCCACAACAGTGAGAGGCCCACGTACCGCAAAAAAAAACAAAAAACAAAACAAAAAAAAACCCGAGACGATCTGACATATCTGAGATGATTTTTTTGCAATCCTGCCAGGTGGTCCTGGTGCCTATCTTCCCAGGCATACCCAGTCCTGCCCTTTGCTTTCTCTTTCCTCTCGATATGACAGATGCCTCCTGTATATTTTCTGCCCCCCCCCGGGGGGAGCACACTTGCTACAATCCCTTAGGCTTGTTTTCATTCAATTCCTTCCTCCTCACACCTTTCCTTGTTATTTTATGGAGAGCTGGTCAAAGGTCAGAGTTGCCCAGTTACCCACACATAGTTGGGTGGTGGCATCAGATACCCAGGCAAAACAGACCGATGATTCCAATTCCAGCCTAGACTCCAAAGCTGGATGGAAACGGAGAAAATTAGCTGTTGCTAACAATCCACTGTAAATGAAAATATGACCCCAGTAATTGATTTTAAATAGATTTTTTAAAGAATCCTTGGCCGCATTTCATCAAGAATACAGAGTTTCAAAAGCGTTCATTCCAGGGTTAGATTTTTACCCCCCTTTCTTCTGGCTTAAACCCCAAATGGCCAAGATCCGAGTCTGAATAAACAGTGTGGGTGGTGACTGTTCTGTGAGGCCCAGTAGAGGATGCAACCACTTTCTTATTCGGTTCAGCATTAAATCATGTGAAACTAGCCTGATGACTCCACAGAACTTTTACTCAGTAACAGAAGGCAACACAACATGTCCTGTTTCTCCGCTTCTCAGGGGAAAAAAAAATTAATTCTCCTAACTGCGAAGGTTTAATTATGTATAAAGTTCATTGACCTCACAGGCGGCTGTCAGATGATCTTTCGAAGGCCCGTGAAAGGCATCCCAGGAATGCGGTGATGTGGGCAGAAACCGTGGATTCACGCCACCGAATGCTTTAAACAGGACAGAACCAGCAGCCATCCAGAAAGACTCCAGTGCAAACAGAACTTTAGGAGAATCAGTCATTTCATCTCACCTAAGCATTTCTGGCCTTCGAAAGTGATCGTTATAAATCAGAAGCTCGGGAAAACATCCCGTAGGGACGGGGTGAAGTGATTCTATGTGCTGGTTCCTGCCGCCGCTGGCTGCAAATGTATGGATTCACAGTGTTCTTTCCCCATTTTAGAGGTAATGCCTTCTGACTTCCCAGCTACTGACACGAAAAGCAAATGAGGAAGCAATCCCATTCATAACTACACCGCGGGGCTTGAAGGAGATATAGTAGAGTCAGTGTTTTTTTTAGACGGTTTTGATAGAAGACAGCACCCGCGTGTGTCTGCAGTGACTTTATCATTTGTCAGTAAATGCCCTAAAGTGTGTTCTTCATACACCAAGGCTTCATTTTCCTCTTCGGGCTGAGGGAGAGGAGGGGACAAGCAAGATGAGCTTCCAGAATGCGTGTCCCTCTTCTGAGTCTATACCTGGGGACACCCCTGTCCATTGGAACCCAGGCTACTGTGAAAGCCAGGCACTGAGGGAACCCTTGAGGACATGGAAGGCTGATTCGGGAGGCCTTGGTGACGGGAGGCCAGAGCCCCAGGGGATGCTGTCAGGGTGGGGAGTAACTTCAGGGCCCTGTGACTCAGAAGGGGGAAATATGAACTATTTCGGCTTGCTGCTTCCTAAGATTAAAATTACCTGCTGGACTCCAGCATCATTTTTCTTTCAGTAGCTTCCTCACCGAAAGCTTTATTCACTTTATCAGTCAAAATATTATGATTTCAGTGGGTGAAACGTCCCAGGGTTGTGTTCTAACCTAAATAAGCTGCACTCGCTCGGTGGCAGCATTATTGTTAGGAATATAGAGAATGGGGGGCCAGAATTTAGCCAACAGTTTTGATGATGGTAGCAGAATGGAAAGATTATCACTTGCTTCATTTTTAGATAAACCCACAATTCTTGGGTCCCTGACCCAAATCGGCCACCTAGAGTTTGAACACACAGTGTCGGTCGGCATTCAACTCATGCTAACTCAATAGATCCTTGGGAAACAGAAATAGTGGAGTGGGCGCTATTGGTGATACAGAAGTCAGAAAGGGAACCCTGCCCTCAAGCAGGTCACAGCTGAAGAGGCAGACATTAACCCCAGCTGAAGGATTCGGGAAGGCTTCCCGCGTGGCAGCTTCCAGGGTGAGGTGGCATTTGACCCGAACCTTCACCCAAAGCTCCCTTCACACTTGTTGGCTGTGGCCGTCTGAGAGTCACTGAGTCATGCTTATTGATGGCTGGGGGTCTACAGTTGCACCTTGTTTTGAATCCATCTGATATTTGAGGGGTTTCCTGCCAAGACCCCTCCCTTAAGACCCATACCATTTAATATTACTTTCTTCAGGGAACAGTAAAGTAAAAAAGAAAAGGAATTCCCTCTGTCTTCCCACTCTGAAGAAGGAAGCCTTCCTACAAGTCTTTAAAAATTTTCTAGAAATACGATTATCCTCATAGTTACAGAGGAAATATGCTTCCAGATAAAGAAATCTGGACGCTAAGTAATATCCTAAATCATTTCCACCCTTTGGATACTACAAGTTATAAAATTCCATGAAGGAAATGACTCTTATTTCTCATGAAGTTCCCACTGGGAAATCGTGGGGAGCCACAGTTATGAAAGTGATATCCTTTTTCTTATCCCAATTCCTTCCCTTTGTCCAGGGCCTCTGCCATCTCTGAACTACACAGCAATTTAGTTCTTTCTCATCTCGCATACATGTTGCCAGAGGTGGCAATTTGGCCCCATGACTCGTCTCCGTTACATGGTAAGTTCTTGGACATTAGGGACTGCTTTCTTTTTCTTTTTTTTAATTCCGCAAAACTTTTTGTATTCCAGAAGTGCAAGATTAATTTAAAATAAGTGACTGATTTAAAAATCACTCATTCTAATTTACCATTTAACAGAATGAAAGAAAAATTATATGGTTATTTCAAGAGTTGCAAAAAAATTATAAAATCTAACACCCGTTATTATAAAATCTCTTAGCCAACCAGGACTAGGAGAGAACGCCTTGAATCTGATGAAGAGCATCGTTCAGTTCCATTTCATATGAGATTGGGAAAGAGACAAGAAATGCCTGTTCTCCCCACCGCTGTTCAACGTGTATTAGTTTTTTCTTTTTTATCCATTTTCTTCAAATATAGTTGACTTACAATGTTGTGTTAATTTCTGCTGCATAGCAAAGTGATTCAGTTATACATATATACTTTTTCATATTCTTTTCCATTACGGCTAATCACAGGATATTGAATATAGTTCCCTGTGCTATACAGTAGGACCTTGTTGTTTATCTGTCCTATATATACTAGTTTGCATCCGCTAATCCCAAACTCCCAATCCATCCCTCCCCCACCCGCCCTCCCCCTGCTTTCTTCATCTCTACATTTCTCACATTTCTTTAACAAAGTTGGTGTTCACTGAACAAATGAATAAATGAATGAGTGAGTAAATAAATATCATAGAGATGTCTCTGACTGGTTGGAAAACTTTCAGTAAAGAACCAGAGAGCAAAGGCATCTGGTCTCTATTGTAACTACTCAACTCTGCTGTTATAATAGGAAAACAGCCACAGATAATCTATAAGCAAATGAGTATGGCTGTATTCCAATAAAACTTTATTTACAAAAATAAGTGGCAAGCCAGATTTGGCCCACAGGCCATAGTTCTCTGAGTCCTCATCTAGGGTGCTTATCTTTGCCATACATCTCAGTATATTCTTTAAATTTTCATATCGCACCTGTACTTTTCAATAATTAGATGTAAACATTCAAGAGTTGTTTTGGAACTCCACATTCATGAGTTCATTAAAAACAAAAAACAAAATAATAGGAAAGCACATACAGAAATTAGCTGTTACTCCAAGTAAGAGCTTGGAGTCACTTATTTTGTATATTGTACGCCTTTAACAGGAACAATTCTTATTCCCCAAATGAGGGTAGTAGTTTTGCCATTTACATCATGATTATTGAGTAAACTTGATATGAGATCTCAGAGTTACTGGGTGAAGGGTCTGGTGCTGGGGCACGGTGAACTTGACACTTTCCTGGAAGGGGGAATAAATGCCCCCCCGCCCCCCAGCAAACCCGCCATTCCTCTTCTCCACCACATCATCTGGTCTCTGATTTTACTGCTAAAATCCTTCCAAAGGTTATGAATACAGAGGATACGCCTTTCTGTTGATGACCCTCTGGAAAACATCCAGCTACAAAGAGCACAACAGAATCTGAAAAGCCCAGCAAACACACAGAGTAGTAGGGGGCAGCTACGAGAATGTGATGGAAACAAGATGTCCAACTTGTCACCCGGCCTGATTTGAGAGTGCCCTGCCCGTCATTACTCTTTGCCTCACTATCAGCCCACCTTTTGTGTGTGATACAGTTTTGTTTTGTTTTTTAATCTGCAATCTATTTATTTATTTATTTGGCCGCACAGCATGTGGGATCTTAGTTCCCCAACCAGGGATCAAACCCACGCCCCCTGCAGTGGAAGCACGGAGTCCTCACTACTGGACCGCCAGGTAAGTCCCTATAGGGTGTTTTTAAAAAGGATTTGGATTTGAATTATGGTGTAAACTCAAAGGATGCTAAGTGCTAAGGTCAATTGCTTGGTTTGGAAAAATTCAACTAGCGCTTTTCGAGGTATGAGGAAACGCACAGCAAACAACACACAAATGAGCACCCCCAGCTGACAATCCATAAGACGGGCTGCTCTCAGGTGGGGATCTTCAGACTGCACCAGTCATCGCCAGGGTGTCATGTACCCTTCTAGAGATTTCTTGAAAGAAAGAAAAATGAAATTGGAGCCTTTCCCTTATGCCAAGCGTCTCCTCAACACCCAGGCCGAACAAGTAGAAAGACTCTGTTGCCTTAAGAAAATCAGACCCTCTGACTCGCAAATGGAAGGTACCATTGCGGGGGTCAAAATATTGAGTTCAAATCTACCACGTACCAAGTTCAAGTCGCCTACGTGACTTGAGGCAAATGATCTGATGTTACTGTAACTTGCCCTAACTTTCAACACAGGGCTAGGACATCCACATTGTAGAGGAGAAAGCTGGGAGACAGGGGATACTCTTGTTTCTGGCCCGATTTATTTCTGCAAGTGTTGAGTCTATTACGTGCTTGCGTTGGAGGGTGGAAAATGAATATGCCACAGATTCTGAGCACAAAGAGCAGGTGATGATCACTTACTGCTTGTCTGCGACACTCTAGAGCCACCAGGCCTGTTATCAGTCACTGCGACCGCGACATCCCCACCCCCACCCGCCGCTGCCAACCACCGAGGCCACTGTCATCGTCCTTCAGAACGGAGCTCTAGCAAACAGCATCGCGTGCGTGACGTGATATCATTTATACAAACTTAATTTCTATTTGATACAATCCCAAATTGTTGACAACGTATGTGGCAGTGACACGTGCAAAGCCCACTGCGATCTTGGCTGGGAGTAATACGCATAAAAATAAAGACAAGAGGGCTTCCCTGGTGGCGCAGTGGTTGAGAGTCCGCCTGCCGATGCAGGGGACACGGGTTCGTGCCCCGGTCCGGGAAGATCCCACATGCCGCGGAGCGGCTGGACCCGTGAGCCATGGCCGCTGAGTCTGCGCGTCCGGGGCCTGTGCTCCGCAACGCGAGAGGCCACAGCAGTGAGAGGCCTGCGTACCGCAAAATAAAATAAAATAAAATAAAGACAAGAGTTAAAAAGAGGGAACACGTGGAGTAGACCCTGAGCGGGGAGTGTAAAGGTAGCTACTGCGAAATTTCCAAAAGGTTGCTGACAATAATGGAGGGCAACCTCCTCCATCTTAGTTATGACAACGTTCCGGTAGCGTGGATCAGGTCCCTGACGTCCCTCAAGGGAAAAATCTCGGAACGTGAAGTATAAACGTATCGGCCTCCTGCTGTGCAGACTGAGTGAGGAGGAAAGGTGACGTGTGAGAGTGCAGAGTAGGACCCTATACTCACAATCCTCTTTGGCTTCCTCTCAGAGAAACGGAGAACGGGCCTACCTACAGGGAACACTTGATCTCTATTCCCTTTAATTTTTTTTTGAATTTTATTTTATTTATTTTTTTTTACATGGCAGGTTCTCATTAGTTATCTATTTTATACATATTAGTGTATACACGTCAATCCCAATCTCCCAATTCATCCCACCACCACCCCTCCCCCCATCACTTTCCCCCACTTGGTGTCCATACTTTTGGTCTCTACATCTGTGTCTCTATTCCCTTTAAACCAGCCTCTTGGGCTGTGCCTACAGGACACAAACAAGTGACCCAAGGGAAAAAAATAATACTTAGGTCAGGGACTTATCTGACAAATTTGAAGTTCAATCTAGCATCGAGAGAGATGCTCTTCATCTCTTCTGAGGCCTCACAAGAACTTATCTGCTCCTTACTTCTGGCCTCTAGCTTCTTTAATACTGAAAAATTCTACTTGAAATATGAAATCTTTAAAGAGTCCGTCTGGAGATTTCCAGAGGTTTTGTTTAGCAAAGTAAATGGGCTCCTCTGATTAATGTGTCTAGAACAATCCAGGTAAAATGTCCTTTAAATCAATCATTCTAAAGTTAGCTTCCAAGGAATGCTACTGCAGCATCAAGAAACAGGACCATATGAGCTATTTCATCAGATCAGACCCTGGCAGCATTCTGGGCAAAGCAAACAGAAAATCTCGAGGAAAAAAAGAAACTTTCAGAGCCCGCTTCGGGCCCCCTTGCATTCCTTTTTTAAGCATTACAAGATTGATCCTAGGCCACAGATGCAGCTTTTGGATGTCAGATGCAGGCAGATGTTTTCCCTTAAATCCGTTGTCTCTCCCTCAATCTGTTTATAGCTGTTTCCCTTTCAGCCTGCACCTCAAGTTCTCGTTAGCTGCACGTCCTAAAGGTTTCTTCCCTCCACATACAAAGGGGCATCTTTCTATAATTTCTTCTCTTTTCTATAAGGAATGCATCCACTCATGAGGCAACTTGTATACCCACTACCGGTGTGTTTCCTTACTCGGCCATCTTCAAGAAATATTGTACTAGAAGTCCCCTATAGCTTAAGTCCCCAGAGTTATGTGGCATCAAAAAGGGTTTTATTCTTAGAAGTAAACTATTGAGGTCACATGACTGGTCTTAGCCTTTTAAATCAACTAACAGGCTCCCTTGCTAAGGTTGGGGTTATTTATTCAAACCTGTGGTTTTTTGTTCTGGGCTTATACATGTTCTTCCTACAAGTCAGACCAAGGATCCCCATTGCTAAGTCAATTATGCAGATTCCATGGCAGCCAAACCAAGCGATAGATTTCAGAGATTTATCCAACCTCTCTCACTGCAGATTCATCCAGAATATGATCCAGACGAGAAGCAGGATAACATCTGCTGCTATTTCTCATACACGAAAGTGCCATGAGACAAAGGGAGTTTCTTAGAGGTGATGGAATAGTTCTGTGTCCTGATGGCAGTGGTAGCTACAGCAATCTGGACATGGGGTAAAGCACCCATACACGCACACACACAAACGAGCATATGTAAAAACTGACGAAATCCGAATAAGGTCTGGAGATTATACTAGTGTCAATTTCCTGGTGTTGCTAATGTATATACTATAAACATTATACTCTATGCCATGGTTATGCAAGATGTTACCATTGGGGGAAGCAAGGTGAAGGGTACATGGGACCTCTCTGTGCTATTTTTGCAACTTCTTGCGTCTATATTTACTGCAAAATAAAAAGTTTAAAAAGTGCCATGAGAAAGTTTGTGTTTGTCTGGCAGTAGCTTGCGCAACATCGCCTAATTGTTTTTGAAGTTCTAGGCTGCTTCTTTTTCTAGTCAGAGGATTTTAAAGGATTTCCTATGACTTTTCTCTAAGAAGCCTACTGTATAGCACAGAGAACTATACTCAATATTTTGTAATAACCTATAAGGGGAAAGAATCTGAAAGAGAATACATGTATATGATGTATATATGTATGTATAACTGAATCACTGTGCTGTACACCTGAAACTAACACAACACTGTAAATCAACTATACTTCAACAATAACCACAACAGAAAAGAAACGAAGTCAGCCTAGCTTCTGATCTCCAGCCTGTCTGAACAAGAGAACTGGGGGCGTGGGGAGGGGTAACTAGGTTTCTGAAAGCTTCATACTGGATCCAGCAGGTTGTGTATTACGACCAGGATTCCAGTAAGACAGCGTCCTTCTGTTGTTTCCTGGGTGTTCCCAACGACACAGGGGTTTAAAGGGCCATCAGGTCGTAGCCTCAAGCGGCAAACATACACTTGAGGTCACGGGATAAGGAACAGGGAGGGAGGGGAGAGGGGTGGAACCAGGCCAAGATTTTGTTCTTCCTTCTGTCTCCAGAAGTTTCCCCCAGGACGTTTATGGCCCCTCCTCATCTTACAGGGCTGGGGTCCAACAACATCTCCAGGGATGCTCTCATCGAAACCAGTCCACCCCTCCCCACGTACCTGGCGTTACCCTTTTGATGTCAACTAGCTCCTAACTTTCTGGTTTACTTATGTATTATCTGTATCTCTGCCTTCACATATGAGCTCCATGAGAAGCCTGTGGCTTCTGTTCACCCGTGAATCCCAACACCAAGGAAAGTACAGTGGGTATTTGTTGACTGAATGACTGAAGGGGTTAATGAAACATCTCCAAAGCACCGGCCCATTCTTAGACTGCGGCAAGTCTCAAACCCACAGGTCATTATAAAGTGACACAGAAATCACTGAGGCTGATTTATGGATGTCAGGGTCATTCTGTTTGGCCAAGAGAATAAACATGACAAAAATGTGACTGATGTTTTTAAAGTGAGCAGCTGAGTTTCAAGAGCCATGGGGATCCCAACGAAAAGACATGATTTCCTGTCGAATTTTCTCTCTGAGGCTGAAAGAGACCAGTAGTTGGTAAACAGATGGGGAGATAGGAACAAACGTGTATCTAAACACACACGCACATTTTCTCGTCTTCAGTGATGTAATGGGATCTTGGTACTTCCTTTACCTGAAGTGAATGGGGAGTCCTCTACCAGGGGCAAGGCAGAAAAGTACCAGTGGGACAGGCGTGGAGGGCACATGTAGGCAGAAAGAAGGGAGAAAGAACCCCTGTGAGATACTGAGAAACACGTGCGACGCAAGAGTCGTGAGAGGTCAGGAGTGAGTCCATAGCTGTCCTCCCCCGAAACACGTCACATCCCTGTTCAAAGCAGGAGAGGCTTTGGACACCCACCATACCCAAGCTGTCAGAAGAAAACTCTTAGAGGGTTGTGTTTTTAGAGGTGGTGAAATCTTTAAAATAAATGAGTAACTTTACATGCATCTGCTTCAGTGAGAAAAAAAAACTCCCCCCCAAAGACCCCTCAAAATCGTGGGAATAAGAAACAAGGAGGCCAATGACCCCTTCACTTGAAAAGTCTCCTTGAAGGCAAGCAGCCTGAAGTCCGTCTTCTGATACCAAAGTCAGCCTGTGCTGACTCTCCTTCATTTCACGCTTCTCTTAAAAGAAAACAGGCCGGACTGTTTCAGTAAATAACAAAAGGTCAAGAGAAACGCTACTCACAACATGAGCAAAATAACGGCACAACCTGCCAAAATGTTTCCTAAGGCCTGACCGGCAGAACAATCCAGCGGTGAAATAGTCCACAGATCTGACTGTGAGAGGTTGAAAGGTTCATCTCGGTAAAATCTGCTACGAGGCCCTAGTTCACATTTCATCCATGAGAAAGGCACAGGCAGATAATGCCATCAGGTTCAACCGACATTTAAGTGCCACACCTCGCATAAAGGAATCGGTTGCCTACGTGTGTGGTTTGTTTTTACAGGCTCCGCTCCTTGGATTATATTTTGCCATGAGAGCCGAGTGTCAATGTGATGGTGAAACAACCGGGCACCGGTGGCCTCTGTGTCTGCGCGTTCCACATCCGAGATTCCACCAACTGCACGTGGAAAATAGTCCGAATAAAAAGATCCAGAGAGTTCCAAAAAGCAAAACATGAATTTGCCGTAGGCTGGCAACTATTTACACAGCATTTACACTGTATTTACAACTGTTTACACAGCCTTCACATTGTATTAGGTATTATAAGTAATTTAGAGAGGATTTTAAGTGTTTAGGAGGATGTGGTAGGTTATATACAAACACTAGGCTATTTTATAATAAGGGACTTGAACATCCTCAGATTTTGATTCCGTGGGGGGGTCCTGAAACCAATCCCTCCGAGGGATGACTGTCCTCAAAAAAGCTCAGAGTCAATTTTGTAAAATCTCCTGAATGAACTTCCAACTGGTTTGACTCCATTGCCTGAGGTGGGGCACCGAACGTTCATTTTCCCTTTGGAATTTCTCTAATGTGAACAGAATAAAAAATACCATTATAAGAGTTTTAGGGAAAGACAAAAATACACACAAGGCATAAACCAGGACTCTTCCCCCTCAGGAAGCTGCCTCAACTGATTCTGCATCAGCAACCTGCTGCGATACTGTCTTTCAGGCCATTCCTGCAGCAGCCACGCCACCAATGCCACACTTGAAGCCCGGTCACCAGACTTGCTGCAGTGACGGGATCTTACTCATCTCTGGCCTCCACGGGGCCTTGCAGTTGGTCAACACTCAGTATATACTCAGCTCAGCAGGCTGAGTCAATGGTACCTGTGTTCTACCACATTCCTGGCTTAAAACCATAGAGCAGCGTTTTGCAAAATACCTCCCATGAAATACTAGTCCAGCAAGAGGCTACCTGGGTGCAAAATAATTCTGATTTTACGATGAAATACATTTTGGAAAAGCTTCAGACTATATTCCCCCATTTCAGAATCAGAAAGCATTTGAGCAGCATTTCCCATGTGATTTTCCGAAAGCTTTTCTCAATTCATACATGTTACCATCTTGAGGAACTAGTGTTTTGTAGAGGACATACTGGGGAATTTGACTTCAGAGGAATTTCTGATTCATGTCTAATCACAGCTCATCTGTCCTTAAGTCTAATTGACTCTTCCTTCGCGATACGTATTGTGGTCAATTCTGCCCATTTAACACCCTCTTGTGAGTTTCCTCTTCTTTAACCTATTGCTTCATAATATCATCGACTCACAGAAGGTCAGATCTGGAAGTGCTCTTAGAAAGAATCACAAAATAAAGGTCAACCCCTGAATTTAACAGAGCTGTTAACCAAGGCCCCTACGGTGAAGGGACCAGCCAAAGATGTCACAGTACAACACAGTCTGGCTCTCTAAAGGCAAGGGTGGTTTCAGGCACCTATGCTCTGCTGTCCAGGTACACTGCAGTCAGGGCTTACAGCAGCGGGTCCCCACTGGGGGAGAGAAGGAGAGGAAAGCAGGGAAGTCTTAGAGAACCCTCCAAATGCCACACACTTCCACCGCCATCCTCCCACTTAACTCTTAAACATGTCCTGTCTCAAGAGTTTCAACAACTCCTGGGTCAGGTACTTGAAAGACGAGGCAGTTCAAGGCCACACAGTAAGCAAGAAACTGTGCCAGGGCTTGAGCCAAGAACAGTCTGACTCCAAAACACATCCTCCTGCTAGTGTATTACACTCCCTCCACAAAGAGGCCCTCAAGAAAAGCATGTGGAATTACATACGAAACCAGGAATTTGCATATCTGAAATTAGTGGCAGAGGCTATGGCCAGTGCTGCAAGGAAGAAAGAACACACAGCAAGCCTTTGTTCCATCAGAAGACTCTATCACTTGTGAATGTGAAGGAGAGAGTGAATTTTTGAATTCACTGTTAACGAAATGAAAATTTTTTTAATTCATGAAAACGGAACCAACTGAATCAAGTAATGAGAACTACATTCTGCTAGTATTGACTATCACACATAATATATTTGCAAAGTTTTGCATGACCACTTAACGTTAGAAGTTACTGGCTTCTCTCGTTGTGTGTTTGGTTATGTTTCATGAAATCTACGAGGGGCACAAGCCCAGTTACTATGATAATGATGGTGGTGGTGACATTTTCATTTTATATCAAAAACATACACTCTTCAAAACTCTTATATTTCTAATGAAGAAAGAAGACTTTCAGATATAATCAACTGATAAATATGAGTGTACTTTCTCATATTCATTTCTCAGGAATCTAAATTTAAAAACTCAAAAACTTTCTATTTGCATTTTTGAGGTATTTTGAACACTAATAAGTGATTTTTCCACTTACTAGTGGAAGTAGTGTCTATGGGGGAGCTTCTGAAGCAACATGTGGTCCATAAGTCCGAGTAGTAAAACTGACAACAATAAACTAACAACAAATAATAATAGTCACAAATCCATGAAAAATCAAATTAGACAAAATACTAGCCTGGGAGGATTTATATTGCTCTTTATAATAATTAGTGTGCAACTCAGCTTATGGATAACATGGAGTTTCAATATTGGTAGGAGGGGAAATTTTAAATTTTAGTACATAAAAGTCAACCATGAGTGTGTAACCTTAAGAAAAAGAATGACTAAGGAGGGTATTTTATACTTGAATGTCAAGATACATTTTTTAGTCAGTGTTAGATAGTGCACTCATTAGGTTTACCACCTGGAAAATTTTTAAAAAGACAAAAATGAGTTACAAGAGTGAATTTATGCCTCTACCAATCTTTTAACCTTCAAATATGAAAAATGCTAGTTTTTCTTATATCTCTAAAAAGTCATCCATGAGATCTTCATTCACTAAGATTATTAGATATAAGAAGCAAAATTTTACCAGGAAACAGAATTTGTTAAATCTTGATCATTCGTGTCATAGTTTATCGACAGAAAATTTACTTACAAGCAAATTGACAACACCTACTCTATCATTTGCTTCATTAACATTCCAAACACGCTTTATTTATTCACTTTATGCACAAGTCCTCATGTCTTAGTGCGAAAGCGCCTATACCACATGCCGCAACTAAGGAGCCCGTGAGCCGTAACTAAGGAGCCCGCCTGCCGCAACGGAGGCCAGGCACAACCAAAATAAATAAATAAAAGTAAAAAAAAGAAAAAGACTTAAAAAAAAAAAGTAGTATTTAGGGACTTCCCTGGTGGTCCAGTGGCTAAGGCTCTGCACTCCCAATGCAGGGGGACTGGGTTCGATCCCTGGTCGGGGAACTAGATCCTACATGCATACCGCAGCTAAGAGTTCGCATGCCGCAACGAAGGTCAAAGATCCTGCGTGCTGCAACTAAGATCCGGTGCAGCCAAATAAATAAATTGATTTTTTTAAAAAGTAGTATTTACTTCCTCCCATATCCAAGTAAATTTGAATGGGTCAGTTCTGTGTAGGTCCGGCACAGAGAAGTTCTGCTTAGGAAATCTATCAGATCTAGTTCTAGAAGAAAAGAGGTACAGCAGGTAGAAATTAAGAAGGAAGCAGAATAGGCAAAATAAATAGCTTCCTAGCATCTGCTATTTCAGATCTGTTTTTCTTTACATGAATGCATAGACAACAGTTACCAATTCTATAAACAAAAACATATTTTAATGGCAACTAGAATCATCCCTGGAGGAAAACACAGTTCCTTGTTTCCCTCATGGTGAAAATAACAATAGCTGTCACTGACATAGGGTTTAGGGCATGCCAGGCACTGTTCTAAGCTCTTGACTCACATTAAGTCACAACAGCACTTATGAGGAGGTGTTATTATTATAATTGGCACTTTTCAGATAAGCAAAAGGAAACATCGAGAACTGGGTCAAAAAGGGCAGAGCGGAGGCTTGAATCCAGGCAGGCTGTCTTGGGTCCATGTTGCTAAGACCTGCCACCAACTACAGAGCTTAAGCTGGGTTCCCTATTCTGACATGCTTGCATAAGAAGTACATTCAAAGTAGTTAATAATCACGTCCCATATAAAAATATATATACAAGAAAGGGTTAAAATATTCTGTGATTCTACCACTACGTCGCATAGCTGGGTCAGCCTAATCACTGGAGAGAAGGAGGTTTCTAAGGGCCATTTCCAAACATCAGTGACCGCGGCAAACCAAACGTCCCTAAGAACATCAGCCATTTACAGTAGAAATTTGGGAAGAAAACTATTTGAGGTGAACATTAGAGACTTCTGTTATTATAACAATTTGATTATTTCTTTGACCTTCTAGATGTGAATAATTGAATAATTTAATTGCTAGAGTTAAAGACTTGTCTGTTTTTTAGGAAAACGAGATTTTTATCTGGGATTCCCCAGTATATTAGAAAGATGATTCTTAGTATAATTGTGGGCAAGAAGGAAATAATATACATATTTGTGGCTATGAGCAGCTAACCAGAAAAAGAAAAAAAAAAGGAAAGAAAGAAACTGTCTGGACTTGCACAGTTCCAAAAACTACTGAATGTTTTCTTTTTTTTTTTCTATCCTACTAAGCATTTCTTTCTTATCAAGGAGGATTCATTTCCCACCTGTGTCTTTTACATTTTTGAAATACATATAAAGTTAATGTTTATTTTCCACCCACTGAAAGCTTGTTTAAATTATTCTGTCTTTGGGCTTTACTTTCAGGAGTTACAATTGGTTTGGCCAGCTTCAGCGTGAGAGAAAGCTTCCTTTTATGTGCAGCAAATTCCCAACTATTTAGAATGTTTGCTTCAGAGATAAGGTGATGCCTGGTGGTTTTTCTACTTTATAACAATTCCCATGTACAACATGACTGGACAAAAACTAAAATGTGCTTGCACTGAATTCCATCTTTCTTTGATGAGTATGTCTCATAATTGGGATCAGGATCATCAATGCCAGTTTGGTTTTTTTTAATAGTCCAATGTTATATGAAACTTCCCAATGTTTGTATTATGCGTTAATACATATAGTCCAAATATGGGTTGTGGAAAAGATGCAATATGAGGTGGCCCAAACCTTCGAGTTGCACTGTCTTCATTCTGCACACTAAGAATTTGACTTCAACTCCAGTGAAGATCGTATCTTCAGGTAGCTTGCCACAAGGCACCATCCTGACAGCACACCTGTGGCACATTCCCTGGATTTCAGCAAAAACCATGCGACAGGAACAAAAAGACAGAGCGGGATGAGGTCTTCCAAAGGTCACGTGGAACTCGGGCAGAGACGAAACATAGAGGAGCAGAATGCGAAGCTACTGAGGCTTGCCCTGCCTGTACCTAGATCTGGTCCTCCGGTGGAGGACCCTGGCTGCTGAGTGCTTAGACCCGAAGAGCATTTGGTTGCGAGTCTGATTCCTCTTGGGGGCGTTTGGACGAATCAAAGTACATCCAGTGGGAAAGTCTGGTCTGATCCTCTGCTTTCATTGTTTTCATCACTTTCCCAGTTTACTGATGGCACAGCTGAGGTCCAAAAGAGCCAACTGCCACAGAGCTAGAGCCGTGTAAGGCCAGCGCCTGTCACCTTTTTTAGCTCCATAGATTATAGCCAGATCTTTTCCGTAGTATCTGGTACTGGTCACCAATGAAACAGGGTGGTAATGAGGACTGCTCGATCTAGGCCGTTACGCCTAATAAACAGACCAGACCAAGCTCGGTGATGCAGCGAGTTTAGAGCCCCTTCCCCCTCGATGGGGGCTGGGTTGCCCTCAGGAGCACGACAGCCAGCTCTCCCTCCATTTCTTGGAGCATCGAAACCTCCAGGGACACAACTCTGTGCTTCTACTTGGAAAGCCATGCTTGATTCATACATTCAACTGTCAGTTGTTCAGTTCTTCAAAAAGCCAAAATGGTCTAGTGTGAATCCTGCAAGTTGAGAATATGGACTCAAAGAGATACCACTTGCTAGCCAGGATGGGCAATGTGGTTTCAAGAGACTGGACTTCCTTTTCTCACTTTGCAACTGACTTGTTGAGTAAACTTGGCCTACTCGCGTCTTAACCTTGGTCTACCTTGGATTTCCCCTGTGTAAAAAACGTGGGAAGACCATGTCTAACTACTTCTCAGGGATGTTGTAAAGATCACCTAATCAGTGTTCTGAACCACATGGTCCTAGGGCAGCATAATGTGCTATGCGTTACCCTCACTATGATGGTCTGTGGTCGGTTACGGGCACACACACCAACATTTTTTACCAAAAAGAAAAACAAAAACAAAAAACCTCACAGCAAGAAATTAATTCTGTTCTCATTTGAGGGACTTCACAAAATGTCATATTAAAAACATTAACATTCCGAAAACTAAATTCAATTGTACGTAGCAAGGGAACATACTAAAACCTTGCAATGGTGATATTCAATCTACAAGTGCTTCAAGGAGAGAAAGAACTTAACCAGATGGTTAATTAATCAAATTTATTTAATGGGACAAATATAGCCGGTAATCTCATTCTGTTTTAGGTCGAGTTTAGTTTAAGAATACTATAAAGATGCTGTCAATGTGCAACCATCAAACGCTTAAGTTTGCCAGTTACAGAACCTCAGTTACAAAATGACACTGGGAGAACACAGATGGGAAGATACTGTTTTGTGACCTCTTTATGGAAAAAGAAATTAAGGCAGGGTTAGAGGGTGACTCACTCAAGGGCTACATACAAGTGCTAGATCTGCATATGTGGACTTAAATCCCTTCCACCTGTTTGCTCTCATGCTCAACACCCACATTTATGAGTTGGCTCTGGTGGCCTGGACTAAGGGTACACAGGGATACAGGGATTGATTTCTAGCTTGGGGTCACAGAATAGGGAGCACAACCTTTTCACCCCATATGGAGCCTGTCCCTAGGAACTGAGTGTTTTTCATAGCAGGTGCTAATGAACCAACCTAACCAGCCAAGAATAAGTGGAGAAATTAACAGTTACATTCAGGGGCTCCCCTGGTGATGCAATTGTTAAGAATCCGCCTGCCAATGCAGGGGACACAGGTTCGAGCCCTGGTCTGGGAAGATCCCACATGCCACGGAGCAACTAAGTCCATGTACCACAACTACTGAGCCTGTGCTCTAGAGCCCGCGAGCCACAGCTACTGAGCCCGAGCGCAGCAACTATGGAAGCCCGTGTGCCTAGAGCCCGTGCTCCGCAACAAGAGAAGCCACCGCAGTGGGAAGCCCGCTCACCGCAACTAGACAAAGCCCACGCGCAGCAACGAAGACAAAAATAAATAAATAAAATAAATAAATGTATATAAAAAAACAGTTACGTTCAAACATCCATTAAAATGAAACGTGTGTCCGTGAAACAAGGTTGATCTAGGATACCCTCCATCCAGTCTGGTTTTACCAGTCTAAACAAAATGGGGAAAATAGGGAAGGTAGTGATTTTTTTTAAGTTAAATTCATTCCATTTAAAATAGTGTAATTTATTCTAAGATTATGCCCTTCCTATTTTTGGTGTTAAATAGTCTTTATCTTACCAGCGAGAGTAAACAGTAACTGATTTCTTAATATCCCAACTTGGCAAAATAAGAAGTTAGCACCTCTGTATTGGCCCTTAAATAGAAAAAGTAAAATAGAAAGACTTTTGAAATCTGCAGGTTTGGCTAGCTCTGCCTGAGAATGAGTTACCTGCTGTTAGAAACTCTTAAGGAGCAGAGACCCATGAAGAGTGGGTATAATTTCATGTGACCAAATGTTTCCTAATAAGGCACAAAGCTTCATTTCAACCTGTAATGCAGAAGGATTTCAAGCTGTACTAATGGAGTTTCCAAACCAAGCTAGAAAAGTATGCTGCCATCTAAAATCAAATGAAATGTAGATTCTAAAGTACTATAAAACATACACTTACATTGTCATTCTTCAAAAGGTAGAAAGCATTTTCGTTAAAACCCAGAGGGCATACAAAGACAATATAATCCAACAGACACAGGCATACTAATAAAGAATGAAAACTCTGTTTACTGGTTTTCCACTTGTAGATCCTCTCAACAGAAGCTAGAGACAAACATCGATTCTGCATCTGTGGACAGATGGCAAAGGATTTAACCATTCAGTTAACCAAAAAGAACCCAGGTCTTACCAACCTTGGCACTAGTTGACAGAGGCTGGGAGGTGGGAGAGGGCAAGGGAGTCAGAAGAGCTAATGTTCTCATTTTTTAATGGATCATTAAGTGATAATCTCTATGATTAACGGAATAAGAAATGTAGACTGTGTTTGAAATGTGAAGCACTGTCCTTTGAGGTGAGGGACTTGGAAGGATGACATAACCGTGGAGGGAAGACGCTGGTGGGAGGAATGGGGCTGATTAAGGCAGAGAAAAGCCATTCACCCTGGAACGAAGTTAACAAAACCAAATGTTTACAAACTGAGAAAGAGTGGTGTTAGGGGTTGAATTGTGTCCCCTTTTGATACGTTCCAGTCCTAACCCTGGTACCTGCCAATGTGACCTTTTTTTGGAAATGGAGCCTTTGCAGATGTAATCAAATTAAGATGAGGTCTTGGAGTGGCCTCTAATCCAATGACTGATGCCCTCACAAGAAGCGGGAAACACCACGTGAAGACAGACAGAGGGAGAAGGCACGTGACCACAGAGGCAGAGATTGGAGAGATGCAGGTGCCTACCAAAGAATGCCAAGGATGGCCAGCTGCCACCAGAAGCCAGAAGGGACAAGGAAAGTTCCCCCCTGGGGCCTTCAGAGGGAACATGTCTCTGCCCACACCTTGATTTTGGACTTCCAGTCTCCAGAACTGTGGGAGAATAAATTCCTCTTGCTTGAAGCCATCATCTCTGTGGTACTTTGTTACAGCAGCCCTAGGACCTTAGTCCAAATGGTATACATATATTATTTAAAGAGATGAAGGTAATCACCTTAAGAACTTTTAAAAAGTGTGGGAGGCTTAAAAGGTATTGCCTCTGGGAAGCAGGTCTAAGGGAGGAGAGGAAGCAGCATAGTGGCCGTTATTTTGTATCAAATGCCTTTTGCAGCAATATTTGGCTTTTTAACCACGCAGGTGGGTTACTCTGACCTTTAAAAAGTATGAATAAAATAGCCTTGGGATGGCAGCCCAGCAAAACCTGGTCAGCTTTCTCCACAGCCGATGCTGTACTCTGAGGACTGATGACCATCCCCTCCGCCCGACCCCCTGGCCCCGTCCTCACCCCTGCAGTGGACGCTCCCTGGACACCGTCCCTGTCTGTCCTCAGGGACGCAGAGCGGCTGAATGTCTGCACGCATGTGCGCTCACACGCCTGCTGGCCCCCTCTCAAGTACTGTTGGACTTTCTGTGGGTTTGTATCATCGATGACAGTAATTTTCCCTATTGACTTGGATGATTAAGACTTGACGACAATGAAAACAGAGAACCTCAGAAAGCCTGTCACTGGCTTCCTTCTCAGATTAACACGCAAAACAATGCCTGACAAAGATTTCCATGATTACGCTACACAGTATTGGAAAACCTCACAATGGAGCTTAATCACAATCATTTGCTCATCAAATTTTATTTAACCCGCAAAAAGAAATGCTGAGGGCTCCCCGGTGGCCTGAATCAAGTCCCTTCGATCTGTGATGCGAGCGATGACTTTCCCAGAGGGCCAGAAGGACGGAAGAGGTCCCATGCCCTCTGCTCGCTCTAAGAAGAACGGTCACATTGAGCCCGGCAGCCTGTGATGTTGTGGAAAAGTGTGTAGTCACCTCCCACATGAATAGGCCTATTGATGACTGTGGAACCCAGTGCAAGGGCACCAGCCCCCGTCCCAGAAGGGGCGGTGTTCCCAGCTCGCCCAGGGAGGGAAACAAAGCAGAAGACAAATACGGTGTGTGTGCCCCGAAGGTCTCCACTCACGTCCATAGGCACGTGGCTCCCGTGGCAGCTGGGGAGCACCTCGCCATGTGCTGGCGCTGAAGCCGTGCCAGGTGGGTGAACACTGAATGAAATACCTACCAGCCATCACATGGACGAACACGCAGGGAGCAGAACAAAGGGGCGGCGTTTTATCAGGACCAGGATCCTGACTGCAGTCAATGCCCTGCCTCCGGGGGAAAGTGTTTGCTTTCATTTCCATCCCAGCACTCAGCTTCCGGGTGACCCCTCCCAGCCACCCAGGGGGTTACCTGCCCTGCCCTCCTGGCTATCAGACGTCCAGACTCAGCGAGTGATGCTGTTCTTTCCGTTTGCAGGTGGCAAGGTCACCCCCGAGTGGACTTCCCAAGACAGGTGTGAATTGTGCCCACGAGAAATCAAGTCACAATTGGCAAAGCCACTGCATGCGTGAATCTGTACTGAACAGAAGGTACAGGTTAGCTCGATTTTTATTATGTGGCCTTTCAGGGAACTCTCCCTCCAGCCCCACAGACAGAAGAGAGTGTGGCTCCATTTAGAAGGGGCTCCATTCAAGCGTACACATCTGCTTTCTCACTGTCTCAGTGAACATTCTCCACAGCTGGCCTTTCCCCCCTTCTTGCTTTTAAAACATCACCTCTCAACATATCATAATGAAGACCAAACCCTGAGACTCAGATGTTCCAGAAACCTGAGAGATTAGATGTGCCTTGATCATGTCTAGCTCCTTCTCATCTGCTTTGTTCTTGATCACATCAATACTGCCATAAACAAATTGTCATTTTAGGTATGATGGAAGCCTAACAAGTCTTGCCCTATAGCAACTAACATTGGACTGTCTCCTCTTGCTCAATCCATACACACGCACACACGTGTGCACAGATGCGCAGGCACACAGCAACGTACCACATGAGGACACAGGTGGAGTCCCCTTGCTATGTAACTGAAAATATGCCAATACCCTTTGGATCACCAGGTTCTGGCTTTATTAGGTAAACCGTTTAAGAGGCACATGACGGAGGGCTTCACAACCTCATTTTACGAAAAGAGAATTTGGCAGCTCCTTTTCTTATGCTACAGGGTACCTCTGTAAGGAGCCGCCCCTCCATGAGCCAGGCTCACCTTGGTCAGCAGGGGTAGATGATGGCACAGACCCCAAAGGGACAACCCAGCCAGGATGCTTCCTTAATTGCTAGGAAGGAACATAACCCAGCTTCTTGGGGGTCAGATTTATAACTAATGACGCTCCACAGTATGTAACAAACTCACTAGGGAAAAGGTGACTATTTCTTAAAGATGTCCAGCCAACTGACTTTTAAAATTAAAATTAAAAAAAGGACCAAGCGCATTCTCTCTCTTCCCACCGCCCTGGCAGACGATGGGGATTGACAAAGTGGGAGGAGTAAGAGGAACAATAATTGAATAAACAAGAAGAAATAAAACAAAAAAGAAAAATAAACATGAGCTGGATCAGGAGCAACAAAAAAAAGGCAAAACAAGCAGAAATGATCTTTTGATAAGAACCGTATTACATAATCCAGTGCCTATAACATGGAAAGCCACTTTGCACTGCAAATCACTTTTCCACCAAGAATTAAAAGAAGCAGAACAAACGCAAATATCAATTAAGGTCCAGAGTAGGGCTCCGTTCCCCCTCGAGGGGCTTGTTCTTATCCAAACACTAATGCGGGTACTGTCAGGCTGCCTAGCAAAGGATATTTTTTATTATCGCTTGAGCTGGTCTGTTCAGGGAGTGATTTTCCCATTTTAGTTTGCAAGGAAAGCTTAAATAGGAGTAGAATGTCTTTCACTTAGAAGATAATACAATCTATCCCAGTGCTTAAGGCTCATGGGGCCTCTGTGGGTGTATCAGCTTCCAAGGAGCCCTCCTGGCTGTACCAAGGACCGGCTGCCAGGGTGTGGGTTAGACCAGACATCGCCCCTTCCTCCAAGGGTGAAAACAGCACTGCTGTTCCAACTGCTCCCAACAGGAACGAGGCAGACTCAGAGAAAACCAGTGCAGTGCTTGGCCCAAAGGAAGCACAAAAATCGTATTTACTGAAGAAATGAGGGTCAAGAAAGATATCTCTGACTCAAAGGGATAAAATACCAGAGCCAATGAGCTCCTTGTATTAGCTACAGGACAGCCACGCAGGGCAGACCTGCCTTGCATAGGACAACCCAACGTGTATTAGTCCAATAAATAAGAAAAGGGGATAGCCTTGAAACTTACACAGAAATGTAAACATTCTTGGGAAATAAATCATATTTTCATTATTCTATCTGTACCATTTTGAACATGGTGGTAAATTTTCTGAAAAACAAACTGTTCTACTTCATCTTTTTTTTTATATTTATAATGTACAAGTAATCAGATATCTTCATCTATGCACAGTACCTTAGATTTCACACTGTTTTTTTTAAATGGTTATTTATTTTTTTCTTATTAGTCATCCATTTTATCGACATCAGTGTATATATGTCAATCCCAATCTCCCAATTCATCCCACCACCACCCCCTGCCACTTTCCCCCCTTGGTGACCATATGTTTTTTCTCTACTTCTGTGTCTCAATTTCTGCTCTGCAAACCGGTTCATCTGTACCATTTTCTAGGTTCCACATATATGCGTTAATATACGATATTTGTTTTTCTCTTTCTGATTTACTTCACTCTGTATGACAATCTCTAGATGCCTCCACGTCTCTACAAATGACCCAATTTCGTTCCTTTTTATGGCTGAGTAATATTCCATTGTATATATGTACCACATCTTCTTCATCCATGTGTCTGTCGATGGGCATTTAGGTTGTTTCCATGACCTGGCTATTGTAAATAGTGCTGCAATGAACATTGGGGTGCATGTGTCTTTTTGAATTATGGTTTTCTCTGGGTATATGCCCAGTAGTGGGATTGCTAGGTCATATGGTAATTCTACTTTTAGTTCTTTAAGGAACCTCCATCCTACTTTGTCTTACAAAACTGAATTTTTATAACGTTGGGTTTGCCTAAAGATGGGAGAGCACATACTTCTCTTCTTTGGAGTAAAATACAAGTACCCTGTACAAGTACAAAATAAAGGGAAATGATCAGAAGTGCTTTCCTGTTCAGGGTATTTGTTACCAGTTAGTTGTTGCTGATCTGGCTGATGGGCCTGAGAACGTGTGAATGAAGCTGGTGACGATAAAATGCTATAGGTCGGGAACTCACGCCAGGGTCACGACTCAACCTCCTGTTCAGGGTAAGTGCCGGGTTTTTTTTGACCAAATTAGGCCTCCTTGGACCTCTGGGGTAGCCCTTCTGCATTTCCAGGCAGGAGGTGGATAAGGGGCTATTTCGGTCTGTCTGCCCATCTGGTCCCTTTGTATCTGGCTAGCTCAGCCACTCAGCTCAAGGTCAGGCCAGCAGATGAGGTGCATTTGCTCTGACCATCCATCCATCCCACTACGACACGGGCCACTCACTGGATACAGAAGAGACCCAATAAAAAAGTCCCAGCGGGGGAGGCACCCTCTCATCCCCACAACACAAGTGCAATTCCAGGCTGGGGGTCCGGAGCACCCTTGTCACTTAAGAAGGGGAAAGGACATCAGAACTTGACAGAGGAATCAGCATCAAACTGTTGTCCCCAAACAAAGAACTCATATCAACAGGGAAAATAAAAATGTTATTGAGAACTTCTGTTCTCAGATGTTTAATACAAAGGAGAGATTCTTGTGCCAGGGAACAAAGTGATCCAGTATTCACAAAGCAGGAATTCTCCCACTGTACATTTTGTTTCCAAAACACTTAGGACTACAGCAAGTTTTCCAGTTGGGGTAAAGAAGCTACTTCTGGAAGCAACAGAGGAGATAACTGAAATATTTCACAGAGGAGCTGAAATCCTTCCAAGAAAAAGCACAGCCAATGTCAGCATTTAGGGGCATCCAGTGTGGATGGTGAGCCGACCTGTCCCCTAATATGTGGGGGGGAAATGAGTGCTGAGAGTTCTTAAAGCTACAGAACATTCTAGTAACATACCATGGGAACCCAGGAACCTCAAGCATTTTTTAAAAATTAACTCCTTGAGGGCTTCCCTGGTGGCGCAGTGGTTGAGAGTCCGCCTGCCGATGCAGGGGACACGGGTTCGTGCCCCGATCCCGGAAGATCCCACATGCCGCGGAGCGGCTGGGCCCGCGAGCCATGGCCGCGGAGCCTGTGTGTCCGGAGCCTGTGCTCCGCGACGGGAGAGGCCACAGCAGTGAGAGGCCCGCGTACAGCAAAAAAAAAAAAAAAAAAAAAAAAAAATTAACTCCTTGAGCCCGGGGTTCCAGGCAGTGCCAGTGTAATTGTCCTTCCACCAGGATTGCTGCCAGGAAGGAACAAGCCGGGCTTCTTTAGTACATATTTTAAAAACCTGTTTTGTGACCTGCAGGGAAGTCAGGTGGTAAGGAGCCTTCTTTTATCAAGGTGGGAGCTGGGGAGCAGGACAGCGGATGAGTGACCTTTCTCTCTGGCATGTTCACCATATGAGCTGCACGATGGAATTCAGAGCCAAAGTCGCCAACCAGAAAGAGAACGCAAGGGTATCGGTCGGTTTCTCTTATTTTCATGTCATTATTTTTACTTTTCACTGAAAACAGTCACATCGCTGTTTGTCCCTCTGTCTGCTTTACCAGGCTGGACGTTCCTGGAAGGAAATGCAAAATGGACGAAGACCCCCGGCTTCGAGACCAGGTTCACCATCTAAATCCTAGCTCTGCGGCCACCGTGCAGTCAGTGTCAACTTCTCTTCAACTCAACTTCCTTACCCATAAACTGGGAATAAAGACGCCCGTCTTTTAGGATTGTGGAAAATCTCAAATGTAAAATTATAAGTGAAGTGCCTACACACAGTAGGTCCTGCCTTTGAGTTCAGGAGCTGTGACTTACCTTGGTATCTATCCCCCATAGCACTTTGCCCTTGAACCCTCTCCCAGGCAGTGTACCAGCATGCTTCCAATTAGTCATGACTAAAATTTCGTACAGCTCACCGTACTCCAAGCATCGTTTTATTAATGGCAAGGATAGTGGCAAAACCAAATATGAGATGATCTGACTGCTTTGCTGCATCTCCTACCACTGGAATGTCAAAGGGACAATGTTAAAATAAGTACACAAAGGAAATACTTAAAGAGGCAAAGGAGGAATTAAAGAGAGCAACAGAGACGCAAGTCAGGAAATGAAGTCTTAATTCTCAGCGCTGCCTCCAAAACACCAGTGTCTTTGAACAGCTTGCATAATCTCAAGGCTTTTTAAAGAGTTGGCATCTAGGTGCTGGCACCTGTGATAATTAAGTAAAATTTTAGTAAATATTAACAGAAGCTGACATTATGGCAATTTTTAGGGCCATCATCCACTAAAAACCTTACTACTTAGGATTATCCTTTCTATATGGTCCATGGGGACGGAGACCACACCAAGTGGCTTACGGCTCTTACAATCAACACCTACACTCTCCCACCCACTTGGTCACAGTCTTTTCTGGGCACGTAGCATGTGGAGTGCACTGACTGTATCAAGTCCGCTCCGCCGGTGAATGAGAACGGGAGAGGCACCAGCCCACGGAGATACAGCAGAGGGAGAGGAGGCGACCGCGTACGCGACCAGGGGAAGACTGTCCACGGAGGGGAAGACACAGAGGCGAGGGACCTACACTGCAGGGGCCGCAAGGTGGTTCAAAGGAAGAGCGAGGACTCTCACTGATGACCCATAGAGAGAAACAAAGCTTCAAGATCCGGCGAGGCGCCGGGGCTGGGAGGACAGATGTGTGACAAGTGGGGACTCCAGCCCTTTCCCGCTCGAATCAAAATAAACACTGAAGCAATCAAACGAGCACTCCTGCGCTTCCAGCAGAGCCCCGGACTCAGGCTGGGAGTGGGGTGGGTGAGGGCAGGGCTTGCCGGGGCCAGAGGAATGCAAAGGAAGGAGGAGAAAGGGCTTCTGTCCTGGTGCAACTGTTACGGAACTCGGAGAGAAACAATAACACAGTCAAGGCAGCCATCAGTAATCAAACACAAGACACTTCCCTGTGTTGTTGCATCTGATCGTCATAGGAACCCTAGGACGTAGATATTAATAAGCCATTTAAAGATGTCACCCAAGATGACAGAACTAGTTAAAGATGAAACCAGGGCTAAAAGTCAGACCAGTTTGACTCCAGAATTCGTTTGCCAAGCTCCTATCCTCTACTGATGCTCTCTCTGATTCTCTCTGAGAATCAGAACTTTATACGTACAGGCATGCACAGGGAGGAGAATTTTATAATCTAGGTGTGGGGCAGGCCGGCCTCACTAGGACTCAAACCCCAGAGGCTATAAAAGAAAAAAAACTGATAAAGCTGATTACATGAAAATAAAAATGTTCTGCCTGGGAAAAAGACACCGTAAACAAAGACAAAAGGCAAACGACAAACCAGAGAACTGTTGGGAACGTAAATCACAGGCAAAGGCTAATTTATTAATATATAAGGAATGCCTATAAATCAATAAGAAAACATCCAACAAGACCTAAAGGACATTCAGCTGTTATAAAAGAAAATCAAAATAGTTCACAAACACATTAAAAGATACTAAACTTTACTCATAAGAAAAATGCAGACTAAACAATATATTAGCATTAGTGAACACTGAAACGTTTTCTTCTACAAGCGTTGGTGAGGATATGAGGAAAGAGGTGCTTTCATAAATTACTAATGAGAGACTAAATGGATACATCCGTTAGGAAGGCAATCTGGTGCTATCTATCAAAATTATAACTGTCTTTACCCTCTGACCCAAAATTCCAATTCCAGGATTTTATCCTGAAGATAAATCACACACATGCAAAGTGATGCCTATAGAAAGCCAATATTTGCAGCAATGTTTGTACCAGGCAAAGTCTGAGAACCACCGAAATATCCAACCAAAGGAGAAGGATTAAATAAATTATGGCATCTCCCTATAATGGCCTATTATTTAGCCGCCAAAGAGGAGAGGAAGCTCTTAATGTGTTGATATGGAAGAAGCCCCAAGGAATATCGCTAAGCAAACAAAGCAAAGTAAAAATGGCAAGCAGAATATGCTATCGCAAATGTCAAAACACAATTATATAGAGTATACATATGTATTTCTGTGCACCCCATGGAGAGACACACAAGAGACTTGTTACACTAGGTTCTTCCAGGGAGAAGGTTGGTGGGTGGCTGGAATACAAGGGTAGGAGGGAGACTTCCTTGTCACTGTATACTTTGTATCTTTTGAATTTAATAACATGTACTCATGCCTATTCAAAAAACAAGTTATACACACACATACGTATAGAGACACACTGCATACAAATCAAAATCGAGTGCCAAGCGGTGGCAAAAAAGCTGGCTTCTGGCCCAGCCTTGCAGCCAGTGTGCTAGTGAGAAAAGCTCCCTCACCAAAGTCTCAGTTTCCTCATCCATAAAATGGGATACTTCTTCCTTCCTCTTGTGTTTTTGAGGAGTAAATGAATGAATATACATAAAGCCCTTAGACAGGTGCCTGGCACACAGCAAATGTACACAAGTGTCTGTTAAATAAGCACCATGTAAGCCGAAATCAAAGATCCACAGGAATTAGACCAGGAAGACAGAAGCACGGGGAAGCAGTATCTGCCACTCAGAAGGAAGAGCACATGCAAAGATCAGGGGGTAGGAGAGCACACTGCTGTACACAGGGCATCCTGGAGGGGAGGGGGAACCGAAGAGAAGGGGCTAAAGGAGTGAGCGTGGACCAGTCCCGACAGTTTCTCTGCGGGGGATGGGCAGCAAATGGAGCATTTCAGGTGGGGGAATTCCAAGATTGGACAGGCTTTCCTAGAAAGAGTTCTCTGGCAACTGTCTGGAAGACAAGTTGGACAGAGGCACAAACTGGGTGGCAGAGAGGCCACTTAACCATTGTTGCAGCAAAATGAGGAAGCTATGAGCCAAAATGGTGCCAGTGGGGAAGTAGGAGAGGAAGGATTCGGGAGACACAAAGGAGGCCAAATCCAGCTGGCCTGTGGACCTGGCCGGGGAGAGGGTGGAGAAGATGCAACCAGGGATACTTCCCAAAGGTCTGACTTGGCTTATGTGGAAGCCCAAGACGCAACTCAGTGAGAAAAAGTGTTCAGAAAAAGGAGCTGGTTGGGGGTGGAGGTAAGATGGTAGGTTAGGTCCCAGGTTTGTTGAGGTTCAAATGTCTCCTAGGTAATCCATGGTTAGCTACAGGCATCTAAACCTCAGATGATGGGCTCTGGCTGCACATACAGCTTTGGGAGGTACCAGACAAATCTGTAACACTTAAAGGCTCTGGACTATGGTTAAGGCAGCTGCCACCAAATGGCAACGGTCCCTTTGGTCCAAGGAAGAGACTTTTGAGAAGATACATGACCTATGATGCAGGTAAGACCCGTGCTCCTCCCTGCATCCCTCTCTTGTGCTCTCCTTCCCTCTCTCCCTTCATATACTCCCTCCTCTCTCTTCTTCTCTCTTCCCCCTTCCTCCTTTCTTCCTAAAAATGGAAAAAAGTTCTCATAAGAGGTTTCCTTAAATGCTTCACGTGAAGCAACCCACTTCTGACAGTCCCAGCTAACTGGAGATGAAGGCTTTGTTTTTTCCAACATTCCTGCCCTGCTCTTGTTTCTCTCTTTACACACAGCAGAAGTCACTAGAAAGTTGTCACTGTCCTGTAGACACATCCCCACGTGACGGGGAGCAGCCCTGAAGACCTCATTTTTCCATGTGTCTGTCTCAACGGCTGCACTGTCTAGGTGTTTCTTAGAAAGGGCATTCTGTGGTTTTTCTCTCCTGCTGAGGGGCTTCAGTGAATGCAACCCCACTTAAAAACCACCTCCCAAAGGGTTTTACTAAAAGACCACCTCCCAAAGGGTTTTACTAAGAGATGTTAGAACTGACTTCTGAAAGAGCATATGAAAAGTACGCTCTGTTTACTTTTCTACTAAACGTAAAATCATGTTTAAGCAAGATTTCTGGAACAAGTTAGGCAGGATCCTGGGGCCAGGATTCAGGAGTTTCCAGCTTTGTTACTCACTAACTCACCCATTCACATGATCCTAAACTTCCCTCAGCTCTGGTCTCCTCACCTACAAAATCGGGGTCGATTGCTAGACCACTTCCAAATTTCCTTCTGGCTCTAAAATTTTGCGAAGTCTAGATTGGAGAGAGGATGGAACTTGGTCTCATGACAGTGTGGACTATTTCAGCAATTCAAACGTGCCATTAAACATTTAAGGCAACTTCAGTTTTAGAGATTAGTCGATTTCCTGACTGGACAATAGAAATATTCCAATTTTATCATCCACCAAGTCTGTTGCAGTGGCCCATATATTTATCCCAAAGGGAACCCCAACTGTTATAACCCAGCAAGTGCCACTCACTTTTCAAATTCAGACTTGGCCAAAGAAACCATCTCTTTTCCTGAAGAAACCACAGCTAGGGACTCTGAGGGGAGAGAAAAATGCCATGCAAGGCATGGATGACTACTCAGTCTTTAACTATGTAAATTATAGGCCTGCCTTTTTAAATGCAAGGTAGTTCAGTCTACCAAGAAATGGACAATGTATTTTCCCACTTACAGAGATTTATGTGACTTGTGAGAACAAGCCAGGAATATGAATGGGGAGACCTAACCTGATAACAGACTCCCTGCCTTCTCTCTCCCATAGAAGTCATGGGATCGTCCAGATGAATTCGGTTATTATAGCAAGGCAACAGCACAAACAGCCACAAGAGATTTCATGTAGAGCTCAACACAAAGAAAACCAACCAGGAGAAAGTGGCCATTTTTAATCTAAAAAGAGGTTTTTTTCCCCCATCATGTCTGTCAAAATGTGATTTCCCTAGAATCTGTGTACTCTTAGTAAAAAGCAATATGTCAGAGTTTAATTGACTTAAAATATTGTATCTTAAAAGATATCAGGTAATGTACCCTCTTAAACCAAAGCCTGGATTAGATTAGTTTGAAATGCATCATCCTCAAAAATAATTTCAGTTGAAACCTGATTTCAGCAGTGTGCTTTGGTAATCATATAAGGGAGAATATTAGGTATCTTACAACATTCATAGAGTATTTGCTGTTAATCACACAGCAATATAGAAATTAGCTGTCTAATTTACTAGAAACTAGATATAATTTATTGGTGTTTTGATGGGATGCACAGATAGGTTTCCATCTTTGAAATTTATACACATATATATATATATGCACACACTAGTGTTTATCTTTAAATGGTTCACTATACCCGACATCACTCAAAATAAGAGAAAGGACAGGATAACTTAAACCATAAACTGAGTTATTTCACCTATTATTTTCACAAATGTAAAACAGGCTGACGACTAGTCAGACAGCTGGTGGAGCTGTAAACTGCTAATTCCTACGGAGGGCGATTTGACAGAACCAATCAAAATGCCAAACACACTCCCTTTTGGTTGCAGCAATTCTGCTTCTAGGATTTCTTTCTATAGACACACAAAATAATTTAATACAAAGCTATTCACTGCATCATTATCTGTCCCAGAAAAAATTGGTAACAGCCTAAATATCTATCAGTAAGGGACTAGCGAATAAGCCATAGTAACAAAGAAAGAGGACGCTCGCTCAACTTACTAATATGCACTGAATTCCAGACTGTATTTAAGTGAAAAGCCCTTACGCAGAATAGCATTTATGTTTGCCATATATAAAAAAGGGGGGAAATAAGTATATTCACATACGTATGCATACGTGTACATATATGTATACCCATATATACAGATGCATATGTGTATACGTAAGTATAAATATACACACACATAACAAGACTCTGATAACACAGATTCTGGGAAAGGCAACCAGGTGCTTGGGCAGAGGAATAAGTGGAAGCCCCCCCTGCATACCTTTAGGGACCTTTTGGGGGTTTTGTTTGTTTGTTCATTTGTTATTGAAGTCTAGTTGATTTACAACGTTGTATTAGTTTCTGGTGTGCAGCAAAGTGATTCAGTATATACATATACTCTTTTTCATATTCTTTTCCATTATGGTTTATTACAGGATATTGAGTATAGTTCCCTATGCTATACAATAGGACCTTGTTGTTTATCCATTCTATATAGAATAGTTTGCATCTGCTAGTCCCTTTTGGGACCTTTTGAATTTTGAACCATGTGAACATGTTACCTATTCAAAAATAATCTGACAAACATAAATAATAATAAATTGTTCACGGGTGAGCAGTAAACACACACTCATATGTATTACTACTTAATACGAACATGAAGGACCATATTTTTTAAACACCAAAACATGTAGGCCAAGATTGGGTTTTTAAAATAATGCTATGAAGAATAAAAATGAGGTGATCTTCCTCTTTCTATTCTCTTGGAGCTCTTATAAAATAATAAATGACATGTAACAGTTTGGAGGAAAACCAATTAAAGGGACATAAATCATCCTTAACCCCTTCCCCAGATGAATGACAAAGAGACACATGTTCTAATTAACACCAAGTAACATTGTGTAAAGAGCAGTTTGAGACGGAAATGAACAGATGGCCAACACGCATATGAAGTATTGGGGTGCAAGACAGAAAACTTGATCTGACACTGAGAACTTCAAGCAAGCGAAAGAAATTGTACCTGAATGAAAATTGCTCTAAAAAGATGAATGAGCTCCCCTATCTAACTTTCTCTAGTTTTTAGGTGCTTTTGGGGGGGGGGTTGCTGCTTTCTGTGTTCAGTCCCTACAAGGCAAATACTATTCCAAAGCCCATCCCACTTTCTATATAGGCAAACACACCCACACACCAACCACACCCACACACCAACCACGAAGCCACCTTTTTACAACAGAAAGATTTCCTATCCCCAGGCAACGGATGGCTCAGTTCATCTCAAATCAGTCTAGCATTTCAGTTCAACGAAAGGCTTTGGACATCATCTTGGAGTTTGATGTAGTAAGAGCTGACCTAGAGGGTTATGCTTTAACAGCCCTCTCTTTTCTTTCCTTTGAAACAGAGATTTATGACAGGAGGCAGAGAAAGAGAAAAAGATCGCAGGGTTGATGAAACCCTCTTATGATGCACAGAGCAGGTACCAAGGGGTTTGTGCTTCTGACTTCTCTTTGCTCAAAGGCAGACCAAGTAAGGAAGGAGGCACGGTTTCCTCTTGTTTACAAGTTCATCCCATTCTTAGCCTTTTCTCTGTGGAAACAAGGAGGCCACAGCAGTGGCAGTTTCATGAGCTGAACCCTCAGCAAAGACCCAGTGACCGATTCCACATGTGGGAGACTTCAGCCCAGCTGACAGATGCTATTTCTCTCTGTCCCCATTGACCCAGACTGGGGAGACGGCACATTTCAGACAGGATGCCCTCCCAAAGTCGTGATGCAACCCTGAAGAAAAAAAAAATCTGCTCAAGATCCAAAACCAGGATCTGGTTTCTGCCAATTCAGAACGACAGAGACCAGTGGCTGAGACACTGTCCTCACAGAAGGTATGTTGAATGTATACATATTTAACATCAGCCGACACTTCATACTCTCCTGTCTTTTATTGTTTTACCTACATCTCGGGTTTTAAATGTGCATTCTGTAGTGAACAACAGCTGGATAAAAAGCATAAAACTTTGAGTAAACACCAGATACAGTTCCTGCTTTCCAGGCAAAAAGCAGAAAAGGTTTTTGTTTGTTTGATTTTGGAACTCCAAATAACTACTCAGAGGAAAAAATGCACATAGTGGGGTAACCAGCTATATGAACAACATTTAAGGCCAGGAATTATAAGTATAAAGGATTTGTGCAATCTGGATTTTTGGATTTAAACTGACAATTTAGTTCCTGTGTTTGAGAGGAATATACATTTATTACATACATATATACACACACACACAGATTTATGTATCTATTTTATACAAAGCAGACAGTTTCCACTAAGCTATTATTTGAAGTATTTGGATTCAAACTCAGTTCCTTTCTCCATCTGAGACAACAGACTCCTCTGGTTTGAGGATATTTTTAAATATAAAAACTAATTATCCTATTTCACTGCCTATAAATTCAATTTCTATTTCTGAGCCTGCTTCTGTTGTATGTCTCCTGGTAGGTCCCCTTGCATTATGGCTTGTTTACAACCCAGTCTCAAATCACAGGAAAGACAGGGATCAAATAAAAATAAGCTTTCCAACCTCTTAGGAGGGTTTGGTAATGCAGCAACATTTCCATAATGCTATATATTTTTTAAAAATCAAGTCCACTTTTGATGAAAGGATAGTTCTTTTTAAGCAGTAAATTTTATAGACAATGTAGAGAGTATAAATGGAATGCATAAAGGGCGAGGCTAATGCCAGTGTCAGAATGCTTTGTCTTGGTGAGATTCTCCTGCAAAACCAATCAACCAGTGTACCTGGAGATGCGTCAGGCAAACTTTTGCAGACCAGAGTCCGGGTTTTGCTTTGTGTCAGCCTACTAAGAACTTCCAAGGCCATTCTGGACTGGATCACAGAGTAGAGGTATGCAACGTACAGCGAACACTTTCCCTTCTCAACCCTGCTAACCCCTTAAAAAGAGAGGCCTTCACAAACTTGTCAAGGAGAGCAAATTAACCACCACAATTAACATTGCCCAGCTGGGGTGGTGAAGGTCAAAGGCAAACCAAAATAAATTGTCAATGATAAAGAAGTAAATCAGCCTACCCTTAAAAAAAAAAAATCCTTCAAGTCCATTCTATTGTCTCCGTTTCAGTTACGTGAACGTATCTTCAGAAAGCGCCTCATCAAAAATCTGCCCTTAGATTGCTGGCTTGGCCACCAATTAGCTGGCTCAACCCCTGGCAGGCTCTTTAACTCATGAGACCTTATTTTTCTTATCTATGAAGTGAGGGAGCTGGGCAAGGTGACTGAGGTTCCTTCCAGCTCTAACCGTCCATGGTTTGTGATCAAAGGCTGTGCCCACACCCACTCTGACCCCCCCATCCCAAGCCTTTCGCCTGACTCATCTCTTCCGAGGCTCGGTCTCCACGGTTTTCTGGACCCCTCAGCAATGGTAGCAGACGAAAACGAGATCTTTCTTAGACGTTCCTAACCAAGATGCTTCCTGTTTCTTGGATTTACAAACATCTCAGATCAGATGAATTGTAAGGAGAGGGTCCAAAGGATGAACTAAGATGATTAAGATGACAGGCCTCCAAAAGGAAGAAAAACACATTTGTGAGGAGGACAAAGCCACTTCTGGAAATTCTGGGCTTTTTTTTTTTTTTTTTCAAGAAGGGATCTAAGAGGACGTTTTCATACTCCACTCCCTCAGTCCCGAGTTTTGAGGCTCTGATTCTTCTTATTTCCCATCCCTCACAAGACCAGGAAAGATGGACAGAGAATTTTTTTCTCACTCTCTTCTGATTTAGCCAAATGGGGATCATTTCTTCATGACTATCGTTTCGTACACTGATTTCTGAGACCTCCTGGTAAACGATGACTAGGCCCACCTACCATGGACTGGACCTTCTGTAAAGGTATTTTAAAGGTATTTTAAAAGGTATTTTAAACAACAATTTCCCACACTGGATATCCACAAAGGCTGATATCTGGATTCTTCCCACCCTTATTTTTGGAGCAGTAAAGTTTTCTTCAAGCTGCCACATATGAGTGAAGGCCCTGTGTATGGAGCCGGCAGTGATTTCTGCCACAAGCCCCACCTTGCCCCAAAAGAAGAAACTTCCAGGCTCCTGGCTGAATCCAGGTATTTGTCAACCTAACTGGTATATCTAAATAAATGCCTGATTTTTTAAAACAGAAAATTCTAAGTCCAGCTACACGCAAGCCGTACAGAGCGTAGCCCTGCTATCATTACATTCTAGGACCCAAACATTCGTTCACCAATATACTCAAGAACAGAAACAGGTTCTGCCTTCGAAAGTCCATGTGTGGTCCTCAAGGAAGTATTTATTCAACTACTATGGTATACATATCCACTCTCTGGCTCCAATATCCTTTTACATCCAAAAATCGGGAAATAATTTTTGATGGCCAAAGTTTGGGTGACCTAAAGACCATTCAGTTACTGAGGCCATGGTCAGTAATGTTAGATTTCATGAAAACTCTGCTGTCCACTGCAGGGTGGCATCCCAGTGGGGTCCTTTGAACCCCAAGCCCTGTCCCACCTGTACGCAAGCATGGCAAGTTCCAAGGGGCACTACCCTTACTGGCCTTCAACCCAAAACCCATGGGGCCACAAGATGGAAGAGAACTTGGAACATGCCCTTCCACTCTGGTGCTAAATACCATACAGCCCTGACTTTTCTAGAACACTTTGTGAGAGTGCCCTGGTTTTCACGACTAACTGAATTTCCCTGTTGTTGAGAAATAAAGGACAAGTTTTAAGTGGTTTCACATGCAAACATCGCCGCTCGGAGAAGCACACACACTACAGTACATGTAGTTTTCTTTGTTATTGTTTGCAGTTTCCAGTTTAGGACTTATCCAATTATCTACCTATTGTCTGGTAGGCCTGGCACAGGGGATTCCAATTACAGGAAACGCTTCTGCAATCGCAGGCCCAAAGCAAACCCTGGAGCGATGGCAGCTCAGCCAGAGGGCGCGTATGCGCCAGAGGGGGTCCGGCTGGGAGGGAGAGGCTGCCTGGCGAAACAACCCAAGTGTGAAGTTCAACTACAAAGCTACTTCCAACCACTTTGCATGGATCTGATCTTTACTGTAGGAAGGGGAGTGAAAACGGAACAGGGGTGTGTATGGGAGGGTGACGCTGTGGAAAGCTGCTTGAGGTGACAGCCAACACTTGTACTTACAAAGGGTTTGGGGCTCAGAGGACCACACAGGGATGTCACCCTGCAGCGGACAGCAGAGTTCTGCTGAGATGCTTTACGGAGGCCCTGGGATGGTTGATGTAGATGCTCTGGGACAGACAAACAGACTCTGGGCTGGAAAGACTAAGGTCACCTCGCCCCCCTGCAGCTCTCTTGGGGGGTGAAGGGGGCGTGAGCTCTTGCCGAGAGACTCTGAAACCTCAGTCTCCCCCGACTGCTCTTCTGCAGGAGTTTCCTTTAAAACCCAGATCACTTCACTTCCCTGCTCAAAGCTGTCCACTGACTTCGCATCACACACAAAACAAAATCCAAATTCCTGCCAGAGTCTACCGGGCCCTACCGTGGTTCCCGATGGGAACAGAACCGCCCTTGGGGGCACCGGGGGAACCCGTAGGGGCTGTTCCGGACGTCACACGACAACCGGGGTCATGAGTGGTGCTTTGGGGGTGGACAACCTGAAACGCATGGGATGGTCCCACACAGCCCAGAAATGCCCCACGCCCCCTGTGAGCTCCCAACGCCCCCTGGACATTCCCAGCGCCATTTTACACTTCAGGTCAATGTGAAGAGTTTTGTCCACGATTTTCATGAGCACCCAAATGCTAGGAATGCAACAGGGAACAACATAGTTTGTTTTGTTGGGAACTTGACTAAGAAGTATTTACCATATCAGAAATATCACATCACTAATAGCGACACTGACTGTCACTGAATCGTGATATAACACATCAGCAGCCCCTGCCCTTATTGCTGCCACGTTCCCAGGGATCCTACAAGGACGTGTAAAAACGTGACCACCTGTTACGACTTCCCATGTAGTCATGTCTCCGCTGACGTGTTGAGATGCTTATTATAAGTGACTGTGCTTTTGTATTTTCTTTATAGTACGGTTAAGGCATTATATTGATGGTTTGTAATTTATGCGGGTGGACAGGTGGTATTTTCTACAAATTTCATTGCAGGAGAGTAAAAGGAGTGTTACTAAATATCTGTTATGAAAAGCAGGGTTTGGGTCTGGCCGGGGCCAATTCGCACCACCTCTCCCCTCATTCCGAGCCCCTCTGTTAGGCTCTGAAGGTGCCCTGCTCCTACCCTAGGACTTCACCTTGGCCTCCCTGGAAGGCATGTCTCTCAGACATCCTCAAGGCTACCTTCCTCCATTCCCTTCCACTATCCCTTTACTCTCCTTTTTCTTCTATAGAATTTATCATTGCTCGACGTTAAATGTTACCCTTCATTGTTGATTGGCTTTCTCTGCTACTAGAATTAAGTCTGTGAGACCAAGGACCCGTCTATCTTGTTCCCCAGCACCAAGAACACTGCCTGACACGGAGAAGGCACTTATTAACATCGGTTGACAAATAAAGTAACAAACAGACAAACTGAAGTTTAGTCCTACCAAGGGGCTCAGATTCCCTGGGAAATAGCAAATCCTCCCGTGACCCGTGTTACAAAATGTGCTCTTTCTCCCACTGGCCATGTTTCTCACGCTGCACCCTTTTCTTAGCCAAAGAGCAGTAAAAGAGAAAGAAGTCAGTGAAAAGGAGGAGGGTAAATTCTTTTAAATAACCATCCTTGCAGGACAAGCTGTATGGGATGGACTCTAACAAGGGGACTCTCCCCCTAATCTTCAGGACATCCTGCCCATCCTCTCTACCCACTGTACAGACACACACTGTGGAGGCAAAGGTTTGATTCCTGAAGAGCCCAAAGCCCCTCAAAAAAGAACCAACTTCTACAATTCCATACCCAGTAAATGCAACTCCAACCGAGATATGTTAAGATGGCTGGATCCTGACTGGTGACGGCCAGAGGGTGTTCTCCTTTACTCTTTTGTTCATTTCGACCCGCCCCCCCACCTTCTTTGAAATGAATTGTATTCAGAAATTATCAGGAAGTAATGCTCTTCAAATCAAAATCTCAATAGGTAATTTTGTGGAACTTGATAAGCTGACTCTGAACGTCATATGGAAGCCAAAAGGCCAGAGACAGCCACGAGACACTTAAGAAAAAGAAAATGAGGCAAAGAACTGACTCCACTGGATGTCAAGACTTAGAAAGCTATAACAAGTAAGAGAGTGTGCCATTGGTACAAGTGGAAGCAAACAGACCAATGGAACAGAACAGAGAGCCCAGCAACAGACCCACACATACAGAGACACCGAATTTCTGAAAAATCTAACACCACAGAGCATTAGGAAAAGATACTTTCCCCAGTAAACGGGGCTGAGTTGATTGGCTAACCACGTGGGAAACAAGAAAACTTTGCTTTCTCAGCTCAAAACCTTCATGTAACTCAATTCCATGTGTGCTATATAAATGTAAACTTAAGTGGCAAAACAATACAACTTTTAGAAGTTAATATTAGAGAAAAATCTTCATGACCTGGGGATGGCAGGACACAATAAGCACGAACTGTAAAGGAAAAGATGATCAATGAGGCTACATTAAAATTAAGAACTTCTTTTCATCAGAGGATGCTGTGAAGAGCGTAAAAAGGTAAGTCACAGAGGGGGAGAAAGATATTTGCAACCCATACGACTAGTGAAAAGTTCAGTCCAGAAGATGTAAAGAACGCTTACAAATGCACAAGTAAAAGACAAGGCAACACAGTTGAAAAATGGCTAAGAGACCTGAATAGGCATGTCACAGAAGAGGACAGTCAAGAAACATATGAAAACCAATTAGTAATCAGTAATTGATAATAAGAGAAACACAAAGAGCAAAAACAAAAACAACAAAATGACACTGTGATACCGTCATAAACACAGCAGACAGGCTAAAATAAAGAGACTGACAATTCTAAGTTTGGAGAGTAAGCAAAATATCAGGAACTCTCATACACCTGGTGGGAGCGTAAACTAATTCAAACATTTTGGAAAACTCTTTGGCATTACATCTACAACAATTCTACCATTTGACTGGTACCCAACAGAAACGCGGTCTATAAATACAATGGGATATTATTCAGCCTTAAATGGGAAATTCTGACACAAGCTACAACATGGATGAACCTTGAACACATGCTGAGTGAAATAAGCCAGTCACAAATATAATCCTACTTCTATGTGGTACCTAGAGTAGTCAATTCATAAGAGACAGAAAGTGGAATGGCAGTTGCCAGGGGTTGGGGGAGAGGGGAGGATGGGAAATTAGTGTTTAATGGGTACGGAGTCTCTGTTTGGGCAAATGAAAAAAAGAAATGGCAGCAACTGTTATTGTAAGGTACATCCCCAAACCAGAAGCTAATTTTAACATATTCCCAAGAGAGAGAAGCCAGCACATCCACATGGGCTCACCGTTATTTGGCTGTCAGTAGTTTCTTTTTTTCTTTTTCTTTTTTTTTTAATTCCATCCCATACTCAACAAAAATACCAACAGGAGTTTCTTACAGTGAAGTGTGAACTAAAATTAGTCCATAGCAGTAACTAATGCTATCAGATTTACTAAGTATTCTATTTGTACTTAGATTGTAGTCTTCATTAGCTAAGGTGAGCTCAATGCTGATCAGGTAAATGAAAGATTACAGTTGAGTAAAAGGGCACTGATATTACCTGACTTAATCACTCAATTCAATAAGGGTTGGTATCCCAAGGTCTTGCTATGTGTAATTAAGAAAGTTAAGCTCCAAGTCACCCTTTGATGATATTAACTGCAATTCTGATTATCTTTAAACTGCAATTCTAATCCATGAAATACAGCTAGCAATTATTTCTCTCATGTGCCGAAGGATCAGAATTTACCCTGGAAGTTTATCAGAATTGCTTCCAATCTTCAAAACCCCATATTTGCATGCTATAGCCTATAGTGGCCTTGAAAATAATCTGTCCAAACACCCAGTTTAACCCGTTGTCTAAGCTAAAAAGAAAGTGGACTTCACTTATTTTTCTTTTTTCCTCCTGAATGGAGATCCAATTTGTAAAGCAGGTCGATAGAATGGAAATCTGACTTTCAAGGTTAGCTTTCATATACATCTAAGTAATATTTCAGATGGCAGATTTTACAGAATCATACCACAGATTATACTTACTCCAAACACCAAAGAGTTGGCATTGGGACCCTTCCATGATGACTTCTATGAAAGGCACTGAATCTTCGTAATCACGAAAAGTAAGATCATGAATGTCAAAACACAGGCCCTGGCTCACAGAAAAATGCTTAATAAATGGCAGTAAAAAAAAAAAATATATATATATATAATAATAGCAAGAGTTGAATGTGCATGGTCCATGTAAGCTAAATGTCTTATCTCATTTTAGCTGAACAGATTTTAGAACAGTCAGTGATTCCATTCTATTTTGAAAATTATTGAGCTGCACCAGTTCGGAAATTCTTCTGAAACTCAATTCCCAGGCATTTGGCTTTTGTTCCTGGGATTTCCACTGCTTTAGAGGATCCAGCTTTAATGGGTTCTTTCTGAGAAACCCTCCACAGGTTCTCAGAAGTACTTTTAGTGAATGCTCCATTTAACTTCATTTTGCAATTAATGAAACTTTCAAGACATATTTCCCCTCCCCTTTTTTCTATTCGAGTGATTTGTTTTTCTTGCCTTCTGGGTAATTAGGAGCAGAAAACTACTCCTACTAGGACCTAAAGGCCATAAATATGGCACCAAAAATGCCAAACGCCAAAACAAATGTCATTTGCAGGGCTCTGAAAAGCCCATCTCTCAGACTTAAAAATATTCCACGTTACCGGTAAAGGTCTTTGGTCGGTAGGTATCAAATGGATCACGTTCTGATTTCAGTGAAATTCAACCAATAGTAAAGCTTTTTGAGTTTTCAGTCTTCCTTGACAAGAATACTTAACCTTTACCAGTCTGGGAGCTAGACTCCTTCCTGCCTTTGCAACTTGACCAGTTTGGTAATAAAACAAACAACCAATTTAGTTGTTTATTTTCTTAGCTTAAAAATGTTTGCATGTTTAACTGAATGCCAATGTACTGTATCTGCTCTTCTTCTTTTAAAGTTTTAAACAAACAATCACTGGACATAATTAACCAGGAACAATCCTCTGCTTGTGAGACACGTATCCCCCATCTAGAAACACGACAGAAAAGAATGCGGTTTATAGGGACCCGTAGTCTCTCCAAATTACTGTTCACTGTCTGGTGAAAAAAAGTGTTTCAATCACTTTCCCAGTCACCCAATGCATGACCCCAGAATTTTCAGTTCAATTATAGACCTAGGAAGTCACAGCCCCTTTGGTGATGGATAAAACCACAAGGCTTTAGTTCAGAGGAGGCAAAGACGCATCCAAATGTGAGAACAAACTGCTCCCACAGGATTCTTTATACTTCCTAGTTTTAGGTAGATCAAGAGTACTTTTTAAATAAACTTGGCGTTTGTTTCCTAGCCCAGTGGAAAAATCTGACTTCAGACTCTGCGGTGACAAAAAAGAAGCCTTACTTTCCTGGGCAACCAGAACCCACTTGTCACAGGAACTGCAGCAGGTCAACAAAAAGGGTACGATGTCCATTTGAGAGCCCTGATGAAGGTGATGGTTCAGCCTTGCCTGGTGGAGCATCTTCAAAGCTTTAAAATATGCTGATTCCTGGGTCCCACCCTCCACTCCTCTGCCCACGCCCACAGTGTTCTGATTAAATTAGTCTGAGAAGTGGCCTGGACATTGGGATTTTAAATGTTCCCTGGGTGATGTTAATGTGCAGCCAGGACTGAGAACCCCTGTGTCTTACTCTATTCGGGCTGTTATTACAGAATACCATGGACTGGGTGACTTATAAACAACAGAAATGTATTTCTCACAGTTCTGGAGGCTGGAAGTCCAAGATCAAGGAGCCAGCAAATTCAGTATCTGGGGAGAGCCCACTTCCTGGTGCACAGACAGCCGTCTTCTGTGTCTCACGTGTGGGAAGGGGCGAGGGAGCTCTGTGGGGCCTCTCTTCTAAGGGCACTAACCCCATTTGTGAGGGCTCCTCCCTCCTGACCTAATCACCTCCCAAAGACTCCACCTCCTAATGCCATCACATTGGGGGTTAGGCTTCAACATAGGAATTCAGGGGTGGGGACACAAAAGTTCAGTCTGTAGCAACCAAGAATGTGGTCAAGATGTCCCAGGCCATTTAAAAATAAGCTGTAGAATGGGCCAGCGGGGGTGCCCCCTGGGCACGGAGCTTATGGAAACCCTATGAGATGAATGAGACCAGGGCTGAGCTGATGCTGCTGGGAAGGGGAAAATCCCATGATCAGCCACGGCTTCCTCCCAGATAAGAAGGCCAAGAATGCCCCAAAGGCGGGGGGCAGGGGCTCGGGGGCAGGTGGAGGGGGTCACAAAGAGTCCTGCAGGGCTCTTGAGAAAGGATCCAAATGTTGTGCCCATCACGCTCCCCTATTTGGGGCCCCAGAAGTAGACATTCCTAGGATCTGAGTTGTACCAAAAATGTTCAGACTCTTCACAAGGGTCATTCACAACAAGGTGGTCTTCGCTAGGGTGGGCCCTGGGCCCTGTATGCCTGGAACAGACTCAGCCTTTGCAACGCTTACCCGGCAGGGCTCCCAATGATGAACAGGGACCGTATTTAACGTTTTGAAATTTTAAATCCAAAAAGCTAGCTTCAAATCCATGATTCAACAGCATAAAACTTCAGAGCAGAGAACTCTGTGCTTCCCTGGTAGTTTGAGCATCTTATTTCAAAATGGTATGGGGGCATGTTGATTAAATTTTTGGTTGCAGTGTATTCTGGGTGAAGGAGGGGAGAAATGTGAGTGTTTGCTCAAAACTACCCTCCTCCCCGACCAGGCCCAAGTTAGGTTTAAGCAGCTCTGGCTCCAGACTATGAGAATCCTAGAAGGATACAGGGGCTGGCTCCCCTCAGACTCCACTCCAGTGAGTGTAGACGTCAGGAAAAAAGGGGAAGGTGTTTCTGGCAACAGGCTGCAGAGCATCCCTAAGGAAGGAGCCTCCAGAGGTCTCTCAGCCCAGGCTCCCCGCCCCGCTCTGTCTTTCAGGGTTCACCACGGCCAGCTCACCTGCAGCTATACCACCCCAGGGACTGAGGTGGGGCTTCTGTGAGCTGCTGGAGGGAAGGAGGCTGGAGCAAGGATTCTTTTTAAATGGAAAAATAAAGATCATTAGGGGAACTTCTCATTCATCCAAGAGCTGTGTGTATTCAGCTCCCCTGGCAAGGAAGGAGGGTTGTTCTTCACCTCTGGAGACCATTGCCCTGGAGATGGGCAGGGTGGGAAGAGAAATGTCGGGGAGGGGGCTCTCTGTCTTGCTGCCTTCTCTCTCTGGCTGACCTCTGGAATCGAGCCCCAGAGTGGGAAGAAGCCCTTGCGATTCCCCTGACACTTCCCCGAGGATGCACGGCCTTTGCTGGAGCTGATCTGGGTGGGAGGCAGCCGCAGACTGTATCCTCCCCACAGTCTTGGGAAACGGAACATATGCAAATACGAGATGGGAATTGACGCTGAGGCACTGGATGGGAGAAGTATTCTAGAGGCCTGTGTGGGCCGCAGACTGAACATATGTCAGCCATGTGCTACGGCGCTTACCCAGGAATGCAATCCTGAGCTTGGGTTTCACAGACAGGCTCATGGTGTCCGGGGAGACAGTGAAGCGGAGGTGGTACCAGTTTACATGGAGGGCGAGTGTGTGTGTGTATGGGGCGCTCTGTATCTCAGCATGGGCTTGGAAGATACTGGAAGGTCACCCACTCAGCTTCCTTAGCAAGCATGTCTCTGTGTTCCCTGCCTCCTGCTGGCAACTTAAATTTGACAGCACGCACATGACTGGATGGGGATGTAGGGGCAGGGGCCGTGGCGTCAGGTTCCCAAAGCCCTAAGGGGGCCTCCTCCCCCAACCTTCTGCAAAAGCAGCCTGCCTGGCTTTGTCAGTGCAAGGATACCCTTATTTCTCTGGGTCTACCTAGACTGTGTCCTAATCTTGGGCACATTAAAGGGTCACCTGAGGAGCTCTGACCGTATGACAACTCTTTGAAAGCAGACCGCCTGATGTACTCACAACTACAGGGAATCTGTAAGAGTACAGCTTGCCCCATCACAGGCGTGCTACTTGAACGTAGAAATGGGAGCGCAATGGGGGGTGGGAATGCCTTACTTTCCTTTCACTATTCTCAAAGTTGCTGTGATTATTTAGGAATTAACTTCATTTTATCAGCCATGAATTGAGACCCTTTTACACAGCTCAAGAGGGAGGAGAGAGACATAGATGAATAACTATGGTACAAAACCTATGTACTTTATAAAAACAGAGAAAGAACATAGACAAAGGAGAGATTAATTCGGATTGAAGCAGGGAGAGGATTCAACAAAATGGAGGTGAACACAGCTGGAGCACGAGATCGGGGCAGGAGGCAGAGGAGAGAGAGGTGAGCTGGGAGGAGACCTGGTGCCAGCCCAGGAGGTCAGTCCAGGAGGTCCCTGTACACCAAGCTAAAGAGTTATTTGGGATTTGGGGCCATTTGGGGAAGAGGGGCAGGACAGGTTGGAGACGGCACAGAACTGTGGGAAGAGGGCCAACATTTCCTTAGCATCCGAAGTCCGCCAGGCACGGCGCCCACTCACTAAACCCTGTGCAGTGGATGTTATTGTTCCCGTTGTAGACCTGGGTCCCCTGACTCCCTTCTCAATATGAAGACCCATTCAAAAGGCACCCCGACGGCTCTGGGGGACTTGAGGGAATGTAGGTCTCTAAGGAAGGGGTCCTGAGGGCACCAGGAGATGACCTGCACACTCCACGACACTCATCCTCAACTTCCTCTGCAGACGTCACTGCCCCCAACGGTCTGGTCTGCTGCCTGTGGGTAGCTGCTTCCATCTGTCCCTCTGTTTCGTCTACCCCAGCAGCTCCAGGGCACCATTTCTTACTCAGAGCAACTTAACTGCGTTTCTGGCCTCCACATCCGTCACTCAAATTAGCAGGACAGTATGGTTTTCCATGAGTGTCCATAAAAATAAAACTTTTATTCTGTTTATCACCAAAAAAAAAAAAAAAATTAGCAAGACAAAGGGTCTTCTTCAGGAGCCAACCTTCATAGAAAGTATTAGAATTCTTCAGGCTAATCTTTTTATACTCTTGCCCTGTCACGAGGAAATGGAAGCTCAGAGAAATTAAGGATTTCTCGAGGTCTAGGGCAGAGATGTGTTTTAGGAAAATATGGCATTGATGAAAAGAAGGGATGGACTGGGAACAGGCACTCAAAGAGAGAAAGACCAATTTATATGACATTTTGGAAAAGGGATGGAGAAGAGTCAGTGGTTGCCAGGGGCTAAGGGTGGGGGAGGTTTGACTATAAGGGGCAGCGTGAGACAACTTTTTTAGGGGTGAGGAAACTGTTCTGTGTCCTGATTATGGTGGGGGCCATGTCTCTATCCATCTGTCAAAAATCACCCACTGTACACAAAAGTGAATTGTACTGTATGTCGATTTAAAAATTATTTTTAAAAAAATGACAGGGAAACCAGCTGAGAGATTACAGAATAGTCAAGAAGTAATGAGGAGATGAGTCACAGCAGTAGCAGGATTTAAAAAAAAAAAAAAAAAAGAGGGGACTTAGGTGAGAGAGATTTCAGAGGTGGGATTCAAAAGCATGGAGCATACGTATAAAGAAGGAATCACAGAACTACAGATGTACAGGGATTTAGAGCTGGAAAGGATATTAAGAGAAAGATCTACCTCCAGGAAAGCTCTACCTTACAGATGAGAAAACTGAGCTCAAAATGACTTAAGGGTTTGGGCTTTGTCTGGGTGGACAGTGATATCATTAACCAGACAGAACAGAGACGGAACAGCGGGTTCAAGGAGGAAGTTGATGAGTCCACTTGTGGATATTTTGAATTTGGAACATTGATGTCACCAAGATTTCTTTTTTTAGTTTTCAGGAATTTGAAAACCAAACTGTTGGGTTTTGGCATTGAAAGCGATCTCTCTCCACAAATACAGTTTCACTGCAGTTACAATAAAAAAATAACTCATGACTATAAAGTCCTACATGAAAACGCACTTTTGTGAGTTTGTGAGTGTGTGACCCACAGTCATTCAAAATCACAAATAGAGAGCTGTCCTGATCCAATCCAGATTTTAGGCACATTCTCCATTAATGCATTTGCCATTAACACTACCATATTTTCATGGACCCACACAACAGTCTTTTCCTCCTCATCTATAACATACCGATCAAACTTTGAAAACCAGTTGCTTTCCATTGTATTGATGCCAGGATACAGTTCACTGCTGTTTTATTTTTGCTTTTGTTTTATAAGATGTAGCAAATAACCAAAGGAAGATGAGCATTGACTTGCTACTAGTAAACCGGCAGCGGCCTAGCAAGAGTTTCAGTGCTGCAGATAAGACTGAAATCTAGGAGACCTTTGTCGCTGTTTCAGAGCAACATGCAAAATGACTCGATTTCACATGCAGGCGGGGAAAAGAAGTAGAGTTTTCAACATCCTTACAGCCACTGGGATGTGGAACCAATTTTAAGAACCAGATCCTCAAAGCTGCAAATGACCAAGAAGGCATAATGTTCCTGGAAACCAAGTTTAATCACAGAACAACAAACTATAACGTTAATCACATTTAAAATGACTGATTCCTGTTTCTTCAAGAGATAAGGAGGGTGAATTCAAGGATGGCTTGCTTTAGGAAGAAGCTAGAATGTAAGCAACTTCTGGGCAGGGATATTTGTTTTGCTCATGTTCTCAATTTATGATTGTTGAAAGAATGAATGAAGCATGGAGAGAAGTAAACAGGTCTTAAATAAGAGATGGCGGGCCTCCCTGGTGGCGCAGTGGTTAAGAGTCCGCCTGCCGATGCAGGGGATACGGGTTCGTGCCCCGGTCTGGGAGGATCCCATATGCCGCGGAGCGGCTGGGCCCGTGAGCCATGGCCGCTGGGCCTGCGCATCCGGAGCCTGTGCTCCGCAACGGGAGAGGCCACAACAGTGAGAGGCCCGCATACCGCAAAAAGAAAAAAAAAAAAAAAAAAAAAAAGAGATGGCAAAGCTACTATACTTCATTTGTTCATTCATTCGTTCAGCAAATATCATTACAGGTACGAGACTATTTTTAGGCAACATTGTGGATACAGAAACGCAGAAGACATCAACAGGTTTATAACCTCAGCAAGGAAGAAAGAAAAGATAGCAAATGTTTGTATATCAAAGCCATATCGGAGAACATCTCACAAAGCTTTGAAGGGAGTCACAACAAAGCCTGGAAGGAGGTAGAGATGCAGAAGTCAGTGGGGTCACCTTCCTCCAGGAGGTCTGAGCCCGAAGGGATAGAGACTTTCGGAAAACTTGGGTGGAAGCAGAGCCTTCTGGGATGTAAAAATAGCAGGAAAATATAATGCCCAGAGCAGAGAAGACAGGATGGGTTTAAGGAGTAGGAAATCTTGCTCAGGAGTAGCAGGGGCTGCGGAAGGCTGAAACGTCACGATTAAAAGGTTCTTAAGCAGCAGAATCCTTTATCTTGGAGGAGAGGAGGAGACTTTTTTTTTTTTTTAAATCAGGGAAGAATTTTGATCAAATCTGTTACAAAGCATAAGATAAAATGGAGTAAGAAGAAACTGAAGCGGGTTCACAGAATTGCCTGGGCGCGAATTAGGGGTGCAAGATGAGTGAGGAACCGAGGAACTTTACAGTGAGTGTGCAGAAGAAGCTGGAAGATGCAGCCTCTGTTTTGCGCCCGGGAGACCAGGAGAACAGCGGTCAACTGAAGAGAAATCACTGAGCCCAAGTGTTGCAGGGATAATTAGGAGCTTAGTCCTGAATTAAATATTCTGATTACACGTAAAATGTGAGCTGCCAACAGGAAATCCAGGTGGGAAGGTTCATCGGGAAATACTATATAAGCAGAACTGGAGTTTGTGGAAATACCCATCTGAGAAGCAGCTGCATATGGGTGATATTCAAGCTGCGGGGATGGAGGTCACTCGCAAGAGTCAAAAAAAGAGAGAGAGAGAGACTGACACACAGAGCTGGGTCAAGGTAAGCAGTATGAACGGACCTTCCAAACCGTTTACTCAACATTTTCCTCCAGAACATGTTTTTCAAAGCAAACGAGAATTCCCAAAACTCGTTTTTAACTTGAAATAAAGAAAACACCTCAACACCTCATTGATAAGAAGGGCGAGAGCTGCAATTCTTTACGACAAAGCTCAGGCTAAACTCCACTGCTGGCATTTCGCTTCAGAGAGCATGAGGGAAGGAGGGAAATATAACCCATGGCTCTGGACGGCTCCCCTTTCACAGACTTCACTCACGCTTCAGTCGGCAGGGAAAAAAATGTCACGTCGTAGGGCTTATACCAGTACTTCTACTTGGTAGAAGGCAATGGAAACAAATAACCCAATTCATTTAATAGGCCACAGCACAGACACAAAAGCCAGAGAAGATGTGAGAGTAGCGTGTAGGATGAATGTCTCTTTCCTCCTCCCACTGTCCTCCCGCTCATCTCTCTTTCCCAGGTAATTAGCAGCACGTATCAAACACCTCGAAGATGTTGATAAAGCAGCTCAACATCTGCCAACTCCTCCACAGAACAGCGAAGCGTCTCAAGAGCAAACCTTCCCACCTTTGTGCGGAGCAAAAGCCTGACTTCTACCATCGGCACCCACAGCTGTTTTCCACGAATACAAAGAACCTAAGCCAACCCAACTGGCTCTTTGAAGGTACGCCATCCTTTTCCTGTGGCCTACTTGAGCTGCAGATTGAAAAGTGCAAAAAAGCAAAAAAAATGGATAAGGTTTTCACAAGAGTTACTTAGGAAGATGAAGCTGATTTTCTTCCAGTATCAAATTCTTGGGGCATGTTTGTTTGGTTTCCATTCTTCTTTATTTGTTGAAAGAATCTCTAAATTGCTCCCTAAATGTAGTATTATTTTGGCTGGGCAGATGCAAGTTTGTGGTTACAAAGGAAAATGTCTACATTTTTCGAAAAGTCATCACTCATTCTTATCAAAGACTCACAAAACGGTGTTGATGGGAACATTACCTAGGTGGGCAGCTCCTGTCACACAGGGCCTGACGCTCTTCAACAGACCATCATTAGCACTGGAAACCAACACCGATATGGATTCGCGGCCCTGCACTGGGCATCATCCACAGGAAGTGAAACAAACAGAGCCCCTTGGAGTTTGCAATTTAAATCAAAGAATATCTATCCCAACCTGTAAAAGTGCACGTAGGGGCAGGTTCAACAGCTCAAAGACACGCAGTCTCGGAACTACTTAGTATGTTTGGAACCCTTCTTGTCACACTAACAAGGTCCTGGGGTACTCATGAGTATTCTTTTTTTTCCCCCTCAGTGAAACAGAAAAAAACTGCTGAAAGGATTTTTCAGATGCATTCCTTTCTCATGTAGGAAAGGTGGAAGACAACCTTACTGAAACAGTTAGACACAGAGTCTAGCTTATGTCTCTTCCTCCTATTCTTAGACTCCTAAACAAAGAAGTGGATTTGTATAAGAGAAGAATCCCATGGGAAGGAAGTTCAATTACAGTCCAAGAAGGCTCGAAGCCACTTTAAAGCAGTGCTGAGTTCACAGGGGAGCAACGCAGTGGGAAAATGCGAGGTGGCTGCATCGTGAGGGTGGAAATGCAGTGTCCCGATAAGACCTAGTAAAAGACTGAACAGATCATCTACGGTAGTTCTAGTGAATAAGTTTGGAAGGTGATTTATAAGGACACAGAAACCTATCAAACAGTTCATTTGGTTTTCAGAAAAATGCTGGAAGGACTCAGCACAAAACAGGAAAAAGAAAATCATGTCCAATCCTTAAAAAGATGGATATGCCCAGTGTTATTACTATAGGTGCCAGTTTGCCTGGGACCATCCCAGTTTACCCTGATGTCCCACAGTAATCATTCCTCATACCTCTTTTCACTCTCAGAAGTATCTCAGCTTGGACAATAAATTTTATGGTCTTCCTAGATATGAAAGAATGGCAATCTAATCGGTTAAGGTGAACATTGAAACAAACAAAAAACAAAGTTTTAGAAAATTCTAGATTGCAATATACGTAATAAATAATCCAGACTTCCTATATTGCACTTGCATATATATACAATTCTAGGTTGGGATTTGCAGTCTGATAATAAAGAGCCGGGCTCACACAGACGTGGGGCACCCAGCAGGTGCTCGGTACACGGGCAGCAAACAGAATGGTCTTTGAAAGAAAGCAAAGACAGAACCATTTTCACCAGTGTCTTGAATGAATGGTTCTTCAGCCACAAGACACACCACTGAGGGTTGGCTTAAAAGTTCTGGGTGATTCTGTGAGTGAAAGAGGTGTGTGTAGGTGGGGGGAAGGACCGTCAGAAAAGGTTTCTGTTGCAGAAGGTTCTACTGAGTGAAGCGCCCTCTCACACCACGCGCTAGGAGAGAAAAGCGAGCTCTACCGCATGCAGTAGGCAAGTGGGCCCCCAGACAGAAGACTCTCAGGCCCTGGGCATCTCCCTCCTGTCGCAGGTAACAAGTCATGTCCACAGTGGCCTCATACCACGACCTGGTGGCTGCTGGAGCCTCCCTTTGGTTGGGGGTATGCCCTGATGGCGAAGTTCCGAAAAGAGTCATGCTGAACTCCAAGACTCCCGTGAACACGTGACCTGCGCACGCGCTGACGCCAGCCCCTGGTCGGACCCACCCCTCCTCCCATCAGGGCCAAGCCAGGCTCTCGGTGGCCGTCCCCCTCCCCCCACCCCTCCGCCCTGCAAGACAGTACACGAGCCGCAGAGATGGGAAGGAAGAGAAGGCAAAGTTTTATCAGAGGAAATCAAAAGACTTCTCTGGGCTGCACTGCCCAGAATGAAATGTTCTCTGATCCACTGAACATTTTAAACCAAAACAGACTCAAACCCCGAACATCAGCGGTCTACTTCTCTTTTTTGGGGGTTGAGAAGGGAGGGCGGGGTGCTACACAGAACAACAATGTTCAGCGTAGGAAAATCCCCACTACACGGGCTGACACCTGCTTTCTCTACTCTCTCCTCTCAACAGAGTTCAATCATCACAAACGGCTCTTAGCGAAAAAGCCTCGGCAGGTTCAGAGATGAGAGTGACCAGGACGAAAACGCACGGGCGTGGGGTGGCGGAGGCGTGAGTGTGGGCTGTGAGCAAGGGGATGCTCCCAGCAGAGGGGACGCGGGGCTCAAAGGAGCCGCAGCAGGCAAGGGCACGGCGTCTGGAGGACCCTGGAGATTCGGAACATGCACGAGTGTGTTTGTACAGGGCCTGGGGGAAGATAAGTACACACGGAAATCACCTGGACCACTTTTCTTCTGTTCACACACAAGCACAAAGGAAAGTGGGATTCAGCCGTAGCAAGGCAACCCGCAAAGTCCCGCTTCAGAATTTTAAGATTTCAAAACGGGAAACGCTTTGGTAGCTCACGGCAATTCATGGAAACCCTTCCTCACCGGGCTCCTGACCTTCTACAGGTACCAGTTATGGAACAGTTCAACGTCACGTCTTTTTTAAGAACAAGCTGCCTGCCGACCAGAGATCGTCAGGTCTACACTTTTTTCAGTCAAATCTAGCATCTCCTTTCCATGTGATACTGTGATGCTTAGAGCTGGCACAGCAAAAGCCTGTCATTCTTAAAGCATGAAGAGAATAATTCAGCGCCTTTTCTGTGATCACAGAGAATGCAATTAATACGCTGGCTGCCTTGGTATGTAGACCAAACCTTCTGCCACAGTGTTTTGCGGGACTGTTGTCTAGGGTGGCTCAGCCAATCTTTTCATTCCAACAGAAACCATGCCAGGCTTCTCAGTGCTGAGCAGAGTGGATGAGGTAGGAGAGATGGCTGGGGCCCTCGGGGGGGGGGGGGGCACGTGCCCCTGGAGCCGTGCTCAAAAAATACAAAGCTATCTCGAGACCCAAGGGCTTTTGTCTCCCACACCTACTAAGCAATTGAAATATCGTCTCTGAGAAGAAAAGGTAGTTAAATTCTTACGGTGTTCATCTGTGGCCCAGAAGCTTTTTAATTCACAGGAAGTAGAGGGTAGAGAAAATAGTTGCAGACAGAAAACAGCAGTGATTAACTAAAGCCTATGATGCATGTGGGGAAACGGCTACCTGTGTAATACTAGACTCTCAAGATACGAGACGAGAAATAATTATAAATCACAGAAAGTATCAGGAGGAGAACACAGACAGCCAAGAAAGACAAATAAGTATACATGTTTTTAGCTATTCCACTACAAAACGTGTGTACTGGCCACGGATGTAAGGTAACCCTAGACTCAACCCATCTCATTTGGGGCCAAATGAATGGTCCAGACCAAGGACTGTTATTTGCCATGGATCTCAGTGGCCCCAAGTATATCAGACAAAAGGAAGAACAGCGGTAGAAACCAAACCCCTGTACTATGATGGATAGCTTGTTAATACTATACCTGCTGATTCTCTGGCCTTCAAAACTCATAGAATCACCAAAGTTTATTGACCGACCCTCTAACCCAACTCCCTGGTTTGCAGATGAAGAAACTGAAACTCAGGAGTAGTGTGTGACTCACACAAACAGCAGGTTCCTGGGAAGACCAGGATACAACGCAAGACCCTTGGCCCTAAGTGCCCTCAATACTGCACTACTCTCACTGGCCATACCCACCTCCTGCTCTTGACCTTGACAGCTCCTCTTTTCTTCCCTAGAAGTGTACCTCTCCATCCTTTGTCCATATTGGGTGTGTGACATTGTGACATAAAAGAAATAGGTATTTGGTCTTGTCTCCAGTTCCTGGCACAGAGCTCCTAAAATCCTTGTCATTTCCTGAGTGATGGGGTGAGAGGAGCTTCTGTTATAATATTTGGCCTTAGTCCCCAGTTCCTGACACAAGAGCTTCTAAGGCCCTTGGAATCTCCAGTGATGAGTGTCTTCTGTCTGCTAATGAGATGGCTGGGGACCCTAGATCATTTCAGGATGGAGGCTGGTCACCAGAAAGGCCAAGGCATGATTAGGGGGTTGGAACCCCTGACCTCCCAGGGAAAGGGGAGGAGCTGGAGATGGAGTTAATCACCAATGGCCAATGATTTGATCAATCATGTCTACATAATGAAACCTCCATTAAAACCCCTAAACTACGGGGTTCCGAGAATTTCCAGATTGGTGAGGGTACTGAGGCACTGGCAGAGAGAGGGCATGGAAGGTCCACAGCCCTTCCTCCGTACCTTGCCCTATGCATCCCTTCCATTTGGCTGTTCCTGAGTTGTATCTTTTATAACCAACCAGTCACAGTAAGTAAAGTATATTCTTGAGTCTTGTGAGCCAACCTAACAAATTATCGAGCATGAGGAAGGAGTTATAGGAACCCTTGGGTGGCCCAGACTTTCAACTGGTGTCTAAAGTCGGGCAGTCTTGTGGGACTGAGCCCTTAACATGTGCGATCAGATGCTAACTCCAGGTGGTCAGTGTCCAAATTGAACTAAAGTACAGGACGCCTCGCTGATGTCCAGAGATTTGGAGAATTACTTGTTGGTGTAGGGAAAAACCCCACATGTGTGCTGTTCCAAGTGTGGAGAGGAAAATACCTCAGACGTGACTTCCTGGATCTCATCCCTTGCCTCTTTAGTCCAGGGTCCTGCTTTGTCCTTCCACCTCATGGATGACTGTCCTTCCATCCTGTGAATGACCGAACTCAATCTCAGACCTTCCTGACTGCAGATCCACCAACCCTGCTTGGTGCTGACAGGAATTTGACATGACAATAGCTGACTTTCATCAGAAGAAAAGATCTCCTTGTCATGACAACATGCCCTAACCCTCCCCTTGACCCTTAACCCTCCCCTGACCTTGACCTTGACCCGATGGATGCAAAAATTCAACATGAGTCAAATCTTTCCACTGAATATCAGCTACAACCTCTGATTAAAGCATCATATTAGGCTGCAGGATATTCCTGTGTCCATTTACACACACAGACACACACATATTTACTTCTAAATTGGACCCCGTTCTGTTATCTTTGGTATAGAAACACAAGTAAATATTTCCATGGGTAATTTTATTTCTTACCGGCATTGGACTTTAAGTCAAAAGTCTGAAATTATACTTGATTGAAATTATACTTGAAAAATACTCACCTATAAAATAAGCGTGGCCAGGCCTTCCCTCCCTACCTCAGTGGACCGACAATGGGATCAACTAGAAGCTGGGTGTGAACGTACTTGGTGAAGTTACACAACGTGCCATGAAACTGTCTATGCTGCACTCCATCTGTGAGAAAAGAAAAAGTCTTTCTACCCTCTTCTATGATAACATCCAAATATGGGAATCAGAAGGGACCACACTGTGTAATAAACAGTTAGCAGTCTAGACCAGTGCGTCCAATAAAAATATAATGTGAGCTCCATATGTCATTTTCAATTTACTAGTAGCCACACTGAATATATTTTATTCCAACCAATATATCCAAAATATTATCATTTCAACACGCAATTAACAGAAAAATGACTAATGAATAGTTTGCATTCATCTTTTCATACTAAGTCTTTGAAACCTGCTGTGTATTTTATACTCCAATCACATCTCAATTCAGACTGGGCACATTTCACGTGCCCCATAGCCACCTGTGGCTAGTGCTACCGAACTGGACGGTACAGGGGTAGATTTTAGACACGGCGTTTGGGTTCCACACTTTGATGGCGCACGTGAGCCTCTGATCAGTGCCTAGCGCACTGTCTTGTAGTGAGTCAATGTGTGGGATGCGTAAATGATGGGGTGTATACTGGCATCATGGAACATCTTAGGGATGAGAGGAAGAATAAAGGGCTTTAAAAGGCATTCGTCTGGGAAACCCCTAGCAGTCCAGTGGTTAGGACTCCACGCTTCCATTGCCAGGGACCCGGGTTCGATCCCTGGGCGGGGAATTAAGATCCCGCATACGGAATGGTGTGGCCAAAAGATAAATAAGTAAAAGGCATTAGCCTGTGTTGACCTTTTCCTGTTCTCACAACATGGAAGTCTTGGCTCTCAGGCTGCCAGAGGAAACGCTGCTGCTCAGGACCAAATGCCAGGCGAGGTCTCTACCGATGCCGTGAGCCCTTGCTTCCCAAACTGTCTTTAACCAGCCTCACTGCAGACTCGTCCTTGCCTCTAAAGCGGCCGCTGCTAAAAGCCCAGGGAGAGGGCTGAGAACTTATCCCTGGGTCCCATATTCCTGCGAAATCATTTGCATCCTGTTAAGCGAATTTGCATAAAGTTGGAGCCAAGAGAGCTTGGCTGGCTTTCCAGGCTGTGCTTCCTCCATTCTGCGCTGGCCACCATGCTTTATCACTATTTATGAGGGTGGGAGAACAAGACAGACCCCCAGTTAGAATCCGCATAAAAATGTACTCCTTCCCCACACTGCCACGGAAATCAGTGTCCTCCGGGGTACACGAGTGACGGAACTCTGAGATGTAATCTGGCTGCTGCTTCCTTTGTTATGACGAGAGTTTATTTTCTACGTCTCTGACCTGTGGCCTGAAAACACAGCCTCTGCTGGGGTTGTATTGACCCAGGCAGGCACACACACCTGAACGTCGTGGAGCTCAGATTCTGGCTCGTGGGCCACCGGGGAAACCGAACTCACCACGCTTCATTCCAGAAAACCACAGGCTGCCACCCCGAAAGCAGCGTTGACCCTAACGGCCCCGTTCTCGCGTCAGCCAGGTGTGTGGAGGGCACCCTCGAGGTAAAGGAGCGACTCTGGACGTGCACACTGGTCTCTCTTCCTTTGGGACCGAGGGGCCCAGGCTGCAGGTGGCAAGTGAACAAAGTAAATGACACAACTGGGCAGGCAAGTGTCGAGGGGAAAACACCCGGAAAACAATTTGATACTATTTAACATTTCTGTTATTTTATTTCAGCTGCCTATCTCTTTCTAGGACGATTTCCCAGAGAAATTCCATTTTCATTACAAAAGGGGTTTCTTATGCCAGGGAAAAGACTGTGGCGCTATTATTGCACTGTTCCTTCTACTAAGGTCATCTCAGATGGTATGTCTACGTCTACGGGAGATAAATGGTTTCCTAAACAGGCTTCTCTGCATCCTGCCGCGGGTTACGTTTGGCCCGAATCATCACTTCTGGGGCTGTGATAGAAGCAGCTTTCTGGAAACTGCAGAAGAAGGGAGGTGACAGAGAGTCGCGAGGAAGAGCACCAAGTACTCCACGGACGCCTGGGTTCAAATCCCAGCTCAACCACCAAAGCAACTGTAATTAGTCGCCTCTCCAAGCCTCATGTGCGAGACAAAGGACAAAACCGCACCAGCCTCCTCCGACTGTCAGAAGAAATAAATGCGTTAATGTAGACAGAACATTTAGCAAGTGTCTGGCACGGAGCAGGCATCCTAGGAACATCTGCTTTATCACGAGTATAGCTGGGGTGCCCTGTTAATGCTGCTGGTACTGCGTAGTAGGTCCACACGGGCAGTTGTCCATGCAGTCAGTCAGCCAGCATTACTGGGCACCTACTCTGTGCTCGTCCTGGGCTAAGCCCTGAGTATCCAGTGATGGTCAAGTCGCATCCGTACTCCTTAACTCCTATGAACCTCGCTGACTCTACCTTTGAAATGACTGGCACGGTTGTCCCATCTTCCCATCTGCCTCCCTGCTGCCCTCCTCCAACACACACACACACACACACACACACCACCACCACCACCACCCTGCTAGAAACCTTCACCGGCTCTCCACGGCATGAAAGATCAAATCTGAATTCCTTAGGGAGACACTCAGGGCCTTGGTGAGTCCGCCTCAACTGTCCCTCAGCTTCACCTCCTTCACTCCACCTCATAACACCTCTATTCCGGTCACGCTGACCTCTGTACCACTGCCTAGCCTGTCACACCCTTCCCTGACTGTTGATTTGCACGTGGTAGCCTTTCCCATTGTCCATGGAGCAAGCGCTTACTTATCCTTCAAGACCCAGGCCAAATGGCTCTTCCTCTGTGAAGCCATCCTTAACTTTCTCAGGAAAAAACTCACTGGATTTCCATATTCGTTTGTGTGTCTGTCTCCCCAGGAGATTGCCCTCCACAAGGCCAGAGATCACGTCCAGATGCCTAGCAGGCGCAGAGAATGTGAAATGAACAAAGGACCGCATGTTACTGTACGATGGTTTCAGACTGAAGTCCTGAGTCAGATGCTCAGAGTTAAGGCAGCTCCTCACAAGAGCCACTCTGCATGTCACGAGGCTACTCTAAATATGCAAACAGTGTGATGTGAGCACAGTGAGGAAAATTTAGGTAGAGCAACACAGCAAAAATTCCCCCAGAAATCACAGTATCCATATCCACTTGGGTCAAGTTCCTATTAATTCTCCACTCAAAAGAGTGAGGTAGGAGAAGAAAAGGAATGTAACAGGTAAGTATCATTTAAGGTCTTTTGGTCTATTTTTAACTTAATTTTTTTCACACTACTATTGCTTTGCTTCCCCTCTTTCATCCTCTGGAATGAATCATTTCACTTAAGTGGATTTTTCAGATGACTGAAGCCTAAACTTTTTTAAAAAATTTTAACCATTTGGAATGGAGACACTTCTGAAACTTATTACCCACTTTCCCTGAACCCTTCAACGCTTCCTACGGAAAATCAGCCTGTCTTGATGAGTCATCAGCATCCTGACGGTCCCCCGCTTACACCCCACTGCTAACCTCGAGGGCGGCTGAGATCTTCATTACTGTCTGCCCCACACAGAGGGGCCTCACGTGGCTGTGTTTTCTAGTTCGTGGGCTAGTCTTAATAGCCCTGTTATCCTATTTCTTACGATCAGACTCAAAATAATTTTTTAATAATTTGCTGGCCTCCTCTGCCAGCTCAGTACTAATTAACTCTATTTGCAGTTTCTATTGGCTGCGGAAAAATGATAGCTAATCTTGTGAGAAAGTGTATTTTTTGAATCGGGTGGAAAGTTATTCGGCCTTAAAAAGAAATGAAATTCCCACACACGCTAGAACAGGGATAAACGTTGAAAACGTTACATTAGGTGAAATAAACCAGACACAAAAGGACAAGTATGATTCCACTTATTTGAGATACCTAGAGTAGTCAAATGCACAGAGACAGAAAATAAAATGGTGGTTACCAGGGCCTGGGAGGAGGAGAGAGTGGGCAGTTAGAGTTTAATGGGTACAGAGTCTCAGTTCAGGGTGATGAAAAAGTTCTGGGCATGCATGGTGGTGTGAATGTGCATAATGTCACTGAACTGTGCACTCGGAAATGGTTAAAATGGTAAATTTTAGTTATATATGTTTTATCACTAGATACTCACACACACACACACACACACACACACACACACACACATTTAAAGCAACCTGTTAAGCATGATGGCCACGCTCTTATGAGTAATGGGTGTGACCTTTAATTTAGCACGTGAACTTTGTGACATCCTTCTGCATAGCAGGGGTTGAAATTACTTCCCCGTTCCTAGCTGGATTGAGGATCCTCAGAATTGCTTAAACAGAGATCTCTGAAGGCGTTAATGGACTTGGCGGTCATAAAGGTCTTTTATTCACAAATGACAATGCTGGTGACAAAGGGGTGCTCTTTATTTCCATGTGGACACTATGAATAAGCCCAGGGAGAACGGGGACAGAGGAAAGGCGGGCTTTCTCTTCATACCGGGTACCAAGCAGCCCATCCTGGGCACAGATTCCAAACCTTTCCCTTGTCCTGAGATCAAGCCAGAAAACCCCAGGGTCACAAACTTAGCTGTGAGAAGAGCAAAGACCCGAATTATCTTAAGGATTTGTAAACGATACATAAGGCATCCTTTTAAATATCATACTGTTGGGTTAGGAAACATTTTAGGTTATACTGGACCAATATTTGTAAAGCAGTCTGGTCCATGAAAGAGAGAGGGTATAGCTGGTGGGGTTTCAGTTCGGTGAACACAGAACCCAGGGTTTGGGGAGTTGGGTGTTGAACTGTCTCGCTTAATGAAAGGTTACTGTTGTCCCTCTGCCTGAATAACAACTCCCCTTCCGTTTTTGCTTTCTTATGAAACACCATGAAGTTCTACTCTAAAAGTTATACATGTTGTGCCTGGGAGAAATGTTTAAGTTTTCAATTCATATATGCTTTTTTCAACAAACCTCTTAAAACAGTTTTTTTTCCCTCCTGAATTTGAGTTACTTCATTCTGCACACGAGCCTAAAAGTAAAGATTCCATCTATACGTGTTTAATAACCCCAAGAGATAGAAAAATTAATGAAACTGCCGGGGAAAAAAGAGATTGCTTAATAAGGAGCCTGGTAAGAGTTTCCTATCTTGTCAGAATTTGGTGTTTAAGTTTCTTTTAAGAAAATAGTTTCCTGGCCCATGAGGACACTCCCTGAGCCCTGCAGATCCTGCTCAAATGTTATGATGGAAACACTGTGCTGTTCTAGGCCAAATGTACCCAAATTAAACCAAGGGGGATGGGAAGAATGGTCCCTTGATGCTCCGTGGTTGCTGAAGGTGGGTTTGTTTGTGAGTAGAATAAAATTTACAGCTAAATATAAAAACAGATACATCGTCATCTTATAAACTGGAGTAACATGTCATTCCTCCTCTGGACTCTTGGAAAAAAACACGAAGGTCATGCCTAAAATAAGAACACTGAAGGGCCGAGGATCACACCAGGGATAAAACCGCAGACTTTTCCCACTTTTGATTAAGGCATTAGGCAGGTTACAATTGGACAGTGAGCTCATTTCTCTTGAACCAGGAAAGCACTGTGGGTTTGTTATTCCAACACACACACACTGACCCCGGGGAGAGTTTCTGAATCAGGTGTCTGGTCTTGGTATGAAGCAGTGAGTACTACTTATTTTTCAAAGGCTATTTATACAGACTATTGGAGCCAAAGAGGAGAGAGACAGAAACATTTTGTTTCTGTGTGTGTGTGTCTCTTTTCTTTTTAACTATAAAAGAACTTTAAAAAGTCCATGTAGTGAAAGATTTCACCTCCTAGTTACTAAAGTAAAGAAGGCTAATTGGCTTCCTAAAGAGACACAAAAGAAACCAAAAAGTCACATGCATCAAATTGTTATTTTTCATAGGTTTCTGTTTTAAAATTTTTCAAAAATTTCTCGAAGTTTCAGAGGACATCAATGACCACTTGGATGGCCTAAAAAAGCATCTGGTTTTGCCTCTTACTAGGCAGAGTGACTTGATTTTGCAGAACCTCTGTTTCCTCATCCGTAATTCCACTTCCTACCCTCGGGGGAGGTTACTGGGGTCAAATAATCTTCTATCCATAAAAGTGTTACACCCAGAGTGTGGCACATATTGGGGTTCAATTAATGTTAGCTTCCTTCCTTCCTCCTGATTGTCAGTGACGGAGCCAATGACCAACATTGTGGGAAACGGGAATGGGGATCTGGTAGGGTCAGTAGGGGTAATGGGGAAAGTGCTCCAAACATTTGAGCCCAAATAGTAGGTCTTCTTTAATCTTATATTGAGCATGGTAATCCATTTTAAACTGATGTACGGGCTGTATCATACTAATATATTAATTTTAAGGCAGAACACTATGTTTTCAGCTATTCATTTTTAAGAAGCCCTTCAACCTCCTCCGGGTAAATTGCGATACTACTAGAAGAACCTCAAAAGAAATACAAGAAGCTAATATATTGCCCCATCAGCACTCTTGTATTGAATTCCCCTGTTTTTGCTATGTTGTAGCCCCAATATTATTACATTGTTAATTATTTGCCTGTTTACTGTTCTGACCTCCCCACAATGTTGGATTCACAGGAGGTATGAGAGACAGTCCACAGCTGCTCTGTTTTCTGTTATAGCCCCGGCACTCTTACAATTATTTGTTGAATGAATGAAGCTGAACTAATGCATAAGCCACATGCCCTTTAGGAACTGAGGAAATCCTACTGATGAAAGCTCCACCATTTTTTCAGTTCAAAAACCACTTCACTCACCAAATTTATGTTGGTTACCTAAAGACAGGAGCCCGATCTTAGAAGTAAATAAAAACATAGATCGCTAGTTAGATACCAATAATCAGAAACAATCGTTTATATATAATTCCACTTGCCCCCTGCTGAAACGGGCTGTTCTCTAGAACCCTCACGTCGAGTTTTAGCAAATTCTCACATCCACCACACTACCGTCCCCTTAGAAGGCGTTTCAAGGTCAAGTGTGCCCAGCGCACGAGTCCATCCACGGGCATCACATGGCAAACAGTTAGATGTCCCTCTGCCGTTAACATGAAACATATCTCAAAAGCTGTATCACAGGAAGGAAAATAACCTGAAACGCGAGACTACATTTTAATTTTCCTGAAAATGTTTGCGATAAAGAGCAGTAGAGGATGCTATTTTCCAAAATTAGATATACGTGATTAGGTTTCTATTGAGGAATCCGTGTCCTTATGAAAACACACCCTGAGAAGCACCACAGTATAAAGAAATATCCTGGGGGCCTCCCTGGTGGCGCAGTGGTTGAGAGTCCGCCTGCCGATGCAGGGGACACGGGTTCGTGCCCCGATCCCGGAGGATCCCACGTGCCGCGGAGCGGCTGGGCCCGCGAGCCATGGCCGCGGAGCCTGTGTGTCCGGAGCCTGTGCTCCGCAACGGCAGAGGCCACAACAGTGAGAGGCCCGCGTACCGCAAAAAAAAAAAAAAAAAAAAAAAAAAGAAATATCCTGGAGTCTGGCACTGAATTCCCGCTTCTCTTGACCTACTGGCTCTCACGTAGCTTTGTTAGTCCAAGTTTTCTCTTCACGTGTGAATAAACAAATAACAAAAAGAATGCGGGAAGAGGAAGGCAGAGAGAAGTGGGAATATATCAATAATACCGGCCTTACCTAGAGTTTTGTGAAGATCAAACGGGCCAACAGATGCGAATTCCTTCAGAAACTTTAAAATCCTCCATCAAGGCAAGAGACTACTGTGGTCATGTTTTCACCTGGAAAATAATTCTATGGAAACTGCCTTTCATAACTGAATTCTTTCTTCAAATACACCTTTATTAACTGATTGTTGATGAAGATTTATTGCAATGTGAATACCAACAAAATTAAGTTTTCAACCAGGCAGTGTTAATTTAAGAGAATGGCAAATTTAAAAAATACTCTTCTAGGGCTTCCCTGGTGGCGCAGTGGTTGAGAATCTGCCTGCCGATGCAGGGGACACGGGTGCGAGCCCTGGTCTGGGAGGATCCCACGTGCCGTGGAGCAACTAGGCCCATGAGCCACAACTACTGAGCCTGCGCGTCTGGAGCCTGTGCTCCGCAACAGGAGAGGCCGCGATAGTGAGAGGCCCGCACACCGCGATGAGGAGTGGCCCCCACTTGCCGCAACTAGAGAAAGCCCTCGCACAGAAACGAAGACCCAACACAGCCATAAATAAATAAATAAATAAATAAAAGAAATGCATTTCCATTAAAAAAAGAAGAAGAAAAACTCTTCTATAACCAGAAGGTTGACTGTATTCTTTTCAAAGCGACAAGAGAAGAAAGACGGCTGTAACTGAAGAAGAAATGAGCAATGCTTTGAAGCGTTCAGTCAGTCGCTGAATCTTCCTAAGAACCTCTCCACTCCAGTCCTCACCATCGCTCAAAGCCAGCAATGCCCTGCCCTCCTTGCTACGGTGCCTCTTCGTCAGGAACACGTGTCTGCTCGTTTCCTGAGCTAACCTCCCACCTGTCGCTAACATCGCCAGGCTCCTTAAGCACGCGGAGCCAGAGTGACCTTTGTAGAATAAAGCCCGCCGTGGTGGTACAACTCCAGCCTCATCTTTCTGATCCCCTCGCTGGCACTCCCCATGCCAGCCAGGCTGGGCCTCCCCGTCCCTGCAGCTCCCCACGTGCTCTCTTGCCTCTGGCCTTTGTTCTCCGGGTTCTGTGTGCGGGGGCCGTCTCTGCCCCTCCTCCCCACATCCCTACCTAGGTTACTTCCAGCTCATCCTCCAGGCCTCAGCTCCCTTTCCTGGGAAAACTTCCCTGACTCTAATAAATGCCCCGACTGGGGTTGCACTTCTTCACCCCCCAGCTTCCCCCCTCCCCAGCCCCTACCCTAACCCCACTCTTCTGCAGTTGCTGTTTCATGAACTCCACCCGCCAAGACTGCAAGCCAGCTCTCTGCAGCTCTCACCTCCCCAGGCTGGCCTACAGCATGCAGCCAATGGGGAAGAAATGTGCGCGATAAAGGAATCTCCTGTCTGCTATAACTGTGTGATCCAACACACACACACACACACACACACACAGACACAGAGCAACGATTTTCCGGAAAACACAGAGATGCAAGTGGGCCCTACCTAATATGAACAAGGACATCCTTTTCAACTTCATTCCGAGCCAAACAGGTAGAGAGCTTTGAAGGAAGAGTCAAGTGTCTCAACTCGTATTAAATTTCCCCAAAGTTTCCACATTTGAAAACCACTAATTTACTCACTGGCCATGCCCTTTCAATATTCCCTACAAAAGGTATTTTCAAATTCCATTTGACATGTACTTTCATCAGTTAATTTTTAATTGAGCCAAATATTAAATGCTCACATTAACCGGACAAAGCGTGTTTAGCTACTGATTTGCAGTGACAGCTTGTGTTATTCTCACACACAGGCCAAGCATGAAATAGAAAACTAATAACCCCTCAAGTGTATTCTCAAAGTATCATTTATGGGAAAGAAAACTACATTCAAAGGAAACTTGTGCAATGGCTGTTATTTTTTTTCCCCTGAGCCGCAAGCTGTTACAAAGCAGGGAAGCTCATTTTCTCATGGATCCGGAGGAGCTCAAGAATCCCACTGTCACTGGATGGATTCATTAAGAAGGACTCTGGCAGCAGCACAGGGGACAGATACTTCGGAGAACGGGCCAATTACCTGGGTGTCCTTTATAATTTGAAGTTTCTGAATTCACTCATCGATAAGCCACTCGAAGAGGGTCTGGCAGTAGTAACATAATGCACAGATGGCCACGGAAGAAATGACAGGGAAGAATGGAAGATGGGGGAGAAAAGAGAATTTGCTTGTGGTTTCATTCATGGGGACAGATCTGTAAGCTGACACATCCCTCTCTTGAAAAAGCCTCTGGAGAAGCATGGTCAAGCTTCATTACAAGTAAACAAATCATACAATCTTTCTCTAACAGATGACAAACGATGAGCAACGATGCTTTTGAGTTTGCTTCATGCCAAGGAACGAGGATTCTCAAAATGCAAATTCCACCAGTTCTTAAAAACCACAAAAAGGCTGTGATGCTTGCTTCAACCAGAACAGAGAACTTAGCCCAAAGCTGCCAGGACAGTGGTTTGCTCCGTGCCACCCTTGGTGGTCTTCTTGTTGGTCAGTGTCTGGAGAAATGAAATCCTAGGTTCTCTTTCTTCTGGGAACACTGAGCTGTACCGACTCCCACCTTGTACTGGCTGCTTGTTTTTAGGGGAGAATAACTATGGGACCATTTATCCTTGTGACTTTTATGCTATAGTTGTTTTATACTTTAGCTACAGCAATAATAAGAGAGGAAAACCCACTTTGTCCCCACTGTGAGAACCATGAACAAGTCCTGCTTTTTTTAATGATAAGATAAAAAAATAATGAATAATTTTAGATGTCAAGACTTTGACTGTCTGAACTGGGCCTGAGATGAGAAACACGAGAATTGAGAGCAACTGCGCACATATATGCAGACTGTGTGCACGTATTTTTTGTATAAACAGACACAACGTGACAATCAATGGGCTAGTCTCTAATATTAGCATTAAGGACTTTCATGAAAGTTGAATGTTTATTATAAAGCAACATCTAGAAGATTCCTTTTCAGGTATGAATGACAAACTTTTTCAATTCAATGGTGAGGGATGAAATCAAAACACTTCAGGTATTTTTCTTTGTTCATTGCTACTAAATATTAATGGATCAGTGGGATGGGACATTTGGAACACATATGTCCCTATAATGGGATGTTACAGAGTGGGACACACATACTCTATTTAATAAGTGCAGTGGGACATTAGTTGGTTAGGGTGAGTTTGATGTCCAAAGTGATCATAATCCATTTATTCAATCAACAATCATTCTGTGCACCTAATATCTACTATGCTGGGTGCAGGTTAAATGTAATAGGAGGACTATTTTTTTTTAATTTATTTATTTTTTGGCTGCGGCATGCGGCATGTGGGTTCTTAGTTCCCCGACCAGGGATCGAACCCACGCCCCCTGCAGTGGAACCTCGGAGTCTTTACCACTGTACCGCCAGGGAAGTCCCAGGACTATTTTATTAAGTAAGGAAGTGCCAGTGAAGGAGAAAACCTTGACTGTTTAAGACCCCTACAAAGGGAGGACAGTATTAGCATGTTGAAACGACACTAATCTGACTCAAGGTGAATTATCTTCTAAGTAGGCAAACTGGCTGTGGGGAACCAAGCTCTGAACAGTAAAACTTCAAGTTAATCACCTTCATTCAAACCACAGAAGTCCTCAGAGGATTTTGGGGGAAAGGCGGTGTAGAAACAGCAGTAATAAAAGAAGGTAGAATCAGCAGGGGCAGCTAGGACCACTTTTGGAAATAAAGAGGAAAATGGGAAATCTACATGGTCTGGGGAAAAGGCATAGGGTATTCCTGCCCCAACTTCTCTCTTCTAGATCCTTAAGACCAGCTGCTGCTGGGCATTTCTACTTGGATATCCTATTGGGAGCTCAAGTTGAAAATGTCCAAATTAAGTTCATCACACGTATCCCACAGAACAGTCATTGTTCTTATCTTTCCTTTCTCTCTGAAGGACAATATCATTTCTTGAGCCAGCTGGGCTTTGAACTTGTGTCCTCTGCTTCTTTCCCTCCCTCATTTCTCACGTTCAATCTGTTCTCAGTCCTTTGGGTTCACTTCTCCACCAGCCCCCCACACCTGTCCCCATTCCCCCACTGCCACGGTTCCAACTTCCTGCCTGGCCTCCCACTGTCCAGCCTCAGTCATTGTCAATCTTCCACAAGCCCACACATCCCACCTTGTCTCAGAACCCTTTCGATATCCTTTTAACATCTACCAAGTTAAACACCAACCTCTCAACTTAGGGCCAGTCTTATCTTACCAGAGATCTCTCAGACTCTTTACAATCCCCCAGCAAACGCCTCATGCACTCCTGCCTGCTCTGCATCCTCCAGCCCAGCTACCTGGAATGCCCTCTCCCCACATCTCCCAACTATTATCTCCTGCATAAAGCTCTTCCAGATCCCCTTCTAGCTGGCCTGGATCGCTCCGTCCGCTAAAGTGTGTAAAGGATTACAGCACTTTACACAGTACTTGTCTTAGTCTCACTATTGGTAGGCAAGTTCCTTAGAGGCAAAGGTTATCGTCCACATTTTCCACTCAAGTGAAACATCTGGCATAGAGCTTTGCACATAGTAGGCCCTCAATAAATGTTTTCTCAATGGAAAAAGGTAGTGTGCATGCTCTACAGAATAACAAGGTCTTTATAATACTTTCCGTTCCCATCACTGCCCTGGTTGCTAGGAACCCCCTGGGGATAAGATTTGCAAACAACTGCTCATTTTCCTTGATTAACACTTCTTATTGTTTTCTCCTTTTTTTTTTTGGAAGGGATTATTTGTTTGTTTGTTTGTTTATTTATGGTTGTATTGGGTCTTCGCTGCTGTGTGCAGGCTTGCTCTAGTTGAGGTGAGCGGGGGCTACTCTTCGTTGCGGTGCGCAGGCTTCCCATTGCGGTGGCTTCTCTTGTTGTGGAGCACAGGCTCTAGGCGCACAGGCTTCAGTACTTGTGGCACGCGGGCTCAGTAGTTGTGGCTTGTGGGCTCTAGAGCACAGGCTCGGTAGTTGTGGCACACGGGCTTAGTTGCTCTGTGGCATGTGGGATCTTCCCAAACCAGGGCTCAAACCTGGGCCCCTGCACTGGCAGGCAGATTCTTATCACATCATTTTCTTCTTATACTGTCACTTAAATATTTAGTAAGTGGCTCTGCATTATTATACTTAAAATTTTGTTAGAAAATAGCTCCAAACCACCTCTAAAAGTTTTCAGCTTTAAAAAGAGAGAGGAAAAAAAAGAGAGAGAGAGAGAGAGAGAGAGAGGTACATAGACACATATCCCAGCAGGAATTTATAAAGAAAATAGCTAGGAGAGACTTTCAAGATGGCGGAGGAATAAGACGTGGCGATCACCTTCCTCCCCACAAACACATCAGAAATACATCTACATGTGGAACAACTCCTACAGAACACCTACTAACTGCTGGCAGAAGACCTCAGACTTCCCAAAGGCAAGAAACTCCCCATGTGCCTGGCCGTGTGGCTGACAGGGTCTTGGTGCTCCGGCAGGGTGTCAGGCCTGTGCCTCTGAGGTGGGAGAGCCGAGGTCAGGACACTGGTCCACAAGAGACCTCTCAGTTCCACATAATATCAAATGGCGAAAGCTCTCCCAGAGATCTCTATCTCAATGCTGAGACCCAGCTCCACTCAACGACCAGCAAGCTACAGTAATAGACACCCTATGCCAAACAACTAGCAAGACAGGAACACTACCCCACCCATTAGCAGAGAGGCTGCCTAAAATCATAATAAGATCACAGACACCCCAAAACACACCACTGTAAGCGGTCTTGTCCACCAGAAAGACAAGATCCAGCCTCATCCACCAGACCACAAGCACCAGTCCCCTCCACCAGGAAGCCTACAAAACCCACTAAGCCAACCTTACCCACTGGGGGCAGACACCAAAAACAGTGGGAACTACGAATCTGCAGCCTGCGAAAAGGAGACCCCTAACACAGTAAGTTAAGCAAAATTAGAAGACAGAGAAACACACAGCAGATGAAGGAGCAAGGTAAAAACCCACCAGACCAAACAAATGAAGAGGAAACAGGCAGTCTACCTGAAAAATAGTTCAGAGTAATGATAGTAAAGATGATCCAAAATCTTGGAAAGAGAATGGAGAAAATACAAGAAACATTTAAGAAGGACCAAGAAGAACTAAAGAGCAAACAAACAGTGATGAACAACACAGTAAGTGAAATTAAAAATTCTCTAGAAGAAATCAATAGCAGAATAACTGAGGCAGAAAAACAGATAAGTGACCTGGAAGATAAAATAGTGGAAATAACTACCGCAGAGCAGAATAAAGAAAAAAGAATGAAAAGAATTGAGGACAGTCTCAGAGACCTCTGGGACAAAATTAAATGCACCAACATTCGAATTATAGGGGTCCCAGAAGAAGAAGAGAAGAAGAAAGGGACTGAGAAAATATTTGAAGAGATAATAGTTGAAAACTTCCTTAACATGGGAAAGGAAATAGTATATCAAGTCCAGGAAGCACAGAGGGTCCAATACAGTACAAATCCAAGGAGAAACACTCCAAAACACATATTAATCAAACTATCAAAAATCAACTACAAATAAAAAATATTAAAAGCAGCAAGGGAAAAACAACAAATAAAATATAAGGGAACCCCCATAAGGTTAACAGCTGATCTTTCAGGAGAAATTCTGCAAGCCAGAAAGGAGTGGCAGGACATATTTAAAGTGATGAAAGGGAAAAACCTACAACCAAGATTACTCTACCCAGCAAGGATCTCATTCAGCTTTGATGGAGAAATTAAAACCTTTACAGACAAGCAAAAGCTAAGAGAATTCAGCACCACAAAACCAGCTGTACAACAAATGCTAAAGGAACTTCTCTAGGCAGGAAACACAAGAGAAGGAAAAGACCTACAATAACAAACCCAAAACAATTAAGAAAATGGTAATAGGAACATACATATCGATAACTACCTTAAATGTAAATGGATTAAATGCTCCAACCAAAAGATATAGACTGGCTAAATGGATACAAAAACATAACCCATATATATGGTGTCTACAAGAGACCCACTTCAGACCTAGGGACACATACAGACTGAAAGTCAGGGGATGGAAAAAGATATTCCATGCAGATGGAAATCAAAAGAAAGCTGGAGTAGCAATTCTCGTATCAGACAAAATAGTTTAAAATAAAGACTATTACAAGAGACAAAGAAGGACACTACATAATGATCAAGGGATCAAACCAAGAAGAAGATAGAACAATTGTAAATATTTATGCACCCAACATAGGAGCACCTCAATACATAAGGCAAATGCTAACAGCCATAAAAGGGGAAAGCAACAGTAACACAATCATAGTAGGGAACTTTAACACCCCACTTTCACCAATGGACAGATCATCCAAAATGAAAATAAATAAGGAAACACAAGCTTTAAATGATACATTAAACAAGATGGGCTTAATTGATATTTATAGGACATTCCATCCAAAAACAACAGAATACACTTTCTTCTCAAGTGCTCATGGAACATTCTCCAGGACAGATCATATCTTGGGTCACAAATCAAGCCTTGGTAAATTTGGGAAAATTGAAATTGTATCAAGTATCTTTTCAGACCACAACGCTATGAGACTAGGTATCAACTACAGGAAAAAATCTGTAACAATTACAAACACATGGAGGCTAAACAATACACCACTAAATAACCAAGAGATCACTGAAGAAATCAGAGAAAATTTAAAAATACCCAGAAACAAATGACAATGAAAACACGATGACCCAAAACCTATGGGATGCAGCAAAAGCAGTTCTAAGAGGGAAGTTTAGAGCAATACAATCCTACCTCAAGAAACAAGAAACATCTCAAATAAACAACCTAACCTTACACCTAAAGCAATTAGAGAAAGAAGAACAAAAAAACCCCCAAAGTTAGCAGAAGGAAAGAAATCATAAAGATCAGATCAGAAATAAATGAAAAAGAAATGAAAGAAACAATAGCAAAGATCAATAAAACTAAAAAATGGTTCTTTGAGAAGAAAAACAAAATTGATAAACTATTAGCCAGACTCATCAAGAAAAACAGGGAGAAGACTCAAATCAATAGAATCAGAAATGAAAAAGGAGAAGTAACAACTGACACTGCAGAAATACAAAGGATCATGAAAGATTACTACAAGCAACTCTATGCCAATAAAATGGACAACCTGGAAGAAATGGACAAATTCTTAGAAAAGCACAACCTTCCGAGGCTGAACCAGGAAGAAACAGAAAATATGAACAGACCAATCGCAAGCACTGAAATTGAGACTGTGATTAAAAATCTTCCAACAAACAAAAGCCCAAGACCAGATGGCTTCACAGGAGAATTCTATCAAACATTTAGAGAAGTGCTAACACCTATCCTTCTCAAACTCTTTCAAAATATAGCAGAGGGAGGAACACTCTCAAACTCATTCTACGAGGCCATCATCACTCTGATACCAAAACCAGACAAAGATGTCACAAAGAAAGAAAACTACAGGCCAATATCACTGATGAACATAGATGCAAAAATCCTCAACAAAATACTAGCAAACAGAATCCAAGAGCACATTAAAAGGATCATACACCATGATGAAGTGGAGTTTATCCCAGGAATGCAAGGATTCTTCATTATATGAAAATCAATCAACATGATACACCATATTAACAAATTAAAGGAGAAAAACCATATGATCATCTCAAGAGATGCAGAAAAAGCTTTTGACAAAATTCAACATCCATTTATGATAAAAATCCTCCAGAAAGTAGGCACAGAGGGAACTTACCTGAATATAGTAAAGGCCATATATGACAAACCCACAGCCAACATCGTTCTCAATGGTGAAAAACTGAAACCATTCCCTCTAAGATCAGGAACAAGACAAGGTTGTCCACTCTCACCGTTATTATTCGACATAGTTTTGGAAGTTTTAGTCACAGCAGTCAGAGAAGAAAAAGAAATAAAAGGAACCCAAATTGGAAAAGAAGTAAAGCTGTCACTGTTTGCAGATGACATGATACTATAGAGAATCCTAAAGATGCTACCAGAAAACTACTAGAGCTAATCAATGAATTTGGTAAAGTAGCAGGATACAAAATTAAAATGCACAGAAATCTCTTGCATTCCTAAACACTATTGATGAAAAATCTGAAAAAGAAATTAAGGGAACACTCCCATTTACCACTGCAACAAAAAGAATAAAATATCTTGGAATAAACCTACCTAAGGAGACAAAAGGCTTGAATGCAAAAAATTATACGACACTGATGAAAGAAATTAAAGATGATACAGACAGACGGAGAGATATACCATGTTCTTGGATTGGAAGAATCAATTTCGTGAAAATGACTATTACTACCCAAAGCAATCTATAGATTCAATTCAATCCCTATCAAACACCAATGGCATTTTTCACAGAACTAGAACAAAAAATTTCACAATTTGTATGGAAACACAAAAGACCCCAAATAGCCAAAGCAGTCTTGAGAAAGCAAAACGGAGCTGGAGGAATCAGGCTCCTTGACTTCAGACTATACTACAAAGCTACAGTAATCAAGACAATATGGTACTGGCACAAAAATAGAAATATAGATCAATGGAACAGGATACAAAGCCCAGAGATAAACCCACGCACATATTGTCACCTTATCTTTGATAAAGGAGGCAAGAATATACAATAGAGAAAAGACAGCCTCTTCAACAAGTGGTGCTGGGAAAACTGGACAGCAACATGCAAAAGAATGAAATTAGAACACTCCCCAACACCATACACAAAAATAAACTCAAAATGGATTAAAGACCTAAATGTAAGTCCAGACACTATAAAACTCTAAGAGGAAAACATAGGCAGAACACTCTATGACATAAATCACAGCAAGATCCTTTTTGACCCACCTCCTAGAGAAATGGAAATAAAAATAAAAATAAACAAATGGGACCTAATGAAACTTAAAAGCTTTTGCACAGCAAAGGAAACCATAAATAAGACGAAAATACAACCCTCAGAATGGGAGAAAATATTTGCAAATGAAGCAACTGACAAAGGATTAACCTCCAAAATTTACAAGCAGCTCATGCAGCTCAATATCAAAAAAACAAACAACCCAATCCAAAAATGGGCAGAAGACCTAAATAGACATTTCTCCAAAGAAGACATACAGATTGCCAACAAACACATGAAAGGGTGATCAACATCACTAATCATTAGAGAAATGCAAATCAAAACTACAATGAGGTATCACCTCATACCAGTCAGAATGGCCATCACCAAAAATTCTACAAACAATAAATGCTGGAGAGGGTGTGGAGAAAAGGGAACCCTCTTGCACTGTTGGTGGGAATGTAAGTGGATACAGCCCCTATGGAGAACAGTATGGAGGTTCCTTAAAAAACTAAAAATAGAACTACCATATGACCCAGCAATGCCACTACTGGGCATATACCCTAGGAAAACCATAATTGAAAAAAACCATAATTGAAAAAGAGTCATGTACCACAATGTTCATTGCAGCTCTGTTTACAATAGCCAGGACATGGAAGCAACCTAAGTGTCCATCGACAGATGAATGGATAAAGAAGATGTGGCACATATATACAATGGAATATTACTCAGCCATAAAAAGAAACGAAATTGAGTTATGTGTAGTGAGGCGGATGGACCTAGAGTCTGTCATACAGAGTGAAGTAAGTCAGAAAGAGAAAGACAAATACCGTATGCAAACACATATATATGGCATCTAAAAAAAAAAAAAAGGTTCTGAAGAACCTAGGGGCAGGACAGGAATAAAGACACAGACGTAGAGAATAGACTTGAGGACACAGGGAGCAGGAAGGGTAAGCTGGGACGAAGAGAGTGGCATGGACATATATACACTACCAAATGTAAAATAGATAGCTAGTAGAAAGCAGCTGCATAACACAGGGAGATAAGCTCGGTGCTAGAGGGGTGGGATAGGGAGGGTGGGAGGAAGATGTAATAGGGAGGAGATATAGGGATATATGTATATGTATAGCTGATTCGCTTTGTTATAAAGCAGAAACTAACACACCATTGTAAAGCAATTATACTCCAATAAAGATGTTTAAAAAAAGAAAATAGCTAGGAGATAGTCCTGAAATTTTAGACTGGCATCCTTTATAGACTTTCTTTTTTTCCCAAGAGATAAAATATCAATATGTAAAGATGATGATATAATTTGTAATTAATTTTATTCCTATGCTAATTGTAAGAAGGCACTGAACTAAGAAGACTAAGTTTTTGTCCCATATTCCCTTTGAAAATTCTAATGCATCTCAGTAGAATATTCGGCCGCAATTGAATTTCAAAGGTAATACATAGGTATGACATTCATCGTGCTGTAAAGCAGAAGAAATCTTAGTATTTGTGAAGAAGAGTTGGAAAAAGTCAGGAAAAGACAACCTGCAACACTCAGGCCTTGTTTGGTGCTCCAAGCATTAGAAGTCATAAACTCCCCGTATTCTTTCACAGCTTAAGAAAAGACAGTTAAAAAACAGAGAAATACAGTAACTGGAACTGTCACAAGAAAGATGTATTGGTCTCAATGGTAAAATCTCCCTTGGAAAATTTAAGCTTCACTTGACACAGTGGGTCCTTGGGCTAGTTTCAGGAGAAGTAAGAAGGAGAGTGGGGGCAGTCATAAGCTTCTGACTCATTATGCTGAAGCTCCAGAGAGCTGATTAGCCAATTATTAACTAAAAACGGAATATGGCTCCATCCCTGAAATTCTGAAGGCAAAACAAGGAGCAGAATGGAAATACTGATGCCAGTGAAATTGCTCGTAGAATCTGGTCCATCGCCTAAGAAAATCAGCCAAGTAGCCCTTAGTGCTTTTGTAACTGCTACCAATGGCCACGCCAGCATGTCAGGGAGATTCTCTTGCTAACATGTTTAAGAGGGCGTTTGGGGAAGTAATCTTTAGTGTAAGTTATTTTAGTTGTTTAGTTAGTCAAACTTTATCTAAGGCTAGAGTATAACCCTCACTCTACTCTCACACTGCAGAGATCAGAGCTAGTACAAACTCTTCCAGAAGATTCTATGTTTTCCCTGCACAGGTTTGGAATTTATGATCTCTGGAGGGAAAGCATCATATCTGATGACAGAATTTTTCCTTGCCCGGTTGCCTGTAGCAAGATTGGAGTCAGGGTTATAATATTCCAGCTTGGGCAGACCCCTTTTCTGCCCACTTGCTGGTTATCTAGACATAATGCCCTTTCCTTCAGGTGAATCCCACCCTTCACATGTTGGAAGGTGACAAAGAGCTACCCCTTGGAGGTCTCCCTGTGGTGGGGTGACGGACAGGTAGGGGTCAGTGATGGAGGTTGGCGGGAGTGGGGAGGGTTCCCGATGAGAAAGCCCACACGGCTTTGGAGAAACAATCATTCCGTCATCATTCTCACTGGAGGACAGCTGGGTTTATCTTTTGTCTGGCAAATAAAGAGCAGAGAAATCGTGTTGGCACGACAAAATCGAGCACAGATCAGAACACGCAGCAATCTAGGAAAATACTTTTAGAGATGAAAATGGCTTTGTCGTAACTTCAAAAGTTTTACAACCTCCATTTAAAGAAAGATGTTAGATGGTAAACACCTGCTGTTCAGGAACACAAACGTCACAGTGGACTAGGAATTTCTATAAGTAGCGTTTTGGAAGAGAAGCCTCTTAATAAACAGAACAGTGCTAGAACCTAAAACCACACCGAAACAAAAGGTTTTGTTTTAATCTCTCCCCTGTTCTGGTTCAGATCGACTTGGACTTGTCTGCATACCAGAATGATTTAAGAAAGATAGTTCTTCAAATTAATCTATTCTAATCAACCTCATCAGAGTCTCGGGTGTCTTTTACCAAAAAAAAAAAAATTAATGAAATACTTTAAAAACTGCAGGCTAGTGTTTATTAAGTCTTCATAATATGTAGAAAGAGCACCTAATGGGTAAATATTTACCAAGGGAACTCCCCCTGCCTTTCAGTTCTCTTAAGCGAACGTCCGTGTAACAGAGTATTTTCTAAATCATCTATATTTCTCTTCCTAGTTAAATTAGGCCTAATGCACACATGAACAACCATATGGTTAGAAATAACTTTTTCAGACAAAGATTGAAGTGTATGCAAAATAACACATCCTTAGGGTTTTGTTTTGTTTTGTTTCTTCTTTTTCCCTCTAAATCTGAGAGTTTAGAATCATCTTATCAGGCTGTGTGGCAACTGAGTTCACGACGACATCTCCAGCCCTGGTCTGTGAGGGCATCCAGGGCAGGGGAAAAGCCTTCCTCCCTGGACCCCCAAACTAGCCCAGGGCCGGGCACATAGAAGACTTGCAGTCATGTCTGTTGAATAACTGTCTCCGTCCTTGGCTGACTCTCATCGTTAACCGCGTTTCGACGTCAAGCACTGATTTTGTTTGAAATGAACCTCAAATACGATATATGTCTGGGGGAGAAAAAAACCTTTTTACTTGTACACTACAAATAGTGTTGTTTTTCCAGCACAAATGCGCTTCTTCTGAAATACTGCTTTGCTAAACTCTTGGCGAAGACACGATGGATGACCTCAGAAATGGGTGCGGGGACGTGCTGAGTGGGAGAGACCACCATTAATACACACAGCACCCACACACCTGCTTTATGAGTGGGTTTATCATCCTCCAAAAAGCTGACTAGGACTGGGAGTCGAGAAAAAGAAAAACTATTTACGAGTTTGGCTTAAAAAAAAAAAATCTATGGCTTTCTGTTACCTGGTGTGCTGTGTAGCCTAATAACATTTAGCAATTCTGAAATGTACTGGTTCAATCAAGGATTGCTAAAAAGATCAATCAGTTCTCACTAGAAAGCATAGCTAAAAGTAACAGGATGCACAGAAGAAAGCCATGTTTTCCACCGACATTAAACAGCAACAAAGGCCCTAAAACAGAAAAGAGAACTGAGTGAACTATAAAATTTTACAAAAGTCCCCAAAAGCAATCGCTCAACAGCACAAAACTGCAAACTCTAGGAGCAATAATGTATCTTTCTCTACAAAATAAATTACTAAAAGGGGTCATGTGATTCTTAGCAGGCAGAAAGATGCACTTTCCCAAGGAAAGTTCATCATTAAATATATTATTTAAGACTGGATCATCTTCAGGCTATTTTTAATCCTATCATTTTGCTGCCAAAATTAGCTATAAGCAGCTGAAACTCAGCCACTAGAAAACTGATGTTTTTTCATGTATTTTGTACACTAGCCTGAGAAGAGTATTGCTTTCCAGTTAATCAAACGTTTGGGTGGATGTGGACTATGTACAGAAAAGAGAAACTGCTTGCTGACCAACTAATAAAAAGGAAGCCAACCTCTACTGGATGTGGAGAAGTAAGTTCCTGTCTTCCTAAACCACAAAGACCAAATGACAAACACACAAAAAAAGTCACACCACCATGTCATCAACAGAATGAAGCCAATATCCAAGTTATGGCATGTCATTCTTGCAGCTGTCAAACATCTCACTCTCTCCTAAGACATGAAGCGAAATGTCACGTTTCTCAGTTCGGAGGGCGCCATCAATGTTCATTCACCATCAACTTGCCCAAATCTCAACCCTCTGCTTGCAAGAGCCCCTTGGTCGTGAAGTGGTCTCAGGGCCCCTAAACTCATTTACAGAATTTGAACTGTGTTACAAGGGGATCAAACAATAGCAAATGGAGCTATTAAAAGAGCTAAATTTCCTGTCTTTAACTGGAGTAGAAAAGCTATCTTACTTTCAGGGGGTCTGTAATGCCAATACAAATTGTATAGCTACCACACAAAACATTCTTGAGAGGATGGAGCTTATAATAATTTCTTTCCTGTCTCTCTTGCATTCCAGTCTATTTCTTCCAAGAGTCAGATCACTCTAGGGGACACATGGGAAATATTCAGCATCCTAGGTAATATTATGGACCCGCGGGGCCACTGGAAAGGTACACTGTAGGATCCATCCCAGATTGCCGTTTTTCCTAAAAGGCGTCTATGAGAATCGATGGTCGGTGATGGCAGCCAGCATCTCTAACTCTCACGTGCACACCAACACCTGTAGACGTGCGAACCACAGCTTCTGACTCAGAAGCTCTGGGGCGGGACCTGAGACGCTGCACCTCTAAGAAGCTCCCAGGTAATGCCCAGGCTGCTGGTCCCTGAGCCACACGTGGGAGTGGCAGGGTCTCGGACATCTCCTAGAAGCGCTGCCTCCCTCTGGAAGCCTAATTCAGACTTGGGAATAAAGCCATACTCCACTCCACCGCCAACTTCCTCTTTAGTCTTTATATAATTTGTAGACGTCTAGGACCATCTCTCAGACACCTATCATCCAAGGCCCTGCTTTCTCCAAGTTATGGAACATGGAATGCAAACTGTTTTTCCTCGGCCTCAAAAGTAGCAGCAGCAAAGAAAAAACATGTGACTTAGAATCTAAAGCCCCCGTAAGAATCGATTCAGTAGATGAGCTGATCCACCGAGTCCTGTAAACAGTACAAGTCATTGTCCAACGTTAAAAGAATGTGTTAGCTCTCTTCTGAAATTTTACCATCCTTACTGAGTCCTTTACACTGAAAGACGCAACATATTATTAGAGATGCAACACGGATTGGTGCAAATTTGGAGGAAAATCTGTATGCCAAATGCTTAAAATAAAAATTGAGGTTCATAATGCTCCTTTGAAAGGATAAGTACATCAGGCTCTCAAGTACTACCACTTTTATTATTCCAAAGTGTCCATTTATGATTGCATTTCCTGATATATACTTTTCTTTTGCCAAAGTCCTCTGCTTTCCTGTTTAGTCATCCATCTATATGTTGCCCTGAAAGCTACACATTTTACCATCAGCTATTTGTGCTTCTATATGATTTATTTTCACTATAAGAGGTTTTGTCCAAAAAAAGTTTATCATGTTCTACGGTACGTCATTGTGGTTTGGCATCATAAAATGTAGCCTCTACATTTATCAACCTCAGATACCTGTTGACCACAAAGATAGGCTCTACTAAGAAAACTCTATTTTGAAAGGAGGAAAAGGTGAGCCTTCACTTAAAAAGAAAATTCAACTGTATGAGATGTTAATATACCACAACTCGACAATAAAGATCAAGATTATATCTTAATTTCTATCATAAACATATGCCTCCATTTCCCATCTTTTTATTAAATTACTTGACACATGACAGTTACCACCATGGATTTCTTTCAACTAGAAAGAAAATTTTTAAAATTTTTTTCACAAAAATATGTAATAGTCAAACTGTTATATTAGTTCTACTTTGGTCTTAAAATGATCCTTTTGGCGTCTGGAAGTCCCTATCTCTTTGGTTATGGTGGTTAAAAATAAAACCACCTACTTAACCAAACATTTAACAAAAATATTCTTTACACACTTCACTGAATTCTTCCAGAATTACTAAAGATCTGATAATATGAGATCTCGAAAAACAAACAATTCACAAAAAGCATTTAAATTTTAGAGATTAAATGGGGATGTTTTACTTTTAAACACTGAACAGTGGCATCAATATTTTGTCAACTTTGGTCAAGTAGGATCAGATGTTCATGTCAGTCATCTACTTTTCTTGGCCTTTTCTCTTTTTGGCCCCTTACCATTAGCACACTTTGTAAACTGTAGTAAAATATGTAATGTGCTTCTTGAAATCGAATCCACCTGTAGTGACTTCTAAGCTTTTTGCTCCTGTTAGGTCCTATAAAATAATAACATTAGTAATTCTCCCTAGAGACTGTGAAAGGAAGCACTGAATTGCATCCTTTTTCAAAGACAGTTCTTCAGATTAAAAGACAAGAATTATTCCTCTTTCACTTTTTCACAAATTAATCACTTCAGATATAAAGTGTAGATGTCAATTACACTTCTTCAGTCTTAGGATCTGTACCCCTCCCCCCAAAGAACCACACACACAAAAAGAACTTTATGGTGACATGATAGAGGCTCTATCTAGCACAACAGTACCAGAAAAAAAAAAAAACAGTTCACAGATGTTCTTCAAAAATATAGGCATCAATCACTTCAGCTAAAGTCAGAGCACAAGAATCCACAGCTACGAATCAATTCTTCTACACTTTATATAGATACTCTAGATGCAAGTTTTGCCAGCAGAGGGGACCACCAAATCACGTGGATTCTAGGTGGTGAAAAGTAGAAGATACTAAAATTCCAGTAAACCTCAAAATCACACACAAGTTATAGAAATAGAACACAAGGGACGCAGCCAATGCAAATTCTGTCACAGCTTACCTCTTTACAAGCATCCAGGTGTTCTAGGGAAAAGGGCTACACTGGTTTTCCTCTTTGGGTAGATCTTACCAAGTGAGTCAGAAAAGGCATGACCTTGGTCCTCTGGGGGAGTCTGTTCTTCCAACTGGATGGTTCTCAAATTTTAGTACCAAGAAGAAACCCCCAGGGGAGCTTATTTCTGATGCGGATTGCCGGGACCCAGCCTGGCATCTAGTTTATGAGTCGTCCCTGAAATGTTCCATTTCAACAGGCTACTCAGGCCAGGTACCGTGATGAGGGGGATCCTTGGACCCCCAGTTTGAGAAACCCTGAAGGGATGCCATTTACCCCAAGATCCTACTGAACACCAAAGGTTGGATCTTTGAACCTCTATGGCTGGCAAGCAAGGGAAACAATTTTGCCGGGAAGCAATGATCACAGTTGGGTTGGCAGGGAGACCTCTGTACAGGGAAAGAGGGAGGGAAGCCACAACCCTGATTTTATTTCATTGGCTCATCAGTCTCCCTTGGCCCAGTAGCCCACCCAGACTCCAACCTCCGCATCTCAGACCCGAGAGGTCCAGCCCAGACTCACATTCAATCAAACATGCACCTACCCAGCCTCCGTTATCCTGGATCCAGGTGTGCAGGTGTCGGTTCAGGTACTCAGTCATCCACAGGGCGATGTTGTCCACCAGGGGGGACATCTCCCGGTTGACGCTCTCCACACACATGACCCCGCCGAACTCAAAGAAGGCCACAATCCTGCCCCAGTTCACCCCATCCCTGAAGAGCTCCTCCACCACCGTGGCAAAGCGTCCCCTCGCGGTGAAGGGCGTCAGGTGCAGCTGGCTGGACATCTCGGCGAAGTCGCGGCGGTAGCGACGAGAGAAGTCATCACCGGCCTGGCGCAGGGTCAGGTGGACCACAGGTGGCACGGGGCTGAGCGCAGGCCCCCCAGCGGGGGCGGCGGGGGCGGTCTGGGGCGGCGGCGGGGAGGTCCTGGATGGCGCTGGGGTGCGCCCAGGCTGGGAGGAGAAGATGCCCGGCGCGGGGGCGGCCCCCGGGGACGTGGCGCCCGCGTCTCCGGCATCCCACTCGTAGCCCCTCTGCGACAGTTTATAGTGGATGTACTTCATCACTATCTCCCGGTTATCATACCCTGTTCTCCCAGCGTGCGCCATCCTTCCCCCACGGAAAAGCAGCCGGGTACCAACAGCACCTCTCGCCCCCGCTTCCCGCGCCACGGCCCCGCACGAGAGAAGAATAGTTATAATCCAGCTATTTTATTGGATGCGCTTCGCATTCTTGGATGAGGGGGTGTCTTCAGTCACGCGGAACACTTGATTCTGGTGTTTCCCTCTTGGCATGAGATGCAGGAAATTTTTATTTAAATTCCGTTCGGATCTTTATTTCATGAGGCACATTATTAATTATTGTTAATATCAGTCTACTTCCTCCGTGATGCTGAAAGGTTAAAAAGACTAATCAGTCAAAATCAGGTGCATTTCCCTTTATACAGGTGGGTGAAAGCAGGGCACACACACTACAAGTTACACAGCTGAAAAGAATATAATAAACTGCCTGGCAATTAAACTTACTCGAATGCACTTAAAGTTAAAATCTCAACTGTTTCCATTGAAAGTTACATGAAACCCATTTCCTGTGCAAAGAACTTACTTGTATTTTTTCAGGACAGCATGATCCTCTGTCAAGTTTCCTTTTCTGTGAAAACAAATGCATAAGGCAAAGATTCCATCAATCTTCAGAACTCTCCAGTGATAGCTGCTGTGAAACTTCCAAATGAATCAGGAGTTGGGGGCGGAGGGTGTAAAAATTAGGAGAATTTCCAGTTTGATTCCCAGACTTCTTCACAGAAATGTCAATCCGTAGGAATCCCAACCGGAGATCTCAAGAGCACGAGCAAAGAAAGGCAGCGGCGGCGGCAGATGAATTACAATTTTCAGTCCAGTATTTGCAGAAGTCCTGTGATTTTCCCCCTCTCGGCAATTTACACGCGCACACACACGCGCGGGCACAGACATGGATCTCTGTCCGAGGGACCGCTTCACGCCTCCACGGGAGAGAGACAGGGACCGGGGGCCGGTGGACGAGCCGGGGACGGGGGCAGGAATCCTCCTCTGATTAAACTCCGAACAGCGAATGAATTTTCCGAAAAGCTGCTTGATAAATGAAGGCTGGACGCGCCCGGCCCGCCGGTGCCGAGCGCGAGAAGCCCGCGCTGTGTGTGGTGCGGCGAGGGCTGGGGAGAAGGACGTGGTGGGGGAGGGCTTTATTTTTTCCCTCTTTTCCTAAAAAGGATGACTGCTACGAAGTTCTCCCCCCTGGACCCCCTCTTCCGCTGCACCCCACCGGCGCACCCCGCCTCCGGGCTGCGCACCCTTTCTCCTCCTCCTGTCCTGCGCGGCGGCGCTGGCGGCGCCCGCCTCCCCCGCGCTCCCGCCGCGCACCCGCTCCGGGCGATGACGGCCGCGCCGGCGGGGAGGGCCCGGCGCCCGGCACCTTCGCTGGCGGCGGCGGCGGCGGCGGCGGCGGCTCGGCGGGGAAACCGAGAGCGGCGGGCGGGAGCGCGGCGGGCGGGGGCGGAGGCGGGGGCGGGCGCGAGGAGGAAGGGGGCGGGCGCGGCGCGGGGGGGCCTGGCCTCTTCATTCTCCTCTCGAACCGACTGGTTTCCTGTACGTACGTCACACGGTTCATTCAAAAAAAGAAGAAAGAAAGAGCCCTCCTCGGAGCCGCCCCGCCGCCCCCTCCGCCCCCTCCGCGCCCTCCGCCCCACTCCCTTTGCCGGGTTAAAGGAGCCGCGGCCGGCCCGGGAGTGGCGCGCCCCGCCGGGAACTCATGGCGCGCAGGCCCGCGGCCGGGGAGGGAGCGCCCGGGACGGCCCCCGCCCGCTGCGCCCGCCCGCTGGGCCCGGCCGGTGGGTGGCGCGGGCGGCGCAGGCCTCCCGCGCGGCCGCGGCGCGGTGGGTGTGCCAGGGGCCTCGGGCCTGCGGCGGGCCCGGCGCGCGCTCGGAGTCTCCGGGGCCCGCGAGGGGCCGGGGGCGCCCGGGGAGCCGCACGCGGCCGGTCGGGCGGCTGCCGGGGCCAGGAGCTGGGGGGACGCCGACAAAACAAGCGCTGGAAGAGCGCCGGGAATCGCTTCGACCCTTCCTAGCCGTGCGCGCGCGGGGGTGTGTGTGTGTGTGTGTGTGTGTGTCCGCGTCCACACATCGTGTTACCAGGGGCTTCGACCGTTTCTAGCCGTGCGCGCGCGCGGTGTGTGCGTGCGTGCGTGCGTGTGTGTGTGTGTGTGTGTCCACACATCGTGTTACCAGGGCCCTCAGCGCTGCCCTCCCATCAAGAGAGGCGACGCTGCACGTTCATCCGCGAGGGAAGCCCCAAGCATCGTGTTTACTTGCAAGCTGCTTCCTAGGTGTCCACGCACTACATACACTCCGGAGACACCATCCGTGACCGAGGCCACACAGAGCTCTCAGTGGCGCGGCCAAGGGATTAGTGAGGGATACCAAGGGCTTTCGAGTGGTTAAGTAAATGTTTTTCCTCTGCCCCTAACAATTTCGGCACTGGGTGAGGGCTGGACGCCACGGGGGGCTACAGGGCAACTTTCAGGCCCGCAGCCCCCCAACCAGGGTGGGTGGGTTTCTAAAGGCCTCCGCGGTCGCCTAGCAGCCAATCTTAGATGTCCGCACCTTCTCGAGTTATCTATACATACACAAACCTATATATTACACACACATATGTACCCATTTTTTTAAAAAAAATTCACCAGGATGAATAGCTCCCAGGAGAAAAGCACATAGGGCAAACAAGTTGCATGTGTTTATTTTTATCTCTAAGAGTCTTTGACAAAGTGTCAGGAAAAAATTAGCACAGCGGCTTACCTAATAGGACTCAAGTACAAACATATAGGGACACTGGCCTGTTGAGGTCATAGAAACATGACAAGTGAGTACTGCCATGTGTACAAATATGTTCTCACACTATATTTTGTCTCATTCCTAGTCTAAAATCAAAGCATTCATTCTGTGGCAAAATAAGCACGGCAAATTATTTTCATTTCTTCATTTTATCAAATACAATCGGCCAACATGCCAACCTCTTGCATATAGGAATGGGTGCCTGGTACAAATGTCTTATCCAGGCAAGAGGGAATGAAGGAAGGTGGTCCCTCTTGCCTTCCAACTGCTGTAACAAAGTCCCCTTTTATCCATGGCCGTGGCAGGGAGGTGTGCTGGCCTGGAGAGAGACACTGGGTATAGACTGACCTGGATATATGTTTTCACAGAATAGGAGAAGCCCGTGTTAAGGCCACACATCATGGTTTAGGGATCTTCTCAGAACCTTGTCCTAACCCCCCAAAATTACTTGAGGAATTGAAAGCCTTAGCGCTTGAGACCCAGCATGTCAGTGAGGAAATGAGAGGCCAGAGCTGGAAAAAAAGACTGTACTTCTGCAAAGAGGGAGACCAGAAGGAAACAGATATCCCATTCCCAGAAAAAGGAAAGCTGCCTTTTTTTCTCCTTTACTCCACAGAGCCTCACTTTACAGATTCCTCCACACTTAAGTGGCATCTTGACCATAACCAAACATCCTCCAGACAGGTCTGCATTATTCCTTGACTAAGGCTATATATTCCCTAGGAATGTTCTGGATACTCTTTCAATCAAAAGAGTGAAACCGTTCCTCCATTCAGATTGCATGCTTTTTAGATTCCACCCAAAATGTAAGGACAAGTATTCCTTGGAGGTGTGTGTCTTAACTATTTGTCTGTGAGTATTGGTGAGCTAGTGGAGGGAGAACCGGTCTGTCTGGAGTCCTAGATGCGAATCTAGAGACCTTCCGATAACCTTTAAAATGTAGGCACTGGGCCTCCCTGGTGGCGCAAGTGGTTGAGAGTCCGCCTGCCGATGCAGGGGATACGGGTTCGTGCCCCGGTCTGGGAGGATCCCATATGCCGCGGAGCGGCTGGGCCCGTGAGCCATGGCCGCTGGGCCTGCGCATCCGGAGCCTGTGCTCCGCAACGGGAGAGGCCACAACAGGGAGAGGCCCGCATACCGCAAAAAAAAAAAAAAAAAAAAAATGTAGGCACTGTGGGCTTTTCACTTCCCAAGACGTCTTCCACTTAGAGCCAATGGATGGTCCTTTTCCTGGTTTTGCCTGGCTGGCTTCTAGCAGTAGGGTGGCACCGGGAAGAGAAAAGAACAAGATGCAGGGAATGGAGATTGTACCAAGAGTCTGAAAGGCCTGTGTTTCCCTTCTTTATTCTCCAATCTGCCAAACAAAAAGCTTTTTATTGCCAGTTTTTGCCACCTACTGGTTGATGTTTAACAGTATCATTCAGAAAGTTCTCTTCATCCATCACCAATATAAATCTTCCCAAAGTTTATGAAATTCAAAAAGGACATTATTCTAATCTGAACATAAATACTAATATTTAATATAGGTATATATCAAATCTTCCCAACTATTAAAATTTTTATTTAAAACAAGGATAGAAAGACAGTGTTTACTAAGAGGGAACTGACAACTAATAGGTAAGATGAAAGAGTTAAAAATATAAAACATGACCCCAAACCATTTAGGCAAAGTGACGTGAAAATAAATCCATCAACAAAATGAACTGACTAGGCAGAGTAAAAACAAGCAGATAGCCTGCATAAAAGAAAAAGGAACTGCTTAAAAAATAACATCTCACAGGCCTAGATAAGCAGTCGAAAACACTAATTTCCAATTTCACGTATCTTCTACATTATTGTTTCCAACTTTATTGAGATATAATGGACATAAGTATCTTATATACTACAAACTCTTATGCTAAATAGGGCCATATGCTTTAAGACAGTTTACACAGGTGGTTGGCAAACATTATATAATAATGTTATTATTATAATACTAATTCCCTATTAGTATTAGTTACTAGTAATACTAACAGTAATACTGTTCCTCATTTATGCTCCAGAGCCCCTCTTCTGTAAGTGTGATCGCATCCAAGTAATCCACTGTGTGCTCTCAAACCATCCTTGTCCTCGTCAGGAAACTCTTTTACCAAATCTAAACCAGCAAGCCTTGGTTTAACTGAAAAACCCACCTGGCTAAGTTTTGGTGGGTCCTAAGCCTCAAAAAAAATGTTTGGAATCATTAAGCAACAACTTTTGAAACCAAGCAACGAAGTGCAGGTAACGTCATTCTGTTGCACAAGTTTAACAGCCAGCAAATAATGTTTACGTTTGGTTTACAAAGGAAAACACAATAAACTCACTCGTGGCAATTTTTTCCTTTCAAATTAATGACTTGGCATTTAAAGTGAATCAACTGAGATTAGGAACTTGTCTTCTACATTTCCAATGTTTACTGCTCTTGTTGGATTGACATGAAACACCATAGCATTGAGGGGCAACAGGCAAAGAATATACATTCTTATGTTCAATCACTAATGTTTATTCTCTTATACTCTTTAGCACAGAGCACAGTATCTCCCACACATTAACTGTTGATGAACACATTTAGAAGAATCAAGGTTACTATGTTTGTTATCTACAGCTGCAGTAACAAAGCACCACAGACTGGGTGGCTTAAAGCAGAAATTTATCCTCCCACAGTTCTGGAAGCTCAAAGTCCAAAATCAAGGTGTCTGTAGGGCCATGCTCCCTCTGAAGGCTCTAGGGGAAAATCCTTCCTTACCTCTTTCTAGCTTTCGTTGGGGGCTGGCAATATTTGGCTTGCAGCTGCTTCACTCTGATCTGTACCACTGTCCTCCCGTGGCATTCTCCCTGTGTCTCTGTTTTCTCCTATTTTTATGAGGTCGCCAGTCACGTTGGATTAGGACCCGAATAACCTCATCTTGACTTGGTTATATCTATGAAGACCCCATTCCCAAATAAGGTCACATCCCCAGGTACTAGGGATTAGGACATCAACATCTTTTGAGGACACACAATTCAACCCATATCAATATGTTTATCTTCTATCTTAATACGTTTTTTTCCAAAGTAATGAGAAATGTTTATTCCAAGGCGCAAGGGCTGAGCAACACCTGAATTTCAAAGGGAACCATGATCCCTCTAAACCTTGCCATTTCCTATTTCTGCTCAAAGCTCTTCAGAGGCCGAAATCTCAACTCCTGCCCATGGGATGATGTGGCCCAAGCCTACCCCCTGGACACCCACCCAATCCTTCCACTTTCCCTTCTTGTAGCTACATCACCTCTATGTGCTTTCTGGAATACGCCAAGATCTCGCATGTCTTTTGCCTTTGCACATCTGCTCATCTCCCTGAAAGGAACCCGACTTTCCTGTGGCAAATTCATATTCATTCCTCAAGGTTTACCTCAACAACTTTCTCCCCTGAGAGATCATCCCCGACTATCCTGGGCAGTCCTAGGATTCCACTTATGCCATTAGAAGAGGTTTCGTATGCAGGCTAGGAGCTTCAAAGACAGAAAACTGGTGTGGATCCTGGCTTCATCGCTTTGCAGTTGCGACCTTGACCTAGTTACTTATACCCGCTCTGTGCCTGTGCCCTCATTTATAACATGGGGATATAAAGGTACCACTGGTAGGGTTAGTGGATGATTTAAATGAGTTAAATGCAAAGCACTCACAACAGTGACTAGCACGGGTTACGTTTTCAAATGTTATGATACCTTAATCATAGCTATTGTTGGATCACCATGTAATTTCTGACATGTGTTTTTCTCCCTAGATTATAAACTATTTGAGGGCAGGGACCATATTTGCCTTTGTGCATTCTCAGCTTAGAATAGTGCCTGGCATTAAAATAGTTGTGGCATAAAATTCAGAGGCCTGAAGAAAGGAATGGGGAGTGGTTCCCCTTCCTCTCATAAGACTTGTAAGAGCCTTCAGAGGGATGTAGAAGGGGGGAGGGAAATAAACAAGAAATGTAATCGCCACGAGGGAGGGACAGATTGTTTATGCAAAGTCATATCCCTGGCGCCTGGATACCGAGCTCGTCACAGGCACTCAATAAATACATGCTGAAGGAGGAAAAATGGGGTGTATAAAATCAGGAGTGGAACAGAAGTCAGGAAATGTTTTTCTTTTTAAACGTCCAAACATAAAAAATTATAGAAGTGATATCCCATGCCATTTACATATATAAGTTGCTCAAATTTAAAGAAAGGTTAAGTTTGCCAATCAAGACATCCAAAGCATCCCTTCTCAATGTGACCAAAATTTTTCTATTTAAGGACGGAGAAATAAATATTAAGGCGTAGTCCCTTCCCGTATCTCTCGGCTATGCCCTTCAAGAGTCTAGGAGATATTTCATTGTTGGAATATGAAGGTTTAAAGTATGGGAAATCAATTTATTTGTGTATGAAACATAATTACTTAAGAAATTTTCTTAAATTCCACATTTCTTACTCTTTTACTCATATATCCCACACTGGAGTCAAACAAACACTGAACATATTTGAAACAAGGGCCCAGAATACGAAATACTTACCGTGAAAATATTACTTCCTAAAAAAGTGATATAAATCAAGCCTTGTCAAGTGTTTAAGATGCAAGGTTAGGATAACATTATGAAAGAGGTTTGCGTTTTGTTTAAACATCTCTTTAAAAAAATGGACATTTCTAAAAAAGAAGTTTTTGAATCTGTAAAGCGTGTTCCCCATTTATTTCTTGTTGTGATTCAGAAATACAAGATATGAAAATCAGGTTACAATTCTGCCACAAAAGCTTCTAAAGTAGCAAACACAGGTCCTAATATATATCAAAATAGCCATATGCACTCTTATCAGTTTAAAAATGTCTTTAGAGTTGTCACATCAAGCAAGTGTAAAATATAATAGCTAATTACCTCCTCTTCAAAATACCAAATCTGCCATCACTGGTCTGAACTAAACAAGATTTAGTCCAGAATATGGAAGGTTATGGTTAGTAGGTATTTTTCCAAAGCTGAGTCACTAAGAAGATAAGGAAATGAGAAAGATTCAAAACATTTTATGTCAAAAAGTGTGAATCTTTTAAGTGTCCTCAAGTGAGTTAAGACACGTTTAAATTGGAATATGATGTAATAAAATTAAATCTGTTGATGATACAATTCAGTAAGAAAAAAATTATGGTATTGACTTCTTCTAGAAAGACAAAGACATACAATTCTTTGCATCTAAGCAACTATGATCAAAATGCTCTTGTCATCTAAATATTAGAAATGGTCTCTCAAATTTTTACTTCTAAGAGTCAACAATATATGGCTTAACAGATCCAAATAGAGACATAATTAAACATATATGTGTTCATATAAAGGGACCACCACTAACAGCGTTTTAAATTTCTTCTCCTTTCAGGTGTGAAAATTAAATTTTAAAATATAGAGAACAACTCTCTTGACTTTGTTTTTGTAAAAATAAATGAGAATTGTTTTTACACCTTTTTCAATGATAGAGGGTCCTTGAACATATTTTGGAATTTCTAAGGCTGAATAACATTAAGCATTTTAAAATAAATATACTCACAAATACATTATAATAAAACAGTACACCCCAACCTAGCAGAGGCAGACACTTGGAACTGAAACGCACATAATAACCTATGTCTCTCACAGAAAGAACCCACATTTCAACAGAATTATGATTGAACTTCTTCTGCCACAAGTAAGACATATCCACTTCTGGGTACAATAGAAAGTGTTGAATCAATGCAATCCTTAAAAAAAAAAAAAAAAAAGCCAGTAGTTTCCCTAACAATCTGACTCAGGCTTTCTCTTCTTCCCCTGAGCAAAAAAGCAAGCCAGTGTTAAAAAAGGCTGTACAAGAATTGAGCCAAAAAAGATAAAAAATAGAATTTGCCTTGTAATATTTTCATGTTTTGGATGAAACCAGATCATTATGTGATGCTGCTTAAGTGTCTACAATCCCTCACCCAAAACCCTTCAGGCCAGATGTGTTTCAGAATTCATCATTTTTTTTTTTTGCATTTAAAAAGGTAATATGGGGCATATACTGGATATTACAAAACATCTCCACAGAGTCTGGGGCAATCCCTGTAAGTCAAACCCATTGGTATTTCTTCGGACAAAATTAATGAACAGTCCATGGAGTGGCATAAATAAAAACTATAATAATCTCAAGTCAGTTCAAGTCAGGTTTTGCTATCAAATGAATTATGGCACCAAATTTAGGAAGAAAAAAAGGAACACCTCAGTTTTCAAAGCTTTTTGGTTACAAGAATGTAGACCTTTGCCGTCTGTGACAAAGAAGCCCATTCCCTGATACCATAACCTCCACATATCTGCTCTCATGCCTGAGCTTCATTTGGCTTGGGGATATCTCCCCACCGTGGAACAGGGGACTGCAAATTTGTTCAGGCAGTAGATGACCTGGAGTCACAGTGCTCTCTCTGAGGATACCTTGAGAAATGTATATTGAAATAACTATTGCAAAATAGTTAATTTTATTAAATGAGGCATCACCTGGGACTAGATTTTAATATAGACCTTCAGTGGAAGGTACCAACATTCAAGAAACATTTATGAGAAAAGAATACAATTGAGAAGCACCCAGCTGTTAATTTGTATCCGTAAATTAGAAAAACACAGCCTTTACTCCCTTTTAGAGGCTGCCCGATATGACTCAACTTTGCAGATGATGGCTCTCTAAGGCTGAAAGATTCATGAAACCATTATGGGTTCAAACCACTCCCATAAACTGCAATGAAGTCATTCCAAGCAACTTATATATTAAATAATAATTTCTTCTGTCTTTGTCAGTGTTTGAAAATGTGCCATTCTCATGTCTTTTAAAAAGACACCATGGGGCCTCCCTGGTGGCGCAGTGGTTGAGAGTCCGCCTGCCGATGCAGGGGACACGGGTTCGTGCCCCGATCCCGGAGGATCCCACATGCCGCGGAGCGGCTGGGCCCGCGAGCCATGGCCGCGGGGCCTGTGTGTCCGGAGCCTGTGCTCCGCAACGGGAGAGGCCACAGCAGTGAGAGGCCCGCGTACAGCAAAAAAAAAAAAAAAAAAAAAAAAGACACCATGGATTAAAGCCATTAGACAACTTACTTTGTAAAAATGAAGTTCATTTTAAAGTCAAGAGTTCAAAAACTCAAAAGCTAAAAAGATTTGCAATAATTTTTAGGTCTTTAATCTTTTGTAGAATTGTATTGTTTTGTACTGTTACCAAAACAATCTTTTGTGTTGTTTTTTTAAAACAATAAAAAAAAGTTTCTTCTTCAAAAGCAGTGGTCTTTTCTCACCAAAAGGAACTCGAAGATGGTAATGTATAAACTTACTGTGTATGCAAAGGGGAGGGGACACAGCGTTACAATGGAGGTGACTGCCCTCAAGTCGGAGGAACACATACAATGACAGAGCGAAGCAGGTAGCAGTGGCTAAAACTCATCAGAGGCACTTGCTGTGGAAATCCAACCAATGGACAATGGAGCCTGGCATCTCGAAACAACACTCAGGGGACCAACAGGATTTCCAGGTCTCTACGGTGAGAGTGATGGCTGGGCTTTCTTAACATGTGGTACAGAGAGGATGTTCTCAGGGTCAGTGGGAGAGTCACAGAAAGAACAGGGCGATCATTTCATTTCAAAAACGAGTATCTTCAACATCGGCCTTGTCATCCTACATGTTTTTTCTTAATGAATAAAACTGAAACATGCTATCATCAGCCTTTCTTAAAAGCTACATATATGCTACGAGGAGACAAAGGTCACGCTTTCTAATTTTTTCATTTGCTTTAATAAATTCATTAATTAATTTAAAAAGTCAAGTCAAAAAAACTGGTCTTCTCTTTTTTTTTACAAAAATATTATAGCAGTATAAGCAAAATTGGAAAGGAAGATATGGGAAGAATAAGACAATGGAATGGGTGAGCTTCAGGTCATCATGGCTATTGAATTAATTGTAAACTTTTAAGCTTCTAAGATCTGCCTTCTCTTCAGAAAACATTTTAGAGCCTGCCTTTCCCGGTGAACAAAAAATGAACAGTGCCCTAAGCATTTGAGTCTAAAGAAGACAAGAAAGCCTTATTTTTTCCAACTGGAAAATATTCACCTCCTTTGTTCCACTGCATTGCCCTCTCCCATCCCCCTTGTAGTTTTATGGGATCAAAGAGAGAGAAGCCACGAGAGTCCACCAGCAACAGAGTAAGTGAGGGACGTTACTATGCACTCAGACACAACAGCAATGTATAAAATGCATCTGGAATAAAATACACCAAGTTAAAAAGAAAAAAAGAAAAAAGAAAAGAAAAAGGCCCCAGAAACCCATAAACTGCCTCTCATTAAAGGTTAAAAAAGTGCTTGGAAAGTACATTTCTGGACTTGATCTCTACCAGGGAAAAAAAAGAATAAATAGAAAAAAAATTTCAGTGATCACTCTGGAATCCTGACCTTTACCCTGCTCACACGCTATGAATTCCCTTACCATCACTTCTCCGCCTCGGAGAATCAAGTGGTCTCCTGCTCCAAATTTGCATAGTATTAATAATATTCTCTGGAGTTGAACGTCTATCCCCCTGCTTGCAGCCAGGTTTCTGAAGAGCACTGGTCCAATCTCACAGATTCGAAAGCGAGACATGAATGTCTGCAGGCCAAACGCTGCGTCCCGTTTAGCAGCAAGCTGGTCAAATTATTTAGAAAGTCTTTTTCCAAGGGATAAGAATTAGGCAGTTTTGTCTGCAATTTCAGATTTCGCTCTCTGCATCATGCAGCGACGAACTATACTGTCGAAGCTTCCAAGGTAAAACAAAGCAATCGTACGGAAGAGGCCCATGGTGACTACCTGCAAGACAAAGAGACCTTTGAGCTCATGCAACAGGACGACACAATCATCCATTTCAAGGGATTTTAGGATATGTCTCTGATAAATAGTTTCTAAGACGCATCTTCCAATCTGCTCCAAGGATAAGTACGTATAAAGAAAACTTTGTAAGTGCCAGCAGAACACAGAGAACAGAAGTTGTCTGCTCTGAGCCACTGGACGGCACAGGGCCTGCCAGACAGGTAACGACAAAACATTTGTCCAGTTAATATATGCAAATTATACAAAGAACAAAATAGGGATTCTTAGTAGTCTTGGGGTTCTCTGAGCTAGGGTAGATACAGCACAGCACCTCAAATATCCAAGCTACAATCAAGGCTTTTGGGTTTAAGGTTTATGTTCTGATCATAAAAGGCAGACCCTACTCTAGGTGCTGAGAGCGCTGTGGTGAGAAAGACCAGTGCCGGCCTCCGCCAGCGCACTCCATACCAGGGCAGACAACCAACTGAAAAAAGGCAATTACTACTTCAGGGTTAAGACAGCAATGAACCATTTCCATTAATTTTCACTCTTTCCACTAAAGAACTCTCACTACAACACCTGTAAGGGGAAATTTTAAAAGGCATAAAACTACAAAAAGAAATAGTTTCAGATACACAAAGCCTCCAAAAACTTGCCTCCCAAGCACTCTTTTTTTAGGAAGCTGCCAGAAGAGGTAAACAGTCAAAGAGAGCGGTGTCAACAAAGAAAGGCAATGTGCTGTGATGCAGAAGGCAGGGGACCCAATACCCAAGCGAGGCAGAGGGGTCCCCCAGGATGACCGAGAAGGGGAGGCCGGGGTCAGCTAAGCACCTGACGGGGGGCAGCCAGTCCCGACAGGCAGGTCAGGAGGCATTCCTTCCGGCGTGAAACTGAGAGAGTATCTGATATTTCTGAGAGGAGATGAAGACAGTCATTATGAATAATACACAGAAATAGTGCATAAAAAAGGCCAACAATAGTTTCGGGGAAAACAGAAGGTTGTATAAGAAAGGAAAATTAGTTATGTGCATTACATAGCTCAGCTGTGAATAGCATTTAAATAGCCCTACGCGTGGTTATCTCAATACAGATCTAACCAAAATCACAGTATCACTAAAAAGGGAGGGTGGGGATTGAGGAGAGGCGGGTGTGAGCAGGTGGGACAGGGTGGAAAAAGGAGAGCTCCATCCTCTTCCTTCAGAGCAGAGCTAGTACCTGACTCCGAACTGAGAAATCGAGTGGGAGCAGCCACGTAAGTATCTGCCTAGAGATGAGGAGGTGAAGGTCAGAAGGTCCAGCTAAGAGGACAGCCTGACTGCTTCTGAGAAAGGTGAAACGCGGGATATGGGGTGAGGGTTTGCTGTTTCTCATAATGAGTCTTAAAAACGATTTGATTCTCTTAAGTGTGCGCAAGGATAAGTTTGAAAAATGTAAAAACCAAAGGGAAGCTGGAAAAGGAAAACTCTGGAGACAGTAAAAACATCAAGGGTTGCCAGGGGTTCAGAAGCGGGGGGAGGTGAATAGGTGGACATAGGGGAATGTCAGGGCACTGAATAGTCTGTATGACACTGTACTGGTGGATACATGTCATTCTACATTTGTCAAAACCCACAGGATGGATGGATAACGCCATGAATAAACCCTAGTGCAAACTATGGACTTCAGTTGGTAATAATGTATCAATACTGGCTCATCAATTGTGACAGTGCGGCCACACTAAGGCAAGATGCTAAGAATAGGGAGGGGGGAGGGGAAGAGAGGGTCTGCGGCAACTCACTAATTTCCGCTCACATTTTCTATAACCCTAAAACTGCTCTAAAAAATAAAGTCAGGGCTTCCCTGGTGGTGCAGTGGTTGAGGGTCTGCCTGCCGATGCAGGGGACACGGGTTCGTGCCCCGGTCCGGGAAGATCCCACATGCCGCGGAGCGGCTGGGCCCGTGAGCCATGGCCGCTGAGCCTGCGCGTCCGGAGCCTGTGCTCCGCAACGGGAGAGGCCACAACAGTGAGAGGTCCGCGTACCGCAAAAAAATAAATAAATAAAAAATTTAAAAATGAAGTCAATTTTTTTTAAACTTAAGGGAATAAAAAACACACAAAAAAGCAATTATACTACAGCATAATCAGAGGCTAAAATAGGGGTGAGTCCAAGGCATTTCACCCAGTCATGGAGATTTCTGGAAAAAGCAACATTTAAGGTGAGACCTTGACGGAAGGCTGGAAGTTGGTCAAAGGAAAGTGGGGATGGAGAGACAAAGACAAAGCGGCAGAAAGAAGAGGAGGGGCAGGAGGAGAAGGAAGAGGGGTGACAGGGCCGGAGGTCAGAGGGCCGCGCCACAGGGGCTGGGAGTCTGTGTCCTGGGCACCCGTGCCAGCCGGTGACGCCAGGTGAGAATGCAGACCCTGGGCTGCTGGGTCTCCAAAAGAAGTCCAAAATCTCGACTTTGAACGTAAATCTAATTTTGAAACTATTCTATTTCCACACGCAGGCTCATACCAGATGGACCAAACAGAACGTTTCACAGGTGCGTGGCTCCCCGGTTCACAACCTCTGGCTCACAGAGCCTCAGGCACGGAGTGTCCTGGTCTGAGCTGCACGAGCAGCGACAGGGCCAGGAAAGTGGGCCGACCCAGGACGAGAGGGCGGGCGGACAGAGCTGCCCCGACATGAGGGGCAGGAGAAGCTGGGTGGGCGATGACACGCCCGTTTCTGGTTGGTCTCAGAAGTGAACGTGAACACTGATCACGGGGACAGGGAATACAGAACTGGTGACGGAAGGCAGGGGGCAGGATATGCTGGGGAAAATACTCTAAAGTCTTCCTGTGGACGTGCTGAACTTCAGACGTAAAGTCACAGCCCAGGGAAAACATCTAAAAGAAATGTAGTGTCTCGTCCTTTTTTTCTTTTCCTGGCCGCACGGCACGCGTGGGATCTTAGTTCCCCGACCGGGGATCGAACCCGCACCCTCTGCAGCGGAAGAGTGGAGTCTTAACCACTAGACCGCCAGGGAAGTCCCTAGCGTCTACTCTTAAGAGAGAATCACAGTGAGAAGAGAAGAGGGAGGAAACTCAACACCTAAGTCCCGGGGACTTTCCGTCTGGACGTGGTCGGCTGCACATCATGTAGCGCTTTGTCATAAACTGCCCACTAGTGGGGGCAGCCCCTGCTCAGTGGCCTTCCCACCCCTCCCTGCCCTCCTCCTACCCTCCACCATCCTCAGCTTGGTCTTTCTAGAGCAATCCCTCTGTCATAACTCTCATAACACTGCACTGTACCAGCCTCACCATTCTTATCAGTCTCTCCCTCTAGACTGCAAGCCCCCTGATGTCAGAGAGGTTGCCTTACCTCTGATGCTCCAATAGCAAACAGGGCACCCGGCTCATCAAGGAGCAGTTAACTTTTGTGTGTGTTCTGGACGAACTATCATTTCCGTGAGGGCAGGGATTGCATTGAATCCCTGACTTATCTCCCTAAGCTTCTGTGGCCTGACCCACGGGAAAGTGTTCCAGTCTAATATTCCAGGACTTTTAGGCAAGTCCACCCCATCCCCCTAGTGACAGAGATTTCCATTTTTCAAACACAGAAGATGAGTGATTCTCAGAGGAGAACCCAGATTAACACCCCAATAGCAGAGACAGTGTTTTCTCTCTATATCCACGGTACCCAGCATGAAAGTCTTCTTCCCAGACTAAATTCCTCAAGTTACAGCTTTAACCTACTCCCTTTTTACTTCTCCCAGGTAAAGGAAGAAAAAAGTTGATACTTCAATAAAAATTCTTCACATCCTCATGTAAAGTTGCTATGTCTTCCTTTAGCCTTTTCTCATTGAGGTTCACTGAGAGGCGCCTGTTGTCTGTCTGTGTGTCCATCTGTCCGGAGGCCTAGGCACAGCTCAGCTCACCTGCTGGAGCCCTTCAGTGATGGAAGTTACCGGAGCCATTCCACAGGTCAGGGACGAGAGCATGTACCCGTCTGAGCCGATGGAACTGTTGAAATTTCCTTGCTAAAACAGAAGGAAAAGAAAAGACAGAGGCAATAATAGCGACATGGGAAGGAATCAACTCCGTCACGTTGGAAACAATGACGTGTGTCTGTTCACTTCAGGTTGGAGGAGAGGGTAACAAAGCACATGTCGCAGCTCAGAGCCCAACGTGGCCTCAGCAGATGGGCTGGGATGGCTGGACAGGCACTTCTCAAAACGTGGGTCCATGGACCCTGAGTGTCCTGAGTCCCTGCCACGAGGACAAAGCGATTGTCATGATGATACTAAGATGTTAAATGCCTTTTTCACCCAGTGCCATTGGCACTGACAGGCAAAACTGCAGTCTCATAGCACAGACCACACTGGTAGCGCCTCTCCACTGCCACACACACTTGCAGTGATAAATAAATACACAAAGAAAACAGAAATTGTTTAAATCTCCAAAAAATTTTTATATGTCAGTTTTGCTTAAAAATGCCCTTGATAAAGCAACAAACTTAATCGTTTTGTTAAATCTCAACCCTTGAGGACATGTCTTAATATTCTGTGACAAATCCACGTGGAAGCGGACAGATGTCTTGAAGAAGAGCCCTCCTCCAACCGTGTAAGTCAGGAAAGGTCCTGCTTTTTCTGCAGAACACTATTTTTACATGCAAGAACCACGGACTGACAATCCGTGGTTACTCAAACACGGGTATCCGGAAGATACTTCGCAGAAAATGAAGGAAAGGACTGTCGCTTCAAGGAAAACTGGCAGCTTTTGTGATCCGTGTTCAAATCTGAGATTTCAAGGAAAAATTAAGAATTGGGAAAATGTATATCTGCCATTTTGAGACTGTCAGCTTCCCAATACAGAACGACTTTTATAATAAGATCAGCAGTGATAGTAATGAATGTCCTTTTTTTGATAACTCGGGGAATCCATATTTTCCAAATGACTAATGCATAATGTTACAAAACCACGAATGGGTACAAAACATTCAAAGGGCAAGGCAGACCAATGTACCATGTAACAGAGAACAGAAGTTCATTGATAAGAGTTTCAATTTCACATGGCAACTAACCTTTAAGAAACTACTATTCATCTACTTTAGGTTTTATGTCCCCCCCCAAAAAAATAAATAAATAAGAATGTGCACAATTATCTGAGAAGCCTATAACATATTCCTTCCTTTTCCAACTATACGTCTCTGTAAGGCCAGATCTACTTTATATCCTTCATTCAAAATAACATGTTACAGGGCTTCCCTGGTGGCGCAGTGGTTGAGTCCGCCTGCTGATGCAGGGGATACGGGTTCGTGCCCCGGTCTGGGAAGATCCCACGTGCCGCGGAGCGGCTGGGCCTGTGAGCCATGGCTGCTGAGCCTGCGCATCCGGAGCCTGTGCTCCGCAACGGGAGAGGCCACAACAGTGAGAGGCCCGCGTACCGCAAAAAAAATAAAAATAAAAAATAAAAATAAATGCTACAGCAGCCCGAATGCGGAAGCTGTGAGGATCCCGCTGTCCCCTATTAACACAGACATTAAAGAACCAGTGAAATGTAAAACAACGCCACCCTTCTCACTAAATTTTGTTTTGAAAAATCATTTTGTTATAAAAAATGTTCATTAAAATATAATGGCTTTATCATTGTTCTTTTAAATGAATACATATTTTTTAAATGACGCAGTTTCAATTTGTGATACGGCAAATATTGGTAAGTATAACCCATGGAAACCAAAGTTCTCTGGGGTTGTCGACAGCTTTAGAGTCAAAAGATGAAAAAGCGTGAGAACCGCCAGATTAAATGAATCCTGCCAAAATACAAAGAGCTGCTTCAGATCATTAAAAACATGGAGTGTGTTTGCTTTGACTTGAGATAAGCAGGAAAAACAAAGTCTGCCCAATCCGCTGGTGCCCTCTTTCTATGCCTTTGAACACAATCAGGGCAAAGTTCTCCCCACTTCTGCAGATATTTTAATAGCCTTCGGTGCTTCCTGTATTCTGCTCGGTTCAGCCTGAACATGCAACGGCGCGGACGTTCCTTCCAGGCCAAGGCCCAGCCTCCTGACGCTTCTCGTTCCAATTGTCCCCAGATTTCCTAAATTCAACGGGTCCTAAGGTTTACAGACATCCCCTGTACATGTATACTTTTCTGCATGTGGGTTAACGGGAAGGTTGCCAAAAAGATTGTGGCACATACACTGTCCTACAGAATAGCACCTGGTTTCTAAAAATACCACTTTTGACTCTGAATAAACTCGGTAGCCTGGAAGTGCATTAGCTGAGTTGACAGGATGACAGCCCAGTGGGCTTGTGGCGCTTTCTTATTAGTGAACTTTTGGGAAAAGGATACTGGGAAGCAGGAAGGTGAAAGAAAAATCCTTAATCAACACATCAGGCAGTAAGACACCTAAAATAATCTAAAACTGAAAATACTGCAGGAAAGAAGAGGACAACACGCCATATACAGTATATAGTACATACCGTTTACACATCACAGGTTAAGTCTCATTTTCCTTTCAAAGAACCGAAGTTCTCAGACTGATCAATCTGTTCCTAAGATTAAGATATATTAGTAGTTTCCAGAACCTACTAATCAACATGGAATCAACAAGGGAAGAAAAGTACAATCTAATATTAGATATGATGAATTTAACTCACCAAAAAACCCCAATAATTTATATTTTGAAATAAGCCTTGAGAAAAATATCTTTTTGGAAATACAGTACTGTTAACTATTAATAAAAGGAAACAAGGTTTTCACTTACTATGGCATCTTTAACAATTTGTTTGGCCACTTGTTCTGGTTTGCAAACAGATGTGGTCTCTGAAATAAGACGAGTCTCCAAAGGCTAAAGGTGAAAAAAAATAGACATATCAATACCATTACTGCCCACCGAATTAAAAAATAATTTTACAGCCCTCCTCCCCCAATTTATACATAATTCCAGTTTTCTACCTTTGAACTGATTCCTGTTTTTAGAATTATCTCTATCTAGATTTCAAATCAGTTTATTGATTACTGGTTACTGTATAAAATTCAGCCCAGTAGCTGAAGCAAGACAAGGAGGCCCCAGCTACTCTCTGTGGGATGTGTGTCTCAGTTCCAATGAGGACCATCAGAGCTTCAGTTTAAAAAATGAAAAAAAATACCTTGCCCTGTCTTTATTTTCATTTTTAAAAAATCTTCTTTGGAGCGACATGCAACACATGTGCTCAAAAATTCTTTAGAAGGGAGTTTCAGTTAGAAGTTTCAAAACTTAAGCCTTAAATGGCATGAAACAATAAATTTTATTTACCATGTAGGCTTGAAAAAATAAAATAAAATAAAAAACAGAACATATTTTCTTAAAATAGAACAGCATAGGGCTCATAAAAGTCAAGTGTTTCTTGATGAACCTAAATTAACAGAAAAGCCCTTTTTTTTAACATCTTTATTGGAGTATAATTGCTTTACAATGGTGTGTTAGTTTCTGCTTTATAACAAAGTGAATCAGCTATACATATACATATATCCCCATATCTCTTCCCTCTTGCGTCTCCCTCCCTCCCACCCTCCCTATCCCACCCCTCTAAGTGGTCACAAAGCAACGAGCTGATCTCCCTGTGCTATGTGGCTGCTTCCTACTAGCTATCTATTTCACATTTGGTAGTGTATATATGTCCATGCCACTCTCTCACTTTGTCCCAGAAAAGCCCTTTTGAAGGTGCCACCATTGATTCTTCCAGAACCCCAGGCTAACATAACCATGTGTGGCCAGATACTCAGGAGATTTAAAGGCACTATGGCGCCCCCTACGGGACCCGCAGATCAAGGTAGAATTTTATTTACCCAAAGAAGTCAGCCTGACATTTTAGTGGAGGAAAAACAAAAAACCCCAATTTAACAACAAAATCAAATCTTCACAGGGAAATCACCGTCCTTTGTCAGCTTTGGCTTCTGCCTAAAAGACCACTTACCAAATGTTGCAAATCTGCTTAGCAGATTCCCCTGATTCTAGAACAGGGCATTTGGCTTAAATTTACTTCTTTGAAATAGTAGTAATTTTTAAGAGGCAGTGCCGAAGAGAAATGAATAGGAGAAAAAGCTTCTCAATCATAAACATCTTTTTGCAAATATACAGCCCATGGAGCATAAGTGCCAATTTTTATGCTGTGCAGATTCACACTTACTAAGCATCACTATAAAAGAGAAAACACATCAATACCAAGTTCAAGGGGATAAGTTCTGATTGATTCCTTTCTCTCCCACTTTGTTTGCTCAGAGAGTGCCTACCACGTGTCAAGGCAGGTTCATCTGAACAAAGTGCAGAGCTGGCATTCAGCTCAGGATGACTGACAGTCACTGTATTAATGTTCATGTCCAGAGGTGATGAACACTATAGAGAAAAATAAGGCCAGGGAAGAGGATTCACATCTCACGGGAGGGATACTTGAGATAACAGAGGGTCAGGGAAGTCCTCTCCAAGATGAAGGCTGTACAGAGATGGAAAGAAACACAGGAGGAAGATCCATTTGAATATCCAGAGAGAGGATGGCAAGGGCAAAGCCCGCAGGTGCGAACATGCCAGACAAGCTCAAGGGATAGACAGGGCTCCGGTGTGGCCAAGGCCAAGGAGAGGAGAAAATGCTGTGGGCAGGTGGCCGAGGTCCAGACAGTGCGGGATCCAAAAGGCTCGAGGCCTCTGGATTCTATTCCAGGCGCGCTGGGAGCTCGGGGAGCTGCACTCTCTGATACACAGCCAACACCAACATGTGCTATTTAATTTTAACTTTAAATTACTTAAAATGAAATAAAATTAGAAATTCAGTGTCTTGGTCCCACTAGCTGCACTGCAAGTGTTCAACAGCCACAATGTGACTTCCATACAGCAGCGTGCAGGACCATTTCCACCATTCTAGAACATTCTACAGGACTTTGCTGTACAGGAGGTTTTGATCTTTTGGGGTTTTGTTTTTTTTTTCAGTTTTGTTTTTTGGCTTTTTTTTTACACAAGAGGGGTTTGACCAGGGGAGTGACAAGACCTGACTTGGGCTTTAAAAGGATCACTAGCTACTTTATGAAGAACAGACCCCAGCGGGGTAAGAAAAGGGGCAGGCAGACCAGGCTGAGGACCATGAGAGCAGTTCAGGCAAAAACATCAGCGGTTCTCACTGCTGGGATGGTAGTGAGATTTGCAGTTTAAAAAAAAAAAAAAAAAAAAGGTCTGATTTGGGATAAATTCTGAGAACAGAGCCCAGAGGATGTGCATGTCAGCTGGATGTGTGGTGTGAGAGGAGGAATCAAGGCTGGCCTCGTGGTTTCCAGCGTGAGCAGCTGGGGGAATGGTGGGCGCCGGGTAATGAGATGGAAAATAATAAGGGGGGAAGGAGAGGGAATCGCAAGTTTCGTTTTGGAAATGTTAAGTCTTAGGTGTCCATTAGACCCCCGTGTGGAGACAAATGGATCGGCAACCATTTCAGGTGTTTAAATGTATTTAAGGCCAGGGGAGAAAATATTATTTTTAAAGAGTATTATCTTGTTAGTTAAAATACAAGCTGTACTCTCAATCAGAAAGCAAACACCTTATTAATTAAATAAAGCTTGAAGATTCTTAGCAAAAATGGCCTTTGAAAAAAATAGGGCTACATCCTCCAAGACTCCAAATGAAAGTTCCAGAAAGTTCGGAGGCCTCTTGCAAGCACATAAATTGAAAGGAACTCAATTTTCTGACTGATGAAAATGCCCCCAGGCCGAAGGGTGGAAAGACAGAAAATGGGAAAAGGGGTTTCCTACGTTCAAAACTAGAAACAGGGCACAGAGAGGCATACTTACCTTGGTTTTGTTTTCTTCTGCAAACCCGGGGGTGTCTGTGTCTGGTGGGTAGGCAACTGTGATGTACACATTATACGGCTTCACCTGCATTTCAGAGACAACATCGACCCCTACCGTAAACAAGATACAATTTCGCATCCTCCCTTCTCAACCTACACTGGCTGCCGGGCAGACATTCTAAATGCGGCCCTGATTTTCTCAAAAGGTGGTGAGACCGACAGGGTGATTCTATAAGAGGAGAACTACCACCAGGTGAATCAGGAAAGTCCTGGCCCTGAAGATCATTTAGAAGTAAAGGCAAAAAGCTCACCCCAACCTCGATTCCAGAAAACAGCTGGCCCTGAGCTAGGGAGATTCGCCTCCTTCTAAGTTTCTCCACTCCCGCTGACCAGGGGCCTGGGAGCTGCCCGTGAGGAGAGCAGCTGATGCTGAGGGGAAATCCGTTCGTCCTCCCTGCCACTGCACACCACCCGGGCTCGGTGGCCAAGGCCACGGGACAGGTCTACTCCTCGGCCATCAGGAAGGAAAACAAGTTTGTCTTCCTTCACGGCTGCTTCTCAAACCCTTGTTATGTTGATTTCATTTACAAAATACATTGAGATCATTCAAACCCCTTCCCCAATGCCCTTCCTGTGCCACCCCAGACCCGGGTCTAGAATTATATCCATCCCCTGAGAAGTCTGCTGGTTCAGGAACTCCCCTGCCAATGAGGGGCTCAGGGGTCACTTCCTCCACCACAGAACCAGCAAACAGGACGCTCCCCTGCGTGGACCCCCCAGGTCAGACCAGGACAACCTCACCTGTGCACCATCTCATCCCACATCTATACGTGCAAACTCCTTCCCAGCTTCTCTTCCCAGCACCCTGGCTTTCTCTGGAACAGAATCCTAGGCTTGTTTACCTCACTGCTGGGTCTATTCACTCATAAACACACCCCCGACAATTCTAGAAGATTCTCCCGCTGGTCGGACAGGACACACCTTTCCCACTGACCCCGTGCTCCACACTCGTATCTTGCCCTGATGCTTCGTGACGCTAAGCATGATGGATTAAACCATCAGAATCTCTGCCATGACTTTTGTTTGCTTCTGGCTCACTGTGTAGCTGCACGGAAACGCCTGAGTGAGTTGGCAGCGGGCAGGCAGCTGGTCATGAGGAAGACCACTGTGCGTCTTACGGAAGCTGCAAGTGATGATGCTATATTGCTTCCTCGTGCACCAGCCTCTGACAGCATCCCAGGGTCCTGTGTTACGTTTGGCTTTTTTTCTCCCTACTTCCTTCTCTGAAGCACGGTCCTCAGGGCTGCGGAGGAGCCACAGGAGCAGGAGAAGCACGCGGGTAGGAGAGCCTGGCCAGCCAGCCCAGGAAGTGCAAGAGCAGAGGAGGGTGTCCCTGCTGGTTGGGTTCCAGGCACCTAGGGCTTGAGAGTGCATTCACTCAACATCGCCGGGGCACGCAGCTTCAAGGATGGCCGTGCTCATCAATAGCTCGGGATTCGGCCCGGCAGTGAGGCTGATGAGCAAGCAATTCCTCTTCCACTTGTTTTTGAGATACTGACTTTAAAAACTGTCTCCCACGGCCTTGCCCTTTGCTGTGCACAGACCAGAGAGAAATACCACCAAAAAAAGAAAAGCCAGGACTTCCCTGGTGGCGCAGTGGTTGAGAGTCCGCCTGCCGATGCAGGGGACACGGGTTCGTGCCCCGGTCCGGGAGGATCCCACATGCCGCGGCACGGCTGGGCCCGTGAGCCATGGCCTCTGAGCCTGCGCGTCCGGAGCCTGTGCTCCGCAACGGGAGAGGCCACAACAGTGAGAGGCCCGTGTACCGCAAAAAAAAAATAAATAAATAAAAGAAAAGCCAATAAGCAGTAATTAGACAGCCCACCCAAAGCCTGAAGCTGACTGCTCAGACGCGGTCGCTTCTGCGCTGCTCCCTCCCCGGCAATGACCCAGGACAGTGGTACTAAGCTAACATAAGACAGGATGTCAAAGCAGTGTTTCTCAAAGTCAAGGTTATGGCTGAGCTTCCAAATGGTTAAGACAGCTTTCCAGAACAGCTTTTTCCCGGGGTGGCCACAGATTGTCAGGGTTGGGAGAAACCAGTCCAATCCCTGGAGGGTACCAGGGTACTGGGACCCTCCCTACAATCATGGAGCCAAATGACTCTCTCAACCTATGGCTGGATACCTCCAGTGGCTAGTAACCTAACCTCTGTATTTATTTATCCAACAAATACTTACCGCGTTACTACTATGCCCTCGTGGAGCTTAGAGTCCCCTGAAACTCTTGGTCAAATAATTTGTTAAAATCTATACAAACTATATCTACAACCTTCCTTTAATCGACTAATCCCATAAGCCCAGCAGAAAAGGAAATGAGGTTAGTTTGGCTTCACTGGTTCTTGCTAAGACAAGTGTTGACTCCTCAAGACCACTTCTGCTAAGAACTCATAAGCCAGGACTGATTCCCATTTACGTAGCCCCTGTCTGCGTTTCCTGTTCTGCTCACTGACCATTGTCTCCCCCACTGCTCTGCCTTAGTCCCCTCCTGTTCCCATTCCCTCCCTTCTACTGGGCCTCATTCTCAATCAGAAAGACGCCCTCCTTGCTCAAGAACTGGCTTATCACCAAAATTATCTCATCTAAGGTGTGCTGTTCCTCATGCCATCAAAGCAAAGGCATGGGGGCTGGAAAAAGGATTACCGCTGTTGACATGAAGCTCCAGAACTTAAGCTTCGCTTACTTGTGGGCCATGGCGGGAAAGGACAGGGTTGGGGGGCGGGGCATGAGGCCAAGGGAAATAGAAAGGGGGGACGCCTAGTTTTCTTCTGCTTGGTCTCTGCTACCACCACATCTTTGGCTACACCCCACCTCAGAAGTCTGCTTTCCAAAAAGATCAACTTCTAAAATCTTTAAATGATGTATTTGTACCTAAAAGACTGAGTCAAAAAAGGACGACGCCCAAAAAAAGCCAACAAAGCATTCTTTCAAATTTAGTCATTGTATGTAAAACATTGCTAGGTCCAACTTTAGTCTGGGGGTCAAGGGCTGGGGTGGAGAGGAAGATTTAAGAGTTCATTAAACCAAAAAAGAATGATCAACAGCACTTAGACTCTGACTAAGTCTAGAAGGTTTCATTCACAAAAACACAAAAATCACCTTGGCCAAACAGACCAAATGATCCAGGTTTCAAAAACACAGGATAGGCTTGGATAAGTTTGTAAGGAAACAATTGTTTTTTTTTTTTTTTTTTTTTTTTTTTTTTTTCGGTATGCGGGCCTCTCACTGTTGCGGCCTCCCCCATTGCGGAGCACAGGCTCCGGACGCGCAGGCTCAGCGGCCATGGCTCACGGGCCCAGCCGCCCCGCGGCATATGGGATCCTCCCAGACCGGGGCACGAACCCGTATCCCCTGCATCGGCAGGCGGACTCTCAACCACTTGCGCCACCAGGGAGGCCCGAAACAATTGTTTTGATGCAAGTTCTGCTATGAACAAACTAGATTTTGATTACTGAATCTACTTCCCCTCAAACCTACTTTCCATGTACATGTTTAGTTTTAGTTTTGTTTTTTCTTTAATAAATTTATTTATTTATATATTTTTGGCTGCGTTGGGTTTTCGTTGCTGCATGCAGGCTTTCTTTAGTTGCAGTGCGCGGGCTTCTCTTTGCAGTAGCTTCTCTTGTTGCAGAGCACGGGCTCTAGGTGCTCGGGCTCAGTAGCTGTGGCACATGGGCTCTAGAGCGCAGGCTCAGTAGTTGTGGCGCACGGGCTTGGTTGCTCTGCGGCATGTGGGATCTTCCCGGACCAGGGCTCGAACCCGTGCCCCCTGCCTTGGTAGGCGGATTCTTAACCACTGCGCCACTAGGGAAGTCCCTAGTTTTTGTTTATGTGAGGGCATTTTTAATGGAGTCCAAGTACGGAGCGAAGTCAAGCTGACCAGCAAGTCCAGACCGGCCACTTGCAAACTGTAAATCACACGTGTCATCAGGAGGCTTCAGGGACTCGTCTGGACTAGCAGCTCCTGTCTCTTCCCTCTGCTTTATTAACATCTTTCTACCCAAAATGAAACCAGGCCACCCGGATCATACACTTTGCCCTAAATGAGTGAATCCTGAAGTCGTTCTGCAAGACAAGACTCGGGGACAAAAAGCCCTCATGCACAGACCTTTCAATTCCAAACTATCCCTCCTCCTACTGGGTTTCTGAGACAGACGAGAAGGGGTGAGGCAGCCCCTGACCTGAATTATAGACACGTTACAGAGGCAGACAGGGAGCCAAAAGGCAGAACCAGAAGGCATGGACTTTGTTACAGCTTCCGTCACAAAGTAATGACGTGGCTCTGAGCAACCCAGTGGCTTTACTGAAGACTCAGTTTTATTATCTAGAAGGTGGCATAACAACATCTGCCTCGTATATTTCACAAAACTGTTATAAAAATAAGACGGTTATTCATAAAGGGACTTTTCAAAGTAAAAACTGCAAGAGAAATACCAGTGTTCTTGTTGGAAATTTCACAGGCATACGTGCCCCAATGGCTAAGCATATATGACAATGACCTGTTATTGATTAAGAGTATCAAGGACATTGATGACAATGAAATTTGTGGCTGGTTCCTTTGGGATGAGAACAGTACAGTCTACCAGTCCCTAAGTGGCAGGTCGGGATTCTGTCACTGACCCGAGAACACGTCTGCACTGCATTGCTCATCCAATATCTGGGCAGTGTGGCACTCTGCCATGTACCATCAAGGGCTCTTCTGGGGGCTCTCTGAATCAGGGGTCAGCAAGCTATGGCCCTTTGCCTGTGTTTTTACTGGCACATAGCCACACCCGTTCATTTAAATCTTGCACACGGCTGCTTTCCTGCTATCCCAAGAGATGTGAGTAGCTGCAATAGGCACCATCTAGCCCTCAAAGGCTAAAATATTTACTCTCTGGCCCTTTACAGGAAAAAAATTTATCCACCCTTGATCTTAATCATTAAATGGGATTCTCAGATCACACTCTTACTATAAGAGGATTGGCCACAGTGAAGTTTCCTGTGGGCTTCTTAACATCGTGATGTAGTGTTATATTTCAGTATACAGCTGACCCTTGAACAACGTGGAGGTCAGGGGCGCCGACTCCCTGCGCAATCGAATTCCACGTATAACTTTCCAGGAGGCCCTCCGCACCCACAGAGCTGCATCCACGGATTCAACCAACCTCAGATCATGAGGAACTACAGTCTTTATTGAAAGAAATCCACAAATAAGTGGGCCTGCGCAGTTCAAACTTGTGATGTTCAAGGTCAACTATATATAGAAATAGAAAGAATTTTACCTTAAAAAGTACGTGGTTTTGGAAAGATACGTGCGATGCTCTCTAAGCATCCCCATGTGACAACAGTGCAGAAGTCTACTTCACGCAGCTGAGGAGGAAGGTTATACACATCTGACAAGTGCTTATTTTATGCTAATCCTAACCACATCCTCCTTCCACAAGGTGTTCTATTCACTGTGAAGATAAAACGCACTCCCATTCATCAATATTTCTTTAGGATATTAAAATGTGAGTATCAGGAAAGCCAAATGCAACTTTTAGTTTCTCATTTTTACCAACAAGGAAACTGAGATCAAGTTAAATGAATCTGTCTAAAAGCTGAGAGCTACACAGTAGCTCTTTCTTCAAACACGTTAGTTTTATCAGTCAGTCATAAAGGACAGATCCTTTTGTTAAAGGAGTATCTTTAAAAATGTTAAAGAACCACAACAACAAAAAGTTAAAGAATAAAATATCTTACAGATACTCACACAGTATTAGGCCAGTAAAGGCACACCTCATTTTATTATGCTTTGCTTTACTGTGCATTACAGATATTGCATTTTTTTACAAGTTGAAGGTCTGTGACAACCCTGCACTGAGCAAGTCTATTGGCAACATTTTTCCAATAGCATTTTGCAATAGCAGTTCGTGTTTCTAAGACACATTTTGGTAATTCTCCCAACATTGCAAACTTTTTCATTATTATTATATTTGTTATGGTGACTGAGATCAGTGATCTTTGATGTTATTACTAAGACTCACTAAAGGCTCAGGTGATGGTTAACGTTTCTTAGCAATAAAGTATTTTTTTTTTTTTTTTTTGCGGTATGCGGGCCTCTCACTGTTGTGGCCTCCCCCGTTGCGGAGCACAGGCTCCGGACGCGCAGGCTCCGGACGCACAGGCTCAGCGGCCATGGCCCACGGGCCCAGCCGCCCCGCGGCATATGGGATCCTCCCAGACCGGGGCACGAACCCGTATCCCCTGCATCGGCAGGCGGACTCTCAACCACCTGCGCCACCAGGGAGGCCCAGCAATAAAGTATTTTTAAATTAAGGAATGAATGTACATTGTTTCTTTAGACATAATGCTATGCACTCTTAATGGACCACAGTACTGTGTAAACATGGCTTTTATATGCACTGGGAAACCAAACAATTCATGTGACTCGCCTTATTGCGATATTCACTTTATTGCATCCGGAACCGAACCCACAAAATCTCTGAGGTATGCCTGTAATGCTACGAAGATGGTAGCAGTGCTAACTGTGTATTAATTTTTTTTTTTTTTTTTTTTTGCGGTACGCAGGCCTCTCACTGTTGTGGCCTCTCCCGCTGCGGAGCACAGGCTCCGGATGCGCAGGCTCAGCGGCCATGGCTCACGGGCCCAGCCGCTCCGCGGCATATGGGATCCTCCCAGACCGGGGCACAAACCCGCATCCCCTGCATCGGCAGGTGGACTCCCAACCACTGCGCCACCAGGGAGGCCCATAAATTTCTATGCAATGAAAAGCATGTTAACTGCAAAGTTCAGGGGTTGCGCCAATTCTCCTTCACTAATGCCAAATCTACAAACCTCTAATTTCATACAATGACACATGTAAGGAAGTTACAGACTAAAGGGGAACATCTATTGCTGGGCTGACTGAAGACAGCTCTTACCTCCATCTGCAAAGCTTCCGCCAATCCCCTGATGGCAAACTTGGATGAAGAGTAGGCTGTGAAACCAAACAAGCCCAACTGCCCTGCCTGGGAGGACACGAAGACAATCCTGCCCACGCGGCGTTCCTTCATGGTGGTGATCACCGCTCGGCTGGGGTACACGCTGCCCAGGTAGTTGACGCTCATTAATCTCTGCAGGGAACAAAGAGGCCACAAGAACTAAGCAAGGTCAACGCCCCAAGGCTGCATCCCACGGGCATCCTGCCTTCTCACCAAGTCTAGCTCGTCAGTGGAGCCCGAGTGACTGGGAGCTCAGCCGATCTGCTGAACGAATGAAGGCCTAATGATCCTGGAAGCGACCATGACACACAGGACCGACCACTGGGAGCCTATTTCAATCTAGCCTTACATTCTCACAACGACAGCACTTACATCTTTGCTGAGGACTGGTCAAAATTAGTCTTCTCCTTATAAAAAGTACACTGAGTGTTGCAGGTAACACTTTTCGAGAAACAGTTTTGAGGTAAGAGCTTCTAAGTATTTCCAGCCCTATTAGTTCTAAGTGACAGAAAGACCACAAAGAGACGAGGACCGGGGTTGACAGCAGGGACTGTGGTGTAAAGCCTGGGCTCTACCATTTACTGCCTATTTGATGATGAACAGAAAAGTCAGACACTCTACTTATTTCCTCAGTGAAAACAGGGTTAATATGGGTGTGATCTCACAGGGCTGCAGCAAGGATTGAAAGAGGAAACACAAGGCAAGCGCCTGCACAGCCCCTGACCTGCAGCAATTACTCAATAAATGTCGGCTCTTATATTATGATGGGTAAGAACTCACAGAGGCACCAGGATCTACTTTCCCCTCATCCTGGGAACTCTTAAAAACCTTACATTTTCAACCTGAAAGTCTCAGGATACTGCATTACAATGTTTCTATATTAAAAGTCTTGTAAAAATACTAGATCTATCACCATGTGAAACCAAACACTTCATCGGGAAACTTTAAGTCCATCATGAAATGTTAACTCAACAGCATTAAGGAACTTTTAGAAACAATGACCAGAAACACCAGCAGGCCAGGGGGAAATACTTAGTTTAAAAAAAGCAGAGGGCAGGGCTTCCCTGGTGGCACAGTGGTTGAGAGTCCGCCTGCCAATGCAGGCAGGGGATGTGGGTTCATGCCCCGGTCCGGGAAGATCCCACATGCCGCGCAGCGTCTGGGCCCGTGAGCCATGGCTGCTGAGCCTGCGTGTCCAGAGCCTATGCTCTGCAACGGGACAGGCCACGACAATGAGGGGCCCGTGTACCACAAAAAAAAAAAAAGAAAAAGAAAAAGAAAAGCAGAGGGCAAACGGTATTTACACTGTGACTGCAACTATTTTGAATATTAAATAAAAGTACACGTGCACAGGCACAAAACCAAAGAAATGTAGAAAATTGTAAGTGATTATGTTAGGATTCTGGGATTCCCATTTTTCCCCCCAAATGTTTTTTTATATCATTATGTTGGTTTGACAAAAAAAGGAGGCATACTGAACCCATGTGTAAACCTTAGCTCCCTTCAGAGACCCCACTAAAATCTCCATAGAGATTTTTTTCAAGGCAAGAATCCACATGAGCAAAGAAAATAGCAGCAATGACATTTTGGAAGTTGAAAAGAATGACGAGTGAGAACTAACCTGGCAGAAAGCTGAATGCGAGGTGGGGAGAAGACAAACTAAAAAGGAAGATTAAACCACAAAAGCCCCAAAAGGCTCATGCAGCACCAAGTGCCTCTGGGGGCAGGAGGGCAGGCATGGGGCTGGAGGACAGGAATACAGAGTAAGAGTCTGTTTTAAAAAGTCAGATAGACAAACCCACCCACCATCACAATCAGAGATTTCAGTACCCCACTTTCAATAATTGACAGAACAAGCAGACACAAATCAGTAAGGAGACAGAAGACCTGAACAATGTTATCGACCAACTGGACCTAATCGACACTGATCGAACACTCCACCCAAAACAGCACAATACCATCAACCCTCAGTATCCATGGACGATTGGTTTCAGGACACCGCCCCCCCACCTAGATACCAAAATCTGCAAATGCTCAAGTCCCTCATATAAAATGGCACGGTACAGTCTGCTATCTGTATCCTCGGATATGGGGGGCTGACCCTATATATTCTTTTCAAGTGCACATGGAACGGCTATAAGATAAACTATATTCTGGGCTATAAAGCAAGCCTCAATAAATTCAAAAGGATACAAAGTATGTTTGCTGACCACAATGGAATTCAACTGGAAATCAAAAAGAGAAGGATTTCTGGAAAATCCCCCAAATATTTAAAAACTAAGTAACGCTTCTAAATAACCCAAGGGTCAAAGTGAAAATGGAAATTATACAATATTTTTAACTGAATGAAAGTGAAAATACAACTTATCAAAATCTGTAGGATGCTAACGCAGAACTTAGGTGGAAATCCACAGCACTAAATATCTGTGTTAGAAAAGGGAAAAAGCCTTAAATGGATGACTCAGCTTCTGCCTAAAGAAACTATAAAAAGAAGAGCAACTTAAAACAAAAGTAAGCAGAAAAAAAAGAAATAATACAAATAAAAGGAAATACATGAAATAGAAAACAAAAAAAAACCAACAGAAAAATCAATAAAGCCAAAAGCTGGTTGTTGAGAAGATCAACAAAATTGATAAATCTGTAGTCATACTGGTAGGAAGGAGAAAGAACACAAATTATCAATATCAAAAATGAGAGAGGTGACATCACTACAAACCCTACGGACGTTAAAATAGTAAGGGAATATGATGAATAACTTTCGTCAGTAAATTCAATGACGTAGATGAAATGGACAAATTCCTTAAAAGAGACAAGCTACCAAAGGTCACTCCAAAAGAAATAGATAAGAAGATACAGATGTAGCCCTACATCTGTTAAAGAAACTAAAGTTAGAAACCTTCCCACAAAGGAAACCTCAGGCTTCACTGGTGAATTCTACCAAACCTTTAAAAAAGAATAAATGGCCTGCGAAGGAGATGCCCTCTGCAGCACGGTGGCCTCCTGCCTCCTCTCAGGGCAGCCAGGGGCAGAGGGGTGATGGCCAGAGACGGCGGGGCCCACAGCAAACAATCCCTGGAACGAGGCCCTGTCACTGGAATAGAGCAACAGGTTTGGGGTTAACCAGCCTTCCTCTTTAAAGCCTAGTCCTTTTGGAGGTGAGGCCAATTCCAACATCCCCTGTCAGCTGCTTAAGCCCCTGCACCGTGCTGGCCTCTGTTCTCACCACCCTCACTCCACGGTGACCCACGCCGGCACCTCCATCCACTTCCGACATCACCAACCCTTATCTTAATCACCCTGACAGTCCTAAAAGTCTCCTGACACGGCAGGCAGAAAGAGCCTCTAAAAGCTGCGATGCAGATCTCACTACTCCCTTGCCTGGCTTAAACCCCTTCAGAGGTTTTCAACTGAAATCTAAAGTGGCCCCATCCCACATGCCCAGGGCTCAGGAAGCTCTGGCCTCCTGGCCTCCCAGTCAAGCTCCTGGAGTTTGCCCGGCCCTATCCACCTCGGGGCCCCTGCGGCCACTGGCTCTCCAGACTGGATCTCCTTCTTGGTGTCTCTGCACCTGTCCTTCGGGTCACCTCCCACACTGTGTAAAAGAGCCTCCTCTTTTCCTTTCCCATTTCCTTTCCCCCAAGTGTCAACACTTAGCACATCTGTAATCACACTGCTGATCCGCTGGATCCTGCTTGGTCTGTCCCACCTTAGCTGGGCCAAGGCTTTATTCTCTTGCTCACCACAGCATCCCCGGGCCCTAGAATGACACTCGATTCACTAGAGGCTTTCTCGAATATTTGTGGGTTGAATGAATAAAAGACGAAGGACATTAATATTTACACACAGCTACCCTGAGCTGAGCATCATGCACCCAATTATGCTGCTTCATCCTCATAGCCCTGGGAGCCGTATGTCCCATTCACAGAGATGGAGGCCGAGGATGGAGGCAAACCTGAGGCCAGAAGGAAAAGGAACGGTTTGCCCAAGATCACAGTTAGTAAATGGTTCGACTTGAAACCAGTTGTGCTAAGATTTAAAACTGGTTTAGTCTGATGCCAAAGGCCAGCTCTTTTCCTACTGTCCCATGCTGCTGGGGACAGGGCAACAAATAGTCTCTGTGCGTGGGTACTGGGGTGGGTGGGAAAGAAATCGATGGCTTTTCTAAACGAAAGTGAGAGAGAATGAGAGACAGACAGACAGAAGGAAGGAGAGAGTGGGATGGAGACTGAACACTGAGAATAAAGTGAGTTTTTAAAAAAAGGTTAGATTTGTGCTTTCTTTTTATATCCAGCATGCTGCATATTCTATACATGTATTTTACTTCTTCCTTCATCTCACCTGCTTCACGTGTTCTCCTTGTCATTGATAGCCACACACAGTCACCTGGTCTTTTTTTGGGCCGTACCGAGTGTCACGCAGGATCTTAGTTCCCTGACCAGGGATCGAACCCGCACCCCCTGCAGTGGAAGCACGGAGTCTTAACTACTGGACCGCCAGGGAAGTCCCACACAGTCACCTGGTCTTATACTCTTAGTTCCTTCTATTCTTCTCAGTTATAAATCCCCACAAATCATTCACTCCATTACCTGCGGACTTCCAGCAGACACACAGACAGAAACAATCCCTCCCTTTCTGTCCCTGGACACACCCCACGTCCTGAGGTCTTAGCCTTACAACTAGGCATTTATTTATTACAGCCACGTAACTACTTACACCTCGATCCTCTTTGCCGTCCACAGCCGGTCAAGGTGAGTCTGCTGATTCTCCCTTTACAGCATCTTTCACGCACACACGCATGCACACACGCATGTATGCACACGCACATACTCCTCTTTCGCTGGCCACCTCTGAAGTCTTTCCCCTCATCATTTCATACCTAGACTACAACTATTTCCCACAACTCATTTTTTACACAGCTGTTGAGAAAATCTTCAAACTCTCCCTGTCAATACTTAGAGATAAAGGCCTACAGGTCAAGACAACTATCTTTTATGCCGAGTTCATAAAGGAGCCTTAAGACGCTAGAGTCCCCACTAAGGGGACTAAGGTATCCCTCTGCTTCCGTCTCTATCTGGACTCACCTAGCTCACCTAATCACAGAGTTTACGGTGCTTTTCCCACAGTCTGCCAGAAGCAAGATGTCTAAACTGCTGCTCTTGGAGTCTCCTCTTCCTTAAGAGGAGGATGCATTTTAACTTCAGAGCAAATCATTCAAAACCCATGGCTACCGGGAAGGCTCTGGAGACCAGTAAGAAAGAGATGGTTGATGCAATGTCAACAAAAGAAAAACAAGTTTTGCACCTAAGAAAGCCTTCAAATCTGATGTGCGTTTCTTTGGCTGACCTTCTTAAAAACATAAGTATGAATATGACGCATTATCTTTGTCTCTTGGTTTCAAAACTCTAGAGTCTGCTCTTCACCTTTTTTGGGTTTTCATTGTTAAAAACACTGATACTTGACAAGAAAATCCAGCCTCTCTTGGCGTACAAAGAGCTCTCTTGATGATATGACCTCAGTGAATCAACACAGTAATCTGTGTCAGGTTGGAGGTTTCATTCCCATTTTACAGCTGAGGAAACCAAGGTCCAGAGACTTGTCTCAACTTCTAAGGCTGGATGGTCACTGTGACTAAAATCTTGTCCATCCTCTAGTTTTCTCCAGCTTCTGTTAAATCTGAACGCGTTTCACCTATTTCATTCAGAAAGCCTTTAGCTAGGAAGGAGTCCTCCCTTTTAGTGTGTGGGCCACCCCAATGAGGAAACAACAAATTTTTACTTACTTCAAAAGTACTAACTTCAAGATCTTCAAATGTTCCTGCAAGTGACATTCCCGCACAGTTTACAAGCATGTCCACTGGGCCCAGTTTCTCTTGTGCCTGGAAAAATGTATCAGAGTGAGCATTAGGAAAGAGAAGAAAAGAATCCCTTAGTAGCTAATCAATGCCAATAGATAAAATCTATAAAACTACTAAATCTACAAGGAAGATACGTCAACTCCAAGCCACACACCAAAATGGCAAACCAATCGAAAGGCGAGCGGATTAATTCCAATTAACCCAACCTCTTACTTGTTTTATGACATTCTCTACTTGGCTATAGTCTTGAGATACATCAACTGATATACAAAGCACCACCTGTTAGACAGAGAAAAAAATAATCAAAGCTATGCAGGGGTCTGAAACCACCTTTAAAAGAACTTTTTTTTTTTTTTATTAAAGGCAATTTTTTTCCAATAGATAAGGAGTCCAGTTTTGGAGGTACAGATTGCAGGGTTTGAAATCTGCTGACAATGCAATTAGGAGAGGCAAATGGGGTGGGGGGAGCACTTTCTTGAAGAAAACTCGTTTGAGCAAACTCAGAAGAATGTTTTAAGAAATGCTCGTTGGAGGGTACAGACTTTCAGGTGGAAGATGAATAAGTTCTGGGGATCAAATGCCCAGCACAGTGACTACTGTTATTAATACTGTACTGTAGACTTGTAATCTGCTAAGAGAGTAGATCTGAAGTGTTTTCACCACACACACAAAAGCGGTAACTACGCGACGTGTTGGCCGTGTTAATCCACTTGTTTGCAGTCATTATTACACAGTGTAAACATATATTAAATCGTCATGTTGCAGACCTTAAATATATACAATTTTTGTCTATGTATGCCTCACTAAAGCTAGAAAGAGAAATGTAAAAACTCTCCTCTTAAAATGCAACTAGCCTATAGTGACAGAAAGTACATCACAAGCCACGTGCACCCAGGAGTAGAGGGAGAAGCGGGGTGCAGTGGGGCAGGGCAAACTCCAGGGGTGATGGCAATGCTCTGTGTCTGGATTTCAGGGGTGGCTTCACAAGCATTTATGGATACATCAGTCAAAAGCCATCCAACTGAACTCTTTAAATTGGTGTGGTTTATTGTACACAAATCCTACCTCAATAAAGTGGTCAAAAAATAATAGCAAACTTAATAAATACGTTTAAAAAAATACTCCTCTTGGAGCCATATCAGAGCTATCACTGCCCTCTTGGGATTCAATACCAGTAGGTGGAATAAAGAGATAAGTCAACAGGTTCTACTCCCAGAAGCCTCCTTAGTCCAGCCGGGCTGGGAGGCTAAGCTGGTGGAATCGTCTTACTAGGCCAAGGGCAGATCTGGGCCTGTAGGAGCCGAGGGGGAACCAAGTCACATTTGGTTCACTCTGAGGTTTGCTTGAGGTCCCTGACTCTGGACTGACCTGCCATTTACAGATGTTCTAGATGAGGGGTCACCAAGCTGAGTGCAAGCCCACCTAGTACAAACCTGGCCATGTTTAGGGATGCACAGCGCAGAGGGATGGTGGGAAGAGCTCAGCCATTTAGTCCTTGAAAAGGAAGGGAGGGAGGGAGGGAGGGAGGGGAAAAGGGGGAAAAAGCATGTGTCTTGGTGCTTACTTTGTTTGGGGAATGTATGTATTTATTTATCTATCTATCTATCTATCTATTTATTTGGCCACGCTGGGTCTTAGTTGCAGCATGCGGGATCTTTTTTAGTCACGGCATGCATGTGGGATCTAGTTCCCTCACCAGGGATTGAACCCGGGCCCCCTGCATTGGGAGTGTGGAGTCTTAGCCACTGGACCACCAGGGGAGTCCCTCGGTGCTTACTTTGATAGAAATTTATGGAATAGAAATTAAGAACACTAATGGGGACAGTGAGCTACTGTTTTTTTGTTTGTTTGTTTTGTTTTGTTTTTTTTGCGGTACGCAGGTCTCTCACTGCTGTGGCCTCTCCCGTGGCGGAGCACAGGCTCCGGACGCACAGGCTCAGCAGCCATGGCTCACGGGCCCAGCTGCTCCGCGGCATGTGGGATCCTCCCGGACGGGGGCGCAAACCCGTGTCCCCTGCATCGGCAGGCGGACTCTCAACCACTGAGCCACCAGGGAAGCCCGAGCTACTGTTTTAACTTTCCTTTTCAGACAATGTTTTCAAATCAGAGCTTAGGCCTCTGACATAGGAAATGTTCTATGTTCCCAGGGAGGTCACTGAGAGAAGCAGAAGGGTGTTGGCAGTTTCTCAGCCTTTCCCTGGTTGAGACTGGCCGTCGAGCTAAGAGGAGGACAGAGCGTGTGTGTACGGAAGGGTGCACACACCCACGATATGCACCCAGGTGCAGCTGCAAGTCCAGGGCCGTGTGACGTGGTGGGAAGAAGAGGCACAGCACTGGGGAAGCCGGGGTCCAATCCCGTCCCTTCACTCACCAGCCGAGCGGAACCCAAGACATCTGCAGTGGTCTCACCTGTACAGTAACAGTGTCACAGGCTAGTGACGAGCAAGATCCCTTCCCGCTCTAAGAGGCCACGATGTGAGAAGTGAGGCCAAAGGGTTGGATAAAAAGAGCCCCGTTGCCTTAGGACTGATAGATACATCAGGCAGGAAGTTGTATTTAATGCAAGAAGGAACCCCATCCTAATGGTCTAAATTCCTATGAAAAGGAAACAAGCCCCTTCGCAAACGTAACCTGGAATATTCCAGACTAGCGAGCTTGGCCTTGAATTTTATCCCATCATCATACAGAAGACATTTTTTAAAAAAGAGAGTAGGGGGGCTTCCCTGGTGGCGCAGTGGTTGAGAGTCTGCCTGCCGATGCAGGGGACACGAGTTCGTGCCCCGGTCTGGGAAGATCCCACATGCCGCGGAGCAGCTGGGCCCGTGAGCCATGGCCACTGAGCCTGCGCGTCCGGAGCCTGTGCTCCGCAACAGGAGAGGCCACAACGGTGAGAGGCCTGCGTACCGCAAAAAAAAAAAAACCCAAAACAAAAAAAAAAAAGAGAGTAGGAATCATACAATTAATTCTAAACATGTCTTTTCATACAGTACTAGATCATTTACTGTGAATAAAACCTATACCACAGGTCAGTGACATTTCAAAAAAAATGTTTACAAACTACCAGGAAAAAGAATGCCCCCAGGGCACTGCTTTTGCTAAGAGGAGTAACAAGCCAGCTCTGGGCCCAGTGGCAGGATCAGGCTCCCACTTGCCCAGCCCAGCCCGGATAATCTTCGCCTTCCTTGATGTGCAAGTCAAGAACTTTCCACATGACCTGAAGACCTCTGACAGATGAAGGAGTGTGAATAACAAGGAAGAAGCCCAGAGCAGAGATGGTGCTAGCAGCAGGCGGGACTGGCCTTCAGCCAGGACATTTCAGATCTGTGGTTCTGGATGATGTTTCATTCTCTATCAGAAGTTACATTTTTTATATTTAAAAAAACAAAAAAGTGGGGAGATTTGCTGAGCTGGCAGCTTTCCAACGTTTGTGGGCTTCAGAGAAGGAGATACAGGCAGAGGCCACGGTACTAGAGAAAAACTCACATAGGTGCACAAAGAGAGGTGGATGAGGATTTTTATGTGCAGCACAGAATGCAAAAGAAAAAACATACAAATAGCCAACAAGAGGCAACAGATTAAATAAACTCTGGGGTACTCAATAGTATGCCACAGCAGTTTTCATTTAAAAGATGAGGCCGACTTATTTATATTGACATGCGAAGTTCTCTAATATATTCTCGTGGGAAGAAAAGAGGCAATTAAACTACAGTGAAACACCATTTAAAACTCATCAGAAAGGCAAAAATTAGAAAGTCTGCCAATACCAAGTGTTGGCAAAGAGTCAGCGACCACTACTGGTGAGAGGGTAAACACTTTGGTGATGCATACGCTCAACTCAGCAATTCCATTTCTAGGTATATTCCATTCTTGCACAAGTGCACAAAGGGATAAACTTTAGTCATAGCAAGAAACAAAGCAAACTAACAAAAAAACTGGAAACAACCTAAGTATCCACCCAACAGTAGAACTGATGAATGGAAGGTAGTCTATACAGACAAGAAAACACTAGACAGCAGGAAAAAAAAAAAAAAAAGAATGAACTACTACTTTAAGCAGCAACAGAGAGGAATTTGAACAATGGTATCAGGTGAAGAAATAAAGTTGCAGGAGAGTACACAAAGAATGCCATGTAAACCTAGAGAGAGAAAGTAGGTTAGTGATTGCCTGGGGCTAGGAGGGGGTTGGGAGAGAACAAGCAGTGACTGTAAATGCATATGGACTTTCTTTATGGGATGATGAAAGTATTCTACAATGGATTCTGGTGATAACTGTGCAACTTTGTGGATAAGCAAAAAACCACTGAACTGTACACCTTAAATCAGTGAATGTTATGGTATGTGAATTATATCGCAGTAAAGCTATCAAAATAAGAATGATGCCATAAAGTTCAAAAAGAAGCAGAAGTAAACAATACTCTTCTCAGCGTCCCATGCATTTACGGTCAAATTATTTTTAAAGAGCAATGGAAGAAGTAACACAAAAATCAAGCTGGGGGTTGCCTCTAGGAATGAGACAGGAAGATGAGGCCGATGCGGGGAATGGAGGAGCCTTCAGGGGCCCTGGTAAATGCCGTTTCCTAAGCTGGTGATGAGTGTGTGGCCATCAATTTATTATTATGTTTTATACTAAAATACATATTGTATATATATATATATATACATACCATTTTATTCATCAAAAAATTCCACAACCAAAAAAAAAATTTAATACCTCCTTCCCCTTAAGTTAATTTAAATAAGTAATTGAAATGAAATCATTTTCTAGGAAAGCATTCTGGTATTTGATCACTTGTGTGTGTATGTGTGTTAGAGTCTATACATTGTTTTTGGTAATAACATGAAATCCTAGACAATTCAAACAATTTCATCTTTTTAAAGACAGCCTAATATGTATTTTAATTAGGAAACGCTTACGTGCTTTCAATGAACTATTCACAGTTGAAGTACCTCTTCTTTTCCTCTGCACACCTGTGTTGATTAGTATAGAAAATGCGTCATGAGGACAGTGATTTTTACCTGTTTATCATTAATAGAGTGTTTTTCGATTTCTTTCTTTGCCTGCAACAGTTTGTCCTGAAAGTAACAGAGAACAATTAGTTCTACTGACTGTGTATTTGTCCACTTGTTTGTTTAAAAGGAGAGAAAAAGCAATTAGTTGTACAAGGATTTATTAAATGCCAAAAACCACGCAGGACAGCACCCATATTGCAGAGCTATGGTGGACACATAGCTGTAAAGTATGCTAAGCTATGGCTAAGTGAAAGCAAGTTTTTAAATTCATTGCAGAGAAAGATAATAATAAAAATTAATGAACCTCAAAATCCCTGTTATCAGTATTAATTGCTAAGGGTCACCCTATCAATTCTAATAAATGTTTTAATTTGACGTTACTTAGATATAAAACAAGAACAACCATACTGATATGCAGTGCTTCCCAAACTTAAGGGTACGTGTGATTCCATGTCAAGAATGCTTTCCTACGAGATCATCCAATGTTTTCCTCCTCTACTAAAAAAGCAAATATAGTCAAAATCAGTTTTTAGACGGACTAGGTAAACCTATGCCTGGATACTCTCAAAGATACTCTGAGGACAAGCAAAGCTAACCCATGTGATTGTGTAATTCTTCCAAGGTCTCAATTCTGCTTGTTTTAGTCATTTTCAAAAAGACAGAGATCGGTTTACAGTGCCTTAATTGGCTATAAAAGCTGAAATTTAAATACATCATGACAGCAGAGAAGAACAAAAGGGGGGGGGGGAATCCTTCTGAAAGACAAGTGGGTTTTCTAAACAACAATGTGCCTATAATAAAATTATATTATTCTATTAATAAAGATGTACACCACCTGACTTTGCCAAAATCAGAATAGAAAATTACATTAGAAAATAAAGACTTTCTCAGTGCCAGAAGGCTCATTCACCTCCAGCAATGCCAGGACCACAGAACGAGCTTCTGAGCACCTGAATTGCTGGCCTCCCTGCCTCGTTTTTCATCTGCCTTTTGTCAAATATCAGCATTGTCTAAATCTCACAAAATGCCATTTTATCACAGTCGTGTTTTCAGTCACGAAAAGTGGTTTCAATGCCAAAGCAGATGCGTTGTGGGAGGGGTCAGGGGATAAATAAAAGGTAGCTAATTCTGCCTTTCTTCATTTTTAAAAGAAATGATGGACGCCCAAGCCTAATTCTGTGTCATTATTGACACATCTCCCCTGGGCCCTCCGTGACCTGCCATCCCCACTGGGCCCTGCTCAGCTGAGCACCCCTACACTACCGCCCTCCTTATTCACAGGTGAAGCCCAAATCCCCAATCAACGATGCCGCCCTGGAGTGCCCACTCTCTCCATCATCCCTCCCTTCATTTCTTCATCCAACAAAGATGTCTGGAGCACCCGCTGTGACCCAAGCAATGGGCAGGACAGCCGTGGTCCTTCCCCTGCCCAGAGAGCAAGGGGACGCCATGACTGCTCGTGGGAATACAGTGTCACTGCTCTGGGCTCTGGTAAGAATAACAGACACTTAAAAAAAAAAAAGGAAGAAAGAAAAACAGACCTTGTGTTGACTCGGCACAGAAAGACACATGTTTTGCTAAACCGCTGGAGAAGAGTGAGATTCCCCTGCAGGGTCTGGGTTTCACAGAGATGGAGATCATATCATAAGCAAATTATAGAGAAACACCTACACGTCATCCTTCAGGACTCAGGAACCAGCCCCACGATGGCTGCTGTCGGCACCTCCGGGGAGGTGGCGGCCCCCCGGCTTCCCGTGGCCAGGTGTGCGCTTAACTAGGCTTTGGCCGCTCCTAGATCTGCAGTGTCCATGATGGTGCCTAAGAGTTGCTGGCACTGAAAAAGTATCTGTGGAACTAACCTGACTTCAGCCAAGAAGTCTTTGTCCCAAATACAAGAAATAACCAGTGGTTCAGGAATCACACCTCCAACCACAGACGTGAGCGATTTCCCCACAGGTGTGAACACTGGGATGGTCGCATAGCCTCTGTGACTAACGTAACGATGAATTAGTAGGTGAACAGTAGTGAACCTAGAAGACTTACCTCATTTCGGGCAACCAGGGTTATAAAAGCTCCTTGTTTATAGCACTCGATAGCAATGCATTTTCCGATGCCACTGGAGCCTCCTGTAACCTAAAAGCAGAAATGAAGAAATCTTAGCACTTGAAATTTCCCTTCTGTGGGAAGTTTACTTAAAATAACTATGATGGGCTCTAAAACCCAACCTACAGGAACTAAATCTTCAGCTAGTGTAGCATCTTCATCCCAGACCTAATGAATGGAGTTTAAGTGCAAACATGGAAAGATTACACTGTCAGCCGGGCCGGCATTGTTTCCAGTACTGAGCTATCAACTGCACACCTATGATATTTTTCTGAGTTCACTGTGGCGGGGGGCGGGGGACGAGAGGGGGAAGTGCCCTGTACATCTAGCTAATTCGAAAAGACACATGCACCCCTATGTTCACAGCAGCACTATTTACAATAGCCAAGACATGGAAACAACCTAAACATCCATGAATGGATAAAGATGTGGTACGTATATACAATGGAATACTACTCAGCCATAAAAAAGAAAGAAAGAATGCCATTTGCAGCAACATGGATGGATGCAGAGATTATCATACAGAGTGAAGTAAGCCAGACAGAGAAAGACAAGTATCATATGATATCGCTATACGTGGAATCTAAAATATGACACAAATGAATTTATCTATGAAACAGAAACAGACTCACAAACACAGAGAACAGACCTGTGGTTGCCAAGGGGGAGGGGGGTGGGGGAGGAATGGATTGGGAGTTTGGGATTAGCAGGTGCAAACTATTATATACAGAATGAATAAACAAGAAGGCCCTACTGTATGGCACAGGGAACTATATTCAATATTCTGTGATAAACCGTAATGGAAAAAAATATGAAAAATTTTGCTGTACAGCAGAAATTAACATCATAAGTCAACTATACTTCAATAAAATAAATTAAGAAGTAAAAATTTTTAAAAAACACTAGTCTGCCTTTGAGTCCAAATCCAAATGAACCATTTCTTTACTACACATCTCCTATGCATGACCAGCTCTACAGGAGATGAAAAGAATAATCACTTGCATATACTTATGATATTTTAAGTGACTGCTTATTATAAAGTAACACATGGTCACATGGAAATACTGAAAAGTAAAGCTTGTCTTCTTGCACTAGTCTAACCCTCACCATCTTATAGCTCAGCCATACTGGCTGTCTTTTGGTTCTATGCTCTCTCCAACCACAGGGCCTTTGCACATTCTATGTTCCCTTCCAGGAATGCTCTCCTCCCCTCTTTTCATCTAACTGGCATCGATTCACCCATTAAATCTCAGCTCTACCTCACCACCTCAGGAAAGCCTTCATGGACTGCCCTCTACCCCACCGCAACCCACTTTTCAGCATTGCATCCTTTTTTTCCTTTGCTTTACATCACTCCATAATCAAACAGCCATGCATTTACTTGTGTGATTATTTGATTCACAACCATCTCTTCCATTACCACCCCATAAACTCCATAAAAATACCAACTCTATTTTGTCTCCCCACTGTATTCCTAGCGCTTAGTACAGTGCCTGGCATATAGGAAGGACTCAATATATATTTTATTTAATAATACGAATGTAACATTATCTTTCTAGTCATTCTCCCTATACACATCATATAACATGGGCCAGGGGAGTGGGGGACCTGGAGTTGTCAGGTGAGGGGGGAAAGCAAGTGTCAGAGAGGCATCTGTCCTTACACGTTTTTGCACCTACTCTAAAAAACATTATTTTGTAATGTCTGAGGTTAAAAAACTAAAAGGCTTTACAATATTCCATTAAACGGCCGTATCAAAACATATTTAACTATTTCCCTCTTGTTAGACATTTAGATTATTTTGAATATTTTACTGTTAGATATAAATCATGCTGTAAAGAACATCTCTGACCAATCGATCTCATGATTTTAAAATCATCATGACACCCTCCTACACAACGTACCTATGTCCATGGGACGACCCTACTTTCTCTTGAGCCTCAACTTCTCACTAATGAAGGGATTTCTTTGGGAAAATTAACCAATTATCTACCGGTTACTGTAAAAATATACCTGCTGCCCCAGCTAACAGATGCCTCTGAGGACCTCTTTGCTATTGAAATATTTCATGGGTAGTTTTGGCTTATTAATTTTCACCAGATATTCCAATTCCATAGCAATTAGCAAGGTCCCTAAAAATGTCCTTGGCTGTTTCATGATGTTGCTCCTGCTGCCTAGAGGTCCCTCCACTCAACATCTCCCACAGCTGCATTTCCAAATCCTACCTAACTTGCAGAGGCCAGTTCCAATGTCTCCTCCTCCAAGAAATTTTTCTGGACTCTGCCCGGTGCTTTGCCTGTCACTTTCTACCTCATGCAGTTACTTCTGTACCTGCCTTATCTCCCTTACCAGACTCGAAGTTCCCCGACAACAAGCACCAAGTCCAAGTTATCTCCCTCATTCCTAGCACAGCACTCTGCATAAGCAGTTGCTAAATACTTGTCTACATTAATTTGCAAAATGGCGTACGATGCCATTTCCCTGTAAAAAAATACAATGCCAAAGAAAACTTGTAAGTAAAATTTCCCTATTTTTATTCAATGAATTGATAGAAGCTGAAGTGATGAGGTTACTGAGAAAATTTATATGCTCTAAAGTGCCATGTAGATGCTAGCTATTCTGATTATTGCTGGCTTTTCTTCTAGACCGTAATAGGTAAGCAAGCTATGTAAAATTACTGCACAGCAAAGGACAGGGTTAACCTTATAAGATTTGCCCATAAAAACAAGAATAAGACTTCAACTTTTGGGTCAGGGTTCATGGGAAACTGACCTTCTAGGCCAAGCCAGCTAATTCATAAAAGGTATCTAAGAATATACATAAGTCCATCTAGACTATGTTACTCTTGAATGGTATAAGAAAACATAAGAGATTTTCCTAATGGCTGAGAAAAATGGTAAATATGTATTGAGTTGCCCGGCCATGGGTAAATTGAGATGTGAGACCCTAAAGATAACAGTTTAATTCCTTTCTTTGTCACTCCCTCTTACTGTTCATTGCAAATATTGTTTTAAATGTTACTATCTCTTTATTCGCACCATATACCTCTTACTGGGGGCAAGAGAAGGGGTGCTTTGCTGCAAGGACAGCTGCTCCCACCCATCTCTCCAAAAGGGAGGACTTGATTTTCTAGTGCTCACCAAGTCAATTAAACAGCTTTAAAAAAAAAAAAAAAACAGCTGATTTAAATAAGTATATACTGTGTAAGACTTGCTGAATAGGTTTTACCACTGTAATTAGAGAGATAACACTACTTTATCAGAATTGCTCTAAAAACAAAACAAGTTATATGACCTAAGCCTGCTCATGCTTCACCATCAGCAAGACAGTCTAAACACCGGCCCCTTTTCTAACACGACTGGGTCTAGTCGTAACAAATCTCAAGAAAAAAAATTACACTTTCACTCTTTTTATGATATTAAAAAAGAAGACAGATGGTGACATCATGTGCATTATTCATGTATCCTCATATTATTTATAGTGGCATATTAAAACGGGATGGTGAAAATAAGAAATTCTTCGGAATCTACCCCAGGAGATGTGTTTATCATCTTATCTACAGCCCGCAGAAGCATGATGGGGCTGGTAGGACCAGAGTGAACATCAACTGAAAGTCCCTTCTTATAAACACTGAATGAAAATTTTCATTACTGCTTTGACTTTACATTTTTACAAGTTATGCTCTGCAAACACCACTTCTGAAAAATCCAACTTTTAAAGCCACGTTTTTGAGGCAGAAGTCTTCTTGCAGATGTGACACTTTCAGACTTTAGCATGATTGTAAAATTTTGCTCTTCTCTCCCTCTCTAATGAATTTACACTCACTTCCTCCTCTATCTTCCACATCAGAAATAGCAGGAGTTGGAAAAACACTAATAGTTTTATGAGAGAAATTAAAGAAAATATATGTTCCCATTCACAGACTCTGTCCCGATTTAAAAGCACACTAAAAGCAATGACCATTCCATCCCATCCCAGTTCAGCGAAGAGGCTCGGATTTTAGCGGAGACACTCATATGTCACCTCTGGCACCAGAAGGATTTGCACTGCCAGCTTAGTAACTAATTTTGCTTATTCATAACCTCCCGCCTCAATGTCCCCGAGGTTGTGAGAAAAGCAAGTAAGAAAACGGACCAGAAAGCCACAGCAAAATGAGACGTGCTGGGCGCAAGTAAGAAGGCATTCCCTCTGTTTAAGAAAGGTGCCCCGCCTGCAGAAAAGGGATCCTTGAAGACATGAGCTTCTGGTAAGAAACAACCCAAATCCATCCAGATCCCCTTCATTCCCAAAGCACTAACTAGCCGGGTCGTTCGGCTCATCCCTCGGACTCCAAAACGACGGCAGAGGATTGCACTGGGACAGCAGTCAGCCGACCCCAGGCTGAGCTCACAAGAGACAGGCAGTGTAGACTGGACAGAAGCGACCCAACGCCGCTAGCCAGGACTGCCAGCCCACCGGGTTTAGAGCAATCCCGACCCCCCCGACCCCGCCAGGTGAGTCACTTCCTGGATTCCTTTGGCAACTGTCACTCGCACAGGCCACCTTCCAGTTCCCAGCTGCCTCGGCGGGTCCTGGAGGCTGGGACCCGGTTCACCGCTGCCCGCCTCCTTGCGACCCCGCCGGGACCGCGCGCCTCGCCCGGCGTCGCCACCGACCGCGGTGTCCTTGGCAAAGTTTCTCAGCCTCCCTGCTCTTCAGTTGACTCATCGGGAAACCCGAGGACAAAAATATCCCAGGGATGTCCCGGGGATTAACGAGCGCCTCCCGAGCCCCTGCAGTGCGGGGACCCAGCACGCTGGCGCTGCCCGCGCCGCCCCGCTCTCCGGCCCCGGGAGGAGCCAGAGGCAGCGGAGGGCGGGTCCCCGAGGCCCTCCGAACAGAGAGTGCCGGGGCGGAGGGCGCCAAGTGACCCTCCATTTGGAGAAGGGGACGTCGGCGGCCCGGCCTGAGTCGCGGACCGGCGCGCCGGGGTTCGGGGCGACCGAGCGGGCCGGGAGGCGGCGGCGCAGCAACAGGAGGCCACTCACCACCACATGCGCCCCGGGCAGGGCGAGGGGCTTGGGGCTGATGAGCGGAGACACCATGTAGAGCAGCAGCACGAACGCCACGAGGAAGGCGGCCGCCAGCAGCAGCATCGCTCGGCCGAGGCCGGGGCCTGGGGCGGGCGGCGCAGGCACAGGCGCGCAGGGCTCGGCTGCGCCGGCGATCACGCGCGGCCGCGCGCAGTGGGAGCCCGGTGTTTGGGTTCGCGGCGCGGGGCGGGGCGGCGGCCGGAGGGGAAGAGGCGGAGCCTGCGAAGGGCGCGACCGCGGGGGGCGGCGCTTCCAGTGGCCAGAGCGTCGCGGCCGCCGCCGGATTCAGCGGGGTGCCCTTTGGGTTCGCCGAGCTCAGAGCGTCGGGACGGGGTCCCGCACCCTCCGCCGGCGAGATGGGCTGCCTCGAGCGCGCAGCGGACGGGGCCCGGGCGGCGCCCCCCGGCGCGCCTCTGGGTGAAGCTTGCGGCTGGTGGCGAGGGTGCTGCTTAGGACCGCGGAGAGCGGGCGCCGGGCCTTCCCGAGCCGCGCTCCCGGGGGCCGGGCCGCTCCGCGCCGTGGCTCCGGGGGCCGTCCGCCCGAGGCCGGAGGAGGCGTGTCGGAGCTTTCTAAGCCCCGGTTCCGGGATCTCGGCATCTCGTTAGTGTATGGAAGTCAGGGGATCGAGCTCTGAAATCCCGGGCTCCATTTCGTATTTTCTTGGCGTACTTAGAAAATGGTTACAGCCCACTTTCGCTTTGCAGAGGACCGGGAAAGCCTTAACATGGAGTTTTAAAAATCGCCCAGATCATTCAGTTTCGTTGAGCTCAGAGTTCATGTTCTTTACCAAGGCAGGGTTTAAAAAAGATAAAAAGCTTTTTGAGGTCTAATGTGCACACCAGACAGTTCGCCCGTTTAAAGTGCATAGGTAATGGGTTTTGGTATCGTCAGGGTTGTGCAACTGTCACCACTGTCAATTTTGGAACAGTTAGTTACACCCCGCAGACGCGCACACAAATCGTTACCGTTCATAGTCACTCCCCAGTTCCTCCCCATCCTGGCCCGGCCCTAGCTAATCACTCACTGATCTTTCTGGCTCTGTAGATTTGCCTATCCTGCATATTTCATATAAATGGAATTATAGAATGTGTAGCCTTTGTGTCTGGTTTCTTGCACTTAGCATAATGTTTTCAAGGTTCATCATGTGATACAATGTATCAGTACTTCATGCTTTTTATGACCAAATTATATTCCATTCTGTGGACACACCACATTTCATTTATCCATTCATCAATTGGTGGACCTTTAGGTTGTTTTTTTTTTTTTTGGTACGCGGGCCTCTCACTGTTGTGGCCTCTCCCGTTGCGGAGCACAGGCTCCGGACGCGCAGGCTCAGCGGCCACGGCTCACGGGCCCAGCCGCTGCGCGGCATGTGGGATCTTCCCGGACCGGGGCACGAACCCGTGTCCCCTGTGTCGGCAGGCGGACTCTGAACCACTGCGCCACCAGGGAAGCCCTGTTTCCACTTTTTAGCTAATATGAATAATGCTGCTGTGAGCATAAACATTCATGTATAAGTTTTTCATTTCTCTTGGGTATATACATAGGAGTGGAACTGCTGGATCTTCTAGTAACTTTAACCAGAACTGCCAGACTTTAACAAAGCAGCTGCACAATTTTACGGTCCCCACCAACCGTATATAAGGGTTCCAGTTTCTCCACATCCCTACCAACACTTGCTATCATTTGTCTTTTTAATTATAGCCTCCCTACTGGGTGTAAAGTGACATTTCATTATGGTTTTGGTTTGCATAAGGCACGTATTTTTGTTTGCTTGCTTTTCCTTTTTGAAGTTATTTTTAGAAATACTAAGGAGCTCGGGAACAAAGGAATTGATCTGAGTTTTCCTTCTTTCTTAACTTATTGCCCAGAATTAGCCAGATTGCAAGATTTGAGGGTACAGTCCCCAAGACTTCTCACATCAATTGCAAGTTTGGAGGAGGGGCTCCCAAGCCACGCTCAGGTTTGATAATTTGCTAGAAGGACTCAGAGAGCTCACTGAGAGCTGTTTTACTCACGGTTATGATTTACGAATGTCAGCCAAGGGATGACGTGCACAGGGCAAAGTCTGGAGAGCTCCAGATGGGACCCTCCCGGCACTGGGGTGTGGCAGCATCCATGCAGTGTTGTCAACCAGGGCAGCTCCTCTGGCATTCAGAGTTCATACTGGGGCTTCATTATTAGGCTTGATTGATTGATTGCCCATGTGGCTAAAGGCAGAGTCCAGGTCAGCTGATAATGCATGATAGGAGACTTCCACCTGAATCACATGACTGGTCTTTCTGGCATGACCACCCTAAAATCCAGTTTGGCCAGCCCTCATCTAAACAAGGACACTTCTATCAGGTCTGAGATAGAATACCTCCAAGAAGCCAACGGCAAAAGCCAGACGTTCTCCTGGGGCAAGGCCATCCATCCAAAGCTCTTCTACAGCAAAACAAATATATGCCTAACATTTGAAGGAGGCAGTGTGGAGTAGGAGGTTCTTTTTTTTTTGCGATACATGGGCCTCTCACTGTTGTGGCCTCTGCCGTTGCGGAGCACAGGCTCCGGACGCGCAGGCTCAGTGGCCATGGCTCACGGGCCCAGCCGCTCCGCGACATGTGGGATCTTCCCGGACCGGGGCACGAACCCGCGTCCCCTGCATCGGCAGACGGACTCTCAACCACTGCGCCACCAAGGAAGCCCAAGTAGGAGGTTCTTAATTCAATTTCCCAATAGATTTGACCATCAATATCAGTATTGCAGTCTTGCTGCTAAGACGATGCCAGTGTTACATCATATTGAGGTGTGAGTAGCAGACAGAACCTGAAAAATAAGAGTCAAAAGATAGCAGCACATTTACTAGAGTTTCACTCCGTCATCAACAACTGGTCAAGCTTAGCATATCATTCAACCAAAATGTCTCCCAAAGCAATGCCACTCAGGTTTGCAGGTTTCCATTCGACTCTATGCGTTTCCCAAAACAGGAGTGATCTTCACCCACCCAGACATCTTCTAATTGAGCTCTCTTCAGAGACTATATCATCCCTTGCTCTGAGCCTCCTTCAAGGCATTTATGTAGCGTTGGATTTTCCTTGTCACATAATCTGTTTATTCATTCCTTTCCCCTTGGCTACCATTTCTCCTTCTATTTGTGATTTACTATTACTCAAACTTTTCCCCATTGGAAAGGATATTATGTTCAGCCTAGCACTCTGCTGCTCCGGATTGCTGGCACGAATACTAGTCTAGCAAAATCCTCCTCTCAGTCCACTCCTACTCATCATATAGGGCAGGGTGACACAGGCACACAGCGAGTGGGCTTTGCCAACCACTAGGCAATACAGCTGCATTCATGATCAATCCCAACTGTGTCAGGTAGAGTGTCATCAGCCTCTTAGGAATTCTGGTGTAAAGGTTTAAAAGTATAGTTACAATTTCTTGCTTGGGGATCATCCCTGATTCCAGCACCCACAGTTGGAGCCCTGGTCCTTGGGACCGCTGCATCAGGCACAAAAATAAGAAAGTTGAGGCAATGTGGAGAAAAAAGAGAAAAGTGTAGTCGTACCACCATCTTGTTTCCATGGAAAGAACTGCAGAGGCATAGCAGCATTCTCCCCCACCCCTTCGCCTCTGGAACCCCCAGAAAAGTGGAGAAATCTACCTACTGGGGACCCTTTCTTGGTTTCCCTCATGGTAAGTGTCAGCACACACTCATGAAGGCATGTAAGTCTGCCCCTCCACCCCCATTTGAGACTACAAACGTTTCAATTGCCTGTTCCAATTCTCTATTAGACCTTTACTCTGAGGATGGGTGCAGCATGGTACATCCATCTGATGTGATAGCTCCTTGCCCATCGTTGGACATTATGGGCTTATGTTCACTTTTTTTTCCATTTAAAAAAATTTTTAATTTATTTTATTTTATTGGACACTATGGGTTTAGTATAAAGTGTGTTCTTTGATCCGAAGAAATGTAACTTGGAAGTCCAAATTCATGCAATGTCTTCTGGTCCAGTCCTTTTATAGTATTTTGAGCATTTGCGTCTACCTCTGGGCATGCAAAGCCCAGTCCAGAGTATGTCTATCCCTATCAAGACCCATTTGTAGCCTTCCAGGGCTACCAGCATCAGTCCAAACACCAGCTCTGTGTTGAGCCTTCCCCCCTGGGGAATCTGCCCCATAGCCATCTGCAGCCCCTGCCATTCTTGCTGGCAGATTAAAAAAAAGTTCTTCTTGGCATTTTGTGCCCCAGAGGGTACACGAGGACAATGTCTAGATTCAGCCCATCTTTGAGCTGCAGCCCCCCCATACCCACTCATTTCAGGTACTCAGGTGGCCACCTCAAGTGGGCACACCAGTATATCCACTTGCTGGTTCCAATCACCTTCTGATCCTAGAAGGAGGTTCTTCTAATGAACAGTGACATTCTCTACCTTAACGTACCCCTTAAACTCCCCTAGTGATTCCCCAGGGCCGTGCCCCCTACAGGTGTCTCTTTAATGGGCCAGTTTTCTGTTTCCCTTCTACCCAGCCACATGGACAGGACGTTAGCCGCTGCCTATGAGTTGGTTTCAAAACCCAAATCTAGGGGCTCACAGCAGGTAACTCAGCCCACCAAGCTGATGTTTTCATCTTTTCCAATCAGAGCTGTAGCCTTTCCAACGCGATGCCGTCTACTCACCAAGAAACTGCCATCCATAAACCAAACAGCTCCTTTTTGGTCAATAGAGAGCTACTCAGACGGCACTGCCCAGGTAACTACAGGTTCAGCAATTCCTCAGGTGGTTCCAAAGTCGGTCCTAGGGCAAAAGAGTCTACTTGCTTGTGAACACACGTGCACCTCTTTGCATTCCCCTGGTCCGTGTGCCTGCAAAACTGGTTCCATTTTCTAATGGAAGCCTTCTGGGCACTGCCTTCTCCATTAGAGCGCTTCTTTAACATCACCCAGGACAACATGTGTATTTCAGGTTTCAAGATTATTTTATGTACTTCAGTCCTTGGGGCAGTTTCCATTAATGTCCAATAGCAAGCTAGTAATTGCCCCTTAAATGGCAATTCTCTGGTCTAAAATCTCAGCAGCCATTGACAGGTGGTGCTCACAGCCTTTTTCCAGAAGCCCCAGTGTGAGTAAAGATTCCAGGATTTCTTTCAAATGGTTTTATGGATAAGATCTAGCAATATTTCCAGATGAGGAATATATGCACCTCCAAAATTCAAATAAACCAACTAGCCACCGGTCTTATAACGTGTTTTGTCAACCAGGTATCCCATACTTGTTTTTTTTTTTTTTTTTTTTTGAGGGGTGCCCCACGAGGCTTGTAGAATCTTAGTTCCCAGACCAGGGATCGAACCTGGGCCACCGGCAGTAGAAGCACGGAGTCCTAAACACTGGACCGCCAGGGAATTCCTTCCCATAGTGTTTAAAATTAACAGGCTGTGTGGGCTCAGGCAATGTTATTGGTTCCCGTTCAGCCTGGTCAATCAATACTGAAGGGCAGATTTACCTGCCTTCTGATTTACAGTACGAGGTAGGGGAAGCTTTCCCCAATCAGACACAAAATCCATCCCCATAGTACATTCACGTAAAGGAGACACAACCACTTTACACAGAGTCTGCCACAACATTCCAATTTTCATCCAACCTTTCACCTTAATTCTGCCAACCTCTGTAGCCCCATCACCTCTCACCTGAACTGTAGAACTGTAGTCCGTGTTGGGACTTCACCAACAGGTTTTAGAACCACCTAAATGTCCATCAGTGAATGAACGGATAAAGAAAATGTGGTAAATGTATAAAATGGAATATTAGTCAGTCTTAAAAAATAAGGACATCCTGCCGGTTGTGATAACATGAATGAACCTGGAGGACGTTACTCTAAGTGATATATGAAAACATTTCACAGAAACTGTGCGACGCAGAAAGACAAATATTACATGGTCTCACGTATACATGGAATCTAAAAGAAAAAAAAATCCAAACTCTAAGTAATAGAGAGCAAAATGGTGGTTACCAGAGTCTGGATGTGGGGGAAAGGGGAGATTAACATTTTTTTAAAAAGAAAAAGAAAAGAGAGACAGTAGAATGCTGGTTTCCAGGGGCTGGGGGACGAGGTCATGGAGAGTCACGGTTTCATGGGTACAGAGTTTCAGTTATGCAAGATTAAAAGAATTCTGGAAATGAAGATGGTGATGGTTGTACAACAATATGAATATACTTCATACTACCAGACTGTTCACTTAAAAATGACTAGGGGGCTTCCCTGGTGGCGCAGTGGTTGAGGGTCCGCCTGCCGATGCAGGGGACACGGGTTCGTGCCCCGCTCCGGGAAGATCCCACATGCCACGGAGCAGCTGGGCCCGCGGGCCATGGCCGCTGAGCCTGCGCGTCCGCAACGGGAGAGGCGACAACAGTGAGAGGCCCGCGTACCGCGAGAAAAAAAAAAAAAAGATTGGGGGGCTTCCCCGGTGGTGCAGTGGTTGAGAGTCCGCCTGCCGATGCAGGGGAGGTGGGCTCGTGCCCCGGTCCGGGAGGATCCCACGTGCAGCCGAGCAGCTGGGCCCATGAGCCACGGCCGCTGGGCCTGCGCGTCTGGAGCCTGTGCTCCGCGGCGGGAGGGGCCCCAGCGGTGAGAGGCCCGCGTACCGCAAAAAATAAAAAAACAAAAATAAAAAGGAAATCAGGCTAGTTTCAGATTTCTCCACAGTGACACTGAACATGAGAGAACAATGATACATCTATAAGATCCTCAAGGAAGGAATGGTGAGCCAAGGTTTTCTATCCAGCTAATCTGTATTTCACCCGTTGAACATGTAATAATTAAGGAAATATTTTTCCCATGAGTGCTTCTTGAGAAAAGTATTAAGGCTATTATCTTAGTCTGTCTGGGCAGCTATAACAGAATACCATAGGCTGGGTGGCTTATAAACGACAGAAATCTATTTCTCACATTTCTAGAGGCTGGCAAGTCCAATATCCAGGCACTGGCAGATGGAGTGTTTGATAAGAGCTCACTTCCTGCTTCACAGATGTGTCTTTTCACCGTGTCCTCACCTGGAGGAAGGGGGAAGGGAGCTCTCTAGGGTGTCTTCAGTGAGGGCCCTTATCCCGTTCATGAGGCCACAATCACCTCTCAAAGACCCCACCTTCAAATACCATCATGTTGGGCCTTAGGATTTAACACATGAGTTTGGGAGGCACAAACATTCAGCTTATAGCAGGAACTTCAACTGGTCAAAAGATGACTGAGAAAAGTATAGTAAAAGGACTGTCTTTTGAGAATTTGGCAAATGAATAATATGTTTAACTGTAGAACGAAGACTAAAACAAATGTAGGGTCTAGGGTAAAGATGGTATATAAAATGTTATACAGCTTAACAATGTAGAAATAATAAAAGAAACATGTTTTGGGAGGGGAAGGAGGAAACACGTGGAAGGTAGGGTGACTTTACTAATTACCTCATTTATACCTGACGTCCAAATATACTGGTTAAAATTGACAAATCAAGTAATAGACGTATAAATATTTACCACTATAAATGTAAACATTAAGAAATATATTATTGACTCAAATCAGGTGAGTTGGGAAGGAAGAAGTATATAAATTTTATCGTTGCTTATGGTGAAGGATTAACAGATCCTATCAAAGGAAGCAGATATGGGGCTAAATAAGGTCTAATTATAGAGGCAAACAACTATACTACAAACTATCCTAATGAGAGGTTATTTGAAAAGGCAGAGGGAAAATAACACTACCAGTCTTTACAGATGATGATTACGCCTCTGCTGCCTTCCACAGCAAGTGCTGTTTCCGAGTCTCGAGAATTCCCCATGTTATGCAGGACCGGTTGGCAACCATCAGGCAGTACTGCGCTTTTCACTCTTAGTTGAGACCAGTGCTTCTCAAACTGTGTTGAATATCCAGGTTCCTTTTTTATTTCCTTTCTGTTGCAAACCAGTTAGAAAAATGAAATGAAAACAAACCAAAACAAAGACATGCAAAATATAACCTTTAACGATTTACTATTAAAGTCAACAGACTTCAAAATACATTAAATAAATATTATCTGAACAAACATAGAGAAAAAGAATGACACAACTGTATAGGCTGTTCATAGAAAGTATGCATAGGGACTTCCCTGGGTTGAGAATCTGCCTGCCAATGCAGGGGACACGGGTTCGAGCCCTGGTCCAGGAAGACCCCACATGCCACGGATCAACAAAGCCCGTGCGCCACGACTACTGAGCCTGGGCTCTAGAGCCCGTGAGCCACAACTACTGAAGCCCGTGTGCCTAGAGTCCATGCTCCGCAACAATGAGAAGCACGTGCACTGCATGGAAGAGTAGCCCCTGCTCACTACAACTAGAGAAAGCCTACGAGCAGCAACGAAGACCCGATGCAGCCAAAAATAAATACATAAATCTATAAAAATTATTTTAAAAAAAGAAAGTATGCATAAAAGTGGTTAATATAGAGAATTATTTTTGCAACAAACTATATTTTCCAAAGATGGCTGCCATGATAGCTCCAATCCGTATGTTCTTTCATAATGTGACCTTGATTCTCATTCCACTGAGTGGTGGGGTCTATGTCCCCTTCCCTTGAACCTGGGTGGACCTTTGCAACCGCCTTGACCAATGGACTGCGGCAGAGGTGACAATGTGGGCCTTGTAATTGTACCTTTGAAAAGGTCGTGTAGCTTCTCCCTGGTTTTCTTGGGACAGTAGCCCTTGCATTTGATCCATTGGCCTTGAGTAAGCTCAAGCAGTCTGTGGATAGGTCCATGTAAACAAGAACTGAGGCCTCCAGCCCACAGTCCAGTTGACTCCCCGCCAGTAGCTGACGCCCACTTGACAGCCATGTGAATAAGCCATTTTCAAAGTGCATCCTCCGTCCCGCAGTGACAATGCACGGAGCCCTGTCCATAGGGCAGATCCAGGAGCAAAATAAATGGTTGCTGTTGTTTTGAACCACTGACTTGTGGAGTTATAACTGATAACAGAAGTAACAGATGACTGAAACACTATTACACTGGCAGCTTTCTATTATGTTGCTTTCACAACAAAATTGAGTGAAATAGCAGTGACTCATTACATGCCTATAATCACACTATGTAGCATTTTTATCATGAGAAATGAGTTTTCTTCTTTCTTGTTAACTTATCTAATGTATGATAGGTTGAGTTACCAACAATGCAACTCATAAGGGATAATGTTTACGAAAGCTATTTGAAGGTTTTGTTTTAATACATGCTGCATTAATAAGCTAGATACTAAAGGGCAAATGTTGTAGATTCCATTTATATGAGATACTTAGTATAGGCAAATGCACAGAGAAAGAAAATAGAATAGTGGTTATTAGGGGCTGGAGGGAGAAGAGAATGGGGAGTTATTATTTAATGGGCAGAGAGTCTGGGTGGAAAGTTCTGGAAATAGTGTGATGGTTCTGCAACATGGTGAATGTACTTAATGTCACTGAATTGTACACCTAAAAATGTTAAATTTTATGTTATGTATATTTTACCACAATAAAAAAATGCTCACTTCATAAAACTTAGAAAATAAGAAAATAAAGAAAAAATGTCTAATTAGTAATTCTACAACTCAGAGAGAGTTGTTCTTAGCTCTACACTTTCCTCAAGACGCCTTCTTGGGATGACTTCACAATACGTGGCACGGTTATTAAGATAATTTTTTCTATTTTCTCTTCCCTTGTTGTTCGAAGATAGCGGGCTTCCTTTGTATTTTGTAAACAGGCAAAAACATAATCTCCTGTACAATATTTTCCTTTCTTCTGGCTCCCCCTACCAACAAATCCTAATCTCTCATGTCACTAAAGAGATTAAGCTAAATACCTGTGAGAGCAACGGGAGAAAAAGGAGATTTTGCAGGCTACTGGCAGGAACGGGGACAGATTTTTCACCTCACATCTGAGGGTTGGAGTGAAAGGCTCCCCCTAGTGGCCAAACTTCAAACAGGGTGTGGCACTAAGATTTTCAGCTTCAGCGAAGATTCTGTTCTGCGTCACTGGTGCGGAAGGGGATAGCAGAGGGACGTCTATGGACTTGAATAATAAAAATGTCAGCAACACTGTAGGACTGGAGATTTATCTCCTGTTCTGAGCACTATGTAAGCCTTTTGGACTTTAGTACAAGCCTTGGAGGACGAGGTCTAATAAAGACTAACAGTGATTTTCCTGACAGCACAGCAGATTTAGGTTTGATTTAATGATAATGTGGAAATATGATATTTTAGTCTACTGGAGTTTGTGAACGGAAATTTAGACTCGCCATTAGCGAGTTCCCATAATTTCAACATCCCCTAGAGTAACAGGAAAATTTGTCAACGTGTTTTCTCTACTTTGTAGCCAAACCGATAGCAGAAGGAATCTGTGAGAACTAATGTTTTGCCTCTTAGAGGAAAGGGGTGTGTGTTGTGTGTGTTTGTGTGTGTGTGTGTACTTTTATTTAGATTCTAGACATATCGCCTTGGAGATTAACGGCTGTTGAGAGCAGACAGCCATACTGATTGGCCAGGGCTGTGCCCACAATATACCCGTTGTTAACCATTTTTATCATCGCCCTTCCCACTTTCATGTGGCTGCTACCAATTTCTCCCATTTTCAGTTTTAAAGTTTTTATTTCATAACCTAGAGTTCCTTTGATACTTTGTAATCACTTTTTAATATGGAATGTTTAAAGGCTTCTATAAAATTGTCAGTGGATTCTTAAAGGAATTATTTATGGTCTAAGACATCATACATTGCAATTAAGTACATGAAAGCCTTTTAATGTTGCAACATATGATGTCTTAGGCCATAAATAATTCTTTTAAGGATCCACTGACAATTTTATAGAAGTCTTTGGGAAAATAGGATATAAGTCTTAAGAGTTTTGGCAACTTTCCAAGATACAACTATTCCCATATCAAGAATACCTACATTCAAATGCTTTGTCATTTCAGCCAGAATGGTGATCACTTGTATACAGTAAGCACGGTTTCATGACCTTGTTCATAGATAATTCGTGGGTCTGTGTTAAGTGCTTGGGAAATATCAAGATCAGTCAGTGATGGATTCTACCACTACATGTTTTTAAAGTTGGCTCTTAAATTTCATCTCCTCCAGAAATGATCTTTAATCCTTCGGTCTTAGTTATTTACTTAGTCACATATGCTTTTTGTGGGGCTGTGAATGTGTGTATGTGCAATTTCAAAGTAAGTTGCAGACATCATGGGACTCTTGTCTCTCATCCCTGTAGGTCCATAATTCAGGACGTATCACCTGAAAATAAGGGCCCCAGAAACACCCACAATAACCACAATACCATTATCACACCCAAGACAATAGCAATTCCATATTATCTGATATCTAGTTTGTATTCATATTTTTTCAATTATATCCAAATTGTTTTTTTACAGCTGTGTTTTCCTCAAATCAGGATCCAAATCAGGGTTCTCATATTGCATTAAGTTATTGGGTTATGTGTCTTCAGTTTCTTTTAATCCAGGAAAGTCCTTCAACCTTTTAATTTTATTCATCTTTTTGTTTAATGACATTGACTTTTTGGAGAGACCAGGCCAGTTGTCTAGCAGATGTTCCACATTCTCTTTGGACTGATTGGTTCCTCATGATGTTATTTATTTCCCTCTCCCCTGAATTTTCTGTAACCAGCAGTTAGGTCTATGGTTTGATTGGATTCAGATTACATATTTTTGGTAGGAACACTTCCTAAGTGTATTTGGTATCGCATCCCACCAGGCAGTGCAGTCAGGTTGCCCACCTCAATTTGATTTCTTGGGTAAGGTGGTGACAACCATATATCTCCTGGTAAAGATCATGTTCCCCTCTGCAATGAGCAAGTACTCTGGGAGTGACACTTGGAGATGTTGGTAGATTGCCACCACCAACCCCTCCCATTCCTATTTGCAATTCCTCTACCCCCGACAAGAGGTAGAATCTATTTCTCATCCCTTGAAGCTGGATTGGCCTTGTAACTTGGTTTGACCAATATAATGTGATAGAAGAGGTATTTCTTTATTTCTGGTCCTAGGCTTTAAGAGGCCTTGAAGCTTCTTTCTGCCCTCTCGGGATTAAGCCACCAAGTAAAGGAACTCAGGGTGGACTCTGAATGATGAGGGACCCCATGAAGGGGAGAGGCCCAGCCAGCCCAGCCGGAGGCACCAGATGTGAGTGGAGCCATCTGGATTCCTCCACCCTGGTCAAGCCACCCTCGCCAAACGCCACGTGCAGCAGAGGTGAGCCCTCTCCAGGGAGCTCTGCTAAACTGCAGTCATGAGAAATAATAGACGGTGTTTTAAGGCACTGTGATTTTGAATGTTTTGTCTTATAGGAAACAGATCTCATGTAAATATTCTTTCATTCAATAGTTTTAGCATCATCGATGATCCTTGCCTGGATCAACTATGTCATTGGGGTTGCCAGAGGATAGTCTAAAATCTGTTTTTCTCTCTACATTCATTAGCTGGCTTGTTTTACTGAGAGAGAGAGCGTGAGTGAGCAGGGGGAGAGGGGAGAATGCCAGCTTTCCCTCACTGACTAGGTATAAACTAACTGTACTGTGCTTCTAAAAATGAGGGTAAATGCTTACTCTTTCCCATTAGTTATTAGTTTCAGAATAAAAAGTTGATGTAATATTTACCTCCAAGGATGATAAATCAGGTTCTCTCCAATTCTTTTCCTCTGGTCTTCTTTAGATGTCTCTCCTCCATAGTCACATGGCACCCTATGTAGAGCTCTGTCACTGAACTCCAAGTGTTGCACTGTATTCATGTGTCTATCCTGTTAACTGGACTGTAAGTTTCATTTTTTTTCTTTTCTGGCTGCGCCATGTGGCATGTGGGATCTTAGTTCCCCGACCGGGGATCGAACCCAGGGCCCCTGAAGTGGAAGTGGGGAGCCCTAACCACTGGACTGCCAGGGAATTCCCTGGACTGTAAGTTTCTTGAGGGCAGGAACATTGGAGGCTCAGACTCAAATACACACAAAGTTCTCAGTGAAACTAGATTTCTGTTTTTTTCTTCATGCATATATCTTGCATAGTTTAGATAATAATTTATAATTTTTTTATCCTGCAACTGTTTTTGTCTTGGTTATCTTGATTTATTGACCTTAGACATGATTCTGTTTCCTATTTGATAGATGAACACTTTGCTCACTTACATTAACCCTTCTCTTCTCCTTCCCAATTTTTGATAGTAAATATCACCATTTAGAATTCTTTTATTGGTTACATTTGAAACTTTTACTATTTTAAAACCACTATTTCTTCATCAATTTTTGAAACCTTGCATTACTACCCATTTTTTAAGATTAAGCTTATATAATGTCTGCATCCTTTTTTAAAAAGGATTTAAGATATGGGGATATATGTATATGTATAGCTGATTCACTTTGTTATAAAGCAGAAAGTAATACCATTGTAAAGCAATTATACTCCAATAAAGATGTTTAAAAAAAAGGATTTAGCTTTTATTTTAAAAAAATATTTTATTTTATTGTTATTTTTTTGGCCGCCCCACGCAGCTTGTGGGATCTTAGCTCCCCACCACGGATTGAACCCGGGCCCTCAGCAGTGAAAGTGAGGAGTCCTAACCAGTGGATCACCAGGAAATTCCTGTCTATATCCTTTTTAACATACCTCTTTCAATACTCAACGATCTCAGATGCATCTTAATGAACTATTAGGCAAACAGAAGAACATATAAATATGTAGGCCCTGATACTCTCTAAAGCTCACTTTTCTGCACTGTCCTTCCTGAGGAGTTAAATGGGTCCCTGGTAGATAACACCACACAGCATCTTCCATATTCTGAAAAGTGGCACAAATTGGTGTGATTTCTCCTAGGTTTCTAAATACCACTTTACTGTTTTTTCAGGAGGGGGTCGTTCCAGGGGCCCTCCTTTTCCCATTAACCTTCACTCCTTGGGCCAGGGAACTGCTGTGGTGACTCTGACCACTGCTGAGGATACTTGTGCAGAGTTCCACTGGGCCTGCTGTGGTGCAGACTCCAGTCAAAACTCCACCCCACTTATCACTTGCCTCCCATAGATGCTCTCTTGAATAGCGGACCACAATGACTTTCTCATTCTCTGGTAAAGAATATTAGCTCAGGCACCTCCCTGGCGGTCCAGTGGTTAAGACTCTGTGCTTCCAATGCAGGGGGCGTGGGTTCGATCCCTGGTCGGGGAACTAAGATCCCACATGCCGCATGGCACATCCAAAAAAAAAAAACCACAAAAAACAAAGAATATTAGTTCAGAGCTAGTGTCCAATAATCCTGTGAGTATTCCCTTTCTTTATTTCACAGTAGCCTTAAGCAGCATCAGACCCTTTGGGGAAAGCTGAAGGGAAGCTCCCAGTGCACCCGAGATGTTCCTGTAGGATCCTTCCTCAACAATACAGAGTCTCCACTTCTTTCAAGTGGTGTAGAGTCTATGACCGGATTGTGGTCTGGAAATTGAGTGGGGTGCTCCATCATGATGGGCAGACCTCTGCTTACCAGCTTTTTGGTTATACCAACACAGCAGCCCTTAGTGATGATCCTAAGGACCCTGCCACCCTTGAATCACTGGTCAAGATCTCTGCAGGAAAGACCACCCTGGTTATCACGCCAGCCCTGCAGCCTAATGTGGTGACCAAGTCCACCTGGCTTGTGCTGGCTAATTGCCACTACTTGGCTTCTGCAACCAAAAGATCGTTTCCAGCTCCAATGAAATCAAGGACCCAAAAAACACTCTGAAATGCCTTCCTTTCATCTATCAGTCCCTTGGTTAAGGGGCTGGGTTCTGGGTCTTCTCCAGGAACTTGTGGCTTTGTGAGTGATTCTCATGTGATAAATCCACTCCAGCATTTCTCCTCCTAGATACTGGGTTCTTTCTTTCACATCACCTTAACTGGAGTTCAGAGTGGTCGACTGTCAAGTTCAGTTTCTTCAACCAGTAAAGCGAACAATTAAAATCACTCTTGGCTGCTCAAACCAAAATTCTAAATTCAGAATCTGTGCTGACTGAACCCATACTGATAGATTCAATCAGATCTGAAATCAGACTCTTTTCTTGGCTGATCACTGACATAATCCATTCCCACACATAGTTCTCAAGATACTGCCTGATACTCAGAATCCTCCAACCTCTCACAAATATACATATTTCGATAGTATGGATCCTACTCTACTAAATTTCCTTACCTTCACATAAAATAATCTTGGTGAATCTGTGAATTCCACTGATACAATTTGGCAACCTGCAGGATCAAATACTGAGTTTTGCTTTTGATTACTTTAGTACTGTGAATACAACAAATGTTTCTTTTAGCACAGTCATGGAGGATCCCTGGGTTTCCAATTAGCAGTCCTTGAAGTTCTCACGCCTTCGTTTTGTTGTACAGCAGCTGCAAAGTAGTTCCCCAATGTCTTGTTCTCACTGGACACTTCATTCCATGAGACCACAGACAATAATGTAATTAGCTGTTTCACCATCCAGTTAGCTGCTATTGATGCTGCTGCGATCCTGTTTTTTTTTTTTTTTTTTTAATTTTTGCTGTATGCGGGCCTCTCACTGTTGTGGCCTCTCCCGTTGCGGAGCACAGGCTCCGGATGCGCAGGCCCAGCGGCCATGGCTCACGGGCCCAGCCGCTCCGCGGCATATGGGATCCTCCCAGACCGGGGCACGAACCCGTATCCCCTGCATCGGCAGGCGGACTCTTAACCACTGCGCCACCAGGGAGGCCCTGCGATCCTGTTTTTAATGTCATCTTTGTGGTGCTCAAGATTGAAGGACCTGGGTGGCAGCAGCTGATAAACCAAGGCTAGTCAAGGGCCCACATGACGTCTGCCACCTAATGAAGAAAAGTAGCATCTCCCCACTTCGGTTCCTATAGCAGGAAGCCAGGGCCAGTCCCAAAACCAGGGAGGTGATTTAGATGAACATTCCTCCAAAGAACATTTGTTTGATGAATATCTTTTCTGTTCTTCTTCTTTTTTTTTTTTTTTTTTTGCGGTACGCGGGCCTCTCACTATTGTGGTCTCTCCCGTTGCGAAGCACAGGCTCCGGACGCGCAGGCTCAATGGCCATGGCTCACGGGCCCAGCCGCTCCACGGCATGTGGGATCCTCCCGGACCGGGGCACGAACCCGTGTCCCCTGCATCGGCAGGCGGACTCTCAACCACTGCGCCACCAGGGAAGCCCTGTTCTTTTTTGACAGGGGAATAGGATTTACCGGCGGGCAGGAGTAAGGAGGGCACGGTGCCAAGGCGCTCAGGAGCGCAGGGGCCGCCGTGTGTCCAGGGCCACGACTAGGGCTGCGTTCGACCCCACAGTCTTCCAGGGTCATGAGCTGCTTTTCAGCCACCATGTTTTCAAATTCATCCACATTAACCTTAGTATATCCCCGCTTCTTGGAGATGTGGATCTTCTGGTGGCCAGGGAACTTGAACTTGGCCCTGTGGAGGGCCTCAATCACATGCTCCTTGTTCTGTAGCTTGGTGCAGATGCACATTATGACTTGGCCAATGTGGCCCCTGGCCCCTGTGCCCTGGGGCTTTCCAAAGGCCCCGTGCATACCTGTCTGGAGCCTAGATTGGGGACAGCATGCCAGTCATGAATGTCCACTGGAAAGGGCTGTCTTCAAGGTACCTTAGGGTAACCTGTACAGGAAACAGGCCGCACATACTACAGAGGAGGCTGCTGTTTGAAGCTACTGCACGCTGGGCCCCCATGGGGAAAAGAGCACAGTCGGCTGAATTGGCTGCAAATACTGTCCTTTTTTCTTCTTTCTCTTCTTAAAGCCTTTTCTGTTATTTCATAGAGTTCCAGAGGAGACAAATTCCTGTGATCAGCTGTCAAGCTGACTGCAATTCTTACTTAAAGACTTTTACTTTAATTTTTGGAAATTAAAGTATTTAAAGATAAAAACAAAGAAAAAAGTAAGTATCCATATTTCTATCATGCAGATTTAGCCACTGTTAATTTCTTGATGTATCTGTCTTCATTTCTAATTTTCTTTTCTTCTAAAAGAAATAAAAATTGCAGGGTAACAGGGAGAGAGGCAAAAACTATACAAGATCATTGTAAAGTATTCAGACTTGGAAAAAATACAAAGACTCATTCACTCAATAAATATTTATTGAGCACCCATCAGGCACCAATACTGTTCCAGACAATGAAGGTACAGGAGTCAATAAAACAGACAAGAAAATCCCAGCTTTCATGGGATATACATGTTAGAAGGAAAAATTACAAATAAGAAAAGTAGTAAATTATATAGCATGTTGGACGATGATAAGTGCTACAGAGAAAAATAAAGCAGGGATTGGGGTATAAGGAGAGTCAGGACGAATTGCCATTTTAAATAGGATGACCAGGAAAGGTCTCAGTGGAATCCGAAAATAAACTTAAAGGACCTGAAAGAGGTGAAGAAAGGAAAAAAATCAAGCCAAATCTCACTACCCGTAAATAACATAATAAACGTAAGGTGAAAGTAATTCCAGATATCTTTCTATATATATGTACAGATATCTGAATGGTTATGATGAATGTACAAAAGATACAGCTGGGAGAAATATACTGTTATAAAAAATGAATTCACACTATAAAATATTTCTTTTCAATCATCAATAATCTGTTTATTAAGCACCTATTTTTGTTTCTGGAGACATACATATATACATACATATATCTGTATCACCCAGATGTGGGTTTGGGATTGCATTAAATGTAGAATCAATTTGATTAGAAATGATATATATATTTTAAAAATTGTTTATGGCCTGCGGGACCTTAGTTCCCCAACCAGGGACTGAACCCAGGCCCCTGGCAGTGGAAACATGGAGTCTTAACCACTGGACTACCAGGGAAGTCCCAGAAATGATATTTTTCACAAGTCTTCCAACTCATGAATGGGTCCCACCACTCCATTTATTCAGGTCTTCTTTAGTTTCTTGTGTTAATGTTTCGTAATTTTCTATGCTGAGGTCTTACACATCTTTCAGATTTGAAGGTATTTGATGCTTTCTGATGTTACTGCAATCAGTACTGTGGTTTTTTTTAATCAGTACTGTTTTAATTTCAATTTCTAATTGTTGCTAGAATATAGAAATACAATTATTTTTATTTATTAGCCTGTATCCTGTAATCTTCTTAAATTCAGATTCTTTCTAAGTTTATTAATTTGGATTTTCTACATACACAATCATGTCACCTGAGAATGACAATTTTGTTTCTTCCTTTTTAACACTGGCTAGAATCTCCTGCACAAAACTGAAAAGGAGTGGTGACAGCAGGCACCTTTGTCTTCTTCCTGATCTCTGGGGAGTTAAAGTTGTCAATAATTCACAATGAAGTATGATGTTTGCTAGAATTTTTTTGTTTCTTTAGTGGATGCTCTTTATTAAATTCAGAAGCTCTCTTCAATTCCTAGTTTGAGTTAAAAAAAAATCACAAACGGGTGCTGGATTTTATTAAATGCTTTTTATGCCTCTACGAAGATAACTTTTTCCCTTTATTCCTGTAAATGTGGTAAATATTAATTTTTCAATGCTAAACTACAGTCCTTGCTTTGTGTTGCAGCATGTAAACGGAAACTTGCTGGTTTCTGTGGCGTAAATCACTTCCACCATGGCAGGTGTCAAGTTACCAATGAGGTGACTGAACAGGTGGGCAGCAATGTGTAAACATGGTTCTTGTGAGCCAGTATCAGCCAGCTCTGGCACACTTGTGACTTCAGGTCCCAGGGATGAAAAGGTACCACAACTTCACTAGACCAGCAGGAACAAAGCAACCTCAAATTACCTAGTTTATTAAAAGTCTCACAGACAATCTAGGAAGTAGATAAAATATGGATATAACTCCCTTAACTTTTTCAAGCCTTTGTTAAGTACCTAATAAACAGTGTCTAGCACTATGCTAATACAAAGGAAAATATAACTGTTTGAAGAGCTTACAATCTAAACGATCTAAACAAAATTAACAGAGTGTGCTTGACACTTGGAGAAAAATCTTAAGATAGTCACAACAACTCAGTGCTAAAGAAATCCAAAGGTTGGATGGGGTAGTTTAGGAATTCTTCCTGGAAGAGATTATATGGGTCATGAGCTAGGTCTTAATGGAAATCATGGGATTTGGACTAGCAGAGGAAAGAAGAAAGGAGGCAGGAAAGCACCCGGTACCCGTGAGAGCGCACAAAGCTGGGCAACATTTCCAGCACTGTGTTGGGGAGGTGTGCCTCCATTTCCTACCTGTGCAGCTGCAAGTGGCTAAATGATACTTCACATTAGTAATCAAATACAATCATTCTGTCTTTCTGCATGTTGATGACAGTAAACTCAAAAACCGATTTTCTACTGAAATACTTTTATAATTAAGGTCCCTAGAGAGTTTTCAGACTGAGACCAAAAAATGTTCTTAAACATCCAGGGAATAGCTAGCTCATAGAGTTGCTCAAGTAGGGTTTACTTGGTGGCTCAGAAAACATCTACCCAAAATCATAATGGCCAAGGTGCAGACAGAGCCTGAACATTGTTTCCTCTTGAGTATTTATCTGCCCATAAAGAACACATGGAAGGGCTTCCCTGGTGGCGCAGTGGTTGAGAGTCCGCCTGCCGATGCAGGGGACGCAGGTTCGTGCCCCGGTCCGGGGAGATCCCAGGTGCCGCGGAGCGGCTGGGCCCGTGAGCCATGGCCGCTGAGCCTGCGCATCCGGGGCCTGTGCTCCACAACGGGAGAGGCCGCGATAGTGAGAGGTCCACGTACTGCAAAAAAAAAAAAAAAAAAAAAAAAAAACACATGGAAATGACCTATGCTCTACCATTCTAAAATAAGTCTAAAATTATTAGATTCTAGAAACAGTTTTAAAACCAGAAATGTGGAAAATGGAGCTATGGCTAGAAGTGACATGGATACTGAGGCACGGTTCTCAGAGCACATGTAAGAATTGAGTGATAAAGTATCCACTTATCATCAACACTGCACTTACACACTACTTGGCCAATTTAAGTAAAATACTTCCTCAAAACAAATTTTGGATTCACAAAAAAATCTGGATTTCAGCTATTATATAGTTATAATAATATAGTTATGTTAATTCTCCTAATGATATGATTCATAGCAATACTGTATGATTCTGAGGTGGATAAAGTAAAATGTCTCGTAAGACATCTGCAAAGAACTCGGTGTTGGTGTGCCAAGTTAATTCCCAACCCTCACACAGAAGTTACTGAAAAATAGAATTTTCATGCATACATCCTTAATTAATAGTTTTTAATGATTTCTTTGTATCTAATCAATTTAGATAATATTTTCTCCTATACGTAAGATCCCAAAATAAAGAAGCACACACAGAATATAGCCAATAGTAGGTTGTATCAATTTACTTCACGTAAGAACAGCAAATTTCAGGCCTACGACTTCCATTTAATATCAACGAAAACAATCTGTACAGAAAACCCAGACAACCATATAGCACAATATGTAAAATGTGCAAATATACTTTAAAATGCAAGTTATTCTATAGCATTTTCAAGGCAGAACTTTATAGTAAATTAAGGAATCTACTTCATTCTAGCTGACTTAATAATCCTTTGCATGTAGAGCCAATGCAAATGTACAAGGCACAACTTAGTGTTGCTGCTCAAGTATATAACACACACCCTCAGATTATTTATTTGAAGATATTAAAATGATACAATATCATGTTTGTATTTTATTATTTAAGGAGACATCAGCTCATTTCTAAAGCTTCATGAAACATTACACTGATAACATACGTGTGGCCAGGACGAGCTGTTCCCTGAACTTTAAAGGTGAAAGACAAGATTCTCGCTAACCTATATTAAAAAAAATTTATATATATGTACACACACACCGCCCCCATCACACACAAGAAACTTCCCATAATCCAAAGGGAGGCTGTTCCTTTTAGCAAAGGTTCCCATTACAGTATTTCATGGCAGAATTATTTAAAAAGTACACATTTATGAACCACCTGTTTTGGTCAATCTTGCTACAAAAAGACACTGAAATAGACAATTTTCTTCTTCAAGATAGAGACAATGCCTAATTTAGAGAGTCTTTCTCTTGAGATTGCACAGTAAAAGGTATTATTTAGTTAATATAAAAAAGCTTGCGGCTTTTATAGAAATTATTTAAATCTACATGGAGAAAAAAGCCAACCTACCAAAAAACCAATAAGAGCCTTGGCTAGAACACAATTCAAAACCTTTCAAACCCAATCAGTGCTCTTTGCTGTTTTACTGCCCATCCCTGAGAGTAAATAAATCATTTTTAATATTTTTAATAAAGTAAATAAATTTTACATTGACAAGAATGATGCTTAAGTTTTTTTTCAAAATATGAAATAAGCCCCACTTCATTTTAGTTAAAAAAAAAAAGAATGCTCTTTGCAAAGACCACTATTTATAACAATTTTAAATATTTGTATCTCAATTTTAATCTTCTTTTTACTAGGTAATTTCTGTGTTTTTGCTATTTATGTCACTCATTTGCTTATAACCCATTATTTTATAATTTTTGTTAACAGGAGGATTTAATTGGTAACGGAGCAAAAGTACATATAAAACTTAAAAGAATGCTGAAGCGAGATCTCTGTTTTCCTGCAGTAAAAGAGTTTTACTGGAAAGAATCTGACTGCCATCCAAGAAAGGCAAAAATACCTATGAAAGAGAGAACACACATGGTAAACGTCTTCCTTGTTGTCTTTGGTCTAGCCTTCTTGGCCAAAATCTTCTGTAAACTTCTTTAATTTCAACAAGTCATGTTCATTGACTGTGGGCTTTGTGCTAGATAGTGACCGTAACATATCCGACTGTCAGGAAAAAGAAGTGGGGGGAGTATTAGTAATAGATTTAATGGAATAAAAAACATTTCATTATCAACATTCCTAACTTTTGCCTACGGTTAAATCTGAAAATCTGCATCGTGCCATAAACTACTGACAATAAACTCTCTTGTTTTCCTGAAGGACATCTTTGACCAAGTTATTCCTTTGCTTAGAAACTTTCAGTTGCTTGCCTTGTCCCGACCACAACTTTCAAAGGCTCCTCAGCACCCTAAGGAAGTACAGTCCTCTTAGCCTGATGATCAAGGCCTCCAGAATTAAGTCCCCGATCGCTTTTCTGGCCGTATCTGTTTATTCCTAAACAAGAGAGCAGTTGTCCAAGTGCAACTCAAAAGGAATACAGTCATTCACTTATACTTATGTGAAACAGAATAATACCATTTAATCAAAATCAACTAATCAAAAATTTTAACTGTTAGTTAAAATTACAATCAAAGTGGTAAGAAAATATACAAATATCAAGGATTCATTAAAAAATTAACTTCTAGGCCATGTCTCCTATAAAACAGTATGGAAAACAGTCAAAAGAAAACTTTAAAAAATAAACTAAGGATTGCAACAAAAAAGGATTTCTGAATAATTTCTCAGATAAGCATTGTGGTTGATTAACACATAAATATATCTATGTTTACAGATATATTTCTCTATATATATGCATACAAACTTATATACATATATGTACATATTTGTCTATATATCTAGGTCTACACATCATGTGAAAGTTTCCCCTTTGAAAGTTACTGTTAATTTTGACATATAGATTTGAAAATCTATAACTAAAGCAGAAGATTTTAAAAAGTGACTGTTCATCAATAAGAAAACATAAACATAATAAATGTACCTTTTCAATCGCAGTAAGTTCCCTAAAATTAATATGGCTTACAAAATAATAAAGTCTTATGAATTATTTTATTTCTTCCAATAGAAACTACAGAAATGTAAATTTTATGAATAGTTTAATTCCTCTAATATAAACAGAAATGTAATTTTTTATAATAAAAATTTTGTTTTCAGAACTTTTTAAAAGAGTAGTGCATTATTTAAACTTTCTATGAAGCTTTGAGAATAAAACAGAAAAATAATATTATGAATACTATGATTCACACATTAGCGTTTCTGGATATTTTACAAAATCTGAGATTCAGGGAAAAAAATTTTAACCAATCCCACCATTTTGGTGATAATATCCCAGCTATAAAACCTATAATGTCAGAAGCCTGTATGTTTTTAAAAATAGCTTATTCACTTAAAATTTCCTTGAAGCCCAAGAAAACATTTTAAAGATAATTATTTTGTATATTTTACATTCAACTAATCTTTAAAACTTTTTAAGTAGTTAGTATTAACTTTTTTGAACTAATTTTAAAAAACTGAAAATTTTATCTGACAAATTATAAAATATAATTTTTTTTGGCTGCATGGTGCAGCATGCGGGAGGTTTAGTTCCCCAACCAGGACTCGAACCCGTGCCCCCTTCACTGGAAGCATGGAGTCTTAACCATTGGACTGCCAGGGAAGTCCCCACAAAATATAATGTTTTAAGATTTTTCTTAAAAGCAAACAAAATGTCAGACCATGCAAACAACTGGCTCCAAAAGTTTATCCCCAGGGACATCCATCCACGTCATCTCAATGGCACCAGGATCACCTGGAGAACAGGGTGTTAGCAGATCATCTACTATATTGTTAGGATCAGCTTGTGAAGGTCCGCGAACCTGGAATAAACAGTACAACAACAGAACAAATTAAATAAACATTAAGATTTAGACCATTATCAGGAAATCTGAAAATGTACTATTATTTTATGTTTTGTTAAAATGCTTACTTCTGAAAATAAACAGAAGGGTATACAACAAAAAGTGCAATTAGCTCTGGGTGATGGGATAGATTTTGCTTGATTTTAATTTTTTTCTTGGATGATTTTTTATACTTGAAATTTCCTACAATAACTTACTTAGATGATCATAGGGAGAAAATAAGTTAAAATAAAGAAACAATTACCTGTAGCTAAAATTTTCTTTTTTTTTTCTAATGATTATTAAGTGGTCATAACCCTAGAGACCAAAAATACACACTGCTATATTTAAAATAGATAACCAACAAGGACCTACTGTATAACACAGGGAACTCCGCTCAATACTCTGTAATAACCTAAATAGGAAAAGAATTCGAAAAAGAACAGATACATGTATAACAATCACTTTGCTGTACGAAACTACCACAGCAACGTTAATCAACTATACGCCAATAAAAAAAAAAAAAAAGACCTACTTAAAAATTCCTTTAAGTTACTCTGTTTTCCATAGCCGAGAAATTTCTGTGATCTTTGGGAGGTTTATTATTGTGAAATTACTGAATCTTTCTGTCTTTCCCCACAAAAACTCCTTCTTCAAATATAAGTACAAAATGAAATGCCGAATGTAATTTCAGTGCTATCTTACAATTCATAACTGATTTAAAAGAAAAAGTTTTAATAACATCCAGAAAAAGAACCTTTGTGACATACAGTCACATATAATATTTAGAAGGCAACACACTTGTATCAAACCAGGGACTGCTTTCATACTTAATACTTGTTTTACAATGATCAATCTTAAATACTGTCTCAGGATTGGGGCGGGGTAGAGAAATAAATATTTTCACTTTACTATGTGTATTTTAGTGTCTGTCTTTGCTCACAACAATTTCAGTGGCAGGGGTTTTGTGTTTTTTAACTATTGTACTCTGACCTACCTCTGGGCCCAGATTAGTACTTATACATTTAATAAATAAAATACACAGGCAAACTTGTTCTTGCTAACTGAAAAATGGAGAAGAGGGAGCCACAGAAAGATCTACTATAGTTGGTGATACAAAAGGCCTGATGTTAAAAGAGATTTGCCTGGGAACTCCCCAGCGGTCCAGTGGTTAGGACTCGCTGCTTTCATTGCCGGGTTCAATCCCTGGTCTGGGAACTAAGATCCTGCAAGCTGTGCAAGCTGTGCAGCAGAGCCAAAAAACAAAAAGAGAAAGAAAGAAAGAAAGAAAAACGAAATTTGGCTGCTTCACCTTTATCCTCCTAACAAGGGCCTGGCTTTAGGGTCATACAAGCCATCCCTAGTAGTTATACAGAGAACTGAATGGAAAGTTCTGAGTATGGAAGGACTGAGTTCCTTCTAAATGGCCAAGAGAATTTAAGAAAAAACACAATGGTTGTGGCATAAACTTGATTCTGAGCTAACTATATTTCTCTCAGTAATGAAATGGCTGAAGAGGAGATGAGTAATATTTACTGGGCTATTCAGGTACCATGACAGCTGTTTTATGAATATTCCTTCATTTCATTTTCATAAGAGCATTTCAAAGTAGTATTATCATCCTTACTTAAGAGATGATAAAAATTGAGACTTAAAAAGGTAATGCAACTTGGTCAAAGAGATAAAACAAGTAAATTGTAGAGTCAGGCTTCAAATCCAGGTTTTAATTCAAGCTCCTCATTTAAAAAAAATTTTACTGTGGTATATAACAGACATATATGTGTATCAGAGTCATGACATATTAGTCTGTCATATACTAATGGATTAGGTTTGCTAACAGTGTTTCAGGATTTTCACATCTACGTTCATGAGCATACTGGAGACTGCTGCCCTCAGCAGGAGAGCTGGTCCAAATTACCTAGTCTACTGTTACTTAAATTGAATATCCCAAGACCACGGTCTTTTCACAAAATTCTCTCTCAAACCATATACACTCAAGTCATTCACGCAGACCAAACAGTGCATGGGAGGAGCAGGAGAGGAGAATGGTTGAGGCTTCTGAAGTACACCTTACCTAGAGAAAAACCACACCTCCAATCCTCTCTAGCTGTACCTTGGCAAACTGTGTTAAAAACATCCAAGTCCCAGTTTAATCATGTTAGTCTAGGACTAACCATCAACAGGTGGCTATATGTACCTTTTGTAGAGCTTCTGTGAGGACCAAATAAAACAGGAAGATGATGGAGCAAACACAGTGCTGGGCACGTGAATATTTAAACAATATTAGCTATTATTATTTTTACTTTATTAATGAGGTGTAAACGTACCAGATTCTGCTCGAGGATATTCTAGTTACATCAGAGACAATCATAGATTTAAGTTTCTATATTTACATCAAAATAATAAATACTTCAAAAATCCCTGCATACAAAGTTTTAAAACACTTTGGGAGAACTTATTTTCAATGAAATGGAAACATAATCTTTTATGTAAATCTACTTATTATACAAAACTGAAATCTTCCTAAAATTCTTCAAAGACAAGTCAATCATGGTCTCAAAACTTGATTTTAAAAATATATGAAAAGATGGATAAAAGTTCCTTACCTTTTTAAAATGAGTGGCTGACTGTACTTTCCTAACTGGCTGCATAAGTGCATCACGTACAATGATACTTATGTCTGCCCCTGAATAGCCTTCAGTTTTCTTCCCAAGTTCCCGGACATCTGCTTCTGTCAGACTGTTCTGAGTGGTCCCCAAGTGCAGTCTAAACATTGCTGCTCGGGCATGGGCCTCAGGCAAAGGAATATAAATTCGTTTCTCAAATCTTAAAATGAAAAAAAAAATTACATCAAGAATATTACTATATAATACTATTTAATTTCTATTAAAAATTAGTTTTCCAAGAAGAAACAAGATATTTAGATATTCTCATTTATACAAAGTTAAGCTGAATAAATTAAATGGGCCCATATCCATCAGAGTTAAACAGATACAAATTCAGGTTAATAAAGGGAAAATATCCAGAACACATTAACAAAAAACAAATAAAACCAAAATAGCCAGGGAACCAGTCTGGAGTGCTTTAGTTTTTCTCACATGATTTTTGAATTATTTTAGCCAGAGTGTTCACATGTCTGGAATTCATGACACAACATGTCCTACAGGATTACAATTTCCTGTAGAATGACACTCTGAACTCCTGATCAAGGGATTAATATGATTAAAAGTGTGAAATAAGAGATGACAAAAGAAATTACCTAAATTCTAAAGAGTTAAATTACTCGAAATCTTATAATTTTGCTTGCCTTCTTAGAATTTCAGCATTTGGAGATAAGGTGGAAGCAATGAGGGACAATTTAAATGGGTCTGTGGAGGGGGCACTTCCCTGGTGGTCCAGTGGTTAAGACTTTGCCTTCCAATGCAGGGGGTGTGGGTTCGATCCTTCATCAGGGAGGTAAGACCCCGCATACCTCAGGGCCAATAAAACCAAAAAAACATAAATGGGTCTGTGGAGACATTTTCTTCTCCAGGTAATTATTCTCTGTGGCAATAAGAGGAATTTTTAAAGTTTCCACCATCTCTAGAGATGGGTTTAGAATTAGGCCGTTTTTCAAAAATAACCAGCACATTTCCTTTCTTGATACTGGATGGTAATCTAACATTCTGGCAAACCATCAAGTGAACGGGGTAAAAGCAGCAAAAACTGAAGTGTTCATTTTTACCATGCACAATTAAATCAATGGGATAGGGAACTGTGAAGCAGTGAAAAGTAAGAAGTCTGTATACCTTTCCTGTAGCTCAAGTTTCATATTCAGTTTAAAAATTATAGACAGAATTTTTTTAACTGAAACTATATCTTTCTTAGCATACTTTAACTTGTAGAATTGTCATTTTGCTAAAATTTTATATTTAGCAAAATGGAAAAACCTTCAATGGAAGGTTTTTCCATTGAAATATCAAACTATATATGTAAATTTCTGAAGCATCAGTGCACCTACTAAGCTTAATTAGAACTAAAGTAAGCATTAGGTAACATACTTTCTGATGTGAAAGATTCCAGTAGGTGTAAATCTTGGATCTTGAACACAGCAGGCAAACAAATGCCTGCCTCTCTTCCCCAAGGCAGGGGTCAATAGGGTTCGAGCACATTAAAAAACATTCTGAAGTTATCAGAATGCCTCCTCAACTAGACAGAATGGGAATTAACATTCACTTGTTATATTGTAATTAGAAATAAGATATTTACTGTCTCCTCATACCTTCGCCTAATGGCAGAATCCAGAACCCAGGGTATATTTGTAGCTCCCAGAACCAAAATTCCATCGTTGTCCACACCAACCCCTGCATCAAAATAGGTAATGTTTTAAATAATTTGTCATTTCAAGTGTTCTTTGAACATCATCTGTGTGTTCTCTTATGAACGTGGTACTTTAATGTTAAAATGCCTCATCTTGACACTTTCTCTCTGAAAAAAACTGTATTTAACCACATTTCTTATTACTAGAATATGATGCAAATATTCCCTAGAATCTCCTAAACTGTGGAAAAATACTATTAATATTCTTTTCAAAATATTTCTTGAAAGATTTAATTTGAAGTTTACATATTCCTTTTATTGATATTGTTTCTGGCATGTTATAAGTGAATATATTAATCTCTTCACTATTTATACCAACGAGATGATTACAACTGGGTAAAAATTATGTATGCATGTGGATCAGAATGAGACATGGCATAAGACTTGGCCTATAAGAACGGAGAAATTCTGCTTGAAATTTTTTCCATTACTATCATAATAATGGTTATACAATAAAGAGAAACTATTTTAAAAAATCAGTAACACTACCTTGCATTTGAACTAGGAACTCTGTCTTAATTCTACGTGCAGCTTCACTTTCATTTTCACTTCTTGAACCACACAGAGAATCAATTTCATCAATGAAGATAATGGAAGGTTTATTCTCTCTGGCAAGTTGGAATAAGTACTTAACTTGCCTAAAAATAAATAAAGGTTTCAATTTCTAAAAAAAAATAGTAAATGACACATGACAATGAAAAAACTAAAACAAAACTATATACCAATATTATAGGAACTCTACAGACCAAAAAGTCTCATCACGTTTTGATCTTTAAAATAAGATTACTACATTTGGATAATTCACTTTATGATTTACTAAACCATGCACATATCATATATGCTATCTTCTCCCTATGAAATAAATTCCAAACTAGGGACTAATCTAACAGAAATGAATACCACCTGTATTTATAATAGCACTTTTTTTGAATGTCTATTAATGATATAAGAAACCTATTACTTTATAGACTGAAATAGTGACTACCAGGCAAAGAAAAATTAAAAAAAAAAATCAATTTACTACTTACTTTTCACTTTCACCTAGCCACTTAGAAACAAGGTCAGAGGAAGATATTGAGAAAAATGTTGAGTTGTTTGCTTCTGTTGCTACAGCTTTGGCTAAATAGGATTTTCCTGTTCCAGGTGGCCCAAATAACAGGATTCCCCTCCAAGGTGTTCTCTTGCCTAAAATTTGCATTAGAAAAATAACATGAGATTTTCAAGACTGTTGACTTCAGTTACCAGAGACATCATCCACAGTGAAGAGTACCGTGAAGAGGTTTCCACTCTAAAGCTAGCCGTAGAATAAAACAAAATTTAAATAAATCCATCTAAGGTAAGTATGTCCCAAGTGTACTTTGCTTTTTCTAGAGACCACTTTGTCAAACTGTGTTTATATAGCTATAATCCTTCTAAGAGGAAGTTCATCTGCTTGCTCACTCATTCAACCACTACGTATTGAAACCACGACATGTAGGCAGAGAACTATGAATACAAGGATCTCTGCCTTCCAAGGCCTTCCAGTCTATTAAAGAGAAAAGAATTCAGTTAGAAGGTACTTCCTGATCATCTACTATGTGCACTGCTCAACATCAGAATATTGTAGGAGGAACTATACTCACAGGGGAAGGGCATCTAGAAATAGATTTTTTAAGTATTTATGACCTTTGGAGGAGTGAAACTAACACAGTTTGGATGACTCGTGAAGTTCTACTCAATTCCTGATTCCACAAGGAAGCACAGGTTATTTCAGGTGGCAGATTCCCATTCCAGTGCTTGGGTAATGATAAGCGGACTCTACCTTAAGTACTAGTTTTGCCAAAATATAATAGCAAGTGAACAAGTAAATTCTTTGTATCTCAATTCTGCTAATGAGAAATTATAATGCTGCCTTAAATAAACCAGGCTGGGTTACAACTGGCAATAAAGTATCAAACACACATTAAAAAAAACTACTAGGTGTAAACTGTGGGTGGACACACGGTGTCTGTAAAAGAATGATAAACAGATGACTGATGGCAAAACTAAATATCATGTTTATTGTTATGAAAGCCTCAACTTTTACTTGAATTCTATTTGCCTATTTTAAATGTCTGCAATTATAAATCAGTGTGCCCTTAAGTGTGGTACATATACCATTGGTGGCAATGAGATGCTTTTAGGTGGTATACAAATACTTTTCAATTAAGTAATTTTTAAGATGCATTCTATAAAAACACTACTTTTTCCATTTACAGAGATACAAAGAAGTCTTCTAAAATAAAGTTACTAAGTAAAAACAAGTGAGCAAAACAATCTATGGTATTAGAAGTCAAATATGGGCAAAACAATCTATGGTATTAGAAGTCAAAAGAGTGATTACCTCTGGGAAGGAAAGAGGCAGAGAGGGAGTTCTAGGTTACCAGCAGTACTTTTTTATCTGAGTGATGATTATACAGGTGTACTCTGATAATTTATGAAGCTGAACAATTATGGGTTCCTGCATGTCTTTGTACATTATGTTACAGTTTAATAAAAAGTCTGCTCTAAAAGTGAGTGATTTAAAGAAAAATATTTAAAAAATAATGGTACACATATATGGAAAAATTCATGAAGATGATACATATAGGACTCACGTTTGGGAAACACTGGTATAAGTAACACAACATAAAATGAGTTCAACCGTATTTTTGTACCTTTATAGGGTTATGATGTCAACTTTTACACTGTTAGTTTCATATTCCTGAAGTGAGGTTGTGAGTCGTACCTCGAAGCTAGGTGGACAATGGGTGGCCCACGGGTTCTCGCTCTTCATCACTGCTCTATACGACATCACTGTCTGGACCTGTTCAGTTTGAGGCCAATATCACAGATTTGCTCTCTACATAAACCAGCTTGTTTTTAAAAGGAAAAACCTCTGTTTCACTGTTAGACTGTGGGTATAGCCATATCACAAACACAGGCTATCAGTCACAAAAAGGACAATGTGAAGGAACGGTTCAGCACAGACAAACCACCTACTGCTAGAGCTGTAACTTCAACTGTACCCAGATGGTGGGTTAGCAATATTCTCCTTGCAGTGATAAAGAGCTACTAGAGGATATGCGCTTCCTATGAAACTGTTAAATAATTTTAACTCCTCTGTTTAAGAAATGGAAATACTCTATAAGACTAGTACATGTCCACTGCAAAAAAATTCAGATGAAAGTCAAAGGAGAAAGTAAAAATCACCCATAATCTCATCTCCTAGACATACATTAACATTTTTATGTCAATCTTTCTACACCTATTTCTCAGCACACACATTTATTTAACAACGTGGAATCATACTATACATACTATGTAACTTGCTTTTTGATCTTTACAATATAGGTGGACATTCTTCTATGCCAATTATAATGTAGATCTAAATTTCTTAATGTAGATGGTATCCTATACTCTAATGAGTGCACAGTATCCTACTGTATGTCCATGATTTACCCTATGCCCTACTGCTTGACATTTAGGTTTTTTTGCAATAAATATATTACAAGTATGTATATGCATATGAAATAAGTATCTGTGTAAAGGTATATCACTGCCTTACAACAGAATTAAGGTAACAACTCGTGATATAATGACAAGAATTCACAATACTTTACTTCAGTCATCAACACATTAAAAAAAAATCATCAAAAATAATTATTTAAAAGTTATCTCACCCGTAAAGAGATGAGGAAATTTAATAGGCAATATCACAGCCTCTTTCAGTGCTTCTTTGGCTCCTTCGAGACCGGCAACATCGCTCCATTTCACATTTGGTCGCTCTATAACAATGGCGCCTACAAAAAATTAGGTCATCTTTAAAGAGGACTATTCCATCAAATTTAGAAGACAACATGAAATAATGATGAAATACAGAAATGCATTATAACTTTGTCTGGAAAAGTTCTATGTATTAAAAACATTTCTGGAAGTGTGTGATGAGCACGAAGTTGTTAGGGAGCAGTGAGGGGGAGTCGGGACCTGGGGAGGGGAGCCAGGTAACCTGCGGTAAAGTCACTTAACTTTCCTATCTCCACTTCCTCATGGTGAAGTAAAAACAATACCATCTGCCCAAACTACTTAGACAGGTTAGTATAAAGATCAAATGATGTAATGAACAGGAAAAGCACCAAACGTTACAAAAACTAGTTGTAATGTTTGAGTATGCTGATTCTGGAACATCTCCTATTTCTCCTTTTAACCAAAAGAAACGGTGATCTAATGCTCTCCTTAACTACAGAAAGAAAATATACTTAACGACTTTAACTGAAGATAGACAGGCAGATGGATGGATGGACAGATAGAGGGAGAGGGGAAGGGAGGGGTGAGGAAGGGACGGGGATGATGGAGAGGAGAAGGTGTACTCTTACAGACTTGCAATACTTTCCCAAGATTTGCCAAATTTTCTATTCGGTTTCTAAATAGACCTATTTACAATTTTTGTACATTAACAAAGTCATTCAAATGATTTAGTTTTGGGACACAGTATATTCAAAAGCCATAGCAAACTGTTGCAGTAAGGAGAAGTAAAAATCAGTAAGAGTCCACAAAGATTTCTCTTACTATAGTGTGCTGGCAAAACTTTCCAGATCTTTCATCAAAATCTTTCCCAATTTTCAGTATATAGAAATTGCTCAACTACAAACTACAAAGTAGCCTGTTCAAAGGTGATGTGTAATTGTTTTAAGTATAATATCACCACTCACACAATCTACTATTATCTATGATATTACTTTTATGGGTATTTTTTTTGTTTTGAAAGATCATCTGTTATTCTAAGAATGCTATACTCTGCAACTTACTTCCCTAAATTATGAAAATCATTAGTTATACATTAAAATGAAACGAGGGACTTCCCTGGTGGCGCAATGGTTAAGAATCCATCTGCCAATGCAGGGGACACGGGTTCGAGCCCTGGTCCGGAAAGATCCCACATGCCGCGGAGCAACTAAGCCCGTGTGCCACAAACTACTGAGCCTGCGCTCTTGAGCCCGTGAGCCACAACTACTGAGCCCACGAGCCACAACTACTGAGCCCGCACACCTAGAGCCCGTGCTCTGGAACAGAAGAAGCCACCGCAATGAGAAGCCCGCGCACAGCAAGGAAGAGTAGACCCCGCTCGCCACAACTAGAGAAAGCCCGTGCACAGCAACAAAGACCCAACACAGACGAAAATAAATAAGTTTATGAAAAAAAAATGAAATGAAACCATAAACACTTTTAGCATTCTAAAAGTTCAGACTAAGTATAAATTAAGAAAAAAAGCCAATTCACTTTTTCTTTTCTATGTCCCATACAGAATAGTAACCCTACATGAGAAAAATATTACATCATCTGATAGGATTTTGTGTCAGTTAAACAAAAGTAAATTTATATATAAGCATTATCTGGTCAACTAAAATTTTTTGTTATGAATTTTCTAAATGTGTCACAATTTATCTTCACATTTAACTAATACTTTTCTCTTTAAAAGTTTAAGCTGGGGCCTCCCTGGTGGCGCAGTGGTTGAGAGTCCGCCTGCCGATGCAGGGGATACGGGTTTGTGCCCCGGTCCGGGAGGATCCCATATGCCGCGGAGCGGCTGGGCCCATGAGCCATGGCCGCTGAGCCTGCACATCCGGAGCCTGTGCTCCACAACGGGAGAGGCCACAACAGTGAGAGGCCCGCGTACCGCAAAAAAGAGAGAAAAAAAAAAGCTTAAGCTGGGTGACTTTGGAATGTTCAGTGATAAAAGACTATTTAGACAAAAGTAGTATCGATTATTAGACATTGATTGATTTTTAAAATTAAAAAGAGGGATTATTAGAAAATAAAAGCCAAATAATTTGATAATTCCCAATTGTATAAATTTATCCATTTTTTGATTATACTATTTATTATACTAATATGTTATTTAACCTCAAAGTCACTGAATATCAAAATTAACAGAAAATTCAAATCATGAACTTTAATTTTAATAATAAAATATTACACTTAATGTCATAACCTAAAACAGAAGTAAAAAGATTTGGAAAATTGTTTCAGGAAAAATGAGGAAAGATTCAAAAAAGGATATTATATGATGAAATCCATCAGCAAACCATAAAACTAAAAGATGGAGAAAAAGGACTCTCAGATACAAAAGGCTAGGACCCCTTCCTATTCCATTTCATCCTGAAATTCCAAATAAATTTCCTCATTTAAATGTTTTAAGCATCTGTATTTTTATACATCCCTGGGCCTTATCAGCACTCATAGGAAATGTAAAAAAAAATTCCTTATTAAAAATTGTACCTTTTTGAAGATTAAAGATACAATCCAATTTTTACTTCAGTGGGGCAGAACCAGAAAGAGGAGGAACAAAACCAAAAGAACAGATGGAAAAAGCTTTTTGCCTTACAAGTAAAATAAAGCCACTTGGCATGGACCACTGGGTTGCCCAAAAATACTTACTGAGGATGAAGCATGACCACACTGCTCGAGGCAGTGGAAACTCAGTTACTGCCCTTGGACTACACCCACCATTGACGCTGGCGTGGAAAAATACCCTCGTTAACTGTAGTGTTTTCAAAATACTATCCTTATAGTATTACCCTATACATCCCAGAGGGGTCGGTAAGACAAATATTACCAAAATGGAGATTAGAATAGCAAGATTAAAGGTCTGGCCAAGCTAGGTAAGTTCACCAATCACTAACTAAGGCTGAGCCTGTATAATGGATATCTTTCCCAGATATGTGTTCTATTCAGCAAGATTCAAATGAATAAAACACATGTTACCAGTGACTGAGCATAAAATTCAACTTGAAAAATCATTAGATAACATATCAAAGAACAATCAAGTCTCAGTAACTAAAGAAGCCAGCAATTAAATAGATGCCTTTTTAGATACACAGAGCTACTATTTATTGAGTCCCTAGTACTGTCAGATGTAATATTAGGCAGTTTTTACATTGTCATTAACCTTTTAATTGCCCTGAAAGTATTCTTAACTTCCATTTTAGAGTTGGGTCTCAGACTCTGAGAGGTTAGGGAACTTGCCCAAGACTAAACAGATTTAAGCAGCAGATCCCAGAGCAGAATCCAGATGTGAATGGAGCTACAATCTATGCCCTCTGGATCATGCCACTTCACTACAGTAGAGGAGAAAGGGCTTTTTATAGGTATGGAAGGTAAAAAACTGAAAGCGGAAAGAGGGAAATGTAAATGGGAATGCTGAAATAGGATAAAAAAGCAGATTAGGAAGAGCAGGTAGGAAACATGAAATAAATAGCATCAATGAATAAGCTACAGCAACAGCAATAAAAGCCAAGTGTGAGTCCTAATGCATTCTGTTCCTCTGACAGGAAATTTCAATACCATCAGATTTTATAGTAAGCTAATAGTATAACTGCTACCCTCTCCAAAAGGGGGCAAATAAGACAAAATGAAAGAGAGTAAGCTTTTTAAGGAAGATATAAAATGAAACTATTTTTACTGCATGGAAAAAAACCAACCCATTAGAGACCCTACAGAGCAAATCTTATAAAAATGGTCTCAACAAAGCCAGCATGTGACCACTGGGAACCAAAGCCAGTTCTTGAACCTCATTTAAATACAGGTGGGAAAAAAAACCCAATTCAAATAGACAATTCACTATGAGCTTTTTACAAATAAAATAGTAAATTTAAAAATGAAATCTAAAGCAACCTTGAAGTTGACTCTGTAGTTTCTTTTTTTCAGGATCATCAGATTCTCCTTCCCCATCACTGTCATTCCTAATAAAAAGAATTTAATATATTCAAATAATCACTCATTGCTATCAAAGTAAGGCAAAAAATAAAGGAAAAGATTAACCTGAAATATCCGTAATTTAAGTGGCAAAGTAAGACATTCACATTAAAAGTTAAGCTTATTTTATTACTTTTCAGAATATACTAAACAAAATAGTAAGCAGGCATATTACCCATCAAAATGGAATCATGAACAGGAAATGGACAAAACGATCAGAATGAAGTCAGGAACTAGCTCCAAATTCCCATGACATACCTATTTATGTACTGGTATTAATTCATAAATGCATGACCCACACCTCATTCCACAAAAGATTTAAGATGAATTACAGGAGTGTTGTAAACAATTAACAATAAAAAAAATCAGGACCAGGCAAACTATATATTAGAACAAGAAGCCATAACTAGGAGGAAAAATATCCCCCAAAACATCAACTATTTAAGGTACAAAGGTGCATAACCCTTAGCCCAGGGGTTCCAAAGGATGGATGAAGCTTTTGATGAAAATGAACCGACCCCAAAGAACAAGGAGATCAATGCACACATTTCATATCTAGGGATTTATTCTGAGGAAACAATTTTAAATGAGTTCAAGGATTTGACTACAAGGAGAATCATGCCCACATTGTTTGCAATAGGGAAAAAATTAGAAATAATGTATATTCAATTATAAGGATTAGCATGTGACAGAATACACTGCAATCTTCAAAGCAAAAAATATGGCATTACATTATTTTTCACATATAAGACATAAAGGGGAATAAAAAGATTGACAGGTTTTATCTCAGAATGGGCTTGCTTGGTTATCACAGGATGGTGGGGTCTATGGGTAAGGTGGAGACTGCAAACTGATTCACCCTGACATTCACCCCAACCTTCTTCTACTGCGCTTTCCTGTACAGTAAAGACTGTACTTGTTATAAAACTGCCCTTCCCAGGCTCCCCTGCAGCTGAGGCTCCACAGGAGACCAAAGTCCTGCTGGAAGGCAGAAGCAAGCAACTGAGGTAGGGGCTGCATGCGAGGAGACGCCTGTATGTGTCTGCTGAGGGCGCTGTGGCAGGGCCTGCTGCCCACTCCCCGGCACCGGAATGCTGGGCAAGGGAGCCGGCAGCAGAGGGATCCCTGCTGGAGCTACCCTGGTGGAGGGGGGCACTTCTCCTAGCCATATGGAATCCAAACTTGACTCCCTGGCCCTCGAATTCTGTAAGGGAATGCACTACAGGGATCCCTGCTTTCCCAAAGTTTGCTTTATGTCACTTTGCTTTTACGGAAGACCTACATTAGTACCTGTCTTCAGTAACTGAACGATATCCAAAGACGATCATCGCTTTAATGAAAGCAAAAAACGAAAATAGCATTTAGCGTTTGTTTTGCAGTGAGCTCTTACGCGGCAGCAAGCACCCTGAGCAGTGAGAGGGGCCCCGCCAAGAGCCTGCCGAGAACCACACTCCACCTCAGCACCAAGCTGCCACAGCTTTGAACTGTGTCTGTGAGCATCTGTGCTTGAGCTCCATTTATTTTTGTGCATCCATTAGCAAGAGGTAATTGCTTCTCTGCTTTACCCCATTTCAGCTTAAAGTGGGTCCCGCCATCCAACACAGAACTGGTATCCCCCTGCTAGGCAGACATCTTAGGAGGGACACTACACGGTCTCCAAGCAAGACCAGGTGAGGCTCAACTCCCAGGAGAGAGGACGTTTCTGCGGGCCAGGGGGTCTCAGCGAGATCTGGGGGTCCAGGTACTTGAGGTCAACTGATTCTTCCCAGCAGCTTTCATTTCATTTTCATCTGGAGTCCCAGTCTTACAATACATGCCCTAACTTTCACATAAGAAACCCAGTGAGGTTCAACTGATTTTGAAATCCAATAAGCTATGAGATCAGCTGGGGTCTAATTTTTGTCACGCCAATGCTAGAGCTGTAAGATACAATATTCTTAGGGTATCAATGGAACTCCCCGGTTCCCCGACCATGTCTTGAACAGAGAATATAAAACCTTGAGCTTTTAAGTTTTTTCAAGCTCTCCCATGTAACTTGAAGCAGGCTGTCAACTCTAGTTCTTAAAATGGCCTTTCGTAGTAGCCACAAAGCCCCCAAAGCACTGCCTTCAGGGCACTCCATGCCTGGTGACCACAGGGATTATCTAAGTTACTTGTACCACTGCTTACCATGAACTGTAAGTATTACATCCTATAATGCTAACCAGAATTTCCTGCCTTCATATCCATCGAGGCCAGATAACCCCACCCCAGAGTCTTGTTTTCTCAGAGTATGTAGTCACTTGGAACCACTTCTGGCACCAATCAATAGAATGATCAGAGGATCTGGGTAGAATATGTTCCCACTGTTCAGCACAGAGCCTGACATGCACACATTAGGTGCTGAATATATAAATTCTGAATCTGTAAGTGATATATCCCCCATCTAGGAAGACATTTCAAAAATGAGTTTTGATGTTTATAAATTATGCTGTGTCGCTTTCTTTACAATGATAAAGTAAAGCAAATCTGATGCAAATCCACATCAAAAAACTTATATATCCAAAATTTGTTTTACATTACCAGAGTTGTTTTTCATTTTGTCCGTGTGCTTAGTACTAAGTCAATACTACTAGTCAAAGATTCAATTCACAGATTACTCCTACAATTTTAAACTTCATTACATAATGGCCAGAGCGTAAAGAAGCGAGTAGCATTCCTACCAAATGTTTTTTCTACTACTACCAGGCAGTCAAGGAGAGCAATTTGAGGTATATTACCCCCGAAGCTTGGTAAACTAGGGGTCCACAAACTTTTTCTGTAAAGGACAAGACAGTAAATATTTTAGATTTTGTAGGCCATACGGTTCCTTGTCACAACTACTCAGCTTTGCTGGTACAGCACAAAAACAGCCACAGACAACAAGTAAGTGAAGGCATGAGGCCGTGTTCCAATAAAACTTTAGTTACAAAAGCAGGCAGCAGGTCAGATTTGGCCCATGAGTCACGGTTTGCCAACACCTAATTTAAACAAAAGAAATTTACTTCACAAATTAAATTAAATTTTATCCTGTAATTCGAAACAATACAATCTCACTCTAAAATACATACCCCTTCTCATCAGCTGGACTTGGCTGTCCCTCTTTCACTGGCTTCTGCGGTTTTTTCTCCTTCTTCTTCAGGTACTCCTTCAGTTTTTCTGCTCTATCAAGATACTCTGTACACTTTGCCCTGATGCTTTGCTTGGCTTTATCACCCTGTGCTTCATCTATTGAAGGGAAACGAGAGAGATTTTTCCTTTAGTACTCTTTACAGACAGGTCTAAAACCCCTAGACATACTTTTCCAACAAGGAAAATCTATTTTGGAGGAGAGAGAAAAGATCATCTCTAGCTCATCATAATCCATGATTATCAATCTTTTCTACTCCTTCCTCCAGCAGGGTTGGGGGCCAACAGTGAGTGTGAGTCAGAAAGAGTTCTGAGCAAGACACTAGGATATCTTAAGTTAATGTTAAAGAATAGTAAGAAATTATTTAATATTCTGTGGGCGTCATACTGTTCGCTTACATTCTGTGCAGACAGCTGAAAGCTGCTTATCTCATACAAAACCAATTATAAGACAAATATAAGTAAAGCAATATTAACCATTTCCATCAACGTCTACATAAGCTTTATTTCAGAGTATAAAAAGCGACAGAAATCCCATATATTATGAGTACCACCAGTACAGTAATTTTACTAAAGGCCCCTGTGAGAGCTATTTGAAAAGGAGACTTCAGCAATATACGCAGTGTATGGGATTAGCCCCACCTATCTTATATGTTATGATTCATTCTTAGTTTCACTTTAATGTGACAGAAAAACCTCAAAATTAAATAGGGAAGCTCAAAAGAAAATCCTAAATTATCCAACTGCTAAAATTTTAATTTAAAAAAAAAAACTATGTTTGCCAGAAAGACACTTTTTCAATGTTTTATTTCACATATGTTCAGCATTAGGTTTAAGATCCATGAAGGCAGGGGTCTTTATCCATTTCTTCCTCACTGCTGTATCTCAGTGCCTAGAACAGTAGCTGGCAGGTGGTAAATACTGAATACATATTTGGAAATACACAAAATGTCTCCCAACCTATTTTTGTTTGTTTCTGTTTTGGCTGTACCGCACAGCACGTGGGATCTTAGTTTCCCCACCAGGGATCGAACCCGCACCCCCTGCAGTGGAAGCGTGGAGTCTTAACCACTAGACTGCCAGGAAAGTCCCCCAACCTATTTTTAAAACATCTATTTCCAAAGAGATGTTTAGAAAATGAATAGGTCCAGATTACATAATCTGGGTACATAACCACTAAAATGAAAACTTTTTCCCACTGACTATATGGCATTTTAATATTTTTAGGTGTACAAAGTAATAACTATGACAGCTGTGCACATTTGTTGGCTGAGTACTTAAAAACTACTAAGAAGCTTTTTTGCAAATTGATGGTTTATAATTTTCTGGCATTGTACTTCAATTTTTATAAATGAAATAGAATAATCTTTTCTTTTAGTGTTTTTAAATAAAAAAACAAATGATGACCTTACATTTAACTACATGGAGAAAATACTGTACAGCGTGTTGGTAGAGTTGAAGGGCTTCCTCGTAGTTCCCAGCTTTGTCTTCCTGGGCTGCTTTGCTAGCAAGATCTATCGCCTTCTGTTTGAAGGAAGGCAAAACCATACCATCAAAATCAAAGCATAGCATAAGTTTGAAATAAATAATCACGCTGAACGTTTTCTTTAAAAATGAAAGCAACCTTAAAACAAATCTATCTTTTTTTTTCCTAAATCACAACTGCATTGTATTATAAATTATAATTATTTATAAAATGCAAATTACATTTCTTCTAAAAGGTAAATGCTATCTGAACACCTCTTTATCTAGTACCAATCACTGAGATTCTCACATAATTGTTCACTCAACAAAAGTCAAGCTCAGGGCTAGTAAGGAATAATCAAGTAACATGAAAATTCAAGTTAAAAGCATTTATGGAAATTCTCAAAAATCAAATGTCTAAAGCATATGACAACAGTAAAATTTAAATGGGGTAAAACCCCTGCAGAAGCAATAGGGCAATGAAATCCCAAGAGTCTGAAAAATACCCAAATCTTTTAACTCAGTAATTAACTAAAAGGTTCACTGAGCAAAGACAAACCAGAGAGGTCTTTTGAAAAAACAAAAACAAAACTTGAAAACTTAAATTTTAAATAGCAAAAAGATGCCACACAATATAAAAAGTAGAATTGTTAAATATTAAGCAATATTCGTAATAATATGGAAAAATGAATAATGGAAGTTTTTGAAAAGCATTATACAATTTTTACATATAGCATGAGATCAAGTATTGGCAACAACAGCAAACAAACAAATAAATAAACTTTTAGAAAGCACAGAAGAAAGATGGGAAGGAAATTTCACAGGGCTTATCTTTGATAAGGCTCAAGTATTTTCATTTCCTACTTCTTCACATCTTCCAGAAATTCCAGAATGAAATGGGCAGCTTTTGTAGTACTTTTTTTTTTAACTTTTTATTTTATATTGGAATAGAGTTGATGAGCAATGCTGTGTTAGTTTCAGGCGTGCAGCAAAGTGATGCAGTTGTACATATACACGTATCTATTCTTTTTCAAGTTCTTTGCCCATTTAGGTTGTTACATAATATTGAGCAGAGTTCCCTGTGCTATACAGTAGGTCCTGGTTGGTTATCCATTTTATTTCACTTTATTAAAACTTATTTTATTTGTTTAATTTTGGCTGCGTTGGGTCTTTGTTGCCGCGTGTGGGCTTTCTCTAGTTGTGGCGAGCGGGGGCTGCTCTGTGTTGCGGTGCGCGGGCTTCTCACTGTGGTGTCTTCTCTTGTTGTGGAGCGCAGGCTCTAGGCTTGGAGGCTTCAGTAGTTGTGGTGCGTGCGGGCTCAGTAATTGTGGCATGCGGGCTTCAGTAGTTGTGGCTCACGGGCTCTAGAGCGCAGGCTCAGTAGTTGTGGCGCATGGGGCTCAGATGCTCTGCAGCATGTGGGATCTTCCCGGACCAGGGCTGGAACCCGCGTCCCCTGCACTGGCAGGCGGATTCTTAAGCACTGCGCCACCAGGGAAGCCCAGATCCATTTTAAATACAGCAGTGTGGACATGTCATCCCAGACTTCCTAACTGTCCCTCCCCCACCCCCACAACCATAAGTTCGTTCTCTAAGTCTGTGAGTCTGTTTCTGTTTTGTAAGTTCAAAAGTTGTAAATAACTTTAAAAAAAAACAACACACACACAACTACCAGAAATAGATCCATACAGCTATGTCCAACTGAATTTTTTTTTTTTTTTTTTTTTTTGCGGTATGCGGGCCTCTCACTGTTGTGGCCTCCCCCGTTGCGGAGCACAGGCTCCGGACGCGCAGGCTCCGGACGCGCAGGCTCAGCGGCCATGGCTCACGGGCCCAGCCGCTCCGCGGCATATGGGATCCTCCCAGACCGGGGCACGAACCCGTATCCCCTGCATCGGCAGGCGGACTCTCAACCACTTGCGCCACCAGGGAGGCCCGTCCAACTGAATTTTGACAAAGATATAGAAAGGGAAGTTAATGGCAGAAAGATAGGCTTTTAAAGAAATAGTTCCATAGCAAATGAACATCCATAAGCCAAAAAAAAAAAAGAGAGAGGGAGAACACCTCAAACTAAATCTTGTACTCTGTACAAAAATTAACTTGAAATGGATCATGGACTTAAATATAAAATGTAAAACTATAAAATCCTTAGAAAAAACAAAGAGTATCTTCACCATCTAGGGCTAGGCAAAGGGTTCTTAGACTTGACACCAAAAGCACAATATATAAAAAGAAAAAATAAAAACAGTATATGGGCATTAAAAAAAGATACATAGATCAATGGAACAGAAGAAAGAGCCCAGGAATAAACCAACACATATGTTCTCAATTAATTTACCACAAAGGAGCAAAGAACGTATGATGGGGAAAGAACAGTCTCTTCAATGAATGATGCTGGGAAAACTGGACAGCCAAATGCAAAAGAATGAAAATGAATACTATCTTATACAATACACAAAAATAACTCAAAATGGATTAAAGATTTGAACATAAGACCTGAAACCATAAAACTCCTAGAAGAAAACACAGATGATAAGCTCCTTGACGTTGGTCTTGGTGATAATTTTTTGGATTTGATATCGCAAAGGCAACAAAAGCAAAAATAAGTGTGACTACATCAAACAAAAAAGCTTCTGCACAGCAAAGGAAATCATCAACAGAATGAAAAGGTAACCTACTGAATGGGAGAGAATACTTGCAAATCATATATATCTGATAAGGGGTTAATATCAAAAAATATAAAATACTCATACAAATCAAGAGCAAAAACCAAAACAATCTGATCAAAAAATGGGCAGTGGATCTGAATAAACATTTTTCCAAAGAAGACACACAGATGGCCAACAGGTACATGAAAAGGTGCTCAACATCATTAATCATCAGGGAAATGCAGATCAAAACAACAATGCGTTATCACCTCACACTCATCACAATGGCTATTATCAAAGAGACAAGAAATAAAAAGTGCTAGTGAGGACGGAGAGAACAGGGAGCTCTAGTGTACTGTTGATGGAAGTATAAATTGGTGCAGTTACTATGGAAAACAGTACGGAGGTTCCTCAAAAAATTAAAAACAGAACTACCATATGATCCAGCAATTCCACTCCTGGGTATTTATCTGAAGAAAATGAAAATATTAACTTGAAAAGATATGTGCACCCCCATGTTCACTGCAGCATTATTTACAACAGCCAAGATATGGAAACAACCTAAGTGTCCACCAATGGATGACTGGATAAAGAAAAAATATATATATCAAATATTATTCAGCCATAAAAAAGGAAATCTTGCCATTTGCAAAAACATGGATGGAACCTGAGGGCATTATGCTAAGTGAAATAAGTCAGACAGAGAAAGACAAATACCATATGATCTTACTTATATGGGGAATCTAAAAAAAAAACCCCAAAAAACAAAAACAAAAAATGAGCTCACAGACAGAGAACAGACTGGTGGTTGCCACAGGTGGGGGGTGGACGAAACGGGTGAAGGGGGTCCAAAGGTACAAACTTCCAGCATAAAGTAAATCAGTCATGGGGATGTCATGTGTAGCATGGTGACTATAATTAATAATACTCTCTTACTTATTTTTGAAAGTTGCCATGAGAAAAAAATTTTGTAACTATGTATGGTGACAGATGTTAACCAGATGTACTGTGGTGATCACCTCACGATATAAACAAATATCGAACCACGTTGCACACCTGAAACTAATATAACATTATATATCAATTACACCTCAAAGGAAAAAAATAATGATAAATTGGACCTCATCAAACTTAAAAATTTTGGGTCTGTAAAAGAGCCTGTTAAAAGGATGAAAAGACAAGCCAAAGAGTGGGAGAAATGTTTGCAAACCACATGTTTGGGAAAGGACTAGCACTTAGAATACAGAAAGAACTCTCAAAAATCAAGTTTAAAAACAACTGAAGTAGAAAATAAGCTAAAGACATAAATAGACATTTCACCAAAGAGGATATACAGATGGCAAATAAGCACATGAAAAGATGTTCAACATCACTAGCCGTTATGGAAATGCAAATTAAAACCACAGTGAGATATCACTAAACACGTATCAGAATGGCTAAAATAAAAAATAGCGACAATGCCAAACAGTGGTGAGGATACAGAGAACTGGATCACTTATACATTGCTGAGATGTAAAATGGTACAGTCACTCTGGGAAACAGGTTTGTTTTTTTTACAAATCTAAACATGCAACCACCCCATGAATCAGCAACTGCACTCTTGGGCATTTATCTCAGAGAAATAAAGACTACGTTCACACAAAAACTTGTACTTGAACATTCCACATGCCCTTCATGGTTAAACCATGGTACACGCAGACCAGGGAGTACTACTCAGTAACAAAAAAGAATGAACTACTGATATACACAACTTGGATGAATCTTGAGGGAACTAAGCTAGGTGAAAAGAACCAATCCCAAAAGGTTCCATACTGCATGATTCCATTCACATAACCTCAAATGACAAAACCAGAGGTGAAGAACCGTTTAGTATTGTCAGGAGACAGAAATGCAGGGGGAAGAGAAAGGGAAGTAACTGTGCTTATAAAAGGGCAACGAGAGGGATCCTTTGGGAGAGAACTCTTCTGTACCATGACTACGGCAGGGGATACAGGGATTAACTCGACGGAACTCTGTGCACAGACACACACACACACACTTAAGACTGGGGAAATCTGAATAAGACAGTAGAATGTATCAATGTCAACATCGGGGTTGTGATACTGTACTATATAGTTTTACAAGATGCTGCCACTGGGGACAACTGGGTGAAGGGTACACAGGCTCTCTCTGTATTATTTCTCCCAACTGCATGTGAATCTACAATCATCTCAAAATAAAATTTTCATTAAGAAAACTATCTTTAATATTTTAAAACATGCATACACATACAAATTAAGAACAAGCATGGTTTACTGAAACATTCCACCTGGATTAATTTAGGTAGTAAAACTATCCAACAGAAATAAGAGCCAGTAGAAAAAAGTAATCATGGTTATGCTATGTTAAAAATAAGCATACAATGAAGATAAGAAATTATTCAAATAATCCAAAAACTAATCATATGTTGAAAATACTATATTTTGAAGCAGTTGCTCATGGACGGCATACAGATGGGATAAATGGGAGGAACAGGCCTTCCCTCTGCTGTGGCAGGAGGGAAGAAAAATAAATGGTGTGTCTCAGAACTGATAAAATGTAGCAGTACATGTTTCACAGTTCAAACAGCCTGAACTTGGAGCTAAATTTCCAAGTTTGGTAAACTCAGCAGGATATAAAGGGCGGAGTCACAGCACCTGGTCAACTGGTGGTTTGCTGTACCTGGTCTTATAAAAATGCATCCAGAAGGCTCAGAGGCTAAGTCACGTAGCAGAAGTAAGTTCTTCCTTTTTCTGGCTATCATTTCCTTCTTACGCTATTTTGAATTGCTGTGTCACTCACCTCTTCAGCTATGCATTCCCCTCATTTGCTGTCAGCCCTCTTTTAGGAACCAAAATGACATTTGTTAAAACTCGTGCAGTCAGTATGTAAAAATCTAGCTCCAAATATGGTACCAATCACTCTAAAGCAGCCTTTCTCTGATGATGGATGCATCTGTATTTGCACTGTCCAATACGGGAGCATATGGCTTTTGAAACTTCTGGCTAATGTGACTGCAGAGTTTTAAGTTTTATTTAAGTAAAATTTAAATTTAAATTGCCATATGTGGCTACCATACTGGACAGCACATGTTAAACCTTTAATCAAAGATGATGATTGGGGCCTCCCTGGTGGCGCAAGTGGTTGAGAGTCCGCCTGCCGATGCAGGGGATACGGGTTCGTGCCCCGGTCTGGGAGGATCCCATATGCCGCGGAGCGGCTGGGCCCGTGAGCCATGGCCGCTGAGCCTGCGCGTCCGGAGCCTGCGCGTCCGGAGGCTGTGCTCCGCAACGGGGGAGGCCACAACAGTGAGAGACCCGCATACCGCAAAAAAAAAAAAAAAAAAAAAAAAAAAAAAAGATGATGATTGGAGGATATGCATCTGTTTTTCCCCTGATGAATGCTCCACTTCACCCTTGTTTCTGTTAGCATTTTTCGTTTGAAACAAAATTAACTGTGTCTTGCATGGTTTGGGAGTGCCAATTATTCCTTCAGAATATAATCCTGACCGTCTCCATCGCTACCACCCCAGCTCAATCCACTATCACATTTGTCAAACCTAACGCCTAGCCTCCTCTAAGCGGTCAGCCTGCTTCCACAGTTGATACGGAAGCCCACACAGCACCAGTGAAGGGCACCCTTTGACGGCTTCCCGCTGCAAACAATAAATCCCAAATGCTGGGTCGTGATCTACCTGGGCCCTGGCTCGGTCTGGGTCTCACCTGAAACCCTGTAGCCCTCCTTCACTCAGGCAGCCTGTGGACTAGCACCCCTCTGCCCACAACACTCTCCCCTGCTCTTTCCCCAGATGGATGCACAAGGGTCTCGTTTTCAGTCACAGTTCACGTGCCAAGTCCCCAGAGAGGCCCTCCCTCATCTCCTATTTCAAAGGCTGCACCCCTCCCCTGATCTCAGCTCTCCCCTCACCCTGCACTTCTATCCCATTGCTGTGTTTATCACTGTTCCCGTGTACTCACTTATTGGCCATCTCCTTGAATATACAGGGAAGGCCATCTCCCTTACAGGAAGGCCATCTCCTTGAATGTACAGGGAAGCTCCACAAGGAAGGGGACTGCCACCGCTGGCGTGCAAACAGCCCTCCTTTAGCTGTCCCTGACACTAAAACCCCCTTCGGCTTGGTCCTGTGTCTCTGCGACCTTCAGAACCCAAACCTCACCAGAGCGGTCTCTCCTCTTTCCAGTTCCTTTTTTTCTACTTACCCTTCAGCTGCCAATCTGGGCTGCTGTCCCTTATCTTATCAATAAAACTGCTCATATCAAGGTTCTCTGTGGTGCCAGATCCCAAGACCAGCTCTGTGTCCACCTTGATCTCTCGACAGTATTCTGCTACAGCATCACTCCCTTCTGGAGCGCTGCCCTCTGCCGAGCTCCCAAGCGCCACTTTGCCCGTTTTCCTCCCGCTGCTGACAGCTCCTGCTCAGTTTCCTTTGCTGACTCTTCTTCTTGAACCTGACCCTGAAATATCAGGGCTCCTCAGGGCTCGGGCTTCCTTCTGTTTACTCCCTCCCTATGTGAGCTGTTCTCAATGACTGAAGCTGATTATCTTCAGGCTGATGATTCCCAAATTTATTCAATTTTAAAACACTCCACTCTTCTGTTTAAAATCCTTCCAGTGGCTTGTTTCTGTGCATGTGGGTTTTGTTTTGTTTTGGCCTGTCCTCTCCCACTAGAATATAAGCTCCATGAGGACAGGAGTCATGCCTGCTGTACTGGCTTTTTTATATTCTGGAGTCTTGCAAAGAGGCTGGCACAAGACTGACTGAATCTCAGGGTCAGCCAGGATCCAGTCATCGATATGGAGGCACAAAGGCTAGGAACACCTGGGACTGTGCTTTTCAGATTAGGAGACCATGATGTGCCCACGCTAGAAAACCCTGGGAAACTGGGTAAATTCCAGACCCACCCATCTCAGGAGGGAAGATGTCCCAGCCCCTGTCTTTCAAGGCTGATTCTTTCCCTGGTGCTCTGGAGCCCATTCCTACCTTCCTCCTCAGACATCTAGGCCCCTCAATTATATCAGCTCAACTGTTCTCCCCAACCTAACCTTTCCCTTTTTGGGGAGCATTCCTTAGCATAAAAATGTATGCAAGTCCTATCTTAGACTCACAGCTACAAAACACCAACAGAAACACACCAGCTCTCCCCAATTCTAAGGTTCCCATGTAGCTACCATCTTATTCAATACTTGCCTCTTCACCTCCACAGCAAAGCCCCAAAGAGCACCCGAAGTTCATCTCGGTTTCTTGATTCCTCCCACGGCAATGCTTCCTGCCCCCTGACTGCCAGATCTCTCACTTATCTAGTTATGGGTAACTAGGTGAGCACTTAGCCCTCGTAAGAGACACCTCACATGGCCTCCTTTGGCCATCAAGGCACCATCCTCTCCAGGTTTTACTCTTGGCTATGTCACGATTCTTTTTCAGGCTCCCTTTTCTCTCTCCTTAAACGCTGATATTCCACTGGGTCTGCACCTTGGTCCTTGTCTTTCCTCATTCTATAAACTTTCCAAGACGGCCACACCTCTGCTACCATCCATATGCGACTAACTCCCAAATCCTTATTCCCAGCCTAGCCTAAGTTCTATACATATGTACCCAGCTCTCAATGGACAGTTCTACCTGACTGTCCCCACAAGCATTTCAAGCCCCAGAAGTTCAGGGCCACCCTGGCCCCAAATATGCCCCCTCTTCTTGTAATCCCCACTGTCAAGCTGTGCCCTGAACACACACAATGGTTTCATTCTAAAACAGAAACGTGAGCTTACTGCCTCCTCTGACTCCCCTCTGACAGCAGGATGGGGACCAACCACCTATGTGCAGCACACACTGCTCCTTGTCATGTGGCTTAACGAGGCTTGACCTCTCACCTGGCACACTCCGTTACCGTCACACCAAACTACAGGGACAACCCAGATGGCTCAGAATTCATACCTCTGTGTACAGTGTGCTCTCCACCTGGAATACCCTATCCCATTGTCTCCCTGTAAAACTCCAGCTTCTCCAACACTCAGCACAGTCACTGTGGTCCTCCAGTTGCAAAGTCCTTCCCAGCACCCCCAGGAGGCCTAGCCTATGCTTCCTCTAAATTTCCACTGCCTCTTGTACATCCTTCCAAAGGTCACAAAGTATCCTAGTAGTCCCTTTATATGTCTGATGTTTTCACGTCAGAATATAAGCCCTTGGAAATCAAGGATGATACATTTCTTTTATGATTCCCCAACATGTAGCAAAATGCATGGCATAGTAGACACTCAGAAAAGTAAATATTCAGGACTGGGTAAACTTTGAGGTCTATACACAATGAACTTGCAGTTTCTCTCAACCCTCTGCAAGGTTTATTACACTTCTAGACTGAGGCATATGTTGTTTTTCTCTGCTTGGAATGCATCTCACTTTCTTGTCCAAGAAGGCATGACTTCATAGTGAAAAAGCACAAACTTATAAGCACAGACCTGGATTCAAAACTAATCCAAGTCTTCAATACTAATTAACTGTATGTCTTTGGGCAAATCATAAACTTAATAAGCTTTGGTTTCTTATACTGTGAAACTGGAGTAATACCTTGAAGAGTTGTTTTGAGGACTAAATGAGATCACATAAAACACGAGGCAGACAAATAGTGTCAGTACCTTTCACTCTCATCTAAGCTCACATCATCTTCCCATTTATTCTTCTCGGAACATTTCTCATTTATCCTTGAAGAGTTACACAAGCCCTTCCTTTCTGCCCTCCCACACTAACCTTTAATTCTATTAGAGCATTACTGCATTATTTTATTTTGATATTTAGTTATCTGCATTCCTCCATTTGATTATAAGCATCTGGCTATGGGGATTTTGCCTTGTTCAGTGGGAAAGCTATTCGTTAGTTGAATATTCTTCATCCAAATTTCCTACATTAGAAGGTGGCAAAGGTTGAATGAGAAAGCACACCTGTGACCCAACCACTGATAAAAGTATAACTCATTACCTCTCCCTCTGTTTAACACTATCAGTTATGCCTTTAATATGGGTCAACCTCGAGCTGATTCACTGAAGAACATCCACAATCTAATTCAAATATGATGCAAAGGATTACAGAATGAAACTGCAAACGTTGCAAAATAAAAAAGATCAGTAAATAGATGAAAATTATATTGTAGAATGCCCAAATCACATGCAAACTCTTGACAAATAACAGTTGGTGTACTATGTATAAAATAGATGAGCAGCAAGGATATATTGTATAGCACAGGAAATTACAGCCATTATCTTGTATTAGCTTTTAATGGAGTATAATCTGTAGAAATACTGAATCACTATGCTGTACACCTGAAACTAATATTGTAAATCAATAAAACTTCAATAAAAACATTTTTAAAAGATGGTGGAATAAAACTATGCAGTTAACTGACAAACCAACAAGGATGAAGACAAGGCATTTCAAAAGAAATCATCTTGATCCTCAAAGGAACAGTTTTATCAAATGACCAATACTTTTTCCAAGTACATTTACCAAAAAGACCCCTTCTGAATGGGGCAACAAAAAAACTAATGTTAAGTGAAGACTGTTGCATCTTAGTTTAATGAAATCTTGTTGGAAAAAATACACATAAATCAACACATGACTTATTCTTTATTCTAAGAAATAAGTCACGTTGCAATTATATTTTGTTAAAGACATAAAACATTTATTTTCATAAATTTTGGGTTGATTTCCAAGATAAAAGTCCCAATCAAGTGCCCCACCTCCTTTTTGGTGAAAATTTGATCTCCATTTAAATCAGTCTATTTGCAGTGATTTTTCTTCAGGATGAATTATCCTGGGCTCCGTAGGTCCTCTATTAATTATCCCAGGTGCCTGTACCAGGCACTCAACAAAAGCCTTTTCAACTGCAAGATCAAGACAAAGATTCAATATAGGGATTCACGCTACTCTTTTGTCCCAAACTTGTCTAGTGGACTGGAGCTCTCGAGGTTAAGTCACATTCTAAACTCCACTGATGCCCCAGATCCATTCTAGGGATGGAAGACACTGTTTGAAAATTTTCTCACCTCCATGAATTCCATTCCACAGAGGTCTAACAATTAAGTCTAAAGTATCAGGATTACATGCTTTATGAACAAAACACTGAACTCACTGCGGTAGGGTTGGGAAAGTGAAGTTACAAAGGAGTTTAAGAAAACTCCATGATCTTATTTATATACTATATTTTGGGAGCCATTAGCGTGCACCTGAACGTATAGCTCAATGAATTCACGGATTCCTCAGATTCTGAGACTGTGCTCACGTTTCTATGCACCTGACAGCTCGAAAAGAAAGGCTTTGCTACACCAGCTTGAGGAACTAGGAGAGAACTCGAATCACCCTATTTTCAACTGGTCCAGAGAAATGCACTGGATACATTATATTCTTTCCTCTCTCCCTTACACTGACTGCAGCGTTCGTGCCTCTGTTCAAAGCTCTGCCCAGCTCGGTTCAAACTCGGCTGGTTTGAAAAGGAAAAAACAAAAAAGCCTCAACAAAAGTCAGAAGTCCCACAAAGCCAGTGGGCTTGGGAAACCCCGGAAGCATGCGGAAAGCGTCCGACTCTCCCACCTGCCTCTGGGCCGGCGCGCCGCCGCTTCCTCCCTCTTCCCCGCCCCCCACTTCCCACCCCACGCCCAGCGCCTCCCCTTGGCTTGGGCTCTCCAGGGGGCGGGAGGATGGCGATACCTGGAGGTTGCTCGAGGTGGATGCCATGGCGGAGATACGAGGCGGTTCCTCGAGGAGGAACGGGGGCAGAGGAAACCTACAGTGGCAACGTCGAGTCGAGCCCGGAGCTGCCCCAAACGTGCGCAGGCCGGTGGCTCTTGGACCTCAAGCGGCGGCCTCCTTTCCCGAACTTGTTCCAAAACAACACTACGCTCCAGCAGCCGGCAGCACCCCCCCTGACAAAACTTCCGCAAGCCCCAGCCCCTACGGGCTCTCATCCGGGCTCTCGTCCGGCCTCTAGCCTCAGTACTTCCGCTTTCGTCATCACCACGCGCGCCACCCAGTCCGGAACTAAGCCCGCCGAGGCCTGGCGGAAGTCAGGCTGCGCGCAGGCGCATTGCGGCTCCGGCCTAGGGGCAGGGAGACCGCATGGGATCGATCCCCATGCGCTTTTCTTCCTTTTGCGGAAGTCTTATCCTTTGAGATGAGTTATTGGTTCTGGCTTCTTTCACTTGACGGAGCATGGAGAGTGCTGTGTCAATCTATGGCTTTTGTGTGAAAAAAGTTATCTCGTCTCCAACACCCACTGGTTGGGGACTTTGGGTCCGTTACCATTTACTCCTGTGTAAAGTGGGGGTAATTAAAGTACCTACCTCAGGGTTGTGGAGAATGCTAGTGCTGCGCGGTTAGGCGCATTGCAGAGTGATAAGCGAACAGGAAGATCTCAGCACGCCTTAGCACTTGTTATTGCTCACGCTCTACACTTCATCCCACAAGCATTTTCCCAATGGTTATTGTGATGACTCTAGGAAGCCCCGAGAATTTCAATAAAAGTTATGTATGGCGCTGCCCTCAAGGAGCTTACGGCAGTCTGGTGGGGATGCAGGCTTCTGAACACAAGTCTCGTGAAACTGTTAGATCAGATATTATTTATTCCAGTTAACGTTACAGGGAAGGTTAATGGCTTGAGCAGGTGAGTGCTTTATGCAGGACCACAGATGTCAGGGCTTAGTGGCAGAACTAAAATAAGACCTTTTTCCAGCATTCTGTTGTTTGCGGGCACAGTCCTCTTTTTTTTCTTCCTTTCATAGTTTAGTTTCTCAAAGGAAAACAAAATAGATGTTTAATCACTCCAACGTTTTATTTCCCACTCATTCCCTAATTCTTTCCAAACATCTGGTGTCTCCTAAATAAAGAACTTCCCTCCCTCGCTTCTTACTTAGTATTGTCAACTACCCAGTTCTTGAAATCTCTTCCAGATAGTGTCCTAATGTCCTTTCTCTAACCTCTTCACTTTCTCCACTTCTTACTCTTAGGGCAGAATTTCCTCAAGAGTCTGACGTCCTCTTCTTTCTCACTACTCAAGCTCTGCTCATCTTATCCCCTTCCTGGGCTACAGGAGCAATAGAATAGAAATGGCTTCAAATTTAAATCTCTAGCCTGCCCTGTCCTCTGCCCAGCATTTATAGCTACCTCCCAGAGAGCTCCAGAAAACCATAGGGTTTTCCCACAAGAAAAATTCAACACATTAAAAGCCATATTAATTATCTTAAACCCCAAACTTCCTTCTCTGATCTCTCCTTAGAATAATATATCACCAAATCTCCATCATGCAGGCTCAAAGCTAAAGCCCTCTCTCTGCCTGCGTCTATCAATTCTCCTTCCTACCCACCCTGTCCCCTTCCAGTTACTGATAAAATACTATAGGGACTCCAGCCCTTAGAATATCCGCACATAATAGACATTTAATAAATATTAAACTATTTAACTGAGCTGCTTAAAATAAGTCGCTGGTTCCTTAATGACTTCCAAGCTTGATTTTGCCTGAAGATACAACCAGATTCCAATTTACCTTTCAATTCAATCCCTAAATGTTTACTGAACACCCACTGAAAACAAGTCTACTGGGCATTAGGAACCTACAAAGATGAATAAGGTGTGGTCTTTGCCATTTAGGATTTTACAATTTAGTGGAAGGCAAGACATGTAATAGTGAAAAGAGAATTCATTTGAGTACCACAGTTGAGTACCACCATGTGCCAGGCTGTTTTAGGTGCTGGATATGAAGCAAACAGTCAAAAATTCCTCTTTTATCACCAATACAGTAATAAGTCCTGTTGATACCATGTGCTCCCTGATATGCAATGAGGAGAGTGTCACCTGTGGTATCTTAAAAAATCTATAACCTCAGTCTCATCATGAGAAAGTACCATACAAATACAAATTAAGCTTTTTTTAAACTTCTACAAAATACCTAACCAGTGCACTTCAAAAATGTCAAAGTCATTAAAAAACAAGGAAAGACTGAGACACTTGTCACAGATTGCATGAGACTGACAACTAAATGCAATATGGGATTCTGGACTGGATCCTGGAACAGAACAAGACAGTGGAAAAACTGATAAAATCTGAATAAAGTCTGTATTTTAGCTAATAGTATTATACCGATGCTAATTTCTTAGTTTTGATAAGTACACCATGGTTATTTAAGTTGTTAACAGTAGGGGATGTTGGGTGAAGCATATATGGGAATCCTCTATATCTTTGCAACTCTTTTGTAAATAGTATTTTAAAATAAAATGCTTCCTTAAAAAGTTCTGTTCTTTGGGAGCTTACCTTCTAATGGAATAGAAACTTTTTACCTTTTACATGTGTGAGATAAATAGAAAAAATATATTGGTCTCTGCCCCTGGTTCCTGGCACAGAGCTCCTGAACCCTTGGAATTTCCTGGGTGATCGAAATGTCTTTTGTTCTAATGAGGTGACCCTGGGTGGGCTCCTGGATGGGGGCTGGTCACCACAAAGTCCAAGCCATGATTAGAAACTTGGAATTTTCAGCCCCCCCTCCATTCTCTTGAGAAGGCAGAAGGGCTGAAAATGGAGTTAATGATTGATCATGCCTATGTGATGTGATGAATCCTCTATAAAAATCCCCTAAGGATGAGGTTCCGGGAGCTTCTGGGTTGGTGAACGTAGAGGTGCTGGGAGAGTGAGCCCCAGGTGAGCCCTTGGAGCCCCAAGAGGGCATGGAAGCACCTCGCCACTTCCCAAATACCTCACCCTATGCATCTCTTCTATCTGGATGTTCAACTGTATTCTTTATCATAACCTTTATAATAAACCAGTAAGAGCAAGTAAAATGTTTTTCTGAGTTCTGTGAGCTGCTCTAGCAAATTAATTGAACCTCAGGAGGGGGTCATCGTAACCTCCGATCTATAGCCCATCGGTCAGAAGCATAGGTAGCATCCCTGTCTTGTGATTGGCGTCCGAGGACTGTGTGTGTATGTATGTGTGTGTGTGTGTGTGTGTGTGTGTGTGTGTGTGTGTGGCAGTCTTGTGGGACTGAGCCCTTAACTTGTGGGATCTGACACTCTCTCCAGGTAGATAGTGTCAGAATTGAATCAAATTGCAAAACACCCACCTGGTGTCACAGAGAATTGCTTGGTGTGAGGAAAAGCCTTCAAGTATTTGGTGACCAGAAGTATCAGAAGTGAAGGACGGCATGTGTAGGTAAAAAAGACAGGCAGGGAAGAAAGACCTAGCAGGGAAGAACTGAGTTTTTCCAGTGTAACATGTTTAAATCTGTAAATGTAAAAATGTTATATTCTCTATGGTTTACAAAGTATTTTCACATATATTTTCTCATTTCCTAATTCTGTGAAGTAGATCTTAAGTATCTCATTTTTACAGATGTGGAAACCAAGGCTGAGAGAGATAGAATTTCCCCAATACATGCAGCTCTTAAGTGGCAGAGCTGGAGTTTGAACCCAGGGAACCAGACTTCGGGTCCAGTATCAGAAGATGGACGGTGACAAGTGCTAGAACAGAGGCAGGACACACCGTGGTGCCACAGACGGGAGAATGCTGAATTTGGAAGGTGTGGGTAGGAATTTCTTAAGGAAGGTATCAGTTCAACTGAATCTTCAAATCTTAAAACTGATTTTGACAGAGGCTAGGCCATTTCAGGCAGAGGAAAAGCATGAATAAAGGTATGGAAGGGTGAAGTATATGACGTGTTTGAGGGATGACTGGAAAGTAGGGAGCCAGGGGAGCTGCGGGGAAGGAGTGACCAGAAAGGAAGCTAAAAAGGCACCCGTGGGCACTGCCAGGTCTTCAAGGCTTTGGAGATAAGGAGTCTGGACTTTGTTCTGCAGGGAGTAAGGATTCATTGAAAAGTTCCCCGCCCCCCCGCCCCTTTGTCCCTCCTTCCCTCCCTGCCTAACTTTGTTCCTTTTAGAAGAAAGTAGCTAGTAGAGTCCTGACTTGGTCAGATAACAAGTTTCCCCTGCTCTCCGAAAGCAGAGTATTCCTATGAAAGCTTCATAAGCCGACACGGCGTAAAGCAAAGAAACCATCACCTTAGGGCACATCTTGCTAACAGACACACAGAATAAATCGAGATAAAGCACAGGGGCTCACGGACACAGTTCAAAGCGATGGCGGCTCCATGCTGAGATGCTGAGTGTAGTTCTGGGGAAGGAGTTTGGCGGTGCCACTCTCCGTGGTGGAACTCTATAACTCACTGCGAAACAAACACTGAACTATAGTTTTTCCTGATTTTTCCATTAAAGCAAAAATCCTCTTCAGATGTCTTTCAGTTAGCAAAAACAGGTACTAACTCAGGTCTTTCGTAAAAGCAAAGTGACACAAAGCAAATTTTCAAAAAGTGGGGGAGACCTGTATTGGTTTTAGGAAGATGAATGTCGCAGTTGTTTGGGTAGGAGGGACCAGGGGGAGAGAGGAGGCAGGAAGGTGCAGCAGGAGGCTACTGCAACAGTCTTAGCTTTTAGAAAACAGTGTCTGCAGAGCCAAACAGCCAAATTTCCCCATTCCTGAAGCACAGCTGCAATTTGGACTTTAATTAAGACATCCTCCTTCCCTCAATCGCTTTCACCAGTTCAACCTGTTAAAATCGTACCTACTCTTCTAGTGCCTGTTCCAATGTCGCTTGCTCAAGACACCTGCAAAACCTCTCTGAACTCATAGCACTGTGGGACCTTGAATTGTCCTGAGATAATGCAGGCTAAGTGCCTAATACGGTGCCTGGAGCATAAACAGATACTCAGAAATTGTTAGCCTCGCCTGCATAGTGTTCCTTCTTTCTAGACTGTGAGGTCACCAAGGCCTAAGACTTCATCTTATTCATTTTTATAGCCCCCTCCGCCCGTCCCATGCCTCACTCCCCACATATACACACAAAGTATGCACTTAAGGAGCCATGGTGTGTAAACAAAATGAAGTCTCCTTGTGAATGATCTTTGGCTGGTAGGTGGCCCCTGTGGATTCATCTTTCCACAGGGTCTCACATCCAGCCCAGCCAGGACCAAATCCATGTCAGACCATCTTAAAGGAAATGCATAACCTTGAAGGCCTCACGGCATGAGTGGGCAACCTGCTCATGTCCACTCAGGAGTCAGGTCTCTGCTTGTTGTGTCACCAGCGTCCTCCCTGCCCTGGGACATAGCAGTAAGGAAGGCAAAGCACTGACAGGGCTGATCATGTGAAGGAAGTGACTCATCGGGGATCTCAGGCAGAAAACCTGTTCTCCGTATCAGGCAGCATACCTTTCTGAATGTGCTGGTCACCTGGAAGCCCAGCCCTTTCCCACTTATTGTTGTTCCTTTTATTCATATGAAGCTACAGAGAGTTCCGGCTTGATAGGTGGGTGTGGGAACGGACCCATCAACATCAGTCAGCACTGTGAGGATGGGCGCGTGGACTGAGGCATCCATTCTTCATCGTGGATTATCTAAGGTGAATATGCTCTAAGGCATCGGCTCAGAAGAAAAGGTGAGGCGCCTGCCCTCTAGAAGTTTGCAAGCTAAGTCATCATCCACCAGACTGTGACTCCTTAGACCACAGATAATGTACATATGTACCAAGAGTGGATTTCAAACACTTACCCCACTCCTGCTCAGCCCAAGTCTCTTCCTGAACATTTTCTCCAAGAATGTCTCCTTTGCTCTTGTGCTGGATTCAGTATTCAAGTGATATTGGCTGATAGTGTTCTGCTTGTTGAAGGAAGGTGGGAAAAAAAAAAAAAATATATATATATATATATATATATTTTTTTTTTTTTTGCGGTACGCGGGCCTCTCACTGTTGTGGCCTCTCCCGTTGCAGAGCACAGGCTCTGGACGCGCAGGCTCAGCGGCCACGGCTCACGGGCCCAGCTGCTCCGCAGCATGTGGGATCTTCCCAGACTGGGGCACGAACCCGTGTCCCCTGCATCGGCAGGCGGACTCTCAACCACTGCGCCACCAGGGAAGCCCAAGTTGGAAAATATTTGATCTCTTCTCAAAACTCCCTTTTCCCTCTCAGAGTATGAGCTATAGTGTTTTCAGCTTTCTCCCTCTCTCAAATTCCAATTACTTGATCTTTACCAATAGAATAGGAAACAGCATTTTATAGCCTTAGATATACTCTCTGATATATTTACAGATAAAATGACTTGCTTCGTAAAAATGCAGTGTAGCAGTGGGTAGGTTGGGGTGGGGGGAGGGAGAGTGTGTGCGTGTGTTATGAGTGAAACAAGAGATGGTTTGTTGACCATTGTAGCTGTGAATAAGTGCAGAGTGTGAGGGGGTGTTCACTGGACCAATTTCTCTGCTTTTCTGTATATTTAAAATTCTCCACAACAAGAGATTTTTTAAAAATTGCATTTCACATTTGTGTCGAACTCCTATTTAAATTCTTTGTCCTATTTTCTACTGTAGTGTGCATCTTTTCATCTTTCTCTTACTGATTTATTAGTCTTTTGTATATTAAGGAATTTCATCTTTTGTGATATGTGCTGTAAATATTTTCCCATTTTATTCTCTCAGTTATTACCTGTTTTTGGTATGAGAATGTAAGTTTCAGTATAGTCACATTTATCATTCTTTTTCTTTTTGCTATGTTTAGAAGAGCCTTACTCATTACTAGGTTACCTGAGACCACAGTACACCTGTTCTTCACGTACTTTCAGGGTTTCATTGTTTCATTTAAATCTTTGACCTCTCTGGAATTTATTTTGGTGTAACAATTAAGCTCAGGGTCTAGTTTTGTTGTTTTATTTTTATTTATTCCAAATGGGTGGTCAGTTCCCCCAATGTTATTTATTGAACATCCTTCTTTTCTCTACTCATTTGAATAGCTACCTTTATCATATACCAATTTCTCACAAGAATTTGTCAAAATCTTGATTTTTAAAAATATTCCTTTTCACCACCTATTCTTATGCCAGCAAAACTGTTTTTATGACAGTAGCTTTGCAATACAGTATCTTGTGGAGCTGCCTGCCTGATTCACCCTAAGCAGAATGGGAAACTAGCCAAGGGCTCAGGCTCTGATGCTAGAAGGCTTGGTTCAAATCTTGGCTCCAGCAAGTGTCAGGCAATTACTTAATCTCTCTAAGCTGCTATTTTTGCATCTATAAAATGTGGAAATAGGGCTTCCCTGGTGGCGCAGTGGTTGAGAGTCCGCCTGCCGATGCAGGGGACACGGGTTCGTGCCCTGGCCCGGGAGGATCCCACATGCTGTGGAGCGGCTGGGCCCATGAGCCATGGCTGCTGAGTCTGCCCGTCCGGAGCCTGTGCTCCGCAGCGGGAGAGGCCACAACAGTGAGGGGCCCGTGTACCACAAAAAAAAAAAAAAAAGAAAAAATGTGGAAATAGTACTACCTGTCTAATGGGGGAGTTAAATGAAACTAGCATATGGTGGAAATGGGCTTGGAACATGGTTAACACCCACTAAATGTTAGCTATCAATAATTTTCTAGATAGTTAAGATTTTCTCATATTTACTTTTGCATGTTAACTTTAGTATCATTTTGTCAAGGTCCACCTAAAAAGCTTATTGATTTTGTAATTGAATTGATAGATTAGCTTAAGGCAGATGGGGATCTTTAAAATACTGAATTTCCTTCAGGTTTCAAAAACATGTGATGTCTTTTTTGTCTTCTTGTATGCTTCTTAGTAGAGTTTCATTTTTTTCTTCAGATAGTTTCTGAACGTTTCTTTTAGGCTTATTTCTAGGTATTTTATTGTGCTATTGTTGCTATCATAAGTAGTATAGTTTCTTCTCATATTTTCTAGTTGGTTATGGTCTCTAAGTAGGAAACCATGGGATTATATGTAGGTTAAATTGCCAGACATGTTGTTTCTAATAGATTATCAATATATCCTCTCGGAGTTTCTAGGTAAACAATGACAACATCTGCAAATAGCCATGTCTTTGCCTCTTTCCCATACAATGTTGAAAGTGTCAAGAGTAGTCATCCTTGACTTTTTCCTAACTTTAAAGGAAATGCTAGTAGTGTTTCATAAATAATCATTTTAAATGTTATTGTGTAAGTTTTCTATTGCTGTGTAGCAAATTATCACAAACCCAGCAGCTTAAAACAACACACTTTTATTATGTCACACTTTCTATAGGGCAGAAGTCCAGGCATGTCCTAGCTGGGCTTTTGCTCTGGGTCTCACAAGGCTGAAATTAAGATGTAACCTGGGCTGTGTTCTCATCTGGAAGCTCAGTTAGGGAAGGATCTACTACTTTGAAGCTCCCTGAAGTTGTTGGCAGAATTCACGATAGCTCACTTCATCAAATCCAGGAACACACACACACACACACACACACACACACACACACACACACAAGTCTCGGCTGCTTCAAGTCTGTGACTCCAGGGAAGGGTGAAACCCTCTTTTAAAGGGCTTTCCTGATTAAGTCAGAACCACCCAGGATAACCTTCCTTTTGATTAACTCCAAGTCAACTTATTAGGACCTTCAATACATCTGCAAAATCCCTTCACCTTTGCCTTATTCTGTTGGTTTGAAGGAAGTCACAGTTTCTGTCTGTACTCAAGGGGAGGGGATTATACAAGGGTATGACTCATTGGGTGTCCCTTAGAGTATGTCCACCACAGTAATATTTTACAAGACATCTCTATAAGGGAGATAGGAAAAATTAATATTTTCACATAAGGGAAATATGTAAGATTTCATATTATAAATACTATATAAAATTTTTTGGTTCTCTATCTATCTAATTTATATTTTACAGGACTTTGATAAGTATTACATTCATTAAAATAGGTAATTAGAAAAATGGAGTGACTGACAGAGAAAGAAAAATACTGTATTTTATCACATATATGGAATCTAAAAAATAGAACAAATGAATGAATATAATAAAACAGAAGCAGACTCATAGATATAGAGAACAAACTAGTGGTTATTAGTGGGAAGAGGGAAGGGGGCGGGGCAGGGTGGGGAAGGGGATTAAGAGGTACAAATTACTATGTCTAAAATAGATAAACTACCAGGATACATTGTACAGCACAGGGAATATGGTCAATATTTTATAATAACTTTAAATAGAGTACAATCTATAAAATTTTTGAGTCACTATGTTGTACATCTGAAACTAATATAATACTGTAAATCAACTATATCTCAACTAAAAAAAAAAGAAAAAAAGTGGAGTGACTGAAGACAGAAGCATATAAATAAAGGCTTCATGAAATATCTCTGGCTTGGAAAATTGTATGGAGTGGAGCATTTGGTTTAGAAAGAGGAATCACCTCTTTGTTCCTCAGAGAGATGCTGACCAACACATATTCTAGCAGCAAAATTGGTTTAGCTATAGAAGCTCTTATTGTCCGCTGAGAGCTCCTTCTCCAGAATGACTTGTTCTTGTTGTCTTTTGAGCAGGCGAAATGTCCCAAGATTGCTACCACCAAATCAACAGAGATCTGGGGCGAGATTGTGGGGATGGAATCATTTTTAGTTCAAAAATCAACCTCCATGTACTTCTCATGGACTAGTTTTAGGAGAAGGATTTAGGAGAGTTTAGGTTCCATTTCTAATAACACCCAGCATGGGATAGCACGATTTCCCAAATAACAACATTAGCAACATCAAATAATGACTGTCTAGATTAGCAAAGGAATTTTGCCTATTGTTATCTAAGCCAAGATTTTCCCAAGAATTACAGTCTAATTTAGTTGTTCATTGTCCCATTTGATTGCTAAATTAAGTCAACTCTACAAGATTAAGCAGAAAGAAAATGAATACCCTATGAGAGTAGCAACTATGTGTTTTACAGGAGAGGGCTCAAATATGATCTCTGTTTACTAGCGGTTTTTTTTCTTCTGAAAATAGTATAATGCTCTCTTCACTCCTTTATAAACTCATTATTATCAACTTTAAGCAAATCTGTTGAGACCTTAAGCTTTGTTTCCATCTTCCTTTTCAAAGTGTGTAGACTTACATCTGCAGACATTTTCAAAGAGATATCATTGTGTCAGAAAAAAAAAACCGTTGTGGTTTTGTGTACGTGTCATGATTTAATTACTAGCTAAACAGTAAGTGGCACTATGGTAAATTTCTGAGTAATGATGAGAGTAATACTCTGGGTAGAGAGGGGTGTTGAGGCAGGATTGGGGACCCCTGAGTAAAAGGTCAACCTGACCACTGTAAGACAAAATAAGCTGGCAACTTTCTTCTTTGTGATTTATCTGTAATTAAAAACAGGTTTGAAAAGGATACATTTCAATGGTGAAATGAAAAACCAAGAATCGCCAAACCTAAAAAATGTTTTATTGGCAGCTGCTGTTTCAACGCAACTTGAGGTCAATATTTTAACTAGATAAGACATTTAATACTTCTGTTTCTATTCTATTTGTAATTGTGTTGGTCTTGGAAATTAAAGCATGTGGGATGGAATTCTTATTTATATGTGTAAATAAATGTAAACCCTGGGACTCTAAGACGAAACAATAGACTTGGTGATGTACCTATGTTTGAACCAATAGTACTTTTCAATCGCTCAGCCAACTGGTCCTGATTGAGCTCCTATGAAGTAGTCAGACCTGAATCTGATGTTTCAATGAATCCAATTGAGAAGTCAAACATGACCCTTTCTCCGCAAAACTTCTAATATAGTTGGAAAATCAGAGCAGTTACAATCAGAAAGCCGTCTTCACCGGGCAAAATGAATACTAAGTACAATGTAGACCTTATGAGTGAAAAAAAAGTGGTGAGAAATGTTGACTGCTGTGATCATAGAAAAGGTTGGGTCTGAATTGTGCCTAGAGAGGGCACTTTAGAAGCAACGGAGGAAATTACATTTGTTCCTAAAAAACACTCTGTGGGGCTTCCCTGGTGGCGCAGTGGTTGAGAGTCCGCCTGCCAATGCAGGGGCCACGGGTTCGTGCCCCGGTCCGGGAAGATCCCACGTGCCGCGGAGCAGCTGGGCCCGTGAGCCGTGGCCGCTGAGCCTGCGCGTCCGGAGCCTGTGCTCCGCAACGGGAGAAGCCACAACAGTGAGAGGCCCGTGTACCGCAAAAAAAAAAAAAAAAATTAAAAAAAACACTGTGCTACTGAGGAGGGTTGTCCTTTCTCATTATTCAAATTATAATTACAAAATGGAAGTCTTGAAAGCTCAAGTGTTTATTCATAATCTTGGCCAAATTCCACCTTGGAAGAGTAAGCATAGGTTAAAAACCACAGCCAATTCAATGATTTAATTTCACTATATTAAAGCTCAAGGTTGCCAAATGATCTCATTACCAAATTATATCCTAAGGTCATGCTGGGAAAATAAGCTATTCTATGCCAGACAAACTACTCCCAAGGGCACCTCCTGGCCAATAATATTTTTGAAGTTGCAAAATGGCTGTGTTTTTCATTGCAGAATTCCATCCTCCACCCCTGGTACTCTTGGAGGGTTCCTAGGCTTACCCAGTCTAGTGAAACAAAGCGCTGGGCCAAACAGTTATTTAAAAGACACACAGTAACACATGAATGGCAACTAGTAGCAATCTGAAAAGCAATTTTGTAATAGACTTTACAATGGGACAACTTAGGTCTATAAAAATTATAGGAGAAAGCAGCAAGTCGTAGCATTAATGACAAGTACCTTCCACATATTGTTATCAGCAGGTATTTACCGGTTGTTAAAACACTATAGTAAGAGATGTCAAGCTAGGGGAAATTACAAATAAAGATGTGAAAAACTGGAAAGTTCAGCTTTCTTTCTTCTCGTTTTAGGACCTGTTTTTAAAATGGTGGGACTTTGTAGAAGCAAAAAGTTCAGGTTCCCTCTTAAAAGAGAAAGTATATACCCCTATCAAGGCAAGGAATACCCCCAAAGAAAGTGGTTTTATTGTGCCAGTGAGAAATTCCAGAAAAGGGATATTATAAGAGCCCCTAAGGAGTAGATTCAGGTCAGGGGAAATATATACCTTGGAGAGAGATGGAGACATTAACTTATTTAGAAGCTGGCTCTCTTCAAAGACCCCAGAGTGTAAAGTATCATGTAATTGATCCAAGTGGACAATATGTCAATCAACAAATCTAAATTGAGTTGACTATTATGTGAAAGGCATCTAACCCTCCAAGCTCCTTCTAAATTTTCCGAATGAAAAAGGCCAGCATTGTGCATTGATTGTCTAAGTAATGGGTATTACGACACAAATGTGTTTGAGAAATGCCCACAGAGATGTTGTAATTTTACTGTGTAGTGTCTGCACATTGTCGTGTGGTAGAAAGAGCTCCCTCTGGGCTTGAAGTCTTGACGTCCTAGGTTCTAATCCTGACTCTCCCACTCAACAGCTTCATGAACTTTCTTAGAGAGTTAAGAGAAGAGTTTGGATGAAACTCGGTGTGATTTAATCAGAAGACCCCAGGTCTATACTCAGCTATGCAACTCCCTTGGTTTTTGACCTTAGGAAAATCATTATTAGCTTCTGTTGTTTTTAGTTTGCTTGTTTGTGACAAGGGTGAGCTAGATCATCACTAAAATCTCTTATTGCTTTGCACCAACCCTTCAAAGTGTAGCATAATTATATTACTCGAAATTACTGTGGGTGCTTAGAGATGTATCTTTGCTTTTATGCCAGATTGTTGAGGCACTGTGGTATAACATTAAGTATTAGAGATTTTGAGGTGAGACCCAAGGACACGCACTTAACTGCTCTGAAACCTAGTTTTCTTATCTTTAAAACTGGACTAATAATTCCTACTTTGCAAGGTCTCTGCAAAGGTAAGAGATAATGAACTACAATGTCTGGCCCATTGTGGACATTCAATAAGTGGTGGTGTTTTTTATCTTCACCTCCGTGAACCACTTGATGCCAAAGTGTAGCATTATTCCTGTGGGAAAATAAAATAGACTTCATAACAATCTACAGTTTCTAGGGGAGCTTTGTGGTAGACAGCATAATACTATCTTTTGTAATGGAGATGGTGATCAGATATGAAATTTTAGGAAAACTTACTAATGGACTACAGTAAGAGTCCATTACTTTTCAAAGGTATTGGATGTTACCTCTGTAATACCTTTTACTCAGATCTTACAGTTAATTCTGACACTTAATGCCCATGGTTTCCACAGGTAGTTAGCTCCAGCAGGCCCCAAATTAACTTAAAGGGCTACAACGCGGACTGGATGAATCTTCTCACCATGGCATTTTTCTTTATCATTCTTTTCAGGCTCCTATTTTTTGCCACCATTCCTGACATGTTGCTTCACCACTGCTCTGTGTTTCTACATTTTAGCCACATCTGGATACTGTTGGATGCTTCCTCTTTCTCGCAGGCAAACACAGAACAGCAGGCAGGTTTCTGCCAACCTCGCCACTTCCCTCCATCGTGTTTGGAGCAATAGTGATCCTTGTAAGGTGCAAAGTTAGAAACCCTTCACATTTTACACAGTAACGCTCGATTCTGGAATCAACTTTGAATTAATTAACTTATTCCACTTTTGAGCATCTGTCATTCTCTGTTCTTGAATCTGGGACTTCTTGTTGGTTCTCATAAGTAAGCGCTGATTTGTACTTGCTTTGATGCTTTCACTGGCAACTCCCTGTATAAGGCACGATCCCTGTTCTCAGAGTACATAATCCATTGCAGTATGGGGAGATTAGGAGTAGACAGTCCCGAGAGACGAGTGTGAGCTGAGTGTTACAGGCAGCAGATGCTGCAGGCGCGAGAAGAGATTGCTCTGGGCTGGGCCGGGCTGCCTACTGAGATTCATGAACTCTTGAGCTGGCCCTTTGCAGCGGGAGAGGAGAGGCCCGGGCCAGGCGTCGGGGCAGGATGGTGCCGACCACATGGTTTGTGCACAGAAGTTTCACAGAAGATTCTTATTATGCAATCAGTTCATAAACTCATCTCTGCTGTGGACATTCTTCTTAGCCTAACACAGGGAAGAAAATTGGGTGTCATGTACTGGATACATGAACTTGGTTGGATGATATGTCCATGTAAAGTCCAATTTCTTCAACAGTTACAGCCAACATCAAGGGTTAGTGGCACATTTCAGATGGAACACATTACTGGAAAAGAGCAGCGCCTTGGTATATGTGACGTGCCACCTCTCCCTCTGCTGCATGTAAATATACGTATGCGACGGGTGGGTTTGGGTCATATTTATCTCTACAGTGTATTCATTTTATGTAAGAACTTATTCACTAATTAATTCTCCTACTTATGTGAATAAATCCACATGTAGTAAATCTGTAGATTTCCTGGTTGTTTGTTATTTCTGGAATATTTCTGTGATGGATTGGAAGACGTTAAAAAATAATTTTAAAGAAACCTTGTCAGATGTCTAAGCACAGAAAGCAGGAGATTGTGTCTGGGGCTTCTGGCGATTCAGCTCCCAAGCTACTCTTTCTCGTTAAGGGGCTCCCAGTGTTTTAGTGTCCTGGTGCTGCTGTAACAAAGTAGCTCAGACTTGGTGGCTTCAAGCAAAAGAAATTCATTCTCTCACCATTTTGGAGGCTGGAAGTCCCCAGTCGAAGTGTTGGCAGAGGCATGCTGCCCCTGACGGCTCCAGGGGAGGCTGCTTTCTTGCCTCTCTTAGTTTCTGGTGGTTGCCTGTAACCCTTGGCGTTCCTTGGTTGGTAGACGAATCACTCCAGTCTCTGCCTCTGCTGTCACATCATGTTCTCTTTTTTCTTTTTGTTTTATATTTATTTATTTACTTATTTTTGGCTGCGTGAGTCTTCATTGCTGCACGTGGGCTTTCTCTAGTTGTGGTGAGCGGGGGCTGCTCTTCTTTGTGGTACGCGGGCTTCTCATTGCGGTGGCTTCTCTTGTCGCAGAGCACGGGCTCTAAGGTGCGTGGGCTTCAGTAGCTGTGGCACGAGGGCTCAGTAGTTGTGGCTCATGGGCTTAGTTGCTCCGCGACATGTGGGATCTTCCCGGACCAGGGATCGAATCCGCGTCCCCTGCATTGGCAGGCGGATTCTTAACCACTGCGCCATCAGGGAAGTCCCACTTCGTGTTCTCTGCATGTCTGAACCACTGTGCCCCAATTTTCCTTTTCTTATAAAGACCAGCCATCTTGGATTTAGGGGCCACCCTAATCCATTAAGACTTCATCTTAATTTTTTTAAAAATTGAGATTTATTGACATAAAACATTATACTAGTTTCTGACACACAACATGATGATTTAATATTTGTGTATATTGTGAAATGATCATCACAATAAGTATGGTTAACATTTATCACCACACCTAGTTACAACTCTTTTTTTTTCTGTGTACCTCAGCTTAATCTGATTACATTTGTAAAGCCCCTACTTCCAAATAAGGTTGCCTTCATGGGTACTGAACACATCTATTTTGGGAGGACAAAATTTAACCAACAGCCTGAAGGTTGTCCAAGCAGAAGAGGGGGGGCAGGGCCGTGCTCCTCCACATGGAGGTGGCTGGCAGGTAGGGGCACAGTCTCCCTGGTGGACACAGCATGTGAACTTACAAACTCAGCTTGGGCTTTCTTGTTTGAGTTTGGCATCCTAAGCAGGTGGCCCAAAGCAGCAAGGTCGGACTCCATAAACAGCCAGCTGTGGAGTGAATGGCCCTGTGTGTAGCTATGGCACCCGGGTGGGTGGGTGGGCATTTCCTCTGGTCCCTGCTTAATTCCTGAGCTGAATTCTCTGGGCTTCCCTTCAGTTCTGTCATCGTCTTTATATCCTTTCACCTAATTCCCTCTCCTTTGTTTAAACTAGACAAAGTCAGTTTTTCCTGTTTGCAAGCAGGAACTCTGAGTAATAGCAATATCAAATTAAAGTAAGTTATTATCCAAACATTACCAGAAGGTTCCAAGGGGCAGCAGAATCCGGGGACAATTAGCTTCAGAAGAGTAACTGCCATTAAGAACATTAATTGTGGCAGGACATTAAATATTGACTACCAGGTCACCCTTTTGTTGTAAATATTTTATACAAATGACAAAGGACAAAGCTCCTTTATAAATAAAGGAGTTACATCAGGAAATTTCAGAATTTTACTCTTCAGTATCCAGAGGTCTGAAAGGGAAATTCAAATCATTTTAAAAATCGTAATTCTAAGAGTTTATGGAATCAGTTCCCCAATGGCAGGTCCATCTGCAAATTATAAAGAAATTCTTCCACTCAATATGAATTAATTAATTTTCTTAGTTCAACCAATCTATCTGTTAATCAATTAACAATCTGTTAAAATAATTGATACTCCAAACAGATTTCCCAGTTTTTCAGTCCTAAGTGTGGTAAGGGGTCCCTCTACTGGCTACTCATAGAAGCTACAGCTCTCTACCCATGCGCTGTGACACAGGAATTCAAAAGTAAGCAGTTTACCTTTTGTTGTAACCCCCTCGAAAATTGTCTGAGGTAGTAGCCTCAGGGCAGGAATAAGAAAAGGCACTGATTAGGAAGCCAGCTGTGAAGGAAATCTTGGCCTACGGCTCTCTGAAAAATGAAAATGAAAATGTAAAATGCATCCCTATAGAAGAACGCTCTTCAGTAGAAAATATTGCAAAAGCCACAAGTGTGAGCCATGTATTCATTTTTAAATTGCTTAGTGGCCACATTTTAAAAAGAAGTAGGGCTTCCCTGGTGGCGCAGTGGTTGAGAATCTGCCTGCCAATGCAGGGGACATGGGTTCGAGCCCTGGTCTGGGAAGATACCACGTGCCGCGGAGCAACTAGGCCCGTGAGCCACAACTACTGAGCCTGCACGTCTGGAGCTTGTGCTCCACAACAAGAGAGGCCACGACAGTGAGAGGCCCACGCACCGCGATGAAGAGTGGCCCCCGCTTGCCACAACTAGAGAAAGCCCTCGCACAGAAATGAAGACCCAACACAGCCAAAATTAAATAAATAAAGAAAGAAAGAAAGAAGTAAAGCAAACCAAGTAAAATTCATTTTAATTATGTATTTTTATTTAACCCAATATACCCAAAATGTTATCACTTCAGCTTGTAATCCATATAAAAAATTGATGAGCTATCTTGCATTCTTTTGTTGCACTTAATTCTTTGAAATCTGGGCTGTACTTTCCACCTGTAGCACATCCCAGTTTGGACTAGCCACATTTCAGGTGCTCCATAGCCCCATGGGGCTAGTGGTTGTTAATTAGACCTCATGGGACCAGGGAAACTCCAATAGCAAGGACAGGAACTCAAGAGATAAGATATTAGCTGTTTCATAATTTACAATTCATAGCTCAGGGTGACATCTCACAAGCTGTCCAAAACCCGTTTAGAAAAGGAACGTCAAAGACGAATAAACTGGCTGTCAAGAGCTTAAAGGTTCATGTTTTCTTTGTATCGTTGTTGGTGACACTTGGTACAAAGGGCTCTGCATAGTGGTTTGACGTCATGTATCCAGAGCTTTCAAACATTCAGAACTTCCAGACCAGGGTTTACACCTGTGGGAATGGTAGCAGGGGAATGTGAGCACAAGCCGGCTCTGGGTATTAAGTTCCTGCTGGGCAGTTGTTATGGCTCTTTGTCTTTCCATCTGGGACGTCTCTGTGGGCTCTCAGGATGGCTGCAGCCCTCAGGGGTAGAACTCTACCCATGACCCGCAGGAATAGCCTTGAGACTGCCCGCCATCACACTCTTGGCTGGCTTTCCTTCCCCCTTCTTGTGGAGTCTGAGGCTGGGTGGGCTAACAAAAAGTAAGATGCATACATAAAATTAAACTGATGAATTAATGTATATAATTTAATTAATTAAAATAAGTGTATAATTAAATTAATTAAATTTACTATTGATTATGAAAGTCTTTGTCCTCAAGGGCATTTTTGGTGGGTCCGATTAGAAGGAGCCATGGGTTACAGTGGAAGAGCATGGCTTTTCCAGTGGAGGTGGTCAGAGATGCACCTAGATTCCTGGATGAAGCTGTCCAACACGCCCGACATTATTAGGGAAAAATGGAAACAACTTATTCAACAATAGGCAATTACTTAACAATATATCTCCATAGAATGGACATTATGCAGCTTTCAAAGGAAGGTTTCAATGATTGCTTTTCCTCTTTATATTTATTTTTCGGTTTTGTCAGTGTTACCCAAGCTTTGTATGGTTTGTTGTGAAACTTCGGCCCCGCCCACCGTTTCCTTCCATTTTCCTCTTCCCACGGGGGAGAACAGGGGAGATTCACCTTCCACTAGAGAAGATTACAAGGGATGTGGTGTCAGTGGGAAAAAGGCAAATTCCAAGTAATTTCATGTATGGAGCTAGAACAGGCATACAAGGAAATGTTTGAAGATACAGGGTAAATTATGCACGTAATGTGATGAAGTTTCAAAAGTCAGACATTAAAATTGTAACTATTTTGACAACTGAATTTAGCTCTAAATATAGAGAAAAGAAAATACTCTGGCTCTTATAAGTCAATTCAGCTACATTCAGTAATCTGGAGGGGACATTACTGATTGAAAACTTTGTCACACTCAGAACAAACTCAGGCACATGCAGGGAGTGTCCTGGGCGCTCTTCCGTTCCCCAGGATAGATACTAGGCTGAGATGGCTTTGTATCGCAGCTGTGTAAGGTCCCCGGAGGAGGGAGACCACGGCAGTTCAGATGCCCTCCTGTGCCTACACACACTCTCAGACTGCCGTTTCCCCTGCAGGGCTGCCACAACCTGGTAACCCCAGGGAGAACCTCTCTGTGGGGCCTGCTCTATCCCTGGGCCTCCTCCAGGGTTTGAGGCCCCGGCCCTGCCTGACCCTGGATTCTGAAACTTCGAGGGAGGCTTTATCTCCCTCTACCTCGCAACGACCTGCCGCGGGCTAGAGAGCTTGTGGGATTCCCAAGCTGAACGTGACCTGCTTGCTTCCTTTCCTGACCTCCCTCCTTCTTCCTCCCAAATGAGAGGGTCTTCATTTTACTGGAGTAGGGGTAGGGCCTAAGGGGACTAGATATGCTCTATGATTTCTGTTTTCGCATCTTCCTGCCTTACTCCTTTCAACCGCTTTGTTCTCTAGTCCAGGCCATGCTGGGGCTGGTGGGAGGGCCAGAGAATGTACATGACAGATGCACAAGAGCGTGGGAGCCACATGCAACGACAGCTCGCAAATCTCCCCCTCCCCTCCTCTGTTCACCAAAGCACAGGGATTCTGAAGTGACCCTGCGTGGTAGGGTGGTGGGTCGGGTGACCTGGGTCTTGGGGAGCACTGGAGCTAGTCAGGACAGAGAGACCAGCCTGGGAAGAAATAGGGGCAGGAGTGTGCACCCTCAGCGACGGCAGGAGTTGGAACTGAGTCAAGAGAAGCATCGGGGTAGGACAATTCAGAGCAGAAGGAACTTAACCTACGTTTAGGGACCATTTGTCCCAGGGTTCTAACAGTTTATTTCTCCTTCTTCTTTTTCATTTATTTAACTTAGAAAGTGTTGTGGTTGGAAACAGATGGCTTATTATTTCTTGGGCATTAAAACTTACTTTCTTTTAACCCTGAGTAAATGCCTAGACACTTGAAAATGCAATAAATTAAAAGCATGTGCTGGCTTATAGAAATATTCTCTCTCTCTCTCTCTCTCTCTCTCTCTCTCTCTCTCACACACACACACACACACACACACACACACGTGCACACACCCCCAGTATGTCTGAGCGGGTCAAGTTGAGGGAATGTCTCTCCAAAATGAGCTGTCTGACTGAGGTGGCAATGATATCACTCACTGGCAGTGAACTCATGGGGGCCGTCATCGAGGCTGACAGGAAGTTAGAGAAACGAGTCCCCAGGGAAACCCGTTGCTCTGTTTCTAGTTCCTTGAGATGTAAATATGTCTCCGAAAACGAATACGTATATGCGTTCCCTCTTATCACCACGTAAAAATGTATCCCTGAGGTAGAGTGAATGTCCTGATGGATCTGTGTACTCAGCATTCCTTCCTCAAAGGTGCAGTTCAGGACCCTCATTCCTGGGGTGGCTGGGGACCTGAAATGTGATCTTTTTTAAAAATGTATCCCCAACTTCCTTCCCCGCCCTTCATCAAAGTGTGAGCTCATTGTGTTGAGCCAAGATTCAATAAAGAGAGGCTTGCCCCACACCCTGATGAAACGTTCTTTTTGAATGTGTAACAGAAACGCAATCATTTCTAGAAACTGGGAGCCGGTGATTCTCTGGGAGGCGCTTGCTGGGGTGATCCTTTATTGGAACAAACCTCACTGGGAACTGTGCCCAGTCCCTGGGCAGAAAAGCTGCCCAATCACACTTGCATCCCAAAGCCAAATATCTTGTCTTATCAGGAAATGAATAAGGTCTCCTAGACGTTTTTTTTTTTTTTTTTGCGGTACACGGGCCTCTCACTGTTGTGGCCTCTCCCGCTGTGGAGCACAGGCTCCGGACGCGCAGGCTCAGCGGCCATGGCTCACGGGCCCAGCTGCTCCACGGCATGTGGGATCTTCCCGGACCGGGGCACGAACCCGTGTCCCCTGCATCGGCAGGCGGACTCTCAACCACTGCGACACCAGGGAAGCCCCTCTACAGTTTTTAGAGAGTAGAAATTATGATAGTTAATATTTACTGGACATTTATTGGTGGCAGGCACTATTCTAAGCACTTTACATGTATTATCTCATTTAATCCTCATGAGGCGTTGCTAATGTCACCCCCATTTTACAGATGAGGAGACTGAGGCAGAGGGAGATTTAGTAGTTTGCTCAAGGCCATGGAGTCAGTAAATGGCAGAGCTGGGATCCAGGCAGTCTCAAGTCAGAATCAGCACTACTGGGACTTCCCTGATGGTCCAGTGTTTACGACTTGGCACTTCCACTGCCAGGGGCTTGGGTTTGATCTCTGGTCAGGGAACTAAGATCCCACAAGCTGTGTACTGCTCAAGGCTATTGGATGGCCTCTGTCGGTGTGTAACCTGACAGAAGCCTGTAATTTTGAAAGCATGAGCTGTGAACAACCAGTTTTGAACCACTGGGAGGATTTCTGATTCCAGGGCCTAGACCCATCGAATCACAGTCTCCAGGGATTTGGGTCTGGGAATGTGCAATCTGATCGTACTTCCTCTCCTGATTCCCCACTCCCCACCCTTACGTGATTCTGAGGCACGATGATGTTGAAGAACCAGTAGCATAGATATTTTGATCTAATTGGGTAAAAAAGAAAACTTTGATTTACCTACTATAATTTTTAATTCTTTACGTTCCTAAATATTCAAACAGCAACTTTCTTTCTTGGAAGTGGACACCATTTCCTTTCATAATGATCACTGTCTGCACCATACCATTGTTACAAATACTTTATTGCTTTCTACTACTAGTTATCCTCTCATGTGTCTTTTTAAAAATTTAAGATGTTTATTTAATGTTTAGTGTGCAAAGCACTGCGTGAGTTCTAAGGGATATGTAGATAAATAAAATGTGGTCCTGCTCTCCATGTGGCTCAGGGTCTAGGGAGGGACCAGGCTCAAATGCACTTAAGAAGTGGGTGTGTATGAAGGGGTACAAGTACAGAACGGGGCACAGTGAAGAAACGTCTGGTCTCAAGTTTTTCATTGAATGGATTTGGGGCTACAACAAGCAAATCACAGAGTCCTCCAGGTGTGGGAACAAGAGGACACTGGATGGAAGGAATCACCCTTAAATCCCATCTTAGCAGGTAGAGACCAGGGCTTAACAGTTCTCATCTGAAGAGCCTGCCATGGGGCCTTACATACTATACAGTGTAGGTTGATTCATACATTTCTTCCTCTTCCCCCAAATTCCTTGGAAGCCTCCTTGAGAATTTCCTCTCGTTCCATGTGAAGCTAGTTGACTTCACGTTTTTGAGACGTGTGAATTCTTACATTCTCTCTCTCATTTAAGCGGTCCTGTCATCACATAGGACTAATGCTTATTACAAGAAGGAGTATTTCTTATATCCCACATAATACAGCCCACACTCCTCATTAAATGGGTACATTGAATCTCAAATTAAACACAAGACTATGGTATTTAATACAAGTGTGCTTGTTAAGAGCACTCCCTGGATTTAAATCTGATTCCATCATTTACTAACGTTGGGACCCGGGGGAAGTTACTCACCAGCCCTGTGCCTCTGTAGTTTTTTCCTTTTCAGTTATAAAATGGAATAAAAATAGAACTTATGTAAAATGGTTATGACAAGGCATGTAGTTAAAGGTCTTACTCATATCGCTTTCAAACATGTGCACACAAGACACTGTGGGCTTAGTTTTCACCAGGTGCAGACAAGGGATTTGGTTATTTGTTTATTTATCTATCTATTTATCTTTTGGTACCACCTTTATTGAGATATAGTTCACATACTGTACAATTCATCCATTTAAAGCATACAGTTAAGTGACTTTTAGTATATTCACAAAGTTGTGTAACCGTTGTCATGATTAATCTTTATAACATTTTCATCACCCCAGAAAGAAACCTCATGCCCTTTAGCAGCACTACTTATTTCCCCCAGTCTCCACCCCGAGTCTAGGCAACTGCTAATCTACCTTATATCTCTATAGATTTGTCTATTCTGGATGTTTCCTTTTAAAAGTATATTATGCTTCTTTCACTTAGTATAGTATTTCCAAAGTTCTTCTACATTGCAACATTTATCCGTAATTCATTCTTTTTGTGGCTGAAAAAATTCTACGGTATGGATATACCATATTTTATCCATCTGTTCATCAGTTGATGGACATTTGAGTGAGACAGGGATTTGGACTTGGTCACAGCCAGGTTTCCTTCAGAGTTGACCATCGCTTCTCCTTGAATGCTTTATTGCATCAGGTAGTGAGGCAGAGATCACAGTGGCAACTGAGTCAGCATGTGGGCTGGTGCTGTGGAAGAGGAGGAAGAAGGAGGAGAAAGAGGGCCAGGTGTGCCCCACCTGTGCTCCCTTCCTGCTGGGGGATCCTGTGCCCCAGACCCTCGGGCTCCGTCTTCCCTGACCTGGCTCATCTTGAAGGGGTCGGGGTTGCTTGCTGGTCTGGGGTGTGACATCAGCTTCTGCTGGGCCACTGAGCAGTCCTAGACCTCATCAAGGGAAACTCTGGAATTACTAACTTCTTAAGAAGCACAACTTTTTTTTTTAAACCTGTGTAACCCTTTATTAACAACTAAAACAGAAGGTATCTGTTGTACAACACAGTAGTAATTGGCTGATGGGAGATTTATTATGTGACTGCCAAGTTGTGGCAGACAGCTTTTGGAAAGTAACTTGTCAAGAAACATAACTTTTGACATATATACACTAATATGTATAAAATAGAAAACTAATAAGAACCTGCTGTATAAAAAATAAATAAAATAAAATTCAAAAGTTCAAAAAAAAGAAACATAACTTTTTAGTCATAAGAAATGACATATGATGACTGTAGGAAATTTGGAAGATACAGGAAAGTATAGAAAGAAAATAAAAATACTCTTTAATTTCATTAGCCAGAACTAACTACTGTTAAAATTATTTTATGCATTTTCTTTGCCTTCTGAGTACACACACACATGTAATTTCTTAATATAAATCATACATGTATGTATAAATCGTACAACCTTAAGTGCATTATGGCGTGAAACAAAAGTTTCCATATACATATTTAATATATATATATTTAACCTACTCTTAGATGACTTAATTTTGCGAATATTTGTCTTAGAAAACTTTTTTTAGTTATTTGCTTACTGATGGACATTCAGCTAGTTTCTAGTTTTTCTGTTATAAATAATACAAACTTGGACATTTCTGTACATTAATCACTGACCTTATCTGTAATTATTTCCTTAAGAAAGACTTCTAAAAGCTGTATTATTGGGTTGAAGGAGATGATTACTAATAAGGTAACATATTGCTAAATTATTTCCCAGAAGAGTTGACCAATGTACATTCCTACCAGTTGTGTTGAAATTCTTATTTCTATTGGATATTTTGGAAAGGTTGCATTTTGATTCTTCTATTTGTTCCTTTTGTCCTGTAAGAATTATATAAGGAAAGAAAATGATAACATTGTGTATACATGCAAATATTTGAACAGCTGAATGTGAAGTCACCAGATCATATAGCTCTGTTACCTAATGAATTAAAACCCAGTCATTAATGAACTAATATGTTTAGTTTTTATTTCATTTTTATGTCACATCCAAATGTATTCCATACTATCCATTTTCAAGAGTAATTGAGCTCTGTTTGGTTAGGTAAAGGCAGGCTTTCACTCTTTGACCTTTACATCCAAAAGGAACATAAGGACAATAAGTCCAACCCCTCCCTCCTTTTTACTGTGAAGGATTCCGAGGTCCAGAGAAGTTAAATATTTTGCCGATGATTAACACCCAGTGAGCAGTGGAGTGTGGCTCAGAATCAACTCCGAGATGAATTCTCTTTCCCACACTGTCATCTCTCTTTTCTCTACATACATCAACCAAATCTAAGTGATGCGAATTTTCTGCTTGGATTATGCCTTTACACACAGTATTAAGGATTTTAAAGGCAAATGATACCACCTATGCCATCTGGTTGTCTGTGGTTTACCTCTGGAGTCCTGATTTTATTTTTTTCACTTAGTTTTTTTCCCCCTTAAGTTTGCATCTTAGTAAAATTTCATGTAAATTCACGTACATTAGCATAATTCATGTAAATTATTTTCCAGAAAAGGTTGTTGTTGAATATAAAATTTCTTCTAGATGGAATTTTAGGCTTCTCAAACACTAGATGATGATAAGACAAGAAATATGAAAACACGTTAAGCTGTTGGATTCTCGAAATGGACATAGTCAGGGTTAAGGATTATAAATCTGGGTTTTGGAAACATTTTTCTATCTCAGAAACTCTAAGGTGAAGTTGCCATATCTTTCCTGACTCAGTTTCTCCATGTGTGGAAAGGAGATTATAGTCCTCAGTGAGTAGAGGGGAGCCTTTATTGTGCAATTTCTATAATTTGTTGAAAATGTGTAAGATTCGGGTTATTCCTCTGTTGTACGGGAGAGCTGTCATAGGCGTCGATGGGAATAACACTGATCAGTGGAGAAAAAAATCCACTTGATGATTTGTAGGTATTTGGGGAGGGTGCTTAAGAATTTGTGGCTGAAATTCATCTTCTTGGAAGAGAAGAGAGAGAGGGAGAAAACGACTCTAAGCGTGCTGTAACAACACCCCTCTGAGTCATTCTGGGAGTGGCTGGGTGTACCAAGCCACCGGCGCCAGAATGCTGAGCAATCAAGTTACAATATTTGGAACATTTCAACCTACAGGTAAGGAAAAGCACAAACAAAACAGTCTCCTAGGTTACTAAATATTTGAGCTGATGATTACTGTTGTTGAACTAGAGGAAATTATTGCTTGATAAATTTGTATGGTGAATGAATGGCTAATTCATTTTTTGAGCTGTATTTCGTCCCTCCCACACACAAAATCTACTTTTTTAAATACAAAGTCAATAACATGTTTTGTTTTGTTTTGTTGTGGCACATAAAAGAGAGAGAAGGCAATTATAGATTAGTTTTGGAATTATAAAGCAAATGCTTCTTCCTACAAACAGTTATATCATTTCCCACTAAATATTTTTAAAGAAACACTTATTTCCAAGAGTCAGAGTTACGTTCGGGCTTCCTTGGGTATTGCTGAATTCCTCAGGCAGGAAAACTCTGGAATATGCAAAGAGCAGACTCCGCAAAGAGATTCCAGGGCAAAATAATCCTTTTTTTTTTAAAGGCTTTTTTTTTTTTTTTGATTTGGACCATTTTTAATGTCTTTAATTTATTAACAACAAATTTATTTAGTCTTTATTGATATTGCTTCTGTTTTATGTTTTGGTTTTTTGGCCGAGAGGCATGTGGGATCTTATCTCTCCCACCAGGGATAGAACCTGCACCCCCTGCGTTGGAAGGCAAAGTCTTAACCACTGGACCTCCAGGGAAGTCCCTAAAGCTAGTTAATCCTAATCACAATATTTTATTGGGAGCCCCATCAACAATTTCTCCCATCAATTTGGTATTACATATTCTGCTAAGTCTAATGTATTTAATGTATATATTCTTTACTTTCTTTTGTGATCACCTTTCTGTTTAATAGGTAGCTAGCTACCTCTTTGGCATCTAGCAGAATGAGCCATGGAGGTGAGGGTGCTTTCTGTGGCACCACCATACTTGAGAAGTATGAATTATTACAACCAACACATAGTCCTTCTATTTTATATAATATTTCACCTTTCGGTCCCACGTGGGCTACTAGGGTTGCCCTTCTGTACGTATGCGTGTATTCAGCCTAAGGCACGATCCGCCGACGGCCCTGTCCTGCCTGAGCATGTTGCAGGCCTTTAGAAGCTGTGCAGGCAACAGCAACTCCAGCGTGAATCATTTTTTTCAATCACGGACAAGCTGCCAAGAGGCATGAGTAAGGGCCAGGGCAGAGGTGGGAGGGACGGAGGGAGGGCAGGCTGGGCGTGGTCACAGTGGGCGTGGCCCCGGGCAGCATTCAAGGGAGCAAGCAGCGTGCTTCGGCCCCGCATCAAGGTCCTACCGCATCTGGTTTTCCTTTTCCCTGGCCGTGCGATCGCTGTAACTTCAGGTAAGCAAAGTGCAGGTAGCAAGGTGGTGATGTCCCTCTTTCTGGCAAGTCTTAAAATAGTTCTTTGAGATGGTGAACACAGTGGACGGAATGGTTTATTTTCAAGAGTAGGCTGTCAGCTTCAGTACGGCTATCACCCCCTACATGGGCAGCATTTCCAGCGCCCAGTCCTTTGGGAGCCAGGCCTGCCGTGTAGGGAGCAAAATCACTTCAAAGTACAAGGTACGAGCATGAAGAAACAGCATGGCCGGGAGGTTGTGGTGTTGGGAGGGCCCAACAGTGATTCGCAGAGGAGAAAGTATTCCCGAGGACGTTTCCAGCGCTACCTTGGAACTCAGAATGAGTTTTGCGGTGCTAGTTTCGGAAAGGGTGTGGTGCCCCAAACCTGAAGAAAGTGGAGACGCACAGGAGTGTCCGGCTCACCTTCTTGGGTTGGCACTGTGGGCTGAGATTCAGACTGCGGAACTGCTGTCCTTTTTGGCATTTTAAAGCATCCAGTGGGTGTCCATTTACTTGCAACTGCGTTCTTCCAGGCAGGAAGTGTTCTCCCTCCCTATTCCTGGGCTTCAAGATACTTGAAGCAAATTACAGATTTCAAATGTGTGTTCTTGGACGACTTTTCGAACAGGCTGGCTCATAGTTTCTTCCTCATAGAAGCTACTGGGTTTTTTTTTGTTTTTTTTTTTTTGGTGGTACGCAGGCCTCTCACTGTTGTGGCCTCTCCCGTTGCGGAGCACAGGCTCCAGATGCTCAGGCTCAGTGGCCATGGCTCACGGGCCCAGCCGCTCCGCGGCATGTGGGATCTTCCCAGACCGGGGCACGAACCCATGTCCCCTGCATCAGCAGGCGGACTCGAAGCTACTGTTTTGATGGCTTTCTTTAAGCGTGTCACACTAAAGAACAATTTAATGGGCCAGGCTGTTCTGTAGGCTCGTAATCAGAGGAGGCGCAGATTCCCAGGGCTGAGGGGTCTTATACATCCTTCAGCACACGTCTCCCCCACCCCCCATTTTGTGGATGAGGAGGGGAGGCTCACGGAGCAGAAGTAGCGTCCAAAGTCCCCTGGCTTACATGGGGCAGGATGAAGTGGAATCCAAGTCTTCACACTCACGGCTCCTGGACTTTTCCAGGTCACCATGAATTTTCTTAACAGCTTTGTCACCCCTACATGACTGAAGAGGTTTTGAATAGAATTGGGTACGTCAGAACCTCAGTCCCCACCAACACATGCAGGTGTTTGATGGGTTCCTGGATGGGTGGAGAGATGGAAGCTTGTCTGAAGAAAGGATTCTCTCCGTGAGTCAGTGGGTTTATATCTTTGCTTCTTAGCACCTGAATTCTGCCCGTTCAGTCCCTCTGGGTTGCAGGTTCACTTTGAAGGTATGAAGTCTCAGCAATCTTGGTCATCCTGGTGTGGTGAGTCTGGCCCTGTTTTACTGCTTTAGGCAGCGGTGGGATGGCTCCGTGGTCGAGATCAGGCTTCTAACCAGATGGGAGCAGATATGATGGCTCAGAATATCTGAGCAAAGCAGAGGCTCCCCTGCCATTGGAAATTAAGCAGTTGACCTTATTACTAAGAGCCACATTGTCCTTTCCTGCTGACAAAGCACTTTCCATGTACATTTATTCATTCCATCACCTCATTAATCCTCATGCTATTCTTTCACGTGGCAGAAGCTGCAGGATCTCCTATTTTCTTAATCTGCCTCTGACTTTTTTCCTTGTGAGGTTAGAAAGTGAATGGCACAGACTGTGTTTTTAGACACTCCACTGTAGTTGTTGTAATAGGCAAAGGTATTGCCTAAGGATTGTTTCCACCAAATGGTCTACAGATGAAAAGTTTGGGGAATATTGGCTTGGATGCATTAAAAACGCTAGAAATCTTGATGCAGGGGCCAGTGAGCACCTGTGAGTCGAGAGACTTGACCTCCCCATGCCTCCACCCACCCCAGTGCATGTCTGCATTCATCTGGGGACCGCCTGCTGTCTCTGAACTAGCAGTTCTCTCTGGCACACATTTTTGCATGGCTAACTCCTCCTTATTCTTTAGGATGCGCCTGTAGTGCGACTTATCTGATGTCACTGTCTCTGAGGAGAGCTCACTGAGATTTCTGCTATGAGTGCCCTGTCTCCCCTAAAGGCTTCATGATAACTTGTGCCCCCATCAAAACACCCATCACACCTACAGCACACATCATGCCACTAGGTGACAGCTCCTCAGAGGCGGGAGCCATGCTATGTTCACCTTTGATTTGTTAATGTCTAGATCAGGTGCCTGACATGCATTATTAGGTACTCAGTTAATACTTATTAAATGAAAGCAATATAAGATTGATGGTTTGCAACACAAAGAGTGGAAAGAGAACATGAGTTTCTGCCAGTTGGAAAATCAGGAAAAAAAAGTTTTGTGTTGATTTAAAAAAAGAAAACGTGTAAGAAAAAGAAAAAGAAGAAAACATGTAAGGTATCTTGGTATCTCTAAAGGGGTAATCCAGGACACGTAGGATTTTTGGAACTCCATAAAGACTCCTGAGAGAACAAATGCCAGCAAAGACACAATTACCAAGAAGGAAGGTGATAGGTGTGGCTGGGAACTACCAGGCTGGAACATAGAAGAGTGAGTGCCAGGTCTGGTTTGACCACTCTCACTCCCCGCCTGGGTGGCCTGGGAGAATCACTTCGTCTCTGTGTGCCTCCCTTTCCACATCTGTAAACTGAAGAGATGGGGTCAGACTAAATCCATCCAAGGTCTTGTCCCCCTTTAAAGGTTTATGGCTTTAGGATGTATTGCAAACAATAAAAACAAAACAGGCAACTTTACAATTAAACTCTTACAACTTCTTGTTGTTTGTTTGTTGCATTTCTTGGTTGTTTGTTTATTACTACTTAAACTTTCATTTCACGTTTCCCTGATTAAAAGTGCCTTTTAAACATTTAAATCAATAAAAGATGCGGTGTTTTGTATGTTGATGCTGTAAACTAAATTCTCCTCACTTGTTCTAATCATTAGAAGGTTTTCATGAAAATGAAAGAAGTTATCTCTGTAACAATGGAATAATACAATGAAAAGAATCTGAAGTGATTTTAGCACCCTGAACAGGTCATTAGATATGTAAATTTACTACGCAGGAATTGCTAATCTCTACTCTTGTACCCATAATTTTTATAGCAATTCCTCATGCAAAATGGTCTGCATAGGAACCTGACCCATTTTTCTGGGTGTGTATTGCTAAAGTTGCTGAGATTTGTTTAAATGCTTCATCTTGCACTACAGTGAGGTGGCAACTGGCTGTGGCCAAAATCATCCCTTGAACTATCTCAGACCAAATCAGCTCTACAGTGTTTTTAGGTCACCTGCCACTAATCAACAGGCAACTGATTAGATTTACCACGCAATATTTGATTGATTACTTAGTTGGTGATCATTTGCCCCTATAGACACCTCAGATGTTACGTGTGCCCTTATTTACATTCTCCAACAGGGACTGAACCTAAGCCTTGAATTGCAACAAAGTGTTAATTATATTGTATAATTAACTGTATTTAAAGCTACCATGATCTTGTATTCACATAGCGCCATTTAGATGAAACGAATTGCAAAATGTTATAATGAGTGAATGAATAATACTTCAGTGGAACAAAATGGCATTTCCTTACACTTTGATCCACTTCTGGGATCCACTTTTAGGTGTCTGCCGTCAAACTCCCTCAGCAGATTACTCTAAGGCCTTAAAAACACAAAAGACATCAAACTTCAAAGTTTGTTATAAATGATGCAAAATTATTCTAATTTCTCCTCCTGGGTGGTTGGAAATATGGGCTGAGAAGAACTACTTGGGCTTGTTAAAACAATTGGTATGTTTTCAGACTATCATTCGTGTGGTTAGGCCTTGAGTTGTTGAAGCTTTGAGAAGTTCGCGGGGGTCTGGGTTTAGGTTTCTCTATTTGGTGAAGAAATACCTCATTTAGGCTTTTCTATTTGGTAGAGAAATAGCTCCTATTGAATCTTAGTCATCGATGAACTCAGCATTATCAGTGTTAAACTTGCTGCTGGAGAAAGTCAGACTTCTTGTCCTGAAAGTCCGTTTGGGATTCCCCAAATGTTTTAGGAAGTTTCTTTTACTTTCCCTGTGGTGGACACATGCTTCTGTTTCTGTCTCATTGCCCTCTGCCTTCCTCATGCTGGTCCGCTTCCCCTGAGAGTTCACTCTCATCTCATGGCCCCCAGCTCTCCCCAGATGACAGAGCATAAGGTAGTAGGCCTTAAAGAAATGTAAGGTGCCTGCCCTGACTTCAGGTTACCTTACTGTAGGTGCGTAATGAAAACACTGAGTTCACTTAGCTGTACTTTTTGGACAAAGGAGGAAGCAGTCACTGGAGATGACCAGTGAGCATGAACGCGTCAACAAAACTTTTTTTTTTTTTTTTTTTTGCTAATGAGCTTGTTTTTACAGATTCCAAGATATAGTATAATCTTTTTGATTCCATCCTACACACAAGCCACATGTCCCATAAAAGGGAGAATTCCAAAGAACTATTTGAAGATCAAGGGCCCATTCCTGGATCTTATTCTCACGTCTTTGCATTTTGAATTTCTGTTCAGGTATAAGGTGCAAAATTGAGATCCTATTCATGCATTTGACTTTAACACATCCTTGAGTCCTGATTGAGGGAAGTCCTCTGTCTTGAGTGGTGATGCTTTGTCTGACACGGGGGAGCACATCCTGCCTGACGACCTTCACTGTCACGTCTTCTAGGGGTGATGAGAATGAGAGTTCTCAGTCAAGACCAGAGGCTCGCTGCTGCTATTTCCACTTTACCCGGCTCCACATTTTTAGATGAAGCTGCCCTCTCTTTTCTTCTTTTTTTTTTTTTTTTTTTGCGGTACGCGGGCCTCTCACTGTTGTGGCCTCTCCCGTTGCGGAGCACAGGCTCCGGACGCACAGGCTCAGCGGCCATGGCTCACGGGGCCAGCCACTCCGCGGCATGTGGGATCCTCCCGGACCGGGGCACAAACCTGCGTCCCCTGCATCGGCAGGTGGACTCTCAACCACTGCGCCACCAGGGAAGCCCTGCCTTGTTCTTAAAGGGACACCAGTCTTATTGGGTTAGGGCCACCCTGATGACCTCTACTTGATTCAATCTGCAAAGATCCTATTTCCAAAAAAGGTCATGTTCATAGTTACCCAGAGGTGGGACTTCAACCTACCTTTTGGGCGGGGGGTGGGGCGGGACATAATGCAGCCCATAACACTTACTAAATATTAACTTGAATCACACAAAACTGCTGTGATTTGACTATTGTTGACCTACAGAAAACTCAATTTTGTATGCTTTAACCTGAATCCTAATTGAAGCAATATGGATAAATAAAACCAACTGATTTTGATCAGTGCTGTCCATTGTTCTGACCATGTGCAGAGGCCATCGTAGCCAAGTGGGCTCGAATTTGGAGATTCTGGGCAGAGCTGTACACACAGAGGACCTCACATGCTGGGTGTTCAGATCCTAGGACATTTGTGCAGGAGTTTCTTTACCACTGGCTTTTAGATTTGCATTTACTGAAAGTTCCTTCCTTCCTCTCTTCTACCCAAGACCATGACTTTGCTCGACTAGAATTCTTATTGCGTTGGCAAAATGCAGTTGAGAACACTTTAAAGATGATTTAGAAATAACCTCACTCTTGTTCTTTGTTCTAGGCCCACAATGGATGCCCTGCAACTGGCAAATTCGGCTTTTGCAGTTGACCTGTTCAAACAACTGTGTGAAAAGGAGCCAGCGGGCAATGTCCTCTTCTCTCCAATCTGTCTCTCCACCTCTCTGTCACTTGCTCAAGTGGGTGCCAAAGGTGACACAGCAAACGAAATTGGACAGGTAAGCCCCATGCCTTGTTTCTGCATTTTTTAAAATTAATTAATTTATTTTTTTGTGGTATGTGGGCCTCTCACTGTTGTGGCCTCTCCCGTTGTGGAGCACAGGCTCCAGACACGCAGGCTCAGCGGCCATGGCTCACGGGCCCAGCTGCTCCACGGCATGTGGGATCTTCCCGGACCGGGGCACGAACCCGTGGCCCCTGCATTGGCAGGCGGACTCTCAACCACTGCGCCACCAGGGAAGCCCCTTGTTTCTGCTTTGAGTGGAAGCAGAGTTATAAGAACACACAGGTGGTGCCTGGGGAAAAAGGAATGAGGCTCTGTGGTCGGAATTGCTCAGGAATGGGAGTTTTGCCATTTCCACCACTCTCTTAATCTATTTTTAAATGTGAAAGCTCATTTATGTGTCCTGCAACCCATGTTTAGGTACTATGTTGTTGTGGAGAATGCGGGGATCTGCTAGGCAATCACAAGTTTTCCACTAACAAGTGGCCTTTGGCAAGTCACCTGACATCTTTCTACCCGTTATATTGTAAGCATCAGTCACAATGATGTCTGTTAAGTGTCCCACTGCATATATCCTGACCAGAAAGAGTGTAAATCTACACGCTCCTGTCTTATGCACGAAATTTATTTACAGCATCATCCTTTACATTAAAATGCAGCCTGAACTATATTCTACCCTATAATATATTCTACCCTATTGGATAGATAGAATATATCCATGTTTATTTCAATACAGAAATAATGTTTGAAATTATCTACCTTTAAGTTACATGGATAAATAAGAAGATGGATTATGCTTACTTACGTTTTAGAATACTCCCTGGGATTTGAATATCCCATTTGAGAAGAATGGACTAAGATGATGTTTTGCACACACACATACACATACACGCACGCACATGTATATAGGAGTATGTATATATATGTGTACACATATAAATAAAAAAATTTTATGAATTTCTTTTTGGGGCTTCCCTGGCGGTGCAGTGGTTGAGAGTCCGCCTGCCAATGCAGGGGCCACGGGTTCGTGCCCCGGTCCGGGAAGATCCCACATGCCGTGGAGCGGCTGGGCCCGTGAGCCATGGCCACTGAGCCTGCGTGTCCGGAGCCTGTGTTTCGCAACGGGAGAGGGCACAACAGGGAGAGGCCCGTGTACTGCAAAAAAAAAAAAAAAAAAAAAAAAAATATTTCTTTTTGGCTATGGCTGAGTATCTTTGTAAAGTTCTTAGACCTTCAAATGAGTTAATTTTCTATACTGTTACATTTTATGTCCTTATTTATTTTTATTATTTAAAAAATTGAGGTATAATTGGCATGTAACATTATATTAGTTTCAGGTGTACAGTATAATGATCAATATTTGTACATTTTGCAAAATGATCACCACAGTAAGTCTACTTAGTGTCTGTCACCATGCACAGTTACAAAAAAAATTTTTTTTATGATAAGAACTTTTAAGATCTACTCTCTTAGCAACTTTCAAATATACAGGATTATTCATCATAGTCACTATGCTGTACATTATATCCCCATGACTTATTTTATAACTGGAAGTTTGTACCTTTTGACCTCCTTCCTATTTCGAGCAGCTCAGCCTCTTACCCCCTACCCCCCAATCCTCGCCATTTACCTTTAGATAATAAGTGAAAACCCTTCTAATTCCATTCCATTATTATTCTTCCATTGATCATTCTAGTTCAACAGAATCTCTCTTTTCATGAGCTCATAAGCATTTTAAAAGGGAACATCTTTTATCTATAAATCCCCAGAAAATATGACCCACAAAATGTTATTTGTGTCAGGATGACAAATTTACGCTTGAAACCGAGTGGACCTTGAAAAGGAAACTTCCTTTGTGGGAAGAGGAGCTGTACCTTTTCGTCCGATCTCCTCTTTCAACTCCACCCCACAATCCCTACCCCATCTCTCATTCCTCACTTCTCATCTCCCATTAGAGAAGAGATAGAAAAGAGGACTTCCTGGTAGTGCGTCTGTTCGTCCGTAATAATAATCGAGGTCTTTTCAGTGCATGCAATTGTTTTCCCATGGTGGTTACGTGGGTTCTTTAATTTTCTGGTCTTTTTGCTTGTCATTAGGCATGAGGGTTATGTACAGCCTCGGACCAGCCAATCTGACCCTGCAATAGGGAGGCTGTGTGACTCGTTGGTGCAATGTGCCCATTTAGTGATCACCTGAGGTGTGGCATCAGGGCATGGTTCTTATGAGTTAGGAGAAAATCACCTTATCCTGACATCATGCTTTGGGCACCATGGAGCAGAGGACATGCTGAGCTATTGGTTGAAACAAAAGAAAAGTTAGGAAAAAAATACAAGGATTTAGGTCTTAGCATCCTAGTTTTAAGTGGCTTAGAATATTACTGTAAGAATACTTATTAACATTTTGAATCCATACAATGTTTTATGTGTCTTAACATATAATATCTGTAATCCTCATAGCACGTCAGAAGAGTACATGTTCTCAGTTCATTTTACAGAAGGGAAAGTACAGGTCTGAAGAGTTGGGCAAGATGACATTTCTAGTAGGTACAGGGTGGGATTCAAAGGCTACCTAACTGTAGCCCATCGATGGCATGGCAGCTGCCTACCATAAATGACATATCAGCCCATTTGGCGCTTGTTAGAGCAACTAAAGGGACTGGACAGGCTCTGGCTAAGGACACCTCTATCCTGGAATCTGATACTTGCCTAATGATTGTCTCTCGGTATTAATTTCTCTCTTCTTATCTCAAAATTGGATAGAAATTATAACCCAGCTTCCTTCTTTTCCAAGTTTGGAAAAGAGCATGGAGGCATCACTTTGAAGAAAGGGCAAAATTTCCTTATAGCTAAATCAAGAGAAGTGTATCTTTATGGCAGCGTTTCACAATTGGGAACAATTTGTCCCTCCCCTCCCTCACCCCTCTCCCGGACATTGGACAATGTCTGGATACATTTTTGTTGTCACAAATGGAAGAAGGAGTGCTACTGACACCTAGTAGGTCAGTGATGCCCAGGACAGCACCTGCCCCCGCCGATCCCCGAACACAGAGTTATCCAGTCTGAACTGTCAACAGTGCTAAGGTTGAGAAGTCTTGTTTCTGGGAACAACAGAGCCAGGAGATACTCAGGACCAGCCCTGAGGAGGTTGACCATGACCATGTGTCCACTGCAGTGGGAAGAGGCAGTGCTTCACAGATAATGGATTTTTTTCTCTTCACAGGTCCTTCATTTTGAAAATGTCAAAGACGTGCCCTTTGGATTTCAGACAGTAACATCGGATGTCAACAAACTTAGTTCCTTTTACTCCCTGAAACTAATCAAACGGCTCTACATAGACAAATCTCTGAATCTTTCCACAGTAAGTGGTTCAAAGCAATTAGCAAGATTCAACTGTTTATCAGGGTGACAAGTTCTCATGGTTAGACCAACAACTTTTTGTCAGTGAAAATCATTCCTAGGATGCTCATTTATGATTTATTTAAAATAAATTAGTCCTAATGGAGAGGTTGAATCTAGAGGGAATCAATTGCAGTCACATATTTTAACTTAAAATATGAAGAAGCTGTGAGTTTCCTTTTCCCTCTAAAACACCCACAGATCCCACCCTTTCTCTTAGCTTCCTCACTGAGAGAAATGGAGAATGGGATTATTACTCTCTAATAAATGTGTCTCTATAGATGCAAGACAGCTCATGATTTAAACATCTTTGTTCTTAAACAGCAGGACATATAGCCTGGGACAACATTTTAAGTTCTTTACCTTATTTGTTCATGCACACAATGTTCTCCTGATGTTTCTCAAAATCAGTGAGAAAAATCGTAACTGTATGAATTAAAAGTTTTCATCGGTCATAGACTGGTTTTGTTTGTTTTATGAGGCTGTTCAGGTGGGTATCTATACAAGGTAGAGATGGTAATTTCAGCTATTTCTTGAAGGAATCATATAAATAACACATATATATTCTTAAATTTGATCCAGAGTATATCATAATACTTTAAAAAATATGCATTTGAAACACACAGTCAACATCCTCATCTGCATAGTGTTCATTCTCTACTGTAGTAATATCGACTTGATTCAATTTGTGCCTGGATGGTCAGAATTGCAAGCTTTCCAAATCTAAAAGGTAGACTACCAGTTAAATATTTTGCCATAGTTTTACTACTTTCCGCAATAGGTATTTGTTTTTCTGGTGGGGATCTTTTGAGGACATAGGTCATGAGATGTTGTTGTGAGTTTATTCTTACTGCTTAAAGACACGTACACACAGCCATTCTTCTTCCAACAATCACCTGGGGAATTAAAGAAATACTGAGATGTGGGTTGGGGCCTGGGCATGGAAAGAATTTTAAAACTCCCTAGGTGGTCCTTAGTGATGCTTAACGCATTTTGTTGCTGGCAGTGAAGATAGTGGAGGCCCTTCATCTTGCTGAGTCTCTGGAATGTTCTTAGCTCTGTCAGTAAATGGTAACACTCAGTCCCAAGGTTGGGTTGCAATGAACAGAATCAAATTGGGCAAGCCTGTAGCTGTTCTGAAAAAAATCCAAGGAGTCCTGTGCTTAGGAAGTGAAGTGACATGACATTTAATCAAGCTGTGTTTAGTTTGGTTGACCTCCCACTCAACATTTTGAATTATTACAAACCGAGAGTTGCAAGAAATTTTTTAAAAGGCTGTTTCCATTGTTCCTGTTGGTTGTATATCATCTATAATTTTACTAGTAACAGTACAAACAAGTGTGGTCTGAGGAGGGCCACCTGTATCGAACTACCTGGGTGTTAGAAGTGCAAATTCCTGGTCTTGGTTCACTAGAATCAAGATCACCAGGACCGGATTTAGGGTTTTCCTTTTTTTTTTTTAATGCCTTTCTTTTTTAAAAAATTTATTTATTTAATTTATTTCTTTTGGTTGCATTGGGTCTTCGTTGCTGCGCACGGGCTTTCTCTAGTTGCAGCGAGCAGGGGCTACTCTTCGTTGCAGTGTGCGGGCTTCTCATTGGGGTGGCTTCTATTGTTGTGGAGTGCGGGCTCTAGGCACACGGGCTTCAGCAGTTGTGGCACGTGGGCTCTTGAGCACAAGCTCAGTAGTTGTGGTGCACAGGCTTATTTACTCCGAGGCATGTGGGATCTTCCTAGACCAGGGCTCGAACCTGTGTCCCCCGCATTGGCAGGCAGATTCTTAACCACTGTGCCACCAGGGAAGTCCTGGGTTTTGCATTTTTCTTTGTGGTATATGGGCCTCTCACTGTTGTGGCCTCTCCCGTTGCGGAGCACAGGCTCCGGACGCGCAGGCCCAGCGGCCATGGCTCACGGGCCCAGCCACTCCGCGGCATGTGGGATCTTCCCAGACCGGGGCACGAACCCGTGTCCCCTGCATCGGCAGGCGGACTCTCAACCACTGCGCCACCAGGGAAGCCCAGTTTTGCATTTTTAACAAGCATTATAATTAGAAGAACTGCTCTGTTCCTTACAGCACTGTGTTTCAAATTTTAACATGCAGATGAATCACCTGGGAATCTTGTTAAAAATTCAGATTCTGATTCTGGGGTGGGGCTTGAGATTCTGCATTTTAACAAGGTCCCAGATGATGCTGCAGGACTTGGTTCTTGGACCACACTTTGAGTAGCAAGCATCTTTAGAATATTTATTTATTTCAGTGTGGATAAGATTTTTCTTCTCATAGAGTTCTCTTTTCTGTACATTTCTTCCATTCTAAGACATACATATATAAATTTACATTTTATCTGTATGTACATTTTAATGTTTCTGAAATTGGAATTCATATTATAATTGTTGTGTTCATGTAGCATAATGTTTCTTTTCTCCCCCAAAACTGATGCTAAATTGATGGAGGCATTTAATAATTGATATTGTCTTAGAATTGAACAAATGAAACAATACAAAGAAAATTCATTGATTTTTACATAAGGTTTCAATTTATATAGTGTTACAGATTTTGAAGGAGTATACGTCGTAATAGAGATTTAAAAGTCCTTGTGCTAGAATTGTGTACCAACATAATGGTTTAACTACAGACTTTAAGGACTTCGTGATTTTATGAACTGGATGTTTTTCAGGAGTTCATCAGCTCTACCAAGAGACCCTATGCAAATGAAATGGAGACTGTTGATTTCAAAGATAAATTGGAAGAAACAAAAGGTCAGATCAACAACTCAGTTAAGGAACTCACAGATGGCAAGTATCCTTTACTTATTCTGCTATAAATCACTAAGTAAACAGACCATATCTATCGTCTCATGAATCTGCTAAGTATAAGATTGAGCATCTGGAGGATTCCTTGAATGTTTTCGGTGTAAAAGCTAAATTCTTGTCCATCAAGCCATTTCAACCACTTGGATTTCTGGGCATTTCCTGCATCATATCATCAGTTGGCAGAAATTCTGAGTACTTCAGGTTTCGTCTGCTAAAATGGGCTGCCACATGCCCTTCTGGAGGCTTGGATGTGCCCCCAACAAAGTACGGCTCTGGGCCAGTTCCAAGGCTGGTTTTTCAATCTGGAAGTGAAGGGCTTGGACTATAACTTGATGATCCCTGAGGCCACTTTTGGCTCAAAAATTCTACAAATTTGTCAAGGAAAAAAAGACAAAAGGTCTTAGATAATCAAATACACAGGTAGAAAAAACAGAACAAAACAAACCATGGTGGAAACTTGTCCCAGGTCTCACAACTCTCCTTACCCTTGGCCCTCTGCTAGCCCCGGGGCCCGGGGTCTCTTCTGCGGCTTCCACCTGGTCCTGCCTCTTGCTCAGCGCTTCCCTCAGGCCTCTCCCTTTCCTGACTCCTCCCTCCATTAAAATTCTCTGTGAGTTGTGCTCCTTGCTAGAAAGGAATTGGAGCTAAGATGAGCTTGGGTGCAAATCAGTGTTCACGTCCCCCTCCCCAGGGCACATATTTGTACAGTATTTGTATAGGGATGTAGCTATTGGGACAAATGAATTTTCTTTGGCTTCATATGTAAAGAAAAATCTGGTCTAACTAATACCAGGTTAGGCACAATTTTAAAATGTATATGTGAAAGGCAGCTCCCCTTTAAATTGCTGTGTGACGGTTTTGCTTTTTAAAAAAATTTTTTTTGGCCGCCCACATGGCATGTGGGATCTTATTTCCCTGACCAGGGATCGAACCTGTGCCCCCGGCAGTGGAAGCTCGGAGTCTTAACCACTGGACTGCCAGGGAAGCCCCCCAGTTTTGCTTTTAAAATTGTTAACGAACTGCATTTTCTCTCCAAGGGACTCTGTTTAAAAATCTTCATAAATTTGAGTTTTTTACTGGAGAATGTAGTTGAGTGAAAAGAATTCTGAATTTGAAACCAGAAGCTCGAGGTTGAAGTTAACCAGCACTTACTAGCTCCCCACTTCTTCAGTGATGCTATTACATATTCAACCCATCATATAGCACTGGCAGGACAGGTTACATCGTTTGTGGGTCCCAGTGCAAAATGAAAACACAGGGCCCTTTATATTAAAAACCACATTAAGAATTTTAAGATGGCGACAGCAGAGCATGAAACCAGTGCAGGGCCCTTCCCACCTCGTCACAGGCCCAGGAAGTGGGCCTGAGCAGTGGTGTGAAGATCTGAGAGATTAGGTAAATGAAATATCCTTAGCAAAAAAGTCAATGCCATTCAAAGGCGAGGACTTCATTTTATTAAGGGTTTTTCACCTCCTGTTTTGGCTGTTGGGGATTTGAGCACTATGGTAATTACAATTGTTAGGGAGCTTATGGTGGTAATTACAGCTGACCAGGATGCAAACAAAGCAGTGTGATTTGGGGAGGGGGCAGTGAGCTGCGGGGTAAAGCGGAGAGCACTGACCTGGCTTGGAGAGCACTGACCTGGCTTCACACGTGCTTGGCAGCTGAGTGAACCAGGAAAGCTACTTGGCCTCTCTGAGCCTCAGTGTCCTCAACTATGAGATGGGGATAATGACCTTTGCCCTACAGGATCATCATGAGGGAAGTGAGATAAGACACGTGACAGTTCCGAGCACAGGGCCCGGTGGAAAGTCAGCTTTCTTGCATTTTCCTTCCCGAGCACAGGCTCTGGAGTCACAGAGACCTGACTTTGAATCCTAAATTCACCCTTGCTCATGCATCATCTTGGGCGAGGGACTTAACATGGAGTCTCAGCTTCCTCATCTGTAAAGTGGGGAGCAATGCATGATACCGTGCCTGTGCATGTCTAGCACATTACCTCGGACAGAATGGGGATTCCACAGTGGTAGCCTGTGCTTTTCTTCTTGCTCCTCTTCCGTCTTTTTCCCCCTCCCTTCTCTCCCTCACTCTCCTCCCCAGGTCTCTTTGGAAAGTCTGGTTGAGGCAAGATGCAAGGAGAAAAAGGGGTCCTTCTTAAATGAGATGGTCTGGGCTACCAGGCCGTACGTGGCGCGGCTCTAGCCAGGGTTAAATGCCCAGTCAGTGGATTTGCATGGGGACATCAGAGGTGCTTTGCAAGCATAACCCCGTGCAATTTTGTGGTTTCCTACCATTGTTTGCAGGCCGCTTTGAGAACATTTTAGCTGACAACAGTGTAACAGACCAGACCCAAATCCTTGTGGTTAATGCTGCCTACTTTGTTGGGAAGTGGATGAAGAAATTTCCTGAATCAGAAACCAAAGAATGTCCTTTCAGAATCAATAAGGTATGTGGGCTGCGTGTTGCAGTCAAAGGATCCCAACTATAGATCTGAAAAATTATAGCAACACAAGGCACCCTAGGAATTCACTCCAATGAGGAAAATTAAGGCACAGGAGGTAGTGGGCTTTTCCTTAGACAACAGCAGGGAGGGGCAGGGGCCGTTTAAGTGTAGAAAAAGAACCATAAGCGAGAGACACACTCTTTTTCCAGAATGTCCTCAGAGTCTGATCTGAGTGAGAGTTTATAGAGCTTCTAACACAGTGGGTAAAGCTAAATCACCAACCAGAAAATAACTACAGATGTTTGGGACAATTAGTAAGCAAGGAAAAGAAAAGAAACAAACCAAATCCCAACATTAGAGGCCTTTGGGTCATCACGAAACATTGACCATTTGGGAATCTTGTTCCAGGCTAATGAGCTCCTCTGTGATCTCATTTCTCACCTGTTAATAGTGAAGTAAATGGTTCTGATATTTTAATTTAAAAGATGCTTTGAGAGGGCTTCCCTGGTGGCGCAGTGATTGAGAGTCCGCCTGCCGATGCAGGGGACACGGGTTCGTGCCCCGGTCCGGGAAGATCCCACATGCCGCGGAGCGGCTGGGCCCTTGAGCCATGGCCGCTGAGCCTGGGCGTCCGGAGCCTGTGCTCCGCAACGGGAGAGGCCACAACAGTGAGAGGCCCGTGTACCACAAAATAAATAAATAAATAAATAAATAAAAGATGCTTTGAGGTACTCATTGGCTGTGAAGGAAACAGCATAGCTTACTCGTCTGCAGTGCTGGGACCCATTATGGGGAAGAATTACAATAGAAACCTGTATCGCAGGGAAGTCTCATGAATACTACTGAGTGAATAATGAAGCCATATCCCATGACAAAAATAATTCATATAAATAGGTAAAGCGCCTCCTCTATAAATGAAACCAAAGGACTGAGACTGGAAAACTGACCCATTTCGTTAGAGGACCTCGGAAACCCCAGGTATCTATATGATGGTGTGATTTGGTCTCATTTGATGAGATGTGGCTTGTGTTAAGAATGCAGACTCAGAACTGTGCGTCAGTCAGCACGATCTCGGAAGGAAGCTTATTTACCCTGGAACTCTTATGCATCAATTCTAATTTTCAGGTCTCTCCCAGCACCTAGAGTACTTAGCATTAATCACTTTTGTTTTTGCCAAATATTATCATTGTACTTTCTTAGTGCTAGAACCCAGGAAGAAAAGACCTTCAAGATACAGCCTATACCTGAATTAACTGGACTGGTTTCCATGACTTTTTGTTTGTACCCACAGCATTTGTATTCATAGTCCACACCCTCCCCTCCCAAATCCCCTGTCCCAGCTGTGTTTTCCACACTGAAATCGAATTATTTATTTACTTATCTAGATCTCTTACTAGTGCATGGACTTTTAAGGGCAGGGATAATGTTTTGCCCATCTCAGTTTCTATAATTCCTGGCCACATTCGTAGGTGCTCAGCAAATGTTTGTTGAATGAATGACCGATCGGGAAGGATCAGTTTGATTAAACAGCCAATAGCAAACAAAACCTTTTTGGCTTTGGGGACCACCATGGGTTCCTGTGCAGGATCCATGGGCCGTTTTCACCGGGAGAGGACAATAATCACTGAGTGTGCTCCTTAGCTACTCAAAACCTCCGTGGTCCTAGGGAGGGAGCCAGGTCCCCATCTGCTTGCTGTTCCTCCATTTGGCTTCCCAGATTACAGTGGTCTTCTCATTGCTGCCTGCCAGGGCCAAGACTGACCCTGCACACAGGGCTCTGTCTCCGACACCAGGCACCAAACAATTACTGCTTTAGACTCTGTATTTGTCACATATGGGTCCCTGAGTTTTAAACACAGCTTTTTGACTTTCTTAGTGTTGCCTCTTATTTGGAGCTAAAGTTGAACATGACTGTACATAGCCTCTGCTGTGAGCGGGGACCAAGCGTTGGCCCCAGTGACCCTCACACAGAGTGTCCCCTCCAGGGTGGTTAAGGTTGGCTCTCCTCCCTGGGAAGGGCTGGCAAAGGGACCTTGAGAATGTTTAAGTGAAACCTGAAACACGGTGCTTCTCATGCCAGCTGCAGGGCCAGCCTAGAGCATCATCAGAACCAGGTAACATTGAGTGACTTTTGTGCCGACCACCCTCAGATTTGTGGCTTTTACATTTAAGAAAATGTTAGTGGGTGTCTTTTATAAAGGGAGGAAGAATGCGTGCAATTCCTTTATTCTTGTTGTTAAATCATAAAGCTAGGTCATATCACGTCCTGGAGACTCGGACTCTAGGAAGAGAATTAATAAGGATTTTAAATGCCATTGATCTCTCAGCGGTTCACCAAACAAAAAAATAAAACACTATTCAAGGCTGCGTGGGCATATACCCTGCTTTTGAATGCAGGCGCTATTACTTTTCCTTTGTTTCCTTTGAATTGCTTTTGTCAGCTCCTGAACTTTTGGGGTGACGTTTGTAAATCTTTTCTCATGTCCTTTGGTGTCTCTTTTAAGGGTTAGACTAAATTGATGAAGTTCTATTATTAAAAGTTTAGTACAGGGCTTCCCTGGTGGCGCAGTGGTTAAGAATCCGCCTGCCAATGCAGGGGACACGGGTTCAAGCCCTGGTCTGGGAAGATCCCACAAGCCGCGGAGCAACTAAGCCTGTGCACCACAACTACTGAGCCTGCGCTCTAGAGCCTGCAAGCCACAACTGCTGAAGCCCGTGTGCCTAGAGCCCGTGCTCCGCAACAAGAGAAGCCACCGCAGTGAGAAGCCCACACACCGCAATGAGGAGTAGACCCCGCTCACCGCAACTAGAGAAAGCCCGCTCGCAGCAGCAAAGACCCAACGTGGCCAAAAATAAAATAAATTTTAAAAAAAAGTTTAGTACAGTACCTATCCTGACAAAGGTGGACACACACACTCAAGTGCGCGCACACCCACCCACACCCCCCACCCCACCCCACCCCACACACTGTATTGGATATTTTCTGGGATGGTCGTTACTTAGTCCTGTTTTCAGAAGATACATCTTAATTTATGTTTTAGAAAATGGGATTATTGTATCCATAGTCAGTGCTGATAAATGAAATAGATGACCATTTTTGGTGGTCACAGCTTCTGTGAATTAAGAAACTATTAGTAATCTAACCTGATGGAGATTTTTAGACAAATCTATACTTCTTTGAGGGAAATACGTGGAAGAATTACCAGTTAATTTCAAAAGTAGTATGTTTATTTTAAAATCGTAATTTTGTTTCTGGCTATACATAGAGTCAAAGTCTTCAATTATTTATCAACCAAATATTTAGTGAGCAATTACTAAGTGCTGGGACATACCAAGATAATAAGACATGGTTTCTGCTTTGACTGTAGTCTAGTTGGCGTGGGGGTGTCACATACATACATTTTCTAACATTGTGACAAGTGTTAAAACAGAGGTATGTACAAAAAATAAAATAAGTAAAGTCTAGCTTTGCTTGAAAATAGTGTTGGGTAAGGTTCAGTTTACCATTCGAAGATCCCAGATAAAAGCTTTACTGTAATATTATTCCTGCAGACCTGATACGATGTTTGAAATTTCCCCACAGAGAGCTTTGGTTAACAGGCAAATATCCCATGGGAGGTATAAACCAAGACAATAAATTGCACTAAATTACTATCAGTCTTTTACTCTTTAGTATGAATTAATTTTTCTTCAGAAAATGAGTCACCTCTGTAGCAGAGATACAAGGTCAGATATTAATGGGGACACAGAGAAGAAAAGTCCTGGGATGCTGCCTGGAGAGAAAGGCCTGAGTGATAGGAGCTGGAAGAGACTTAGAGATAATTTTGTTTGTTATCATTCTTAATTTTTAAAATCATGAAATATTGCAAGCATACAGAAAATTATAGAGAATAGTATAACAAACACCACTGTACCAACAACCACCTTTGTAAAATCTTTATATTTTGCCTTATTTCAGATAGTTTAAAGAAAAAATATAGCAAGAATTGCACTGTCCTGTGTAGCCCCACCACCCCTCCATCTCCCTGCTTTCTCTCCAGAGGGAGCCATCATTCTGAAATTTCCAATTCCCTCATTCCACTGACGAGGAAACTGAGGCCCAGAGAGGTTAAGTGACTTGCTGAAGGTCACAGCGTATGTTTATGTCACACCTGAGACTAAAACCAAGGTTCTTCTCTCTAATCAGATCAGAGCAGGAAGAGGGGACCGAGGGAGGGCTGACTAAAACCGAAGGCGGACGGAGAACAAAACAAGCATGGTTTTGTTCTGCTATACGTTAACTTTTCCATATCAGGCATTGTATAAGGAAAAGCTACATAAATGGACATGTGGGTTTGCACTGGAATTTACTTTCAAGTGAGCTCTACCAGGAATGGTTTAAAGATCTTGTCATTACAGGCATCGATAAAGGCTAAGTTAAAGTTTGCCTGATTTCCAGTCATCCTGTCTTATTTTTAACGTTTTATATATGCAAATACAGTATTATATTATGGATAGTTCCTGTAATTATAAAGCACATGAATAACTTTTCAAAGGAAGTCATAAACTCTCGACAGGACAGTCTCTGTTGGTGTGGATTACCTGCCTACCTCTTTAAGCCATAATGACGTGAAACTATATCAGGAATGAATTTATGAGTATGTGTGTGTATAGTTGTGTGTGTATAGAGGGGTGTGTGGGTGTGTGTGAGAAAAACAAGCAGAGCAAATTTCTTCTCCTTTTTTAGACGGACACCAAACCAGTGCAAATGATGAACCTGGAGGCCACGTTCTGTATGGGCCACGTCGACGGTATCAACTGTAAGCTCATAGAGCTTCCCTTTCAAAACAGGCACCTCAGCATGCTCATCCTACTACCCAAGGATGTGGAGCACGGGTCCACGGGCCTGGAGCAGGTGAGGAGGGAGGCGGGCGTCCAGCGCGCAGGCGCAGCGGAGCCAAGGAGATGCTTGGGCGGTGCTTGTGGGGCTGCGGCAGCCTTGCCTTAACGATTCACTTGCTTAATGGTCTGTAAGGGTTTCACGGTTCTTTGGGGGCCTTTCTCCTCAATGTTAGAACAGCTAATATTTATTTGGTACTTATAACGTGCCAGGAGCTGTAAGCTGCCCATGCGCACTGGCTCATCTAATTCTCACCGCAGTCCCAGGAGTTAGAAACTATAATTACCCTACTTACATTTACCAACGGGGGGCTGGAGGCACAGAGGGTGGGTAACTGGTCCAGGGTCACGAACTCGTGGGTGGTATGTAGAATCGGAAGGTGAGCCCAGGAAGTTGGAATCTGTGTTCTTAACTCCAGGCTAGAGCCCCTGCTGGTAGCATCTTGCGTTAGTGTGGTGTGTGTGTTACAATGGACACATTCACTCAAGTCCACAGTTGACTTTGGGGCTTGCGCTTTGTGTTACACGTTCTATGGGTTTGTGAAAAGTTCTTTCAATGCACACACGTATACAAGGTCTTATTATGCTTTTATCCAGGTAGAGACACAAGGTTTAACTGACAGTGGAGGTTTCACCTGCCTGGGAATGACTTTCTAGCTTCCCCTCTGCGCTGTCAGCCCCCGGCAGCCCCAAGACCCGTTGTTCTCCCTCAGCCCTGCCCTCCGGGCTTCCTGGCTCCCCTGCACCTGGGCCTCCACCCTCCACCAGGAAGAAGGAGGGGTTCTTTGACCAACCCAGGATTCACCTGCTTTATTTCCGGTCACACCTCAGTTACTCCCTGACTTTCCAGGGGACAGTCTAACTTGGTCCCCATCCTACCTGCTACTTTGACTCTGTTTTATCCATCACTTTATTAACTGAATCATAATTCCCATCTTCATTCTTCTGTTCACTCCTCTCTCTTTTTTACTGCACTTCACGCCTTAGTCTCATTTTTTTCTTGCAGCCGTTATTCAGCTGTCTCACACTTTACTGCCTTAAAATACACTCACACCATTTTTTGTTGTTGTTGTTAAAGTACAGAACGAAAGAAGTTGATCTTTTGAGTCTCAGAAGGTATATTCAAGGATCCAGATCGTCCTAGTTTGCTAGGGCTGCCATAACAAAGTATCACAAAGAGGGTGGTTTAAACGACAGAAATCTAATGTCTCACAGTTTTGGAAGCTAAAAGTCCAAGATCAAGGTATCTGCAGGTTGGTTTCTTCAGAGGGCTGTGAGGGAGATTCTGTCCATCCTAGCTTCTGGAGATTTGCTGACAATCTTTGGCTTTCCTTGGTTGTAGACACATCAATTCAATCTCTGCCTTCATCTTCCAAGGCATTCTCCCTGTGTGTGTGTCTGTATCTGTGTCCTGAATTTCCTTTCTTATAAAAAGGACACCAGTCATATTGGGTTAGGGCCTAATGATCTCGCCTTAATTAATTACACCTACAAGGGATGCTATTTCCAAATGACGTCATGTTCCAAGGCACTGTGGGTTAGGACTTCAATACATGAATTTTGGCGGGGAGCGGGGACGGACACAATTTGACCCATACAATGGAGGAAAAAGCTTATTTTTTCTTCTTAATGACTTTTGATTTATGGATGAATTTTCTCCTGTCTTCTCACTCTCAGGTAGTAAATGGCCAAGAGACTATACTTTTAGGCTCAAAAATTCTAGTTACCTATGGCAATCTTTTGGTCTTAATAATTTGTCTTAAATAAAACAGTATCCATGAAAAAATACGTATCATAGCTTAACAAGAGAATCCAGTGGTTCCCTCTCCCATTAAAAAAACTTGTGACGAAAGAAGAGAAAGGGAAACCTCTCCCAGCAGCCTCAGAAGCAGCGGATTAAAGCTCCACAATCAACTTCATGTACCCTGCATCTGTGGAATACATGAATAGACAACAAATCATCCCAAGTTGAGGAGCCAGGAGTCAGTGCTGTGCCTCTGAGGTGGGAGAGCCAACTTCAGGACACTGGTCCACAAGAGACCTCCCAGCTCCACATAATATCAAACGGCGAAAATCTTCCAGAGATCTCCATCTCAACACCAGCACCCAGCTTCACTCAATGACCAGCAAGCTACAGTGCTGGACACCCTATGCCAAACAACTAGCAAGACAGGAACACAACGCCACCCATTAGCAGAGAGGCTGCCTCAAATCATAAAAAGTCCGCAAACACCCCAAAACACACCACCAGACGTGGACCTGCCCACCAGAAAGACAAGATCCAGCCTCATCCACCAGAACACAGGCAGTAGTCCCCTCCACCAAGAAGCCTACACAACCCACTAAACCAACCTTAGCCACTGGGGACAGACACCAAAAACAACGGGAACTACGAACCTGCAGCCTGCAAAAAGGAGACCCCAAACACAGTAAGATAAGCAAAATGAGAAGACAGAAAAACACACAGCAGGAGAAGGAGCAAGATAAAAACCCACCAGACCTAACAAATGAAGAGGTAATAGGCAGTCTATCTGAAAAAGAATTCAGAATAATGATGGTAAAGATGATCCAAAATCTTGGAAATAGAATAGACAAAATGCAAGAAACAGTTAACAAGGACCTAGAAGAACTAAAGACGAATCAAGCATCGATTAAAAACACAATAAATGAAATAAAAATTACTCTAGATGGGATCAATAGCAGAATAACTGAGGCAGAAGAACGGATAAGTGAGGTGGAAGATAAAATAGTGGAAATAACTGCTGCACAGCAAAATAAAGAAAAAAGAATGAAAAGAACAGAGGACAGTCTCAGAGACCTCTGGGACAACATTAAACGCACCAACATTCGAATTATAGGGGTTCCAGAAGAAGAAGAGAAAAAGAAAGGGACTGAGAAAATATTTGAAGAGATTATAGTTGAAAACTTCCCTAATATGGGAAAGGAAATAGTTAATCAAGTCCAGGAGGCACAGAGAGTCCCATACAGAATAAATCCAAGGAGAAATACACCAAGACACATATTAATCAAACTGTCAAAAATTAAACACAAAGAAATCATATTAAAAGCAGCAAGGCAAAAACAACAAATAACACACAAGGGAATCCCCATCAGGATAACAGCTGATCTCTCAGCAGAAACTCTACAAGCCAGAAGGGAGTGGCAGGACATACTTAAAGTGATGAAGGAGAAAAACCTGCAACCAAGATTACTCTACCCAGCAAGGATCTCATTCAGATTTGATGGAGAAATTAAAACCTTTACAGACAAGCAAAAGCTGAGAGAGTTCAGCACCACCAAACCAGCTTTACAACAAATGCTAAAGGAACTTCTCTAGGCAAGAAACACAACAGAAGGAAAAGAACTACAATAACGAACCCAAAACAATTAAGAAAATGGGAATAGGAACATACATATCAATAATTACCTTAAATGTAAATGGACTAAATGCTCCCACCAAAAGACACAGACTGGCTGAATGGATACAAAAACAAGACCCATATATATGCTGTCTACAAGAGACCCACTTCAGACCTAGAGACACATACAGACTGAAAGTAAGGGGATGGAAAAAGATATTCCATGCAAATGGAAACCAAAAGAAAGCTGGAGTAGCAATTCTCATATCAGACAAAATAGACTTTAAAATAAAGACTACTAGAAGAGACAAAGAAGGACACTACATAATGATCAAGGGATCAATCCAGGAAGAAGATATAACAATTGTAAATATTTATGCACCAAACATAGGAGCACCTCAATACATAAGGGAAATATTAACAGCCATAAAAGGAGAAATCGACAGTAACACAATCATAGTAGGGGACTTTAACACCCCACTTTCACCAATGGACAGGTCATGCAAAATGAAAATAAATAAGGAAACACAAGCTTTAAATGATACATTAAACAAGATGGACTTAATTGATATTTATAGGACATTCCATCCAAAAACAACAGAATACACATTTTTCTCAAGTGCTCATGGAACATTCTCTAGGATAGATCATATCTTGGGTCACAAATCAAGCCTTGGTAAATTTAAGAAAATTGAAATTGTATCAAGTATCTTTTCTGACCACAATGCTATGAGACTAGATATCAATTACAGGAAAAGAGCTGTAAAACATACAAACACATGGAGGCTAAACAATACACTACTTAATAACGAAGTGATCACTGAAGAAATCAAAGCGGAAATTAAAAAAAAAAAAACAAAAAAAACTTGTGACCAGCTTGTGACCTTGTCATCTCCCTGATTTTTATAGGTTTCACACGAGTAACTTCAGTGCAGGATTGCCCCATGTAGTAATAGTCAAGGTAGCATCATTCTCTGTTGCACATGTATTTCTTCTCTAGCCAGTGGGGAGGCTGGAAGGGCAGGGAGCAATTTAAGATTTGCTCAATGAAGAATTTTATGACAATCATTTTATGTGTCATTGCATATCTCTCATTTTAAAAATAGCCAACTGAAATAGATGCATTCATCACATATGATCTTAAAGGATGACCCTAGACAGTTCAAATTCTCATTTTAAAAAGAGTAACTTTAGCTTTAATTTGAGTTATGAAATTTGATACCATGTCTAGGGCACGAATATTCTAGATTTCCTAGTAGAGAAATCAAGATAAGCATTCAATAAATATTATGCATAAAAACTTTTCTAGTTTTATATTTATTTCACTATTATCCATGCAACATCAAAATCCATGCATTCATTTCTATAGAGCTACTCTATAGTTAAAAGAAATGCCCTCATAAATTTCAGAACAAAGGGACCATTGTCGTGGAGTGAGTGGAGAAGAACAGTGCTAGGTAGCTGGGTAGACCATTTTTATTTTTAATTAATTTTTATTGGAGTATAGTTGATTTACAATGTTTTGTTCGTTTCTGCTGTACAACAAAGTGAATCAGTTATACATATAGATATACCCACTCTTTTTTAGATTCCTTTCCCATATAGTCCATTACAGAGTATTGAGTAGAGTTCCCTGTGCTATATAGTAGGTTCTTATTAGTTATCTATTATATATATAATAGTGTGTATATGTCAGTCCCAATCTCCCAATTTATCCCTCCCCCTGATTCCCTGCTTTCCCCCTTGGCAACCATAAGTTTGTTTTCTACATCTGTGACTCTATTTTTGTTTTGTAAATAAGTTCATTTGTACCATTTTTTTTAGATTCCACGTATAAGTGATACCATGTGATATTTATCTTTCTCTGTCTGACTTACTTTACTCAGGATGTCAATCTCCATGTCCATCCATGTTGCTGCAAGTGGCATTATTTCATTCTTTTTTATGGCTGAATAATATTCTGTTGTATATATGTACCACATCTTCTTTATCCATTCTTCTATTGATGGACATTTAGGTTGCCTCCATGCCCTGGCTATTGTAAATAGTGCTGCTATGAACATTGGGGTGCATGTATCTTTTTTGAATTATGGTTTTCTCTGGATATATGCCTAGGAGTGGGATTGTTGGGTCATATGGTAGCTCTCTGTGGGTGGACCATTTTTAAGAGAACCTAGTCACACACCAAAACTGCAGGGCTGATTCCATCTTTGATGAACCATCTGTACTGCTTCCAAATAGGGCTCACAATGGCATTTTATGTTTTTAATCGAGGAGGATCTTTTACAATTGGAAATTTAAAAAAAACAATTTCCTCTCCTTTTTGTCCTTCAGGTTGAAAAACAACTCAACTCAGAGACGCTATTGCAGTGGACCAATCCCAGTGCCATGGCCAATGCTAAAGTCAAAGTCTCCATTCCAAAATTTAAGATGGAAAAGATGATTGATCCCAAGGCTAGTCTGGAAAACCTAGGGCTGAAAAACATCTTTAATGAGAATACATCTGATTTCTCTGGAATGTCAGAGACCAAGGGAGTGACCCTCTCAAATGTCATTCACAGAGTGTGCTTAGAAATAACTGAAGAAGGTGGGGATTCCATAGAGGTGCCAGGATCACGAATCCTGCAACACAAGGATGAATTCAATGCCGACCACCCCTTTATTTACATCATCAGGCACAACAAAACTCGAAATATCATTTTCTTTGGCAAGTTCTGTTCTCCTTAAGTGGCAGAGCCCAGGTTAAGTCCCACCCAACTTCTCTGTAAACTCTGCAACCAAGAATCATTTTCTAAATACAATAAATTGTTAATATTGCTGGATCAGGAAGCTGCTGGTATTCACACTAATAGGCCTTTTTTCCAATTTTTTTTGTTGTTGTTCTTTCCCTCCCACCCCCTTAAAAGACAATACTTTTAATGAAAAGGAATCACCTTAGAGAAAAAATATGTATTCATCATTTGTCAAACTATCTAGGGTTTTTGGCAGGAATACAGTCTTTCACAAAGAAAATTCCTATAAGGAGGGTCTTGGAGGATTTTATTACCAAAGCTTAGCCTTCCATCACTGGGATACAGAATGTTCCAGACATTTGCTTTTCCCTGAAAGACTGAAGAAACTGGTACATGGGCTTTGCAAAACTTTCCTGGAGCCAATGAAACTTGGACATACGTTCAGGCTACTGTACGTCCACAGCGCCTTACATTAAACCCTGTGGGACAAATATTTCCTTCAAATTCTGATTTTTGGAGATTTTAGAAAGATAATATGTCGCACATACTGTATGTTATGGATCTCCATTGATAGAGGCTGGAGCAGCACCCTATAAAGCAACACCTTAATATTTCTGCCGCAAAATGTAGAATATCCGCACAAAATAAAGACTCCAGGTAGCCCATAAGTATCAGGGTTGTTTTTTGTTTTTTGTTTTTTTTTTTTTTTTTGCGGTATGCGGGCCTCTCATTGTTGTGGCCTCTCCCGTTGCGGAGCACAGGCTCCGGACGCGCAGGCTCAGTGGCCATGGCTCACGGGCCCAGCCGCTCTGCGGCATGTGGGATCTTCGCGGACCGGGGCATGAACCCGTGTCCCCTGCATCGGCAGGCGGACTCTCAACCACTGCGCCACCAGGGAAGCCCCAAGTATCAGGTTTTGCTGCCAAATCAGTGTGCCTCCTATTTATGAAAAATCTTTGTTTTCAGAACTTTTTGAAATTTTGGAGTGTTGGACCTGTAGTAACCAAAGGGCAGCACCGCAAGGGGAAGCTCAGATCTTATTAAGAATTCACTTTCACTGTTGATAGGACCCCTACCTGGTTGTTGGGTTGGTGAGAGACCACCGGCAGGGAAGGCTGGTGGATGTCTGACCACCAGGGCTTAAATGCACAGGGACTTTCACAGCAAACAATAAAAGAATTTTACGAGTGTTGAAGGGACTTCTCTCTCTGTGTACTGTGATAGTGGGAAAGGGGGAGGAACTTCACGCTGCTAGGAAACGTGACCAAAGCTATTAATATGCTCACACTGCTGTGACTTGTATTTTTCCAAAGCCTATGGGTTTAGTTACTGTAGACAGCTAGCTGGGAACCTACAACAATTGCAGTTTTTAAAGATGTTTCTGACAAGTTATTTTTGTCACCAGTTCACATGTTAATTCACTACATACACAGGATGGCATGGAAGATTTGGATCTGGTGACAGCCCTCCCCTCTTTCTCCTCTGGCTTTGTTGTAAATAGGTTCAACTTTCTTCTTACTCCGAAGGCTCAATATTGAATTTCTTTTATGCAGTTGACAATAAAATATTATTGAATTACATGACTTGCTTTTTTCCATGAAGTTAGGTTCACCATTTTGAAATAGAACCAAGCCCTCCATTGACAAATGCTTTGGGGACGGGGATTGATGCTGAATAAAAAGGAATAGGAGTAATGACTGCCCCTCTTTTCTGGTCTTCCTTCCTGCCCACCGGCTCTTGCTTCCTCCTTCCAGCCCCTTTCGTCCTGGGGAGGAAAGCACCAGGGAAGTGGTAGAATGACTCCCAGTGACATAAAAGTGTATCATGAAAGCAGAGGCCTTGTAGGAGGCCATGGAACCTTTCTCCAGCCTTTCCCACTTTGAGCCCTACCTCAAAATGTAATTTTATTGGGGCTTCCCTGGTGGCGCAGTGGTTGGGAGTCCCCCTGCCGATGCAGGGGACGTGGGTTCGTGCCCCGGTCCGGGAGGATCCCACATGCCACGGAGCAGCTGGGCCCGTGAGCCATGGTTGCTGAGCCTGCGTGTCTGGAGCCTGTGCTCCGCAATGGGAGAGGCCACAACAGTGAGAGGCCAGCGTACCGCAAAAAAATAAAAATAAATAATAATAATTTTATCAGTTAAGCTGTATATGCCTAAAATGTTTTCTTTTCTTATTAAGTACTTTTTTTTGTCAATGTCATGTACATTTGTTTTAAATCAATTATGGTATCTGTGAACCTAATATTCAACACAGCCCTTTTCCTGTCTCTGCAGAGTGCTCAGATGGAATGCTCCCCCACCCCGCAATAAATGTTGAGCACAAAAAGTGACAAATGCCTCCACATTCTAAAAAGAAAAGACCGTTTGTGTGGGATTTCTGGGGGTGGCCGAAGCCAGGTTTTACCGCTGTTCGCTCGTTATCCCCCTTCTCGAGGCTGTGAAATAGAAGGTGTGGGATGACTGTGCCAAAGCTTAGTGAGTGTTTGGAGGAGAGGAGAGATTAGTGCCTCTTTAAACCAAGTAAGTGTTCAGGGAACTTAACGTGTCTCCTGGAATTTAGAGAGCACTGAAATTTGGACTTAACTCTTGCCTGGGATGGTCTCAGCCAGTGGTTTTCAACCAGGAGCAATTCTGCCCCCTAGAGGTTATTCGGCGATGTCCGAGAACATTTTTGTTGTCCCAGCTAGAGGGAGGGGTGCTACTGGCATCTAGTGGGTAGACCCGGGAATGCTGCTAAACCCCCTACAATACCCAGAACACGGCCCCATAGCAAGTGGTACTCGCACCAGCCGATAGCACCGAGATTCAGAAACCTGGGACTCTACCTACAGCACAGATGCTGGCTGGAGGGGTCCCTGAGTCAGAGCAAGGGCAGAGGTCTCCAGGGGGAGCGGAGCCTGCTTGCTGTCAGTTACAGTGAGATGTGGAGGTAGCCAGGCTTGATTATTTCAAGACTTTGCTCAGACAGTTGGCGCAGGGAAGGTATGGGGTCTATAAGAGCCCAGAAGAGCGCCCTGTGAGAGAGAGTTACTATCGGACACTTCTCCTGCGAGATCCTGGATTACGTCTTCACCTGTCAAGTGAGGTCTTTCCTTCCTTACCTCTCCCTCCTTCCTTTGCCCCCACGAGTCAGGTGCTGTAGGGAAGAGCAGAAGAGGCAGGTAGGTAAGTGATGGTCAAGCCCCCTCTGCCTCCTTTCCTCTGTGGTTGGTGCACCCAAACCAGACCCCAGCTGTGATGGATGGAGAAGCTTTTAATCAAAAGACAGATTGGAGTTCTGATCTAGAAGAATTCTGGTGGCTTTTTCACTTCTGAAATAGTGTGTATTAATACAAGAAAGGGACTGGAGAAGTGTTAGTCTAGGGTCTTTAGTTTAGGGGGTTTGGTCTAGGGGATGGTGAGGAAGAGTCAGCAGAGTGGGCTTGAAGGCCTTGGAAAAAAAGAATTAAGCTGCACGTTCCTAGCACCGGCCTGGGCTAGTTCACCATTAAACCAGTTGTAGCTGTATTATCTCATTCAATCATCAAAACAAACAGATGAGGAGGAAAACCACAATCCCGTCTCATGAATAAGGACACTGAGAGACACAGACTAGATATATAATCGGCTCAAGGTCACAGAGTTAATGGAAGCCAGTGGCTGGATTTGAACTCATGCAGACGGGGGCCAGAACGAGGGGGCCTAAGGTCTGTACTCAATGCCACCATCTTCCAGCTGGTACCAACCCTTGACAAATGGCCACCGGATGCACCCAGAAGAACTCCTCTCTCCTCTATACCATCTCCATTTTGGAGTTTCCAAATATTGATCTTATCTCGGCAGTCCTTTTCTTGTCAACCAAAACATCCCTAGATGTAACCAGTCCAATTAGGCCCATTTTTTATGGGCCATGTATTGTATGTGAAGATGCCTTATGGATGTTACTCCAGTTGCTTATTCTCACAATAACCTTAGAGATAGGGGCTATGCCCGTCTATTTCACCAGGAAACGTGGGATCAAAGGAAGTGGGTAAAGCCTCCAAATTGGTAAATATCAGGGTTGGGCTGAGCTCTGATCGCACAGCCCACACTTCTTCCACTGTGACTCAAGGCCTTTGGACCATGACTGGGGAAGGCTCTCTCTGGATGCCTTGGCTGTGATTGGTGCATCACATGCACCAGTGTTGGCCGCCCAGTGTTGCCCAGGCCATCAGTCCCTCTCCTTCAGGAACACCAAACCAACACTCTAGGGCAGCCCCTGTGCAAGTCCCCGCTAGGACCCCAGGAGCAGCAAGACCTCCCTCCTGCCCTGGGGGAGTGCTCAGGTTACCTGGCGTTGGCTGGCAGGTTAGCATATTTCTGCCTGAGGTGGCTGCACCCAGATAGCATCGAGAAGGAAGTGGGATTTTAGAAGGGCCTGGAGCCTCCGTCCAAACGTGGAAAGACAGAGCAGAGGCAGGGATCTCACGAAGGAGGCGCGTGTGCCCATTGGCTATGGAAGAAAAAATGAGGCGATTCGTGGGAGGGCTCAGCCTGGTTGTGGAACCTGAGGGGAAAGGCAGGAGCCCGGATTGGAACTGCGATGGTGCCGGGGCACTGGTGTCCAGACGGCCTGCTGACAGCAGTGCCCAGGGCTGTGGTGTGGACACCAGAGCTGCCTTGTTATGGGTGTATATAAAAATAACGCATCTATGTATTTACACACACACATAGACACACACATCCCTGGGGATGGCATTACTGAGCCATAGGTTATGCAAGTATTCAGCTTTGGGAGATACTGCCGAAAAGTTTTCCAACGTGTTCTAACAGTGCTTCTCTATCTTTCCTTATTATTATTATTATTGTTACATCATTACTGCTAATGATTATTTTTTCCAACTATGACTCTTAACAACCCCACTGCCATCCTCGGAGTAATTATGAGCCAGGCACTGTGCTACATATGACATATATTATAATTCAGCTTCCACAACAATCCTGTGAGGATCTGTTTTAGGTGAAAGGAACCGAGGATCAGAGACATGAGGAAACTCGCTGAGCACATGAGGCTAGTAAGTTGCGTTGTTAGGATTTAAACCTCAGCTCTCTGACTCCAGAGTCCATGTTTATAATCTCTATGCATTTGGTTACATCAAAAAATTTTCACTTGGTATCATATGATACCGCTTATATGTGAAATCTAAAAATATAATACAAATGAACTTATTTACAAAACAGAAATAGATTCACAGACATAGAAAACAAACTTACGGTTACCAAAGGGGAGGGTGGGGGGATAAATTAGGAGTTTGGGAGTAACATATACACATCACTATATATAAAATAGATAACCAACAAGAAAAGCACAGAAAACTAGACTCAATATCTTGTAATGACCTAATAATGGAAACTAATCTGAAAAAGAATATATATATGTGTATATACATATATATATGGCACTGAATCACTTTGCTGTACCCCTGAAACTAACACAACATTGTAAATCAACTGTACTTCAATAACAATTAAAAACTTTTTTTCACTTGGTGAATTCAACCATTACCTTCAAGGGCAGATTTTCTTCTATTTACATTAAAATGAAGTATTATGTTAAATATAAGACAAATGGATGTAGATAAGGAGAAAACTTAGCTACATATTTCCATAATAAGCAAGCCTTCTAGGAATGTTTACTTTTCAAACATTCCTGGTTAGCTAATACACTTTTTGAAAATTCTGAGCTTTTTCCTTAGGGGTCGTATTCAGTCAACTGCATGTCATTTGCTATTTAACACCAGATTTGTTAGCCTTCTCTTTTTACATTTTTGCTCTTAGACCTGAAACTGCTTCTACAACATTCTTGCCCTCAATCCCATCCCCTATGGTGGGAAGATTTAGGAGATGGGCATCCCCCTGTTCAATGGCTTCTGTCCCGGTCACCATCATCCACCCCAACAATAACAGCTGCTCCAGTTTGTGAGGGCTTTCAAGAGGGGATCAAAGTGTTTTCACTAACAGTAAATGACTATTTCTGATCCCCAGGTCCTGCCACGAAGAGTGTAGATGGGGTTATTCTCCTCTAGAGATGGGATAGATCCTGATGTGTCTCTGGAACTTCTCCTCGCCTTCCAGGAGCCTGGCCAGACCCACGTAGCTCAGGCCAGACCCTGAGCGCATGGACTGAGCCCTCCCTGACTCTACCACAGGCTCTCCTGTGCCTCCCACGAATGATAAATCGCAATACATTTGATTGATGGGAGACAAGCATCTGCTTGGGCAGGTCATCCATGGGTTTGACTTGCTGTGACTGTCTCTTAGACCTAACAAAGGCTTCTTTGCTGTCTTCAAAGAAAAAATCACTCAGTATTTTTGAAAGTGAGCCTGGAAGAACAGTCGTTCTGTGGGGATGAGAAGCTGATATGAAAATCGGAGTCCATGGTTAAAAAGTCTTGAGAAGTTTGGGTTGAACAGAGTTAAACAGGGTCTGCAGTCCTTTCTCAGCTTTTGAGAAGTCAGTCAAGTGCTTTGTGACTCTCCGGGGGAGGGCGTGAAGACTGGTTTCTTAAATTTATAGGACCTCTGAACCTGCTGGCCATACTGCACCTTGGAGGAATTTTGTTTTGTGGAGGAAGTTCTGGGAAAGGTAAATTTACCAATATCAACTTGAGGAGAAAACCTCGGTTTGTCAAGTTGCCCTGTGGGTGGGAAGCCTGGATTCCGGCTCCAAGCCACTCACCCTTTCAAGGGCTGGGGTTCCACTCGAATGTGAGGAAGGGTGTGTATCTCAATGATCCCTGAGATTCCTCTTCCTGTCAGGAGCCCACCGGCCGAGACAGATCTTGTCTCCCTGAGCCGGTCCTCACCCTTCCATGCACACGGAACCAACCGCTGCCTCCATTGCCAAGAGCCTGGGCGAGGGTCTGACTGAGCTGGCTCTCCTCTTGACCTTGGAACCAAGGTCGGCCTCCCCACAGTGAACGGCATGATAGCTATGGCCCCCCACCATGGCAGGAAGAAGGAAACCCCTGAGGCAGAGACTCTCCTTGCCAATTCTAGGACCTCCATCAGTTGTGAAAAGACTCCCCTTGCAGCAGTCCCAGAAAGGAGTTTATTAAGGGAGGTGGAAAGGGTCAAGGCAATAAAGCAGGCTTCCTGACATCGTGTAGTTGTTTTTTTCTGTCTAGTTATAAGCACAGACCTGGCTCTTTTCCTGCAGGCTATCCAGTCTTTTACTCTTTATTGAGTTCCCCCTACATGAGCACCATTGCATACTGCTCTGTAGGTTAGTCACTGCACAAGGACACCCTACAGAGAGGGTGAGAAAGGGCTGAAATCAGGCTGGCATTCCATTCATAGAGCAGTGCACCAGGGGGTGGGGCTGCGTCGGTCTGAGGAAGGGTCACTCTTTTTAATTCACACAAGGCGCTGTATAGGCTACTAGTGGCCTCGTTCAGTACTCAGTAAAATGTGCAAGAGAAATAAAAGCATAATCACATCATCATTATTACTACTATTATAATTACTGTTGCTGATATCATCATCAAAAATTCAATATTTTGCTTTGGTAAGATAATGATCCTTACGTAAAATTAGGCCAATTAAAAGTAGATAGATTTTCCTTTGTACTCTGTTGGTGGGAATGTAAAATGGTGCAGCCACTAAGGAAAACAGTATGGAGGTTCCTCAAAAAATGAAAAATTGAACTACCATGTAATACAGTAATCCCAGGTCCATGTATATACCTAAAAGAATGGAAATCAGGATCTCCAAGAGGTATTTGCTTTCCTATGTTTATCGCAATAGTATTCGTGATAACTAAGAGATAGAAACAACATAAATGTCCATTAGTGGATGAATGGATAAAGAAAATGTGGTATATACATACAATGGAATATTATTCAGTCTTCAAAAGAAGGAAATCCTGCCATATGTGACCACATGGATGAATCTTGACATTATACTAAGTGCAATAAGCCCGTCACAGAAGGACAAATACTGCATGATTCCACTTCTACGAGGCATCGAAAATAGCCAAACTAACTCATAGAAGAAGAGAGAAGAATGGCAGTTGACAGGGCCTGGGGGGAGGGGAGCTGGGGGAGCTGGTGTTACTGGGTCTAAAGCTTCAGTCATGCAAGATGAATATGTTCCAGAGACCTGTTGGATAGCACTGTGCCTACAAGTAACAACACAGAAGTGTGCACTCTACAATTTGTTAACAGGGTAGATTTCAGATCAAGAGTTCTTACCACAATTGAAAAATAGAAGTAGATAGATTTTAGGAGCAAATAAGCTGATGAGAAATAGGTCATGTTTATGAGGATGTAACTACCCAGGGGGAGAGGGCTGGTGAGGAGTGAGGAATCTCGGTGTGTACTGAGCACCAGAACAGCCGGGACTGTGGCAGCGAGTATCCCGCTGGCTGTGGTGACAAGCTGAGACCGGACTTGATTCCTTGGCTTCACCCTTGTCTCCTCCTCAGGAAGCCTGTGGTCCAAAAGTGGTCATTACCATCACCACCCCTAGTCCCGGCACTGCTTAGGGAGGATGAGTGGATAAAGGGAGTTCTCTGCCGGAGGACCAGTTCTCTGGACACTGCGGGAGTCGGCACAGCACCCAAATAACCAGGGCTCTTTCTTTTCTCAACAGCCTGGAGTTGATGGCTGAGTTTGATCCAACACTGAAGGCAGGTTATAGGGAGCTGGGATGAGCTGTTTTCCCTTGTCCTTAATTCTTCTTCTTTGTTGACGTAGGGGAAAGCAGGAACTAAATGAGTAGGATAATTAGGTCAATGGCTTTCCAGGTAGAGAACAGGTTTTCCCATCCCTGGGGAGGCATCATTGCGAAGTTGCAGGACAGTCAGCCTGTCTGAGCTGGCGAATGTGACACCTTGCTGAGGGTGGTTTCCTTTGCCATAAAATTCATCCCAGTGGGACCACGCGCACCAGTAATGAATGGAGTTACAGTAGGCAGTGAATGAGATTTGCACTTCTCTTTTCAATAATTTTAAGCATGTCAGGCTCAAAAATGAAATATTTCTTCATTAAATAAAATTGTGTTGAGCATCTAGTAGGCAAAATTGTTTGCCCACCTAACTGTGAAACTACCTGACGAGACTATCATGTCCTATCGCCATCCACAAAGTTCTCAAGAAAATTTTCATTGACTCAATTGTTCATTTATTCATTGGATAAACATTTATTGTCTTAGACACTGGCCATGGGATGAAAAACATGAATAAGGCACACAGTCATACAGAGAATGAACAATCAGGGACTTCCCTGGTGGTTCAGTGGTTAAGACTCCGAGCTTCCACTGCAGGGGGCATGGGCTCGACACCTAGTGGGGGAATTAACATCCCGCATGCCACGTGGTGTGGTCAAAAAAAACCACAACACAACACAACAAAACAAAACAAAACAAAAAGAAAGAAAATGAACAATCAGCTATGGTAGGATGGGTGGGGGAATTAGAGTGTGCACTGGAGCACAGAGGGAGGGTGCCCAGCTCAGTCTGAGGGACCCTCCAGGATCTGAACTGAGTCTTCCAGGACGAGCAGGCGTTATTAAGGTTAGGCAAACAAGGCAGGGAACAGCATATGCTGGGCAGACCAGTCTGGCCTCAGGCCTGGTTGTTGGGCGGAAAGTGTGTGCCGGACTCATGAGAATGAAAGCTGCCTATTTAACTCAGCACAGCGCCCTCCAGTCCATCCATGTTGCAAAAGGCAGGATTTCTTTCTTTTTATGGCTGAATAATATTCCATTGTATATATATACCACATTGAGAAGGGACTTTTATGCAGCACCCTTGGAAGGGTCATTTTTCATTCAGATCATGTGACTATTCTTCTAAATTAATGAACTCATTTTCAATTTCAAGGGTTTTGTGTGTGTGTGTGTGTGTGTGTGTGTGCACAGAGGCCAAGGAAGCACTAGCTGTAGATGTTTCAGTTCCATTAGAAGAATGCCCCAAAGAGTTAAATGATGACAGCTTTATATCAGTGTCAGGAGCTGTTTCAAATAGAAAATCATTTATCGTAACTTCAATCGTGGTTCCCTTTTGTCTGGTTCATAAAGCTTTTGGAATTTCCATCTATCACATGAAAAACATCTGAAGTATTACGAACTCAATAATAAATTTAGTTAAAAAGTTTCGGCATTGGGCTTCCCTGGTGGCGCAGTGGTTGAGAGTCCGCCTGCCGATGCAGGGGACACGGGTTCGTGCCCCGATCCCGGAAGATCCCACATGCCGCGGAGCGGCTGGGCCCGCGAGCCATGGCCGCGGAGCCTGTGTGTCCGGAGCCTGTGCTCCGCAACGGGAGAGGCCACAGCAGTGAGAGGCCCGCGTACAGCAAAAAAAAAAAAAAAAAAAAAAAAAAAAAGTTTCGGCATTAAAGATAAACTTATTTATTTTTCTAGTGATAACAAATAGAAACTTTGGTGACCTCAATGGTATAATGAAAACAATTTTCTTTTCTAAATTTAAGAACACCCTAATTGGGGCCTCCCTGGTGGCGCAAGTGGTTGAGAGTCCGCCTGCCGATGCAGGGGATACGGGTTCGTGCCCCGGTCTGGGAGGATCCCATATGCCGCGGAGCGGCTGGGCCCGTGAGCCATGGCCGCTGAGCCTGCGCGTCCGGAGCCTGCGCGTCCGGAGCCTGTGCTCCGCAGCGGGGGAGGCCACAACAGTGAGAGGCCCGCATACCGCAAAAAAAAAAAAAAAAAAGAACACCCTAATGAAATAGCAGTAGAGCTGAAATTGGTTGTGGTCCTCATAAAATTCATAATGGTGTCCAAATATGCTGTGTTATTCTACCAAAACAGAAATTGCAGTTGTAAAAGGTATAAATTTTTAAATGTATACACAAAGTAACTACAGAATTTTTTATAAATCCACCATCAGCTGGATTTTAGAAATACTTGAATCTTTGAAGAACTATGTTGTAAACCAACTCATGTCCAACAATAGTCTAAAACTTTTGTTCTTGTTTTGGAAAATGAATCCTTTACCTTTTGGTTGCATTATGTTCACTTTTGGGGGAAGTCCCTAATCAAAGCATATAAGGAAGAGACCTCCCCACAAACCTCAGCTTTTGGTGATTTTGGCTAACTGTAATTACTGAAAACAAAACTTGCTGACAGGAAGACATTTAAATTAATTCCTGAAAAAGAAAGGGGGAACTGAACAAGTTTAAGAACAAGAGGTGCTCAAATGTGTACAAGATTTAATTTTGAAATTCTGTAACTGCACTTGTGGAAAGTATCTTTTGATAGAACTTGTTTTTTTAAAAATTGGATACATTTATATTTCTTATCAAATAGAATAAAATGGAGGCTGTCAATTTTGTGTAATCTAAATTTGATGAAACATTCAAGAGACTCATAAACTGAGATGACTTATTTGACACATTTTGGCTTGTAGAATAAATGTTCTCTGAATAGAGGCACAGAGACTGTCCCTGTGACAATACTGGAGCTGGATTATTTAAACATTGCAATAAAGTCTGAATTCAGACTATTCCTCATGTAGCAGAATTTGCTCTGAGCTTAACAGGTACTTCAGCACCTAGAGAGAGACTATTTTCTCAAGAATTTAAATTTTATTAATCATCAAATGCAACTTTGAAGATAATTTCTGGCAATTTTATGAAAGAGTTAAAAATACATCATACTGAAAAACTATAATCTTCCGAGAAATACTAGTGACTGATTTAGAGAACAATATAATTAAGACAATGCTTAAACTACATGACAATAATGATTCTGCTTATGTTTATATTATTTTTTTAACGCTCAGATAATCGATTCTAGGAAGTTTTTTCTTTCTCCTATTTTGCTTGTGTGTACAGACACATGTTGTTTTAAAATAACATTTTATTTTTGAAAAGTTTTTGTACAGAAATCTTGCAAAGCCCACCAATAAAATAAAATCAGTTTGTCAAGTAAAGATTTCATATATGTATATGTATGTCTATTTTAATTAGTTTTGGTGTCCTTTTCACTTTAAACAGTGTCTGGTTTGGAAGATTAACTATATGGTCACACTTTCTATAAAAGACAGTATGAAAAAAATTGTCTGCTCTGAAAATGTCAACAAAGACAGAAAAGATAAGGGAAATCCATGTAATGTGATGGAATAGTCAAAATACTGTCAAGAAAAAGCTTTCTAATGCCCATTTCTTCATCTCCGCGTTGGCCTTGGGTGAGGTGTTTTTCATTTTTGCTGAGTGAGGCTGTTTTTGATTGTTATCTCAAAACTGGACCTATGGAAAGGGTTTGTTTCCATGTCTGGATTGATGCCAAGGCTGAGGTAAAGGAACAGCCCTATGAAGTAGAGTTGAGGATAGGAATTCACTGGAGGAAGATTCTGGAACCGGAGGTGTCTGAGAATTCATATAGCCTTGGGAAGGCATTGGACATTTCTCAGGGCAGGGAACCCGGATTTGGTCCAAAACTTGTGCAGGTCTTAAGGAGCTGAGAGACCCCAGGACTCCTTTGTCCTGGTTAGTCCGGGTCCGAGTGCTTTCTGTCATCTGCAAACCCTTTGGAGGCAGTTCAGTGTAAAGAGGGTACTGGCTTGGGATCTGACAAGCCACGTACTAGTCCTAGCTCTCTCACTGGAGAGCTGCCGTAACTTTTGGAGAAATCAGACTTAGCCCTTGTGGCCTATGTTTCCTCTGTACAGTATTGTTTCTAAAGTTCCTTCCAACTCCAACAGACAAGAAAATCGGCCTTCTCTCGTCTGTTCTTCTTATCTTCCACTAGATGGCGCTGTTTGCCGCACTCTAACGGTGCCGCTCAGGATCTCAAACTTAGCGGTTGTAGCTTTTAAGACACGTCCACTCAGGCAGTGCCTGGGATCTCCTGCCCCTGCTTTTCTGGGGACGTTCTTGAAGTGCTTGCTTCCCCTTGCCTCGAAGACACAGCACTCTGAAACTTTCCCTCTGCCTGCCCCTTAAATGTTAAAAATCCTTAGAGTTTTATTCTGGGACCCCATTTCCCACCCCACCCCCCCATTTTGTTTTTGATACAATTCCCTGGCTTCAGTTGCTAGGTCTCCCTGCTGGGTTCCAGCCGCATATCCAACTGCCCCGTGGACACCTACAGGTGACACAGACACAGCAAGTTAAGGGCCCACGCTGAATTCACCTTCTCTTTTCCTGTTCTCTTTCTTCGTATATGGCCACACCATCCACCCAGCGGTCCAAACTGGACTCATATCATTTTCCACAAGAGTCTCCCGCCTTCACCTCACACAACCAATCGCTACATTCTGATATGTCTCAAATTCACCTACTTCTCTGCTGCTACTATCCTGATCCAAACTCCATGTCTCTCCTCTGAATAATAGAAACAGACTCTTAAATCGCCTCCTGTTTTTCTTTTCCTCCATTCATTCATATTGCAGTCATATATATATATATGGTGGTTTTTTTCTTGCCTCTATCTCCCAGCTTACGCAAGGCACGCAAAGTCCAGCAGCAGCTGAAAGTTAAAACCATGGGATCAACCTTTAATTTCTAGCCAGATAAGTGAGAAAGTGGGGGGCTTGCATGTTGAGGAGTGAGGGGGTCACCCCCATTGGTCTTGTTCTCCCCAGTTACCACATCTCCCCTGCAACCTCAGTGACGGCAGAGGCCTTCACTGAGAAATGGCCTGTGTCTCTGGACAAAGGAACAGGTTAAGAGGCTCCTATTGTCGGAAGAGTGTGGGGAAAGGCCCGTTATTTTCCTTTCTTTTCTCTTGCTATTTCACCTGAAAGGTCAACCTGGCCATAGGGAACTGCATGACAGCATGGAGGCTGAAACACGTTGAGGAACGTGTAGGAGGGTCCCCTGAAGCCTGAGAATGTGGGTAGAAGCCCAAAGAGGAGAGAGCTAGAGGAGGAGACTACGTAGGTCTGTGTATGAGCCAACAAAAGTCCTGGGATCCCCCTGAGCCTCATGCACAGACAGACCCAACGAGGCAGAGGAGAGGATTGCAGAAGTGAACTACAGTATAAACTGCCACTCAATTCCCACATTAACCCCCGAGTGGTACGTGCATCATGTGCACACAAACAGCACAGCAGTGTCCTGAACATTGCACCAAGACTGGAACAACTCAGAAGACAAGGCACGATACCTGTTGGACCACAGGTTCATGAATTGCTTAATAAAAACAACAGAAAAAGAAAACGTAACAATCTCCAGAGGATTTTAATAGGAACCAGAGTCTTGAAACATAATAAGCAAATGTTCCAGGATACCACCCAAAATCACACCACAGAGCATACAAAGAACTGGGAAAATGTGACCGATTCTCAAGAGAAAAAGGCAATCAACGGACCCAGCCCTGAAATAACCCACATGGAGGAATTAGCAGACAAAGCATCCATTACAACCATGCTCAATGAGGTAAAGGTAAATCCTCTTGAAATTAATGGAAAGACGTTCTTCACAGAGAAGTAAAAACTATGAAAAAGAAGCAAATGGAAAGTTTAGAACTTAACATGCAATATCCAAAAACAAACATTCACTGGATGGGCTGAATAACAGAACAGAGAAAACAGAGGAAAGATTCAGAAAACTTATAGATCAATAGAAATGGCACAATCTGAAAAACAAAGAGGAAAAATGACTGAACAAAAATTAAGTCTCAGAGACATGTGAAACAATAGTGCCCTCTCTTCCCTCTTCTTGATTTTCTCTTATTTCCTCCAGGGCCTCCTGCTCAGCCCCAGTTGCTTTCACCTTTGGCGGCCTTTACATGAATTATGAGTCCCCACATTTTACCCGACTTTATGGAAAAAGGAATCTACAGAACTACCTTAGATTAATTAAGTAATTGTTGCTTACTACCATCTGCAAAAGAGAAGAGAAAAGATACTGATATACAGAGCCATTTTTTATGCTGGAAATCTCATTTTAATTCTTTCTTTTTCTGCATAGGCCCAGCAAGTTTCTCCTTTACAACATGAGCTGTGAACTTAAGCAACGGAAGAAGTTTCCAGGGATAACTAGCCATAAATTTATGGTACGTTTCCCTCTATATATGAACACATTGACATTCTGGATGTGAAATATGTAAATCAGACACTTCTGGATTTGTGTCAAGTGCAACTCTCCTCCTGGAAGCATTGTTTTCCTACCCCTCCCTAACTATCCCACACAATCCAGCCCTCCCAGAGTGCTTGGTGAAGCTTTTCCATACTGTTAACTCTATCGTATTGATATTTTCTGTTCAAATGAGTCTCCACCACTAACTGGAGTCATCTTTGCACTCTCAGCATGTAGATCAATGTCTGGGAATACAAGTGCTCAAGAACCTGGTCAGTTCCTGGTCCCTGCACATCTTATATCCAATGTTCTAGTTACCAATTTATTGGAGGAGCAAGGAGACAATACCCAATGGAAACTTAGTAGCATCGACATATATACACTAACGAATGTAAAATAGTGGGCTGGTGGGAAGCAGCCGCATAGCACAGGGAGATCAGCTCGGTGCTTTGTGACCACCTAGAGGGGTGGGATAGGGAGGATGGGAGGGAGACACAAGAGGGAGGGGATATGGGGACATGTGTATGCATATGGCTGATTCGCTTTGTGGTGCAAGAGAAACTAACACGGTATTGTGAAGCAATTATACTCCAATAAAGATCTATTTAAAAAAAAAAGAATATAATTGCCCTAAAGAAAATGGAAGTGTTTAACTTCCATGTAACCTGTTAGGTATGAACCACAGGGCAATCAGCCCTGGGCCTGTTGATGATGACCAAAGATGAGTGGATCGGGGAATGGATATACCCAGACCTGTGCAGTCAATGCTTTTGGAGGATAACAGATCAGTGGGCAACATAACGTGTAAAATTGAATTGATCAAATAGTGAAGGGAAAGAAAGTAAATGAACAACACCAAGCCCGGAGTCAGGAAGTTAGAGTTTCTATCCCAGCTCTGCCCTGACCAAACTGTGACCTCAGAGAAGGCAGTTAATGTCTTTGGAATTTTGGGGTTTTTATTGCTTAAATGAAGAGCATTGTATAAATGATCTCTAATATCACTTCTAACATTATATTTGGTGAGTACTTCTAATGAAATGATCCACTATCTAATTACATGGAAGATAATTAATCCAGGGAATTAAGGTCAACCACTTTAGCAATGAAAACAAATTTTGTTCATGTCCATTTCTAAATCCTTCTCTTATGTGGCAACTTTAGGGCCAGACAAACTGAATAAAAATCTGGGCTTTGGGAAGAGCTATAGGGCCTTGGGTAGTTTTGTTCATCTCTCTAACCTTCAGTTTCTTCATTTTAAAAAATGGGTTTTATAAGAGTTTCTATTTTATTGAGTTGTTTGAGGATAAACAGACTCCGTACTTATTAAAGGATCTGGAACATGGTATGCCTCCAGCTGACATTTGCTGCTCTCTTCTTCGTCTTTGACATCAGCACGACCACCATCACCACCACCATCATCATCATCATCAATAGCAGCATCCTCTAACTTTGCTTAGAAACCAAATCATAGCAACCATATTAGAATCTGAGCTGTCACTGATCAGTTCTAAAACATTAGTGAATTTCAGGTAGAGAGGCATTCCTCTCTCTGCTTGATTTGTATCTCCAGGTCAGTATTTGCAAGTGAGCGATCCAGGACAACAATGTGTGTATTAAACCCATGGAGGGTGTTCAAAAGTTCTGGATCATGAAGCTTACATGGATAAATCCCTTGGGTTTTGAAAATATTCACATGTGATCCATTATTTGTGACGCAACTCCAGCAGTTTTTATCTCATTGCCACACCCAAAGCCTGTCCCTGCAGGAGGTGTTGGTAGAATAGCCAGTTCTAAAATTGACATATGCCCAAGCTGCCTTTCTATGCCCCTATCTGGGAGTCAGCAGAAGGCCCCAGGACCTCTGAGCACTTATTTAACCGCTGCTTCTTCATCTACATGATAGGAATACTGGCATATAATTAAATGTAGTTAAATGTATACGAATAAATTGAGGATCAGCCAAAAAGTTGGTAAGAAGGGGGTTGTTCTTAAAAACATATTTAATTAAGAACTGTTTTTCACTCCAATACTTCTAGAGTCAACAATAACCATGTGTGTTTTGTATAATTCTCTTCTTCTCCCTCCTTCCCTGTCTACTTTATGAGGCACAATTTATATAAAACAGAAGTGGCACGTTGGGAGTGTACACATCAGTGACTTTTCACAAATGTAAACACCCACATAGCCACCACTCAATCAGATTATAGAGCGTTCATCTCAACTAGAAATTTCCCTTGGACTCTTTTGCAATCAATTTCCTCCCTGATTCCAGCCCTGGGAAAGCACTAATCAGCTCTCTGTCAGGTTGGACTCCATACATGTAGAATTATACAATGGGGACTCTTTCTGTTCAGCTTCTCTCCCACAGCACAGTGTTGAGAAGTTTCATCTGTGGCTCTGCAAGAATCAGTATTTTCTTCCTTTTTATGGCTGAGTCCTATTTCATTGTTTATCCATCTACTTGCTGATGCCAATTTGAGTTTTTTCCAGTTTGGGGCCATTATTAATAAAGCTGCTGTGAACATTTGTACACAAGTACTTTTGTAAACACTTGCTTTCAGCTCTCTTGGGTGGGTATCAAGGAGTGGCACTGCTGTATCATATGTTGGGTAAACGTTTAATTTTTATAAGAAATTACCGCTGGACTTCCGGGTAAGATGGCGGAAGAGTAAGACGCGGAGATCACCTTCCTCCCCACAGATACACCAGAAATACAGCTACACGTGGAACAACTCCTACAGAACACCTACTGAACGCTGGCAGAAGACCCCAGACCTCCCAAAAGGCAAGAAACTCCCCACATACCTGGGTAGGGCAAAGCAGAGAGATTCCCGCACAGAGGAGCGGTGCCGAGCGGCACTCACCAGCCCGAGAGGCTTGTCTGCTCCCCCGCCGGGGCGGACGGCGCTGGAGCTGAGGCTCGGGCTTCGGTCAGAGCGCAGGGAGAGGACTGGGGCTGGCGGCGAGAACTCAGCCTGAAGGGGGCTAATGTGCCACAGCTAGCCGGGAGGGAGTCCGGGAAAACTCTGGAGCTGCCAAAGAGGCAGGAGACTTTTTCTTCCCTCTTGGTTTCCTGGTGCGCGAGGAGAGGGGATTAAGAGCGCCGCGTAAAGGAGCTCCAGAGACGGGCGCGAGTCGCGGCTGAAAGCGCGGAGCCCAGAGACGGGCGTGGGACGCTGGGGCTGCTGCTGCCGCCGCCAAGAAGCCTGTGTGCGAGCGCAGGTCACTGTCCACACCGCCCTTCCGGGAGCCTGTGCAGCCTGCCACTGCCGGGATCCCGGGATCCAGGGGAGGCTTCCCTGGGAGAACGCACGGCGCGCCTCGGGCTGGTGCAACGTCACGCCGACCTCTGCCGCTGCAGGCTCGCCCCGCACTCCGTGCCCCACCCTCCCGCCCGGCCTGAGTGAGCCAGAGTCCCCGAAGAGGCTGCTCCTTTAACCCTGTCCTGTCTGAGCGAAGAACAGACGCCCTCCAGCGACCTACACGCAGAGGCGGGGCCAAATCCAAAGCTGAGACCCAGGAGCTGTGAGAACAAAGAAGAGAAAGGGAAACCTCTCCCAGCAGCCTCAGAAGCAGCGGATTAAAGCTCCACAATCAACTCCATGTACCCTGCATCTGTGGAATACATGAATAGACAACAAATCATCCCAAATTGAGTAGCCAGGAGTCAGTGCTGTGCCTCTGAGGTGGGAAAGCGAACTTCAGGACACTGGTCCACAAGAGACCTCCCAGCTCCACATAATATCAAACGGCGAAAATCTTCCAGAGATCTCCATCTCAACACCAGCACCCAGCTTCACTCAACGACCAGCAAGCTACAGTGCTGGACACCCTATGCCAAACAACTAGCAAGACAGGAACACAACGCCACCCATTAGCAGAGAGGCTGCCTCAATTCATAAAAAGTCCGCAAACACCCCAAAACACACCACCAGGCGTGGACCTGCCCACCAGAAAGACAAGATCCAGCCTCATCCACCAGAACACAGGCAGTAGTCCCCTCCACCAAGAAGCCTACACAACCCACTAAACCAACCTTAGCCACTGGGGACAGACACCAAAAACAACGGGAACTACGAACCTGCAGCCTGCAAAAAGGAGACCCCAAACACAGTAACATAAGCAAAATGAGAAGACAGAAAAACACACAGCAGGAGAAGGAGCAAGATAAAAACCCACCAGACCTAACAAATGAAGAGGTAATAGGCAGTCTATCTGAAAAAGAATTCAGAATAATGATGGTAAAGATGATCCAAAATCTTGGAAATAGAATAGACAAAATGCAAGAAACAGTTAACAAGGACCTAGAAGAACTAAAGACGAATCAAGCATCGATTAAAAACACAATAAATGAAATAAAAAATACTCTAGATGGGATCAATAGCAGAATAACTGAGGCAGAAGAACGGATAAGTGAGGTGGAAGATAAAATAGTGGAAATAACTGCTGCACAGCAAAATAAAGAAAAAAGAATGAAAAGAACAGAGGACAGTCTCAGAGACCTCTGGGACAACATTAAACGCACCAACATTCGAATTATAGGGGTTCCAGAAGAAGAAGAGAAAAAGAAAGGGACTGAGAAAATATTTGAAGAGATTATAGTTGAAAACTTCCCTAATATGGGAAAGGAAATAGTTAATCAAGTCCAGGAGGCACAGAGAATCCCATACAGAATAAATCCAAGGAGAAATACACCAAGACACATATTAATCAAACTGTCAAAAATTAAACACAAAGAAATCATATTAAAAGCAGCAAGGCAAAAACAACAAATAACACACAAGGGAATCCCCATCAGGATAACAGCTGATCTCTCAGCAGAAACTCTACAAGGGAGTGGCAGGACATACTTAAAGTGATGAAGGAGAAAAACCTGCAACCAAGATTACTCTACCCAGCAAAGATCTCATTCAGATTTGATGGAGAAATTAAAACCTTTACAGACAAGCAAAAGCTGAGAGAGTTCAGCACCACCAAACCAGCTTTACAACAAATGCTAAAGGAACTTCTCTAGGCAAGAAACACAACAGAAGGAAAAGAACTACAATAACGAACCCAAAACAATTAAGGAAATAGGAATAGGAACATACATATCAATAATTACCTTAAATGTAAATGGACTAAATGCTCCCACCAAAAGACACAGACTGGCTGAATGGATACAAAAACAAGACCCATATATATGCTGTCTACAAGAGACCCACTTCAGACCTAGAGACACATACAGACTGAAAGTAAGGGGATGGAAAAAGATATTCCATGCAAATGGAAACCAAAAGAAAGCTGGAGTAGCAATTCTCATATCAGACAAAATAGACTTTAAAATAAAGACTACTAGAAGAGACAAAGAAGGACACTACATAATGATCAAGGGATCAATCCAGGAAGAAGATATAACAATTGTAAATATTTATGCACCAAACATAGGAGCACCTCAATACATAAGGGAAATATTAACAACCATAAAAGGAGAAATCGACAGTAACACAATCATAGTAGGGGACTTTAACACCCCACTTTCACCAATGGACAGGTCATGCAAAATGAAAATAAATAAGGAAACACAAGCTTTAAATGATACATTAAACAAGATGGACTTAATTGATATTTATAGGACATTCCATCCAAAAACAACAGAATACACATTTTTCTCAAGTGCTCATGGAACATTCTCCAGGATAGATCATATCTTGGGTCACAAATCAAGCCTTGGTAAATTTAAGAAAATTGAAATTGTATCAAGTATCTTTTCCGACCACAATGCTATGAGACTAGATATCAATTACAGGAAAAGAGCTGTAAAACATACAAACACATGGAGGCTAAACAATACACTACTTAATAACGAAGTGATCACTGAAGAAATCAAAGAGGAAATTAAAAAATACCTAGAAACAAATGACAATGGAGACACGACGACCCAAAACCTATGGGATGCAGCAAAAGCAGTTCTAAGAGGGAAGTTTATGGCAATACAATCCCACCTTAAGAAACAAGAAATATCTCGAATAAACAACCTAACCTTGCACCTAACGCAATTAGAGAAAGAAGAACAAAAACATCCCAAAGTTAGCAGAAGGAAAGAAATCATAAAAATCAGATCAGAAATAAATGAAAAAGAAATGAAGGAAACGATAGCAAAGATCAATAAAACTAAAAGCTGGTTCTTTGAGAAGATAAACAAAATTGATAAACCATTAGCCAGACTCATCAAGAAAAAAAGGGAGAAGACTCAAATCAATAGAATTAGAAATGAAAAAGGAGAAGTAACAACTGACACTGCAGAAATACAAAAGATCATGAGAGATTACTATAAGCAACTCTATGCCAATAAAATGGACAACCTGGAAGAAATGGACAAATTCTTAGAAATGAACAACCTGCCAAGACTGGCTCAGGAAGAAATAGAAAATATGAACAGACCAATCACAAGCACTGAAATTGAAACTGTGATTAAAAATCTTCCAACAAACAAAAGCCCAGGACCAGATGGCTTCACAGGCGAATTCTATCAAGCATTTAGAGAAGAGCTAACACCTATCCTTCTCAAACTCTTCCAAAATATAGCAGAGGGAGGAACACTCCCAAACTCATTCTACGAGGCCACCATCACCTTGATACCAAAACCAGACAAGGATGTCACAAAGAAAGAAAACTACAGGCCAATATCACTGATGAACATAGATGCAAAAATCCTCAACAAAATACTAGCACACAGAATCCAACAGCACATTAAAAGGATCATACACCATGATCAAGTGGGGTTTATTCCAGGAATGCAAGGATTCTTCAATATACGCAAATCAATCAATGTGATACACCATATTAACAAACTGAAGGAGAAAAACCATATGATCATCTCAATAGATGCAGAGAAAGCTTTTGACAAAATTCAACACCCATTTATGATAAAAACCCTGCAGAAAGTAGGCATAGAGGGAACTTTCCTCAACATAATAAAGGCCATATATGACAAACCCACAGCCAGCATCGTCCTCAATGGTGAAAAACTGAAACCATTTCCACTAAGATCAGGAACAAGACAAGGTTGCCCACTCTCACCACTCTTATTCAACATAGTTTTGGAAGTTTTAGCCACAGCAATCAGAGAAGAAAAGGAAATAAAAGGAATCCAAATCGGAAAAGAAGAAGTAAAGCTGTCACTGTTTGCAGATGACATGATACTATACATAGAGAATCCTAAAGATGCTACCAGAAAACTACTAGAGCTAATCAATGAATTTGGTAAAGTTGCAGGATACAAAATTAATGCACAGAAATCTCTGGCATTCCTATATACTAATGATGAAAAATCTGAAAGTGAAATCAAGGAAACACTCCCATTTACCATTGCAACAAAAAGAATAAAATATCTAGGAATAAACCTACCTAAGGAGACAAAAGACCTGTATGCAGAAAATTATAAGACACTGATGAAAGAAATTAAAGATGATACAAACAGATGGAGAGATGTACCATGTTCTTGGATTGGAAGAATCAACATTGTGAAAATGACTCTACTACCCAAAGCAATCTACAGATTCAATGCAATCCCTATCAAACTACCACTGGCATTTTTCACAGAACTAGAACAAAAAATTTCACAATTTGTATGGAAACACAAAAGACCCCGAATAGCCAAAGCAATCTTGAGAACGAAAAACGGAGCTGGAGGAATCAGGCTCCCTGACTTCAGACTATACTACAAAGCTACAGTAATCAAGACAGTATGGTACTGGCACAAAAACAGAAAGATAGATCAATGGAACAGGATAGAAAGCCCAGAGATAAACCCACGGACATATGGTCACCTTATCTTTGATAAAGGAGGCAGGAATGTACAGTGGAGAAAGGACAGTCTCTTCAATAAGTGGTGCTGGGAAAACTGGACAGGGACATGTAAAAGTATGAGATTAGATCACTCCCTAACACCATACACAAAAATTAGCTCAAAATGGATTAAAGACCTAAATGTAAGGCCAGACACTATCAAACTCCTAGAGGAAAACATAGGCAGAACACTCTATGACATAAATCACAGCAAAATCCTTTTTGACCCACCTCCTAGAGAAATGGAAATAAAGACAAAAATAAACACATGGGACCTAATGAAACTTCAAAGCTTTTGCACAGCAAAGGAAACCATAAACAAGACGAAAAGACAACCCTCAGAATGGGAGAAAATATTTGCAAATGAAGCAACTGACAAAGGATTAATCTCCAAAATTTATAAGCAGCTCATGCAGCTCAATAGCAAAAAAACAAACAACCCAATCCAAAAATGGGCAGAAGACCTAAATAGACATTTCTCCACAGAAGATATACAGACAGCCAACAAACACATGAAAGGATGCTCAACATCTTTACTCATTAGAGAAATGCAAATCAAAACTACAATGAGATATCATCTCACACCAGTCAGAATGGCCATCATCAAAAAATCTAGAAACAATAAATGCTGGAGAGGGTGTGGAAAAAAGGGAACACTCTTGCACTGCTGGTGGGAATGTGAATTGGTACAGCCACTATGGAGAACGGTATGGAGGTTCCTTAAAAAACTACAAATAGAACTACCATATGACCCAGCAATCCCACTACTGGGCATATACCCTGAGAAAACCATAATTCAAAAAGAGACATGTACCAAAATGTTCATAGCAGCCCTATTTACAATAGCCCGGAGATGGAAACAACCTAAGTGTCCATCATCGGATGAATGGATAAAGAAGATGTGGCACATATATACAATGGAATATTACTCAGCCATAAAAAGAAATGAAATTGAGCTATTTGTAATGAGGTGGATGGACCTAGAGTCTGTCATACAGAGTGAAGTAAGTCAGAAAGAGAAAGACAAATACTGTATGCTGACACATATATATGGAATTTAAGAAAAAAATGTCATCAAGAACATAGGGGTAAGACAGGAATAAAGACACAGACCTACTAGAGCATGGATTTGAGGATATGGGGAGGGGGAAGGGTAAGCTGTGACAAAGTGAAAGAGCGGCATGGACATATATACACTACCAAACGTAAGGTAGATAGCTAGTGGGAAGCAGCCGCATAGCACAGGGAGATCAGCTCGGTGCTTTGTGACCGCCTGGAGGGGTGGGATAGGGAGGGTGGGAGGGAGACGCAAAAGGGAGGGGATATGGGAACATATGTATATGTATAACTGATTAAATTTGTAAAATAAAAAAATAAAAAAATTAAAAAAAAAAAGAAAAAAATAGAAATTACCAAACTGATTTCAGAAGTGGTTACACCTTCTTGTATTCCCACCAGCAGTGTATGAGCATTTTCATTGCTTCACATTCTCTCCAAAATTTGACACGGCCAGTTCTTTACTTTAATAGATGTGAAATGGTACCCTGTGGGGAGGAACTTTGATAGCAGGTAAACATCCATTCAGTATAAAACTTTTAATTTAGTCATCTATTTATTTTGTATCAATATGGCCTCATTGTATTCTGTTTAATTCAATGCATTATAATCTATTACTTTAAAAATAAAGATACAGGTGTTGAATTTCCCTTCAATTTCTCTTACATGTGGCCCCTAGGCAAGGCAGTAGGTTCTCTGCCTTCTAGTTGGCCTAGAATATAGGCAAAGCTTTTCAGATCTCATAGATAGATGTCTACCATGCCCTCTACCTGATATGATTCAAATGCCTATGAGCCTTTTTCTTACTTGTTTGCATTTATAAAGTTCCTTTGGAAAACCCAACTAAAATTACAAGTAGTTGAAAGGCATTCTAACCAACAATTCTTCAAACGCCCCCCCCCAAAAAAATCCAAACAGCTCTATACCAGTTTCAAGTTCATTGAATCATTAGAAATTAATTCAGACACGTGGTGGCACTCTGATCTTATTTATTACCTACAATTTTCCATTTTAAAGTACAGGAAAAATCCCAGGTCCTGGGCCAAATGTTGATCCTCTCATATTTCTCAGAAACTCATTCCCATCATTTCTTTGCTTCAACCTCATTAAGTACCCCAATGCTTCTCTGTTCATCAAGGCAATGCCCCCCTGCCTTGCCTTCCCTTCCCACCCATTCACTGCATCGCTTACTCACGTGACCCACTCTCTGGCCAGTCTGTCAATTCCCCTGACCACGTCTCACACTTAATGGTGAAACATCTACTTCCTCTGCTGTGTTCCTGGGCTGCTGAGTTTGGCTGAGGAAAATTTTAACTTTGTTCACATCCTCCAGAACTCATGGTTTATGAAATCAGCTGGGATTAAGTACTGACTGGGAAGGGTTTGGAATGAGTACAGTCCCCTAAGAAAAGCTATGTTTAGAAAATAAAGTGTCCATACCTGACCTCTATATATTGATGTACTTCAAGGTCAGTTCTAGGCCCTCCTTTCTTATCACTTTACACCCTCTCCCTAGGGTCTCATTCCTGCCTTTAGCTACCCGTTTAAAAAAAACAAAACAAAATTTTAGGGTTACTGAATAAATATAGTAACTTTTTGTTTTCTTTTTTTTTTGTGGCTGCGTGGCATGCAGGGTCTTATTTCCCTGACCAGGGATCAAACCCATTTCCCCTGCAGTGGAAGCACAGAGTCCTAACCACTGGACCACCAAGGAAGTCCCCCTGGGACTGGGAAATTTTCTGTTGAGCATGTAGGGGAGAACAAATTATTTTACAATTTTTTTTTAAGCAACAAAAGTCTCAGGAAGAGCTTTTACATCCTCCCCCGTAACTGCCAAAAGCATTTAGATAGGGGGCCAATCCCAGGAAGAGAGCTATAGTCAGAGACAAGTACAATGAATATGAGTCCGGTACGGTAGACAGGGGTGGGAGGTGAGGGGGGCAAGGCCTTTTTGATCAAAGACTTCTCTGTGTCCCATTGTCTGTGCATAGCGTGGCAAACTTTTGTTTACCAAACATTTGTTTTTCCCCCATCTTCCTGTAAATCTTTCCCTCCCCTTTGAAGTCCCAGCCCCCTACATGCTTTTCCTTCTCTCAGATGCCATATAAGCCTCAAATGACTAATTTGTCCTCGAGTCTCATTATTCCTATGGGGTCCCCATATGTATGTAATTATATTGGATTTTCTCCTGCTAAGCTGTCTCTGTCAATTTAATTCTTAGAACAGCCAGAAGAACATAGAGGGTAGAGGAAACTTTTTTCCTTCCCCAACAAGCATAACAAATTTCAAGCTCCAGATCGTATCCTGCAGATGAGCTCAAGACTCATGGATTCAAGTGCTTACTAGACAACTCCATCTGGATGTCTCAAAAGGAATTTTACGAAGTGCAAACTGAAGCCGAGGATCATCTCTTCTCTCCAAAATGAAATCTTCTTCCATCCAACCAGTTGGTTAGGCCAGAAACTTCATCATAGGTCTTGGGTTCTATCTCTCGTTTCTGCCATATATAATGTGTTACCAAAATTCTATGAATTTTAGTTCCTAAACAATTATCACACGTAACTATCTGTGAGGGAGGAAGAAACTTTTTTTCCACCATACACGGGAGAGACCCAGGAAGACTGAGACACTTGCCACAATGGCCCCAAACCTCACCTTAAATACCATCTTCAGAGAAGACAAAAGAGGATGTTGGGTGTAGTGGTTTGGGACTTCAAAAATGCAACTGACATGGAGTTGGAAAAGCAAATGTTTGGTAACATGTTTGCTGGGCCAGGCGGAGACTATGGGGCACAGAGGGGACTGATCTCCAGGCCCTGCCGAGCTTCCCAACCACTTCTCGCCCATATTCTCTGCAGGTATCTCTGGTGATAGCTCTCTTGTGGGAACAGGCCCTTAATCTAAACTCTTTAGGCAGCTAAGTGGGAGATAAAAAGAAAGACTTCCTGGGTCTTCCTGGGTCCTCTGTTTCTTAAAAATTATTAGCCTAAATTAATCCTCACGCCAAAAAGACACATTTTGGAGTGGCAAATTTTACTCCCCAAGTATTTATCTCAGTTCCACTCTTGACATTCTAATGGTTTACTAGTAATTTCACTATATCCATGCTATTCTTTCCTCTCATCCATTTACAACATAATAACCAGATATATATTTTAAAGTGGCAGATATGATCTCTATCCCTGCTTTGGAAAACAAAACCTGAAATGAAGCAGGACCCTATGGTCCTTCCCCCCATGTCCTCAGCCTGCTTTTTGTCTTTGTAAATAACTTTAGCCAGAGAATAACTTTAATCAGAGAAGTGAGAAAATGCAGAAACAAAGGAAAACAAAGGAGACCAAATGATAGTAATTTAGTCATTAAGCAAAGTCAAGGACTTTTATTTCCTTCTCAAGGGCTGTAGATAATATTCTGAGCTGTATCCTGTGAGCTGTATTGTAGATACTGAAACCCACACCGGGTGGAAGAAGTTAACTACATGGTGACCGGACTGTAGCCATGACATAAGCTGCCACAATTCTGAGAACTGGCCTCAAGGAAATGGGAAAAACCCAGCCCTGGAACTGAAGACTAACTGTACTTAAAACAATCAAGATGACACAGGTCAGACCACCACATGACCAATTTCACGATGACTGTCAGAGCTGACTGTCATCAGAGCTGTTTCTGCATGTAGCCCCTTCCCTCTGTGTATAAAAGCTCTTGCCCCCTGATTGTCAGGGCGGGAGTTGGCCTTTGGACAGGTGTCTGCCCTCCCCTGCTGGTTGCCAGCATCCAAAATAAAGCAAACTTTCCTTTCCACCAGCCTGGCCTCTTTATTGGATTTTGAGCAGTGAGCAGCCGGACCCCACTTTCGTTACAAACCTACAATGTCTTTTCATTCATTTAGAGATAAAATACAAAGTTCCTAACGTGGACTCAAAGCCTTTCATGTTCTGGTACCAGTCCACCTCTTCAGCCTTATCATGCTCTACACTTTTTTTGAATTTTTCTTTTTATAAATTATTATATTTACGAATTATCTCTCCTATGTGTGGCAGGCCACTTGCACTTTGTTGAAAAGAAAGAAAGCAAAAAAAGGAAAAGCAACAGGTAGCATGAATAAGTACTATATTATTGATAATGTATTTTATAAGAGGAAAAATTTTTGGCATGTAAGCGTTCCACAGATCACTTAAATTCAAATAAATGTGGGTGTCTAGGTGAGTAGGTTTGAATAGTAGATACGATGTTTGAAACAGCAGCTATGTTATTTCAAATTCAGGTGAAGATAGAGTGTTGAAATATCCTTTTATCATATCTTGAACATTTTGTCCACATGGGAGTTACCATGGGGAGATACAGTAGGTTTACATGGGTTTGTAGAAAAAGAGAAACAGACAGACATGGTATTTCAACCAACACATTCTTAGTGATGACTATGAGTTTGGAAAGGAAAATGAATCAAAGACAACCTGTTACTTCCAGCAATCAAGGTTCAGGAACAGCTCTGTGAATGTCCCCCAAGTGTAGCTGCTGGCTAATCACATCTCAGGGGAAGAGACTCTGCCATAGAAGAGGAGGCTGTTGGTCTTGTTGTGCTTGATGAAGAACAGGAAAGGGTGGTCACAACGGAAACTGTCTGTAGTTGGTCTTGATGTTAAACGAACTTCTACTCCAGTCGAAGCTGCAGCCTCTGTGCCCTCCTCATTCACCTCCACGAAGGACTTGTGGAGGACTTTTGACAACACCAGACCTTGTCCCCCGGTCATGCCTGAGAAGTCGGCTTTCCCCAGACTGAAGGCGTCCACCATCCCCAGGGCTATCAGCGTGGGCTTGAGGGAATAGCTCTCCTCCACTTTGAACCGAGGTAGGTATAAATCCACTTGTAACTCCTTCATATTCTGTGGGCTCGTCCACTCTATTAACTTCTCAGCAGTGAGTTGATCTTCAAGCTATAACAATGGAAAAAGGAACAACTGGTAAGACTGTCAGTGGACACGGAGCTCCCCTTAACACTGGATTGAAACGTGGAAATCCTTTAACAGTAAACATAAATACAGGAGATTCAGTTGATATGGTTTTATCTGAGGAGGTAAAAATAACAGAGTCCTGAATATATATTATATAATCAAATAAATGTTCTTATATTTTCATGACTTTGCTATTTATATATATATATGTACACATTAATAATATATGCATATGTATAAATATCTATACAAATGTATATATATATGCACACATATATGCAACAGAATGGTTAAATAAAATTATTTGTAGATGAGCGATCCACTTCTTAAGCTCGTTCTCTATTCCGTGCTTCACTTTCAAATACCTCTTATCAATGTTCTTTTGTCCATAAATTTTTACATAGTGCATTTACAGCGTATAGCCTACTTTTATTCCTTGTTCTTGCTTCATTTATTTGTAAACTTTTCCTGTATAGATATATGTTTCTCTAATCAAGTTTACACTGTTACATGATACTACCATTAAATTGATATTCAGTATATATATCTTTACTTAATATCTTTTAAGCATTCTCTGCATGTCAGTCCCTAACCTAAGGTAATACAAACATGTACCATTTTTCCTCATTTAAAATTTTTCATTATTTTGAGCCACTTCTGTCCAAAAGCTTTTCCCTTGTTTAGACTTGTTGTTATAGGATAAAATCCTAGGACTGAGATTCCCAATGTCATTGCATTGATAATGGGGAATTTAGGGCTGAAGCAGAAATATTCTGATGACTCTTCTTAAGTTTACTTATTGCCATATTGCTTTCCCTAAGGATCTCCAGTTTCCAGTGTTACAAGATATGTATTTTGAGTGTGGCAAGTTTACTCCTGCTTCTGCATCGACTATTATAGTACTTGCTTATGGCCTTTTATGGAATGTCCTTTTATGCCAGATATTGTTATTGATATTTTTACATATTAACTTTATTATAACAATGCTAACAGGAAAATTCTATAATCCTCCCGTTTTTTGAAATCTTATCAATGAGGCTCTGAATGAGCCTTCTGTCCATTTTGAGCACTTAGGGACCAAATACTTCAAAATTTAAAAGTGGGCATCACGATAGATCTATTTGTCCACCGTCTACAAAAGCACTGCGAATTCGTGGGCAATATGTAACTGCTTTGTTTTTTTAATTTCCTTATTTTACTTGGGAGTGAACTTGCAAATATTTCTATGTGTCACCGATGTATGAGTGTTAACTTCCTTGTCTTCAGATGAGTGGACTGGAATATATCAGAGGTTCGTATGGTTGCAAAATAGTTATGTGTGTATCTAGGTATATATTTTTTGTGAACTGACATTCCATAGTTTCATCAGAATGTTAATGTGACCTGTGATGTACAGATGCGCTATTTGTATCATGCTGTGATGCCTAAGGTATGGATTTTAGTTTTTTGTTGCGTGCTTGAGCTCTGCCAGCCACCAGCACCAGTCTATGAGCAGCCCATACGAGCAGTTGTCTCACTAGAAATTTAATAGTAGGCAGCATTGGAGGTACCAGCTTTTACCTTCTGCAGACCATCTACGTCATTGGGCAGCAGCACCATCATGCTTAGCTCTTGGCCTTTGTATGGTATTTCCAGGATCTTGACTTGCATGTCCTCCAGTGACGTGAAATTGAAATGACTGGTTTGTTTCATCATCTGCACAGATTTGCTTGTATCCTGCAATAAATGCATGTGGCAAAAAATGCTAAGTGAGCATAACTCAAAAAGAAAGATAATATTATTGTAACACCAAATACATCCTCCTTCTATGAGATAATCTCGGAAATCTGTGGATGAGAGACAAGAGTTTCTTCAAGGAATCCCAACTAAATAAAGTTAAAAAAAAAAAAGACAAGAAAATAAACCTTGACAAATTCTATCTTCTACCTGCAGCAGCTATATATTAATCACTAGGTATTTAAATTTCACAGTGAATGTGTAGCTATGTTATGTTATATACATAATTTATAGACAATACCTTGTTCAGCCAAAATTTTTCCTCCCCAGTATTTTCTTTCTTAAATTCCTGGCACCACTGCCCTTTGAAATAGACTGCGTTCACCAGAACCAGAATGGTCGTGCTACCAAGAGTGCCTTCGGGAAAGAGATCCTTGATTTTTTCTGCAAAGAAAGAAAATCAAAGGTTTGTCATGAAAGGCACAAGTGGTTTGTCTGGAAGATGCTTTGAAAGTTACAACTGATGATTAAATATTCACACAAGTCACCACATTAGGGACTCTGTGCCCGATTGTTCACAAGGTGAAGCTTTCCTCATGGCACCAGCCTGATGGAGTCGCCCTCATGCAGACACCCCTTTTCTGACTGGCAACGTGTTTGGTCTCTGTGGTGACATCAGTCATCTCACACTGAATTCTGATGAACTGATTTCAGCTGATCTTTCCACGGGTCAGTTTTCTCCCTCCCTCCCTACCACCCTCCCTGTCCCCTCAATAACCCCCACCCTCCCATTTCCTCCACCCTTCCTTCTGTTCTTTTCTTCTTCACTTTCTTCTTTGCTTTCCATTTTTTCAAACTTGAACTCACTACTCAGAGGAAATGGGCCTGAATGTTCTTTAGGACAAATGACATGAGCACTAAAATCGAAAACATGTACTCAGACACCATTTCCCGGGGTGTCTTTGTCTTCATTTGCCACGCTGAGTTGATGTAGGTTTGGCCTGTATTTAGGATGGGAGGTAGGATATGATTCATAGAATGGAGACATCATCCAGCCGCCTTCCGTGGTTGGGGAGGACGACTGTGACCATCCCTGCAGGATGCGGGGATGCGGAAGTGGTCAGGCAGCTTCTGCTGCAGGTGGCAAGACGGGTGGGTTGCAGGAGAGCGGCTCGTTTCCCAGTTGACAAAGGATAAGGGAACCCTTTTAATATTATCTCTTAGGGATCATAATCCAGACATTAAGCCTCTAATTTAAAGATAAAATGCGAATCAACCTGAAGTTTGAGCAGAGAGTTGGGATCCGTAGAGATACTGTCATCCACAGACTCAGCTGAGTTTCCAGGTAGCTGGTCCTGGGATCCCTCCTGGGCTCCCCTTGTTTCTCTCCACACTGACGTGGACCATTCCACCCTCTGCAGTGCCCTCCTCCATCCTCTGCAATCTCATCTCACCCTGGCTCCTGGCACCCCATGCAGGGTCCAGCACAGCGTTCACAAACAGCGGGGACTCTACAGTGATTTTTAAGGAGTGGCTCTCTCTCATAACCTACCATTAGTTTGGCTTTCCACCCAGGAATTAATCATCTTCCGGCTTTCTTCTGCAGCACTGACAAAATCAGCAGATTCCACACTGGCTAGGTAAAATTTCTCAATATTATCCATGTATGCCTATGACATGGGCAGGAAGAAAGGAGGGATTAAGAGTAATTTATCAGTAACTATGTAGGTATTCCCAGATTTAACTGTGTTCAGTGATGACCAAACAGAGTACCTGAAACAATCCTTATGCCCACTTCCCCGGTGGGTTGTCAGGCTCTGGGACACTCCAGTGGGAGGGCGCTGCAGTCCAGGAGCTGAATGCCCCCGGGGCAAATGCTCCCCATGTGGGTCAGCCAGGCTCCTCTGCCTCCCCCTCCCCCATTAGGAGATGGGATGAGAGGACCCAGGATGCAGACCAAAGGTGTGACAGGCCATGAAACTTACCTGAAGAAACAGAAGAGGCTTTGCTCCATAGAGCCTGTTGGCTATGTTCAGCTCATAGGCATCAGTGGGTTTCTTGAACTCAGTCAGAAGGTTTTGAAATTGATGATGCATATCTCCTGGCTTTTCAACCTTCAAACACCAGAAAGTGAGCTAATTGGATTCTCATTGTATGTAAATACTACACCCCCACAGGTCTGTGAGCTCTGTACCTAGAGTTTGGTATCCCCACGGATGACATTTGTTGCTATCCCCCCATATATGATGTATTTTACCAGAAATACTCTTCATAATCCTTACATTCAATCTTCCAGGTAATTCTTCCTTCCTGCTCTAACACACTCCAGTCTTTTCTCTTTTGAACTAGAGATGCAGCACCATTACACTATTGGATTGTGTTTTAATTGTCTCAAATGTTTAGGGACCAGCTAAAACTTAAACTCCTTGAGAGCTAGAACCATAGTGCATCTCTAACAGTCATCAACTGTATGAGAACATGAAATTTGTATATTGCCCTATGTTATGACATGAAGCCCTGTTTTACTCCTTGGAGGGATTACTCTCTAAGACCCCTTGATTGTGCTCTTTGGCTGTTCATTATTCCAGTCACTCTGAAGTAGGAGCAGTGTGTCTCTGGTACACTGCTCACAGCTGTACATCAGCATCTCTAAGTCTTTAGTTCAGTTGACATGAAAACAAGAGAGTTCAGAGAAAAACTTCTCCGAGGAGACAGAGCCAATTTTTCAACTCACGCGTATCTCAACCAGAACCTTCCACTTGCTAACTAAGAGTTTAGGACTATTTAGGCTACCAACCATAATTCTCATTCAAGCATTTTCCAAAATATAGTTGATCATATGTTTATTGCTCTTAATCTAATTTAGGGATTAATTAAAATTATATAATTTTAGCAACATATTGTGATGACTATAATTATTATTATTCTATATAATAAAATAATAATAATAATAAAAATAATAATAATAATAATACATAAAGTTTATGGGGGTTTCTGTCATCCAGGCACTGTTGTCCTGTTTTACATGTAGTTACATGTCTTGTAGCAGACTTTTTGTTGCTCCTAGTTAATTTGTATGAAGTCAAATTGTGGCTCAGAGCAGTTGTATTTTGCCACGTTCTCCATTCCTGAACAGAAGAGCACAATTTGAAGCTCCTGAGTTCCCTGGTGGCCTAGTAGTTAGGATTCCAGACTTTCATTGCCGTGGCCCGTGTTCAAGCCCTGGCCAGGGAAGGGAGATCCTGCCAGCTGCGTGGCATGGCAAAAAAAAACATTCTTCAGTTTGAAGCTCCTTTGGGTTTCAGAACCCCTGCTCTTAAGAACATGCTACTCTTCTTTCAAGAAAACAAATACATAAAATAAATAAGTACATAAGATGATATGAGAAACAACTCTGTCCAATCTATTTTGCTTAAGATGGCCCCTAAAAATTGGCTTTTCCCTGTTTATCTGAAATTCCCAGTTTAAACTCCGACCCTCTTGGATATGTGATGTCCTTCTAGATATAATGCTCTGTGACTCACGGGATCTCTTGTAGCTCCTCCTCCTATTGTGTCCTCTGCGTTTTCATTTGAGTGCAGGACCTGGAGGAGACGGGGAGTGGGACAAGGAGACTTTAGAGATCTATGTACCCCAGAGTAAATAGAAAAGAAAGAAAAGAAGGAAGGAAGGGAGAAAGAAAGAAGGAAGGAAGGAAAGAAAGAATCCAAACAAACAAAACAAAATGCCAAATCAAAAAAAAAAAACCCAAAAAGAAAGAAAGAAAAAGAACAAAGAAATGTTCCGTGCAAGCATTTGCTCCTTGAAAAACACAACCTGCGTGTGAAAAACACAAAGCTGGTTGATCACCAGCCAGTTCAAAGAATCCTGATTCATTTTTCATTCATTGCTGAGGAAACATGTAAAGATGTCTCCCATGGATTTTAGTCAACGTACCACTTCTACCTGAACTCTACCATTTAAAGCCTCACCTGTGGTCATTGGGCAGTTATAGGGTTCATCCCAGTTCCCAAAGGAAGTCTAGACACAGGGAAGAGATGGGGCAGAGCGCTGGGGGAGAGCATATGCTCCCACAGCTCTGTGCCCACCCAGTCCTGGGGAGGCTTGCAGCTTCCTGTGCTACCCCTGGGGACAGCCAGATCGGTGATCATCTGCACAGAAGCCAACAGAGAAACCAGGACAAACTGGTAAATGTAAAGGAAGCTGCGACTCACCTTCAGGATTTCTGATGCGGTGTGTCCTTGGGCCCCCAAGGAAGTCATGGCTAAGGCTGACATGATACTCAAAGGGGAAAAGAAGATATTTTCCTTCTCTGATTGTCTGATCTGTTGGAACAGGTCGACTGCAAAGTGGATGATTGCTTCACCGAGTGAACTCATGGTGGCTCGGTGTAGTCTGGAACTCCTGGAGAAGCATCAAATTTATTTTATAATGAGTTTACTGAAGGGGAGGTTAGTCTGTAATAAAATTTTCATTAAAAATGCCTTATGTGTGGGTTGTGGGATTCTGAAAACTATAGCTTCCTTCCTTTTGCTTTTAAAGCTTTTTTCAATGTACATGTATATACTTCATAATTAGAAGACTATCGAAATAGTATTTAAAGAAAACTTTTGTGGGGACTTCCCTGGCAATGTGGTTAAGACTCTGCACTTCCCATGCAGGATGGCGCAGGTTCGATCCCTGGTCAAGGAACTAAGATCCCACATGCCGTGTGGTGTGGCAAAAAAAAAAAAAAAAAAAAAGGAAAAGAAAACGTTTGTGAAAACTAATAGAATATCGTTATCTTTTCTTCCTTACTGGCTGTACTAAGACTGGGTAGAAAATGCATTATAACAGATCCAAGACAAAGATTGATGTGTAACATCCCACCATTCTCATGAGGCACCTCTATGCCTTTTTCTTGAGGCATCTGTGGGTACTGGACATCCTACCCCCCCAATCACACTTCCTCCTAAGGGAACATTTGGTTTTTGGAAATAAATAAATTACCTAAAGATTAAAGGAGATGAAAAATTGTTTTACTTTTGCCCTGGCTAAAGAATAAAATACAATCAGACAGAACAAATTAGATAAATGATGTAACAAACATCATTGATATTATTTTCAGGAAGGATTCATGTAGTCAAGCAGAGCTTCTGGAAGCACTTACCTGTGAGCCTGGAGGAAGCAGAGGTGGGCAGACAACCTGTGAGCTGATGTGCTATGAATCGTCAGGTCTGGACTATATAGCTCTCTCTTGCCGCCTCCCATCCTTCACAGCAGCTGGTATTTCAAGTAAAGCAGCTTCTGATTTCTTCACCAGGCTACTCATCAGCTTCATGAGCATGAAGTCTCTACGAGGAAAGGCAAGATTATTGTTTTATTCTCGTACGTCCTTTTCACCTGGAGAAGAAATTGTGACCTGCAATCACTGGCTCATACGAAATGCATGTAGGTGCCTTTCTAGCACCAAGGAGAATAAAGTTAAATTCTAACTTCTTCACATGCCCCGAGCTACTGTGCCCAACCAGAAATAACCCTTAAAATATCTTTCTTGTCTTACATGTTGAATTGTCTTTAAGACAACTTCCAACACCAACAATTAAAAAGCTTACATTTTCTCTTTTATGTTCTGAAAGGGCTTCTCCAACCTGACCATTTCCTTAAGAATTATTCTGTATAACCAGGAAAATAGTGCCAATCCTCAGCTTAAGAGATACTGGCGAAGTGTCTCAGCAGCAGGTGGAGAACAGGCATCATTTGCCTTCCCTTAAAGGCTGGACCTTGGCTGTGGTCCTCCCTGTGACCCCCATGCCCCTTGCAGCCAACCCCAGATGGCCAATGACTTCTAAGGTCCGAGGGAAGCTCATTTCCCTGCAGCGTGATCAGCTCTCAGTGAGAAGGACAATGGATCCAAACAGGGGCCATTTTGGTGGCAGTATTCCATTTTTTTGTACAAAGATGTATCAGAAAAATAAACTGTTTGAACTCTAGAATTATGACATTTCTTGGTTAGCCTGCTATTCGTTACGCCATCTTCAAATTCGTGGTCTTGAAAACAGTGTCAAATGCCTGTGAGAAAAAAGCAGGAAAAAGTGTTCTTTTGAATGCCATGGTTAAGTCTCTTATCATCGGCGCTGTACTCTCTTCAGGGGCACGGCATTCTCATAGCAGAATAATATTAAAGATTGTTGACTTTCACTGAGGGGGTTATGTATTCACTCCTTTCCCCCTTTAACACCTTATTCAGGCAGATCCCTTTGTTTTCCCCATTTCACCGATGACAGAAATGGGGCACAGAGTGGCTGAACAGAAGCCCAGGTTTCTAAGTTAGTGAACTGCACAGGTGAGGTATCCAGGCAGGTAGCTGGTTCAGGAAGCTGTGTGTGTATCCACTCCCCACAGGGTAGTCTGTTGACAGACTCTGGTCTTGTAGTGACATAACTCCTTGTGTTGAAATGAAAAGAACCTGTTTCTTCTGAACTTTCAAAAGAGATAATGTCCTCCCACAAAATGTGAGGTGGTGGGAATGGGTACCCCAAATGCTCCTGTGTGGGCCCCTCAGTCACTAGGAGGGAAGGCTGGGGTTCAGGCACTCTTTTAGGGCTCCATCCAGAGAGCACCAGGAGCACTGAGTGGGGAATGGGATTGGGGTGTTTTCCTCTGTGGGTGTGACTCAGAGAGAGTGTCAAATTGTGCTCACTCTCCATTCCCTCACACTGCTCTATCCAGCTGGAATTTAGTAGAAATGAATCACTTTGAGAGGGGAAAAGAAGATGGAGAAAAGAAAGTGTTTTTCTCCAGAGGACACTGTTCCCTGTGGCATGGCTTTCAGGGGGGAGATGCATTTCCAGGGTAACTAGCCCAATATCTCCCCTACCACAGGTGTGGGATGTTTGTACTGTGGACCAACTTTCCAACAGAGATATCACTCACATACAGTCAGCCTTCCATATCCATGGGTTCTGCACCCACAGAGTCAGTCAACCAGATGGAAAATATTTGGAAAAAATTGCAGAAAGTTCCAAAAAACAATCCTTACATTTGCCCCACACCAGCAACTATTTTACTTTGTGTTTACGACCCTTTACGTAGCCTTTACATTGTACTAGGTATTATAAGAAATCGAGGGATGATTTAAAGTGTAAAGAGAATGTATGTAGGTTATGTGCCATTTTATATAAGGTACTTGAGCATTCCTGTATTTGGGAATCCTTGGGGTGTCCTTGAATCAGTCCCCCGTAGATCCTAAGAAATGTCTGTAGTGTAAGTTTCATCTTTAAAAAATGTATAAGTCATTGGATTTTAGGCCAGTGACAAGGTTGTGCAACCATCACCATGATCTTTTCCAGAATAATTTCATTTCTCCCCAGAGAAGCTCCCTACATAGTTCTTTCTTCCCCCCGGTTTTTGGAAACCACTTATCTACTTCTTGTTTCTATTTGTTTATTCTGGATATTTCATATAAATGGGATTGCACAGAATGTGGCCTTTTCTATCAGGCTCCTTTGACTCAGTATAATATTCTCAAGGTTCATCCATGTTGTAGTATAAAATGGTGCATTTCTTTACATGACTATATTATGCACCATCGTATGAAATACCACTTTAAAAAAATCCATTCACGGGTGGATGTACATTTGGGTTTTGTTTATTATTGTGAATAATGCCGACATGAACTCTCATGCAGAAATTTCAGTGTGGACGTGTGTTTTAATTTCTCAGGCATTTACCTACGAGTGAAACCCTGGGAACAATGGCAAGTCTATGTTTGATTTAGAAGAACTGCCAGACTGCCTTCCCCAGAAGCTGCACCATTTATATCCCCACCAGGCTACGTTGGCAGCACATGTGCGTGCAGTTCTGATTCTCTGCATGTCTCCAGCACTTGTTACTGTCCTTGGTCCTTTTTAACACCTGCCAGGAACAGAGTCTGTAGTCTCAGCACGTCGCTCATTCACAGGAAGATTCACCTGCAACAAGGTCCCAGAAGCACAGCAGATGGAGACACGAGGGGAAGGGAAGAGGAGATCTGTGATTCTCAACCTGAAAGATGATTCTGCCTGATCCCCCAGCCCCCAGCCCTGCTGCTCTTAGGGCTCCTCTGTCGATATGTGTGCAGTGACCCCTGAGTGATACTGTACGTCAAAGATCCCTGAACTGACACTGTGTGGAGCTGAGTGAGGACATAGGAGCGAAGTCCAAACATAGAAGGAAACGGGAAGAGAAAAGATCCAGGATGAAGAATGACAAACACGAGGTTGCGTCACAGACCACTGTCTCAGGGAGAGCGGAGGTCCCTGGGGCAGGAACAGGATGGGTTTCTTTGAGCTAAAAGAGAAAGGGATCTGACCCCCATAGACAGAAGCAAGAAGCTCAGCCTGGGCCTGGAGGAAGAAATAGGGAGACAAAGTAGGATAAACTGGTCTTCAAGGGAACTTTCAACCGGGACTAAACTCTGAGAATAAACTTTCAAGATTTTTCATGTAGAGTTTGGCTTTGAGGAAAAGACACTAACTGACAAGGACCAGGGGTTTGGTTAAATTTGCAGAGATCTTGGGCTAGTTCAAATAGAAACCATATCATACTCTTTCCCCCATCTTTGAAAAGGGCTCCTGGCATGGAATAGACAAGGTTAGGACACCCCGATGTCATTCAGTGTCACAGAACCCTCGGCAATTATTAGAAGATTTTGCAAGTCAGTAATTTCTAACTTATGCCTTTGGGGATTTTCTAAAGATACATCAACATCGTTGGTTCCAGGAATCCTGAGGATTTTCTAAAGATACATCAACATCGTTGGTTCCAGGAATCCAGGAACCCATTAAAATTCAAGAGGCAATCACACCTTCAGACACCATCTTGCTATCCAATACCTTTATCTGTTCATTAAGAACTAGCTTCTCTGTTTTCCTAAACCTTACTTCCTTGGGAAGGGCATGAAGATTTGTCAGCATTATTCAGTTGCAAATCCTAGGGGGCATTTTATTTCTTCTTTCTTACCAAGTATGTGCCTGTCTGCGGGCAAACTGATTAGGTGAGAAGATCCTTCAAGCATCCAACAGTAGGATATCTGCCAATGACTATATTCTCTACAGATACAGATATAGATATGTACACATTGAATAACATCTGAATAGGGTTAATAAACTTTGCTTTAATTTTCTCAGAGGAGAACCAACTGCAGTGAGATATAAAAAGATGTTAGTTAGGGAATTGGTCTCATACGTAGGTTTATCAAGGAAGACGGAGACAAATTCATAAAACCTCCCCCCTCCCCCCATTCCCACATTTCCAGTTCCATCCAAGACAGTCATCCTAATCCATGCTTTCAATCAAGTCCAAGGCTGTTCCTTGTTGATCTCTTATAAATTGCCACGCTGTTTCACCTCGGCACTCCTGTTCTGCTACCCAGAAAAACGAGTTCAGGCACTCCTTTTTTGTAGGACTGTCCCTGTTCCTTCTTGCTTTACCTGAAATAGGACTTCTCCCCATGACTTCACGTTCCGTGACCTTTTCTCAGGGACAGCTCCTTACTACCCTATCTTCACACCATGACGCCAGGAAACCTGGTCTCTTTCTTTTATTCCCACTGCCTTTACTAGCCACTGTTCCTTCCCTGTCCCAAAGCCTTATTTTAAGTTTCTGGCCCTCCAGGTATTTCACCTTGTGCCCACCTACCAACTTGTAGGTTACTCCTTAATCCACTAAGTAATCTGGTGCCTCTCCACCTTTTAGGTTTTCCACTTCATCCCAACGGCTTCCAGTGTTGGGCGACTGGAAAACTCTCATTTTATTTGCAACAATTGAATTTACTCTTGTTTCATTTTACATCTCTATTCTAGTTGAATCTCCTTTGTGAAAAAAAACTTTTTTGACCCTTAAAAAATTAGATCCATAATGTTTAATTTCTATTTGAAGATGTTCTATATATAAAGCAATATTAATTGTTGCTGATGCCTGTCTCTAGAGTACCAATGGAGACAGAAAATTCTAGAGGGCAGAAGGAATTTGATTACATGGGATATGGTGTGCTGGGGATTTTATTTTGCTTCTCCAGTTTCACCCTTCACTGGCTCAACCTCCTCTGGCCCTAGGAGGCAGAGATGTAGGGAGACATAATCCGGGTCCTTCTCCTCTAGGGAACCTTGCATCTGGCCTGTGGGAGGAAGCAAGAGTAGACCCGCAGCTGGGTGAGTGCAGGGCGCTCGGTCACCCGGCTTCCTCTCAGCGAGGTTGCCAAGCGAAGGCTGCATTTCTTTACCAAAGGCCGCAGATCTTATCGGGCGGCTTTTCTGCAGCTACAGCTACTTTCTCTGGATTTTGGTCACCATTCCTGCCCTTGCCATGTGCGTCTAGGGGTGGCAATGTCCCCCCACTGTTGCTAGCCCTGGGATGCTTCACCATCCTTTCTTGGTTTCTCTTAGCCCTGACCATACTTTGTATAGTCTCTTTGTGAAACTTTCCTGAATTACCCAATTTGTCTGTGTCATTTGTTTTCTGCTAGAGCCTTGACTATTATGTTAAGTAAATGGCTTTGGGAAAAACATCTTGGGATGGAATTTTTGGGATCAGGTTGGTCCCATGTTGAGAAGAAATGTGCTGAGAGGAGATGGGGCACTGGTGTAAGGCACATGTAGCACCAAATTATCAGGGATGGAGGCAAGACATGGAGTGCAGGTGTAAGACAGGTGTTGGGACATCAGAGGCTGTGGTACTTCATAGCTATTGTGACAAGTTGTGGGATCAGCTGCTTTGTTATGATGGGCGTGGGCAAGTCATTCAGCAGAAATCTGAGAAACAGTTTTCATGGATCTTGACAAATAAGTCCTAAAAGACATGTATATGTTTACAGTAGTAAGATGCTTAATCCTTCTACGTCAGGAAAATGCAATTAATACAACACACTGAGATTAACAGCGGAAATGCTGACAGTTCTTAAAAACTAAGGATTGGTGTGATGTAGAAGAGAATTACTGATAAAATGCTGATGCAAATATTTCTTAGTACAAGTAACTTGGTAATACTAGGCAGAATGTGGTTAAGATTCAGCAGTTCTCTATTTAAACATATACCCTGTATATACTCACATGCTGTGCTCAAGCAAACCTGTATTGTGGGTTAATTGCAGTACTGTTGGCAGTGGCAAGAAGTAGAAACAGGGCTTCCCTGGTGGCGCAGTGGTTGAGAATCTGCCTGCTAATGCAGGGGACACGGGTTCGAGCCCTGGTCTGGGAGGATCCCACGTGCCGCGGAGCAGCTAGGCCCGTGAGCCACAACTACTGAGCCTGCGCGTCTGGAGCCTGTGCTCCGCAACGAGAGGCCGCGATAGTGAGAGGCCCGCGCACCGCGATGAAGAGTGGCCCCCGCTCGCCACAACTAGAGAAAGCCCTCGCACAGAAATGAAGACCCAACACAGCCATAAATAAAAAAAAAAATAAAAAAAGTAGAAACAACTTAGACATTTATTAATAGAATAATAAAGGAAATAAATACCCTAATTTTGTACAATGGAATATCCTACAGCAGTGAACATAAATGAGCCAGATATTCAAGTATCAGAAAGGATAGGTCCTCAAACATAGTATCTGGTGGAGAAAAACATATGTTGGCAAAGGATGACTAGTTATCATTTGTGCATTGTGGATGGGAAAGATGGGAGACTGATCATTGAAATGTTATCCTGGGAATGTAGGGGACATGCTTGCTGGAGAAATGTAGAAACGTTGCTGGGTGTGATATAACACCTATTTGTGATAGATGATTAGCTTCGAGAGCCATCTGTTGCCATCTGTTTCATGTCGTTTGTCTGTAGAAACCCTGAGACACACTGACAATGTCTGTGGTTTGTCTTTCAGGCTGAGGTTTACCCAGATGAGGGCAGATTCTTCATCCGTTTCAGTACCCACTCTAGTCTAACCCCATTACACTTCTTAAAGTTTCCTGCTAAAGCCCAACAGTGACTTCCTAATAGCCTCCTGATGGCCCCCTTTTCAGTCTTTACAGTGAATTTGCTGAATGATTTGTCAGTTGTTGACTCCTCTTCCTTGGAATCTTATTTTCAGCTCTCCTCCCCAGCTCTGACCTTCTGGGTAACATGGCCACCCTAAGTGCAGGCTTTAGCTTTTCCGAGGGATCGACCACAGACACTGTCTCTATAGTCTACCGGCTCGTCCATCCACAGCAAGAGCTTCAGCCTGGGAGATCCCTAGTGTATTTCTCTCAGCTTATGACCCATCCCTTCCTTCCCACCCAGCTCTGTGCGCCATCCTCTCTCCCATCTCCCAGCTCTAGCGCCATTCATACAGATCTTCCCTCCAATTAATTGTAATTGATATTTAACATTTGGGTTGATTGATATTTTATATTAACAAAGGTATGATTAAATTCCTTAGTTAAAATTTTATTCTGTAACTTCCCGTCTTATCAGTAAAATGACATTTCCTCCTATCTCTTCTGTTATGGGGCTCTCTTAATGCTTCAGTAGAATAACTGTATCTTTGGAACGCAGAGAGATTTTTCTCTGTGCGCCAAGGCTAGCAGTAAACAGGAATAATGGATTGTGGGCTGCTTGTATTTGGATGAATGTTTCTTGAAGATTCAATTTGAATTAAGGGATGTTTACATAGTATGTTTGACCATCATGTCTGTAGGCTTTTTCAGTGATCCATTCTCCCTGCAGTGGGTTCTTAGTTACTTTCTATGACTTAGTAGTGGGCTAAGTGATGGGTCGCTAATAGAGTGCTAGAAGCAGAGACATTTTTTCTAATATTTTAACTTATTAATTTATTTAAATATCCATTCTTTTTTAGATTCTTTTCTCATATAGGTTATCACAGAATACTGAGTAGAGTTCCCTGTGCTATACAGTAGGTCCTTGTTGGTTATCTATCTTATATATATAGTAGTGTGTGTATGTTTATCCCAAGCTCCTGATATATCCTTCCCCCCCGCCAGGTATCCCCTTTGGTAACCATAAGTTTGTCTTCGATATCTGTAAGTCTGTTTCTGTTTTGTAAGTAAGTACATTTGTATCATTTTTTAAAATTAGATTCCACATTTGAGTGGAATCCTAGTTTGCCTCTTCCTGTGAAGCAACCAGTTAGGCAACAGAGCAATCTTCTGACATTCCTACCTGGGGTGGTTAGAGAATCTCAGGATTCAACAACGTACAGATCTTCTTGCCTGGTTCATAGCATTAAAAATCGCTGGTACCATAACCTCAGATAACCACTGGCTCCAGAATCATAGAGTCTTGGAACTGAAAAGGCCCTTAGAAGCTAAATCAACAGCAAGAATAAAATAAATTACAGAATATACTTAAAGGCTGAAAAGTCTACAAGCAAATTAAACATTCAGCAAAACAAACAGCACCAGTTCTTTAGTAGGTCTGCTGCGCTGTGGCCACTGCATGGAGCCAGCTTCAGGTCTCAGAGGTGGGACAAGAGCAGGATGGGGAAGGCACTCCAGAAAATCATTTGCTCCAACTGTCTGATTTGCACCCCAAGAAGATGAGGCCCAGAGGATTTTCTCAAGATTGCCCAGGAAATGGGACTAGTCACGTGACCTCAATCAGAGGGACACCAGGGACGTGGTCTCTTCTTCCCCAAACCTTTCCGGAGCCTGTAGCTCCACTGTTCCTTTCCTCTATTCCTCCAGCTCTCGTATCTTCTCCCTTCTCTCCCCTCCCCCTTATCTCTGTTTAAATCCCTCCACATTGACTTCCGGCTCCTTCTATCCTTTTTTTTTTTTTTTTTTTCGGTACGTGGGCCTCTCACCGTTGTGGCCTCTCCCATTGCGGAGCACAGGCTCCGGACGCGCAGGCTCAGCGGCCATGGTTCATGGGCCCAGCCGCTCTGTGGCATGTGGGATCTTCCCGGACCGGGGCACGAACCCGTGTCCCCTGAATCGTCAGGCGGACTCTCAACCACTGCGCCACCGGGGAAGCCCTACCCTTTTTTTATTGCCTGGTGTACTGTAGAAATTTTTAGTATCCTTACGCTTATTAAATCAAGTATTCTGTTTTGAATCTTTTTTCATTTTACAAGTGGATATGTTAAACATTTTATATTTATCTCTCTGAAAAAGAGTACATTAATTAAACTGCTTAGTGACCGTGCATTTCCTCTGCGATTTGAATACCAACCACCACCCCTCACACCCCCTAAAAAGAACCTCTTTCCCTTCCTGCCCCAGATGCTCCCTTTTGGATCTTAGCCCTGGAAAAGTTCCTTTACTTTTAAACTCTCCAAATAAGACTCTATTGTATACACAAACCTCAGATAATAGGAGCACATCATGTTCACTATTTCCTGCTCTCAGCATCACTCAGTACACAGGTTGAAAACCTAAAACTAACAGCGCACCTGTACATAACTCCCACCTGTCTAGTTGTGTATTTCCTGGGGAAGACTTTCTTTGAGAAGCTGAACTTTGCCTCCCAACCCCACTAACACAAACACTGTGGACTGCAGTCTCTAAGGAATGTGGAATTGGAGAGGGTGGTGCCAGGCTAGGGTGGAGGTGGTTTGTTGAGAGACCTAGAGACTCAGGAAGCAGATCAGCCCTGGTAAGTCAAACCAACAGGTATGTTCTAAAATTCAGGCCTGGAGGCTATCAGAGGAGGGTTTAATGTGGTTCCACAGATGCATCAAATATATGCAGTTTTAGCACCACGGATGTCCCATTTCATTTCAGACCCAATCTCCCACCACTCAAGTGAAAGGCAGCTGAATGAAAGATAGGGGCTGTAGATGGCAAAAGAGTTATTTCCTAGGATAAAGGATAATTAGCAGAGGGTTCCCATATACCCTTGTCTCCTTCTCACACAGTTTTCCTTATTATTAACATCTGGTATTATTGTGGTACGTTTGTGACATTCAACGAATCGGTATTGATATATTATTAAACTCCATAGTTTACATTAGGGTTCATTCCAATGGCTCCTTGCTAATATATAGGAAAGAAAGAATTGACTTCAGTGTATATATAGTACAAAACATCATTCTTGATACATTCTATCGTTTAAAGCAAGCCACAGGGGAAGAGACTACAGAAGGTATGAATATCAAGAGGTTTACTGGGGGCCACCAGTGTAAGAAATCACAACATTGGAGAAGTAATTTATACACATGAACTACTAGGGAGCCACAAGAGCCTTCTTCCATTCATGCCCTAACTTGCGTGGTACTGGTGAAGCCCTACAAGAAATATTTCAAGTCAATTTCTACCGTGGGCAGAGGGAAGCTTTGTGGATGAGGTCCTAATGCCGATGCCCAAATCCTCTCCGGGTGCAAGAAACTAGGATTTGCAATATATTTTCCCGGTGCTTCTTGACTGTGTCAGGGCCACTACGACTTAATAACTTTTTCCAGGTTTGTAAATTGTGCCTGAAAGAGTATTATTTTTAAAATAATTAAACTTAAGCTGAACACCCTTTGGAGATGTATTTTAAACTAAGTATTTTGAAGGGGAAGAATAAAATATGAAAGACCAGTCTACTCTATTGTAAGACATTGTATAGGTAATCATGACCATGTGGTATTTTTATTTATTATTATTATTATTTGCGGTACGCGGGCCTCTCACTCTTGTGGCCTCTCCCGTTGCAGAGCACAGGCTCTGGATGCACAGGCTCAGCGGCCATGGCTCACGGGCCCAGCCGCTCTGCGGCATGTGGGATCTTCCCAGACCAGGGCACAAACCCGTGTCCCCTGCATTGGCAGGTGGACTCTCAACGACTGCGCCACCAGGGAAGACCTCTGCAAGGTTTTTAAAAATCTATCCTGGGGTTTCCCTGGCGGTCCAGTGGTTAAGACTCCGAGCTCCCACTGCAGGGGGCACGGGTTCGATCCCTGGTCGGGGAACTAAGATCCCACATGCCATGGGGCACGGCCAAAAATAAATAAAATAAAATTTAAAAATAATAAAAACTCTATCGCTATTAAATTTTATATTTTTGGATGTGATATTTCCTGAATGTATTATCCAAACTTTTCCTCTTAGATTCTTGTTATCTACAAATTTAAACATCTTGTCATCAATGCCTTCGATGAAGTCATTAGATAACATATCCAGTGATTCTGTTTGTCCTTCAGTGTGATAGGAGTCGCTATGAAAACCTCTCTGGTCAAAAACTTCAGCCATGGCCCCAAATTGCTTCTGTTAATGAACTGTAATTCTGGGTAAAGGCCTGAGAAACTTTGTTAAAGTGAAGATGCCATGGGAATTTGGAAACTTAGTTTGCCTCTCCAGCCCTCTGCTTCTTGTCTAGTAAAAATGGGAAGGCTAGCACCAGTGGCGGGGAATTGCCGTAAGGGTTAATGTGATGGCACATATTATGCATCTAGCACAGTTCCAGGTACATAACAGACCCTCAGTAAAGGATTGCTCTTCACTAAATTGTTCCAACATTCCATTCTGGCAGAAAATAATCTGAATAGCTAGGTGTGCCTGCTTTTTCCAAAGTACTGGTGGCTTAAAATCTGCATGGAACCGGGGTTACTGATTTAAGATCACTTTGAGACTTTTCTAAAAGGGTCTCCCCTCAAATGTTGTCTGTCACCATCCTTACTCTAGGGGAATGCTATTTTTTGAGAGTGGCTGGGCAGCGGCCTCTCATATTAAAGCATACCAGTTTTTGTTTTGATGCAAATTAAATACACACACACACACACACACACACAAACGCACACATGCACTTACTTACATGCACAGATTCCCTCTAATACATCTTAAGGCTACTTTCCAGAGTGAGGGTGAGCCAGTGAATTTACCAGCTTGAATTATTTTTCTGGGACAAGCCTGTCCCCTAGAGGACAGGTGTTGAATGTAAACCAAGCACCAAGAGCCAAAGCCAACTATCAATACTAGTGAGTTAGTGATGGAGTGCTAAGGTGATATAAGGGGTCAGACAAATGTTGGGGTTGGCATGGTGTGAATGCAAAATCTTAATTCTGCACCAAGTAGCTTGAACAAAATTCCATATCTTCTTGATTTCAAATGTATATTTTTCGACTTTACTGACATAATTATAATAAGCTGCACATATTTAAATTGAGCCATTTGATCAGATTGACAGTTGTGCATCCACCAGCATGTCCCAGATACTAAAGATCTCCATCACTCTCTAAATTTCCTCATTCCCTTTTGCAGTCCACCCTGCCTCTATTCCTACTGTCAGACAACCACTGATTTGTCACTATAAATGAGTTTGCATTTTCTAGAATATTTTTATAAGTGCGATGAGATAATCTCCACTCTTTTGTATCTGCGTTCTTTTACTCAACCTAATGATTTTGAGATTCATCTGAAGTTGTGTGTGTCAGTGATTTGTCCCTTTCAATGCTGAGTACTAGTCCCCTGTACACATATACCACATTTTGTTTAACTTGAGGTGGATCATAGACCTCCGTGTGAAAGTTAAAACATCCAGAGGAAAATATGGGAGAAAATTTTTGTTATCTTAGGGTAGGCAAAACTTTCTTAGAATACCAACTGAACAAATGATAAATTAAAAAAAATAACTGGACTTTATCAGCATTAAAAACATTTGCTCTTCAGGGCTTCCCTGGTGGCGCAGTGGTTGAGAGTCTGCCTGCCGATGCAGGGGACACAGGTTCGTGCCCCAGTCCGGGAAGATTCCACATGCCGCGAAGCGGCTGGGCCCGTGAGCCATGGCCACTGAGCCTGCGCGTCTGGAGCCTGTGCTCCGCAACGGGAGAGGCCACAACAGTGAGAGGCCCGCATACCGCAAAAACAAAACAAAAACAAACAAACAAACAAAAACCAAGGAGCAGGAAGAACTAGATGTTATGTGGGAAAGTCTTTACCAAAAAAAAAAAAAAAAAAAGCAAAAAGGGAAATATAAGAATTGCCAAAGCCAAAGAAGGACAAAAATAATTATGAAAACTGGGATATGAAGCCAGAAACTGAAGTAGAAGGTAGATGGTCCCCTGGGCTGGACAGCTGGTGTTTGTCAAGCGGAGCAAGACTGAAGTTTTGTCCTCAGCCAGACAAGAATGATGTCCATTTCCCTTCCTCCATTGATATAGAGGGAATGAACTAGCAGTGGGGAATTTGTTACAACATAAATAGAAATGAGGTTTTTTCCTCTCCTGATAACAAGGAAAATAAAGGGAACAATGAATGGGCTAGAGAAGAAACAAACTGGACTGACAGAGTTCATCAATCCTATTTTATTTTAACTGTTACTAATCTGTAGTGTCTGTAACTAGCTTTGTCCTTCACAAAGCTAACCTATCACCCGCTCTGTGTAAATTACATCCTGCACCTAGTGTTTACACTCCCTGCACTCCCTTGTAGCAAATCACTCCTTGTAGCATTTTGCGTTTCAGAAAGGTCACAGGCCCATAAACCAGAGACGAACAGACCCAATTACTGGGCTACCTGACACCAGCAGTGACGGTTTTGAAATAATGCAGGAAGGGGAATGCAAGACCTTCATTACTTTGAGGCTTATCACCCACCCCAGACCACAAGCCCTGGGCTATATAATCTCTCTCAAATCCACAGGGAAGGGGGACCCGTTCTTGAGGCGCTAGCCGGCTGTGTTTCCCCTTTGCCTGGCAAAGAATAAAGCCTCTCTATCTCTTTTTCCTCCCAAACACTGTCTCTGTATTTCTATTCAGCATCAGTGCGCAGGGAGCCAAGATTTTGGCATCAAAACTGGGAATCTGGGAGATATAAATATGTTTAAACAAGCTGGGAGGAACTGGGTGGGGTGGGGTAGGGAATAAGGAGAGGCAGATGTTTTGCACAGCTGTTTGTGCTCATGGAAGAGTTTTATGGCAACAGCATCACACTTTTTAATGACTATACTGTAAATTTTTCATTTTAAGTTGAATTTTAAATTTATAATATTTTTATGGAATCAAATGAAGAAATTAAATTTGATTAAGGAACTATTAGTGAATGAGTGTTCACAATCTCCCCCCAACCCTGCTGCCCTCTCTCCTCCTTGCTTCTGTTATGTGGGGAGGTTTCTTGCTTCCTGGAGTAGCTTCCAGGCAGGGAAAGCTGAGTAATGCATACCCTAAAGAGGAAACGACAAGAAGCCAGAGGGTAAACTCACTCATACAATCAAGGGCTAAGAAAAGGGAAGAAGAGAGCGAGCAGGGTGAGGGGCAGTGAGGGGTCCTGAATGTCTGAGGGGGTGTGTGAGTGGAGTGAGAGATGAGGGGCAGAAAGCAACGGCCAGGGTGAGACAGAGGTGCTGGGGGCGGGGCTGGCGCTGAGAGAATGGCAAAGGGATTTACTGACAGAAGACGGTGCTATGGGTTCCCAAGTGGAAATCCTTTAATGTTCTTCCAAGAGACAGAGGTGAAAGGTGGAACTGCTTTTTGATTACTGCTGGTTGCTGTCTGTCTGGACAAAAAATACACTGTAGGCTACATGTTTCTTTTGCTGGTAAATGTAGAACTCAGGTGGGCTTTATCTGGGTGGAACCTTGGGGAATGGGTATCACAGACCCAGAGAAAAGAAAAGAAAAGAAAAGAAATACTTAACTTTGAACTTCAGAAGGAAAAAATGTGTAAAATTACCAAGGGTCCCAAATTTACATTAATCCACTGAACGGTGGAAAAAACAACTCTCATGAACCATTCTCATATTCATGAGGGTCATGGCATAGCTTCGCATATCAATACAGAAAAAATCAGAAATACAATAGTTTCTGTTAGAGTCCGGGTTTATTCAAGGTTTTATTACTTGAGAGATCACCACCAGATCTGATGACCATATTATTAATTATCTCAGGACACAATTTCTTTTTCTCCTTATATGGGAAGTGCTTAAACATATTGGAAGCAAAGTGTCATTTTTGTTTCCACGCAAACAAGGTTTCATAGTCTATTATAAAAGCATGAAGGAATAATTTAAAAATGAGCTAGAATGGACCCATGCTACAATAAATTGTTAAACAAGAGAAAACTATGAAGAATCAGCAGACAGAAACACAAAATGTGAAACAGACTCACTTGCCATACAAGTGTTTTAGTCGTTGATTTCATCCTTTGAAAGTCAAAATAAGATGCTTCAAACCTCTCCTCAGGGATGCAAATTGTTACCTAAGCCAAACATTTGTTTTACTTTTTGATGTTTGTGTGTTTCTGTTGTCAGCTGCATCTATAATTCCATTATATTGTGTCCACATGGGCTATGATACTGTTCACCTTCACTTCCAGTTCTTGTTATGCTATGCGGTCATTGAAAGCATAAAAAACAAGACTGTGTGGACATTTTCTTCAAAATGCTCCACGTCAAAGAGACTGTCATATGGAGTGAAGTAGGTCAGAAAGAGAAAAAATATCATGTATTAACGCATATATGTGGAACCTAGAAAAATGGTACAGACGAACCGGTTTGCAAGGCAGAAATAGAGACACAGATGTAGAGAACAAACATATGGACACCAAGGGGGGAAAGTGGTGGGGGGGTGGGGGTGGGAGGTGGGATGAACTGGGAGATTGGGATTGACATGTATACACTGATGTGGGTAAATGGATGACTAATAAGAACCTGCTCTATAAAAAAATAAATAAAATTAAAAAAAAATGCTCCACGTCACTTAACTGTCCTTAGAGTGAGGATGCTTCATACCATGTGCACATTTGCTGGGCCTGCATTCCAAAAATGTTGCAAGAATACGAGCACAGCTGGGATGCACACGACACAGCAGCTGCGTGATGTGCTGCCATTACAAATATGCAGGAAGTGGGCCTTGCGTGTGGAGCAGTCTTCCTGTCTTTCCTCAAGATTCGAAATATAGCATCAGGAAGGAGTGCTGGGTCAGCAGCTTGGGGTCAATGTGGCAATGACTAGACGCTCTGGCGCTCCTTCCTGGAGCAGGGGTGGAGAGTGGAAGCAAAGGCACGCGAGTGCCAACAACTAAGACTTCAGCACTTCAGATCTATGTTAAAGGAGTGGTCTGGGGACCTACGGTGCCGAGCCTTCTGGAGATCCCCAAACAGCATTTGGGTGGTTCCGAAGTGAGTAGCTGGTGGACTGGCCCTGCCTAGGCAGGTGTTCAGGTATGATGAGGGCCCTGACCACATGGTCAAAAAATCAGATAAGGTTTTTCCATCAACACTATCAAGAAATTTGATTCAATCATCCAGTAAGTCGAAGAGGCAACGTGAAAACAGGGCATTACTGGTGAAGAGGTCGGGGATTTCCTTATAAGGTAGCTGGTCCTATTTCCCTGGGTAAGATGACCCAGCTAAGGCTGAGCTGGAGGATGCTGACTGGTGTATGGTAATCTTCCCTGATAGGTATTGCCCCTAAGCGCAGGCTGACTTAGGTTTAGGTTAGTGATGTGGGCTGGGCACTGGGTCAGCCTCCATTTTGTGGGTCCTGATATAGGAATAAACTTTACTGAGCTCAAATTGATGAAGCACTTCCTATGTGACAGGCGCTGTGCTAGGAAATAGCAGTGCACTGTCTCTTAATGTGGGATTTCCCTGCTATAATCCCTCCCTTCTTAGATTCCGTTAGAACCTAAGAACTATTTTGGCGAAGGCCCCTTGTTTTACGTTGGGTTCTCTCAGGAGCAGACTTTAAGCCTAGGATTTTTGTAGAAGTGAATTATTTAAGGAAGGGCCCTCAGAGGAAACCAGAAAGGGTACAGGGGAGGGAGGAGAGGAAGCCAAATAAGCCTGGGATTTCGGGTGAAGTCCCAGACTCAGCCTGATTACCTGAGGAGCTCTGCGGGGTAAAACTTCAGAGTTTGTACCACATCAGAACAAAGGAAAGGAGTTGGGCTTTTGTATACTCACATCAGGCAGCTATTGGCTATGGGCCTTCTGTGGGAGGTGTAAAACTCTCACTCTTCCCAGCAGTACTAGAGACATGGCTCAAGAACCCAGTGGAAATTCTCTGAATGTTGCAGATGTAAGCCATTAGCAGCAGAGCAGACAGAGCTGGGGGCTAGTATGTAGGCAAGGCACCAACAGTGCGCACTACACCCCACCAGTGCCGGAGGTTGTAGACAGGATATAAAGAAGGGAAGAGCATCCAGAGTCTTGTTACTCACAGTGTGGTCCTCAGAACAGCAGCATCTGGTCTATGGGGGATCCATCACCAAGGAGTTTGTTGGAAATGTGGAATCTCAGGTCTCATGGAAGACCTAGCTAAACAGAATCTGAATATTAGAAGAGTTCCAGGAAATTTGTATTCATATTAATTTCTGACTCGACCCCAGAGTGTTCGAAAAAATGATTTACGGACCTCCTAAACTGGCAGGAATAAGCACCGAGACCAGAGCTGCAACATGGTGGACTTGGAAAGTTCTCAGTGTGAAGATCCCCTGGGCTGGCAGCTGAAATCACAGGAAAGAGAACGCAGTCCTTGTTGAAAGCAGGGCAGTGTCCACTTCCCTACTCTGTACTCAATCACGCCAGGCTTGCTGGTTCCAAATTCCCAGACTCTGCAGTCTCCATTACTTTACCTGGAACCCATATCTTTTTGGACATCAAGGGATGGAGGGGTAAGGAGAAAGGCTGAGGAGGAAGGGCTTGGGTGTGGACATAGGAAACAGCACAATATAAAATAAGGCAAGATTTAGAGCTGACCCCACAATTTAAGCTTTTTTTTTTTTTTTTCTTTTTGCGGTATGTGGGCCTCTCACTGTTGCGGCCTCTCCCGTTGCGGAGCACAGGCTCCGGACGCGCAGGCCCAGCGGCCATGGCTCACGGGCCCAGCCGCTCCGCGGCATATGGGATCCTCCCAGACCGGGGCACGAACCCGTATCCCCTGCATCGGCAGGCGGACTCTTAACCACTTGCGCCACCAGGGAGGCCCAAGCTTTTAAAAATTTAAAGGCATTTAAAAATTTTCAGGTAAATCACTTGACTCAGATTTGCCTTATTAAGGAGTCACAGCACAACTCGTGCATGAGGAGAAATCTCTGGGGTGAAATACATTGATCACCAAAAGGCCCCCAACAGTACAAAAATATCTTTTCCACAGCATTGAACATTTCTGCCATCAGAGTCATGATGGAGTCAGTCAACGAACACAGACACGCTGAGGGAGGAAATTTGGGGAGATATTTGGTTAAAGATGGTAAAGATTATACACGCTTATTTAATCTCAGGTCTTTCCTAAAATCACACAAGAAAATCATAACGTTTTCTTATTGTTGCTGTTGTTGTTTTAAAGCATTAAGCTCGGGAGATAAAGAGAATTAAAGGGAATATAGCAGCAATAACTTTTTTGAGATTAAAAAGTAGACTCGTTATTATGAGTGATAATTGACTTAGCAGAACCTAAAAAGTTGAATCCTAGAAAGTGAGCGATGGGGAAGGCTGGTACCCACAGAATGTCTCTCAGGAATTGGCAGCACCGGGTACCTTAGAAATTGAGGGTTGAGCGGAAAACAGACAAACAGAAAGGCTGGTAGTCTGTTGAAGAGCAGTTTGAAATTCAAATCCTCTCCCACACTCCACACAGCCAGCACACTGCCGCTCCCCAACCAGGTAGGAAGGTAGGTGACCCGGACTTGATTCTCTAGAGACAGTGAAACAGAGGGTGACCGCCAGATTGTGGTGCAACAGACATAGATAAGATCAGGGTTGACATAATGAAAAAGGACAAGCAAGTGAAAGTTTAAATTCTGAATTATTCAGACTCCCCTGAGCACCAGAAATCTGGTAGCCATTATCCTGCAGGCATCCAGAGATAGTAATATTGAGGATATCCCAAAGAACAGTCCAGCTCGATGATCCTACTTTCTACACTTTTCTCCCTTTTTCCCAGGTTCCCTTCTAAGCAGAGCTTGCAGTTAGCTTTTTGATGCCCCATTCTAAAACAGGAGTAGACTGGCAAGGATCCACAAAGATTTAAGGAAAGCATTTAAACTAAGAGAACAATGTCAAATGGCAAAGTGTCTTCCATGTTAGAGATGCTTCTCCCGGCACCCGTCCTGAGGGGCTGGGAAACACAACCCACAAGCTGAAAGAGTTAATGTTCCATGGAACAAACCTAGATCAGAGAGGGACAGGAGACTAGCATAAGCGTATTGATAAATCCCTCTCTCTTTCATTTTGAAGGACTGTTCCAAGGGGTGCTATTTCCATACAGTTTCTCTGAGATGTCCTGTATGAATGACTATCTGGCTGGGTTTTCAAGCTGTGGCCGACCAGGTAATGAGCCATTTGGTAATAGCTTTCCATCTTTCTGTGTATCTCTGTCCTTCCTCATTCCTTCTTGATGCCCTGGAATTGCATCTTGTGATAACCCTTAATCTGTAAGCTTTGCCTTAGGCTATTTTCTAGGTAACACAAGATATTACATCTGGGTCTGGGAATGACTGCAAAGAGCAGACCATACACCCTCTATCCACTGATTCACATGGGATGATGGAGTAGTTGAAACAATTATTTTATTGGATTAGGGTATTGCATTTTATTTTATTTCTATTATGAAAAAATTCAAATATATATAAAACTAGAGATAACAGTTTAATGAACCTCAATATACTCATCAACTAGCTTCAATTATTATCACCCTATGGCCTCTCTTGTTTCCCTGAAAACTCCACTTTCCCCCTCAACTTTGATTACTGTGAAGCAAATTCTAGGCATCATGTTGTTTTAGCCACAAATACTTTAGCACCTCTCACTAAAGGTAAGGGCTCTAGATTCATAACACAAGATCCTTTATCATAATGAAAAAATAATCATTTCTTCATAGCATCCAAAAAACCAGTTTTGCTTAAATTTCTCCAATTGACTCCTACTTTTCTCCTTTTGTAGTTGGTTAATTTAAATCAGAATTCAAATACGGCCCACAAATTGCATGAAGATATATCTCTTCTCCCTTTCAATCTAGATTTCTCTGTTTTTGTCCTTGAAATATAATTTTTGAAGGAAATTAGTGATTTGTACACATATTCTCCCATGAAATTCAATAGTTTTGCTGATTACATTTGTTCGTGCTATTTCCTTTAAGCATCATTTTAACTCATGGATTTTAATATATTTGAAATGCCATTATTATTATTTTTTCACACTCAAATTGCCTTATTTTTGGCCAGTGGGAGCTTTTTCAAGCTGGCTTGTTGGTCCTTTTCACATGACCCTAGTAGTCTTTAATGGCCTCTTTGCTTTCTGGTATGACAATTATGTTCCAGATTCATCTTGTATATTTCCTGCCCCAGATATGGAATTAATTATTTTTTTAAGTAGCCCTAGTCCTCTTTAGAGGCAAAATTTTTAGAAGTTACTATATGAGAATATCTTTCTGACTTTGAGATAGAAAGTTTTCCTTAAAAACACACAAAACACTAAGTATGTAAGAAAGTAGAGATAGATTTAATAGTGCTAAGACATCTTAAACAAAATTTTAAAAAAGGCAAATTAGAACATTTTTGCAACATATATAACTGAAAATATGTATAAAGAACTCCGATAAGTCAATAAGAGAAATACAAATAAAAACAGAAAAAAATGCCACCCTAAATTCTGCCCCACAAAAAATTTTCAATATAAGCATTTCACAGAACAGGAAATCTACATCATCATAATAGTATGAAAAAATGTTCAACCTCTTCGGCCATCAGGGAAATGCAAGTTATGACATACCATTTCTTAATAAGCTAGATATTCAAAAATTGAGAAATTTGACAATATCAAGTGCTGGAGAGGTATGTCTTAGAGATGTCTTTGTGTAGTGTTGGTGAGAATATATCTTAGAAAATCACACCAGAAAACAAACACTAGAAACAAATTAAATATGTATTGACAGGAGAATGGATAATTTGTGATACTTTAATTCACTCAATGGAGCAGCAATGAAAAAGTGGACTATCCCTACGAGAAACAACCTGGATGAATAACGTAAAATGGAACAACCAAGATCCAGAAGACTGGATAGAATATGTAAAATTTTTGTAACTTATTTGGTGTTGTTTTGTACACACCATAGAGAAACGCTTGCATTTCCCGGTACATGTGAAGAGTTTCTTTACAGCAGGAGTCAGCAAACTATAGTACATGGCCCATCACCTGTTTTTTTTTTTTTTTTTTTTGCTGTACGCGGGCCTCTCACTGCTGTGGCCTCTCCCGTTGCGGAGCACAGGCTCCGGACACACAGGCTCCGCGGCCATGGCTCGCGGGCCCAGCCGCTCCGCGGCATGTGGGATCTTCCGGGATCGGGGCACGAAGCCGTGTCCCCTGCATCGGCAGGCGGACTCTCAACCACTGCGCCACCAGGGAAGCCCCATCACCTGTTTTTTAAGTTAAATCGTATTTGAACATGGGTGAGCCCACTTGTTTATCTCTGCTTTCCCACCACAACAGCAGAGTAGTGGTGACAGAGACCACAGGCTCACAAAGACTAAAGTATTTAGAGACTCTCCAGTTCTTTAATGAGTTTGCTGACCTGTAACAGGGAAGAGCCAGATCTGACTACATGTTGGATCTGTTTCTTTTACTTTAACCATTGCTTTCTGCTGCTTTTGTTCACTAAAAAGATACTTACTGTCTATACACAATGGCTTGCCTCGGGGAACCCTGCCCCTGCCTGAACGTTAAACCAAAGTGCCTTTGTACATTCTGACCCTGTCCACCTGTGGATGGCTGCAAGAAAGAAGAAATTAATGGCCATTTCAGGGGACATTGGCAAACCTTATGGCCCTCTTACTGTACTTCCTCATCTCCTCCCCCTCTCTGTTCTATAAAAGAAACTGGCATCCAAACCCCATAAGATGGTTTTTTGGAGACATTAGTCTCCCATCTTCTCAGTCTGCTGGCTTTCAAAGTTGTATTCCCTGCCTTAACACCTCTTCTCTGATTTATTGGCCTGTCGTGCGGCAAGCAGAGTGAGCTTGGACTCGGTAACAGACCCCCACTCTAGAGTATATACAAGATAAGGCCAAATTTGTATAAAGCTCACACATTAGCTAAACCCCACAACCTATTATTTGGTCAGACTTTTATGTGATAAAGGCATAAAACTAAAACAAGGGAATGATGACTATAAATTCAGAATAGTGTTTTCTTCAGGTAGGGATGGAAAGGCAAAGAATGGAAGGGGGAGGAAGCCATCGTGAATGAAAGCTAATGGCAATATTCCCATCTATGTATTAAATATTATATTAGAAATACAGCAAGTGAAAAAGACAAAAAGAAGTAATCCAAGAGAATTTCTCAGGATCGAATGACATAAGCTTCCAGGTTACAAGGGCCTACTGAATACCAGGAAAATGGATAAAAGTAAGCCCACCCCAAGGCAAATCATCGTGGAATTTCAGAGCTCTTGGAACTCATGAGTATTATTATATTTTAATTGCCTGTATCAGACATTGGAAATGCAGGATATGTGTGCAACTTTCCACATTGATGTGATAAAAAGGAAGAGGATCCTACTTCAAGATTATGATGCCATATTAGAAAGTCATGAAACATAATTTCAATATGAGTCACAGATACAGGCTAAGATGTCATGACTCCTTATCAGGAAAGTGTGATGACCAAACATTCTTCCTTGATCTTGGAGTTCTCCAAAAAATTTTTGTAATGGGCCTTATGTGCTTGTGTCGAGGCAAACAGGAATTGGTTATGGAATAAGAGTTTATAACTACTATAGAAAAGTTAAATTATTCTACCCAATCGCATGTCCTATTAGTGTGTGAAAAGATAAAGCAGAATTTCCGTATTAAGGCAGCAAGCATGTGGGTGCAAGCTTTGAAATAACCAAGAAATATGACTAAAATAGTGTGGGAAGTGTGATAAGAAAAAATTTTTTCTTAAATCACTGAGACATACCATACTTTGGGAGATATTCATTCCTTTGACTTCAGAGAAGCAAGTGCTCCAAAGGGATAGATTAAGTAACTAGAACCAAATGTCAGGAAAAAAAAAAAAAAAGTCATCACAAGTCCAGACCCGACGGAAATCTGAGACGTCTGATCTTTGTATGAGCTCATTAGCTTATTCTCTTCAGTGTCCGATACATCGATCATTTATTTCTTTCCATGAAACCAACAGTCTTGCCAATCCCATGTAATCTATAACCTGCATTGTGGTGTTTAGCAGCATCTTCAAAAATTCTTTTTTCCATTAAAAGTTTTACTCATTTGTCTGGAGTCAAGTGCCCAATATAAAACTTGGAAAACTGAGGCAGATGGAGTAGGCTTCTTCCCTTGTAAGTCCACTTTCTGTGGCCTTGACCCTTCTCATCTTCTTTTAGCTCTTTGCCTCCTTCCTTTGCACTTGATACTTCCTCACTGCTTAGAACTCTTGGGGTCCCAGATTCGCCCAAATCCTGGAGTACAGGAGGTATTTCCCCTGCCACAGGCCTGATGCCCTCCGTGCCTATTGCACAAGATCAAGGTGTCTGTTCCTTCGCTTACCTGCACCTGAAGTTCCCTGAGCTCCTAGACCCAGGATCCCAACCTTCACCTGCTATCCAGTTCATGGGACTCACTCTTAACGACTCTCTGTCCTGGAAGATAAAGTTTTCTATTGTCACAGTGAAAGGGAAGAGAAGGAAACCCACACTGAGTCATTCAGTAGTGCTAGGGAAGATCAACATTGCGATACAGAAGTTTATTTTCAGTTTAGTTAAAAAAACATTAAGTAGGCATCCCCAATCAGCACATATTATATCAAATTTAAAAAATGAGATACCCAATTTCTCTCCCAAGAGCCTTATTGGGGAAACAAATATGTAAAGATAGCACTTTAATACAATTTCTAAGCACATAGTAGAGGTAAAAGTGATAGTAATCATTAATTTTGAGTACTTACTATGTGCTGGCTATTACGATAAAGTCTAGAGTCTTTAATGTGGGTGGAGAGGAAGGCAGGGGCCAGGTAAGAGATGTGAACCCAGTTAGGGCTTTATCCTGTATTTAATGGGGACTCATTGGAGAAGTTTAAGAGTCATGGCTGGGTCGTATTTACATTGTAAATACATCAAGTTATGGCTTAAAGGACAAGGCATTAGAGACAGAGATATTAGGCCAGAGATGATAAAGATCAGAGCCAGGGCAATAGTTTAGAGAAAAAAGAGAAGCGTGTCAACACAAAAAATATCTCAAAACTAAAGTTAGTGAGATATGTTCCATGATAGATGTGAAAATGGATAAAAAGGAAGGAGTCAAGGATGTTGCGTTGACTTTGGCTTGACTGACTAGTAGACAGATGGGAAGTAGATGAGGAGAAACAGGTCTGGGAGAACGATGGGGAGATGACGTGTCCAGCTTTGGGCACACTGAAACCAGAGTGGCCGTGGTCAGTCAAGGGGTGATGTCCGCAGGAGGCTGGGTTTGGCAGAGTCTCAAGGTCTGGGAGAGGCCAAGCCTGGAGACAGAGTTGCAGAAGCCTTTGCTGTCTCCTTTCCCTCCTCCTCTCCAATCACCCACACGTTCCATCTACATCCCCATCCATATTCCTGTCCACACATTCCATGTATTGTGACTAATAAATGGGGAAGAACGGAGCAATAATTTCCTCTCCCTCCTCCTCATTTTACACAAGTCTAAATAAGGCTATCGTAATTCGAAGACAATGTAAATTCTCTGGTTCAATCTTGTCATAAAACACATCACTGTCTCACAATTCATCTAATCTTTCTTTGCCATTTCCTTCCTAGAAATGAAAGGATCCCCCTAGTCATTTTACATGAGACCAAATCTGAAGTATCTGTGTATCATGTACATATGTTAATAGTAAGTGTTAGTCAGTCTGTGGTCTTTTATCTACTCAATGAAAAAAAATACAGAAATTCATAAAAGTGTAAAACAAACGTAATTGACGCCTGGATTTGGAATGCCTTAAATGATGATGTGCTTATTTATCTTCTATGTATGTTTTATGAAGGTCAACACTGAAACGTGTTACTTTTACTAGGCATACACCATTGACCGAGATGTAGTAGGAACATGCTAGATAAAAGAGAGACTAAATTAAGGTTTGTTAAGTAATATACTATATCCCTTTATCCAAAAATAATCCTCAAGGATAATACAGAGTTGAATGATGCACGCAATTGTGGCTACAGGCGTGCAATGTTATATCATTAGATCCTTGAAGGAAGTGCGTCTTGGTTAAGAGTAGAGTTTCACCTGGTGTGCAAGGTGAGTGAATTCACGATTCACGACGCATTCTGAGGCTGTTCTGAAAATGCAGTCTCTCTTTGCGTGCTTTTGTCCTGACAAGTCTTAAGAAGGTGACTGACTTTCTCAAATAGCTGAATCATGGAACACTGGATATTTGCTCCCACGTTCTACCAACCATGGCATCCATGTTGGGTTTATCACTTGGTAACAAGATAAATACTCTGACGAGGTGTTACTCTCCCTAACAAAGCTTGTTTCATGTACAAACTATCTCACACTCATAGCTGGCCCAGGGTAACGTCTTAAAATAGGTGAGGTTTGCTTTCTGTTGTCCTGGATACTTGCACTATCCCTCTCTGTGGCCTAGGCCCAATCCCATTCAACACCTCATTCTTTTGCTTTTCCTCTTCACACACACTGAAACTCCTTCCCTGACCGCTTCTCCATCCACTCCATCAAAAGCCTCTCTGCGGGAATTTCAAAACATGTATTATTTCTCCAAGAGGCATTAACATGCTATATTTTTATTGCTAATTATAAAAGGAGATATTTATTCTCTGAGAAAGATATTTCAAGGAATATATGTTGGAGGATGTTTTAGTCAAGGTGACCCCAAATTCACACTGTAGAGGTGGCTACCTTTACATACATTTGGTGGCATACATTTGGTCCTGCTCCCACAACAACTACTCAAATTTCTAGAGTGAATCAGGCTGTCTAAACACTAAGACTAATTTGTATTAATGATCTTTGGTATAAAAACAGTGCTACAATATATTTAACTGAAAGTCATTAATAAAATAAGATTACTATGTGGAGTTGTTTCTTTTTTAACAATTTATTCTTCTTATGATTTTGTGGGTTGTCTGGGTGCTTTTTGTTCTGGTGATATGTGGTGGAGTCATTCCTGTGTCTGAGTTCAGCGGGTGTTCAAGTTGGGGAATTCTCCTCCACGTCTTTTCTCTCTCTGCATGATGTCTTATCTTTCAGGGCCATTTTTTTTTTTTTTTTTTCTGGCCGTGCCACGCAGCATGCAGGATCTTAGTTCCCTGACCAGGGATCAAACCTGTGCCCCCTTCAGTGGAAGTGTAGAGTCCTAACCACTGGACCGCCAGGGAAGTCCCATTATATGGAGTTTTGTGTCAAAAAGGGACTTTCTTTTTGACTACAGTTACATTATGCTTTGGATAACTTCAGTGATGACATTACTACTGAGGTAGATACGATACATCTTTCTAATTTGTATATTTCCCATCTACCAGCAAATCACATAGAAAAGGTCATTACGGAAGTGTTAGTATTTGCTCATTCAAAGTGGAGAGGAGAACAGAAAGACATTACAATGCGCTGAGCATCAAAATAAGTCATTTAGCAAGCTTAATGCAGAACAATCAGCCCAGTGTCTATCCTAGTCACTGGGAAAGATTATCATGGTTGTGGCACTCACGGGGTTTACCATCTAGCAGGGAGACGGACACTGAATAGTTAACTGCATGGGCTATTCAATCACAGTTGGATGTGTGTTTCAAAAAAAAGTACAGTGTAGGTTATCTCCATAGAAGAATATTAGAACTTTATTCATAAAGTTGTTTTCTTACTTTGGGAATTATTTCTTCTTTATACCTAATTCAGTGCAGTGCTACTGGGAAGAAAATGAGCACCTTAATCAAATCAACTATCACACCACTTGTTAACTTATTCATATTATTTAAAATTTAGCCCTAAATTCATAGATTCATAAATTGTTTGGGGAGTTGACATTTGGTAAGCATCTGTTTCTTTCTTAAAATTTTGTTAGGTTGTTTCTAACACTCATTATACTTTAAACATTTTTAAATTATATGCAGTCAGAAGTTTTCTTTTATGGCTTCTAAAAAAAAAGAAAGAAAATGAACACCTTGATATAGATACTTCGATAATGTATTTCTGATTTTAAAATTAATGCATACCTATTATAGTACATGTAAAAAAATTTTAAAGTAAGAGAAAAAATGATAAACATCTATAAAGTTATGACCCAGAGATATCACTATTTACATTTTAACATATTTCCAAGTCAAATTTCTGCACATATTTAATGCATACAGTTCATATCATACTGTATATATAATTTTATATCCTTCTTTTTTCCACTTAAGATTATCTCATACGCATTTCCTACAAGATAAGAAAACGCGAAGGTGAAACACATTCCGTTTCATTATTCTTTACGTCCGTAGAAGTGATCTGCCCTACAACTGTCGCATATACTATTTCAGGGTAACTAGTCTTATGAGAAGGCCTAATCTTATATATTTTATAATAGTTAGGAACACTTTGTAGGAGCTGTGCTTTTCTAATTGGTATCCTAGGAGGTGTCTCATCCTTTGGGTTTTTTCTTGTCCAGATTTCCCAGATTTTTCTTCTTAAAACACCATTTTTTATAAGTCACTTCCCTTCTCGAGGGTTTGCAGTAAGCTGCCTTTAGACTAGCTCTCAACTCAGTCTGGAATTAGAGACCCCTCTGTAAAATGCTATCATCTTTCCTCTCTCCGTCCCCTAGACACCGACTGCTCCAGGCAGATCTCAGACAGCCAGTCAGTGTGCTTCCCACTTTGTAATTTTAGTGCCTTCGCTTTTCAATCGTCAATTTTTCATTTATCTCAACCCTTTCCTTGAGGTCCTAACACACATTTTCAATCCTTTCCCCTCTTCCCTATGACACTTCCTACCTTTGGTACCATTCAATTTAGCTCTGAATCGTTTATTGCCTTTTACAACTTCCTCTAATTGTTTGATGTGTGAATGTCTTTTCTTCAGATGCTGAGCTCATAAAATTGCTCTATTCAAGGCCAGGGCAGCAACTCCCACACCTGGGCACTCCGTTACAACGGCTAACACTATGGAGCACTTGCCATATGAAGGATAATATGCTAAGTACTTGGCAGACATTATCTCATCCATTCTTCACAAAAGTCTGTGTCTTTTAGGAATGCTTTTGGCTGCAAATGACAGAGGACCCAATCTGTCTAACAATGCCTAAACAATACAGACTTATTTATTATCTAATGTAATTATAACAACAGGAGCAAAAATTGGAGGTAGGTGGTATCCAGCACTGGCTTAGTAACTCTCTGATATCTGGACTCTGGTTTGGCATCTCTGCAAGTCTTTTCGGCTTCCCGCACGGGTGTGATATGGCTGTAGCATTTCCTGGCATCATATCCTCACACAGCCCTGCTCAAAGTCGGGTAGGAGGGGGTGGTGTAGGATAGGAAGTTCTCTTTCCATATCTCCTCTTACCAGGAAGGAAAAATTTCCCCAAACATTTCCCAGCAGACTTCTCCCACATCTCATTGACCAGAACTGGGCTATCTATCCACCTCCTAGATCAGCAACGAGGTCCTTCTTTCCAAGATCAAGAAATCTCTGAATAATACTAAAAATCAGGATGAAGGACAGCAAAAATGGATTGTTCCTGCACAGGCAACAAACAGTACCAGCCACACAGCATATTAGGAAATTAAAGCTCAGAGAAGCTGAGGAATTTGTGCAAGATTATACAACTACTAAATGGCAGAAAGAGGTTTCAAATCAGACCTCTCTGAGTCTCTCAGAATCCACATCTTTTGCTCACCACACTTTAAAGTCTTTCTAGAGAGTTTTCGAATCTTATTCATCAAAAAATATTTAGTACCCACTTGATGCTCAGCACTGTTCTTGCTACTAAAAGGGAATTAAGTATACAGTATCATCTAGTTAGTGATAGAAGCCCAACCTGGATGAAACAGCTAGAACACATACAATTTATTAATTAATTAATAATCATACAATATTATGTTGCAAGTTCAACTCTAAGTGGGGCGGTTCTACGTAGCAGGAGTTCACTGAGGTTTGTAGAAGTCAGACTGGATTTCATGGATGCTATGGGGTGTGAATCAAACCTCACAGATTTGGATCAGTGGGGATAAGGGTGGCTAAAGTTCTAGGTATGTTCACTACTGGCTTAGCAGACTGCTGTGCTGCCTATGTGTGGTTGAAAAATGGTTGAATAAATTGGTTACATTGCCAGAGGGGGCCCTCCAGCGGACTGAGACCGAAAAGGGAGAGAGACCTAGACCACAAAGCAGTAGCATCTACTGAACTCACTGAGACAGAGAACTGGCTGAGTGCCAAGGGATGTGAAAACTTATAAAAGGGTCAGTGGCTGCCTGAAAGGTTTCTTCGGTCTAACGGAGGAAGCTAGGAGTTGAAAGGTCACTGTTGAGGTGGAATTCCAGCTCTTTTTCTTTATGTGACCTGTGATCTTCCAGAAATTAATAAAGCGAATAATTTGGCTTTTGACTGCCACATACATATTCTGAAGAACGCACCTATCTCATTGTCCCTTTAATAATAATGAGGGGTTTGGGGTAAGTCAACTCACTCTTTCTTGACCAGAGACTCATGTTAACAAGACGAGGTAAGGATAAATCTGGCTCATGGACCAGGGTCAAACTAAGATGCCCACACAGGGCTCAGACCCACAGGCTTGGTTTTGCAGACACTCCAGATTGTCAACTCAGCATAGACATGGAGCTCGCCACACCAGCCGAGAAGAAGCGTGGTGCCTTTACTTCTTTTCATCCCTATCCCTATGAGGATCTGCTATGCATAAAAGTAAAGTGTGCAACTACAGATTATCATACTAAGTGAAGTAAGTCAGAAAGAGAAAGACAAATACCATATGATATCACTTATATGTGGAATCTAAAATATGGCACAAATGAACCTATCCTATTAAAGAGAAACAGACTCACAGACATAGAGAACAGACTTGTGGTTGTTAAGGGGAAGTGGGGAGGGAGAGGGATCGACTGGGAATTTGGGGTTGGTAGATGCAAACTATTACACTGAGAATGGATAAACAACAAGGTCCTACTCTATAGCACAGGGAACTATATCCAATCTTCTGGGATAAACCATAATGGCAAAGAATATTAAAAAAAGAATGTGTGTATGAGTAAAACTGAGTCACTTTGCTGCACAGCAGAGACTGGCAGAACATTGTAAATCAACTATACTTCAATAAAAAAAAGTAAAGTGTAGAGAAGCCATCTTTACAATGTGTTGCAAACACTTTTCAATAAGCTCTAACAATATGAACATTTTCAGACTCAGATTCTATTTCATTATGCACATCTTTTATCTGTTTTTGCTCCTCAAATTCCTTTGGTTGTATCTAAAAATCTAGTGAATTTTCTGAATCATGTTTTCGACATCACAAATTCCACTTCACACCTATAATTTATAGAGTTAAAAATCAACTTAAGTACACAGTGGATTTTCATTGTTTAAACATAAGATCTATGTTCTAAAGAAGGGCAAACAAGAAGTTCTTTGGGTGTGGTTTGTGACAGGATATTAGGGTGGAACCCAGAATTACATAGGAAATTATAGCTTGAGAAAATGTAAGACGGTTTAAACTAGAGAATTTATAAGGAAGAAAAGTGGTATTTTTTTTTCTTTCCATTCCCAAAGCGTTGCTTGGGGGCTGCCTAGATTCAAAAGAGAAAGGATTCCATTGCTTTTAAGTATTGCAAAGAGCTCCCAGGCCACCCTTGTCAAAAGATAGAAGGGATATTGCAGAATTTGGTACTATGAGAACAAGAACAGACAGGAGCTGACAGGTTTTAGCTAATTTTGACAGGCATGTGTAGATATTGCCAAATTCTTAAGTTTCTGGATGACGTCATCCTCCCAACAAATTTCTTAAATGATGCCTTAGCAAACAAGCAATTCTATCCTAATGATGCCTTTCTGAGTAAAATGTTGACTCACTCAAAGGATACAGATTAGAAAGAGAGAGAAGAAAATGCTCTGTGGGAGGGGCAGAGCTTTATAAAAACCAGTCATCGCCATGCCTGAACTCTTAACAAGTCTCAGAGGACCATTTCTTGTCAGACAGAGAATAACCAGGTATTTCAGTCATTTCCATGTCTATCTCTATGAAAGATGGTTTTATTTTACACACTGGTATTATTAATATAATGAGAATTAAAATGTGGGATGTTTTAAGAAGATGGGTAAAATTTACTGGTGTTTTCTTGTTTGTTTGAGAATATTTTAGTTCTAGATTTGAATTAAATTTATAGCAAGACCTAATCTTAAATCTCAGAGGCCAGCAAAGGCCTATGTAACATTCATCAAACCAAAAGGTACATTTAGGTTGTGATGTCAATTTTACCAAACAGCTTAGAATGTGTATATTCTTTACTAGTTAGTGTTTGGCACTGAATTTGATGAGAATAGCTAGACCAATTAAAATATATTAATTTAGCAACTGAAAGTAATCTACAAATTGTGTAGACATATAATAAAGGCAAAAAAGATGACTCAGTTTTTAATCTGAAACAATCAGAAATTAAGCAGGAAGCTGGGTTGGGTCAGTTCAATACCAAAATACCTTTATTGAATTTAGTTCAATAATCAGTCAATCTAGTGAAAGAGGAAAAATCAGCCAAATTAGTTGCTGGATTGACTGAAGTAATAGTTCAGTAATAGTAATAAATCATTTAATACCCCATAGACAAACAATTATTCATTATGAAAGTCATCAAATATCAGAAAATGTCTTTAATTTTGTGGGGGGAGAATTTGGTAATTTGAAAGGGAAATTTCCTTGAAGTTATTGTTTTCTCTGTGTTCTCATTAATTTTTGTGGTCAATTTCAGAATATTTGCACTGTGTCGTTGCAAAAAAAATTATTTAAAATGCTACAGCAAACTGAAATCTAACCTTCGATGCCAGCGAGCAGAGCGACTGTTGTAGTGGCTCTGGCAGCACCTCCCAAGTTCTTGGTCACCTGTGCCAAGTTTCAGTGGCACATCTGTCAACTTGTTTTACAGGAATGGACACAGACATCATGGAGCCCAGCCCCACATATGCTTTTCATCTGTTCGTTCTTCTAAAGAGAATATTCAACGTTGATTAGGAATATAACCTCCAGAAGCTGATAAAGTTGTGTAACTCGGGTGTTAAGAAATGCACAACAGGTGCTACCTAAGAGGTTATGCTATCTGATGGCACTCAGTGATTCAGTTTTACATGGTCTTAGGCAGACTCTCACCTAAACGTAAGGTGTGGATTTGTTAGAGAATCAGAAGACACTATATATATATATTCATAGATTTCTAAAAATATAAACTTCTCAAACCTTATTTGAAAGGTCTGTAGGAAAAGCGCTAGAGTTGGAATCAGAAGGCTGAGATTCAATCTAGGCTTTGAAACCAGCTGTGCAATCAACATCTTCATATTTTCATTGGTATAAGAGGAATTACTAGGTTTAGTGGGCAAGTAATTATGCAAGTTAAATAAAGCAGTGAGGCTGAAGGAATGTGGTAAATGCAATATAGACAACACCTATTATTTTTTATGTTAAATGCAGTTAATTGTACCTATCTTAAAGATAAAATTTAGACTACTTTTAAAAGAAGTACATGCATCTGGGATGATCTAATTCTGTCCTAATTCACTTTTTTTTTCTTTATACAGTTAACTGAAATCCTAATGTGGCAGTAAAAGCCCTCTCTGATAGCTTGTCTTGACACTTAAAGTTTGTTAGTGTCAAAGTGACAGACTATGGCGGTCGTTTTAAAGAATTAGGTATAGGAGAGGCCTACATTTATTTTTCTGGCTCTGATCCCTTATTTATTTTTTCACACAATAGAGAAATATTTATTTATATTATTCTCAGTTTGTTTCTGAAATGTTACTGAGATAATTTACAAAAAAAGATCTACCCAGGACTAATTCACCATAAAGATGATTTTAAATTGTAGAAGGAAGAGAAAACAAATTTCTGAGCCACCCAAGGTAATCTAATCTCAGTGATGAAGCAAGAGAAAAAAAATAGTGATTTTATTTTTTTAACTTAATAAGCCTTCTAGGAGTATTACAAACTTGCTTCCTTCCTCTTTTTATTTCCTCTTTCTAGAATTTCTCGAACTAGTAATTGGCCTAAACTCTTACACACAGCAGTGAAGTTAAACATCAGCAGGTAAAGCAGCGAGCGACATTGGATAGAGTGGGCTTCTGAAGCAGACCTGGGCTTGAATCCCTGCACCATTACATACAAACTCTGTGACCTTATACAAGTTGCTTACCCTCTCTGGGCATCAGGATGTAACCTATACAGTAAAGATCCTAATATCTACCTCATACAGATCCCATGAATATTAAATATTAAAGGAGACAAGAAGACATGAGAGAGTTTTGGGGACAAGTTTTACTTAATTTACTATTTTGTCTTGAAAAAATACAATTGAGTGGTACTTCCCATAAGAAATTTTGATGCAAATTGCAATCACTTTCTTCAAAAGAAATGTTGGTGAACCAAGTGTTCACATAAAATACCCATGGATTAGGGAGATGTGAGCCGTGGAGGCCCTGCTGAGTGAGCCCAAGCCTAAAGAGCTGCAGGACATGCCTCATGGGGCATGGGGCAGCTCCCCAGCCACTGTCACAAGAAGGTTTCCTGTGGGATGATGAGTGTCAGCGTCGCTTGGTATATTTATAGATTGTGGTAATTGCAGGTGTGTTTTAAGCTGTTACAAAAGCATAAGATACAGTTTGTTGTTCAGAATCAACAGGTGTGTCGAAGCATTTGGCTGCATGCGGAGACTTAGGTCATGGAGGGCGTGTCTGTTATTTATCTTCAGATGGTGGATGGGGTGTGTGTGTGTGTGTGTGTGTGTGTGTATGTGTTCCATGGCCCCGGGACCACCCCTGCAATGGGACCTGGCATTGACTTCCCTACTAGGGATGGTGGGAGAAGGGGGCCTTTCCAGCTCTCCCAGTAATGAACTGCTCAGCTCAGGGGGTGCTTTGGTAGAAAGGCTATGGTGTGTGTGAGTGGAGGGGTGCAGGTATGCGAGGTAGGGCTGTGTAAAAATGCCCACTCTCAAACGGTGAGTCTAGGTCACTTCTAGAAGCAATGAATTTGAAAGAAGTATGACCATCTCCATTGGCGTCAATCAGAGTATATATGCGTGTGGCATACATTTGAATATGCATGTATTTGCCTGTGTGTGGGGTGTGTGTGTGTGTGTCTGTGTGTGTGTGTGTGTGTGTGTGTTGTGTGTATCTGTGGGTACAACACAGAGGCAGAGAACATGACCCTGGAGGCTGGCTACCCACCTACCACCTTCAATTACCAGTCCTGCCCCTTATAGTCGAGTGACACTGGTCACTTTTCTTCTTCTCTCTGGGCGGTAGTTTCTTCCTTTGTAAAACGGGAATAGCAATGCCTTCCTCATAGGGTTTCCATAAAGATTAACTGGTTAGTACAGGTGAGATGTTTAAAACAGCATCTGTTGTACAGTAAGGTTTCGATAAAGGCTATTTATCGTTATTGCTGTTATTATCATTATTTTGATGTGGAGTGTCACTGCTCATCACGTGACTGTTCCCTCTACCTCAGGATTGGCTACATCATTTGCAGTAGCCAGTGCAAAGGAAAATGCAGGGCCCTTTGTTTAAGACTATTAAGAATCGCAAGGTTGCGGTAGCCGTGCATCGTACTGAGTGTGGGACCCTTTGTAGCTGCACAGGTCCCAGGATCACGATGACGCTGTCCCTGCTCTACCTCATGCTCTTGGATGAAAGGAGACTAGAGAGGGAACCCCTGCCCCGTGCAGGGTACAGCCTGTGCTACTCTGCTGACATCACTCAGAATGCTGAGTCATCTTTTAGAGCTGTTTCCTTTTTCCCCCTCACTTCCCTTCTAGATTGAAACAATGGAAGAACTTTACAAGGCAAACACAATCTTTGCCCTCAGTTTCTTCAGCCAACTGGCAAATACAAGTACCGCCACCCAGAATCTCTTCTTCTCTCCATGGGGCATCTCCTCCACCATGGCCATGATCTACCTGGGTGCCAGGGGCAACACTGCAGACCAGATGGCCAAAGTAAGTTTCTGTTAAAGTTCCAAATTAGAACAGAACGATTCCTGAACTGAATTGTAGAGTTGCTCCGATTACATGCCTGAGACATCTCGACTCTAACAAGGTCAGCAATCATCACAAGCCATTACAACACAAGTTCCTTAGATTCAAATCTATAAAACAGCCAAACCACAAACACCCTCAGTGGTAGATATAGCAGAAAGCATACCAGAATTTCTTATCCTGCAAGGTTAGAAAGGGTTAATAGTGACAACGTCTTATATTTGATAGTATAATGCTTATATTTTTCAAAGTACTTGCAAGCTTTATCTCTATTGGTTTTAAGACAAGTGTCATTTAACAGAGTGGGGAGAGTGGCGATGGGAATGAAGCACTTTTCCCAGGGCTTCTTCTGGTTTCTGCCCTCCTAGCTCAGCTTCCTTCCATTCATGTAAAGAATTCCTTCTAGTGGTTTTAAGAGAGTGTCACCAAGGGAAAAAATATCCCAGACCCGTGATCTCCGCACTCTGGGAGATGCACAGAGAGCAGCGTGACTTCGGAGGACCTCAGCCAACATTCTCAACCCCATGAGTTCATGTCAACAACATGGGGCTGACATCATGGCCAGTCCTCAAAGTCAAGGTGGACAGGGTGTGGGACAGCATTGTGAGCTATTTCTGTTAAGGCCACTGGCTTCCTTCCTTGGTGAAGGAAGCTGACACCAGCTCAGTCAGGGGACCCTTTCACTAAGTCTGGGGCCATGGAAATATATCGAACTACTACAACTGTACATGGCAATGGTCCTATGGGATGAATTCAGCACCATTAAAATTCACATGATCCTGTATTTCCCGGGTCAGTGACCAGACAAAGTAATATATAATTAAAATTCTTTCCTATTCCCGTATGTACAAACATTAAAATTGAATGCTTTAAGTACAGGCTCTGGTTTCTCACAAACACTGGATTCTGTTTTCAGCCACACCAAAATGCTGCTGGCTACTTTTGACTTTCCCAGGAGAATTGCACCTGCGTGTGTGTATATAGATAGATGGATATCTCCTTCCAGGTACACGGTGACCCATTTAAGATGGGTCTTGTTTGGAGTGGCTCACAGGGGGTGTTGGCCTATCTCACTGCAGCAGGAAAAGGGATGGAAGTGTCACTCCCTGAGTTTGTGGCAGTTTAAACATCAAGACTTACAAGAAAACCCAGTTGCTCACGTCTGAGAGCAGCAACATTTTGCAAAACTCCTTCCCTCTATTTTCTTTGCCTTGAAAAGAATAAGTGCAGTGAACTCTATTAAAAACTTTAGAAAACGTCAGGGTCTTCATTTTTTAGATGTAAAGGCATCAGAAGCAATATTTCTTTGAGGACAAATGCCAAATGAAGTGCTCTAGGTACGTAAAGTAAAAAATGTGATTTTGATACGAAAGGAAAATTAACTTATTGGTCACTCGGCACAACACAGCTTTTCTGTGTCTGGCAAGTGCTTTCAGCACATGGGACAAGGGGTTTATATAGTTTTCTTGTAACTGTGCTGCATGGGCAGATTTTAAAATTCAAAGGCAAATTTGGTTAATTCCCTACTAAAAAAGAGGAGAAGCTCTTTGGTTGGAGGAGGAAGCACGGATTTGGGGGGCAGACCTGCCTGTGTTTGGGTGGTGACTTTGCCATTTACCAGGTGTGTGAGGGAAGGCATTTCAACTCTCTGAGCCTCAGTTTTCTTATTTTTAAAAGGAGAATGAAAATGCGTAACCGGCAAGATGGGTGTGAAGATTAGAGAGAATAGGAGAAGCACGTGGTGGAACTAAAAGTTATCATAGCTGACGCTTACAGTGCCCTAGCCAGGCACCTTTCTAAGAACGTTTTAGAGTTTACCCACAGAATACAAAATCCTGTGAGGTAGGTGCTCTGATTACCATAGTCCTTTTATAGAAATGAGAAATTTAGGGCAAGAAGAGGCCACACAGTTGGGAATTGATACAGTTGGTAAAGGTGACATAGTTGTAATGGAATAAAGTAATGAGTAGAAGGGATAAACTCCTACAGAGCATAGGCGATGTGAGATCAGCAGTTGTATTTTTGCCAGTTCTTCTCTTTAGGGTAAGGCCGCGGACCTGCCCAGGCCAAGCCGCCTCTCTGGGCAGGGTGCATCCCTCAGCATGGCCCCGGGTCACCTCACATCCCCCGCTCCTGCAGGGACTCTCGCAGTGGCTCAGGAGGCCTTTAGAGCTAGCCCCGAGACCCCATCAATTTCCTTAAAAGGGAGGACAACTGGAGAAGCTGTTACATGAAATATTGTTCCCTTACATGGTGGCAGAGTCAGACCACTTCTTTACAAGGAGTATTAGGTACGACTTATAACGTGTGATCTGAAGAGCAGAGAGAGACCCCACAAATCCTAACACCTCTCCTTCCAGCCTAGAAGTTCACCACCTGCTGGACAAACCTGCCTTTCCTTCCTTAGCAGAACGTCTACCATGGATCCATTTACCAATAAGCTTCTCCTCACCTGGGACCCCACGGGGTTGGGACCCAAAGGATGTTGCAGGTGGGAGTGGGTGGGTAGCAGGGCCAGGCTCGGGGGTGCTGAGACTGGCTGAGCCAGGCTGGGAAGGCTACAGTTTGGGGGAGGGGACCTGAGGCCCCTCCCGGGGCCAGTGTGCACCTACCAGCTTCAATGTTATCTGGATCTGCCACTTACAACATAAAGAGATTCATATTGTCATCTTACCTCTGCCACTTGCCCCCAACATGGACAGATGTGTGGGATTTCTTTATGTGTAAAGAAGGTATGTGCAAATATTTCAGGTGATCCCTGTAATACTGAGAGACCTGCTTTTATGTTGAAGCTAGCTGTGGCTTGTAGTTTTTGACAGGTTAGAAGTGTGCAATATATAAGGCTGCTGAAGAGAGAGATCCAAGGTTGGGAGTTAACCTTATGGCTTCCTTCAAACTACTGGCATGTTTTCAAGGCAACTTATGGGTTGGGTTATAATTTAGATAATTTAGAGCTTATAAATCATCTCATCATAACAGTATGCTGTCAAAATGGCCAGCATATCAGCTAGTATAAAATAGTTTGTGCTGAGTCCCGTGAAGGAAATTTCCGCTGGCTGACACATGCTACATATGAAGAGCATCTATGCTTGTTGCCATACACAAAGGCAGGAAACGAGACGTAGGGCCACTAAGAGGTACTTGATAGCCATTGGTTTAAAAGTTAAGTAATGTAGCAGAAAAATGTACCCAATTCTCTGGAATTCCAATTGTAGGTGCTTCAGTTTAACAAAGTTGGAGGCCACAAAGTCACTCCAGACACCCAAGAGATCTTCACCAGTTGTCACTTCACACAGAAGATCCAGAAGGGCACTTATCCTGATGCTATTTTGCAGGTATCTGATTCATCCATTTCTATTTCTTTTGTATTTTATTTCCAGAATATTCTTGTCTTAAAATCACAGTATTAGACAGGGAAGGAACCTAGTACAACTTCCCTCATTCATAGAAAGAAAACTAAGGCTCACAGTCCTTGAGTAAATATCCTACTCTGATAAGTAAGGGCAGAGCCCGGGTAGAATCCAGACTTCACGACTTCCAGGCCAAGACTATTTCTAAATTCTATCACCCCACTCTGCCATTCGTTGGGTATGTATAATTTATTCTAATGCCATTGTAGAGACTCCTAGAATACACATGCATAGATGCAGATTTCCAGAGTAAGGGGTGACAAGTAATTGAGGAATGGAGAAGGCCAGGCTTGGTGACTTCATGAAAGGTCACTGACCCTCGAATATCCTTTATGTCCTCCCCTTCTATCTCCTATGATCTATCTATCTATCTATCATCTATCTATCAATCTATCTATCTATCTATCATCTATCTATCTGTCTATCTATCTAATCTCTTCAGCTGATCTATCTCACGTAGTCATTTCTTTTCCCAATACTCCATTTCCTTACACATCATATCCAGCTACATTGTAGGAGCTGGGCGTAGATGTGCTCCTATGGGTAAACAACTTCCACAATCACACTCCTAAGTCAGGTTATGGGGAGATACCCCACATAGCTTTCTTCTTGGGAATGCTGATGCTCCATCTGCCTGTCAGCCAGGGAATTATGGACTTAGGAGGGGAAAAGGGCCCCTTCAACATGGAGATTCTGCCAGGTCTGAATGGACGGCTGGCGGTCCATCTGCAGGGTTCTGACCTCTGCTTCACCCAGGCGCTGCTGTGACTAAGCCCTGTGTGTGTCATCGTGCTTACAAACTTCAGGTTGGGGATTGGAATTTCCCTCAATTTCCTGCTTTCTAAAACCCAGATTTTCCACTCACAGACTACCCCTTAATTATAAAATGGTACTTGCAGAAGTTATATGAACTTTTTAAAGAACGCTTCTAAGGCAACATTTTAATATAACAAAAATTGCTTACCGACTTTGTAGTTTAGGAAACTGTAGAAGGAGCCTGACTTTCTTCTAGGATCTTGGTTACTTCACGGTTAAATCCAATCCATAGGCACAGTAAAATCTGAAACAAATAAAAAAATTATCTGATTATCCATATCAAGAGTATTTCCTCAGAGATTCCTCTAAAGTGCCAGAAAAAAGTATATTTTAATACAGCATTTTATTGACGTACTGGAAAAAATACCACTGCTTAAGAAATATCTTGTTTAGGAGTCTTGAGTTATATAAAGAGAATCTCTCCTTTCTGTTTAAGGCAAAAGCTGTAGACACAATCCATTCATCCTTCCGTTCTCTCAGCTCCGCCCTGAACACGTCCACAGGGGAGTATTTATTGGAAAGTGCCAATAAGCTGTTTGGCGATAAGTCTTCAAGATTGAAGGAAGTAAGTGAAACCTGCGATTTAAATGGCAGGGCCCCAAACTTACAAGGAGGTCAGTTTTAAAGCTGTTCTCTCTTATTCATGCTGAGAGAGTCAGAATTCCACATGGGTTCCCTTAGACTCCCTAAGGCCACTGGACACTATCCAATGCAGCTATCCCTATGCTCCCTCTGTGGGTGCTTTCTCGCCCTGCTGCAAAATTCCCACCTGTAAGTCATAAGTCAGGAAGCGCACAGCTGATTTCCAGAGCCTCTATCCCCACACCCAACTTCTCCCCTTGTACCCAGTGGTCATAATGCAAAGCGTGCAGGAGAGCAAATAGAATTGGGACTGGAGTTGGGGGTGGAGGTCAAGAGAACACATATAATCAGCCCCCCTAGCCAACCTCCACCCCTACCCCTACCTCAGGCTCCCCAGTCTTGACAGGAAGCCTGTAATTTATAATTACACCAAGGCTTGTTCAGTATATATTCTATGTAAACTTTGTCTTTTTTTTTTTTTTTTTTTTTGCTTTAAAGGGATACATGCAGCTCTCCAAGAAATATTACTCTACAGAACCCCAGGCAGTTGACTTCCTAGAATGTGCAGAAGACGTCAGAAAAAAGATTAATTCCTGGGTCAAGACTCAAACCAAAGGTAAAACCAAGGAAGTAGTTTCTGCTCTTCTTTCTACTTAGAAAGCTCATGTATTTTTTAAAAAACCATCCTTGAACTTAACCCTTACTCCCAACCTTAGTTATTTTGCTTAATGTAACCTGATTCTTGTTGAGCCACGTGGTGTTTTAAGTGAGAAAAAAATAATTGAGGTCTACTAATAGAAGACATATATTCAGTACTTAAATAATCTGATTTTGGATATTACCTTAGAATAGAATATAAGAGGAGACAGCTCTTTTCTAACATAGGAAATATCAGTATTGAAATAATTGTGACTCTGTGTCTACTGTGGACAAAAACGAAGAAAAAAGGCGTGACCTTCAAATGAGTAATTGGTGTGAGAATCCTAGCAATGGAAAAAGGAGGGATCATAAAGTTTTAACTCTTTCTTCTGTTTCACCTTCAGAGTCAGTATGTTGTCAAGTTCTTTTGGTCCCTGCTTCATCTCTCCTGGATTGTCTAAGCTACTTCTACCTTTGCATGTCCTTAATTCTGTTTTTTTTTTTTAATTTTTAAAAATTTATTTTATTTTTTTAACATCTTTATTGGAGTATAATTGCTTTACAATGGTGTGTTAGTTTCTGCCTTACAACAAAGTGAATCAGTTATACATATACATATGTTCCCATATCTCCTCCCTCTTGCGTCTCCCTCCCTCCCACCCTCCCTATCCCACCCCTCTAGGTGGTCACAAAGTACAAGCTGATCTCCCTGTGCTATGCGGCTGCTTCCCACTAGCTATCTATTTTACATGTGGTAGTGTATATATGTCCATGCCACTCTCTCACTTTGTCACAGCTTACCCTTCCCCCTCCCCATATCGCCAAGTCCATTCTCTAGAAGGTCTGTGTCTTTATTCCCATCTTGCCCCTAGGTTCTTCGTGATCTTTTTTTTTTTTTCTTCCTTAGATTCCCATCCAAAATCCCACTACCTGTTAGTAGTGAAGCTGGGGTTCCCTCTTCTTCTGAGCCTTAGTCTAATTCTGGAATTCTTCAATTGGATGTTTAAAGTGTTTGTTAACTTAATGCAAAAAACGGATTTTCATTTACCTCCTGTGTTTAAAACATTGTTTCAAGCCATAGTGTGGTAACTTGGTTTCTTAGTTACCACAGTGGAAAAAACACATGAACTAAGTTCTATAGAATTTTTAAAAATTGTTTTGTTTCTCTGAAAATAGTTGATCTACTTTAGTTCTTCATTTCTAGATTTTTAAATTACTGCTGTAAAATACTGACACACCACTGACAAAAATGAAGCAGAGAAAGTGAAGATTAACAGAAGTGAAAGTAAAAAGGTATCGCAAAGTTAAAGAGACACATGAAAGTCTTGCTTTTTTGAGAACAGCAAGAATTTCTCTTCTCTTTAAGCATTTGTGTTGAATGGCTGTAAATCAATCAGTGGAATTGCCAAAATGCCAAGTAGTCATTTGGACTGATTGTTTTAGAAAATTTTATAATAATTTGAGACAATTTCTGTTTTATTTGTTAGGATCAAATAGTAGTTTTTCCATACGCATTACAGAGTTAAATAAAGTCCTAGTAGATTTCTGCAGTAACCAAGAATTTTAATTCCCTGAGGGATATATTGAATAGAAATACTGAATGACTATACTGAAGCTGGTCAGACTACAGTGACCTTTTTGTTCGAGTCCTATCTGTCAGTAGGAATGGAAGATGGTGGAATTCTGACCAGCTGACAAGCATTGCGACCTTGGGAGGGTTGCTAATCTCTCTTACTATGGTGTTCATTTGTATAAAATGACAATAATAATACCTACTAGAGTAGTTGTGAGGATTAAATAAAATAATGTATTTAGTGGTTGAAACATTGCAGAGCAGGTATTCACCATAAATGGCCTGTTTCTTAAACCAACTATAAAAAAAATCATGCTCAGATGTTATCATTTCTGAGAACCTTCTCTGACTCCTCACTTGTTTACTCCCTTCTCTGGGTTGTCATAGTTCTCTGCATTTTTAGCTGTCTTATAGAACTTATCATACATTGTTTCCTGACTGATTTAGAATCTCTCTTCCAATATTCTCAGTCCCACCAGGACAAGTCTTCCTTTCTCACTTCATGAATCTGTGCTACTCCTGGTGTAGGTCTAGCACAACTTCCAAAAAACTGTTTCAGATGATAGACTGTCTAGACCAGATCTTGAAGGAGCCCTAGTGACATATGTATTGTGGAAAGGCACTATTATGTTCCTTAAGTGACTCTTTTCCACTCCCATCTGAATTAGCTAACTTCATACCACTACAAAACTTTGAGAAAGAGTATAAAAGGAACTTAACATTTTTTCCAAGTCTGATAGTAATTCTAAACCTTAATTGCATTACTTCTTCATTTTCTCTTGGATTTTGCAAACCTCAGAAATTTGGTCTCAGTTTTACTTATGATTTAGGTAAATCGAGAGAAAAACTTAAGCTTGAAGAGCAACATCTCTGCAGAGTTTGATAAATGTGGATGCCGAGTTTGATGGTGACTCAAAAGATTCAAGAAATCATGATAACTTCACAGTTCTTAATCATGAAACCTAAACATATATCATATTTTCTGTAGGCAAAATCCCAAACTTGTTACCTGAAGGTTCTATAGATGCAGAGACCAAGATGGTCCTGGTGAATGCTGTCTACTTCAAAGGAAATTGGAAAACTCCATTTCAGAAGAAATTAAACAGGCTTTATCCTTTCCGTGTGAACTTGGTATGAGACAATGAGACAGATTTTCTTAACATATATTTTAGGGCCTTTGACAAAATAGAGAAAGAAAAGTTAGGGACCACTCACTGATACTTGTACATAATTTGCTAGTTATAGTTATGCACATTGGATAGTTGATTGACTCTATTCCATTTTTTGATCTGTCAAACTAGATTAATAATAATATCCAACTCAAAATATTGTTGTAAGGATTCAACGAGAGTTTGAAGAGTTCTTGGCCCCTAGTAGGTACTCAACAAATGTTTCAGTATTATTATAATTATAATTGTCCATCTTATTACTAATGGATATAACCTTGAAAAAGCTAAATAGATCAGAGCCAATGTCAGGGTGTACAAATTATTTATTTATTTATTTATTTATTTTTTGGCGGTATGTGGGCCTCTCACTGCTGTGGCCTCTCCCGTTGCGGAGCACAGGCTCCGGACGCGCAGGCTCAGCGGCCATGGCTCACGGGCCCAGCCGCTCCGCGGCATGTGGGATCCTCCCGAACCGGGGCATGAACCCGCGTCCCCTGCATCGGCAGGTGGACTCTCAACCACTGTGCCACCAGGGAAGCCCCAAATAATTTATTTTGTTGATTTTTAGAAACATAGTTCTTCAGCACGAAAGCAGAACCCATTCTCTTTTACGTCTGATTGTAAATCTTTTGACATCTTAGTATACTTTCATATTTTACTTTTTAATAATTTTAGACTCAGCACAAAGAAGTACAGATGATGTTCTTGCACAAAAAGCTGAACATTGGATACATAGAAGACCTAAAGGTCCAGATTCTAGAACTGCCCTATGCTGGATATGTCAGTATGTTCCTGTTGCTTCCAGATAGAATTGCTGAATGTTCTACTGGCTTGGAGTTGGTAAGGCATTCCAAGTTCCATTGTTTTAAACTTCTGGGGCTAAACTTACCTTGGCATATGTCTAGAACTTGGGAAATGGTGTGCAGTTTCTCATGGAAATATGTGAATTGGTTGAGAGGAACAGTGCCAGGTCTCACACTTTCATTCAAAGGCTTAAACTTATGTCATACATGCTACTTTTTTTGCGAAATTTTTCCCAAACTAGTAAATTTTAATATCACCCACACTATAGTGAAGTTAAAGTCACTGATTGTTAACATTAGAAGTTGTTTTCCTTCTCTGCTAAGCACTCATTGGTTTGGCTTTTGGATTTGTAGCTGGAAAGTGAAATAACTTATGACAAACTCAACAAGTGGCTCAGCGAAGACACCATGGCTGAGGATGATGTGGAGGTGTATGTCCCCCGGTTCAAATTAGAAGAGCATTATGAACTCAAGTCCATTCTCATGAGCATGGGTATGGATGATGCCTTCAGCCAGGGCCAAGCCAATTTCTTAGGCATGTCGGAAAAGAATGACCTGTTTCTGTCTGAAGTGTTCCATCAAGCCTCTGTGGATCTGAACGAGGAGGGCACTGAAGCAGCTGCTGGCACTGGGGCCATTTTGTCAGGGAGAACTGGCCATCGAGGCCCAAAGTTTGTGGCAGACCATCCTTTCCTCTTCTTTATCATGCACAAGAAAACCAAGAGCATCCTCTTTTTTGGCAGATTTGCCTCACCCTAAATTGAAAGGTTCCGTTTCTGCACAGGATGTTGTAATGTGAGGTATAAGCCTCAGAATTGCCCTAAGGGCCAAAACTTTAGCAACCTTCTGTACATATTTCTGTTTTTCTGAACAACTTCTATTACACAGTGAATATAAATACAGAAGTAGCTTGACATCTGTCAGTCACAACATTACCACCCTATTAATCATGTGGTCTCCTAAAATGGGATGATATCTCATTCAGTTCTTCCTTACTCTTAGTTTATTTTATAGCATTACCTTTTACTGTATTATTTATTATTTTATATAATGGCTTTTTATTATTGTTCACTGTCTAGTGTAGCTGATACAGTTACAGAAGCATGTCATCACTTATTTTTCTTTCTAAGGAAATGCACTTATTTGTTCTTATAATGAGGGACACGCAGGTGTCCTTCCAGGCCCTTCTGTAATAGAAACCTAGAAGAAAGCATTGAACAGGAAAATATACGTGGCGTGCATTTCTAGCATTATGTATCACATCGATGTGTCTGTAACTTATGGAAGGTTGTGAATATATAAAAAATAGACATGTTTCCACACAACTATTTGTTTGTTGTCATTCTGTTAGGTCTTTAGGTCATAAGACCTGTTTATCTTGATTCTCAGGAATCAGGAATCATGGCTCATTTGTGAGAACCAAGAAAAAATAAACAGAATAAAGGAGCCAAAGGAGAGGCTGCTGTATAGCACAGGGAGCTCAGCTCAGTGCTCTGTGATGACCTAGAGGGCTGGGATGGGGGTGGCGGGGAGGGAGGCGCAAGAGGGAGGGGATATGGGGATACATGTACACATATAGATGATTCACTTTGTTCTACAGCAGAAACTAACACAACACTGTAAAGCAATTATACTCCAATTAAAAAAAAAAAGGACAAAAAAAGGAGCCAAAGGAATAAGCCACCGTCTTGCAAGGAGCTCCAATGTTGGCGGGGGGGATGGAGTTATGGGAAAAATGGATTAGAGCTGTCTTCTCACAGCAGCAAAAGGTATAGCAATTCAAAAGAATAGTTTGGGTCAGAGTCCTTTGGGGACACCTGTGTTCAAACCTCAAGGACATCAGGAATAAACACCAAGTCTAGTGGTCCAGACATAGAATCAAGGTCATAATCATTGACTGAGGTGAGCGTTCAGAGGGGTAGAGATGAACTGGGCTCAAGAGCAGAAGGGCAACATACAATGGGAAACATTACCTAAGTGTGTTTTCCTCAAATAGCACTGAATGCTTTTGAGTGGATCAGAGAAGAACATAATTTAAGTCCTAAGAACGAAGGAAGACCTGAGGTTTAAGGGAGCTGAGCTGGCTGCAGATTCTGGCTGCAGAAGTGTGGCTGGATCCTGGAAATGTATTCCGGGCGTCACCGTCCCTACGATGAAAGCCAGGGATGGGTGACCTACTGGAGCATGGTGGCTAAAAAGGTAACCTCAGGACATTGACTTAACTGCATCCAAATCCCAGTTCTAACACTTATGAGTTATTTAACCACAAGCCGGGAAATGATGCTTCCTCATGCTTCAGTCTTCTTTCTGTGTAAACTAGGGAAAACAATGCTTTTCTCATAAGGTTTCTGTGATGGTAAAATGAATTCATACAGAACAAGCAATTAAAAGAATGCTTAGCATGTACAGTACTTAATACACACTAGTGATAACGATTATTTTCTTTGTCAGTAATAAAACTGTCTCACTGTCAGCTGGTCCAACATGGAGCCCCAGAAAATTATTCTCATAATTCTTTAAGGCTTGAATTGTGGTTTGTTTCCTCTAAATCAGACGTTCTTGAAAATTAGGGGTTCTTCCTTGCATTCTCCTACTTACTCTTAGATTCATATTTTAAATGTACTTTAATAATTCACTCAGCAATGCGATAAGTAGTAACTTTCTGAATTGTTGTGAGTCTTAAGATATTCATATTTCACCATGATTATTGAATTAGAGCACGAGGATAGAATTCTAGGTTCAAAGCATTCTTCAGCACTTTAAGGGCACAATTTTATCATCTCCCAGCACCAAAGTTGTGGATGGGAAAGTTGATGTCAAGATAATTCTTGCTTCTTGTAGCTTTAATTATTTTATTTTTGTTTTTGATGATGTTCTTGATATTTCATTGCATTAAGAGTATTTTTTTTTTTTTTTTTTTTTTTGCGGTACGCGGGCTTCTCACTGTCGTGGCCTCTCCCGTTGCGGAGCACAGGCTCCGGACGCGCAGGCTCAGCGGCCATGGCTCACGGGCCCAGCCGCTCCGTGGCATGTCGGATCTTCCCAGACCGGGGCACGAACCCGTGTCCCCTGCATCGGCAGGCGGACTCTCAACCACTGCGCCACCAGGGAAGCCCGCATTAAGAGTATTTTTAAACTGTTTTAAAATTTTATCTTGTTCATCAGGAGATGTTTTCCATCTGGAAACTTGTACCTTGGTTCATTTCTGGGAAACTCTCAGCCGTTGCTATGGCCTGAATGTTTGTTCCCTCAACACGTATGTTGAACACCTAATCCCCAATGTGATGGTCTTTGTAGGTGGGGCCTTGGGGAGGTAATTAGTATTAGAATTAGTCATGAGGGTAAGTCCCCGTGATGTAATTAGTGTTTTTATAGGGAAATGAAAAAACAAAAGCTCTCAACCAAGTAAAGACAAGTAGGCAACCATCTGTGAACCAGGAAGACAGCCCTCAGCAAGAACCCGATCACAGACGTGCAGCCTCCAGAGCTGTGAAAAATGAATGTTTGTTGTTTAAGCCACCCAGTCAGCGGTGCTCTGTTAGGTCAACCCAGACTGAATAAGAAAACCATTATCTACTCAACTCTCTCAGCCCCACTCTATTTACTCTCTTCTTCTGGATTCCTACTTGAATAATACTGATGTACCTAGAGTTCTTTTTTCGGTTCTAAAAGATTTTGAATACCTAATAAATTCATGCAATCTCAGCATCAAATATCATGAAGACTAGAGCAAAAATTCTCCCTCCCCCGCCATTGCCCATCATATAGTTCTTACCCTCCCACCCCCATTAGTAACATCTGTACATATCGCTAAATATTCATAGGGCAGGCCATAACTAACAACAACAAACAAACAAACAAGCAAAATTATGCTGATATTCTTTTTTTTTTTTTTTTTTTTTTTTTGCGTTACGCGGGCCTCTCACTGTTGTGGCCTCTCCCGTTGCGGAGCACAGGCTCCGGACGCGCAGGCTCAGCGGCCATGGCTCACGGGCCCAGCCGCTCCGCGGCATGTGGGATCTCCCCGGACCGGGGCATGAACCCGTGTCCCCTGCATCGGCAGGCGGATTCTCAACCACTGCGCCACCAGGGAAGCCCTATGCTGATATTCTTATATTGTTCACTTTGGATACCATTACTCCTTTCTCTTTCCCTGCCCCCTCCCAACAGGCATCAAAACAATGCAAAACCAAAATTTTATCAACATAACAATATATCAATATATAAAGATTTTAAACAAGAGGTAAGTGGAAAGCAATCTGAAGAAGGTTTGTGGGAAAACATGAATAAAACTTTTAGTCTGTGTCTTTAGAGAAGATGAAACAGTTTCTTGGCCGGTTCCCCAGAATCTATATCGATGCATTAAATGTAACATAAATGACCAGAGCTGTGCGGTGATGCAGGCCAAGTCACTCTCTGGTGGACCACTGGCCGTCAAGATGGACAGCCCCTCTATCTAGAGCCTCCATATGATACTTTCAGCTAATAATAGTCTGCAGGCTTCCTGTGGATAATGACATCTGCTCAGCCCATGTCAGGCAGGCACCACGGAATTTGCAGCCACAGGTTGCATCCCCCAGGGAAATTCAAAGCAACGTTCTGCTCTGGGTTCCACAGCAACATTCAACTATTAAACTCTGAGCCACTTTACCACGTGTGCCCCATGAAGAGAAAAACAGAAACTGCGTGAAGAAAAAACACACAAATAGGTTATTAACAAAGATAATTCTCCTTTTGCTCAGTCCCTGCTGGACTGTGCTCCATTCCCGTCTCTCTCTCTTCACCCCCGTCACCATTCCTCCACGCCCTGCATCCTGTTATAGACAGTTTTCCCTTTTTAATAAATAAGGAGGAACATTCACAGGGAGAAACGGAAGAGAAGCAGAAAGTGATGAAGTCACATTTGACCCAGTAACTGTGTCTAAAACATCGATCCAGACCTCATGTCCCTGGGGTGGGGACGGTGGACATGGGACAAGTTGGAGTTGTGCTCGGGGTTCTACACCAACACCCAAATGAGAAGAACAGAAACATTTCTTGGATGCTTCGCCTAGCACCTTATGAGCAACTTAAACGGTAAACAGTTCACCAATAATAGTCTCCATTTCCTTGCCCTTTGTTATTCTACTAATTTAAAACTTTCTGTTGTTATTGAAAAAATAAATCTACCAGGGAAAACCACGAATTGCTGCCAGTTGGCAGACTCGAGAGAACATAAGCCAGGGAAGTGTGAGTTACAATTTGTTAGAATTCCAGTCTGTACATGCAGACAGACATGGAAAATGTGGGTAATTAAGTAATTCAGGCAAAACCCTGTCTCTCTTTTTATTTGAGCTTCTGGCCAAGATGAAGTTGAAAGAAAGAGCGTATAGGCTTGTGAAAGTGAATCAGAGGGTGGGGTTAAGGAAAGGGTGGTGTTAGAAGTTTTAAAAATTATTTCTACAGTCAAAGGTCACTTAACTCAGCCACGGTCTCTTACTAAAGGAACCAGTTGCCAATTCTGCTCCCGTGTAAGAAAACAAGGTATTGTAAATAGTTCTTTGTTTTAAAATGTTTGTTTATGTTTTCTTTGTTGAAGTACCTAGCTAAAGAACAGTTTATCAAGACTCCCACAAAACAGAAATAATAGATGAAGGCCAGCCCCCAGGAATTCTGTGCAAGTCTGAGAGATTGAACCCTGAGCTGCTTCAAAGTTGGTACTAGAGGGCTAAGCGGGAGAGAGCATTCACTTCCAAAGATGTTAGAAAGATAGTTTTACTGTGAATCGTGAAACTATGAATGGAGTTTTCTCCAGTCACATTTTTGGCTTTGCTACCTTTGTATCTGTCAACACAGGTAAAAAGAAATAGGGTATTCTCAGAAGTATTGAACCGAATCCCTTCTAACCCTTCAGAAGAGTGGACGTGGCAACATGAATTTGAGCTTGGTCACTAATGTAGGGAACTAATGATTTGACTGTCTACCCTCCTGCCCACGCACACCTTTGTGTCTTGGCTACCATTCCACGGGCCATTAGCTTTCTTCTCTTTCGTGGAATAATCTAAGTCCCTAACCTTACATTCCATGCTCATCATAAATCCTCCCAGACTATTAATTCCCTCAGAAGTGGCTTTAGGTAAATATAGAATTGCTGCGGATTCGGGGGGTCATTTTCTGATATGCACAACTCCACCAAGTAGGCAATATCATCAGTATCATCGGAAAGTCAGGAGGCCTTGGATGTCCTCTAATGGAAAAGGGGAAGAGAGTCCTTCCTGCTCCCTCCTCCAGCTCATCATCATCCCTCTTTTCTTCCTCCTCCTGTTCATCCTCTTTCGTCACCCAATCCCTCCCTTTTACTGTAAAACCTTAAAGACAGTAACATATAATGACAAAAGCATTTGTATTTAGAGTCCAGAGAATGGGACTGCAGCGATAGCTCTGCTGTTAGTTAGCTGTGCATGTTAGTCAGCACATTTAACCTCTCTGGGCCTCAGTTTCCTAGCAGATAAAATGAAGCATTTGACTAGAGGGATTCCAAGGTTCTTTCCAACTCTGATTTGCGAAGAGTATGTGTATCTTTTTCTTTTTTTTGGCGGTACGCAGGCCTCTCACTGTTGTGGCCTCTCCCGTTGCGGAGCACAGGCTCCGGACGCGCAGGCTCAGCGGCCATGGCTCACGGGCCCAGCCGCTCCGCGGGACGTGGGATCTTCCCGGACCGGGGCACGAACCCGTGTCCCCTGCATTCGCAGGCGGACTCTCAACCACTGCGCCACCAGGGAAGCCCGAGTATGTGTATCTTTGATGAGACATATTGATGAGTGATACTATCCTTTTCTTATTTTCATATTTCTTTAGCTAAGCCCCTTTACAGATTGAGATTTTCCATATTTTACATATGTATGTATATTTATATGTATGTAAACTGATATACCCATATACCTTCTGAAAATTGCAAGAGCCGTTCATTCTGAAAAGGGCATAGTTGGCTTCTGACCTAGACATTTATAGCCTTTTCTGAAAAGATCACTGTTGAACCCTTGTATGGATAAATTATTTCATGTAGAATCTCATCCCCAAATTCTGCTTCTTTCAGAAAGCACTTTTCACTGCCGGGATAATTTTACCCAGCACTGGCTGGCTTAGCACTTATATACTTTTTTTTAAAGGCAGGAATTATTTTTCTTGTATGGTCTGGGCTACACCTGATATTTTAATGATATTAATGAGAGAATTAATGAAGTTGAAGATACCTGGATATTAACTTTCCATAAGAAATTAGCTTTTTCATTAGAGAGAGTTATTGTTTTCAGGGATTCGTTACAAGTAACTAAACTTTAGAATAACCATAAATCATAAGTAGAAAGATAAAAATCCTCGGCCTTAAAATAGTGGTTTCTCCCCTCCTCCCTTCATAGTGATTATGCTTTGGCCATGGAGCCAAGCATTTTCCATATGAAAGAATTCATGAGTTCTTAAAAGATAAAGCTTAATATACAGGCAGTAAGCAAAGCATCATTTGAATGAATATAGCTGTAAAGAAAATAGGGAGGTTATTTCCAAGACAGCATTGGACCTGTCAAGGGAAATACTTATACACAAGTTTGGAACATTTTATGAGGGTGTAGAATTGCTACAAGAGTAGAGGTTCTTGCTTTTCTTCTTTAATAAAATAATGTTAGCCTAGGATTATCATCAGCTTCTGAAATAGGTGGGAGCTGTGACTAGGGATGATTTAGAGGCTGGGAAGCTGTTTGGTTAAGTGTAAGCCTATGACTAGGAGAGATTTCAACAGTATCACTTTAATCCAAGTCATGATGAAACCAAAACTTTGTTTACACATGCCTCTCCCTTGATTCAACCATTGAACTAGAGAGATCTTCTGACCTTTCTAAAGTTCTCATTCTAGGTTTCTCTGAGGGCCAGGTGGTATCAGTGCAAGACCAAGTTCTATACAACACTGGCACTAATGGGAGTTTATAGGCTTATTAGGAATTTGGTTTATTTTTAATCATTTAATCAGCTTGAGAAATTATTTGGCTATAAAATGACAATAGATTGAACTCACTATTTCTTTGATAGAGACCCAGTCTAAAAAGACTTAAATGAAAATATCAGGGTAATTAGATGTGAAATTTAGAAGTTGAACATAATATTTTTAAAAATGAGAAAGCTTGAGTTCCTTTGTTCGTTAAGATTGGTTTCAGAGGGTCTCACGTGAGTGAGAATAAAGGCAAGCAAGTCCTGAGTTCTCTACTTCTCTACAAGCATTTCCACTAAACTGTGAAAGATTTCAAGTTTAAATAGATAAAAAATGGTGGCTAGAGCCCAAACTGTAAACACTCTAAAAAAGAAATAAACAAGTATTTGTAAGTTTTCATTTTGTGCAAAGTCCTGAGGTGGGTGTTATTGAATGCGCAAAGCTGAGTAAGAAAATTCTGCTCTCAAGGGAAGTATCCTAGAGTTGAAAAGATATGAATCTATGAAAACAGAACTAGCAGTATGATAAGCTCCAAGCAGGTGGCAAAAGCTATTTTATGGGTCTTTGGTGGAAGACATGCTCCTGTGAACCCCCAAGTTCAGAAAAAGCTTCCAAAGGAAAAGAAGACCTGGAGCAGAGGTGGATTTCAAGAGAATTAAGGAGGATAAAGGAACCAGGATATCATCATCAAGGTGTGAAGGAATAAAGCAGGTTAAAAAGTATAAAAATATGGATGAAAGATCAGTGAGAAAAAGTACAAAGTTGAAAAGGGGTATAATTATTCCTCATTTACTGGGTAAGGTCAGGAGGCATGTGAGGCACTGGGCTGATTCCTCTGGCATTTATATCCGGGCGTTTTCAACAGGGAGCCGCTAACTGACCAGAATCCAATTGTTCTCTCGTGTGAACTAACTCTGCAATTTGAGCCAATTCTCTTAAACTCTCTGGACTTCATTTTTAAAATATTTAAAATAATGTTGGAGTGGAATTTTTCTAAAGTTTATTCAGCCCTTATGAGTGTATATATATAATATATATATATATATATATATATATATGATCAGATTGGATAATACATTCTTTTGTCATTTCAATGAAGGGTAATTAAAAACGATAATTATGTAAGCCAACAAGTCCATTTACAAAAGTTAAATAAATGGAAAGGATTATTAACATGTTCTCTAACTCTGCTTTATTTTTCTTAGATTTTCCCAATGGACTCTCTAGCAAAATCTGTCAACCAATTTGCTCTGGAGCTTAGCAAAAAGCTAGCTGAATCTGCTGAGGGTAAAAATATCTTTTTTTCTCCTTGGGGCATCTCAACCTCCTTGGCCATGGTGTATTTGGGCACCAAAGGCACCACTGCAGCCCAAATGTCCCAGGTGAGTGAGAAAGGTCAACCATCCTCTGTTGCCTTAAAATGAAATGCTTTTCTTGTCTTTTGTTCACTTCTCTCCTGAAATCCAAATAGCCCACGTTTTACAACCACATCCTCCAAAATAAAAGACACACTTAAGTAAATTTTCTAGACCATAAAAAGAAATCTGAGAAAGTGAATCAATTTGAAAACTCTTTCTAGGAATACCGTTTAAGAACCTGTGTTCTCTGGCAAAATCAAATGGAGAGATGATGAGGCTATCGAGTTTGGTTCAACACCAAAAACAATTTTATTTTGATTATTAAAATATTTCAAGAAAGTAATGGCTCATACTTTAAATAATAGTATTAGTCATCATCTTTCTAATCTCAGAAGGATTTTCTTGAAGAAAAAAATAGAAAAATGAGGTGAATCCTGTTCCTCATGCTTTGTTTGGTTGTTACTTTGTTTGGTCCCTGGTTGTCTAGATGAATCTAAAGAGCCCATTAAGGGCATTAAAATAGCAAAACAGGATTATTGTATAAGCAATTATCAATTTGATGTAAGCATCCTCAAATCATAGCGAGTGTATGTGTATGTGTGTAGCCTTACATAGCAAAACATACCAAATAGCCATATATATGTGTATCTGTACCTATGCATGTGTAAACATAAAAATATACGTGTGTGTTTTAAGTAAAAATAAAAATAGAAGAGAGTAAATTCAGCTCTAAATCATACAACGATTGAAAGGCCAAGTGACAGAATTTCCACCAAGAGGCTGGCCTCTGTGACAAGTATGGAAATGGGCGCAGCCAGCAGTTCTGAATGAGACAGGCAGAATACATATTCTGTCAGTTTGGGTCTAGGATATCCCCCTGATGCTCGTAATTTACTAGATATTGTGTGGTTTAAAAATAGCAACAACAAAATCTTTGTTCACAGAAAAACCCTGGTTCACAGCTAGTTAATAATTGGCTCATTATTAAAAGGTTTAACTATGAATGTGATAGACAATCTTAGATAAACGTCAATTTGCTTCCGCTCCATATAAATATATTGCTGGGTGTTGCTTACCCTTGTTTTATTTCAATGTCACTGAAATATTAACAGCTTCAGTTTGCAATTGAGACTAACGAGTTCCTTAGGCACCTCCCCTTTTTCTTCCCTATGGCAAGTGGTTCCTGTCTGTCACCATGTGTCAGCACAAACTTTGGTAAAATAGACTTTATTCCTTTCTGTAAGCTGGGTCCAGGATGCATGCAGGAGATGGAATTATAGCTGTTTTCTCAGGGGAAACACAATGTCCACATCCTTCCTGTGACCTTTCACATGAATTGCTGGGGTGAAGACAATGACTCTATCTCCATACGTCAGATGGTGGTAGGCAGTGAAAACTGAAGCGCTTAAGTAGAAAAAACAACTAAAATTCCTGAATTTTCCAGATAACTGGGGCAATGGTGGCATTTGCTTAAATTATCTAAGTGATGGTCTCAGTTGAATACCTAGGCTTCTTTTCAAAACAATCATAGATAAAAATGAAACTTGGAAAACATGAGAATTTTACCTCTAAGGCTATTCTCAACATTATCCTCAACGTCCCATGAAAAGTATTAAAATAAAGAGACTAGCAACTTAAATTCAACTTAAAAATTTATTTAAAAGAAGCTCTTGACTTACTCTTATTAGGTCAGGTAATACACCATTTAAGTCAAATCAGCGCTCCCTTGGTTCATTAATTATATGTTTTGTATCTATAGGAACAAATAGCTTGTAGTTGCTGATGTGTATTTCATATGATTACATCTCTGCAAAGTGCACTCACATATTGCCTTTTTATTGAAATTACAGGTTCTTCAGTTTAGCAGAGACCAGGACAGCAAATCTTGTCCTGACAGTTTTGAAAAGAAAAGGAAAATGGTATGTCTTATATTTCAATATCTATTTGATAATTAAGGAGAAAGCACTTTTGGCACATGTATTTTAGTGGCTAAATTAAGCAACCTTTAATAGGTAACTTTTCTTTAAAATATATGTTAAAATTATGGGAAATTTTTTTAGAGTGCAGAATGTCTACACTTTATGGAAGGGTAATATTCTTTTCCCTTATCTCTTCCTTTCCTTCCTCTTCAAAACTACTCTACTTTCAACACTGTTCTTACTTCTGAAAACTCTTTCAACATTGTTCTTACTTCTGCATACTAAGTGTGAAGAAAATGATGTCCCAACAGCTATTACATTCCTGCACTAATAATACTAAAGAGAGTATTTTTTTATCTACCATACAATCGATTTCGGCCTTTTTTCATCAACTTTATCATTTCATTTACTGTAAGTTGTTCGTATACACTTAGTTCTTGTTCAACATTTTTATTTGACCAATTTATTTTCTTTTAAAGGAATTCAACGTAGGCAAGGCTGAAGAAATATGCTCTAATTTCCAGACGCTTATCTCAGAAATCAACAATCCCAGCAATGCTGGCATACTTAAAACAGCCAACAGGATCTATGGGGAGAAAACGTATCCATTTCACAATGTAAGTGCAAACATCTTATTTCAAGCTGACAGGGAGGAGTCACATGAGATCAATCAATAAACTCTTTGTACTTTTCTCCAGGGATCCCAGGGACAATCTTAATGTACATGGAGTATGTGGTCAGCGTTTCTGATAAACGATCATTTAGCCTGACCAATGTGTCAAGTTGTAAAGGAAACCAATCACATATTTCAAACCAACTCTGGTGATCAGATCTTTATGCCCAGAATAAAGGGGTACACCCCAGGAACAACCCACGAAGGCTCATAGAAATGTGGTTTATATAATCCCTGGGCCAACATTTGTTTCATGGGAAACAGAGCAAAAGGTATAGAATAACTGGATATGGTGAGTCTGACAGAGCCGAGGGTGGTGTGGCCATAGGAGTGTGGCAGGAGACTGTGCCCTCAAGGGCAAAGTTGACTTTGGGATCAGGTAAGTCACTTCACATCTTGACTTCAGACACTTTAAGAAAGATTCTTAACATGGAATTGAATCAAATTTTCTGCTCTGATGGCTGAAACACCCACAGTGCCGACCATGACTTCATCCTCAGTTCAGATGCAAGGGCTCCCCAGAGGAGTCAACTCCAAACCAAGCCAAGCATTTACTCCTTTCATGTTTGTCCATCACATCCTTTGGCACACTTCAGAAGAAAGCCAGAGGACCCAGGCTTACCAGTGGGTAAGGAGTAAGGAAATTGAATAGGGAGACGGATAGCAACAGGAAAAGGCAAGCTATCTTGTGATTTCAAGCAGTGTTATCCCTGCCCATACCCAGTGAATTCCGGGGAGCTCAGAACTTGGGCTTTGCTATTACTAAAGGCGAAAAAGCAGCCAAGGGAAGTCTTAAAGACATGTTTATTATGGGTAGTCTCGTGCACTCAGGTTTGATTCATAAGTAGGAGAGATGACTGAGCTGGGTGGGCACTTGGTAAAAAGCACACAGAGATACAAAATGGTGCGTCTTTTAAAATATCCACAAGGCCTAGCTGTGCACAGAGTGGTCGATCAGAACCCACGAGTCAAGACAAGGAGTAGGTACCTCGAGAATGTTTACGTTTTCTTTTTACTGGATTATAAATTGTACAGAACGTAGACTTCATAATCTCCAAACTACTGCCTGGAAGCTGAATTAACTCAACACTTTTGAACTGCACACAATTCCTCCATAAAGTAATAAACTGAAGGAACGCCACAGCTGTCCTGGGGAATAAATTATGTTTCAAGGCAGGAGCCCTCCTAAGCAGCAACCTTGGTTATAGCCCACTTAGGATGATGGCCACTGAGGGTAGCGTCAACGGCCCGAAGGAAGAAGCCTGCTTTTTCCCTTAGAACACCTGACGAAACCTTTGACCGGTCTTGGAAATCGGTTTTTATGGCAGCCTGTAGTTTCCCTCAAAAGCCCTCCCCAGGCTCTTGGGTGTTTAGAGTCCATAGACGGCAGCTGCCAGACCCAGGGTTCTCAATCTGGCTCCATCTCTGCCACAGAAAGCCCAGTACTCCTTGGCTGGAGTCGCTCCTGGGATTCCTAGAATGGTCCTGCTTTCCATCCCAGCCCCATTTCCCAAGGACAAATAAAAACAGACGAAGATGTCGACGCTCCGGAGCTGTGGGAGACGGGCCTTCCTTCCATACCTGCGGCTCTGCATGGCTCGTCCGTGCCCAGCTAAGTTTACACAGGGCGGGGTTTAGTTTTTAACCAAAGCTGGAGTGTGGAAAGATTGAGGGAACAATGGGGTGGCAGCTTGTAATCGTCCATCTAGCTGGGTTTGTTTGGTTTTTTTTGGATAATCTAAATAGACCTGTTTATCGATTCTGGAAACATTCTACAAAAGGAGATTTTACCTGTATCTTCCAGAAATATTTACAAGACATGAAAACATACTTTGGCTCAGAGCCACAGTCTGTGAACTTTATGGAAGCTTCTGACCAAATCAGAAAGGAGATCAACTCTTGGGTTGAAAGCCAGACTGAAGGTAAGCCTTCTCCAAGGTACTGAGCAGCGTGCTTTCTCCAAGTATCGCTTTGTTATTTTGAATGTGTGTTATGTGTAAGTATAGGCGTTTCTTAAATAGAACTGTGGACACATCCTAAATATTCAAAACATTTGTTTTATTCATGCCCATAAGTTTTGACTTATAGCTTTTGCAATAAATCTTATCTAAAACAGACGAGACAACCATTTTACCAAGTAGACAAGAAAATGATCAGATTCCACTAATTCCAAGGAGGACTCCAGGGATAAAAGGCAGAAAAATGCAAAAAAGGAATTTTGGAATACTGCTGCACTTGCGGTTTCTAAAGAAAAATAGCTGCTGATGAACCATGAAAATGTAGCAGCAGGAAATGTACTACATTACATCTTCAGTAATTTTCAAAATAGGTCATATATTAGCTTAGAGTATGGGCTGAGCTCTTGTAACAAAGAGACCCAAAATACAATATCTTAATAAGATAGAAGTTTATCTCTGACCTAATAGTCACAAGGTAGATACGCATTCTGTTCCATGAAGGCAGCCAGAGACCCCGACTGTGGGTTAGCTCTGCCATCAAGACATGGCTTTTATATTTGTCTAAGGTGACTCTTACAGTTGTCAGTTTTACAGTCAGCAGGAAATAGGGAAAATAAAGCCTCTTTGCTTTTAAGGGGATGCCCTGAAACTTTCACACACACCCGTTCCACTCATATCCCAAATTTGGATACATGGCACATTTTATGCTCTGGTGACCAACTTGTCCTAGTTTGCCTGGGACTTTCCTGGCTTTAGTATCTGAAGATGTCTCGGTCCTAGGCAAACCGGGATAGTCGGTTGCCCAGACTTGCTGTAATAAAGGTCTTTAAAATGTAGTTTTTAGCTGGGTAGCCACATGCTACCTAAAATTTAAGCGTTCTATTTCTAAAAAGGGAATAGTAGAGGGATTCTTATAGGCGATTTAGCAGTTTTTTATGATGATCCTTATTTTAGAAATGAGGAAGCTGAGGCTTTAGAGAAACTGTTACCAAGATCAGATAATTTAAAGCTTCAGAAATAGGACTGAAATCTACGTCGGTTTAGCTCTCAGAAGTCTGAACTCATTTCAATATTCTACACTTCCTTTTCAATCGATAGGTCTGTTGATGGTCCATTATATCTCACAAAGAAATACCAAAGGTGTAATCGCTAATGAATATTAATGATTAAGCCTTTGCTCTGCAGCAACGAACATGGAATGTTTGGGTAATCCCCCTCCCCCCAGACTTCAGAGTTCACTTGTATATTCCTGCCAGATATGCTTGCAGAGGGTCCCACATACTTTAAACTTGACATACTGAAGTCATATTCAGAACGGCTTATCCACACCTTGCCCTCTCCATGCACTCATTCTCCATCCCAGCGGATGGGTGGCTACCACACACTTGCCCAGATCAGAAGTCCGAGAGGTACTCTAAACTCTCCCCTTTCCTTTGCCTCCTCCTGTGTGTTTCTCAGTTCATCTTTCCTTTCCAATCTCTTCCTCCTCTGCTCTCGGCTTTGTCATCATTTATCTGTGTTAATGTAATAATCTGTTTCTCATCTTGCTCCCCTCAAATGCCACCTCCATTCAGCCACCAGAATGACCTCCCTAAAATGGGAATTCGACCAAGTGGACCACGTACTCAAAATCCATCATGGTGCCCCACGTCCTACAGGATGAATTCAAGCTGCCTAAACTGACGGAGAAGGTCCAACAGGACCGTGAAGTCTTGTCTGTCTCTCCACTTCAACTCTTGTCATTCTCTGACTCAAAGCTGACACTCAGGAATTCTAAGTGGCACAGAGTCCCTGGAACTCCCTGTGCCACCTCACGACCCCATGCATTTGCTCATGTGTCCCTTCAATTCGAAACACGGTCCCCTCCCCTGCCACTCCCAGCCCCTCCATGGCCACTGGAGTTGAAGTCCCTGCCTCCCCCACTAAACTCAAGGACACCAAGCACAGTAATACTACCTTATTTGAGTTCCTGCTTTGAATCACTAACAGGTAACAGCCCTGCTCAGGGTAGCTATTCAGAGCAATGTTTACTGAAGTGAACTGAGGAAGCTGGCAGCCCTAAATTCTCGGTTCCTTTTTCACTGAACTAGTGACTCAGAAGCCGTGGTGAGGCAACAGTGAGCATTCTCCTTAACTTATGCCTGATCTGGATTCATCTACAAGTCAGTCTGTTTTGAGAACTACAGATTAGCTAGCGTTTACAGAAAGGGAATTCCTTGCACTGTGCCAGTTCACGTGAGGACCAAATGTGATTGTATAAGCAAAAGCACATTGTAATATGCAACACAAACTCAATGTAGTAGAAGTAGGAGCAGGCATAGTGCTGGAGCTGAACTAAATCTCAGCTCTCAAGTTCCTACCCGGTGCCCACTCTGTTCTCTGGAAGACAGGCAGGGACCCTACAGACAGGAAGGCAGGGAGCAACTCATCTGCTATCTTTCGCCCCAGCAAAGCCTTTCTGAGCTGAGCGGAGAGTCATTGTCTGACAAGGCATGAGCTCGGTTTGCATAAGGATCCTTGCCGTGCTTCCCCCGCACAGGCTGACACATTCAAGGAGCATGACAGGATCCATCTCTCTAGATCAGGGGTCCCCAACCCCCGGGCCTGGGCCTGTTAGGAACCGGCACGCACAGCAGGAGGTGAGCGTTGGGCAGGTGAGGAAGCTTCATCTGCCGCTCCCCATCGCTCCCTGTCGCTCGCATTACCACCTGAACCATCCCCGCCCGCCCATCCCCACACCCCGACTCCCAGCCCTGGTCCGTGGAAAAATTGTCTTCCACAAAACCAGTCCTTGGTGCCAAAAACTTTGAGGACTGCTACTCTAGATTACAGAGCTGTCCGGATCTTCCTGTGATGATATAAATATGCCGTAAATCCTAGGGCTGCCATAACAAATTACCACAAACTGTGTGGTTTAAACCAATAGAAATATATTCTCTCATAGTTGTGGAAGCTGCAAGTCTGAAGTTAAGGTGTTAGCAGGGGCCTTGCTCCCTTGGAAAGCTTCAGGGAAGAAACCGTTCCATGCCTGTCTCCTAGTTGCTGATGGTTATTGGCAATCCTTGGCTTGTAGACACATCTCTCCAATCTCTGCCTCTGTTGATACATAACTTTCTTCTTTGTCTCTCCTATGTCTCCATGTTTTCACACTCTGTGTGTCTGTGTCCAAATTTCTCTCCTCTTATAAGAATACCAGTCATTGAATTAGAGCCCACCCTAATCCAGTATGACTTCATTTTAACTTGACTGCATCTGCAAAGACACTGTTTCAAAGTAAGATCACACTCACAGGGACTGGAGGTTAGGATTTAACATATCTTTCTGGATGACACAATTCAGCCCACAAAAGTAATATTCTCACAAAAATTTATAACCTAAATATTATCTTGAGGAAGCATCAGACAAACTTGAACTGAGAATTGAGCATTCTACAAATATTTTTCAAAAGTATCAAGGTCATGAAAGACAAAGGATGAATGAGGAACATGAAAGACAAAGAATGAATGAGGAATGAAAGAAAAAGACTAAAGGGGACTAAAAGGAAATGACAACTAAATGCACTTGAGCTCTTGGATTGATTTCTGGTCCAGGAAAAAAAGGACTTTATTGGAACAACAGATGAAATTTAAATAGGATCTGTTAATAATATTCTATTAATACTAACTTCCTGGCTTGGATCACTGGTGGATACAAGATGTTATCATTTAACGGTATTTCATAATCATCATTTTTATGTGTGGCGTTTCACCAGGATGTAACTATATCATTTGAAATCTGTCCTTTTGCTCTTTTAGGAAAAATCCTGAATCTCCTACCTGATGATGCTGTGGATTCTGCAACCAGAATGGTTCTGGTAAATGCCCTTTACTTTAAAAGAATTTGGGAACATCAATTCTTGGTCCAAAATACCACAGAAAAGCCTTTCAGAATAAACAAGGTAGGAACCTGTTAATAACCAGTATGAATTTTTACATGGCATTGCAAAGGGAATTCTATTTTAAATTTATTCTCTCTGACTATATGCTCCTGTAAACTATGGCTCTTACTAGGGCAGGGATGACTGTGCTAAAATCCCCAGTTCCATCCTACCTGGAAATTCCCCTTTCATTATTTTTTCTCTGAAAATAGGCTATTCACATATTTTATTACTCAGTCCTTGCTGCTTTTGTTTCACCATTGGCTTTACTAAAAATTCATAATGTCATGTATCTACCATTACAGTATTATACAGAATACTTTCATTGTCCTAAAAATGCCCTGTGCTCCAAACATTCATCTCTCCCTCTAAATCCCTGGCAACCACTGATCTTTTTACGGTCTCTACAGTTCTGCCTTTTTCGGAATGCCGTATCATCAGAATTGCATAGTATGTAGCCTTTTCAGACTGTCTTCTTCCACTTAGCGATATGTATTTAAAGTTCCTCCATGCCTTTTTATGGCTTGATAGATCATTTCACTTTGTTGCAGAATACTATTCCATTGTATGGATGTAGTAGTTTGTTTATCCATTCACCTTACTGAAGATCATTTTGGTTGCTTCCAGTTTTTAGCAATTATGATTAAAACTGCTATAAACATTTGCATGCAAGATTTTGTGTGGACACGTTTTAAACTCATTTCCGTAATTACCCAGGAGCACAGTTGCTGGATCACATGATAAGACTGTATTTAGCTTTGTAAGTAACCACCGTACTGTCATCCAACGTGGCTTCCATTTTGCATTCTCACTGGCAGAGAATGTAAGTTCCACCCTCGCTAGAAGTTTATGTTATCAGTGTTTTGAACTTTTAGCCATTCTATTAGATCTGTAGTGGTATCTTCACTGTTTTAATTTGCCATTCCCTAAGGACATAAGATTGAACATCTTTTCATATGCTGTAGGTCTGCCTTTGGTGAGGTATCAGTTCAGATCTTTCGCCTGTTTTTAAAATTGGGTTCTTTGCCTCATAATTGTTGAGTTTTAAGAGTTCTTTTCAAATTTTGGATACCAGTCCTTTATCAGTTATGTGTTTTGAAACTCTTATCTCCTAGTTTATTGCTTGTCTTTTCATTCTCTTAGTGAATTTCAGTTTTATGATACTAAAATACCCTCACACAAAAACAAAAACCACAAATGTTTGTGTGTGAAATGCACCTTACTCAGTTTCTGAATCATTGGCATTTACATAGTTTGCATAAGACTCCTTTAAGTGTTTGGTAGAATCCAGCTTGCCATGATTTATAGAGGATGCCGTAACAGTGTCAGAGAAAGAAACTCCCACATCGTTTATCGATGATGTTATCCAGTAGAATACATATTTCCAGAAAACAAGGTTTGAATAATTTTATTCAGCATTTAGCAGAGGATCACTAGCTTTGCCAGTGTCCCAGACTACTGGGAACCAATGATGCTAAAGAATTAAGGATTTGGTGGAACACCTCCCCAGTGATTTTGCTACATATATTCTACAGACTACAAGCAAACCAGTGCAAATGATGTTCATGAAAGAAAAACTTCCAGTATTTTACATAGAAGAGCCACAAGCCATAGGCCTTCAACTCTTCTATGAGAGCCGTGACCTCAGCCTACTCATACTACTGCCGGAAGACATCAGTGGGCTGGATCAGGTAAAGGGATCAGCCTATTCACCCCTACCTTCTTTCCTCTCCCCTTTGGTAACAAGTTTGTTTTCTATATCTGTGAGTCTGTGTCTGTTCTGCATATACATTTATTTGTATGGAAAAAAACTTTAAAAAAAGACATCAGTCTGTCTGACATGAAGAGGGTTCTAGTGTTTATCCCTCCTGGGAAAAACAAAAAGACACGATCTCCCAGTTCTTTAATTTCTGCAGAGGAAGGCAACCAACGTACCTTGAGCCCTAGGTACTGTATGTTTACATCATTTAAGCTTTACAAAACTTTGTCAGGTTGATATAACTATCCCTCAGGAAGGTTAAGTAATCTATAGATACCTTTAGCAGAGGGCAGTCACACAAACAACCACACAAACAACAGATCGAGATATTTACTGTCAGTCACAAAGCTGTGTGGATTGATCATAACAATCTTTCAGTTAATAGCGGTCTTTCTTCTCCTTCCGATAGGACTTACCTAATTAACTTTTTAATCACTTGCATTAATCTAGCCTTAGACATATGTTTAAAAACATTAAATGGGGGCTTCCCTGGTGGCGCAGTGGTTGAGAGTCCGCCTGCCAATGCAGGGGACACGGGTTCGTGACCCGGTCCGGGAAGATCCCACATGCCATGGAGTGGCTGGGCCCGTGAGCCATGGCCGCTGAGCCTGCACGTCCGGAGCCTGTGCTCCGCAACGGGAGAGGCCACAACAGTGAGAGGCCCGCGTACCGCAAAAACAAAAACAAAAACAAACAAAAAAAAGAAAAACATTAAATGGATTCTAAAACATTTTTTAAAACATTTTTTAATCAAGTTAACACTCTTCAGGAGATATAGTCTGTATCAGTGCATCTTCAAGTATTATTTAAGTTGTTCATCTGTTAAACTTCTCTTAAGCCTGACCTTGGTCTGACCACATTTCTGAGCAATTCGCGTGTCTAAACTGAACACTAGCTTCTCATGCAATAAGTGCTCTGTCGTTCCTTACACTGTGCCTAATTTCTCGTGTGCCAGATTCTTTATGTTTCCACCACCCTACTAGTGTGCAGAAAGATTTCTAAATAGTGTCATAAAATTTGTGAAACTGGAGAGGATAGTAGAAATAAGACCAAGTGTGAATACTAAACCATTAGAGTTACACCCTTAAAAGATAAGCCTTTCTTTTTAAAAGTGCAGGTTCCTGACCTGAAGATGTTGTCACTTACTGCACATAATTTACAAATATGTCACTGATAGCAATACTTGGATCTAGAAAATTCTTAAAGTAGCAAAAGCATGTGCTTTGAAACAAACATGTTATTTAAAAAATCAAACATTGTTTATCATATATATGTACGCATGTGTATATAATATATATTTATTGTTTAAAAAATTTTAAATATAAAGAAGAGAAAAAGCACCCTCAAAACCACTATTTAAAATGTCATTACTCTTGGGACTTCCTGGTGGTCCAGTGGTTAAGGCTGCGCTTCCAGGGCAGAGAGCGTGGGTTTGATCCCTGATCAGGGAGCTAAGATCCCACGTGCCAAGCAGTGCGGCCAAAAGGTTAAGAAAAAAAAAGTCATTACTCTTAAGATTGGAGGATTTTCCATTTTTTGTTTTTCTTTCCTTTTTTTCCCGTAGTTTATAGTTACTAGTTTCATACTGGCGTGATTATAGACTATAGACATTTTATCTCAGATTTTGTTTTCAAGGAATTGTCTACTATGTTAATAAAACTAAAGTTTTTTTTGTGCCCTGGCATACAACGTGTCCTAGAGTATATGCTTTTGTGTTGACAACACCTAAGTGTATATTTATATTGATGTATTTGCATGTGTAGTTGATGTCTTGCATATTATCATAGAAGTACTTCCATTTCGGATCAAGGTCTAATCTAGAAAACCTATATCCTGAGAACTATTAATCTGCAAAAGGATTATGTCAAGGATGTGTGGAGGACCTCATTATAAACAAAGAATTTCCAAATGTGTGTGTTTTGTTACCTTTGGTAATAGGAGTGACTATAATTCATTTATATAATATCTAAAGGTCTCACTCAACGAATAGTTCTCACTCCACTTGGAAATTACTGACTCTTTCTTCCTTGGCTCCAAACTGTAGCTGGAAAAAGCCATCACCTATGAGACGTTGAGTAAGTGGACCAGCACAGACATGATGGAGCTGTGTGACGTGCAGCTGCATCTTCCCAAGTTCAAGCTGGAAGAGACCTATGATCTCAAGTCAACCCTGAGCAGTATGGGGATGAGCGATGCCTTTAACCAGAGCAAAGCAGATTTCTCAGGAATGTCTACGGAGAGAAACCTATTCCTGTCCAAAGTTTTCCATAAGTCTTTTGTGGAAATAAATGAACAAGGTACAGAGGCCGCGGCTGGTACTGGGAGTGAGGTGAGTTTTCGAATTAAACTCCCCTCCATTGAATTCAAGGCAGACCACCCGTTCCTCTTCTTCATCAGGCACAACAAAACCAACAGCATTCTATTTTACGGGAGATTCTGCTCCCCTTAAACCCTGCATCTCTCTCATCAAACAAGAGCATCTTACAGTGTGAAAAATACACATATGATGGAAAAACACAATTATAATAAAAACCAGTTTATAGCCTGGCTCTTTTTAACACATATTAGCAAAATTATCTTGAAATAATATATTCTAGTGATCCTATCATGCCTATATAGCTAGAGAGAATGGCAAATTTAACTTTTTAAACTTTTTTTTTTGCTTTCTGACATTCAGTTTTATTATTTTTTACATCTTTATTGGAGTATAAATGCTTTACAACGTTGTGTTAGTTTCTGCTGTACAACGAAGTGAATCAGCTATATGTATACATATATCCCCATATCCCCTCCCTCTTGATCCTCCCTCCCACCCTCCCTATCCCACCCCTCTAGGTGGTCACAAAGCACCGAGCTGATCTCCCTGTGCTATGCGGCTGCTTCCCACTAGCTATCTATTTTACATTTGGTAGTGTATATATGTCCATGCCACTCCCTCACTTCATCCCAGCTTCCCTTTCCCCGCCTGTGTCCTCAAGTCCATTCTCTACGTTTGCGTCTTTATTCCTGCCCTGCCACTAGGTTCATCAGTACGTCTTTTAGATTCCATATATATGTGTTAGCATACGGTATTTGCTTTTCTCTTTCTGACTTACTTCACTCTGTATGACAGATACTAGGTCCATCCACCTCATTACAAATAATTCAATTTTGTTCCTTTTTATGGCTGAATAATATTCCATTGTATATATGTGCCACATCTTCTTTATTCATTCATCTGTCTATGGACATTTAGGTTTAACATTTTATCTTAATGTGACTTTTAGTTACATTTCAGAAATTCGGTTATTCAATTAAATGCCTTAAAATGCTTGAACTACCTGGTCATTATTTTCATTGTCACTTATTTTCACATGCATCATTTAGTGAAGAAAAAAATCTTTATAGAGGTGATATATTGATAAACAAGAATTTTCTCAAGACTATTACTCTGAGGGTTCATAAATTACCACTGTAAAATTAAATCCCCCTTTTCTATTTTAAAAATACTTATGTTGACATTAATGGAAAAACTAGTGAAATCCAATGAAATCTGGAGTTTAGTTAATAGTAATGTACCAACGTTGGCTTCTTAGTTTTAAAAAAATGTTCCACTGTAATATTAGAAGCTAGCATTAGAGGAAACTGTGTCAGAAGTATATGGGAATTCCCTGTTTTATCTTTGTAACTTTCCTGTGAATTTAAAATTATTCCAAAATAAAAATATTATTGGAAAGAATTATTACGTGTGAAAGTTGTCACATTAACATCCTTGCTTTTAAAAATCCTAAGCTAGAAGAGTAGATTTCCAATTTATATAAATGTGTCTTGTCAGTTATAAGAAAATATCCTTAGTAAAACTTTATCTCCATAAAATTGGCTGTGTTTTTAAAATTTCTATTAAAAATGCTCTTATGCAATGGCTCATTGGTAGTCTCATCAACTGTAATTCTAATTTTAGAGATTGAGTCTATCATTCTAGGCTGCTTTTTCCATTTTAATCTACTAAGTGAAAGATATGATCTGATATGGATCCGACATGAATGGTGTATAAACTAGTACAAGAAAATGTATTTTCTGCATCAAATCTTGGTTTGGTATCATAGAATAAAAAAAAAATGATTCTATGCTTTAGCTGCAAAGATAGGAAATTATAATATATATGACAATTTATCATATCATTATAAAACATTTTGCCTCTATCCATAATACCTCACATTAAGTAACAATGAAAGAAATCCCTCCGTGTCTGTGTTCTACTAAATTAAAAGTCCTTAAGTGTTATGTATTATGTGGACTCATAAGAAAAGTATGTAACAAGTGAACGGGGAGCATGGAAACCAAGCCAAGATAAAGGAAGACCAGAGTGACTGTGTGTCAGAGGCTGACAATCAGAAAATATTAAACATAGTATTTTTCAAACAAACAAAAGAGGAAAAAAGGATGATACTAGAAACTGCAGGTTAGTAAGATGCATTCAGGCAGTCATTCTTTTAAAAAGTGTTTGCTGAGCATCTACACTGTATCAGTTGATATTCGGGGCATGAAGACCACACTTTTTTTTTTTTTAAGGACTTATTGTATTTTATTTATTTATTTTCTCCAATTTTTTTTCTATTTCAGTATCACTCCTTTTCCTCTTCTTTGCTTTATGTTATTATTGTCCTACAACTATACATCTTTATGAATTATAAGCCCATGAACAGTTTCATAATTATTGCTTTATGCAGCTATCTTTTAAATCACATAGAAGGAAAAGTTACTAACAAGGATAAACTTATGCTGTCTTTTATACATATTTACCTACATAGCTACTCTTACTGGTGCTCTTTGTTCCTTTGTGAGAATTAGAGTTACTGGAAGTCTACACTTCTGAACAAAAACGGACCCTGGTCTCCAGTCTCTTGGAGTCATGGAGCTTACAAAGTCGTGGGAGAAACGGACTCAAAGTGGATGTTAGTGCAAGGAATGATCGCAAAATAAACTGCAGTCATCTTGGAGACACATGTACCTGTGTATGCCCAGGCTTTTTCAATAATGAGGCTTAAAGTATTTGCTGATATTTGTTTTCCTCCCTTAGTGCAAATGTATATAGCCTATCTTTTTAGAAGGTTAACAGACCTTAGAACAATAGATAATAATCACGGTCTGTTAACTTCCTTTGTTGCCAGGGAAAACAAAACTATTAAAAAAAACTTGACTGTGAATGGAAGGATGGAAAAGCAGGGCACTAGCTAGAGGACAGAAGTAAGGAAGTTGTGGGGCTTTGTGTTTATTCGTTTGTGTTAATATGGGAGAGACTGAGTATATTTATGAGATAAGAAGACTCCAAAGACGTAAAAGAGATTAAAGTTACAGGAGACGACTAATGGAACCATGTCCTAGAGAAGAAAGAAGTCTACTTTCCTTGAAACAGAAGGGGTGGAGATATGGTAGGCCCAGTGCAGGGGACCACGGGCCACACCTCCATTATTGGGAGGAAAGAGGAAAGATATTCCCTTTGCCACTGTCTGTCAGACAAGGAGGACTAATCCCTATATGATCTTTATCCCATTCATGTTTAGTTAATGATGTGTCAGGGCTGTGGTTCCTTTAAGCTTTTTCAGAGTAAGAACTGTCTGACCCAGGGTAAACCTGAGATGGCAAGGATACTCGTCAAAATTGTTCTGTGATGCTCTAGACTGGAGGGTCTCCATTTACCTGACTCCCCTCTAGAAGCTGAACTGCACAGACTTTTGGGTCAGGGATAGTTACTTGGATTTGAACTTCAACTTGGCTCTTTAAACCTGTGCACAGGCACTAGACCCACTGTTTCTTAATGCAGAGGCTTGAGAGTTGCGTCCTCAGGTGTTTGCTTTGGGCAAGGTATTGCAAAGGATGCATGCTACCAGATGGTATTACTGTGATTAAAAACAACAACCTAGAACATTAAAAAGTAGAACTTTTACTATATATATATATATATATTTTTTTTGCAGTATGCGGGCCTCTCACTGTTGTGGTGTCTCCCGCTGTGGAGCACAGGCTCCCGACGCGCAGGCTCAGCGGCCATGGCTCACGGGCCCAGCCGCTCCACGGCATGTGGGATCTTCCCGGACCGGGTCACGAACCCGTGTCCCCTGCATCGGCAGGCGGACACTCAACCACTGCGCCACCAGGGAAGCCCTACAATATTTTTTAATAAGCAGTGTAGCAACCATCGATAGCTTTTGAAAAACACTGAGGCTTGCTTATTATTTCATACCAAAGTACTTTAAAAAAGAGGTTAATTACTTACATATTTTTTTAAAGTCTGGTGCTCCAAATAATGGTGAACTTTTCTGCGATCATAAATGGCTTATTAGTCGTAGAAAATCTAGCAAGTATTCTTCAAAATAAATAGTCGATTGCCTTTAGGTAAAGGTACATCTTACCTATGAATGAGAAATCAACTGCTTTTGAGAGTGTAGACTGATTATTTTGAGAACATCTATATGGATATTTTCCATTATATAATTTTATTGCTAAAAAGATATTAACAATTTCACATTTGGGCACTTAAAAACCTGGAAACATAATTTTCTAAACTTCATTAAAATCTTACAAAAAGAAAAGATTTGGTGGGCTTCAAACTGTCAAAAATATTTAAAATATGACGGTTTAAAAATTTTGGTTTGCAAGAACAAATGATTTTCAAGAGGATAAAGAGATTTTTACCAGTTAGATTTTAACCAGAAATCTTTGCATAATTAGTATGTGGATGAAAATCAAATGTCAGGGTTTAGTAAGTACAACTAATGATGCCTTTATTCCATTTTTAAATCAACCCATTTCCTGAGAAGCCTTTTCTTATGATAGCTATCAATCCAAGTTTAGAAATAAACTGAACTTAAACCAGGTCTTCAAATTACTGTACTTCAAAGCTTTAAACTAAGATTAAAACAGGCAAACATATATTCAATGACATTGATCTCATTAAATTTTAAAATAATTTTGGTAAGCACAAAAATGTACTTCTAATAAAAGTGTTTTCCTTACCTTAAAAATTTTTGTTTACGTGTTTTATAGCGTGCATAATATATTAGTATTTAGCATAAAGCACATGTAAATTCGATAGTGGAGATGCATGCTCAAAAATTGTTTTGATGGGACGTCCTACCAAAACAGTTTGGAAAGCACTGGCTTTAGGAAGCTTTAACCTCTGGTTTTGCTTTTAGTTAATTTTCAAAGTGGAGTTCCGATTCTGAAGCTGCTCTAGCATACAAGCGTACTAACCCAGGAAAACAAACCAATGCCCCAATTGGCTAAGTCTTCCCCAAACACCCTCAGGGGACGGGTTACTTGCCTCCCCCGCCAAGCCGTCTGCTCTCAGGCCGGGGCAGGAGGGTGCGCGCGGGGCTCAGCCTCCGCCCGGAAGTCCAGCCTGGGGGTGCGGAGTCCGAGATTGCACAGAACAGCGCCATCTCCCGGTGCTCTGAGTCACCGCCGGAAGCCGGCCCGAAAGCAAAGCGGACGTGAAGCATCCACCAAGCTGGAAGAGCAGCGGCCACCGCAACAGCTGGAATCTCCCAGGTACCAGGGCTGCGAGGGCTCCCGAGCCCTCAGGTTCCCACGGCGGCCGTCTCTAGCCTGGAGTTCCGGCGGAGAGAGGAAGGAGGAAGGGGGCGAGGAGGCGAGGAAGGGAGGAAGGGAGGCCAGAGGCAGACGCAGGCGTTGGGAAAGGAGGAGGAGAGGACTAGGGGAACGACGGCAGGAGGTATCCGGGCAGGAGAGCTGCGGGGCTGGGGTCGCCCTGGCCCCCGCCGTACCCTGGGCCCCCGGCCCGCTTGGTCTGGGGCTCGAAGGACCGGACTCCGAGAACCGAGCGCAGGTGCGCGGTGCGCAGACGCGCCCTGGGTCAGAGGGTGGTCTCCGGAGTGGGAGGGCTACGCGGCCTGCCGCCGCCGCTGCGCTGCGCTGTGATTTGCTGGCAGTGAGGGCGCGGCCGGAAACCCGAGCCTGAGCGGCGGTTCCCGGAGATGGATGGGCGGGAGCTTTGGGGAGAGTAGTGAGTGAGAGGACCGCAGGGTGCGCAGGAAGACTGTGGCGCCCCCTGCCGCCTCGCCCGGAGTTTGCACGGAGCCTTGGGCAAGTTCGCAGAGGTGCTGGGTCAATGCCACCTCCAGCACAAGTCCCTGTCCCCTCTGCGATCCAGCTTATTGCGCGTACGTCCCTCCCCTCCCCTCCTTTTTTCTTTCTGTATTTCTTCCATTCTTTTTCTTTTTTTTCTTTAACATCTTTCATCTGTTTTTCTTTATGGGCTGCTTTCCCTCAACGTGAAGCAAACAAAAGCGTTCTCCCCGTCGTCTCCCCTCCTCTGCAGCCACAGTAGTTGACTGAAGCGATTCCACACTCGCCAGATACTACTCAGCCGTCTAGGCCCTGCTCCCACCCCTCTGCTGAGGGCTTTCGGGCCCAGACTGGCTCCCCTGCGCCTCTCCAGCCTGGGTGCTACCTTCCTGTCCTCCTCCAGCCCTCCCCACTTCCTTGGCCGCCCGCACACTCCCCGTTCTCCCAGGACATCCGGATGGTTGGGTCTCAGTCTCTCGTCTTTTTCCTCTCACTACCTGCAAAACTTGGAAATTCTCCAGAACGAGGTGGATTTTTTTTTTTCTCTTATGCCTCCTCATGTGCATCCTGAGTAATTTCATCCCTTCACCTAGAAGCTCCTGGAATCAGGATGCTGATGGCTCCCAATCCTCACTGGAGAACTTCTCAGCTTGAGTCCCCTACCTATGTTGACAAACGTCCCTCAGCTTTGTTACAGGATCCCTTGGGATGGAATGTTGCACTCATCTCAAATGGAACGAATGGAACATAGCACCTTCCCCATTCCAAGCTGGCTCCTCATGTGACTTCCTGGGGCTCCTGGCCCACCCTAAGGGTGGCTTAGCTACGAACCTCAGCATAATCCTTCATCCTCCTGATCTTTATCCTGGTGTGACCAGTCACCCAGCCTGGCAGTTCCATATTCTAGTCTTTAGTGCAGAAATTTCCTCTGTATTAGGCAGTCCCTGGTCTATGGCAGTGGTCTCCCGGCAGGGTCCACAGCCTTTTTCCCCACCAAATGGTGAGACACGATATTTTTCTAAAACTTAGGTATAGCATTTGTTTGAAAACCGTGCCTGGCTTTCCAGACCATAGCTCAAGTCCAAACCTTTAAACCTGGCGTGAGGGGCCCCTCCTGTCTCACGCATCAGTTCTCTCACAGGAGACACACCCACCCGCTGCCCTGGACCCCGCACAAACCATGGCCTTCCTCTACGTTCTTTGTACCTGCCTATCCTGCAGCCACAGCCCTAACATTCACCTCCCTCTTTCACCATCTTCTGAAGCTCCTGCCCAGTCCTGTTTCCCTTCTCCTGAACTCCTAAAGAGAATTCATTCTGCTTTACTGTGGGCTTCCTTAGCACTTTGTCAGTTGTCTTGGTATGGAGTGCACAGCCAGCTTGAAACCATGCATTCACGCGTGTGTATCTCCCCAAGGGTGGGAGCTCCCAGTCAGGAATTATGGCATTTTTTTTTTCTTCAAAATCATATAAGGACAGTTGGAAATAAATGCTCTTTGAACAGGTTCACTTTGGGATGTGAGTATGGGCTGGGGGAGTGGAGCGGGGAGATGACAGGCATTCAAGGCCCCCAGGAGAGAATGATGCTGAGTACAGTCGGCCCTCCCCTCTATCACTGGTTCTGCACTTGCAAATTCAACCAAAAGCAGATGGAAAGTATTTGAAAAAAATTATAGAAAGTTCCAAAAAGCAAAACTTGAATTTGCGCCCTCTGGCAACTATTTACGTAGCATTTACATTGTATTAGGGATTATAAGTAATCTAGAGCTGATTTAAAGCATACAAGAGGATGTGTGTAGGTTATGAGCAAATACTATACCATTTTATATAAGGGACTTGAGCATCCTTGGATTTTGGTATCCATGGGGGTCCTGAAACCAAACCCCCATGGATACCGAGGGACAACTACTTGGAAGCAGAAGGCTTGCTTTTGTGGCTGAATCTGTCAGTTTTTTCTGAGACCTGAGGACAGTATTTAATTGTTCTGACTTTGTTTGTTCACCTGTAAAAGGAAAATGAGTTTAATGCCAATCCATTTTACTGGCTGGAAATAAAATCTTTTCACTGGTGCAAGCTGGGGCGCATCTGAGAGGGGCACTGGTGTGCGTGTGCGAGGGTGTGTCAGTGCTGGGGGCAAGATGCTGACGGGAAGTACTCTGCTGCTGCCCAGCACCTGGATGTGGAAAAGGAATGGAGGTGAGGAAATGAGATGAAGAAAGAGGCCATATGGAAGAAACCAGAAATAGACATTTATAATTAAGAGCAGTTACAATGTAAAGAGGAAATTGATGTGATATTCCAGTTCATTCCTTTGCCTTTTCAGATTGGACAACTACACACGCACACACACACACACACACACACTCACACTCAGCCCAAGCTTATGTCTGCTTCACCCTGGTTCCTGTAAAACAAAGAATGTTGTCCGCCATCCAGTTCTACAAGGATCAAGTCATTAGCCATTGCAGTCGCTGACCTACAGTGCACGCTGAAAGGAATTCAGGATGAAAAACAGGATGAGGCACTCTGTGCTTTGGGAAAACAGCCTCCTTAGAGAGAGGTAACGCAGGAGAAAATTTTAATGAACCCAGATTCTTGCATCTTCCCCTACGTCGGAAAGCACTAAAATCACTAACTGAGATATCTGGTCCTCGTGACTAGCAGGAACCCTTTACTGATACGTATGTCTGACTGCGTGCATTCCCTAAAATCACGCCTCTCCCCCTACCTCCTCGGAGCTCTCTGAGAGGCTGTCTCCCAGCCTACAGTCCTCAGTAAGACCCCCGAATAAAACTTAGCTCACAACTTAAGCGCACGTTGTGCATTTTTGATTTCAGTCCACAGGTCAAAACTCTTACGCTCATGTAAGATCAAATCCAAATTTATTCCTGTCTTTCGTCTCCAGTTTACCTAATTCTTTCCTTCTTTGAGTCTCTTTGGTGCCACCTTCTGGTAGGCGCGGTGCTATCAAGTTTGACTATCCCTCCTGGCTTCTGGGTTTTTATTTTCCGAAACATCCTCAAGTATAAGGTGAGGAAATGTGGGGTGAGAAGTGGCCTGGAGGCAGGCTGAGCCTTGCTCTGCGGTGGGACTTGCCCACTGCAGACACATCAGCCTTCTGACCCTTGCAGCCCTCGGGTTCAAGCCCTGCAGCTGACGGCTCTGGAGGGACTTACTGAAGTGAGGGCAGTGAGGAACTTAACACTGTGTCCTCGATTAAATGACCTATTACGTATAGAGCACTGTTGTCGCACTGTGCCGTTGTTGTATTTTCTTGGTTGACGTTTTAATACATTTTTTTTCAAACTTTAAAGAATGTGCACTAGTTTGGGCTGTTGTTTTATATTTAGAGTGTGAACTTCACACCATTTCTTTTTTTTTTTTTCCCACCACCTTTTTTTTTTCTTTTAAACCAGAGACATCTCCTCTTGAAAAAAATATCTTAGAAGGAATCTTCAAAGGAACCATTCAACAGTGAAGAGGCTCTGGTTAAAACAGTTGTGTTCCCCACCCATTTTCCCCTCCTGCCCTTGAGGCCCAGAAGACCCACCCCCTCCAAGTCTAAATGAAATATACGTTCAAGACTGCCACAGGAGGCCCTCCTAGTCCACTGGGGAACTGAAAGAAGGACCAGAGAATGGCCCATCTGTTTATAAAAATGAGCACATGCATGATGATGCTTATCTCTAGGTGGAGTTTCCAGTACTTTTCTTGTTTGCTAATTTTCCAAATTGGAACATATTTTTCTTGTGTAGCTTTACAATTTTTGAGTTAAAAATATACATACCAATTGAAAAAAAGATAGCATAATAGAAAAAATAACTTATAGCGTCATGGGATTATGGGTGATGATTTGTCCTTTTATTTTCCAAAATGTCTTCAACTGTAACAGCAAAGAGATTCAGGGAAACCAAGATGAGCTGATGAACTTTAATAATTTACTGACTAGCAGCCCAGGTTTCTAGAAGGTTTAATAGAAATAAATGCAGCATTTATAAAATTTTTCTAAAATTATAAAAATTAATATGCTGCAAAAGCTTTTCACAACTTGCAGCAAGGTGCCTGATGCGATTTTTTTTTTTTTTTTTTTTTTTTTTGCAGTACGTGGGCCTCTCACTGTTGGGGCCCCTCCCGTTGCGGAGCACAGGCTCCGGACGCTCAGGCTTAGCAGCCATGGCTCACGGGCCCAGCCGCTCCACGGCATGTGGGATCTTCCTGGACCGGGGCACGAACCCGTGTCCCCCGCATCGGCAGGCGGACTCCCAACCACTGCGCCACCAGGGAAGCCCCCCTGCTGTGATTTTGCTCCCACCATCCCACGGACACTATCTTCCTTGACAATTACATTTTAAAGGGATGGCTTCTAGGGACTTGAGAAGGATTGTCTTGGGCTGTAAAATAGGAAGGAGGCTTTTCAAAATGTTTACCTCTCAAAGGAGCAGAGAAAGAACTTATGAAGACAAACTGCCTAAAGTAAGTGCTCTAAGGAAAGAGAGGTCAGGCACCAGAAGCAGGAAGAAGCTTGTCTAAAGTTTAGTCAAGCTGGGGGGAAAGTTAAGGCTGGATCCAAAATTAGTGCCTGATTTAAAGTGTGCATCTGACGACTTGAGATTTGGGCTTCACGTTCTATCTCCGTGCCCAGGGGCTCCCTTCACAGCTCCCAGCCCAGTTTCAACAACTCTGGTGGAAAATGGTGTATTGTTTTCGAGTCCTTCTGACTTAAAGTAAATTTTGTGTCTTCCCAGGAGCCCACATTTCAGGGCAGACCATCCCAGAAAAACCCTCCAAAATCTGTTGAAATCCATCCAGCTGTCTTCATGTGACGTCGTGACAGAAATGTCATTTTTATTTATAGTATATTATAATTCATAGAACATTGCTTATAAATTATGCCAGAGACAGCACACTGAAGAACTATCAGTAATAGGGGGATTTATCTTACAGTTCTGGAGGTCCGAAGTCCGTAAGATGCTGGCAGAGCTACATTTTAAGTCTGGAGGCTCTAGGGCAGAGTCTGTTTCCTTGCCTTTTGCAGCTCGTAGAGGCTGCCTGCGTTCTGTGGCTCCACACCATCCTGCCCTTTGCTTCCATCCTCACTTCTCCTTCTCTGGCTCTGAGCCTCCTGCCTTCCTCTTATAAGAAGCCTGTGATTACACTGAACCCACCTGATGATCCAGGTGACTCCATCTCAAGATCCTTACTTCAGTCACATCCGCCAAGTCTTTATTGCCCTGTAAGATAACATCATCACGGGTTTTGGAGATTCAACGTGGATGTTTGGGGAGGCAGTTACTCTGCTGACCATACCCAGTGTCCACAGACTGGGGTGGAGGTGTGACTAGTGACTAGTGAGCAGTGGCTAGTGGAGGGCGTGGCTCATGTGCTTCTGTGTTGTGCTTTGGGTGCAGACCTTCACTGATGGATGATCTCTGTGAAGCAAATGGCACTTTTGCCATCAACTTATTAAAGCTGCTGGGTGAAAAGGACAACTTGCGAAACGTGTTCTTCTCTCCCCTGAGCCTCTCCTCTGCCCTGACCATGGTCTTAATGGGGGCCCAAGGAAACACTGCGGCGCAGATGTCCCAGGTATGCGTGCCCACCACAAAGGAAGACCAAGGGCGGGCTTCCTGTGTGCTTTCATAGAGCTGGTCTGGCCAGTGAGGCTGGGAGGTGGGAGGGGCACCGTGGTGATGGAGAGAAAGCAGACATGGGTAGAAAGGTGAATCGTGTAAGACGGCATCTCCTGCTAGTTTTCATGGGAGAAATCAAGTCACTACGTTATTTTCTGCATCTTTGATAAGAAAGGTGAGCTAAAACTCTGTTCCACACAAAGGCCAAGAATTTCACCTTTGTTCTATTTTAAACTTTTGCTCACATTGTATCTCAAATTGAAATGCAACTGTGTAAGTGAACCTTTTTGTTAAATCGGTTGTTTCTAGTGTATAATTATGCATAAGTGGAAGACAAATGCAACACAAATGAGGACTTACATCTTCTGCAGTTTTTCGGAGGGAATATATTATCTGATTGATCTGAAATGGGTTATACGTGCCCTTAGCTACCAATGAAGTAGTGGATATTACTTTAGGAAAGTAGACTTTCCCCTATTTATGTCTTAGTTTCTTGGACTGTCTGGTGAATGTATCCCAGAAAACTGTCATATACACATCATGTTCCCACTAATAGCGGGGTGCGCAGACACCCCCCAGAACTGTGTCCACGGCCACAGTTGAATCCCTGGTGGCTCTTTCTTCCAGCTCCCTGGAGGAATGAAGCTTTGGACTGGGGTTGTTGGGAGATAAGGGAACAGCCTTGATTCTCACTCTGACCTGACATTTAAGTCACAGTCTGGTCTGGAGGACTTCTGTGGAATTGCTAATGAAACATTTCTGCTCATCTTGTCTTCTGTGGGTCATTCCCGCTACCTGTTTGTTCTGTTCTGTCTCCCTCCTGAGTTATCACGTGCTGTCTTCCTGGCATAGATCAATCTGCTAGAGCAGGGCTTTCCACCTGGGGGCGATTTTTCCTCCCTGGAACAGTTGACAAAGTCTGGACAGAGTTGGTGGTCATAACCAAGAGGTGCTACTGACATCTAGTGAGCAGAGGCCAGAAATGCAGCTAAATATCCCAGGATGTGCAGGATAGCCTCCCAACAAAGTATGTGGCCCCCAAAGTCTATATTGCCAGGTTGAGGAACCCCGTGCTAGACGGTTAAACAAAACTCATTTTAAAGTAGGATTCTCGGTGATTTTCAGTGTAGAAATTTGTTTGGAAGTAGCTCTTTGGGGGAGAAATGGCATGTCAAAAGTTGCTGTTCTCGTCTTCTCTTACCAGGCACTTTGTTTGAACAGAGGTGGAGAGATTCACCAAGGATTCCAGTCACTTCTCATGGAATTGAACAAATCTGGCCCTCAGTACTTGCTCAAAACTGCCAACAGACTCTTTGGGGAAAAGACATGTGATTTCCTGCCAGTAAGTAGCGCTCGCACACTGATGCAAAAGAAATCGAAAAGAAAACAGAAACTACAGAAGAGCAGAGATAAAGTGTAGCTCTGCTGCCTTAAAAATGTGCTTAGAATTATATTTTGTAATTGTAATTTGGAATTTTATGATTGCTTCTGAATTGTGTCCTTTGAAAAAGTATTGTCTTTGATACATCTTCCCAGATGTCCATTTCAATTTGTCCATCTTCCTGCACCCAGACCTGCCTCTCCCCCTTGATCCCCTTCTCAGTGACCACATCACCCTCGCCATCCCCTGGTCTCATCTCTGATCGTTGGGCTGTTTCTGTGGAGTTGGCCTCGCAAAGTCTCTTAAATTTGTCCCATCTCCTGAATCACCACTGCCATTGCCTGGGTCCAGACTCTCACATCTTCTACACTATTATTTTAATTGTTTCCTCATGGATCTCTCCAAATTCAGCCTAGTCTTTTCACACTACTGACAGAATAATCTTTCTGACATTAAAATCTGTTCATAAAAAAGAAGGTTTTGAATCTGGGTAGTTCCTGTTTACTGCAACATATAATTCCAGAGTTCCCTAGTCCAGTAGAAGCCTGCCATTATTCAATAAGTGAAGTCCAAAAAATTATGCCACATAATATGCAGAGTGATGCTATCTTAAGATTAATGAAATGATCAGGGCAAGTCCAGCCATCTTATTGGCCAGCAGTTCCAAGGATTATTTTGTTAGACTCAGATATAATCGTGTTCTAGCTGCTGTTGGGTGCTACCCCGTGGAGGTTGCCTGCTCTGGGCTTAAATATTATTGGACATGATTCTGGATCCCTCAGCTAGTTAGGTTTTCTAGGATAAGCACTAGTGATTCCAGGAATCTCCTGGTGAATTGATATTCATTTTGTAATATCACACTGACCTTTGAATACTGTAACTGGGGAATACTGGGGACACAGGGAACCATTCTCCACTTTTCTTGGTTGCTTGGGTCCTTCTTCTCTCTGCATCTTCTTTCTTCTGTAGAAGCTAAAATGTTTGAGAACAGGAGATGGGCGGAGGATGGGAGCCCATTGCCAGGCACATTATATCAGAAAACAAGTTTTCACGAGGTGAGTTATCCTTGGGTTTTAATGTATTGCATATAAGAACCTTCTTGATTTGGTCCCAACTTATATACCATGGACACACACACACACACACACACACACACACACACACACACTCACACACACACACACACATCCCGCTCCTGGAGGACCTGTAACATTTGTTGATAATCTAGTTCTACTATGGAGCCTCCCAATCATTCCCTAAGGATGTTTCAGACACTGTGGTTGGTGCTGATGATACAAAAATGAGTAAAACAGGGTTAGACCACCTAGTAGGGGAGACAAAATCAAACAGAAAGTCAATATGGAGTTTAAGCGTTTGACAGGAACGTCCACGGGCTGTTTTGTGCAGGGCTGCCACCGTCTATATTCTCAAAACATATTGTAGGGGCTTCCCTGGTGGCGCAGTGGTTGAGAGTCCGCCTGCCAATGCAGGGGACACGGGTTCATGCCCCGGTCCGGGAAGATCCCACATGCTGCGGAGAGGCTGGGCCCGTGAGCCACGGCCGCTGAGCCTGCGCGTCTGGAGCCTGTGCTCCGCAACGGGGAGAGGCCACAACAGTGAGAGGCCCGTGTACCACACATACAAAAAAAAGAAACGTAACTATCGTGTGTATATGTTTCTCCCTCAGCAGACCGTGAGCCACCTCAGGTCCAAGGTCATGTCTTCACCCTGGTGTCCAGTGCCAGGCACAAAGCCAGCAGTCTATACATTTTGATTAGTTGCATAAATGAGCCTTAAAGTACAGGGTGCCCTGTGCAAGCATTTGTGCTAGAAACACGTTAAGAAAGAAATGTTTTCAAACTTTTAGGAAACTTTTGACAAGTAGAGTGTGGCCAAACTTGGTGTTTTGCCTTTGTAGGCCTTTAAGGAATCCTGCCAGAAGTTCTTTCAGGCAGGCCTGGAGGAACTGTCCTTTTCTAAAGACACTGAAGAATGCAGGAAACACATAAATGACTGGGTGACGGAGAAGACTGAAGGTGAGAGCTTTTCATTTCAGGAGATGTGGTGTTATGAGGGTCACAGAGATGAGATTGCCTGGGATGTGACCTCCACGGGTGGCCACTGTGACCCTGTAACCAGTGGACTGTTTATGTGTGTTTGCTGGGCTTTCAGGCCATTGATGCAATTCTGATATTTTTCTTGGGCTTACGAAGTGGTGATTTCTGAATAATGCTTAAACCTAATGTTAGTCTCTCAGATGCCCTCCCCTCTGGAAGGTAATGGAACATCCCCGAAAAATGCTTCCTCTTTGGTGCCCCATTTAACTTCTACCTGGAGGACACTGCCGTGCTCTAAGGGCAGGAGGACATTCCATTTACATTATAGCTGAGGTGGGACAACGTTTCATGTCACCTCCCGGTGGTGATGTGAGCCGCTCTGGTTTCATCCACTGCCCTCTGAACTTGGCTGTGGCTACGTTTGCTTTTCTGAATTTGCTCCAGATTCTGGAAGTGCAGCTGATGTGGAGCATCCAGGGTGCCCTGTCCAGACACATTCTGTCTCACCAGAAACATTTCTGCCAGTTCTCAATTGAGTGCAGAGGAAAAGGACGTGCTTTTCAGAACTCTAAGTACTCAGCACGTAATTTAAAGACATCAGCAGGAAGGGAGGTTATGTCACTCGTTTGTTCATGTGCCCGCCTGGCACTCATTATTCCATCCGTTCCATCTTATGGCGCATCCACTGCGCGTCAGGCAGCCACAATACCCATGATTACACAGGCAGCCAACAACCAGCGGAAGGGAAGAGCCTTTCACGTTGATATTTTCATACGTCACGTGCGCAGTGGTCTCTGGCTCTCCAGTTGACCTAGCAGCACTGAGTCAGCTAGGGAAGCCAGAAGCTTCTCCACACCTCACCCTCCCTCCACCACCCACTTCCCCCTCCACGGCTACTCACACCCTTCCTTCCACCAGGTTGACCACCCAACTTTTCCCAGAATAGCAGAGCTGGAGGCGAGGCTGGGCATCACCTTGTCTCCGCTGTCATTGGACAACTCAATTTGGGCCCCTTTATTGCATCCCCCTAATTCTTTTGTCCCATTCCCTCCCTCCAGGAAGCTGCCTTCTCCCATTTACAGATCTGTATCCCCATCCTTTGGAAGCCTCGTCTCACCTAAATGAGACTTGAAGGTGGGCACAGAGCAATGATTCTTAATCAGAATCAACCTCCAGGGGATATCCGGCCATAACTGAAGACATTTTCAGTTGTCATAGTTGGGGGAAATGATACTGCCTAAACATCCTAAACGCATAGGACCATCCCCAAAACAAAGAATTATGTGGCCTAAAATGCCAGTAGTGGCGTGACTGAGAAATTATGGTGACAAGGTCGAGAAGCTTACAGTTGGAATCGAGACTCTTGGGTTACTTTCTCAGCTCAGCCACTTTGTCGCCTATGTGACCTGGGCAAAAAGTCAGGCAAATACTCTGAACCTGAATTTCTACATCTATAAATTGAGGGCAAAATGATCGTTGACCTGCCTGCCTCAAGATTGTTGTTTAAGGACAAACACTACGCTGTATGTGTGCACAGAATGAAACACCATCACCCTGATTCCCCAGGCAGCCAAAACAACAGGATCCAGCCTTTTCTCCACCAAGCCTTGGCTTTCAATGTCAAGAGAACTTTTGTAAAAGAATGTTTATTCTCCCCCCATAGCAGTAACTTTCTCTCATACTCTTTACAGGAAAGATTTCAGAGATACTGGGGGCTGGGGCAATCGGTCCTCTGACTAAGCTGGTCCTCGTGAATGCAACCTATTTCAAAGGGAAGTGGAATGAGCAGTTTGACAGGAAGCACACAAGGGGAATGACCTTTAAAACCAACAAGGTAGGGACACAGTTTGCAGATATACACCTACTTTCTAAAGCAATACTCTGGGAAAGGTTGTGAGTGAATGGAAAAAAATAATTTATTTCACACTGTCTTGATTCTTAATTTATTATTTCTGAAGGAATTTCATGCCCCCTATATATCTCTTATTGGAATGGGAAAGAGAAAAACTAAAATAATTGTTACATTGATCATTTTGTTTTTGGATCCTTGGTCACATCAGTCTTCTCTCTCTGGTCATGTTATTTGGATTGAAAGAAACTGTTTTCTAAGGCTTGGAATTATGTTTGTATTTTAGTATCACTGTTGTATTTAGACACTTTCTTGCAACAGTCAATGACAACTGTGACTATCTACTGCCTTAGAATTCATGGCTGTACAATTCCTAATACAAGAAAAAAAGTGTTAGCAAATGTTCAGGCCAGCTTTGTTTTTATTTATTCTTGGATCTTCTTAAAAAATAAAAATTATACATATTTAAGGTGTACAAGGTGAGGATTTGATATACATATACATAGTGAAATAATTACCACAGTCAAGCTAATTAAAATATCTTTCCCTCACATAGTTACCATATATTTTCTGTGATGACAGCACCTGAAATCTACCCTCTTAGCAAATTTCCAGTATTTGATACAGTAGTATTAACTATAGCATCATGTTGTATATTTGATTTCTAGAATTACATGCCTAACTTTAAAAACACTTTTCTCCATTCACTTTTTTTTTTCGTTACGTGGGCCTCTCACTGTTGTGGCCTCTCCCGTTGCGGAGCACAGGCTCCGGACGCACAGGCTCAGCAGCCATGGCTCACGGGCCCAGCCGCTCCATGGCATGTGGGATCTTCCCGGACCGGGGCACGAACCCGTGTCCCCCGCATCGGCAGGCGGACTCGCAACCACTGAGCCACCAGGGAAGCCCTCTCCATTCACTTTTGAATATGGTAACGGCCGGGGTCAGTAACTTAGCTTGGAATTTGACCTCCATCTGCTTGATAACAGCGTATTGCACAAAAATTTATAAATCTAGAATATATTTGATGCAAGCTTTAAAAATGGTGGACCCTAGACATCTTATCAAGGTTCCCCCTTCAAGAAAAGCAAGGCCATAAAGCCAACTATATAATTGAGCAAGTTTTCAGAATACAAGTATAACTCCTGGGACTTCCCTGGTGGCGCAGTGGTTAAGAAGCTGCCTGCCGATGCAGGGGACATGGGTTCGAGCCTTGGTCCGGGAAGATCCCACATGCCGCAGAGCAACTAAGCCCGTGTGCCACAACTACTGAGCCCGCGTGCCCAGAGCCCGTGCTCCGCAACAAGAGAAGCCACCGCAATGAGAAGCCTGCGCACCACAACAAAGAGTAGTAGCTCCCGCTCGCCACAACCAGAGAAAGCCTGCGCGCAGCAGTGAAGACCCAACGCAGCCAAAAATAAATAAATAAATTTACTGGGAAAAAAAAAGTATAACTCCCTCTGGCCTATATACCTTTTCTAACCAGATCTTTCAGCCTGAAGACCTGAATACTAGTTAAATTTCCTCTTAACTTGGAGAAATAAGTTTTTAATTAAAAGGTCCCTGGGAGTGCTTCTCTACCCATCTTCTCAAAAGAGAAAAAAACCACAATTTCTTCTGAGAATAATATAGTTTTGCGTCTCTCTATATTCATGAATTTATTCTCTCCCGCCTCAAAATACTTGATCTGCTGGGGCAATAGAATGTTATACTCAACACTAATATGTAATAATGAAGACTTTACATCAATCAGCATAAGTGCACAGAAATAATAATTATATGTACCTAGGGATTCTGCGAATCAGACATATCTTTTTTTTAGCGCACTGTGCTCATTTTTCAGTAATTTGATTTTAATGTTGTATTCTTATTAGGAGAAGAAGACAGTGCAGATGATGTTTAAGCAAGCTAACTTTAAAATGGGGTATGTGGAGGAGGTGCACGCCCAGGTCCTAGAGCTGCCCTACGTGGAGGAGGTGCTGAGCATGCTCATTTTACTGCCTGATGACAACACGGATCTCGCTGTGGTAAGCCCTTGGCAATGAGTCTGAATGTCCATGGATCCCGGCTGGGCTCATTTTTAAAAGTCCATCCACCAGATAGCATTTGAGGAATTTCCAGTTTAGGATTATTTTAAGGAGTGCTAAATGAACACCACTGCATGTCTTTTGGTGAACATGTGTATGCATTTCCTGTTGAGGGTACAACTAGGAGTGGAACTGCTGGTATTGACAAATGTTGATGAAGCTTAGAAGAGAGACTTCCAAAAATATAAGAACATTATTATTTATTTTGAAGGGAGGGGCTAGTTGAGAGCCCAATAATTACTGAACAAAAGGACAGGAAAAGGATAAGAATGGATCTGGGCAGTATTCCTCAAGCATGAATGTGCATATTAACCTAATGGGATCTTGTTAAAATGCAGCCTTTGATTTGGGGGGAGTTATGGCCTGAGACTTTGCATTTCTAACAATATTCCAAGTGATGCAGACGCCATTGGTCATAGACCAACTTGAGGACCAAGCGCCTAAAGTACAGGTGAGGAATTTATCTTAGACAGGAGGATGACATCCTCCCGTGACAGAAAGTGGGGGTTCAGGATGGGGGAAAGTAACTTTGTAGGGTGGGAGGCACGAGAGTGAGAGTATGCTGGTGATCTGGCTCTCTGGGGTGTAGGGGAAGCATTATAATATTTAGTGATTCCTGTGGTGTAAATACCCCCCACCATGGCTGAATTTAGGCTCCCGAGGGTTTAACAATTGACTCTCACTGGAGATACAAGCCAGCTCCAGCCCACCACCTGCACACCAGCACACCGCTGTGAGGCTAGGGCCTGCCTGATCTCCCTGGCTTCTCCATGGTATCAGGAAAGTCCTGGCATAAGTCAAGGATGAGCTCTGTCATGGCGACTTGAAAAGAAAATTAGGAGAGTCTAGGAATAGAGCCGACATCCAAGCCCAGCTGTCGCGGGAGTGGAGCCCTCACTTGGACGCCAGGTGGTGAAGGGAAGTGGAGACGCAAGTGGAAGTCCCCTCTTCCTCCTTTATTTCTTCCCTGTGGATAAATAGAATGAGTTCTGGGTCTTGTAGGTTTTGAAACTCCAGGGCAGGCAGAGGGCAAGCAAGGATGCCAGAAGCAATCGTCCTGTGGAATTCCCCACTGCTGCTTTCCCCTCCCCAGAATCCACGCCTTCCTTCCCGTTCATATGATCCCTGATTTCCCCATTTTTCATCCATCAGAGTTCTGAGCCATGCTTTGTCTCCCTTTTGTCGAACAAGTTCTCAGACTCATGGTAAAGTGTTCCGCGTGAATACAATCAATTGGTTATGAGAATTTTCTAAACTAAGAAAACGCTTGAAATGAATTTGGTACAGATAGTTAAAAATAAAACCCTATCTTTGTCTCAGGTGTTTTCTAACTGTTCTTCTCTTGTATCCATAAAACAAGGAAAATGCAAGAATTTGAGGGGAAATCCTGGTGTGTTTATAAGAGGAAATATCCCCTTAGATTGTCTTGGACCAGATCTCACCATCTAGCTGCAGGTCATGCGTGTGTGGAGGTGTTAATGAGTGGGGGGATGGGTGGGTACCAGGCTCTTGTCATCTAGCTTTTAAGATTTAACTCTTCATTATTTCAGGTGGAAAAGGCACTTACATATGAGAAGTTCAGAGCCTGGACAAATCCAGAAAAGCTGACTAAGGATAACGTTCAAGTTTTTCTTCCCAGATTAAAGCTGGAGGAGAGTTACGACCTGGAGGCTTTTCTTCGAAGTTTAGGAATGACTGATGCTTTTGAGGAAGCCAAGGCCGACTTTTCTGGAATGTCAGCCGAGAAGAACGTGCCCATGTCCAAGGTCGTGCACAAGTGCTTTGTAGAGGTCAATGAGGAGGGCACGGAAGCAGCTGCGGCCACTGCCGTGGTCAGGAACTCCCAGTGCAGCAGAACTGAACCACGGTTTTGTGCAGACCACCCTTTCCTTTTCTTCATCAGACACCACGAAACCAACAGCATTTTGTTCTGCGGCAAGTTCTCTTCTCCATAAAGAGCTGCAGTCGTTGTACGTCACGCTGCCCACCCTGCCTTACTTCAAATTCCCTGTGACCAAATTGATGTGGTGGTTTTGTTTGTTTGTTTGTTTGTTTTTGCGGTACGCGGGCCTCTCACTGCTGTGACCTCTCCCGTTGCGGAGCACAGGCTCCGGACGCGCAGGCTCAGCGGCCACGGCTCACGGGCCCAGCCGCTCCGCGGCACGTGGGATCTTCCCGGACTGGGGCACAAACCCGTGTCCCCTGCATCGGCAGGCGGACTCTCAACCACTGCGCCACCAGGGAAGCCCTGATGCAGTGGTTTGAATGCCAAAATAAAGTGTAATTATGATAACAGGATCCCCTCACAGAGTTGTTGAGAGGATTTAATAGGTTGATAAAGAGATGAGAGCAATACCTGCTGTAGCAGTACACAATATCATGATTAGACAAGAGTCAATTGCATTTTTATGCATCTAAAAAGCAACAGTTAGAAAATGTAATGAATTTTGCACTAAAAATATAATGTTCTTAGGAATGTTAATTAACAAAAGATAAGCAAGACTGTTAGGTTGAAAGTTATAAAGTGCTATCAACAGTCATTAACGATGACCAAAATAAATGGACATATTTCATATCACGAATAGACCTTGAGTTAAAAAATTGTCAGTTCTCCCCCACTTGTCCTATTGATGTAATGTAATTCTAGTCCAAATTCTAGCAATGCTTCTATGGAACTTGACAAGTTTATTTAAAATTTTATATAAATAAGCAAAAGGCCAAAATTTATAACACGTTTCTAAAGAAAAAGATCAAGTTGCAGAGCTCTGCTCTACTAGATATTGAAGCTTGTCATAAAGCCCTGGTAACACAGTGTGGTGTTTACACAGGGATAGACAAACAGATTAATAGTACAGAAGAGCCCAGAAGCATACTTATTCATATATGAAATGTGAAATAGAAAAGAACTGGTATTAGAGGTCAATAGGAAAATGACAGCCCAATAGAGTGTGCTGGGAAAAATTCCTTATTTAAAAGAAAACAATTATTGAGATAGTAAATACTTAATGAGAAATGAAAATTTTATATGCTTTACAAGAAAATATAGCAGAATATTGTATGACTTTAGGGAAAGGAAGGATTTTTTTGTGTGTGTGGCTATGCTGCAAGGCTCGCGGGATCTTAGTTCCCTGACCAGGGATTGAACCCACACCCTTGTCAGTGAAAGCATGGATTCCTAACCACTGGACCACCAGGGAATTCCCAAAGAAGGATTTCTTAATCAATATATAAAAAGCATAACAGTTAAGGCAAACAATGGACAAAATCAACTACATTAAAATACAGGTACTTTAAGCTTAAAATACACCATACAAATTATAAAAATATAAGCACAAACCAGGAGATGATAGTTTAACAAATTTAACCACTAAAGGATAAATCCTTTAGTGGTTAAATGTTGCCATGAGAGAATCTGTAAGAAAATGGCAAACAATCCAGTAGAAAAGTTGACATGAAATGGATACTTCACAAAAGAGGAAACAGAAAAGGTCAGTAAACACATGACAAGATGCTCAATATCATTCATAAAAGAAAGCAAATGAAAATAGAAATTAGAGGTTAGAGGGGGATGTGACCATGGAGGGAGAGCACAGAGAGATTCAATGTTGCTGGCTTTTGAGGATGGAGGAAAGGGGCCCAGTCAAGGGATGTGGATGGAGAAGCTGGAAAGGACACGGAAATGGATTCTGCCACGGAGCCCTGAGAGAGGGATGCAGCCCTGCAGGCAGCTTGGTTTTAGCCCAGAGACTTGCGTTAGACTTCTGACTAGCAGAGCTTTGAGATGGTGAATCTGTGGTGTCTTAGGTCACTAAGTTTATAACAGTTTGTTACAACATCACCAGGAAATGAATACAGCATTCAACACTGATTATTGCCATTGGCAAATGACAGACACACATGTCTGTCTAACTTAGAAAAAAGCAATTTATTATCCAGTATCAAGTTAGGAAAAGTGCTTGAGGAATAACTAGAACTATGGACCCAAGTGCCTTAGGCTCTTTCTTCATCTCTGGTTTTATTGTTTCTCAGTGTGTCAGCTTCCTTCTTTCCCCACAGCACTTAAAGCAGAGCTCCACCCCTTAACCCCAAAACCATAGTCTTAGGTTGGCCAAATTTTGTTCCATAGCTGTCCATCCTAGAACAAACAACAAGGGCAAAGCAGCTAGGAAACAGAGAGGTGAACTAGGGACAGTTACTATAATACGTTGCTTGGAAGACTGATCACGTGTCTGTGTTCCACCAAACCTGTTTTGGCCTTAACTGAGCAGCGATACCTCTTAATTCATGGCCTCCTCCTGCCAGTTAGAGGCTAACACAACTAGAGAAAACAAATAATTTAAAATAACATTGATCAGGTTATTTAAAAGCATTTGGATCAACAGAACTATCACAAGCCAAGCTCATCCACTGTGTTGGTTTTTACTGCTGACACTTACCACCATCCCAGTGGCTTGAGTAAAGCATCTTCGTCTCGCAATTCTGTAGGTCGGTGGCTTACCCCGTCTTACAGTGTCAAAGTCAGGGTGTCGGCAGGGCTGCCTCCTTTGGGGGTTTTGAGGGAGAATCCATTTCCAGAGACATTCAGGTTACTGGCAGCACTGAGCTCCACCTGGTGGTAGGAATGAGGTCCCTGTTTTCTTGTTGCCTGTCAGCTGGGGGCCTTTTTTGGTGGCTTTCTTCCAGTTTCAAAGTCAGCAATGGCGGTTCAGTCCATCTTATGCTTTTGTAGGGAAGGGAAACTTTACTTCTAGCCATCACCTTAGGTTTTCAGCTGAGGCTCTTTAACAAAAAGATTAACAAGGGAAAAACAGTTTATTAATGCATGTATCTGTATACACTATTACCAGATATTCCACTCCTAGTTAGAAACCCTAGAGAAACTGTATGTTCAAGAGACATGTAGAGTAATGCTCATAGCAATACTATTTCATCACAGCAAGGAAAAATGCTAAAAGAAACCCTAGGAAAAAATGCTGAATTATTAAAATGAATAAATTATGTTGTATTCAGACAAAGGAATCAGGGTTATCACCTTACTCAGCTCTGGGGCACCATTCACACTGTCAGCACCTTTCATACAGAACACAATGTACAAAGTTGTACAAATTTGTACAGAACACCATATATTAGGGAAAATGAATTAATCACAGCTATCAGCATAAAACAATGCAGAGTAAAAATAAGTGTCAATTGCATTTGCACAAAGTTAAATAATAAGCAAACTGGTCATTATGTTGTTTAAAGCTACATCTATGTAGTAAAGCTATAGAGAAAAAGCAAAGGAATTGCTAACACAAAATACAGGAGAGTACGAAATCCAGGGCAGGGAAAGAATGTAATCAGATCAACAGGAAGCTTCAAAGTTATTCCTGATACTCTGTTTCTTAAATTGGATAGTGGATATTAGATGCTTATTCAACTTACTATTAATCTTCAAATATACATATATGTATATCCATTGTGTTGTATCAGTGATACATTTCACAATAAAAAAAATTTAACAAAAGAATGGAGAAATCATAGTATAATGTGATGCAATAAGGACTACAACCAGCTAAGAGAAATAAGACTAAATATTGTAAATTTAGTAATGGAACTAAAAGTAACTTCCTTATTAAAAGATAAAAATCTTTTAGATTGAAAATGAAAAATGGTGTTTGGTCAAATGTGGTTTTCAATTAGCATACCTCAAACAAAGTGACATCAAATGAGCAAAGATATATCAGGGAAATTTAAATAAAGGGACAGCAGGAGTCAAACTATTACTAGCAGAAAAGGTGGACTTTAAGGAAGTGAATTAAAATGGAGAAATGCTGTCTTTTGATATAGAAAGGGTATGATTCATAATGAAGATAAAATTTAAATTTCAACATGGCTCTTTCAATACTGGACAGATGAACATAGAAAAAATAATAAAAATCTGATAAAAAATATCACCAGTATACTGTACTTCATAATAAGACCCATTTTTGTACATCTTCACACCTCTGAAAGTAAGATATGTCTAGATGTAATTGTCATTGTCCATATATGTTTGTTTTTAGTCATAGGTGTCTTTATTTTTTTCACTTCAAGTTATTGTTGATGCTATGTGTGTCGAGTATAGTTGCCATTAATTTTTAAAGATTATATTATTATTTGGCCTTAAAAATTATTGTAAATGCCAAAAATTACTGAAGTGAAACAGTGATGTGGAATTTGATATTAGAGAAGTGAATATCTAAGTTTGGAAGAATGAGTGAAATTCCCGATTTTCTTGCAAAGCAATGACCATAATTTATAGGACCTAAGAAAGGACAACCCTATAACCCTGTGTTATAGGGTTCCCTATCACACGCTAACATCAAAACTTGCAGAAAGAGTGTCAGTAGCTTGGAAGAAAATCCCAGACAACAGGGCTATGTTTGCTCACGTTTGGTAATGCCCACATACCAAAGTTCTTGCTGGCAGAATAAAGAATATTGTGATGAAAAAATGAACATCTATGGTTTTAAGCCCCATAAACATTTAAAAGAACCAGATTCTGAATATGGTTTTAAGTTATTTTGCAATTTATTTTGAAAATACTGCATTTTACATATGAAGACAACAAAATATATATCTAAACACATCTAAAGGAACTCTTTACATATTTATAAATAAAAATTCAGTGAAACAAAGTATTGTATCATAATTCAATTGGCACAGCTTTTATTTCCTTAGCAATACATGAAATAATAATGCATTTTAGAGGGGAGGTCATTTTAGAATTGATGACATGTGGTACAATTTATTTGATTATTTCTTCCCTTCCTATCTTACTGTCCAAATTGTATGGCCATCAAGTGTTAGACCCTCTGAATTGATCATCTACAGCTCAACTTTTCTCTATTTTCTATTTTCAAATCCTGAGCTATTTCCCAATTTTTTTTCTCCAAGTCCTTCTATTGATTTTTTTGGCAATAATGTTTTAAATTTCAGAAACATATTTTCTTGCCTTTTGTTTATTCCTTTCTGTCATATCAGTCTGTCTGTGTTTGTGTGTGAGCATGTGTAATAAGCTCTTGAATTAGCTAAAAATACCTAATGGGAATTGTTAACGTGCTTGTCTAATTGTTTCTTCCAGATCAGCTCTTCTGAGTGTCAGTATTGTTCCCTCTATAGTAAACCAAAGATGTTCTTCAAGGTTCCTTGTACGTTTTGATTGTCGACTCCTATCCAGTAATGAATAATTTTGAGGACTGATGTAGGCAGCTCGTCTATGTTGCCTCTACTGTTGTCTATGTGTATAGGTAGGTCTCTTTATTCAGTAGGCCTCTCTGTCAAAAAGTATGCTTAATTGAGAAGGCTTCTTTTTATGGAGCGGTGTGTAACCTGCATTCTGTACCAGAGGGCGTGCAGGTAGAAAAGCCTGGCATGCCTACCTCTTTCCCCACCTGCCTCCACTCCCTTTCCTCCTTCTTTAACTTTCAAATTTCAGAGTAGGATAAATTCTACTCTCATGTTCTAGTCTCCATATCAAAAGCACCTTCTCTCTCTGGCCAGATTTTTAAAATTTCTTTACCAAAAAAGTTCACAATTTTATTTTTCCCTAGGGAGCAATTCTGGATTGCCCATCACTCTGCCAACAGGGAGATAGATGGGAGGCTTGGAGCCAATTGGAGCCATTGGAGTTCCATCTCCCTTCTGCCCTCTCTCCCTCAGGGTCTGCTGACTCAGAATCCCGAGCCTGTCTGGGAATTCTGATGCCCACCAGTACCCGAGCATTCTCCTTTACGTGTGCCAAGCTGCTTGTTCCTTCACTTTGATTCATCCATTGATATTCTGCCATATACATTATGACTTCCAGAAATCAACCAGAACCTCCTGCCCACCACTGAACTCCCTCTCATCCTTCTTATTTTCATTGGTATATTTCCTTTTTCCCCTTCTATACAGTCATCAAAATAGGATATTTAGGGGGGAAAAAAGGCAACACATGTTCCATATTTACTGTATGCCAGAAGATTGCGATTTATGGACAGTCTTCTTGTGCCATTACGTCTTGTGGAGTGAATATCATAATGGTGAACCAAGAGAATGCAAAACAATATAATGATGAACTATCCTAAGTATTAGGAAAAGAAGTAAAATAAAGGCTGTCATGAGGGAGTCACCCGGGAGACTTATTTAGATTGGCAATGAGGGAAGACCTCTGAAGAAGTACCATTTAAGATCTAAATTTTGAGTTGGAGTAACCAGGTTGTTAATGAGGAAGGTGTACCAGGACGAAGAAACAGCACATAGAAACTCCTGATATTAAAAGATGTTTATTGAAGGAGAACTGAAACGGTACGAGTGTGGGAGGGAAGTTGTGAGCAGGGCGGGGGCGTGCAAAGGAGGCTGAAGAGAGGCAAGGTCAGTCATGAAGGGTGTGTGTGTCACATAAAAAATTTACACTTAACTATTAATACTGTTGGCACCTATTAAAGGGCTTTAAGTTGAAGAAGGAAGCACTTAAATGTGTAGTTTCCGAAGATTAATTGGACTGCTGTATGGAGAATAAAATAAAATAGAGCAAACGTAGAAACAAGACGTCCAATAGGAGGATTATTTTAATAGTCTTGGCAAGAGATGAGGGCTGATGACATTAGAGTAGTAGAGGAATAGGCTTAGAAAAGGGAATGCATTAGAGACACATTTTAAAAAGGAACCACGGGTCTCAGTGTTAAACAGAATGTACAGAATGTACCAGGGTATGTGTGGGAGTGGTGAGGGCAAGTTAAATTACTGAAGGGTTTGGGATGAACAAAGGAATGGAAGGAGGTGCTTCTCCTGCAATGGGGAAAAGCTGAAGGGGGTGACGGGGTAGGGAGTTTTAGGTGTGATGGGCACCAAGGGTCCCGCTTTGAACTCATGAGCATTGAGATTCTTGCAACATATACTTACAGTTTGCCCTCCGTATTCCTGGAATTCAATCCGTGGTTGGTTGAATCCATGGATTTGGAACCCATGGATACAGAGGGCAAAGTGTACATTATTTTCAGAAGGTAGCTTCACAGCTAGGTGTGGAGCTCAGAAGAGAGTGTCAGATGGATGAAAGGTCAGAGAACTGGCTGGGAACTCAGAGGACCTGAGCAGACAGTGTGGGTTGACAGTCCTTTCAGCAATCCTTCCTCACGCCAACTCTCTCACTTTTCATACCAGACTCTTCTCTCCTGGGCAGTGAGAGAAGAATCACATTTCATAAGCAACACATTGACTTGATTTCTATTGCATGTGTCAAACAGATTCCATACATTATCTTTAGATTCTATAAGAGATTGTTCTTAGATTGTCATTCTCTTAGTATTTTCCATGCTGCTTTTTCCCTTTTGATCTGAAGGTTCATCTCTATAGGCTCCATGACTTTTACTATATATATATACTTTTTAAAAGTTTACTTATTCTTGAAGACTGTGCTATCTGTATATCTGAAAGGCAGATTAAGCTACACAGCTGCAAATCTCTTGCAGATTCTGAAAGATTGAATTGTTTGAATGTCTCACCTATTGACTGATCCTCAGGACCTCTCATACTAAGCAGCGTTTGAAAAAAAATCATTTATCTTTGGGGTTTTCTATCTTTTCCCTTATCCCTAATATTTAACTCTGTGGGCTTCAATTTCTAGGATGCACCATGCCTTCGCCTGCCCTCCATCCTTTTTACCCAATATTTTTTCAGAATTTACAGTCTTGGTCCCTGTGGTCCACGTCATACATCAGACAGACCTGACCGCAGAGGGCGTAGGTCTGCACACGGACCTCTGACTCTGCAGCTGTGGGGTGGTAGGGAGGCGGGTCCCAGCAAGTCTATGGCTTAGTGAGTGTTAACACAGAATGGACCTAAGACAGGAGGACAAACACTAGGCCCCAGCACCTGCTGAACTTGAACTTCAGCCCTGATTAGGGCTGCCTCAATAACTGGGCAAAGTTGGATTTGAAGGGAGAAGTGGTTGGTCTCACGGATGTACAGAAGGCAGCTGCTAGCAATTCAGAAGTCACTAACTAGTTCTAAGACCTCGAACAAGGTACTTCACTTCTTCTGTGTTCCGAGTCTCCCCTTTTGTAACATGAAGGGGTTTACCCAGCTGATCCCTAAGTGGCCTCCAGCCCTAATGTTGTCTAACGAATGTGTAGCACAAGGCTATTTGGGGCCATACGCCTGACTTTCTGCATTGAGATTTTTCATTAATTTGTAAGCTTTTGTTATTTCTGAGATGACTTTCGTTGTTAGAAATCCGAGTTCGCTCTAGTGGGCTTGTTATATCGACACTCTTTTCATTTCAGTTAAAGACTTTGATGATAGTTTCCAGTGAGAGCCCGGCAAAATAAAATCATGTTTTCTGTTCTAACATTTGTTTCATCTTCATCTTTTGTCGGCGGAAATATTGCTATTTGTCATTTCAACCTTTCCCAGGGACACTTCTTCCCTCACCTGGGGCCTCTGAAGTTTCTCTCATCAGAATGAAGGCTTTTGCTAATGGTTCTCCAGGGCTGCTGACTGTGTCAGAGACAGGGCTTTAGGCACGCCTACTAAGGGTTAGCCAAGGTCTCCAGGCAATCTCTTCTCTTCCTCATGAAGAGAGAGACATTCGATTAGAGGACCAAGATTTGGAGGAAAAAGCTGCTGCAGGGCTCAGTGGCTCACGTTGCTTTAGGGCTGCTGTTTTGAAGTAAGGTTATTTATACTCACAGACCGTCTAAGCCTCTTCCAGGTGAGGCCTGGGAGTCCTGGGTTTGGGGCCAGCTGACCTGGTTATCCTTCCTGAGAAGCACAGCTGGTGACTGAAGCTGGCCAGAAAGTCCTTCAGCTGGGAGAGGCCTTGTGTATCCAATGGGTCACAAAGCTTTATAGAAGGCACTTAAACAAAGCTTTCTAGTTGTCTCTACTGAGACCCGTTTCCCCATAAATCCTACATCAGGGCACAATGCAAATGTGTTTTCAGAGACAACAGGTTGGAAATCAGATTTTTTTTTTCTGGTTGAAATCAGCTTTGTTCCGGTTTGAAATTAGATTTGTTCTGATCTGAAATCAGATTTGTTCTATAAAAGCCAGAATCTCTGAGACTTCTGTTTTCAGAGACGAGAGGTTGGAAAACAGTTTTTTTTTTTTTTTTTTCTGGTTGAATTCAGGTTTGTTTTGGTTTGACATTAGACTTGTTCTGATCTGAAATCAGATTTGTTCTAGAAAACTCAGAATCTCTGAGACCTCTGCTTTCAAGGGAGGCTGAAGTGAGGATGATCTCCTTACCTTCAGGTAGACATCAGAGAGAAATATTAACAGTGATGAATGGAAGGGATAAATAAGTTTTATTATTGCTAAAGGGGATAAATGAATAAGAAGGGGTTTACTGGAAAGTCACAGAGATTCAGTATTTGAATAGGGAGGGATTTTAGGAATAATCTAAATGCCACCCTTATTTTAAGGAGTCTAAGACCCAGAGAGTTTGTATGTCTTGTCCATCACCCAGAACATTGCCTCACACGTTATATAAGTTGATCAAATATTTTTGGATTAAGTGTCCAGTAGCACAAATCTTGGTGACAGTCCTGAATTATGGACATGGAAGGAGAAGAATGGGAATCACTAGGCCTCTACTCAAGAGTCCTTGACTTTAAAATCCCTTCTTTTCCACGGCCTGTTCTGAACCTCATTCTAAGCCCTAGGACTTTCACCACCAGAAGCAGTGATTAGAGAGCTGTTTGTGCCCTCCCTTCTACATTTGTAGAATATCATCTATAGGAAAACAAGAGAAACCTAGGCGTCATTCTTCATTACTACGTCTCTGGTACCCCAATTAGTTAAGATCTGATTCATGAAAAACCCTGCCTGTTTCTTAACTCCACACGCTTCTACCATCCTGACAACCCTTCACTAGTTCTTCTGCCCCAGTCTTATCCACTTCCTCCTGAATCTAACCTTTAACCTGTTATTAGGGTCATACTTCTGAAGAAGTAAACATATTTATACCAGTCTCCATTTTTCAATGCCTTCATGATAAAATCCAAACTTGTTCAAGTGACACGCCTGTTATGATCTGTCCCCTCACTAAGTCCTTATTCTCATTGGTTCCCGTGTTTTTTTGCTTGCATATAAGACTTCAGCTGTAGTGAACTCGGTAGTTTGATTTATATTCCATGTGGCTTCATATCTTCCCCGGATTGGATGCTTCTTCCCTGCTTCTTGCCATCCCATATCTGCCCACTGGATCTGCCCATCATATACCCTGCAACCCAGGGAACTTCTCAGATTGTTCCCAGGTAAAGGTGAGACAAGAGGAACCCAGCTATCTGAAACTGATAACAGACTCACTGTCAGGTCCGAATCCTTCTATAACTGACCTCCCCTCATACCAATGAGTGTAGCTGTCCCCACGTTAGAGATGAGGGAAAAACTTACTAATGAGAGATTTAAAATAATGGTCTGCAGATATACACCCAACAAGCAGCAAAGACGGATTTGAACCTTGGTTGAACTTTCCTATCAGTACCTCCCATAATTAGGGGGCAGCAGCTACCCCTGTAGAAGGCTGATGGCTGCTCTGCACAACACCTGACTCCTCTTTCTTTCCAAAAAGACAAGCAAAATTTACTTATGCTCATTTATATACAAATCATGGTTGTCCGTACGGAATTCCTTATTTGACTCTGACTCTGGTCTGGAAATAAAACTTTTATTACAGAAGCACTGGTTGTAATTATACTTAAAAACATTTAGAGGCAGATTACAGATTATGCTGGTCACAATAACCATTTTCCCGGGTTGTAATTTCTCTTATGAAGAAATTTATTTAGTCGTTTATAAAACAGACTAAAAACATTTCCAATATGCTACCACTTGGTGTTGCTATTAGTCTGTATGTAGTTGCCTCAACCATGATTTCATTTATTCTAGGCAAATAACCTGTTTATTTTAAAGAAATCCTTTCGGGATAAATTGGAATAGGTATATTAGAATTCAAACAAATTTTTTGCTTTTTAATTTTATTTTTCGAAAATTAACAGTGGTCAACTTTGGGTTTATTTCTGTAGACATACTTCTGAAGAAATAAATCTTCTCTAATTAAAAATAAAAAGCCTCAGTTATTGCATCCATCATCTTGGTGCATTGAACAGAAATAACAGGACCTGAAGGAAACTCTTAAAATGTTGCCAAGGGCCAATCAATACAAAGTAAATTGGAACATTTAGAATTGACTTCTTACAACCAGTGATTTGATTATTAATACTGTTCTAGTTTTCTTGTGCTGAAGATGTTGTAAGCATTTGGGTCCACTGAAGTGGGTAAGTAAAATAATATTGATTGAATAATTATGGTGTAAAGACATTGTGTTAAGTGCTTTACATGTATAAAGTCTAATCATCTTCATCATTATGACTGTTTTAATCCTTTACTTTTGTTTTGATGTTTTGCACCTTACAAAGCACTTTATCTTAATGACTCCCATGAGGCCAAGGATGAATGTTAAAAATATTCAGGGAAACCATGAGAAACAAAAGAAAGACAGGGAAACACTTGTGAGTTGTACTCCCTATTATAATGGATTTATAAAAGTCTATCAGAGTTTATTAGACACATCTTGATATTTGACTGCATATTTTCCCTAGGACTAGCTAAGCTCATCAGATACTTTCACGGCTTAAGGAACAACAACATTAAAAACAAAGGCAAAGAGAAGGTAAACGACCATCTCCAGTTTTTCATTTCTATGGGTTATGACCTTCTTTCAGGATCAAACACTGGCTGGGTGAGGAATCACGGCCAGCCAAGGTGCATGAGTGTCCACTATACCATGACACTGTCAAATCTTTATGTTACTACAGATTTCTCCTTGAGGTCTAAAGCTGTATAGCAAACTGCTTATTGGAAATTGTCCAGATGCCTGCAAGCGTTTCAAACTCAACATCTTTCAAAGGAGAGACATTTCCCATTCTGCATCCCCTGCTCCCTGCACAGCCCCCACCTACTTTGTCTCCTGTGATTCCCGTCTCACTGAACGGTACCATCATCCACTCCATCTCCGAGCCAGAAACCTAGAAGTCATCCTAAGCTTCCCCTTTTTTCTTGCCTCCCACCTCCAGCCACTCCTGTCTTTCTGTCTGTTTGTGCTGTGATGTCTCTCAGTCTGCCTTCATCTCCCCATACCCATGGCTGAAGATCTAGTTCAAGTTCCCATCATCACTCTCGGAAAAGGGCTATTTCCGAGTTCCGGTTTCTCCTCTATTCTGCCAGATTGTTGCCAAAACCAGTCAAGAAAATCGGATCAAGTCACACCCCCGCTCAGAATTTCCCAGTAGCTAACCATTAACTACACAATCAAATACTCCCTTTTATGTCGTAAAGAGAATCCTCAGTATCTAACAACACAGTCCTCTGTTTATTAAGATTTGTGCTACAGCAACACCAAACTACCCAGTCAATGAAGAAATCAGTGACAGTGTGATTTGGTGGCTAATGAACTTGCATGTCAGTCCCTCCAATTGTCACATCACCATTCAAACTTTCTCTTTGGGGTCCTGAAGTTTTTACTGGGTTCACAAATCCTCAGAAAGAATGATTAACTGAATGTGTGAATGCACGTGGAAGGTGTTGGGAATAGTACAAAGACTTACTAGTAAATACATACATTTTTGTTGTTGTTGTTGTTGCAGTACGCAGGCCTCTCACTGTTGTGGCCTCTCCCATTGCGGAGCACAGGCTCCGGACGCGCAGGCTCAGCGGCCATGGCTCACGGGCCCAGCTGCTCTGCGGCATGTGGGATCTTCCCGGACCGGGGCACGAACCCGTGTCCCCTGCATCGGCAGGCAGACTCTCAACCACTGTGCCACCAGGGTAGCCCAATACATACATTTTTAGTTATCTTGCTAAGAAGTCTCACGACGCAGACATGGATCCTGTGTTTAGAGTCTGGGGTGTGGCTAGAGGATGCTGCAGGGACCCTGGACTTCCTTCAGCAGGTAGCTTGGGGCCATTGCTGGGAGGAGCTCTGCTTGCGTAATTCTCACTGCCACAGATGGCTGGATAACCTTGGGTAAGTTATTTGACTTCAGTTTTTCCCAAGCAAAGTTAAAATAGCAACATTAACCTAACCCCCACAGGCATGCTAATAAGCTCATTTTCCCCAAAAGTACCATGTACGAATTTTCATTAGTCATAGGGCTACAATAATAGTTAATTGTCCCTAGTTCTCCTTGTTCTTTACTGCTCATTCAAGCAAAAGATGTTACTGAAGGGACTGAGGTGGTGGTGAGGGGAAGTTGCAAAATATGCTGATGTACTAAACAAGTTGCAGAGATAATATAAAATGCAATCCAGACTGCAGAAGACCTTCTGATTTCCATCCCAACTAATCAGTAGTGATTCTATTGCAAACTCTTCTCTTATCTGTTCTAAGTCAGCTCCTCTGCCAAGGACAAATATAATCTAACCAGAATGGCAAAAATAATAACTAATGCATATAACCCCTGAAAATTTGTGAATAGTTTTCCCATGTGACATCTCACTTCATTAAGCTTCATGCTCACGTTGTTAAGAGGGTCTTTTAAAAAAATTATTTCAGGGGCTTCCCTGGTGGCGCAGTGGTTGAGAGTCTGCCTGACGATGCAGGGGACACGGGTTCGTGCCCCGGTCTGGGAGGATCCCACATGCCGCGGAGCGGCTGGGCCCGTGAGCCATGGCTGCTGAGCGGGCGCGTCCGGAGCCTGTGCTCCGCAGCGGGAGAGGCCACAACAGTGAGAGGCCCGCATACCACAAAAAAAAAAAAAAAAAAAAAAAAAAATTATTTCTATTTTACAGCTCAAAAACAGAAAACAAAGACAATGAAACTAAGAAATTTGTCCAAGATTAGAGACTAAGTTAACATCATGTTAGATTTTTTTTTTTTTTTTTGTAGAGAAATCTTTTAATTGTTTGAAGGTGGGAAGAAAGTTACTATCAGTTTTAAAACAGAAAACAACCTTAGAAGAATGTGATTTAATATTATGGAAGGTGGCACTGAATTTACCTCTCCATGCAGTCTGTGTCTAATGTGGACACAGTTCACTGTCTATCTCAACTCTATGAATTCCCCCAAACCTGCCGCAGTCTGACTCCCCACCAGGCTAGGCCCAAAGTACACGAAGTCAAGTTCTGACACAGCCATTGTTTTGCCAGTAACTGCAGAGCTAGGAGAGGACAGCTCCCAGCAGGCGCTGGCCATGGTTCTAGTGAATAATTCATTGGGACTGCCACCAGCTGGGGAACATCCTTCTTCCACTGATTGCTTGCTTTTATCCACCCATTTATCTTCATTAAAGACTTTGTTTCCTCTCAACAACTTGTCTCCAATTTTCCCATTTAAAGCTGTTTTTTTCCCCCCTGGCTTTGAGGTTTTAGATACACTCTTTTTCTTCCTATACCAATGCTAACCACAAATTCCCTGTGCAATGAAAGTTTAAATCCTAAACTTTCACTATTGAGACATAACCAAATGTCACAATGTTCAGTATTGGCTTCATTAACATAGGGTACAGACTAATGGAAAATTAGCCCTCTGGTCAACTACTGTGACCTTTCACTTAGAGACGTTTTCTGTGTGAAGATACCTATGGGTCTTCCCTTGCCAAGGACAAGTTTCAATTTACAGAGCTCACTTTCTAAGTCAATTAAAAGTAATCTGGCAAGCGGATGTTAGATTTCTCACATTCCAAAATTATTAAAAAATACATACTCAGTAGTCAATGTAAGTTTTATTTTCCTTCCCTCTGTATTTCAGTGATATTGAGTGGAAAATAATACAGGTTGTTTAGTTTTGTGTGGTTAATTTTAAAAATATGCTCATGGTTATTATGATTCTAGTGCCCTGATCTTTCTGTTATGCACTGAATTCTAATCTTATGATTTTACTAATAATATGATTAGTGGAGAAATTACCACCTGGTAATTTCTGAGCTCATTCTTTCTAATCTTTCTCAGATAATGGGTACCATGTTGCCAGTATTCAACCAACTATGAGTTTTGAAAAATCATTGTAAGTCAATTAAGTTTCTTGACTAATTTCCTTAATAGCCCAGGGCATTCGTCATTCAGACCTATTGCTTAATATATGTCATGTTTCCCAAGCATTTTCTCACTTATTCTTTGTAAATAGCAATTTTTACAAAGTCTTCATTAGTTCCTAATTGTTGAAATTTATCTTCTTCATTACACCTGCTAAAGACCGATTTTAAAATGAGTTAATTTTCCCTACTACTTTAGAGTTATTATATCTTATATCCTTTGTTCATTACAGGATTTAAATGATTCCAGTATATTTTGCCTTTGGCTTTGGAAACAGCTGAAAAATCCTTTGTGTGTATTTAGCATAATCCATAATAACTAAAATTTGGGCATTTTGAGAATAAAGATTTTTTTCTTCATTAAAAGTTATGTAGTAACATTACATCTACATCCTGCTAAATAAAGCATTAAACAGGTTTAGCGACTGAAGCTTATAACCCACTCAGCTTTTGTTTTAGACATATTTTACTACCAAGCAAACCAAGGTGGTTTACCCCAGTATCTACACTAGAAGTCTTTCTTACCACTCACCTCAGAAAATTTGGTCATAAATAATTACATTTTAATTCTTTAAAGGTTACTTAGGCAATTTTTTGTCTGGATGGAAAGTTTCTAGTCTTTCATATTTTAACTTTTTTCATCTATAACTTTTATCTCCATTTCAATATTTACAACCAAAATGCATTTGAATACAGAAAAATTGTAAATATTTTGAATTTAATAGATATCTGCAAAATTGTGCTTTTATTTTCTCTTGTCTTATAGTTGCACACTGAAGGGGTCAGGGTCTGAATACGTAAGTCTACCTTTCATATCTGAAGTAATAGTTCACAGAATCCCAATAAGTGCAGGTGTAATTAATAAGGTTTTATAATAGTGCTAAAAAATGATGTCAAAGGTCCAAAACAGAAAACTAACACAATTGCAAAACGCAGAGAATCCTTTTCCCATGTTAATTTCTTTTTTTTTTTTTTTTTTTTGCGGTATGCGGGCCTCTCACTGTTGTGGCCTCTCCCGTTGCGGAGCACAGGCTCCGGACGCGCAGGCCCAGCGGCCATGGCTCACGGGCCCAGCCGCTCCGCGGCATATGGGATCCTCCCAGACCGGGGCACGAACCCGTATCCCCTGCATCGGCAGGCGGACTCTCAACCACTGCGCCACCAGGGAGGCCCTCCCATGTTAATTTCTACCTCTCATCAGCTAAGACTTGGGAGTCTGGGGCCACTCTCCATCCTGCTAAACTTCCAGCTTCCAATTTCAAGTCTAGGCTGATTGCTCTGCATCACTGGACAAGACTCCCTCCCTCTTGGGGTCCCAGCTTCACTCCCCTTTTGGCTGCAAGTTAAACGTGGGTCTCACCCAGTGCTTTTGCCAGAACACCTCGGCCCGCCCGGATTTCTACGTGCATCAGCGCTTTCCAGCACCAGCCTGCCCTCTCTGCCCATCCTGCCTCTTCCCCACTCCCCCGCCACCAATCCCCAAGTCCTTTTCCCTCATGTTCTGCACCCCCCAGCCCGGCTGCCAGGCGCGGGGTCCAGCCTTTCCATCTGGAGCAGCAGATTCTGCTTCCCTCACGGCTACTCTCAGAATTGACAGTTTCACTAAAAACAAACAAACAAAAAGCCCCACACTCAAAACAAAACAAACAAATACAACACTATCTTCCTTCACAGAGTACGAGGCGAGACAGATGGGCCAGGTCTCCCGCTTCTTTCCTGCGTTTCGGACCATCGTTTTTTCTTCTTCCCACGGGGGTGCACATCAGTGTGTTCAATTAGCCACAGAGGGAGCCTGTGACGCCCTTATGCCTCCTCTGTCATTCACTCAGCACTGCTCAAGGCTCAACGCTTGGATGTTATGTAAACACACCCCTTCTCCTTTTCCAGCTACTACATCACCTCTGACCCCCGCCCCCTTCACATCCCGGTTCTTTAGGTTGGCGCAGTCCCAAGGACACTTTTAGTCACAGAGTCCTGAGGCACATGGGACATTCAGCGTGAGGTCATCTAGATTGAGGGTGTCTGTCCCCCCAGGTGTCACCTGTCGGTCTACTCTTGCCATTCTGTCACTTCTGTGGAGAGCTGCAACCACCGGGTGGAGGCTGGCCAGACCTTCTAACAGATTTCCTTGCCAACTCTCCACCTCCTTCCTTAATTTCCTGTGTCTGTGTCCAGCTCTGCGGTGTTTTCTTTTCACTCTCCTCACCCTCTTCAGTGCATTGTGGTCCTTCAGGATTGCATGGTCTATGATGGTCTGACTGCCACGGATGGCTGGTTACTGCCTGGCTTTCAGGTCCTCATTCTCAAATGGCTTCCAAACTGTGGAATGAGAAATCCTGGGTGAAATGTTACAGTCATTTCTGTCATATCAGAGGCATTTCATCTGGGAGCTCAGAAGTCGTTGGTGCACAGGAGGTGGCTCTCATTGCCCTCATTCTAGGGCCTTATTCTCATCAAGGTTGACTGCTGGTAGGACTTGGCCCTTTGAGTCTACGTGCTTCTCATACAGAATCAGAGCAATTCATGGTGAGGCCAATCCTTCCTTGACAGTGGGGAAGGGCTGTGTGGTCTGTGGAAGTCTGAATACCTGTTCGATGGTAAATAGCATGCCTAGGGTGGCATACAGGGATGTTTTTTGGATTGCTATTTATACCTTAGAGTGGTTGTCGGATGCGTTATTTCCATAGATACCACCAGGTGGAAAGTGGGTTAGGGACTCTCAGGCACAGACTGGATGTTAATGTTGTTCTAAAATAGGGAAGCACTATTGTGATGAATGAAGTAGCACAAGACGCAGAGGACTCTAGTTTCTGATGGAAACTAGTTTACAATGTAGTAGAGAGCTGACTCTTCATAGAAAATATATCCTGCTCTGGTTGTTACAAGAAAAACTTAAGTCCCTTCTAAAATATGTTGCCTTGGAAAAGTATACATGTCAGACTTGTATGAGGATGTGTGGTGGTCTACTGGGGGCTACTGGAAGGGGGGTTCTTTTGACTGCCCAGCACCTCTGATGCTTCATCCTCCCAAATGCTTACCCCGCCAGGTAAGCTAGAGAGTCCTAGTTTTGTCAGTGGTCAGTCAGAAGAAATCAGAACTGATCTCTTGAGCTAAATAAAGGCTTGCTCTCTCCCTCCCCCCACCCCCGTATTGTTATCTCTGGACAACAATATGTGGCTCACGGCCAGATTCTATATAATCCTGTCACCCTGGTAGTTTGGGCATGCCTCAAGGAATGGCTCTGTGTGTAAATCAAGCCTCTAGAATGCTTTGGCTTTGGAAGGTCATGCCTGTGTTGGCATGCTGTGACAATATTTGAACATCACACTGTGGGAGAAGGACCGTTCTCACCCTCTGGTATCTAGAGAACCTGTTTCTAGGCTGGAAATTGTAGTGAGTCCTTCAGCCACTATAGCCCCCAAACTACCATGTCAGCAGTGGCTATCAATGAAGTGCACTTGACCTTCTGGCATTGAGCATGCTTTTAATTCTCTTTCCTTGGAGGGTCAAACTGACCCTTCAGATTTGAAGGAACCTAGGTAAGTGCTTGTTGTCTAGGAAAGAAAGGAAGACACTGCTACAAAGTGGGACTGGAGTTCAGAAAAAATTTAATCAGAGTAGTAAACAGGTGGGTACTTTATGGTATTGCTCAAGACATATCAGTAACTAAATCACGAAAATAACTTTATCCCTGACATTTTTCTTCTTGTGTGGTGCTAGCCAAAGAAACCACATTATGTTATGAAACCAAATTATGTTATGAAATAACCCATGAGGTTTCTATTTCAGTGTTTTGTGCTAGCAAATTCACGTAACTTCACACTGAATCTGCCTTACCAAAATCTTTATTAATGTAGATGATCAAATGAAATTGTACCAGTTGCTTTTCTTTTACTCACTAATAACAGAATTCAGAAACTGGCAAAAAGGAAAACTTACAGTATCAATCACTGCTAGATTTAGGCTCTCGACCGATTTCATCAGAGTTCAGTTTTTCTCCATTACTGGGCTCTGCCTTCTATTGCATAGCCTTTACTCTCTGATTTCATGTGGTGGCCCCCAACATTTCTGGGCTCATGAATGTCCAGAATTAAAGTCAGCAGATGCAAGAGCATAATTCTTTTCCATTAGTAAGAAAAAGCCTTATGGAGCTGATAGACCAGGACTGGATCACACAGCCATGCCTACATTCATCAATATGGATGGGTGAGTCCTCTCCTCTGATGGGTCAGACATGAGTCACTTGCCCACCCTAGCATTGAAGATGGATTGGAAATGGAGGAGATGTGGTTTCCTATAGAAAGCTCAGAGTACTGTAGAGATGATTTCCACCCATTACTCTGCTGTTTAGACTGGGCACATTGGACAATGGTGTAAAGAAAAGTGAGAGCCACTAAGAAACAGATTCATCCCTTTCCAGCCCTTCCCTGTCAATCTATGCCTTTATCACTCAGGCGTGATTAGACAGAAGCTTTTACCTTTTTTATTCTCTATTCCTGCAGCACATCGGTGTGATAGGGAAGATCCAGGAAAAATCCTTACAAATGTACCCAAATGAAAAACCAAAAACCATAAAACTAACTGTAGCCGGGGAGAGTAAGAAGGTGAAGTTAAAATCAGTAATTGGGGCAGCAGCCTTGGAGGCCAGTGGCTGGCAGTGATGGTCCCAGCGCTGTTTGCTATGCCCCCGGCTGGGCGCGAGGGAGGCTTTGGACAACTTGTCTTCACACTCAGCACATCTGTCTGCCTGAGGGCCCTACAGCCTGGGGAAGCAGCTTTTACAGGCCCCTCTTATCCTGCTCACGCACAGGAGCGTGGCTGCAATGCCAGGGAAGGAAGATGAGCTTGTTGCCTCTGGAGAAGCCCCGTCGTTGTGACTTTTAGCCCCTGTGAGGCAGCCTTGATGGAGCATTTTATTTGACTGTTCATTTGAAATTGAGATGCAGTCATGAGCAGGCGTCTCTCACGTGTAGGTGACCGGGGGGAGAAGATGGACCCTCAGAAACGGAAATTCATTTTTCGTGTGATTGTCTTTAGCGATTAAGCAGGAAGGAAAGACCAGAGAAAACCATGAGGGTAGAACGAGGCGGGGGCGACCTTCAAGATGGTGGAGGACGCGGAGATCACCTTTCTCCCCACAGATACACCAGAAATACATCTACATGTGGAACTGCTCCTACCGAACACCTACTGAACGCTGACAGAAGACCTCAGACCTCCCAAAGGGCAAGAAACTCCCCACATACCTGGGTAGGGCAAAAGAGAAAAGAAAAAACAGAGACAAAAGGATAGGGACAGGACCTGCACCAGTGGGAGTGAGCCGTGAAGGAGGAAAGGTTTCCACACACTAGAAGCCCCTTCGCGGGCGGAGACGGCAGGTGGCGGAGTGGGGGTAAGCTTCCGAGTCGCGGAGGAGAGCGCAGCCACAGGGGTGCGGAGGGCAAGGCGGAGAGATTCCCGCACAGAGGGTCGGTGCCGACCGGCACTCACCAGCCCTAGAGGCTTGTCTGCTCAGCCGCCGGGGCGGGCGGCGCTGGGAGCTGAGGCTCGGGCTTCGGTCGGATCCCAGGGAGAGGACTGGGGTTGGCGGCGTGAACACAGCCTGAAGGGGTTAGTGCACCACGGCTGGCCGGGAGGGAGTCCGGGGAAAAGTCTGGACCTACCGAAGAGACAAGAGACTTTTTCTTCCCTCTTTGTTTCCTGGTGCGTGAGGAGAGGGGATTAAGAGCAATGCTTAAAGGAGCTCCAGAGACAGGTGCGAGCCGCGGCGATCAGCGCGGACCCCAGAGACGGGCATGAGATGCTAAGGCTGCTGCTGCTGCCACCAAGAAGCCTGTGTGCGAGCGCAGGTCACTGTCCACACCTCCCCTCCCGGGAGCCTGTGCAGCCTGCCACTGCCAGGGTCCCGTGACCCAGGGACAACTTCCCCGGGAGAACACATGGCACGCCTCAGGCTGCTGCAACGTCACGCAGGCCTCTGACGCCGGAGGCTCGCCCCGCATCCATACCCCTCCCTCACCCCGGCCTGAGGGAGCCAGAGCCCCCTAGTCAGCTGCTCCTTTAACCCTGTCCTGTCTGAGCGAAAAACAGACGCCCTCAGGCGACCTACCTGCAGAGGCGGGTCCAAATCCAAAGCTGAACCCCAGGAGCTGTGAGAACAAAGAAGAGAAAGGGAAATCTCTCCCAGCAGCCTCAGGAACAGCAGATTAAATCTCCACAGTTACCTTGATGTACCTGCATCTGTGGAATACCTGAATAGACAACGATTCATCCCAAATTGAGGAGGTGGACTTTGGGAGCAGCTGTAGACGTGGGGTTTCCTTTCTGCATCTAATTTGTTTCTCGTTTTATGTTTATCTTAGTTTAGTATTTAGAGTTTATTATCATTGGTAGATTTGTTTATTGACTTGGTTGCTCTCTTCCTTTTTTTTTAAAAAAAAATATTTCCTTTTTCTCTTTTTGTGAGTGTGTATGTGTATACTTCTTTGTGCGATTTTGTCTGTATAGGTTTGCTTTTACCATTTGTCCTAGGGTTCTGTCTGTCCTTTTTTTTTTTAACTATAGTTTTTAGCACTTGTTATCATTGGTGGATTTGCTTATTGGTTTGGGTGCTCTCTTCTTTCTTTTACTATTTTTTTATTTTAATAACTATTTTATTTTATTCTATTTTATTTTTTCTTTCTTTCTTTCTTTCTTTTTTTCTCCCTTTTCTTCTGAGCTGTGTGGCCAACAAGGTCTTGGTGCACCAGCTGGGTGTCAGGCCTGAGCCTCTGAGGTGGGAGACCTGAGTTCTGGACATTGGACCACCAGAGACCTCCCAGCTCCATGTAATATCAATCTGCGAGAGCTCTCCCAGAGATCTCCATCTCAACACTGAGACCCAGCTCCACTCAATGAAGAGCAAGCTACAGTGCTGGACACCTTATGCCAAACAACTAGCAAGACAGGAACACAACCCCACCCATTAGCAGAGAGGCTGCCTAAAATCATAATAAGGTCACAGACACACCAAAACACACCACCACACACGGTCCTGCACACCAGAAAGACAAGATACAGCCTCAACCACCAGAATACAGGCACCAGTCCCCTCCACCAGGAAGCCTACACAACCCACTGAACCAACCTTACCCACTGGGGGCAGACACCAAAAACAACAGGAACTACGAACCTGCAGCCTGTGGAAAGGAGACCCCAAACACAGTAAGTTAAGCAAAATGAGAAGACAGAGAAACACATAGAGGATGAAGGAGCAAGGTAAAAACCCACCAGAACAAACAAATGAAGAGGAAATAGGCAGTCTACCTGGAAAAGAATTCAGAGTAATGATAGTAAAGATGATCCAAAATCTTGGAAACAGAATGGAGAAAATACAAGAAATGTTTAACAAGGACCTAGAAGAACTAAAGAGCAAACAAACAATGATGAACAACACAATAAATGAAAGTAAAAATTCTCTAGAAGGAATCAATAGCAGAAAAACTGAGGCAGAAGAACGGATAAGTGACCTGGAAGATAAAATAGTGGAAATAATTACAGCAGAGCAGAATAAAGAAAAAAGAATGAAAAGAATTGAGTACAGTCTCAGAGACATCTGGGACTACATTAAACACACCAATATTTGAATTATAGCGGTCTCAGAAGAAGAGAAAAAGAAAGGGTCTGAGAAAATATTTGAAGAGATTATATTTGAAAACTTCCCTAATACGGGAAAGAAAATAGTCAAGTCCAGGAAGCATAGAGAGTCTCAAACAGGATAAATCCAAGGAGAAACACACCAAGATACATATTAATCAAACTATCAAAAATTAAATACAAAGAAAAAATATTAAGGGAAAAGCAACAAATAGCATACAAAGGAATCCCCATAAGATTAACAGCTGAACTTTCAGCAGAAACACTGCAAGCCAGAAGGGTGGGGCAGGACATATTTAAAGTGATGAAAAGGAAAAATCTACAACCAAGATTACTCTACCCAGCAAGGATCTCAGTCAGATTCGATGGAGAAATTAAAACCTTTACAGACAAGCAAAAGCTAAGAGAATTCAGCACCACCAAACCAGCTGTACAACAAATGCTAAAGGAAGTTCTCTAGGCAGGAAACACAAGAGAAGGAACAGACCTACATAACAAACCCAAAACAATTAAGAAAATGGGAATAGGAACATATACATTGAAAATTAAATGTAAATGGATTAAATATAAATGGATTAAATGCTCCAACCAAAAGACATAGACTGGCTGAATGGATACAAAAACAAGACCCGTATATATGTTGTCTACAAAAGACCCACTTCAGACCTAGGGACACATACAGACTGAAAGTGAGGGGATGGAAAAAGATATTCCATGCAAATGAAAATCAAAAGAAAGCTGGAGTAGCAACTTGCATATCAGAAAAAATAGACTTTAAAATAAAGACTATTACAAGAGACAAAGAAGGACACTACATAATGATCAAGGGATCAATCCAAGAAGAAGATATAACAATTGTGAATATTTATGCACCCAACATAGGAGCACCTCAAAACATAAGGCAAATGCTAACTGCCATAAAAGGAGAAATTGAGAGTAACACAATAATAGAAGGGGACTTTAACACACCACTTTCACCAATGGACAGATCATCCAAAATGAAAATAAATAAGGAAACACAAGCTTTAAATGATACATTAAACAAGATGAACTTAACTGATATTTATAGGACATTCCATCCAAAAACAACAGAATACACTTTCTTCTTAAGTGCTCATGGAGCATTCTCCAGGATAGATCATATTTTGGGTCACAAATCAAGGCTTGGTAAATTTAAGAAAATTGAAATTGTATCAAGTATCTTTTCTGACCACAACTCTATGAGACTAGACATAAATTACAGGAAGAAATCTGTAAAAAATACAAACACATGGAGACTAAACAATACACTACTAAATAACCAAGAGATTATTGAAGAAATCAAAGAGGAAATAAAAAAATACCTAGAAACAAATGACAATGAAAACACCATGACAAAAAAAGTATGGGATGCAGCAAATGCAGTTCTAAGAGGGAAGTTTATAGCAGTACAGTCCCACCTCAAGAAACAAGAAAAATCTCAAATAAAAAACCTAAACTTACACCTAAAGCAATTAGAGAAGGAAGAACAGAAAACCCCCCAAAGTTAGCAAAAGGAAAGAAATCATAAAGATCAGATCAGAAATAAATGAAAAAGGGGCCTCCCTGGTGGCGCAAGTGGTTGAGAGTCCGCCTGCCGATGCAGGGGATACGGGTTCGTGCCCCGGTCTGGGAGGATCCCATATGCCGCGGAGCGGCTGGGCCCATGAGCCATGGCCGCTGAGCCTGTGCGTCCGGAGCCTGCGCATCCGGAGCCTGTGCTCCGCAACGGGGGAGGCCACAACAGTGAGAGGCCCGCATACCGCAAAAAAAAAAAAAAAAAAAAAAAGAAATAAATGAAAAAGAAATGAAGGAAACAATAGCAAAGATCAATAAAACTAAAAGTTGGTTCTTTGAGAAGATGAACAAAATTGATAAACCATTAGGCAGATTCATCAAGAAAAAAAGGAGAAGACTCAAATCAATAGAATTAGAAATGAAAAAGGAGAAGTAACAACTGACACTACAGAAATACAAAGGATCATGAGGGATCATTACAAGCAACTCTATGCCAATAAAATGTACAGCCTGGAAGAAATGGACAAATTCTTAGAAAAGCACAACTTTCTGAGACTGAACCAAGAAGAAATAGAAAAAATAAACAGACTAATCACAAGCACTGAAATTGAAACTGTGATTAAAAATCTTCCAACAAACAAAAGCCCAGGACCAGATGGCTTCACAGGCGAATTCTATCAAACATTTAGAGAAGAGCTAACACCTATCCTTCTCAAACTCTTCCAAAGTATAGCAGAGGGGGGAACACTCCCAAACTCATTCTACGAGGCCACCATCACCTTGATACCAAAAACAGGCAAGGATGTCACAAAGAAAGAAAACTACAGGCCAGTATCACTGATGAACATAGATGCAAAAATCCTCAACAAAATACTAGCAAACAGGATTCAACAGCACATTAAAAGGATCATATACCATGATCAAGTGGGGTTTATTCCAGAAATGCAAGGATTCTTCAGTATACACAAATCAGTGTGATACACCATATTAACAAATTGAAGAATAAAAACCATATGATAATCTCAATAGATGCAGAAAAAGTTTCGACAAAATTCAAGACTGATTTATGATAAAAACCCTCGAGAAAGTAGGCATAGAGGGAACTTACCTCAACATAACAAATGTCATGTATGACAAACCCACAGCCAACAGTCCTCAATGGTGAAAAACTGAAACCATTTCCACTAAGATCAGAAACAGGACAAGGTTGCCCACTCTCACCACTCTTATTCAACATAGTTTTGGATGTTTTAGCCACAGCAATTAGAGAAGAAAAAGAAATAAAAGGAATCCAAATCAGAAAAGAAGAAGTAAAGATGTCACTGTTTGCAGATGACATGACACTATACATAGAGAATCCTAAAGATGCTACCAGAAAACTACTAGAGCTAATCTATGAATTTGATAAAGTAGCAGGATACAAAATTAATGCACAGAAATCTCTTGCACAGATGAAAAATCTGAAAGAGAAATGAAGGAAACACTCCCATTTATCACTGCAACAGAAAGAATAAAATACCTAGGAATAAACCTACCTAAGGAGAAAAAAGACTTGTATACAGAAAAGTATAAGACACTGATGAAAGAAATTAAAGATGATACAAACAGATGGAGGGATATACCATGCTCTTGGATTGGAAGAATAAACACTGGGAAAATGACTCTACTTCCCAAAGCAATCTACAGATTCAATGCAATCCCTATCAAAATACCAATGGCATTTGTCACAGAAGTAGAACAAAAAATTTCACAATTTGTATGGAAACAGAAAAGACCCTGAATATCCAAAGCAATCTTGAGAAAGCAAAACGGAGCTGGAGGAATCAGGCTCCCTGACTTCAGACTATTCTACAAAGCTACAGTAACCAAGACAGTATGCTACTGGCACAAAAACAGAAATATAGATCCATGGGACAGCATAGAAAGCCCAGAGATAAAGTCACGCACATATGGTCACCTTATCTTTGATAAAGGAGGCAAGAATATACAATGGAGAAAAGACAGCCGCTTCAATAAGTGGTGCTGGGAAAACTGGAGAGCTACATGTAAAAGAATTAAATTTGAACACTCCCTAACACTACACACAAAAATAAACTCAAAATGGATTAAAGATCTAAATGTAAGGCCAGGCACTATCAAACTCTTAGAGGAAAACATAGGCAGAACATTCTATGACATAAATCACAGCAAGATCCTTTTTGACCCACCTTGTAGAGAAATGGAGATAAAAACAAAAATAAACAAATGAGACCTAATGAAACTTAAAAGCTTTTGCACAGCAAAGGAAACCATAAACAAGATGAAAAGACAACCCTCAGAATGGGAGAAAATATTTGCCAACGAAGCAACTGACAAAGGATTAATCTCTAAAATATACAAGCAGCTCATGCAGCTCAATATCAAAAACACAAGCAACCCAATCCAAAACTGGGCAGAAGACCTAAGTAGACATTTCTCCAAAGAATATATACAGATTGCCGACAAACACGTGAAAGGATGCTCAACATCACTAATATTTAGAGAAATGCAAATCAAAAGTACAATGAGGTATCACCTCACACCAGTCAGAATGGCCAACGTCAAAGAATCTACAAACAAGAAATCCTGCAGAGGGTGTGGAGAAAAGGGAACCCTCTTGCACTGTCAGTGGGAATGTAAATTGATACAGCCACTATGGAGATCAGTATGGAGGTTCCTTAAAAAACTAACAATGGAACTACCATATGACCCAGCAATCCCACTACTGGGCATATACCCTGAGAAAACCATAATTCAAAAAGAGTCATGTACCACAATGTTCACTGCAGCTCTATTTACAATAGCCAGGACATGGAAGCAGCCTAAATGTCCATCAACAGATGAATGGATAAAGATGTGGCACATATATACAATGGAATATTACTCAGCCATAAAAAGAAACGAAGCTGAGTTATCTGTAGTGAGGTGGATGGACCTACAGACTGTCATACAGAATGAAGTTAAGTCAGAAAGAGAAAAACAAATACCATATGCTAACATATATATATATGGAATCTAAAAAAAAAAAAGCTTCTGAAGAACCTAGTGGCAGGACAGGAATAAAGACGCAGACGTAGAGAATGGACTTGAGGACATGGGGAGGGGGAAGGGTAAGCTGGGATGAAGTGAGAGAGTGGCATGGATATATATACACTACCAAATGTGAAGAGGATAGCTGTTGGGAAGCAGCCGCATAGCACAGGGAGATCACCTCTGTGCTTTGTGACCACCTAGGGGGTGGGATAGGGAGGGTGGGAGGGAGACCAAGAGGGAGGAGATATGGGGATATATGTATATGTATAGCTGATTCACTTTGTTATACAGCAGACGCTAACACACCATTGTAAAGCAATTATACTCCAATAAAGATGTTAAAAAAAAAAAAAAGAACGAGGCTGAAATTTCTGTCTCCTGCACCCCGTATGTAGGCTGGAGGAGAAGCTGGGTGCCTGGGGCTGCTTTGCCTGCTGCTTTGTCCTAAGCTGTGTGAGGACAGGAGGACATGGCCAGCCTGGGTACTCTGTGGACTGCAGGGAAGAGCACAGACCTAATGAAGAGACAGCCAATGTTGACTTGCTCTATGACCTTGAATAAAACCTGTATCCTCTCAGGTTTTATTTATTATATTAAATTATAATATATATATATATATTTAAGATTTGACTAAGTGATTGCTAAAGCGCCTACTGGCTCTGAAATCTTATGAGTGTTTCAGGTGAATCTCAACGTTCTCTTTATCATTATCATCACTGTCATGTCCTGGGCACTGTACTCAACCTTTATAGCCATGATCCCATTTTATCCTCACTTCAGGCTTACCAAGTCTATATTAGTGCCATCACCTCACAGATGAGGATACTGTGTTTGATTCCAAAGTCCATGGTGCCTACCTAGAGGAAGACAATATCTGCCAATGATGCATTAATTTATGACATTTTAAAATTCATGCATTAATTTATGGCAATCCTTTAACCAAATCTATCTAAAATCAAATACAGATCATTATATTTTTGAACCAGGGATGAGTGGCTCCCTTTACAATGCTTATTAAAAGTGATACTGAGCAGGGCCCTGTGGGGCTCCTGGGCACAAAAGCCTTCCTGTGTCCCCCATTCCTTGATTACAGGAAATAGGCTTCATTCAACCTCCATGACCCTCCCTGAGTTCCAAGGAGCAGGTTCAAACAGTTACTAATTAGAGAGGGTTGGGATGTGGAGACCAGGGAGGAACAGTCAAAAGAAAGAACAGAGCAGCCTTGGGGCAGGGTCCAGGTTCCCCCTCACGGGATGCACACAACAATACCTTTGAGCTGTTTTGCAGATACTGAAACCCCAACCAGGGGGGAGAAGTTAACTGACTGCTGCCCACCAGCACGTAGACCCCAGACTGGCTGAAACCAGAAGGTTGATGATGCTGACACCCGATTACCTCACCACCAACCAATCAGAACAATGTCCATAAGCTGACCACGCCCTGCTCCTTGAACACTCTAAGATGCCTCACTACCCTCTCCAGGTCGGGACACACAGTTTTGAGGGCACTAGCCCGCTCTGGCCCCCTTTGCCCGACAAAGCAATAAAGCTATTCTTTTCTACTTCACCCAAGACTCTGTCTCTGAGATTTAATTCGGTGTTGGGGTACAGAGGCTGGATTCGGCTTCATTAGCTTATCTTAAAGATGAGAATAAAGATACTATTTGTACTGTAGTATGATAAGTTAACTTAGCTGAAGTAAGAAATGTGTGGACACTAGCTGACACACTGTTGGTATGAAACAACTTACAGTTCTTTACTCCCTTGATTAAACGAGGTTAAGACCGTAAGAAAGAAGCCATCACTTTGATATTGCTGCGCTGAGCCATGTCAATTGGGTTTCTAATAATCTTTTATTAGGGTTTGTGAATGAAAAGCCGAAGTCAAGGAACAAGTTCAGTCTGAAATCAAATATGGCCTAGACGTGGCTCTCAAATCAATGGCAAAGAACCTTCTAAGAGATTATATCTATTCACTGAAAGCCCGAAGGGCACAACTAGAATGTGCGGGAGGAAACCAGAGATGTCAGCTCCATAAAAGAAACAACTTTCTAACAATTTAAGCTGCTCAAAGAATGAACAAAGGGCTTCAGAAGACAGTGTGTCTTCTGTCGTCCTAAGTCTTTAGATGGCACGTGCAGAAGAAGGTCCTTTGTTAGGTGGGGCTGCACCTGAAGACCTTTATAAACTCTCTCAGTGCTAAGACTCTGTGTCTCAGAGACGCTATGAATCTGCTAAGATTTAATGGCTATTGTGGAGAGCCAAACACCTCAGGCTGCATTTTTAATTCATTTACTCATTCATTTAAGGCTTTTTTTTTTTTAGTGCATCTGTGAACCAAGCCCTGGTCTAAGCATCAGGGATATAAGATGAGTAAGATTTCTTCCCTTCAGTGAGCTAAACTATAAAGAGGGAGAGACACATGTAAAATAGAAAATGTAATAATGCTTCACTGATGCTATATTAGAAAACAGCATAAAGTACAGCAAAATATAAAAATGGAGGTAATCAGAGCTTCCTGTTTTGGGTTTAATAACTTATTTTCTTTGTTAGTTTGGCCTCATCTTTGATATTGAACATTCTGATTCAGTCTCTAGCTTTTTCTGTACCAGTTCTCCATATTTGCTCTGTAAATTGCAGTCAAAGGGAAAAGACACTCTTCAACACCACTTCAAATAGAAATTGACGTCCTGGGCTTCCCTGGTGGCACAGTGGTTGAGAATCTGCCTGCCAATGCAGGGCACATGGGTTCGAGCCTTGGTCTGGGAGGATCCCACATGCCACGGAGCAACTAGGCCCATGAGCCACAACTACTGAGCCTGCCCGTCTGGAGCTTGTGCTCCGCAACAAGAGAGGCCGCGACAGTGAGAGGCCCGCGCACCACAATGAAGAGTGGCCCCCACTTGCCACAACTAGAGAAAGTCCTCGCACAGAAACGAAGACCCAACACAGCAAAAATAAATAAATACATTAATTAATTAATAAAACAAAGTTGTTGTATGTAGAAAACTTTAAAAAAAAATCTTAAAAAAAAAAAAAAAAGAAATTGACGTCCTGCTGGTAAGTCTACCTGGAGATACAAGTTGAGATTTAGCAGTGCAGGTTGTGGTTGGAATGATGAGAAAGGGTGAGTTTAGCCTGGGACAGGAGGTAAATGGAGAAAACAGAACTAAACAGTAAACAATAGTAGGAGCTCACTGGTCCATGTATACTTTTGGGTTGTTTAGTTTCCACCAGTAGAATCAAAGCATCTACTGACTGTGGAATGACACAGCTTTGGGCATGCAAAGCACAATTCTTAAATCACTACTTAAACCGACGTAACACATTAAAAGAAATGAGCTACCATCTACTATCTAGAATGAGCTACCATCACACAAGCTGAGACTGTTGCTGTCGTGACCACCTTCTGATGATTGCTCAGAAGAGGCTTTCAGAGAAGATCCACTTCTTCACTCCATCAATTTTGGGGAAACATATCTTTTTTTATATATATATTTTGAGAACATGCAGAGAGAGGGAATTATTCTTGTTTGTCCAGCATCCATTGCCCACAGGGTGTGATCAAAGCCAATAGCTTAGTTACAGAAAACTGCAAAGTCTGCACAAATTTCTTTTCATTCTCACCCGTGTACCCTGGGTCAGGTCCACACTGATGGTCTCACTGTCCTTTGGACATGACAGTTGCTTTCATTAATCTAAGACTTGCACGTGCTTTCTCTTCCACCTAGAATACCTTTCCTAACGTTGTCACCTAGCTCGTTGGCGAACGTTCAAAGAAATTTCACTTTTTAATCTTTCCTCATTCTTCTATGCACAGTTATTAATACTCTGCCCCTTTTTGTGTTTTGGTCTTTTCCATGTTATATTGAAATATATTTTTGCATTATTTATGACTTTCCCTTTTTATTGTAATCTTCTGGAGGGCTAGGACTGAAACATTCATTTCTAAATTTCTATAATCTATTACAGTGCTTGAGAATAGATGTTCAATAGATACTTGATAAATGAATTAGAAACATTTAGATATAAATCTGTGAAGTAGGTGAAATTGTCCCTATGATCTCAAAACACCTATTTATTTCCTGTCATAAAAAGCACCATATAATTGTAGAAGGAATAGTGGCCTGAGTCAAGATACTTGAACTAGTTGCCATCTCTGCTGGCTACTTGTTGAGCAAGCTTTAGAAAGTCAGTGAACTTGGAAAAAGACCTTGGTTTCTTTGTAAAGTCAGAGTGTTGAAGGAGATAATCTTGAAAGTTTCTACCAACTCAAAAATTCTGTGATTATTAAAAGTGGTCAATGGCCCAATGTTAAATCAATGTTATTAAATGTTATTATATAATAACGGGTATAGTGGATATGGAGATATAAGCCCTAAGTTTGCATTCTGAATCTGCAACCAAATGGTCGTGTGACATTGGATAAATCACTTAATATCTGTTTCGAATTAGTCGTCTGAAAAATGGGAATAAAATGGTAAGTTTAGTTTCGGACTGTTATGAGCATGCAATAATTCATTTGAAAATACTTTTCAAATTTGGTTATTAATTGTGCACCCACCCCATATTTTGTTATTAATTATACCATGGCAGCTAAGACCAAGCCACCTTCATCTCTCAGCAGCAATAGTCTTCTGACCATCCATCCTGTTCTCAGAATAGAAATTTTAAAAATTTGATCACATGATTCCCTTGAATCAAATGCTCCAATGGTTTCCATTTAAAATTCAGAATAAAATCCTAACTCCTTGCATGGCCTATAGAAACTTATATGTCCTGACTTCTGCCTACTTCTTCAATGTGCTGCCTGACCACTCCCATGCCTGTTCTCCAGGTCCACTGACCTGCTGGTCCCCTAATAGATTAGCTCATCCTGTCTCGTGCCTTCCTGCTTGCTCTTCCCTTAGATCTTTGCATGGTTGTGTTCCATTCATCATTCTGGTCTCTGCTCAAATATCAGAGAGATAGTTCCTGCCTACAGCACACCTCTTTTCACCTTCAGGAACTCTGTATATCTTTACCCCCAAGACTTACAAAGGTTTAGTGACCTGCTCAAAATTATTTAGAATTTAGAAATTAGAACCTAGAAGTCCCGTGTTTGTTTTTTTTTAAGATCACATCCAGATAGGGTGACCCTATTCTATTTCTTTAATATAAGAGAGACCCACTTCTAGGTGTACCGAGTGAAAATGTTCTAATGTAGCTGCTACTAGGGTCAACCAGTCATTCTTAGACATGGGTGGTGGAGCTTCAGACTTCATCCTATTTTTCATATTCCGAAAAGCCTGGGACATAGACTAGATGACTAACGCAAGCATAAAAGGAATATGACAATTGGGTCTGCATTTTCCAAAAGGCAAGCCGAAACAAAATACAACCATTGACTCTGTGGTCACCGGATTTTACCAGCAAGCACAATTTTGTGTTAGAAATTTGCAGAGAAGAATGGGAGGGAAAATAACTGACAGATGCATTTCACTGATAATAATCTAGCTGCGGATTGGTAAATAGATATGAACTAATTGCTTTTAAATGGTTATGGGACATGCTTTAGAAGGGTTACTCTGGGCTGAAATCAGAATCCACTCTTCCAGTCTTTTTTTTGTAGCAATTAGAGATAAGAGAGAGTAAAAGTACTTATAAGTTAATGGGTGACTAGAAGGTAAGTAGCAGCAAATTCCAGTAATTTGGATACGTTATTGGTCCCAGTTTCATGGGTGCAGTTGAAAAGTCCTAGCTGGTATTCAAACAGACTTTAAAAATATTTCCTGTGTTTGTTATTATGAAGGTAATCAGTACAAAATTTAGAAAAAACCAAGTAAGCAAAAAAGAGTAAAATAAAAATTAGCACCAGAGGTCACCATTGCAAACTTTTTCCCCCCATGGTCTAAACTCAAGGACTCCACTGCACACGGGATCTCAGCTCTAGCTGCAGAGTGAGATAGATGCCCTGACAATAGCAATCTTCTATCTTCTTTCTAAAGCACTCAAAGTCGGTCAAGGCTCACTCAGTATACCTTTGAAATTAGGAAACTATGGGCACTGTCCATTGTGTAGATGAAGGGGTGAAAATATAGGTCATGGGCTATAAAAATGCAAAACAGTTCAATGAGTGGCAGAGTGAATAGACGCCAAACTTTTCCCTTTCACAGGACTGGTGGTACTGTCACAGGCAAGTTTCCTTTTTAAGAGTCTTTTGGGTTATATTTCAATGAGGAATATGTCCAAAAGTAGCCATAAAGATAAAGGGTATTTTCTTTATGTATTGCAAAATAAAAAAATATCTGTATCTTTAGAGTCATAGCTATATGCTTTATAAATATTTCTAATAGCCACATTCCCTTAATTGTTGAATGTCCTTTCTGGTGAAGCAGAGTCAGCTCACTTTGGGTTTTTTAACTCTTGCTCATTACTGTGATGGCACCCTGTGGGTTAGAAGGATATGCAACCTTTCAAAGTTGCCCTTTAAAAGAGTGAGTTTTATACAAGCAAAAGGAAAAAAGAGTGGGTTTTGAAACTGCCGGTCTCAAGTTTTTTAGGCATTGAAGTTTGTGGTGGTTTTGTTGAAGTGAATGGAGCTCTCTTAACATTCTTTGGTTGACTTTACCTTGATGCTTCATGATCAAAAGTGGGCATTTGTAGCCTGTTTAGAAAGGAAACTTTGCAGAATGTCTAATAATTTGGTGTTTGAGTCTATTGACCCTCATCCATGAGCTTATCATCATCACCCACAGCAGCTACAGCAGGTACCAACCCCCCATTGGCCTCTCCCCATGGTAGAAAATGACATGAGGACCACAGGAGGATGCTGATATGCCATTTCTAATGACCTTGATAGCATTATAGTGACTTTATTATATCTACAGAACACAAAGCAATGTTATCACACTAAGGTTTACTGT